>NC_143174.1:22527500-23785000 GCF_047325235.1 Durio zibethinus
CAACGAGACTACTGTAAAAAAATTATGGGATAAATTGAAGACTAGGTATATGACTGAGGATGCAACAACTAAGAAGTTTCTCATTAGTCATTTCAATAATTATCATATAATTGATGAACGTTTTGTGATTGAACAATTACATGAAATTGAAAGAATGCTTAATTGGTTTAAACAGAGTATGAATAAAACAATTATTGTGTCATCTGTAATAGACAAACTTTCTCCATCATGGAAAACTTTAAAAGAAATTTGAAACATAAAAAAGAGAAAATCACTCTTATAGCTTTAGCTAATCATCTTCGAATTGAAAAGGAATACAGAAGTAAGAACAAAATTTCAATTTTGGTGATGCCAAAGTTCATGTTTTGGAGGAAAATAGACTACAAAGCCTAATAAAAAGAAGTTCAAGTTCAAGCAGATTGCTAATGAGCCTAAATTCAAGAAGAATAAGAAATGTTCATGTTACCATTGTGGTAAGCTAGGACATTTCAAAAAAGAATGTTGGTTACCAAAGAAGAAAAATGATTCCTTAAAATGGGATACTTATGAAAAATTTGTTGTCATGATTTTTGATATCAACATGCTTGAAAGTGATAAATCTTAGTGGGTTGATTCTAGGACAACAAAACATGTATGCAAGGATAAAATCATGTTCACAACATTCAAGTGAATATGGCAGTGTCCTCTAGATGAAAAATTCTTGTATAGCAACAATCAAAGGTAAAATGATTGTTGACCTTGAATTCATTTTTGAAAAAACTCTAATTTTGAAGGATGTTTATTATGTACCAGAAGTTACAAAGAACTTTGTGTCTAGAATTCTATTGAACAAATTTTATTTTAAATTTATATTTAAGACAGATAAATTTATGCTGTCTAAGGAAAAAAAATTTGTTGGGAAATGGTATATGTATAAGGGAATGTTTAAACTCAATATTATTAATAAAAATAAGAATGTTATTTCTACTTACATCGTTGAATCTTCATATTTATAGCATTATATATTAGGTCATTTAAATTATAGAAAATTGCATGATATAAATAAGCTTATGTTAATTCCTGAATTTAGTCAAGACATTAATAAATGTAATACATGCATATTGATTAAGATTACCATAAATCATTTTTGTAAGGTTAAAAGAAATACAAAGTTACTTGAGTTAATTCAGAATGATGTTAATGATATGCCTAACACTCTTATATTATCTGAAAAGAAATATTTTGTCACATTTATAGAAAATTATACAAGATATTATTATGTTTATCTATTATATTCAAAAAATGAAGTACTTGATAAGTTTAAAATATATAAATCTGAAGTTAAACTTTAGTATGAATCTTTTTTCGAATGCTTGAGGTCGGATAGGAGTGAAGAATATTATAGTCCAAGTTACTTTGAATCCACATGAATAATCCACCAAGTTACTACTCTTTATACACTATAACATAATGGTGTAGCTGAAAGAAAGAACATGGTTTTAATAGAAATGATAAATGCAATATTTTCATATTCTGATATTGGACAAAGATTTTGGAGTGAAGTTTTATTAATAGCTTGTCATATACTAAATAGAATTCCTAAGAAAGAAATAAAAATAACCTTATATGAGCAATGAAATAAAAGAAAACCAAATCTTAATTAGTTAAAGGTTTGGGGATGTAAAGCTCTAATTAAAATTTCAGAACCCAAAAGAAAGAAATTGGGTGAAAGAGAAATAAAATGCATATTTATAAGATATGCACAAAATAGTAAAGCATATAGGTTCATGGTTATTGAACCAAATGATTTAATTTTAATTAACACTATGATTGAATTAAGAGATACAATTTTTGATGAAAATGGATTTAAATCTATTTGGAGACAACTACAAGCAATTCATTCTACAAGTGGAAAAGAAATTCCAAATCCATTGGAATAAATTAAAATTAGTGATGAATCTTGTCAATAAATAAAGACAGGCAAAAAGATTAGAAAGGCAAAAGATTTTAGACCAAATTTCTTTATGTTCTTTGTGGAAGGGACTGGTGAAAGCATAAACAATAAAATTTCTTATTGTTTTAATGTTGAGTCTAATCTTGTTACATATGAAGAGATAATGAAGTCTCAAGATTTTATTTTTTTAGAGAAAAGCAATAAATGATGAAATGGACTTAATAATGAGAAATAACATTTGAATTTTGGTTTACCTTCCATCAGGTTCTAATCTAATAGGCTGTAAATGGATTTTAAAAAAAAAAAAATGAAGGTGGACAGAACCATAGATAAATTCAAAGTAAGGTTGGTAGCCAATGGTTTTGCACAAAATTAAGGGATAGACTATTTTGATACTTATGCTCTAATAGGTAGAATTGCTACAATTAGGCTTTTAATTTCATTTGCTTCAATTTATAATTTGATTATACATCAAACGGATGGAAATATGGCATTTTTAAATAATGAATTAGAAGAGGAAGTATATCTAGAATAACTGGAAGGATTTATCATTCTAGGTCAAGAGCATAAGGTTTCTAAGCTTGTAAAATCTTTGCATGGACTTAAGCAAGCACCAAAACAATAGCATCAAAAGTTTGATGAAATCGTTCTTACTAATGGTTTTAGAATTAATGAGTCAAATAAGTGCATATATAACAATTTTGAAAATGACAAAGGAATTCTAATTGCTTATATGTGGATGATATAATAATATTTGGCATTGATTCAGAACAAGTTAAATAAGCAAAAAAATTTTTATCAATAACTTTTCAACGAAAGATATGGGTGTAGCGGATATTATTCTTGAAATTAGAATAATCCGTAATGATAGTGGTAAAACCTTGTCACAATCGCATTATACTAAAAAAGTACTTAAAAAGTTTGATCTTTTTTGTTGTATTCTAGTCTACACCCACAGATTCTCAATTGAAATTAATATTTAATACTAGTAGAATAATCGATCAATTGCAATATGCAAGAGTAATTTGTTGTTTGATGTATACAATGACTTATACAATGCCAGACATAGTATTTGCTATTGAAAAGTTGAGTAAGTACACATGTAATCCAAGTAACTTGCATTGACAAGCAGTTAAAAGAGTACTTCGATATTTGAAGAAAACAATCAATTATGAATTGTGTTACAGTGAATATCCTTAAGTTATAGAAGGATATTCTTATGCCAGTTGGATTATTAATATGAAAGATCATGTTTCTACAAGTAGGTGGATCTTTGTATTTGGTAGGAGTGCCATTTCTTTAGGGTGTCAAGAAATAAACATGCATAACGGATTCCACAATGGCAATCGAGTTTATTGCATTAGCCTCAGTAGTTAAAGAAACTAAATGGCTAAAAAATTTATTTTATAAAGTACCTTTATGGGCTATACCAATTTTTTGAATTTCTATTTAATATGATAGTGAAGCAACTCTAGCAAGGGCATATAACCAAGTATATAATGGAAAGTCTATACATATTGAATTAAGACATGGTTATGTTCGATAATTAATTTTAGATGGAGTGATCACTATAAATTATGTGAGGTCAAATGAAAACTTGGTAAATCCTTTAACCAAAAATCTTACTAGAAAATTGGTAAAAACGACTTCAATAAGGATAGGGCTTAAGGTTATAAAGTAAAGTCATCCATGATAAAAACTCAAATCAACACTTGGTATAATGTCAAGTCTTGAGTTCAATGAGACAAAGTACATCATCTGTATGTGACTGCTAGCACTATAGTAATATTTAATACCATCCCAGGTAAAGTGTTAGGTCTCTATAATGGTAAAGAAAGGATGAGTAATATACTCTTAATAGATCCATAACATAAATATGTTAAAGCGTTATAGTTACAGAAAAACTTTTGATGGGAGCTACCTACGTGAGTGTGAAGTGTGGCCAGTTCTAGGAGCTTAAGAGCTTGGCTCTAATAGCACTCATGAAAAAAGGATATAGACACATGACCATAAATGTGTCACCGAATACCAAATATTCATTGGGTGTTGAAATCATTGTATAAGACAAGTTCGATTAACCAAATGGAATAGCTGGTTCAAAGCATAGTTTATCATACGATTTTGGTTAACTTTAATTTGTTTTCACTAAATAAAGTTTCAAATCGGAAGATACTTTCATTTATGCAATTAATTTCTAAGGTCATCACAAATCTGGATTATTTTGAAAATAGTGGAAGATTGTTAGAAATTTTTAAAATAAAATTTGAGAAATAATCCTACATTGAAAAAGAAAAATAAAAATGAATAGTTAAGTTTGTTCAAAATAGAAAGATAAGTCTGTTCAAAATAAATAGTTTCAATTATTCAAAATCATATAATTTTTGTCAATTCAAAATAGATAATTATTTTTGTACGAAAGAAACACTTATCTGTTTATAAAAGACTTATTTGGTTTTCTAAAAATACATAGAAATAATTCTTGAAACTTTTTTTTTAAAAAAAAAACTCTAAATTATTTTTTTAATAAAAGTTTTATTGTAAAAAATCTATATAGAAATTCAGTGATCTTATGATATACCGGTGATTGCTTAATGAATTAATTTTGTCAGTACAAAATATAATTAATCATTAAATTTTATTGTATTATCAAAGTTTATTGGTTGTAACCCTTAAATAAAATCTTAAAAAAGATAGCACCGTTTCACTAGAGCCTTTCCTCAAAATTCCATATTTACCAAAAATAATAATTACAATTTTTCAGCGTTTGTTCTAACAAAGTCCACCTGCAAGATTGGGAAGCGAATCGTTAAGAAGATAGATTCTGAGATGGTCCTACTGCATAAGGGTGAACTTCTCTATTAAGACTCCGCGACTGTGGTGAGGTTGCCAGTCCACACATGCGGCTTCTGATGCCTGAGTGGCATATGGAAAACACTGTTAGCGTAGACTGTGCAGTTGAAAGGGTTGGGAAATGCATTGAGAATGAAATCGTTAGAATTATTAGATTATGTGGAATCGGAGGTGTTGGAAAAACCCAACCTCTTGAAGAAAGTTAGCAATGAATTCCACAGGCAGAGCCATGATTTTGATGTTGTCATTTGTGCCCAGGTCCCCATGCAAGGAAATTATATAAAGAAAGTTCAAGGTACTCCTATCTTGTCATAATTGTTAGATTTTTGCCTTTAAAAGATCGAATTCTTTGATTGTTAATGCATTTGATTTACCTTATGATCTTGAATCAATATGCTTGCCGTCATTGCAATGTTTTGAGCGAACAATTGTGTTTGAAGTTCTTTATATTCTTGAAAAGAAAATGTAGTTTCAATCTACGTGCTTAAAGATGACGGAACAATTCATGCTTGAGTTGCACTCAATACTTAACATGGCTGCAATTTTGAAGTGAAACCAACACTGTCAAAATTTTCCCCCTTCTTTTTGGCAGAGCTCAGACCGAACAAATAACATCTCAGACTAAAAATAAAACATCATTACACAATTTAATTTTGGTTGCTCATGAAAAGGTGTGCCAAGCCAAGTGTTGACTGAGCCAGTACGCTGTCAAGTCATTTGCCTGAATTTTCTTTTCTTGATGTTTGCCCCTCCGGAAGAGTTTTCAGTGAAACAATTATTTATTAAGCAATTAGATTGCTAACTTCGATCATCACGTAATTGTATTGACCAAGCAAGAAAAGATGAACTAACTCTACTAACTGAGTAGGTGTTGGTGTAACTAATGTTCTTGTTACAATCGTTTTAACAGAAGAATCCTCTCGACAGGATACAACAAAATGTCAAAATTTTTACAAGAGAGCTCACTGTTGGGTTTTCTTCTTAAATTTTCTTTGAGCTTTTAGGTCCACCACAATGACAGTGATATTGTCTTGGCTTCCTTTACTAAGAGCAAGCCTTGAGAGGTACTCTGCTGCAGATTGGGCAGCAGGGTCAACTCCCTCACCCATTTCTGAACACAATTTACCACCATGCTTTTTATGCCAAAGAAGAATTCGTTTTCGTGCCACTTCGCAGGCTTCCTCGTTGGTAATGACGTCCCATAAGCCATCACTGGCTAAGATAAGACAATCATCTTCTTTTGCTCGAGGAACAAACATCACTTCTGGATCTGGAATAATCCATGGTTTTAAGTATCTGTCACCTGAGGATCATAAAAGATGATAATCAAATGATTTAGAATTACAAATCAAATTGGAAATTGATAACCACACCTACCAATGGACCTTGACATTGCAAGAAAACAAAAAACACGAGATCCATTCCATTGTATGACCTTGCCTCCTGCAGCTTCTATCCTTGCACGTTCATCTTCTCTATCAGGCTGTAAAAGAGGTAAATAATGAGCATCAATGTCTTTGATTTACTAGTCCAATGGAAAGAAATCTCAAAATAGGAAAACATATCTCACTTTGTGGTCTACAGACAATGGCATGGGAAGTTTTCCACGGTAGAGAACAGCCCTTGAATCGCCACAATTGGCAACAATTATATGTGTTGAACTAACAATTGCAACTAAAGCAGTAGAACCGACAGTTTCAGGGGCAACAGGTTCACGATCGGTGCCTCTATGAACTCCTCCAATCTCGGCATCGACTTTTACGAAACAATTGGAGAATGCTTTCTTCCATTGTTCCTGCCAGTCGTGCCCAATTTTTCCATCATGAATACATGCTTTTACGATTTCTATCTCCTCACCCAAAACCAAATGCATACGTTCATGGCAATACTTTGCAACCTATGCAAAGAAATATTCTTGATTAAATAAACCAACTTGAAAACACACACAGAGTAGCAGTGGAGCAATGAGAGTCCTATTTCCACATATAGAAAGATACAAACTAAGAGAACAGAGCAGGGGGGAAGGCCATGAAGCATACCTGACAGCCTCCATGTCCATCGTACACACCATAGAAATGTGCAGTTAAGTCGCTTAGACTGTGATTCATTACATTTGATAGGCTCTTAGCTTCCATCATTTGTGGAGGAACTTGCAAAAATCGAGGTACAACCAAAACAGCATCTTCCATCTCTGGCCTCCTACCACACATGGATGCATATCCCCAAAGGGGTATGTTATTTAATTCAAAAAGACTCTGGCTTTCACTTTTTCTTATCTTCTTTTGTTGTGGCACCTCAAGAAATGACTCAGATGACTTTGGATCAGACTCATCAGACCTGTTGCCATCATCCCCTGCAAGATCCACTGCAACCTTCTTCACATCTTGAACATCACTAGTATTTCTTTCCCCTACCTGAGTAGTTGACGAATTTCTCTCAGAATTAACCTCTGAAGCTGAAACTTCCTCAACAGATATGGCGCTGATATCACTGGCTACGGATTGAGAACATGAATTTTCATGATCGCCACCGAAAGATATGGATCCATCCTCCTCATTTCCCTGATGATTGTATACTCCGGAAATACAACTATCGTCGGTTTCAATTTGATTTGACAAAATGGCTCCATTATCTCCGCTGTTACCTAATGTTCTGAATGAACTAGCACCAAGGAAACCTTGGTTTCCACCAGAAATGAACTTGCAAGGTTGATTTGGCTGGTTCTCAGGGGGTGACAACAAACTTGCTTTCTCCGCAATAAGCTTACACCCAGCAACGTCCATGTGTGTCATTGTTCTCGAATCATTACACATCACGTCACCTAGCGTAACCGCACAGGGACCAGCTATTGCTGTAGATATCTCCTCCATTATTTTTACCTGCAAAAATTAGCTCTAACCTCTGAACCTTTCAAAATCGTGCAATGCTATCACTCTTCAAGCTACTTTTTCCTTCTTCTCAATCAGTGTCATACAAAGGGATAAATCATATGTTATCCAAAAAATGAAATTACCTACTGAGCATTATTGCATGAATTTCAGAAGGCCAGAAACTAAGAAGAACTGAAAATTGGCAACCAAATAAAGCCAGGGAAAACAGAGTGAAATTAAACCTACACTTGGATGCCTCTCTCTAGAGCCTAAATACAACTTTCATATCTGGACTCTTCTTTGCCTAAAACGATCCAACGGGGCTAGAAGATATAGGAGAAAACCTTCCCTTTCTTCCTTTTGACCAACCCTTTTGAAGTTTGATCCGTAGGCAACTATGAAGAAAATCACACAAATGTTCCTACCCTAACAAATTCAAGGAAGTAAAATCACATGGGGTCATGATAAACTTATTCAAAATATAATATTAATAGAAAAGACCAGAAAAAAAAAAAAAACCATCAAAATCTGGTTCCCTGGATCTGAATGCAACTCATTTCAACCTCATGCAGCTTGGCATTTCTCTCTCTCTCTCTCTCTCTCTCTCTCTCTCTCTCTCTCTTTTTCTTCTGTTTCTTTCAACTTTCCAAGACACCCTTCAACCAACCAAAGTTAAAGAGGCAAAGCTGAGTTACAAACTAATCTTTCTTTGCTGTTCCAGCTCCAGATAGCTCTATATAGAACTTGTCAAAAGTATTTCGGAACACTAACATAGAAACTAGTAGGCAAATTTTACTTGAAAGAACACGTTAAAGAATTTTAGAACAAGTAAAACAAGAAGAAAGTGCAAGACTGATGGAGTTGCTTACTACTTTGAAACACTACAATCATCAGAGAGCTGAAGCCAAAAACAGGAAAAGAAACCGAAAATAGTGGATGCCAGAAATAGAGAAAGCACACGTGTCGTTTTAGACAAAGGAAACATTTGATAATGTTAGAGAAACGAATTAAACTAAACCAAAGAATCTGCACGTCAGCTCATGACAAAAACTAAAAAGAAAAAAGAAAGCGTTGAAACATCACAAGATGGAACAATTATTTAGATCATTATTATTGTCTTTGTAAGAAAGAAGAAAGCCTCAAGTAATTGTCTTAAAGAATTGGAGTTTTAAAAGAGAAAAATATCTCAAAGTGAAAAGGTCCAATGCAGGGTTTGCCACGTAAATAGATTTGGAAATCAGGTTAGTGACCAAAGAGAGTGACGTGCAAAGTTTATATTTGGTTTTATAAATTGGAATTTTGGAAAAGTTTAAGTGGGTGGATAGATTCATGAACTGACACTCTGACTTTTTTTTTTTGGAATTGGCGTTGGATTTTCTTTATTTATTCATTTTCAGAGTAACAGATTTCTTTCTAACCCCCTTACTTTCTGCCGCGTGTATCTTTTTTTTATCTTTAATTCTTAAATTTTTTTACTATTTTTTTATCCCTTTTCATTCAGAGTCGAGAATGGAGAAGGAATTTAGATCTCGGACGTACGTAATTTTGTGATTAATTTATCAGAGTCGGGGGAGAAATGGAAGAAAATGATTCCCGTACCCTTTTTTGCAGTAAAATTTTCATTGGATTGGTTTGCTGAAACTTCCCCGCATTTCTCTAGAAAATTATTTCCTATAGGCATGTCTATTATTTAAATATAATTTAAAAGTTTAACAAAAATTATATATAAATTTTAAAAAAATATATTTTATATTATATTTTACAAGTATCAAATATAAAATAAACAGACACAATTTTTATATTTTACATATATTAAACACAAAATAAACATAAATAAATATACAAAACACCAAATCTATTTTCCCATCTCAACCCTCTTAACAAAATTTCTTCTCGCAGCAGAATTTCCCTGCAAAAAGCTGACTAGGAAGCTAAAACCTTTGAGTAGCCACGTACTTTACAAGCTTGCCCTTGAGAAACAGATTTCTTGATGCATTTTTCAATGGTGTTGCTTCCATAGCCTTCGCAAGGGAAAAAAAAGTATACATGCATCTATAATTAATGTAACCAAGAAGTGAAAATTTTATACTAACAAAGAGCTTATAAGAATGCAAAGAGGAAGGTAGTCTCTGAATTTAGATGCAACAATGAACAGAGAAAACAGACCACCTTCAACAATTTCCTTCTTTTGTTTTGCAACTTGATTCTCGAACCATAACATACAGGAATAATTTCAAGAAACTGAACAAAATTCATTAGAGATGATGGTCATCCCTACACCGATTAAGTGTTACAAAGCAGGAGGTGAAATCAAAGTTCTCAACAAGTAAATCCCAGAAGTGTACCTCACAATCGCTGGAGTAACTAAACAAAGCCTTCGCAATTCTTATGAGAAAGATTCGTGAGTTTTGACTCGAACCAATTCTGCGATGCTTAAACATGATAATTGAGGATGCTAATACATGTACAATGTATAGGATCATGAAAAAACACCAGCCAGCAGCTTGAGACAGCGTAAATAATTAAACACACAGCTATGAGACAGACCCAAGATTTTGACATGAACTCTAAATCAAATGTATACTCAAGCATTAAATCTACTCTTCTAGAGAAGAAATTATAATGTAAATAATTCTCAACATGAGCAAGACAAGATTCTTGACACACTCATCGAATATGTCAAACTTTTTATATAAAGCAAGTTGAGAATCATGAACTCTAAATCAAATGTAAGTTTTAAACTGCAGTGGATGAACATTACAGAACATGAGCCTTCACTGCCAAGCCTTCAACACAGTCCTAGAAGTGATGCCTTCCCCTTCAAAGAAAAAATGAAAACGAAAGAAAAGTATATGTAAACAACAATGTAAAATGCACCGAAACATTTATAGCCAAGACTAGAACAAGGTATTCTGGATTTACCCTAGTGGTGATGCAGGTTTATCAGAACGTGGCGGATGGCATTATAGCACACCCCATGTATACATATCTTGATTAGAAAATCCAAGCGAGCAGTTTTACCTGCAAACATTTTACACTTCTTACACACACAAACAGAGAGAGAGAGGATGGGAAGAAATGCAAAGCAAAATTAATTACAAATAACTACTTAAAGCATAACCTAGTATCAGTAAGACAGTAAGAAGTCAGTACCCTAGAAACACAGCAAAAAGAAGCTCCAATTTGATGCAACAACTTTTTACTATGATGTTAATAAATGCAGTTGATAAAGATCTTGCTGTCGCTCCTGAGATAATTGAACTGAGAACCTGCAACTTCAAGTAATAAAACAGGAAAGATACAGAATTAATAGTCCCCAGTCACCACCAAAATCATATTTTTGTGATTGAAAAAACACTGCCAATTATTGTATGGACATCTTCATTGAACATTCTTACCTCTTAGCCTCGGAAGAGAAACTTCTCGAACAAACCTAAGGAGAAATTACAAAATTGGATATAACAGCTTTCAACTGCGGTTACAGTTGGCAAAAAGTGAAAATAAAGATCCATAAACCAGAAAACCAGGAAAGAAACCTATATGATTATGCTTACAAGCTATAATTACACTGAACAAAAAAAACTAATTTTATTGGGAATATAAATGTATGTACAAGAAGAGCATTGCTCTCTGATTCGTAAAAGCTACAGCCAGGATACAGTGTTTGCTAAGATATAGATGCTAAGACATACTAACTTTTAGGGACAAAAGATCTTTACACTCAAAGTCACCAACTAAAGAGAAAAATTCAAGACGTCCAAATGGTTCACTCGAAAATCAACTTGTGGAGGAGTCTACAAAGAATCTATGTAACCTAACTGTGGACTGGACAGTCAAACTATCCATGTACCAGTCATTTCTTGATGACAGTGATTATGTTTTTGTTTGTCAACAGTATAATGAACAAGACTTTACAAAGAAAGCAACTCAAACCATCATATTCAAGTCGGAAAGATCATCCATCGGAATTTCAAGGCCCATGAAGTCATGGTCTTGTAATCCATCATCATCAATGTTCAACCAAGAACCCAGATCTTGCCCTGATAGCTGCAAGTCATCCAATACATCCAGGCTAAACTCATCTTTTTCTTTGGCATTATTATTGGCTGTTATCTCACTTGACTTTGATACAGAAGTTGATGGTTTGGGTTGCTCTGACATCTTGCCAAGAAGGCCATTTACAGAAACAGATAGTTGAGTTGTTTTCTGCTTAGGCTTTGTTTTGGATTTCCTTTCCCCCTTAACATTGGATACTGGTCGACCAATCTTATTAGTTCCATTTCTAGAAAAAACCTCTCTACAATTTCCCTTTCCTTCTCTGTCTCTCTCACTCCTCTTTCCTTTTGCACTGCTTGACAAAGAACTTCCAATGGCTGACTGGGCACTAGAAGTACCAATAGTACCACCAACTACATCCTCAAGCAATAACTCTCTCTTTTTCACCCTGTTAGACCATGAATCATCTTTAACAGTACTTTGATCGGATAACCGATTTGTGGGTGGAAGCAGATCAGAAGAATTAACAGGATAGCTATCCCCATTTTGACCTGCCAGAGAAGTTGTTGTGTGTCAGAAACCAAGGAAGCTGCATAAAAGTTCCAAAATGAAATCCACAACTGAATCGCACCATAAGACAAAAAAACATGGAGAAAGAAGAAAGAGAAGACAGAGTTCTACAGACTGCAAAAAATGTACCACGAAGAACATTTTGCAGATGATTACATTACATGGGATCAAAAACATACACACACACACGAAAACACAACTAGTCAAGGAGGAATTAAAGCATCTACTCTCTCCATAAGCATCAAGTAAATACCTGAAGTTCTGGCTTCCAGAGAACGGGTGGAGCTGTTGGCACATGGCTTTTTAGATTCACCATCTGTAGGAGTATCTACTGATCGTGCACCATTTAGCCGGAAATGCCCAGAAAGAAACATGTCTCTAAGCATGGGCTCATCGAAGCAGCTCTTGCCTGTATCTTCAAATTTATGATATTGATCTAATGTCCGTTTAACAAATGCTAAGGCAGCCTGCTTGATCATTTTGTTACTGGTACTCTTCCCACCAGTAGCATTAGGACCCCAACAAGTCTATTAAAAGATTATTAATAAATCATCAGAAAAATAATACCAGCATCATATCATAATATGTCAGCATCTAGCATGATAACTAATATGTCATCAAAAACAGTCTTAACTTTTAGATAATTAAAAATTCTCAATGTTAAAATGAAAAGCTCTGGAAGCTCTGGTTGGAAGCTCTGGAGGGGAGAAAAACTAGAAGCAAGCTCAGATTTTGAGACAATATCACATTTATAATATAAATTTTGCAACAAAAAACCCTAACTACTATTCAGTTTTTAGAATTTTAACTACCTTCGTCATCTATGCAGATAAAGAGAAAGAAAAGAACATAAGAGTTATTTGATAAACCTCTGCTGGCCAAATTCTTCATCAGGCTTTTAAAAGAGTTTCCACTATCAAAACCCCACAGACTCGAAAGTTGGTGAAATAATTGATTCTTGAGAGCATCAAAGAGAACACCCAAGCATATTTACCAGGAAGCAAAAGGACAAAGTACCCTGCCTCAATTTAGATGACATTCAACCACATGACAGTAACTGCTATTCAGTTTTTAGCATTTTAACTACCTTTGTCTCTATGCAGCTAAAGAGAAAGAAAAGAACATAAGAGTTATTAGATAAAGCTCTGCTAGCCAAATTATTCATCAGGCTTTAACAGTTTCCACTATCTAAACCCCAGAGACTCAAAAGGTGGCGAAATAATTGATTCCTGAGAACGTCAAAGAGAACAACCAAGCATATTTACCAGGAAGCGAAAGGACAAAGTACCCTGCCTCAATTTAGATAACATTCAATCACATGACAGTCATGGTGGAAACAGCTTCCAAATATAAGATCAAGGAGAATGGGAATTTCAGATATCAAACAAAAGATTTTTCTGGACCTATGTTGAGATGTTGTCTCTTCATTATCTGAATCTTGTGAGGAGTTTGAACTACCCAATAGGAGGTAGTTCTCCCCTTCGACATAGAAGATTGTCACCAACTTTGGTGGTTTTTGTTACATTTGGGTTAGTTGGTTAAGGTTAACAATATTGCCACCCTGCCCATTTGCATCTAATTTTTCTATTTCCTTTCTTTGTTAGTTTTAGTCCACCCAGACAAATATTTCCTTGAAATCCTTTGACTTTTCTTTTAGAACAGAGCTTAGTTTATATGTTCTCATGTTAAATGGCTTTCCTACATCAATTTGGCACAAGAGACTTGATTCTGGGCACTCAAGACATTAAACATAGCGTGTATGGGTGTGTGCAAATGAAAACAAGAACAAAAAGGAGACTGAACATTAAGAGAATTACCATGTACTTTTCATAAGCCATCGTGACAAGTTTGTCAAGAGCACGTTGTTCAAATTCCCTACATAAAAAATAATATGTTTATACTTACACTAGGCACCAAAGACTTTTTAAGTTAAAAAGGCAAATGCATACAAAACTACATGGAGAGAAAGGATAAAACAATACTTCTCCTGAATTGCTCTTGTTTCTGAGGCAGCTTTCAACAGTTTATCAAGCAAGCCTTTCTTATTTGAAACCTATTGCATTTGCAACAAAGCGAACTTCTCAGAACAAATTTTGAACTTTATGATGGAAAATCCAACAATATGTAGCAGGGCATAGAACAAAGATGGAATTTGTTGAATATCTAATGACAGTTATCATAAAATAGAAGGGTAAAAACAATAATGTAAAGGAAAAAGAAAAAGAAAATATCAGATTCATATTAGAATTTCAAGAATTCCCTTGAGAAACAACCTGTTCATTGTGCTTCTCCTCTAGCTTACTAATGTCCTCACAAATTTCATCATCCTCCATCTGTGCTATGTCAGGCTGAAAAACAGTGAAATACATAAAGTTAAATTCATTAACAACCTTAATGCCAAGGCTGAAACAGAACAAAGTAGACAATAGCATTTATAGTAAACCACAGCAGAGTCAGAAAAAGGCATCACCTTTCAAGTTAATGAGAAACTGCAGTGGACATAAATGCACGATTTGACAACCAACCATTCAGAAAATGATAAAAATGCAGACCAAATTGCTAGTTCATGATAATTATCGACTTTGAAACAAGAGAGAGAGAGAGAGAGAGAGAGAGAGGAAGCTGCCAACTGTAGGATGAAATATATTATGCAATGAAGGAAAATGCAGCATTAAATATAAATATTCATGTAGAAGTAGACCAACCAGTTGTTCTAAGAAAATTCCGATACTTTGGGCCTCCAGAAAGAGTTTGTCATATATCTTCATACTCTCATACTGGAATTCTGAACAAACCATGCCAGGCATTGGTTGGTTTGGGAAAGTGTCATTCAGGGAATGACTAAAATTTGAGTTAATTCCTGGGTTTCCCAACATATCAACTTCAGGATTGTCATGTTCTGGCTTCACAGTTACCCTATAACCATTGAAAGAAGCATGCCCAGTAGATTGGAAGTTAACAATATGACTCAAACCATTGGATCCCAATTCTCCGTCCATCTCAAATCCAGTTTCATATGCATCAAATGGGAGGTCTTCATTTCCACTGTCACTATCTTCTTCTGGAATTAGAGCTGCTATAAATCTCTGACAGAGAGGAATCACATTATTGTCCCTCGTATCCAGGACCAACTGTTGTGAAAGGACTTCAGCAGTTGATGTTACAGCAGCAATTTTGCCATCTCTTTCCTGTTCAAGCAACCCACATCTGTTGGAGATGGTACTACAGCCATCCGTAATAGAAGGAACTGGTGTTGATCCCAATTTAGTGAATTCATAATTTCCCTGAAAGATATTAAAGTGTTTAGAGAGACTAAAATAGTTGTGAAAAAGATGGGTTCATGAGTCTCAAACCAATCACAATAAAACCAAAAACATTTTATGAAACTGAAGAAGAAGCAAGGTGTAAGTACATCCTTCTCTAAGCTACTTTTACCTTTTTCACTGAAAATAGTGCATTCAAAAAAGTTTGAGGCACTGTATTTAATGTTTTTTTTTTTTTTGGATTTTTACAAAGGTATGCGGTTGAAGACAAAACTCACAGCTTTTAAAGGTTAAATAAATAAATTTGACATTGCAAACTTTAGCATTAAATACTAAACATACCAAAATCAATGATGAATTATTGAAAAGTAGTCACACAGTTTGACAACCATCAATACCTATATCAGGAAGTCAACAGGAATTTATTTATGTATCTCATGTCTTTCCTCAAAATTTGATGAAAACATAAATAATGGTAACAATCCTGCCTGTCCTAGTGGCGATGGAGGGTCAAGGTCGAGGTTAAATTCCCCTTTTCCCCCTACCTTGTTGAAAAGAAATCACCCCACCCTGGCCAAAAAGACACACGAATTGCATCCAATGATTCATATGTAAAGCATTTCAGCAAAAGATTTAACCCAAAAAGATTCTTCCAATGATTTCTTTTTTCTAAAAAAGGGAATATATTAAGGGGTTTTGAGAGCCACACAAGATATTTTCAGAAAAAATATGGTTTCTAAGATCTTATAATAACAGTGACTATTAATCTTAATTGGTGAGACAAGGAACAATACCTGCTGCTTCAAATAGGCAATATCTGCATCAGTTATGAAACCAAGAAAAGGCTCCATCTCTCTCCAAAAGGAGTTGGGAAAGGCATGGGCTGCAATTACAGTAAAATCAACCAATGCAAAAAGAAAAATTTTGAACGAAAAAAAAAAAAAAAAAGACCAAAGATTTCAGAAGACACTACCAGAACTAATAAGAGTGTTTACAGCAGCTACCAACTCTTCATGTCCATCCTCCGAACCAACTAAGAAAATTGTACCAAAAGTGATTAGAAGCCATGAAATGTAGTCGAAGATTTAGAAATTCAAAAAATTTTGATAAGAATGGATATTTAAGAATCCAAAGAGATTTAGTTAGCTTGAAGTATAACTACCAAGAAGATCTGCAGCTGCATTGATTGCTGCATGCTTCTGGCGCGCATAGGCCTTGCGGTCAGTGAGTTTCCTAGTTGGAGGACGACCAGACTTGCTGAGCAAAGTATTCATCAAACTATGAGATTTCAATCAGAAATAATGACGGTTCTAGACCACAAAAAAGAAATATTATTGGAGAAAAAGGAGATAGGTGGTCAGGTAAGAAGAAATATTCAACCTTTCAGACTTATCCAAGCCAAGCCTGGCACTTCTGAGCTGTTTTCCTGTCACATTGCCAAGCTTCTCAACTGTCATTGGCATAAGAGACCTTGTAGAAGTAATACCCCGCCCAGTCCTCCCTTGTCGACGTATGCCATCTCCAATGTCTTCTCCAGTCATCAGTTTATTCTTTCTTGATGCCAGGACAAAAGTGGATACCTTTTGAACATTCTGTCCAGCTTTCTCATCTATTTCATCAGACTTTTTCACCTTCTCTTTAGATTTAATTTCAGCAGCCCCAGACTCCTCACTCTCAGAAAGAGCAGCCGAAAATAAGGCATCACCTTTTAGTTTAACTTGTTGGGGAGAGCAGCTAGACAAGCGTCTAGCAAACCCTGACCCACTTTCGTTACCTGCCATATCAGACACAGTATCCAGTGATGGACTTTCATCATTACTTGAAACAATAGGAACAAGATTTGTTCGTCTTGCAGTACGGGAGCTCTTCTGTGGTCTCTGGCTGGCCCAGTGGGCAACAGGTGGTGATGAAGACCGAGCTGATGTTGTGCGTTTACGATTATTAGCTCCACCAGCAGTAGGTGGTTTATTTGCACAGTGAGAAAGCTCCCAGTCATTTGATGCCGTTGCTCTATGAACAACTGGTGACAATTTTGGAGCAACTCCAGGCCCTGATCGTGGACCGCGAATAGATGCATTCATTTTTGTGCTTGAAGTAGGACTAGCTGAATTATATTCATCACGAACACTCATCCTGCACATTGTACAGAACAAAGGGCACAGAAAGAAGTACACATACAGTAAGGCCCAAAAAAGAAAAGTACTCCAGGAGCCAGAAATAAAGATGCACCAAATGAAAAAAAAAAAAAATAGGCTCTATAAAATAGAAATGGACCAGAGAAATTTATGCAAAAAATGGAAAATGAAATATATACTAAGAAAACTATGCATACTTGTTAACAGCTCTGAGATTGACTCGCTCTTTATCGGAAGCAGCAGGACGATCTCTCCTATCATTGAGAAGGGAACTGTTGTCCAAATCGGTCCTAGGAACAGATGATCGCGGACCCAAGCCTGTTGGCTGCGAGATACCTTCTGATTTTCCAACTCCAACAGATCCATTAGCAATTCCTGACCTATAAACAGTTATATATTTATTACTATAAAACCAAGAATACGGCACAACAGAAGGTTAAAAAATAAATGTAAAGGAAGGTTCAATTCACAGGATGCTCCAAATAGAAGATTTGAAGAAGTGGCACACAAGATAACCCCTAATATAATTTTCCTACAGCCACCATTATGATCATCTATTAAGGAATCTGCATCCCTCTATAGTGTGAGGCAAAGGCCCCAACAAGCTCTTTCTTGATGTCTCTGAAAATCATGCACTTGAATCTTAATCAGAAGGTTAGGTCAAATCATGACTAAAGTACTCTACCTCTTAAACATTATGTGCTAAGACGGATTAAATCATAGGGTTGGTTTATTATATAGTTGAAAAAATGCAGACCAATAAAAATTAGTACATGTACCATCTTATACTTCTCTGGCAAATATTCTCAAGTGTAAAGGCACTTTTAAGGCTAATTAGATGTCCTATGCACTAAAGGCATAAGCAACTCGCTTAATCTAGAGCTCTATATCATGCATTAAGGTGATTTTAGATCTCAACCAGAACAGCGTGCCAAATAAGGACCACACAGCGCAGGATGATAAAAGGTGGGTAAAGGAAAATAAATTAATAAGAAAGAATGAACAATGGGTGACCATAAAAATATTGTTACTCACCCTGGCACTATCATTAACACCATGCTTAAAATAGAATAAGAAATTCGACAATAGATATACAACTGGAATCAGAATAAAAAAGAACCTCAGAAGCATAAAATGCAAGCTTGACATCTGTAATTCAGTATATCCTCCACAACACAGGCAATTGAAAAACAGAGTGGAAGTAAGAATGCAGTTTCAGCATTATGAATTATGTAACGAGAGAATACTGACAAAAGCTACTACTGCCATCATTATTATGATTGAAGCCCCTTATTCCCATAAATCTCTTGCAGTGGTATGAAAATATCGATCATAATACGTTGTTAATTTCATCAATGTTTTTACAACCAGACTGGAGGTTGAACCGGTGGGGTTCCCAGTCCAACCATTTCAACTGACCAGTCTAATTAAAGAGGGTTGTTGTTATTAGAAGCATGATTTTGACCTTAAATAAGCATTAAATATAGTAAATACTTAACAAAAAATGCATTTGGCTCACTGGTTTAGTCATTAATGAAAAGGTAAGCAGTCAGGGTTCAAATCTCACAACTTACAAAAGCTTTTGAAAGATCAAAATAACACAATAAATACCTAAAACCAGTTCAATACCAATCCTGTCTGGTTTAACTGACT
Source organism: Durio zibethinus (assembly GCF_047325235.1). Classification (NCBI taxonomy): domain Eukaryota; kingdom Viridiplantae; phylum Streptophyta; class Magnoliopsida; order Malvales; family Malvaceae; genus Durio; species Durio zibethinus. The sequence goes on from NC_143174.1 coordinate 22,546,771, forward strand.
GGTTCTTGACCAGTCTGGCCAGCCAGTCCAATCTGGTTCTGGCGACACTGAATTACATTGCTGATTCTTATATTATAATGACTGTTATGGTAAAAGCTTCCAATAATAATAGGGGTTACAAAAACTCGAGGTGGTTGTCCTCCTAGCAACCCCTGTACACGGCCTTAACAGATGTCATAAGGCAAGCATTCAAAATAATCACCATGGCATATGCACAATAGTAGCAATTTCAGCAGACCTACCTGAACCCATGGGAGTCATTAATTAACCTTGATCGAGCATCAGTAACAGCCCTTTGCTGTATTCCCTGTTTAGGTTCCCGGTACCCTTCAATGGGTTTAGTTGATGCCATACTTGGAGATACATCAGGTTTTATTACAGAACGCTTTTTCTTCATCTTTGCCTTTTCCCATCCGTCAACACCACCTGATAAAGTTCGATCTTCAACCTGAACTCCACCACTATTTGAAACCCTGAGCATTTCTCTATCCCTATCTGCATTACCAGGCTGCCTGACTGGAGCATTATTCCGCATATCCATCTAGATTCATTAGAACAAATGTTAAGACTTCTCTTCAAGTGGTAGTGATGCAAAATAAAACGCGCACCACATGTAAATTGGGCAGCAAGCTACCAAGATGAGACCAAAGATATCACAACTATGCAGAAGAGTAAGAAAATGCCATGTAAAACCATATTCATATTAGAACAAGTGTAAAACAGAAAATTATGTGGATTCTTGTAACAAGAAATGGGTTTCCTATCACTCACATAAATACTAACTCAATCACTGAAGTACATATGAAAGTCCACTAAAAAGGAAGAGTAAACAAACCAGTCACCACCACCTAGTTGGATCAAAAGAAAGATGCAAGGTTTGGATTCAGTGACAAATAGAAAAGAAGAAACCAACTAGTAGTGTAGAAACATGAAGGGAACGCCAGAGAAGAGAAACAATAGGAGTGATATCGAAACAATAATTACATTGGGACATGGCACTCTTTGATCCAATCATACTTGAATATGGCACATAAAACAGTCATTGCACAAGCTTCTTAAATAAGTTATATCAGGCCCAACAGCAGATAAGGAATAACAATATTACCAGGACCAAAAATGCATAGAGATGGAAGATATCAAAGAGACAAACCCTCACATCCACCAGAGAAGTTCGAGTGCGCTTATTTGGAACAGCACTTTTAGGCCTTTCTTCTGGTTTCTGCTGTTCAAATTCAAAACCTCCAGCAATGGAATGATTATGCATTCCCATCTTACCAATTGTTGGCCCTAAGACTGACCGATCACTAGATAACAAGGCATTAGGTCGGTCACCAGAAAAGCTTTCTGACCGTGATCTCTTCTTGGATGGTATGCTTGGGAAAAACTTGTTGAATACTGATAAGGCTTCATTGAAAGTTTTCTTTCGCTCCCTGTTAAAAAATTCACTTTAATAACTAATGACAACTTAATTCCAAAATACCAAATTTACAAGAACTACCTTGCTTTGACAGAGCAATCACGTAGACCAGCCTTAACTCGTTTGATTTCCTCAGGTATGGGAGAAGGCAGCAGTTTGCCTTTTGACAACACAGCAGGAGATTCATCAGCAGAAATGCCAAGAGCAACATTAATGTGCCGTTTAAATTCTGCTTGACGACTAAACTTATGATCGGTAGCAACCACCTTGGGATCAAAACGCAGGCATTGGAAGAAGTTGGATAAATCTCCTTGGGCTACTACAGAACTGCTCCTCAACATACTTGGCAGAGAAGATAAAATTTGATTCTCCACGGTCTCACGAAAACTACCTGATCTGTCTAATTGAGCAGCTAAGTGGGCTCCACGCTGCCCACTGGTGAACAGTGGCCTATCTGGGCTATCAGAAGACAGATCAAACTTGCTAGAAGTTGCCATAGCATCAGATTTTGCAAATTCACAATTTCACAAGGCCAATAAATACAGCGGTGCATGACAAAATTGTAGTACGACAGTACATAAAGGCTGGATTAAACTCCTAAGGACAATGGACAACTTGTCTGCAAAGGAGAAAAAACTAAGGATAAGCATATAAATTTTGTATTGGTCTCCAAATCCACTCTATGCTACCTCAAAATTCATGCTGCTTTATGCATAATGCACGCATAATAGTTACAACTACAATTAGTAGGTTAAATTTAAGTCATAAAATGATCACTAACAGTTACAAGGAAGTATCAAAGACCAAAGAAATAAGATGAGATTCATCACTTTCCACTGCCTGTGCCATAAAATTTTTTACCGTATTGTTATAAGACAGTATTGGTTTCTAAAGGTTAAGAGAGGGTATTTTGGTAGCTTGCATTTAGTTTTTGGATTAAGGGTTGAAAAGTGATTAATTTGCATAATTAACTTGATAAATTCATAACAAGAAATTTTACAGTATGCATAATACTGAATATATGGATTCTGATCAAAATTAAAAAAAAAAAAAAATTGTTTAGTCAACAAAGTAACATGGCAATGGCGAACAACAAATGAAAGCGGTGAGTTCAAGTACCAACAACAAAAAGGAAACCTTCAGAAAACAAAGGTGACAACAAATCTAGTACAAAAGGCTGTCATAAAAAGAAACAATCAATTGAACAACAACAGACAACAAACAGGTCATCCACAAATATATTTTCCCATCTAGATGCACATTCTATATAACATTTTTGGCAATTATTCATCTCACTCCACCTCTACTACTGACAGAATTTGTTTTATCTTCTTCATGTTCCGTTAATGGCCTCAGGTAGAATAAAAATAACTTCTATACATCGTCAATGGAGCTCATAGTTATTCATGGGACATTGTTAGACTCTTTTAAAAACATAGAATTATAAAAGTTTTAGGTTGTTGAACCTCTAACTTCTAACAAATAGATTCATTTGTTCCTCTAGATATAGTTTCAATCTTCTGCTACTGGCATTTAAAGATATGTATATCCTTGCACTCAGATATTTTATTACAGAAACTTTTTGCTCTTTAGGTACAGAATTACTGTAAGCAGCAAGTCGGATTCAAAATCCATTCATCTCTTCCTTTCATATATGATGATAAAATGTTTAAGTTCTATTCATCTACCAGTTTCTTATCAATGCAACTTAAATGACTTTCAATCCTTACTTTAAATAGCAAGGTAATCCTAAAATTTAACCTGACTTTATAAGTGCTAGCAAGGTGCCAGAGGTATACAATCAACCTGAAATTCTAAGTAATACTCAATGCTCTGATTCACACAATAACCTCAATAACTCAATACTCATAAGCTATCAAGAGCAGAGCTCAAATAGATATTTAGGGTACTCCACAAGCCTCATACTTGATAAATAATTAAAGACAAATTAATACAACCTAAAATACCCTGAATATAAATAGGGTTTGGCTAAAAAGCACCAAAAGGGAACGCTTTAAGGTTATCATATTAAGTAATATTTCTCCCAATGCATTGGAATTCATCCCATTAACAGTTGACTACTGCATTTGATATAATTGCTATAAATAGCATCTTAACTAACCTTAAGAAGTTCCCTAGGGCACTTGCCAGCAAAACCAATATAATTATAAAAATTATAATTGAACCACCCATGAAATTCAAATTATATTTTATTTAAATAAATTTCTAAACTGTATAACTTCTCCATCTGGATCACCCTCCCATGCATTAAATGACCTTCTACAAAAATTACTATTAAGGCTGTCTGCCTGTCTCTGCGGTGCACATGTAGCAAAACAAGCACATAATTATCGAATCATGAATCATAGATATATGCAAAGGCACGAATGAGGGTAATTATCAAATCATGAATCATAGATATATGCAAACACACGAATCAGGGTATATGTGTAGCAAAACCTTACAACAATATCATTAACATGTTAGGACTTATACCAGAAATATGGAATAGGTAATAAATGAATGTAAACATGAGGGACTGGCATCTTCGTTCATAAGATAGTGCCACGACGAGCACCTGCCAGAATTATAACTATCTTACCATGATTCATGACAGTGCATCCATACATTCATCAGCAAAAAGAATATTAATAGTTTTCCTTATTTTATCTGCTAGAATCATAGTAAAAAAAAAGTTAACCCATCGAATCAATTTCAGCACATTGATTACACTCGAACAGAAGAACACTGCTATTATTTAACTAACTGCTCCAGCTGAGAAACATTCTATACTTTATAGTTTAATATTAGAGAAATTATTTGATACACTGTAAGTAGAGTTTTTTAACTTCACAAGGTTAACATGGTGACACATGTCCCACTTCTTTTTTAGTTAGATTTTTTATTTTTTTAAATATACTCTAAGGGGTATGTGTCACACTGTCAACCACGCTTGTGGAGGTGAATTTGATAATTTCTTTTAATATTGTATCAATAAATTAAATATCTATCTCGCCAAATTTAAAACATAAGAGGACCAACACTATATAATTAAGGTAACTAACTGTGATTTCAGCTGGCAGAGACGTCTCACACATAGCAGTCGGTAAGAGCAGCATTCCCATTTTAATTATTTCCTAATGGACATTGCAGATTGCTCTTCTGTTTCTCCCTTTTTTTGATCATGACAAAGATAACTATGATTGTCTTGAACTTCACCTTCCTTACTTCAATTCATTCCAAACTAAAATTGAATAAGAGGATGGCAAAACAAAACATCATCTCAGTTAAATTCCTCAATATTTCTTCATTTTTCGACTAATCAACAAAATCCAGCTTCATCAAATGAAATGCTCTATTTTGCACAGTAAAGCCAATCTAAGCTCCAAAATTACCATTTTATCCTCTATTTCCTCGATTTTACATCTTAGTCATACTTCATTCATCAAAAATTCAACAATTGAAAAAAAAATTAATAATAGTATTTAAAAATTGCAGAAAACCCCTAAAAACTAAATCAAAAAGAATATTAGAAAATAAAACTGAAATTAAGATTCAATAAAAGAAATTTAAAAAGTTAAGAAATTAAAAAAAGAAAACCCTAGAGCTTGCAATGAAGAATGTGAGTAGAAATCTACCTTTGATGAATCCTGTGAAGAGGTGATGGCGGAGGCTGTAAGTTTTAGCAAGATAATTAATTCTTTAAATTACTAATACGAATTTGGCTTACGTAATTGATTCGAAGCTCGAAAGCAAAATTGGAAAGTTCGTACATGGCCATGGAGTTCGAAAGCGCCCGTGTTTTGATCGGCAATGGAATTGGGTTAAATTAAATGACGATTATACCCATAGTTCGTTATACTCGGATGTGAAGATGTCGAGCTTTCTAAACGGGGTCTTTTTGGTAATAAAAATATGTTGAGCCGGCTTTTAAGACAGCTCGTGGAGTCGTGGTTTATGTAATGAGAGGGAGTTGTGGGCATGTTTGTCCCAGTGAATTTTAAGTTTTAACAATAAAATGTTTAATTTCAGTTAAACAAAAAGATTAGACTTGATTCAATTTTTTATATAATTATTTTTAAAAGGTAATGATTAGTAAATTTATAAATCGAATTTAAATATTTATAATTTTTTTTAATTTTTAACCACTTCTTTCTATAAAAAAAAAATTGGACTTTAAATTATAGAAATTAAAATCCAAAAAATGGAAATATCTTTTTCTCTTTTGAGTTGGCAAAGGGCAATATGTAAATTACTAAATTTAGATAAAAGAATATGAAATGAAAATATTTGAAGGTGACTTGTAAGAAACTTATGCAAATTGATATGTATTAATCAAAAATTTTGTATAAAACAAAGACTATTAATCAATGAAGTTTGATGTGAATTAATAATGACTTAACCTTGAAAAAGTTTAATGATTGATAAAAGAAGAAAAAGTAACAGGATCAATTTATAGTTATTGTTTGGTTATGACATTAACAATCTTTGCAATGAAAAAAAAAAACTATTTATAAATTCATTCAGGGATTTATGAAATTCAAATAAAAGGTAGAACTACAAATTTATATAATATTAAAATCTTTAAAAAATTAATAATATTACATTAGTTAATTGAAAAAAATAACAAGCAAATAAATTTCATTCAAATAGATTATTTTAATTCAGTATTTAAAAAAATAATATAATTCATAATTTTTAAATTCTTATAAAAAATTTACAGATATTAAAATTTAAATTTTAAATCTGTTAAATATATATATATATACACACATACATATATACATACATACATACGTGATTTATCCATGATATTGCATTTAAAAAAATATAGGTTTCCATTTTATACAATTGTCGTTCAACTTCCAACTTCAAATCGTCAGATTCTTTCAAAGGAGATAGGGGATATGGAGACAGACAATCTTCCAAAGACAAAGACATGCTTTGCAGTTCATTGCCAAAGAACAAGGCTTCCACATAATACCTGTCAGTGTCCTGAGTCCTGAGCCAGACCATTAATTTCGGCATTTGAACATTCCCCTAGACTATCAAGAAAGAAGGGAAAAAAGCACCAGAAACCTTCACAAGAAGAAGCGTTTCCTTTGGCTTGCCCAGCCTGGATACTCAGGACATCAATACAATCTCAAAGACTATGAATGCTACCAAAACAGCCCCATCAAAGAACTCTACTCATTCTAATCGATATTTACTGTATACTTATTAGTTCGGCAAAAATATGGCAGCAAACTTCAATGAATGAGCCAATCAGGGTAGAACCCGACTGAAATAAGCATGTAGACCCATCAATCAAAATAAGAAGATCAGCTAGTTTATCCATTATGCATGGTGCTATACATGGATTGAGCCTCTCCTCAAAGTGATATGCCATCTCTCCTGATGGTCAAAGCATCCTTGTTTCTGTGTCATTAGGAGAGTAGTCCACACCAGAATCACCTAAAACAGAAACTTGTTACGAGAAAAGTTTAACTCAATATGGCAAACAAAACCAGACCCAACAATGCTAGTCTAGGAATGAGAACTTACTGTGGAATGAGTCAGTTGATGACTGCCTTTGTGGTGCAGTCCCCTTTACACCTGCAGCAGTTGAATGAATGATAAGAAAAATTGTGTGTTGGGCAACAAAAGGAATCGCATGCAGTTTAAAACAATACATGCATGTGCACATGGGAAGCTACTAAATTTGAGCTTAATGGTGGCACATTCTCTCTTTCCCTTGTTTCTTCTCCTGGCAAGCTAAAAAGGCCTATCCTCTAACAGTCAACAGTATGCAGTATGAATATACTTGAGTCACCCTTCCTATATTTCCTTCATTCTCCATCTCTTGATTACCACTTACAATTCTTCAGAAATGTGCATTACATTACCTATAATTCATCATCACTTGTACTTGGATAATGCGTTTGTACCTTTAAATGTGGTCTGAATCAGAATGATCCATATAATTATAACAGACATCCCTTATATTTTCTATTCTGGTTAAGATGTGCCTTGCGTTTTCGAGTACCATGCAAATCAGATTACTGAAATATTTAGAAGATGCATTTTACTTGATGAAAGATGAACAATTCTAGAAAGAAAGAGTTTACTAAGAGTTGGTTGACAGCAGGAGAGCAACCATAATATTACTCCACATCCATGCATAGGCCTGAGTCGCCTGGCTTGCAGGAAAGACCAAATTTCTTCAAAGATAAATACAGATGTGACCTTATTAACGTTATGCAAATAAAAACTGGGATATGACAATGTCCTCTCATGTGAACATTTACAATCAGTTACTTAGGTTACTTGAAAGAACTTTCAAGTTTTTATCAAAAGAAACAACTAGAAAAGAAAAAAGTTCTAATAATATGATTTGACAAAAAAAAAACAGTTTAAATCATGAAATCAAAGATTCGACAAAAAAGAAACAGTTTAAATACAAATAAAAGATAACACTCAAGGAACTACGAATCTCGTACCAAAAGAATGATGAAACCCTTTGACAGCCTCAAAATGCTTGTAAGTATAGCCCACAAAATTAAGATCTTTAGGAGTTAAAAGCATCTGCCAAAAAGTTAAGAAATAGGTTATGCAAGACATTATTAAGTTTGGATAACTTAGGGACATTCAAATGCACAGTATTTGTCAACAACAGTAGAGATTGACTTAGAGGCCAGCCAAGAAACTTCCATCATGAACTTCAACCATTTGCAAAACGATGGTTTAAGTTATTCAAAGTTCAAACTATTTCCAATAGCATTCATGGTAATCCTTGCAGTCCTTGCGGAAAAGTTAGATACCTTCCTTATTGGCCCAAATCCCGTTCTTGTTGGTTTTGGACATTCAACCGGTGGCACAGTCAGAATTTATATCACCAGCAGGCTCCATAGAAACAAAGGCAGAAAATGTCTTTTAAAGAGCGTCAAAAACAAAAAATAATTCCCCCCCCCCCCCCAAAAAAAAAAAAAAACTAGTTAAAGATTGAGAAAGTATGGATATGTCTCATGATAACTTACCTCATCAAATTTCATAAAATTTTGAGTATCTAGATCTCCATTGACCTGTGGTTTAAATGTTGCTTCCATTTCATAGAGTTTGTCCCATGGGGTATCTTTGAACTAAGGATGAGCCTAATTGTATTCATAGTTAATATGTGAAAAGTACAATGTAAGGGAAAATGGAAAATAACTATTTTGGTATTCGCGGGACCTACTTTAATTTGGTCTGCTCCTAAAGTACCAAGTCTATTGTCAACATCACAAAGCAACCTATAGATCAAATCCTAGCTGCAGGTGTCAACCTCGCTTCATCTGGAAATTTCAAATGATTTTTCCAGTGCACAATCTGGCATTAAGTTGTCAGCATATCAAGCAATAAGTAAACAAAAAGAACTAGAGTATTCTAACCTTTTATAAGAGGTTAGAGAGCTAAACAATTAACATGAAACACTTAACATCAGTTGCTGACTTAATACCACACTAACATAACATCATTTGATCATTATATACATCTAGAAAATGAATTGAATTAATCAATACGATATCAAGCACTTTGCCTTATGATTGAAGTTAAAACTACCAGAACAAGACAAAGAAGCATGGCAATGAGGCAGACAATAGATAATGGTGTTATGAAGAAGAGCACACGAACATTTGAAATAGGACAATGTATAAAAGCTAACCAGATATCCCATAATTCGACTCAAAGTAGCTGAAAAATTAGAAAACAAAATTTTAAAGCAAATAAAACCTTCTGCATGTCGTCACTGGATCATCAGAGTAAAATGGAGGGTAAACAACGAGCATTTCATACATGATAGCACCAACTGACCACCTGCCAGCAGGTAAACTGATAAGAATTTATTAAAGAGAAAATCCAATTACCTTATCCATTAGGATTATATACAAAGCATACCATAGATGTATCATAAAAGAGAATCTCCGTCAAGTTTATCCTGTTATTGCAGTGGGAAAAAGTCTGCAGAGAACTCTTTTGCATATCTAACTACGGCTTACTTTAGATCACTCTCTAACCATTTTTGCACACTAAAATTTGAAAGGTCTTGAAGAAAACAAACCAAAAAGAATATTCATCTTGGTTTAAATTAAAATTTCTTTTGTAGCGAACATGAATTTTGTTTTCTTTGGCCTTCTCAGACCTTGGTGACACTAGGATAAATATAAGACCAGCATGTCTTCAACCAAGTTTTCTTGCAACAAAATACATTTGCATTGAAAATTTTAACTGCACGTTCAATTAAAGACATAAGAAAAAAAAGCAGATGCATAATGAGAGAAACAAGACCTAGAATTTACAAATCTCATGATAAAGTATCATCCATCCTAGGTCATACCAGTCACACTCTGTGCCATATCCTTTCTTCAGCAATACTTCAGGTGCAATATAATCTGGTGTTCCAACTGTTGAAAATGCCTGCCATTGAAACGGGAAGAAAACAACCTAAGAATAATAGGCAAAATAGATAATTGGATATATTACTTGATTCCCTCCAAAAGTTTATTAACAAGGATGCAGCCATCTAACAAGGCATACAAACAACTAAGGGAAAGGAATAACAAATAAGCTGAATCCTAAAGTACAATTCATCCAATATCTTAAAAGACATAAACAAATGGGGCTAGAATTTAGGTTTTAATAACTTTGGCAAATTTATTTATTGACACACTCAATCATCCATAGGAATTTTACCCAGCATGGTTTTGCTCCTTCCGTACTTCATTGGAATATGCATCTAAGTTATTGATGAAATCTAGAAATGATATTTCTCTGGTACAAACACACTTGCCATGACTCCTTGCAAGGCCATAAAATTCATTCGCATCCATTATGATATTACCATATCTGAGTTTAGATTGCGGAATTCTCTGAAATAAAATCAGTGACCAAGCTTAATGTATAGATGCATGCACAAATTAGAATGATTGATTTGTGTTGTAGCTCAACAAAAGGAAAGTATGGTTGTACCAATTTCCTCCTGTTATGCTGCCAGTGCTGCAATTGTTCAAGGGGACTTTTCCGGTGCCTTCCTCTACCAGATTCAGGGAAGTGCCCATCAACATTCATTTATTAATTCAAATTTCATCGTCCAGGGTTTCATTTTGGTTTATAGCAGATAAATTTCTATAGTCTAGAGGCTTGCAAAGACCAAAGTCTGACAGCTTCAGATGACCATTTTTGTCCAACAGAAGATTATCAGGTTTAATGTCTCTAGAGGAATGAAAAAGAACAAGCACATGTTTGTCAGATACAGATAATATTCATAAGAGCTACAGCAGGTTAGAATACTACAGCCTCAACAATATTTCACTACCTGATATTTCTGTTGGTAATCAACAAAAGGCTAATAACCTGTGAATGTAATTATGCCTATGAATAGATTCAATAGCCAGAACACTTTGAGCAACGTAAAATCTAGCCACAGTCTCAGTTAGGGTGTCTTCTCTCATTAGCAAAGTCATCATGTCACCACCAGGCAGATACTCCAGGATTAGATACCGAGCGTATCTTGAAAAGACTAATAAAGTTTCACAATAAAGCGACTGGCAACTTCTGCAAGCAAATTCCTTTCAGCTCTCACATGTTCAACCTATGTTATGTTCACAAAATCTGTGACTGTAAAGAAATTAAACAGGTAGCGCAGCAACACAAGAGAGAGAGAGGTTTCAAAGTCATGAAAAAATACAGTAGAAAGAAAAATGGAGGTGGAATTTCTCAAACATGCTATGAATGCATAAATTGAAATTAAATGACTCAAGATTTCAGATCTCACCTGTCCCCTGCTAAGCATTTCTGACTTCTTCAACTTTTTCATGGCAAAAATATCACCTGATTTTTTCTCTGGACTCAATCTTACCCGTAAACTAACAACAACTTATAAGCAAATCATAACAGAACAGTTAATTTAAAAAATAAAATATGATAATAAATTATGCAAATGATAGGAGTAGCACTCAAGAAGGAAAACAAAAAAAAAAGAATGCACAGCCAAGAATCCACATGTGATAGTTATACGCATAGGAAACAATGTTTATCTACTATCAACACCCAAGCAAATAGAATTATCTCTGAAGAGGTTGTGAAAAAACAAAGACTAGGCAACAGAAACTGAAGAACTGGTGTTGCAGGTATTCTTATCTTAGGAAGGCCTAACATTAAATTTGAACTTGTATGACTGAGATTTATACAATAAAAGCATAAAGGGTTCTAATCCGTTTTAAATTGGAGGATTTGTACCTTTCCTGGAACTCAAGGTCTTCAATACCATCTACAGCTCAGTGCATAGAAAAACTGGACTTTGAATTTTTAAGTAATCTCCTTAAAAATGGATTGACATGTCTCAACCATACTAAAAAACTGAAGAATCCAAAGTGTATTTCTTTGGAACTTCATTAATCAGCTCTTCTAGCTCAAAATGATCCTACCACAACCTGCATTGTTGCTACATGCTAAAATTGAAATTAAGCACCACAATCATGACATCATGGAAATTTTGATAACAGGAACTCAAAACGGCCGTCACTGTCAATGACTTCTATCATCACCCACCTCGCTAACCACTATCTCTAGCTTTATCTACACCATAATTATTACATTCATGAATGCTATTGCTATCCATTAGTTGCTTAACATTTATAAATCACATTTCAAGTGGCATAGATTTTTGTTTTCCGTTTGAACAGAACGGTTTGCCCTAAATCTTGCAATTATTTCCAAATACCACACAAGTTTCAACACAACATGATAGTTCTTACAGTAAAAGAAGGAAAAAGACGGAAGAGCAAAAGATGGGCGTCAAAAGGATGTCCTATGAGTACCATAATAACTGTTTGTATTTCCAACCTCTCTAAAAGCCCCTCTTCCAATAATGGTTAAAAGGTCAAAATCATCAACACAAATCTTGTGCCTTTTAAGCCGCATATAATCTGATTCTTTGCGCTCCAAATCCCTCAGCAGATTGATCTGTTCCACTTCTGGAACACCTGAAGATGCCAACTTCTTTTCCAATACCGAACGCCTGCAATTCATAAAATTTACCAGGATATACCAAAGTCAAACATCTTACAGTCTGTCCTCTTATCGATAACTGTCTCCTTCCACAAATTAATATCATCCAAGATAATTATAGAAACAATTATAGGGTAAAAAAAGGAAGAAAGGGCAGAGTTAAAATTGTAAAAAAAAGAAGAATAAATGCAACACACTTATGAGTGTCTCTTTCTATGTAAGCCTGATGAGGAAACTTACATTAATTCATTAAATAAGAAAAACCTTTCTAATTCATTAAATAAGAAAACCCTTTCTAAACCAATTTCCTTTGATCAACCCAAACTTTATAAAATTTCAATTCAAAGTGTTAACAAGAAAGAAGTACAACTAAATCACAATTTCTGGACATTGCCAAAACCAATCCCATGCAATCAAAATACTAAACACATTCCAGTTTCCATATCAAAGACCATACCATTAGAAAGAACTCGCAACCAGAAAACCCAAAACAAGATCTTCATGAAAGAAATATCCAAAGACAAAAAGATTCAAGGCCATGCAAAAACACTAAAGAATGAGACATATATATAGCATGCTATATAATATACCTTTCTTTGCGTTCTTGGATATGTTTCATCTGGGTTTTGTAGTGGTTCTCAATGAACTGCTTAGCCGTAGCCACCCTTTCAAGCCTCAAGCTGGTCACATCATCCCCTTCCTCGTCCTCATCCTCCGCCCCCTCCCCAGCCATTGGTCCCACCTCGTCCTCGTCCTCTTTGTTTCACCTCCTCCTTGTGACTCTCCATTATCAATATACCCCATCCCTTTCTTTCGCTATCTTCCTCTTTCTCTTATATAAAGACAACAAACTCTTTTTTCTTTTCTTTTGGTTTTTTCTTCTGTGTGTATTTTTCGTTGATTGTGACAACAAAGCAGGCCAGAAGTGGACCTCAGGATACAATTACAGATGATATGGTTCAGCCTTCAACAGGTTGGAACCTGGAACTTGCACGTGCGCAGTCCGACACGTAGGATTTTATTAGTGTGGACAATTGTACTGGTCACACAGAACAATTTAACGGTCTTCAATTGTCGATGGTTTCAATAAAAATGTGGTCAGTGGGGACCCTTCCTTGGCCCATCAAAATGGGACCCCAAGTTGTGTGAGCCGATGTTCGTAGCTGATCAACATTTCGACATGAATAGACTTTTTTTTTATTATTTTATCTGTAAGAAGATTAAGCACGTGGGACCTACTAAAATGTTATACTCCGAAGATAGATTCTGTGTGAAGCTAACGTCATACGTGAGAAAATTATGGTGTAAGCATAGTTATGATAATTGATCGAATATTAAATTATTTAAGGTTTCAAATTAATGGTTTAATTATGAGTCAATTGTTGATTTAATAAAAATATTATAAAAGATATAAATATTTTAAAATTTAAAATTTTAGTTCAAATTATAATTTAATAATTTAATCATAAATTACAAATTTTAAAATATAAAATTTATAAAATAATTAATTATTAGTTAGAAATTAAATTATTTAACATTTTATTAAAATTATATTTTATATTTTAATAATTAGAAATAATATTTATATTTAATAAATAAATAATTAATTACTAACAAATAATTATAAATAATTATTTATATTTTTTAAAATATAAATATTATTTATTAATATATAATAGTAATAAAAAAGAAATATCTATATATAAAATTAATAAAAAGGAAATTTATATTTATATGAAAATTAGTAAAAAAGAAATTAAAATCAATTTTATATTTTTATATGAATGCAGATTTTTTATTAATTTTAAATATATACATTTTTATTAATTATTTCTGCTCATAGTTAAATAATTAATCATTTTAATTAATATTTTATTTTTATTAATTTTATATATTATTATTTTTATAATTATTTTTAATTATAGTATTAATTAATAAAATTCTTTGTTAGATCATTTTTTTTGAAAATTATTTACTTTTATACATATGTAATTTTTTTACAATCCACATGTATCAAAATATGTCAATATATCATTAATATAAAGAGACACGAGCTTTAACAATAAAAAGTAAGAATTTAGGGATTTATTTATATGAAACAATAGTATAAGGGCATAATTAGATTATTTTAAATACTTGAATAATTTTTTATATTTTATCTAAATTTATTAGTTGGTATTGAACTAATCTGATTTAACAAAAATAACTCGATTTATTGATTTATCATATAAACCATCGATTCACAATGATTTAAAGTGATTTAATTGTAAAACTGATCTAATTATAAAATTAAATCGATTTTGACATTGATTCATTAGTTCAACTTATCAGACTGATCGTCTAATCCAATTCTAATAATTATGAATGTAAGAACAGAGTAATTATAATAATTATTTGAACAAATCTTATGCAAAGTTTACTATAAGCATATAATTTATAATTATTGTAATATAGTAATTAATAATAATTTAAATTTATATAAGAATTATTAAAATTTTATATAAAGTTTACATTTTATAAATGATTTTTTTATATAATTTTTTATTATAATTGAATAATTATAAAATTATAATAAAAATATATTCAAAGTTTATACGTTTACAATTATCCTTTGTAAAGTACAATTCATTTTCGAAACAATTAAATTTTTATAAATGCAAGGCCGTTCGATATGTTTACAATTATGCTTAGATAAACATGCACTAAATATTGTCTCCGAAGAAGTGTGAATTGGGGAATGTCCCTCCATCAATCAACGCATGATTAGCTCTGATTGTCAAGGCCTTTAGTAGTATATTTATTTGTTCCTCAAAAAAAAAAAAAAAGCTTTAATACTATTAAAACTCAAAGCAGCTGAGCTTTGTATAATAAAATTAAGAAATTTAAATTTAAATTTTACGCAAAAAGGAAAATTTATGTAACCCAACATTATATAATCATTTTTACGAATACCACAATTTAAAAATAAAAAAAAATTATAAATTTTATAATTTAAAATTTAAATCCATTAAATATGATTTTTTAAAAATCATGAATTAACTAAACTAAACCGTAAATCTCGAATTCAAACCAATATTACACAATTCACCATAACATTTATTGCAAATAAAAAATTAAATTATATATAAATTGATATTGGTAGGACATTAATTAATTAGATAGCATGAAAGGATTAATCTGTCCCCGCGATCAATGCCGAGGAAGGGATTGTTGTTAGTCAAATGACAAAAATATGAATAAAAACAACATAAATTAAGCATTTTATTTGGTTCATGGAATAAATTAAGGATCAATAGTTTCGTGTAACATTTGTAAAAAATGCATTGACTAGGCTCACCAAATTTTAAAATTTGTTTGAATGATCTAAGCACAATCACAAATAAAAAATGTTGACAAACCCATATACAGAAAAAGTAAATCGAGAATAATCTTTATTGCCTTAGCCAAAAAGAATGGCAATCAAATATCAGACTACAAAAAGATTTCTAAATCAACAGTAGTAATAAAATAATGTAATAAAACACTATAGTAAACCAGTGCCTCCAAGGCCACGGTGCAACAAGTTATGAGCAATGTGATCCCTGGTTTGTACGGAAGTCATAGTCCTCAAATTGTTATCTGGGATAACCTCATCATCAAAAAGCTCGAATGTAAGCCCGGGGTCCATCTCGTCGTTTCTCAGCTCACAAATATTATGCAAAACGCAGCAGGCTCCAAGTACAGCAGGCAACTCTTGAAGCTTCACCTCGGTTCTCTTCTGCAAACATGACCACCTACCTTTCAATCTGGCAAATGCTTCCTTGGAGACCTTTTCGATCTCCCCAATTTTCTCGTTGAAAGCATGTTGAGCCCAAGTAAGATTCTGGCGAGTATAAGGAACCAGAACCCCGTCCATCAAAGGATACCCTTTACCCCCTACGACCCAAACATCCTTCAAATGCCCCCTGGTGGCCCTTTGGTAGAAGGCTGACTTCTCCAGAATTTGGTCATCAGACATCGAACCAGGCCATCCGATACAAACATCGGTAAAAACTCCTTTTTGATCAACAACTCCTTGAAGGGTAATCGAATATGAAGTTTTCTGATTCCTCTCCGTGTGCTTTTTATTGAAATACGCTACGACGCTAACTTTTGGTGCAATGATGGGCACGTGAGTAGTGTATATTGAACCACCCACGTTCGGAATCCCAGTGATGGACTTGAATTTCTCTTTGATCCTCTTCATTTTGTTGTCGTCTGGCCATTGAACAAATTTAGGCATCAAAACGGTTTTAATGGCCGTACAAACCTCCAATACCAGCTTATGACAAGTTGAAATCCCCAATCCGAATCGTTTCGATACCATCCTAAGCGGCTCACCCGTGGCCAACCGCCAAATACAAACCGCCACGCGTTGACGAACCGGGATCGCTTCACGAAGCATCGTGTTCTTTTTCATCACCACCGGTTCCAACTCCTCGCAGACCATATCGAACGTGGCTTTGCTCATCCGGAAAGCGCGTTTAAATTCCTCTTCTGGGAAATCGGGGTGATTGCACTTCTCCCACCAGTCTTTAGATCGGTCTTTTACCCATAGCCGCCTTTGCTGTCCTGATCCACTGCCCGGTTGCGATGGGCCCACATTGTCCGAACCAGCTAAAACGGTCGCAGCAGTAGCAGCCGCTAAACTGGATTTACGGGGGCGTTTGTTTCTGGAATTATCCAACTCGTCCATTTCAGAATAAAGGCTTTGGAGCTGGTCCAAATAACCATTCATTTCTTGAACTTTTTCCGTGTAATTGGCTTCGAAGAGAGCTCTTTCTTGTTCAGAGTCAGTGACCCATTGATGTTGCTCTTCCTTTGCTTCCTCGTCCAACAGCAAAATCGAGGAAAGTATATCTCCAAACCCAGTCATCTTCAATTCATCGTCGACAAAAGATTCCTCATCTTTTCTACCCCGCTTCTTGCTGTTCCCATTGAACCCATTTTCCATATCCTGAAACCAAGAGAAGTTGGTGCTGTCGTTGCTAACGTCTTCTGGAGAAAGAAATGTGAAAGAACCAATTTCCATTTGATCAATGAATCAGGGGGTTCTTTTGATTGAAGTTGAATGGCTTGATTGACGAGACGTGAAAGCAAGGTGAGTTGAAATTGGAGATAGGAGCAAAGGGCTTTGGTCATTTATATACGTAGCAGCCAGCGATACGCGGTTAGCGAGAGTTGGCAAGAGGGGGACTATGGAAGCGCGTGGGGGGAGTGTAGGTGTGAACGCGGTAAGTTGACTTCTCTTTTGCTATGGATTTGATCTTGATTTTAAAAAAAAAAAAAATTAAGCAACTCGGGGGGAACGGAATACACTTTTCTTTTTCTAAAAGCTCGGAAGGAACACGTTAGGAAATAGGAAAGTTGGGTTGAAGGATCGTGTAAATGACAGGGAAGGCAAAGCGAAGTAGCTGAAAAGGCTACGGATAACCTTAAACTAAAAAAAAAAAAAAGGTTCTAGAAAAGTGTCCTTCCATTGGAGTTTAATTCCAAAACTCCTGTTTCATCCCCTCCAACGGTCGCTTAATTTGCCAACAAAAAGCAATCAATCTCCCAAATATTATTTCCTCGCCAAAAAAAAAAAAATCTAAACATTACCTTGTATAAGGATATGTTTTCTAACTGCCCAACAATAGAAAAAGAAAAAAAAAAAAAACCAAATCCCTGTCTGAATATAAATGTGATCAGTTAATGTCTGAACAGTAATAACAATTTTCAATTATGAAACATACAATCATTTCAAAATTAAAATAACAAGATATCATGTCAAAAAATTTAATCTAGTTTCAATAAAATTGTCACATCCTTGATTTATTCAATTTCACTTTTCATTAGTTTTCTCTTGTATGTCATACACAAAAAAAAAAAAAAAAAAGAAATTTACATTTATGCATGTTCACTACTTTGCAATGATGGGAACATAAATTTGATTTTTTTCATTTATACATTAATTGCATTCATTTACGTTCTATGATTTTTTTAGTTATTTGAATAATTACAAGGTCAATAAAATGCAGATGACAAGGTATTTTCAGCATTTTTTTTTTATTTAGATTGTCAAAATCGAACTTTAATTATTTAATTTTTTTTATTTATTACCCCATGGTTGGTGGGGTGCTGAATTGTCAGCCAAAAGCCATTACATGCATCATAAATAGCACTTTAAATGAAACTACCAACTTATCTCACATTTCGTTTTGGTAGGAAAAAAGTTTTAATTTATTAATCTTAAGTTCATTTAACTATTAATTTTTTTATTTCATTGGAAATTTATTCAACTTAGATTAAAATTCGTCTTCAACTAAAATCTATATAAGATATGTAGATTTAAAAAAAAAAGAAAGGGTACAAGGGAAGAAGTAACAATATTTTTTTGCACCAAAAATATTATTTTTATTCAAATCAACAAAAATATTTTAATTAGAGTAGCAAAACAAAAAAACACGTGCAAACTTAAATGATAATTAATGATTAATTGTTTTTTAAGTAAGGTATGAATTAGCTTAATTAGTCTTTTGAATGCTCACTCGTTTTTCAACGAACAAGAGAGTTGACTTTCCACGGTTCCACCAAATGAAGAGAAGCACAACTTCACAGAATCAGAATCAATGTTTTATTCGACTTTTTATTGTCTGTTTTTTTTTTGGGGAGGTTTTCTTAGATGCCCAATAATTTATGTTATTTACACAATTATCCCAGTTCTCATCTGGTGGTTGTGGCTTCTGTTCATTTGAGAAAATCCTGAGCCAAGAATTAATGAATGGTTTAATTTCGCATATGGGTTCAAAAAAGTTTCAAAAATTTAAAAAAGGGAAACGAATTAAAAAAAAAGAGTGAAGCCATGGCCTCTTTTCTCAGTCCATCTGCAGCAATTTCTCTGCAACACAAGGTAAGTTTATCAGCTACCGAAGGGATTTGTACTAAAATTCTATCATTGACAATTTTGTAATTGGTTAAGGGTCGACTGAAACCATGTTGAATTCGATGAGCTGATCTTAAATGTCTGGTTTTCTGAAAGTGGGATTGATTATTCAACCCCAAACATGAAAGCTTTTTATCAGGTTATTTGCTGCTTCTTTTAATACCTTTTTCTTCCCTTTATTTGTTTTGGATTGGCAGTTAAATCGTACAAGTTTCAGTGCTATATCTCCAAATACGCCATCCAAAATTTCCCATACTATTTTGGGAAATGGGAGATGTCAGGGGTTATATTTCAAGACCAAAGCTAAGGGTTCTGTTGAAGGAAGTTTACTTGAGAAAGAATCAGATACTGCTAGTATCGATGAGAAGATAGGTAACTGCTCCTATTCAGTAATGTTTTGTTGTCTATTGTGAATATCTGATCTCAGGGAAACAAATATAGTCTTGGAAGCGTGATTTCTGTAATATTCAGGAAATAGAGAATGAAATTAGCATCAGATCTAGCCCTGTTATAGCTCATATGGCTTTTCATGCATCTTTGAAAATTTTTATTTAAAAGCATTGAAGAAAATTGACATTTCAGTGGTATTTCATGTTTTTCTGATTTACAAAACATACTTGTTCGCCTTACCAAACATGTTTCATATACTTTTTCCTAAATGCAACTTTTATATTTCTAATTAGTTTACAAAACAGAATGAATGTAATGCAAGTCTCTTGTTTTTTGGTCATTGTTGAGAATAGAACCTGAGACCCAGCTGTCATGGTGCCATAGCTCATAGTTTGTCACTGTTTCATGAACTTTACAGGCAAAATAAAGTTGGTATCCATTCTCTAAAGTTTTCAGTAAAGTTTATATTGTTGCTTAGTCCTACATTTTATGCTTTTCAAATTTTGATTGAATTGCATTTAATTATTGTCATTGATGTAGATTATGGAGTTATTGGTGTTCACCATGTTGGAATTCTGTGTGAAAACCTTGAAAGATCGCTTGAATTTTATCAGAATATTTTAGGTATGCTTCTGTTTTCTATACTAATATATTCATTTGTTTGGTAAGAGAGAAGAGAATTCTAAATTGAGCATCTGCTTAGGTCTTGAAATAAATGAGGTAAGGCCACACGATAAGCTTCCATATAGAGGTGCTTGGTTGTGGGTGGGTTCTGAGATGATTCATTTGATGGAACTTCCAAATCCAGACCCCTTAACTGGAAGACCTGAACATGGGGGCCGAGACCGTCATGCTTGTATTGCAATTCGGGATGTATCTAAGCTGCAAGCAATCCTCGACAAAGCTGGTAAAATCCTGTTCCTTATTTCCACGGACATCTTTGCCAAGCAATATTTCATTGCATGATATCTTTTTGTTTCTAGCTTTCTAATAGCAGAATTCCCAAGTAGCTCTATAGGTTACAGACAGAATGAGGATATCTTATTGCAAAATTGTTCCATATTGCAGGTATTGCCTACACACTTAGCCGATCTGGGAGGCCAGCAATCTTTACACGAGATCCAGATGCAAATGCACTAGAATTCACGCAAGTTGAGGCCTGAGATGTTTTAGCATTCGAAGCCTGGATTTCTAGAAAATATCCCTGTTCCTTTTTTCTCTCAGGACAAAAAGCATGTACATAATAATTGATATTGCCAAGTTTTCCCGCTATGCCATTGGCATGGCAACTTGCTATAGATGAACAAGGATGTAATACTTAAATCCCAAATCAGCTTGCTTGAATTTCCCAGTGGGATTTTGGGATGATGATCAAAATCTCTAGTCAGAAAGGCTCTTTCTTTCTGGCTTTTTGTAAACTGTCACCTAATTATCCCATGCTATTAACAAAGTTACGTTTGTTATCTTTCCAGTTGCTTTTAGGTCACCGTTTCACTTTACAAGCTAGTAGATTTGGTTTAGTATGAATTTCTCAACCTAGAAACGTGGGACTCCCAGCCTGCTTGCATGCATCGGTTTGCAATGCTTTGGCATTTGTTTTCATCTCAACGTATTATTTTAGCAGAATCATCGAAGACTTACTGGTGCTGGTTACCAAGCGACATTATCCACTGAAAAATATTTGCAAAAATATGATACGGGCGAAGCCAGCATTTGGAATAAGGGAGGGTCAGAATAATGAATAATATTACAGCAATTCAAAGAGTCAAAAAGAAAACTTCATTCGCACAATATCAATCGAGATAAAAAATTTATTTTTGTTAAAGCAATACTAATCGAGATAAAAAATTTATTTTTACTAAAGCAAAGAGATAGTTATATTGAGAATCGGATGAAGAATTAAAAAAAAAAAAAAGACTTATTTTGATAAGAAAACGACTATATATGTTAATAAGGCATATAGATTTAATAATAAAATAATTAATTTTAATTTTAATTAAATTTAAATAATAAATTGGACTTCAATTTAACTTGAATATTGAGTTGAATAAATTAATAATAACTAATAAAATAAAATCAAATCAAATTTACTCGTTTTTTATACCCTTAGGGGCCATGGCTCATGCCATCTCACATCCCAAGCTTGAAGTAATCTTGTCCCAGCCTTCTCCTTACATAAACATATTTTATTATCCAATTTTTAGGGGAGGGCCACGGCCTCTGTCAGCCCCCTTTGGTTTCTGACGGTGATTGATATAAAAATAATTTTTAAAAATTTAATAACGATATTATTTAAAATTTTAATAAAAATTATGAGTTTAGTAAAAATTAAAATATGTATTTGTATTTGATATGTAACAAAAATTTAATGTAATAATTTTTACATTTTACGTATATTTAATATAAAAAAGACCCAATATAAACACATAAATACATGAATTCGTAGATGTAAACATGAGCTATCTTTTGGATACAAGGTTATTGGATTTTCCATCAATTGGTCATCTTAGGAAAGGCTATGGTCTACGGGATATATTTTTTTCTTTTTCGGAAATAATGAGATATCTTCTACCAAGCAGGCAAGAATTGCTTCCTGAAGAATGAAAGAAACCGAAACTATACCTTGAACTCTATTCTAAAAAGTAGAAAGGTCCTCAACATGTTGGCTAGATAAAGTTTTTAAGAGGACATAAAATTTTGATTTCAAACAAAGATCTCCTCTTCTTTTTTCTGGGTTATATTCATTTTATGTATAAAAAAAATGTTGACCTAATGATTAAAGAGTTTCTAAAAGAATATAAGGTCTTCGAAACCTTCTCCCCTTTCCTCCTTTCCCTACCAGCGGACACGAAATCAGAAATATGAAAAAAAAAAAAAAAAAAGCCAAAAGAGGATTTAATATTATTTTTGGTGAAATGCAATATTCTGAACAATGGTATAAAAAAAATTTGGTGGGGGTATGGCCCCCTAGCTACGCCCCTGCCTAACGGGATATGCCCATCTTGTGTTAACAAAAAAAAGAGAGAAAAGGTCGAAAGGGTTTTTATGCAAGAAATTGTGGTCTTTCGTACATACACATTGTAACCTGCAAAATAACATTTAAATAATCCTTTGCATTGCGTACCCACACCATGTAAAAATCTATTGTTTAAGTGCTTTGGTTGCGGGGGAAAGATCTTGTAATTTCCAAGAAAGGAACCATGACATAAACTGCTTAATATAATTTACTAGACAATGTCACCCGTGACTTCCAGTCCTGTATGGCAGAGCGTAATGTGTGATTTGGAGTCAATATGGAATGCTGAAGCCTACGCTTTGTAACTGGTGATACATTGTGTTTCTCAAGCCATGCCTTAATTGCTCTGTGCTCATACGTAAAACCATCTGCAGCAATGTGAGGGTCATCCATCACTTCCTGTATTAACCAGAAAAAAGAAAAAAAATTCGTTGAGAATGCAAGGAAATAAGATTATGCTTAAGCTATGATCTAGAAATTCTGCTAACAATTTTTTACCTGAAGGATTGGACAGAAGTAATGGCTTCGAGCATATACATTGTTCTTTTCCAAATTTAAACTATCATCTGCAACCTCCACAAGTCTTTTGAGAATTGGCAGAACCTCTGTGTCAAGATCTGGTCTGTCCCTGCATCTAAGCTTTGAACACTTCAGTGCTATTCGAGCTAATTCTTCCGTTTCAGCTAGTGGCCAATCTGTAACTGACTTGTCTAGAATGTCAGCTAAGGAGCTCTTTGTAATGGCATTTTCAACAGCGAGTATGAGTCCATTGGGATGGCGAGCTGTCAGTAGCTGGAGTGTTGTAATTCCAAGAGCATATAGATCTGATTTTGGTCTGATGGTGCCGGTTCTCTGATACTCAGGATCCATGTAGCAGAGAGTACCAGCAAGAATAGAGTCTTTGTACTCGGTGATGTTATCAGGCACAATATCTGAAATAAGCTTAGCCAGACCAACATCCCCAATTTTGCTGACATAATTTCCATCTAACAATATATTACCCGGTTTCAAATCTCTATGGACAATAGGATCTGGCTTTGAGCTGTGTAAAAATGCAAGCCCAGAAGCTACTTCAAAAACTATGCGGAACCGAATAAACCAAGGAAGAGGAGGTTTTCCATTTCGCTGGAAAATATGTTCCTCCAGGCTACCATTTTCCATGTATTCATAAACCAAGCAACCATTCTCTGGACAGGCTCCAAGCAGCAAAACAATATGTGGATGGTGTAGCTGGCTTAGAACTTCAACCTGCAAAAAATTTGGGGTGAAATTTTTATGCTATAATGGCAGTGAAATATTGAGCCAATTGTGAAGGACTCTAGCCAAATACTTAGCCATTACTAGAAACTAGCCATAGCCCATAGTACACAAAATGGAAACCTTCTAGCATACAAATTCACGAACTTTATGACTAAATGATATGAGTGTGATTGCAATAAGGACAGACAGGCATAGAGTTCAGAGTAGGAGCAATCTTCACGAGGGATCCAGCTAACAGAGTTCTTCAAACAAGTCATGGTGGTTGAAATAGTGATGAAATCAGTTCATAAACATGGCTGCAGCTACAAACTATATGCTACAGAAAATTACCTCCTTCAGAAATTCCTCTTTCCTATCTACAGCATCAGGTTGAAAAACCTTAACAGCAACAGGAGTGCGATGAAGACTACATTTATAGACCTTCCCATATCCTCCATGACCAATCACATTACTCTCGGAGAAGAAATCTGTTGCTACTTCAATTTCATCCCTGGTGTATTTTCTGTATCTTCTGTCACTACAGAAGAGTGCATCAACAATTTTCTGCTTCTCCAAGGATTCTTTCTCTGCATTCAATTCAGCCACCTGCCTTTCATAAGCTTCTTTAGAAAGCAGGTTTTTTGCCTCATCAACCTGCTTTATTGCTTGCAAATGTTTTGCTTTCTCTTCTGCGGCAATTTTTCTAAAAGTTTCTTCTCTTTCCAGAGCAGCATTCACTCTTCTTGCTTCCTCAAGGCATTCTGAAGAAACTAATTGGACCTGCAAATTAAAGCATAAATGACTACATTCAACAGCATGGACAAAAAGCCACATTAATTTCTAGGCTATTCAAATTCACAAATTCTTCTCTCTCTAAACTCGGGACTAAAAAATACATTATAAGTGAAAGCTAAGCAAATTGCATTTTGAATACCATCTATTCAGATTGGTGGACTGTGGTTGAAATCCAGTAATCCAAAACATGGATTTTCATTTCATAAACTTTTTGAGTGGTGGTTGGCAAAGTGGGGTTGATAAAATCACGTAGATATATCTTCAACAACAGCATGCGTAATCGAAAGGATCTTCAAGAAAGGGAAATTGAAATTGTGTGAAGCAAAACCCCATTCTATCAGAGTGTAGAACTTCTTGCAAAAGCATCAGTGAACATTCTAAAGTGCTCCTTTTCTCACCTTGTTCTGGGTGTAGACAAGCTCTTCACAAGCTTGTTTATACATGGCAATAGTATTTTGTAATTCTAGACGCAGCTGTTCCACTTCAGTCGGCAGATTCAACTGCATATAAATTTTATCAAAACTCATCCAGATAACATATGAAACAGAAGAATTACCAAAATAAGATGCAACCTCCATAATAAATGCTCAAGAAAACTCACCTGTTCAACCTTTGTAGAAGCCATGGAATCGGACTGCTTAATAGTACTAGCATTTGTTGAAGATCCCACAGATGAAGATGCACGCAAATATGGGAAGCTGTGCTCTGATAAAGATTCTATCCCAATGAAGTTGTGCAGGGTAGATTCTGCAGAAGCATTAGCAGGACTAGATATATGTTTACTAATGCCACTAGAACTTTCTTTTTGATCTGTTGCAGTAACCACTGATGACCTATTGCTGGTCCCTGTGATATTGTAAAAGAGAGAATCAAAACTGTTGGTAAACTCATTATCTTGAAGGCCTCCATTAGTAGGAAATAGACAAACATAGACGCAACTATTTCCAACTTACCGCTAGTCCATAAGGTATTAGCTGATTTTGTAATGATTCTTTGTCTATAAACAACCTGAATATCACAAGTATCAGGAGCACACCTCAGGACAGTATTAGGTACCCCAGATCCCTTCAGCTTCCTATAGTAGACATTGCAGAAGATTAGCATTTGTAGTTCCATAGACATAAAAAATCTAACAGGACTATCATACAGGCATCTGAAAAACTTGGTCAGCAATATTTCCCATACAAAAGCACTTTATTCAACATTCATATCGCAAAACTAGCAAGTAAATGGATGCCATTAAGCTCACTACACACATTCACATATATTTCAAGTTTTACCACTAAATGAACAACAGCAACACATACCTTGTTATACAATTGCAATCATAAGAACCCAATACCAAAGTGTTAATCCCAAACTCAGAAATGTATCTTAGAAGGCCAGTCGCAGGATTGTCATCCTCAAGCACCAATGTTTCCATCTACAAAAATGAAATAATTTTTTTAAAGAAAAATAAGAGAAATTTGGCACAAAATTTATACTTTATTTGCAAGATTAGTTTGAAAGGAACCTTTATTTTTTTGTAACAGAGAAGCCAAAACCCACCTTTCTTGTTTTGAATAGCTTCTTAAATGGTATAAAGACGTCCTCAAACTTCAGTTTCACTTCTTGAACATACATTGCCACCACATTCTCATCCATGTCCGTGATGGGTATTCGATCTCCAGCTGTAATAATCATATACACCAAATTATCAACATAAAGCAGCTCAATTTGACACCTTTTCGTTGCAAAATAAAAAAAAAGAGCCATATCACTTTTTCACTGTAACTTTTGACTATGGAATTCTTTTTTCTTTTCGAAACTTAGTATATTTTCCTGCCAAAGTTAAAGTATCATGCTTGGTCTCAATAACTGAATTAACCAAACTAAATTTTCTTCAAAACTTAAATCCTCCATTAAAATTTCAATATCCCAAATTCATGAAACTCGCAAAAGTTCAATTCAGTCAATCATCATTTGATCAAACAAAAGCGCTAAAGACAGGAAAATGAAATATGAGAAAGGTAAAAATTATATAACCAATACTTACACGGAGTTGGGACAGAGGTGACTGTTGGCATGACGTGGACCAAAACGACACGATCAGCTTTCAAATTCTCCACAGCCCATCGAACCGCGCGTCGGCTACCGCTTCCTCCAGAGGTTCCTCCCTTCACGGCAACCGCAACGGTCGTCATCTTTGGCGAAACACCACCGCTGCTGACACTAGCCACGTTTGTTTCCAGTCATTCAAGTTAAAAGTTGGGATCTTTGAAACCTTGCGGCCGGTAGCGTTGACGACTGGTCATTTACCCACATTGGCTTCGTCTGCCAGCGTTTTATCACACTTTGTGTGGAGAGAATTTCATTCA
This sequence comes from Durio zibethinus, assembly GCF_047325235.1. Taxonomy (NCBI): domain Eukaryota; kingdom Viridiplantae; phylum Streptophyta; class Magnoliopsida; order Malvales; family Malvaceae; genus Durio; species Durio zibethinus. Next base: position 22,573,953 of record NC_143174.1, read on the forward strand.
GGATCCTCTTTATTATAATATTATAACTTAATCGCTCGCAATAAAAATTCTTTATTATAATGGTATAATAATCAATTACAATAAAAATTTTATGCAATTTATCACTTAAAAATTTAAACTTCACATAATGTTTTATGAACCTAATTAATATTAAATTATAATTAACTAATTATTTTATAATTATTATAAATGATATATCCTCCTTTGCATGAATTAATATAAATATACATACATATACTAAAATATAAAAAATAAGGATTTATTGCACTATTTTTAACTCTTAAATAAAAATTAAATTCATAATATTTAGATTAATTATTTTGATCAAAAAATTAAAAAAAATTATAACACTTAGAATAATATAAGCGAATATCTTTTTCTAAAAATATAGAAAATATGCATACATGTTTATTACAAATTAAAAAAAATTAAAAAAATACATTAAATGCAAAATTAAAAAAATTTCACTATTAAAATAAAAAAAAAGGAATTCTTAATATGAAAAAGTTTTATCAATGATTATTATGGATTAAAACAACAGCCCTTGGATGGACCTGTGTATTTGGGTTTTAAGCCTATTTGAAAGTTGGTGGCCCAAATCTCCCCTTTTCTTTTCCTCGGCTCCAAGCCTCCAATTCCATTTGAGGTCCATAAAATTCAAGCCGACGACGCAACAAAAGAGGAACGTATAACCGTTTAATTCCTTCCAAATCGGTCAGAGTTTCAGTCATAAATCAGCGCATGGTTTCAATTCCCAATATCGGTAGTAAGTTGTTTTGACAAACTAGTTCTTATAGCTGGAGCTTGTCAATTTCAAGCGCAATTCTTATCATAGTCTAAATCAATCGTTCAACGCGGTTTATCACTGGATGATGCGCCGATCCAAGTATTGACAAGTCAAACCTAACCAGTTGAATGCACAAACCCTTCAATGAATACCGAGCGAGCTCCTCGTCCAAGTTGCCCAGCGCCCACGTTGCCAAGTTTGTTGAGGGAAGGAACTTTGTATATCAGTCAAATCAAATGCTTTTTTAAGGTAAGCAACTTTGTTGGTCGGCATATCAGCGGTGGATTCAACTCCTGGCGGTGAGCCCATGAACCTGAGTTAAGAATTTATAAACGTCAAGATATGGCATTTAGATAAGCCTAATCTATCCAGGGGAACATTGCTGTACGAAGCTTTTGTTTTCTTTTACATGGGGGGTTTTTCCAGGGCAGAGATACCATATATTAGGTATAACTGAAGAACAAGGGACTGAGGCCTTGATGGCTATAATTGTTCCTTCGTTGAATATTTTTCTCAATAATTGAAATCAAGAAATATCTTAAACATTACTTTGTTGTTTTCTTCTTCTTTTGCTTTTTGAAAAGTCTTTGAAACTGTCGGCTAAGGGCAACAGTTGATGATCCTGGGCGTCTCATATTGACTATTTGATTTAAAATATTAATTCGTAAATTAAAGTATAAAATAATAATTTTATTAATATAATATATATAATTAAAATATAATAAAATATATTTTATATATAATTCGAAATGTATGAAAGAAAAATATCTTAAACATGCTTTTGTCTCAATCTCATATTTTATAAAAAATTTAACTAATCTCAACTCAAATATAATTTTTTAAAAAATAATTTCTATCAAATCATGATGAATTAAAATTCATCAAATACAAATTATTTTATTATTTTATCAATGATATCTTTATTATAAAATTCATCTCTTAAAATATACCAAAAAAATCAAATAAGGCACCACGTAGGCATCTCTATGTGACCTCATTTTCTTTAATAAAATTAATTTAATAAAAAGTATAAAAACCAAAAAAAATAAAAATATTAGAAAAAAATGGTCCTCTAATTGTATAAAGTGATTGAAATTTAATGGATATCAATTGTTTTATCATCTCTGTTCATCGAATCCTTTTATTATTACATTATATAATTAAAAAAAAAACTAAATTAAAGTGTCTCTTGAACAATTTCATTGAATTTTTTAATAAATTTATCTAAGAGTCTCAAGTGAGTTTAATTAAAAAATTAAAAAATTAAAAATTATTTATTAAATATATAAAAAATAAAGAAGAAAAAAGACATGCAATATATTTTTTATATCAAATAAGTTTTACATAAAAATTTAAAATCCAAAAAATATTTATTATTTAAAAATAAAAAAAATGAGAAATGAAAATTTTGGTATAATTGGTTTGACATAAAAATAAAATAAAAAAAACTGTTTTTGCTATTTTTTAAAAATTAATTAAATATAAAAACTATAAGTAAAAAACAGAAAAAAAAAAAAAAAAAAAGGAGAAGCAAAATTGCGGCATATGGCACAACATGATTCATTCGTACATAATCAAAATTAAATGCATAGATAAATAAATAGGCAGAGTGTTCTTTCTTTCCTTTAGCGATAAAAGCCAAAATCCATAGTACATTCCTTCTTTCCATAAGCGATAAAAGCCAAAAGCCATAGTACATTTTTTCCTTCCTTTAACGTCGTCCACTGCATTGGATGTCAATCAGTTTAAAGTGTTGTGTTCAGCAGTGACGCGAATGGGATGGATGAAATCAGCGGTGACGCGATGAGTAATTCGTATATATTTATATTATATTTTATACAAAAATTAAATATTATAATTTATATTGATATAAAAATATATATTTGTTTTAATTTTATTAAATATATATAATTATTATATTTTAAATTATATTCTTATAATATTTTTATATTTTAAATTGATAAATTTACGTGCGAGCAAGAGTGGACAGATTGGAGGTGGAAGCTAATTCCTTTTTAGCCATTAAAGAAATTAACAGATTGGCGACGTCATGGTCGGTGGGAAATTTTTATTTTTCAAGAAAAGTTTAGAAATAAAAAAAGATGAGTAATTAATTTATAAAGAGATTTATAAATTTTTTATTTTGGATTTATAAATCATTTATTAATAAAATATTTTAAAAATTTAAACCTAAATACTTTATATTCAAAATTTAAAATTTAACTATTTACACCAACCTTATCGACCAGTGAAAATTTACTATTACAAATTAGATATATGAGCTAAAAATTTATAACATGCTCTTTTAGTTGTAAGAACTAGCTAATGATCTTACCCTAAGTAAGTTGTGAGGTTGGTGCCTATCGAAGTTGGAGGGGATCCCTCCCACATATATATATATATATATATATGTTGGAATGTTGACTTGCTTATATAATGTAGGGGTGACTTTTGATTAAAAAAACAAGAAAAGCCAAAATCCAACTCTTTGGTATAATAAAAGTGATTAAAAACCAAAATCTACTTTCCTGAATGTTAATGCCATTAATATAAAAGTTAACAACTTCCTCAAAATACTTCTACCATAACAAGCACTCAATTTGGCTTAACTAATATAAAACCTATCCATCAAAATTAATCGCAATATCTCAACACTTTATTAGTAATTTTTTTTTTTTGTAATTACCATGAATGGTTTATTGCAAATCATGACACAACACTTTATTAGTAATATTTTTTTATGGTAGAGGAGACTAGTTGTTAACATAAAGTTCATTTCCACCTTGAAAGTGGGGGAAATGGCAGTTGGTGATGACTTGATGAAGAATTAACAGCTTAAAACTCCAAAGCTGAAGGTGCAAACTCTTCGATGAACCGAGTGAATTCATCCAAGTACTTGTTACTCAACTGTTCATTGCCAAAAATCTCTCTCATTGCCCACGCATTTGCTCTGATCGGCTCCCCTTCTGGCTCCACCATCACCTGCCTAATCTTCTGAGCCACCAAGTCGCTTGTAAATGAACCGTCCTGTTCATTTCTCTCTATTTCTAACCCAACCTTCTTGCCATGCAACAACCTAGCGTTCAACCCCTGATCCGAACTTGCCCCGGAAAACAAGATCAAAGGCCGACCCAACTTGAGTGCCTCGATAATCGAACTCCAACCACAATGAGTCAAGAAACCACCAACAGAGGAGTGAGCTAATATTCGTAGTTGAGGTGCCCAATCTCTCAAAACCAAGCCCCTGTCAGAGACTCGCTCTTCAAACCCTGGAGGGATAATGTCCTGATGACCCACCTGCCCTTCAACTAGTGCGCTGCTCCTAACCACCCAAATAAAGGGCAAGTTGGATTTCTCTATTCCAAATGCCAACTGGTGCATAAATTCTTGACTCAGAATCACTTCACTACCAAGTGCAACATAGAAAACTGATTTCACTCCTTTGCTATCAAGCCATTTCTTTATAGCTTCCCATTTCTCATCTCTTTTATCTTCCTTAGATGGCAGTGATGGAGGCAGCAACCCGAGTGGAACAACAGGTTTCTGGTAAAGTTTACTAAGCAATTGAATCTGATCAGGTTCGAACTGGGAGCAGCTCCGAATAGTTACAAATTGGCAACCTTGAATCACTAGTCCACCCCGTTGAAAATCAGATACATCTTCCATGCATTCTTGGTGATTCAACATCTCATAGAGCTTAAAAGCTATGTTAAAAGGATAATCGATCCACTTAGGGACAACTGTGAAGTCTTCTGGTCGTTTTCGGAGATCACCAAGCAAAGCTGATGGTGGGCCAAGGAAAGCAAGAAAAGAGGCATTGAATATGCTGAAGAAAGCTAAGTTGATGCCGAGTGGAGTGGCAACTCCAGGTAACCAGTGAGGCGTAAAGTCATGGATTATCCAGTTGACATGAGAGGTTTTTAGGAACTCTGTCAAAGGGACTTCGAGCTTGTCATATGCCTTTTTAAGATAAGGAACTTTTTGGATCGGTATCTCAGCGGTGGACTCAACTCCTGGTGGTAGGCCATGAATCTGAGGAAGAGGAAACTCGATAAAACTTATGTTAGAGGACAGATGTGGGGGAAGCTTAGGGAGGCGGCTAATGTTTTTAGGGGTGGAAATATAGGATATGCGATGACCCTTTAGAGCTAAGAATTTGGAAACCTCAAGAAATGGCATTATGTGACCATAAGCTAGCCATGGGAACATTGCAATGTGAAGCTTCTCTGTTCTGTCCATGGCGTTTTGTTGATGCAGATCTTGTATCAGAGACAACAGATTGGAAATTGGAAAGTGAGATCTATGAAATCAAAGGTGACTGCTCCTTTCTCCTCTATTTGATCAAGACATAGACCTTTTTTCTGGCTGAAAGTCTCATTCTACGCTCCCCACGTAGACAAATGACACAATTTTCTCCTTGTACTTTCGTAGTTGAGACGGCATTCTGTCTGCTTTAAATTTTATAAAATACCTCTAAAATATAAAAGTTATTTCACTAAATTAATATTATATAATATTTTTTATTTTCTATTAATTTTTAAGTCACATCGTTTTCTGTTTAAAATTGAAAGATTCTATCATTAACTTTTCAAAATTATTATATTACTGATTAAGAGCCTGCAAGTTGCTAAGACTGCTTAATCAATTAACTTTTTATTAAAAAAGTGTCTGTTCTTCGTGATAAATAACATAATATAAATTTTATTCTCATTCAATAAGGTAAAAATTTTGAGAATGTTATGCTTTATATTTTAGTCAAATAAGACAAGACATTAAAATTAAATTGGGGGTAATTGTGATAATAATATATTCTCTCACTCACTTTTCGCAAAATGCAAAGCAAAAGCCACTAATAACCATTAAAAAAGATTGATGTTGTTGCACGACTATACTAGCCAATATATATGTATATTATATATAAAATAACTAAATACAATTGGTATTAAAAATTATTAAAGGTTGATAATGCTTTATATAAACTTTTTTTTTAATAAGTAGTATTAAACATGATTCATAGCCCATGTCATTGCAACACAAATCTTACAATGAATTAGTCCTAATGGGATAATTTTTTGTAGCTCAAGCTCTCGCATGCCCCACTTATTAGACAATTACCTTGAAAATTTGGCTATTATTGGTAGCTATTATTAGATTATTGAACCTTGTCGAATATTTATAGATTAACATCCCCGACCAAGCTTTGAGATATTCTACCACTTCCTAGCTTAGCTCTAGTCAAGAAAATCAACACGTGTCCTCTATTCTTCTTTACTTGGAAGAGGGCTGGACAACGTTATTTCCATTGCTTAGGAAATAGGAAATAAAAAAAAAAAATGGAAGAGTTTATATTTGAGGGATGAAGAAAGAGAAAAAAAAAAAAAACACATAAGAAAGAGGGAGAGGAATGGAGAAGAAAAAAGGTTGAATAAGATTTTTGATATACAATCTTTTTTAAATTATTTTTTCTGAAAATTTGCAGCGGAGGAGAGTCTATCTTTTTTGAGTGGCTAACAGGTTAACTAGATAAGCCTTTTCATTTCGACGTGAATATTTTTTAAATTAAAAAAAAAAAAAAAGCAATTTTCTTGTTGATTGATGATGGGAAGCCAGGTCATGATGTGGCTCTTTTCATGTTTAGCATTTTTTTTCTTCCTATTTTTGTATTGATTAAGGATGAACAATATGTATTTATCTATTTATAAATCATACCTTTAATTTTTTTCATTGAAGTCCTTCCCTTTAATTATATATTTCCTTTTTTTTTTTTTAATATTTGTGAAATGTGCTTATAAGCTTTCACTCTAGTGGAGTAAATGGCAGCCAATAACAAAGATTATAAGCACATCTCGTAAATGCGCTTTTGTACTCAATCTTATTTATACAAACTATGTGTTTTTTTTTTTTTTCCCTGATAACAAATTGATAACCTTATTATAATACACAAAGAACATAAAAGTATAATAAAAAAAAAAAACAGCGTGCTTTTACAGGGGCCAAAATCTAGTTCATTGTAATTACAAAGGGTACACAGATAAAATGTAACAAACTACTTCTTTTGTAAGAAGTGGTTGTGGCTTTTTTTTTTTTTTTTATAAACATGATGTAATAGTACTCATGTGCCCAAAAACCGTTCAAACATCATCATTGGAAGGAGGAAATTCTTCTATGGAACGAGTGAACTCGTCCAAGTACTTGTTACTCAGCTGTACACTGCCAAAAATATCCTTCATTGCATGTGCATTTGCTCTGAGTTGCGAACCCTGAGGATCCACCATCACTAGCTTGATAGACTCAGCCACCATGTCACTTGTAAATGATCCATCAAGACCGTTTCTTTCTATTTCCAATCCCATCTTTTTGCCATGGATCATCCTGGCAACTAATCCAAGATCCGAACTTCCTACAGGAAACAATATCAAAGGAACACCGAACCCTAGTGCCTCAATAACTGAACTCCAACCGCAGTGAGTTAAGAAACCACCGATTGAGGAGTGAGCCAAGACCCTGAGTTGAGGTGCCCAGCCCCGTAAAACGAACCCCCGATCGGAAACTCTTTCTTCGAACCCGGGAGGGATTATGTCCTGTACCAAATGTCCTTCAACTAAAGGGCGGTTCCTGACTACCCAAATGAAAGATAACCCTGATTTCTCTATCCCAAACGCCAACTCCTGCACGAACTCTTGACTCATACTCACCTCACTGCCTAGTGCAACATAAAAAACTGACTTCTCTTGTTTACTATCAAGCCATTTCTTTAATGCTTCCCAATTCCCATCTCCTTTATCTTCGTTGCTAGGCAGTGATGGCGGCAATAGTCCAAGTGGTACAATTGGTTTCCGATGAAGCTTACTAAGCACACGAAGTGCGTCAGATTCGACCTCAAAGCAGCTCCTCAAAGTCATAATGTTGCAACTCAAAAGCAATGTTCCGAACCGTTCAAAATCGGACACAGAGTCCATGCACTCCCAGTGACTCACCATTTCATGGAGCTTAAAAGCGAGGTTATTAGGATAATCCATCCACACCGGGGTCATCGTGAAGTCTTCTGGCCGTTGTCTACATCCACCAAGCAACTCTGATGGAGGGCCAAAGAAAGCGAACGTTGACGCACAGTATATGCTGAAGAAAACTAAGTTGATACCGAGTTGATTCGCCACAGGTGGTAACCAGTAAGGAGCAAAGTCGTGGATAATCCATTGGACTTGTGATGACCTTTTAAGGAACTCAGTCAACTGAGTTTCGAGTTTGTCATATGCTTTTTTGAGGTAAGGAACTTTGTGAATGGGTAACTCGGACGTGGACTCAGCTCCTGATGGCAGGCCATGGACCTGAGGCAAAGGAAATGGTATAAAGGTTATGTTGGAGCAGAGATGCTGAGGAATCTTTGGGAGGCTGCCGATGTTTTTAGGAGTGGAGATATAGTATATATGGTGACCCTTTTGAGCTAAGAACTTGGAGACTTGAAGAAATGGCATGATGTGACCATAAGCTAGCCATGGGAACATTACTATATGAAGCTGTTTTTTGCTGTCCATAACTGGAAAATTGAAACTGCTGTAAGAATATTGAGAAGATTTTTCTTCAGCTTTATTTGCTTTGTTTACACTTCATTCCTAGCGGAAGTTAAGAAGATAGAATTTTAAGGAATAGTGAGGGTTGCCAATACCAATAGCCCTAACTCCCAATAAGGCAATAATTCTTTGGACACCTTTCCGGGTCCTTTTGTTGACAGGTTGGTGAACGTAACTCTTCTTTGGGTTGGGTCCACCATGCGTTCAAGTGCATGGTCCATCTACAGCCGCATTTATGTATGGCAACAAATTGATTAGATGCTCAACCAGATAAATTCTTAATTTAAAAGATAACGTTTAATTTAGTTCAAATTAATAGTAAAACGATTTTGAATTTACTCAAATAAAATTTTTTACGAAAATAATATACATGTGCATTAAATAACTTGATTTATTAAAATAAGCTGATGGTATGTTATTTTTTGTATATATGATATGCCAGGTGGTTATTTAATAAAATTTGAATGTTGAAAATATTTTAATCTCGAAAATTAGAAATTTAAACCCTAATTTAGAACAATCTAAATAAATTAATTAAATAAATTTTGGAAGAATTGAAATCTACAATTTCATGTTTCTCAAATAAAAATTCAAATCAACCAAGGAGTTAAACCTAGAAAATAAATTTTGAAGAGAAATAGAAATCCAAAAAAAATAATAAATTCAATCAAATTAAACCCCCAAATCAAATTCAACAAAAAAACTGAAATCCCAAACTAAATTTAACAACAAACTTAGAACCTAAATCAACAATAAATTTAAAGAAAAAATAGAAACTCAAAAACTAAATTTACCAAAAAAATCATTTAATTAGTCATATCAAGTAAATAAAAAACATAATCAAATCTATTAAAAAAATAAAGCCCACAAATCAACATTATCACCAAACTGGAATTTGTGATTTTAAATTTAATAATATAATAAAAGATAATAATAATAATAAAAAAGAACAAAACGATATGAGATGAGAAGGATAATGAATGATTGTCAACAAGTGAACAGTTAACACAGATAGCAAGGAAAGGAGACAACAGGTGAGATCAATGATGGAGGAGTTGATAGTCACCAGGAAAAATAAAAAATAAAGAAGAAAAAAAGAAGTAAAAAATTTTAAACTACAGAAAAGAAATGTGTAAACGTCAGCAACTTACAAAACAAAAGCAAAAGAGAGACAAAAAAGGAAATGATGACTAGACCTAAAAGCAGTTGCAACCAAATTTGGAAGGGAGAAGAAATCATTCTAAAAGATTGGGAAGGAAATAAGTAAAACAAAAAGCTATTTTTTTATATTTTAAATTTTTATTTTTTATATTTTTTTTACGCAATATTTCAATAAATATTAATAAATAAAATAAAATAAAATAATTTTTTAAGAAAAAAAATATGTATCCATTGTTAAAAAAATATATATGTATCCATTGTTTAAATAATTAAAATTAATAAAAAAATTATAACAATCATTATTTGGATGAAGAATAAAAAATTAAAAAATAATTTATTATAATAATTTTTTGTTATCTTTAATTTTAAAATATTCTTGTACTATAATATATTTATTGTCTTATTTGACTTTATAATTATTGTTGCATTAATAATTTTTAATTAATTAAAATAAAAAATATTTTATAAATATGTACTGATAAATTTTTTATATCATTATCAAAATTTTAGCACATAGATGACCCAAAGCAGTCAATACAATGCCGCCACCTTTTGACCAAAGAAATCAATCCATTGGAGTCGTCTTGTTCATAAAAAAAATAAAAAAAAAATAAAAAAAAAAACTCTAGTCAAAATAGTACTTTTTGACAAGAAAGTATGTATATTTTTTATTGAAAAGCATTTATATTTTTTTATCATCTTGATGATTAATCAAACTCAAATTATAATATATTACATATAAAAATAAAAAATTTTGAATTAGTTTGATATCATATATATAAACTAAAAAAATATATTTATTTATATTTAATCATTCATCAAAATCAAATTATTAAAAAATTATAAAAAATTTTTATATTGAAAGAAATATATGAAACTTACTTAAAAAAAGATATGATTTTAAAAAAATTACAAAAAAATTATGATGTGGTTAAGTTTTTTTGACTAAGCATTTAATATTAACAAAAAAATAGATATAATAGTTTTTTTATAAAAATAACATTTTTTCAATTTTCTTTTTCTTAGCTTTTCTCCCAAATTGGGGTATTAAAAAAGTGAAGATTACAATGAAAACTAAAGGTCATTGAATTTTTACTTATTTCATTTCCTTTAAATTAAAAGTGTATCCAAATAAAAGAAAAGTTTTTCTATTTTCATTATTTTCTTTTATTTTCTTTTCCTTTTGTTCCCCTCCCCTCAATCTAAACATAGTGTTAGTAATGAAAAAAAATACCACATGTTATCTGAATAAAAAATGGCATGTTAATAACAGAGTTTATATTTAACGGTACGTATATTTTACTTTGTTAGAAAAACTTTATTTAAATAAACTAAAAAATGTTTAGTTTTTATTTGGATCAAATTAAGCATTACCTCTTCAATTAAAAATTAATCTAAACCTTGAATATTTAATTGAGTATTTAGCCCAACAAATTTAAATAGGTAACAATGAAATGTTGGATGTAACATTTGAATTTTAAAAGTTTTTAATATTGTATTTGAATAATAGATTAATTAATTAATATGATATTTAGTTTTAATATAGTTAACTTTAAATGACGATATTTGGTAGATAAATAACTTTACAAGTATCATATTAATTAATAAATTTATATTTAGATATTAAAGACTTTTAAAATTTAAGTATCATATTAAATATTTCATTATAATTTAAGAGTTATTTGTAGTATTAACTCATTTTGATATATATTATATAATACAAGTTTTATTAGAACCGGGAAATGCATAATATTTCTAGTTCAATTTTAGTAACTTGTTTTTAATAAAAAGTTTATATTTTGAACACGCTGGGTGTTTGAATTTTATACATACATCATGTGCTATCATTTTATTAATTAATAAATTTAAAAAATTATAAAATTTCTTAAAAACTATTTAATTGAATAAATATAATTATTGAATTTCTTTTTTAACTTTATCTTTTAATACTTCTAATTCATAATTCATAACAACAACAATAATAATAATAAATTAAGACTTATATCCCATAACTCTAAAATTGGCTGTACATTTATAAATTTAAAAAGTTAAGAGTCTTTAGAAATAAATATTAGAAATTATTTAATTGAATAAATATAATTATTGAAGTTTCTTTTTCAACTTTATCATTTAAAATTCTTAGTTTTTTAAATTTATAAATTGATGAAGAAACATCATATAATACATTAATAATAATGTATAAAATTTAAACCCTTCAATAAAATATCAGCATCAAATTATTAAATTCATAATTCATATACTTCATGATAGCAATTAACATCGAATTATATGGACCAGAATTTAAGATAACCCAAAGTGACAATAACAACCTTAACCCAAGACCCAAATTTACTCCAGATAAAATTATTAAAAGTTGGTCCAATCTGAGTTCGTCACTCGATAAAATAAGATATTATATGTTTGGAGTTAAAAATAATATATGTTCTAAATAATATGTATAATAATAAAAATTATATAATTTATTTTATATTATGTGATACAATATTATTAAAATGTAACCTATAAATTATTATCTTAAATACACATCAATAACTTATTTTAAATATTTTATTTTAAATCACCCGATAAGATATTATATATTTGAAATTAAATATAATATATTTATTTTAAACAACATTTATAGTGATAAGAGATTATATAATTTATAGTTATTCGTTACATGAAAAGGTATTATTATAATTTAAAGTATCTATTGGACATTGACTTGGATATTTGTGAATTATTTTATTACTTTAAATATATATTATGGAGTATGGAATAGATTGAAGACATTATTAATTTTTATGTAAGTTATTGGTTAATGTCTTTAGTGGAATATTACTTATGAAAGTTATAGATTTGGACTTAATTTAGTGTAATTTATATTATGTAAATGTGTAATAAGGGATAAGTTATAGACTATTTTTTAGCGTTTAGCATTTTCAAAAATTTAATACTTAATCTTAAATGACTAATGTTTAATTGTAATTTGTAAATGATGAATAGTTCATATTTATTTATTACTTTTGTCACATTTTTATATATTTTCGTGTTAATTAATCATATTTATTTATGTATATTTATATTATTTATGTTTATTCATATTGTATATAAATAAATAAATTATATTATATTGTGTATAACACAAATAATAAAAATATTATATTTATTTTTAAAGTTTAAATATAATTTATAATTTATAATATATTTATATTTTAATAATTCATATCATTACTTGTAAAAGGAGCAATCGCTAAACAAAAACGCCTACAAATTGGTTACTTTATTATAATGGACAAGAAACATAAAAGCTGAGAAAAAAAAAAGCGTGCTTTTACAGGGGATAAAATCTAGTTCATTGTAATTACAAAGAGTAAAGATAAAAGGTAAGTGACTATAACACATAAACACAACTATATTTCTTTTGTAAGAAGTGGTTGTGGTTTTATTTTTTATAAACATAATATAAATAGTACTAATGTGCCCACCAACTGTTCAAACATCATCATTGGAAGGTGGAAATTCTTCCATGGAACGAGTGAACTCGTCCAAGTACTTGTTACTCAGCTCTACATTGCCAAAAATCTCCTTCATTGCATATGCATTTGCTCTGAGTTGCGAACCCTGGGGATCCACCATCACTCGCTTGATAGACTCAGCCACCAAGTCACTTGTGAATGATCCATCAAGATCGTTTCTTTCTATTTCCAACCCCATCTTTTTGCCATGCATCAACCTTGCAACTAATCCAAGATCCGAACTTCCTACGGGAAACAATATCAAAGGAACACCGAACCCTAGTGCCTCAATAACTGAACTCCAACCGCAGTGAGTTAAGAAACCACCGATTGAGGAGTGAGCCAAGACCCTGAGTTGAGGTGCCCAGCCCCGCAAAACCAAGCCCCGATCGGAAACTCTTTCTTCGAACCCGGGTGGGACTATGTCCTGTACCAAATGTCCTTCAACTGAAGGGCGGTTCCTGACCACCCAAATGAAAGATAACCCTGATTTCTCTATCCCAAACGCCAACTCCTGCATGAACTCTTGACTCATACTCACCTCACTGCCTAGTGCAACATAAAAAACTGACTTCGCTTGTTTACTATCAAGCCATTTCTTTAATGCTTCCCAATTCCCATCTCCTTTATCTTCATCGCTTGGCAGTGATGGCGGCAATAGTCCAAGTGGTACAATTGGTTTCTGATGAAGCTTACTAAGCACACGAAGTGCGTCAGATTCGACCTCAAAGCAGCTCCTCAAAGTCAGAATGTTGCAACTCAAAAGCAATGTTCCGGCCCGTTCAAAATCGGACACAGAGTCCATGCACTCCTGGTGACTCACCATTTCATGGAGCTTAAAAGCTAGGTTATTAGGATAATCCATCCACACCGGGGTCACCGTGAAGTCTTCTGGCCGTTGTCTACATCCGCCAAGCAACTCTGATGGAGGGCCAAAGTAAGCAATTGATGAAGCACAGAGTATGCTGAAGAAAACTAAGTTGATACCGAGTTGATTCGCTACAGATGGTAACCAGTAAGGAGCAAAGTCGTGGACAATCCATTTGACTTGTGATGACCTTTTAAGGAACTCAGTCAACTGAGTTTCGAGTTTGTCATATGCTTTTTTGAGGTAAGGAACTTTGTGAATGGGTAACTCGGAGGTGGACTCAGCTCCTGGTGGCAGGCCATGGACCTGAGGCAAAGGAAATGGTATAAAGGTTATGTTGGAGCAGAGATGCGGAGGAAGCTTTGGGAGGCTGCTGATGTTCTTAGGAGTGGAGATATAGTATATATGGTGACCCTTTTGAGCTAGGAACTTGGAGACTTGAAGAAATGGCATGATATGACCATAAGCTAGCCATGGAAACATCACTATATGAAGTTGTTTTTTGCTGTCCATGACTGGAAAATTAAATTTACAACTGCTGTAAGAATTTTGAGAAGATTTTTCTTCAGTTTTACTTTCTTTGTTTTACAGTTCATTGCTAGCGGAAATGAAGAAGATTGAATTTTAATGATATGTGAGTGTTGTCACACTACCAACAGTCCTACTCCCAATAATTCTTCTGACTCGAGTGGTAGGTGAAAGGTTAGCTCTTGCAATTTCATTGGGGTGGGTCCATCTGCTACCAGGTGTGTGGTCCATCTACTACATTCGTATTTATTAGCAACAAATTCAAATAGGATAATGTTTAAATAATATTTAAATTAAAAAAATTTTTAGTATGATATTTAAATTATACACTATAATACATGTTAGTACTACGTAGCGAAAATAAAAATAACAAATTTTTAAAAATATATATTATATTCAAAATAAATAAAATAATGATTTTTAATTTATATTTTTTTATCTAATGTAAATGACTCTTAACAAAATTTCTCCATTACACTATATATATATATATATATATATATATATGATATGCATACAAAAAATTTTTACTTGGAGTTAAGATTGATGATACGGCAAACATAGTCGGCATTTTGGAAAAAAGTAAAAATCGAAGAATAAAGACAATATTAGATATGTTATTGAAAATCTATTCATTGATTTTTGAAATAATTTCATCCTATGCTGTTACTTTAAGACTTTCTCCACCACATAAATTAAAATTTAGTATAAACTAATTATTAATAAAATAAATTATGTTTTGTTACAAATAATTATGAATTATTCATATATATATATATATATATGTAAATGTATATACCTACCTTTTCATTTATTTTTTTATGAAAACTTCTCTTTTTAGCAATTCGCTTGCTAACTTTTATTTTATCAAATTTATTGTTGTTGGATTTATCAAATTTCAAATGTGAGCTATGTATATACAAAATTTTATTCGGTACATTTTTAACATGATTAATTTAGGCCTATTTATAACCTGAGTTAGAACCATTAATAAATGATTATTGCATAAATCATTTAAGAGGATTATTTACAACGTATAAAAAACCTACAAGTTAGTCGATTTAGGGATTTAAAATCAATTCGGGTCAAATCCAGTTAAACTTGATCAATAAAGTTAAAAGTAATTAAACAAAGTTAAAATTACACAAAATTTGATCAAAATAGATAGAATTCACGTTAATTCTCAAAATTCACAACCTAATTGAAATCAATGTGATTCAAAAGTAAAAATTGGTGATTTTTAAAATATTAAAAATTGTTATTGCACTTATGAAATTACAAAATTACTAAAATACCCTTTAGAGGTATTTTCGTAATTTAAACTTTCTGAACTCGAATTTTTATAAAACTTTCTAAATCTTAATTTCATAATATTTCATGATTTTTGATGTATTTGAAATCATAACAATACTCCAAAAAGGTATGAAATTATCAAAATACCTCTTAGGGGTATTTTTGTAATTTGGCCTTTTTTGGCTCAAATTTTTATGAAACATTTCAGATCTCAATTTTATAATATTTTCATAATTTTTGGTGCTTTAAAATTTAAAAAATGAGCATGAAAACATTAATTTCTAAGAAAACGACCTAAATATCGAAAACTTTGTACTAAGACTAAAATGATATTTTCATTTAATTTAGGGGTTATAAAAATCTAACATTTACAGTAAATAATGTGGATTATTAGATCTCTTATTGAATCTTAATCTAATGGTTAAAGATTGTTCCTTGAAAAAAAAGAAAGAATTTTGGCCCTAGGATTAAATTTGATTCAAAGGCTTTTATTTAATCTTTTAAAGATATTTTGGTGCCATTTTTCTTTACAAAAAAAAGTGGCTCTAAAAAAAAAGGGGCTTTTTGAAAGAAGCAAAAATCAGAGAGGAAAAAGTTTAGAACAACCATAAACAAAAAAAAAAAAAAAAGAGAAAAGTCTTTCAAAGTAAAAAGGAATAAGTAGGACGAAAGGTAGCTCACTGTCATATTTTTGTTTTGGTCTTGTTTCTGGCTTTCATTTTAAGCTATTCTCATGCGGATGTTGTTGCTTTTTTCATGCTAGTTATTTTGATCCATATTTTTGCATTTGAAAATATAGGCTTCTTTCCTACCACATTTTAGTTTCGTATAAAGTTGGTGGTATCGAGGCTTGTTTTTCTTTGGCTAGGTAGAAAAAGAGTTCACTAAGACTAAGTTTGGATTTTTAGATTTCATTT
Organism: Durio zibethinus; assembly: GCF_047325235.1. Lineage (NCBI taxonomy): Eukaryota > Viridiplantae > Streptophyta > Magnoliopsida > Malvales > Malvaceae > Durio > Durio zibethinus. The sequence continues at coordinate 22,590,596 of NC_143174.1, forward strand.
TTGTATAAAAAGGTCTTTTTTTTCTTTTTTTTTTTTTGGTTAAAATTCTTAACTCCAATATGTTTTAGGCTTCTAAAAAATTATATATATATAAAAAAGAAGTCTTAAATGCTTGGTGCTCGCATATTCCTCTTATGTGGTATGCATGATATCGATTTATCCTTTATGCTTCCTGACTTGTTTCTCCTCCTCTATATGTGGACTGTAGTTATTTGAAGCTTACAAGTTGGTTCTTGTTCTTTTTGGTTTGCCACAAGTAATCCATTTTAAGCATGCTAACTCGTTAGTTAAGGGAAGCTTAAAACTTCAGACTTTGACTGATTCTAGTATGTCTTTATTTGTAGGTTGTTTGTTAAGGGTTTAAAGGTTATTGTATTTGTTTTCTTCTTCTCTTCGTTGTCATAGCTATTTTGTTTTTGTTTGCAAAAACTTTAACCTTTATCTTGGTTTCATGCTTGTCGGTCTTTAGTTGCATTTGGTGTGCTTGTTAGAATTTAAACCCTCTAATAGTTGTTTGGTTTTTTTCATGTTGTTGGCGAGAGTAATGAAAGGATGGCCCTTTTTTTTTGGAAAAAAACAAAAACAAAAGGAATAAGCATGCATGAAAACCAACGTGGGGGCCATATCCTTGATTTTCTTTAGTTTGTCTTAAAAGAAATAGATCTTGACAATCTTTTTGTGGGTAGAATTTTGTAATAAATAATTTTTTTAGCATTAAAAGCCAACATGGCCCATATCCTTGGTTCTCTTTAGTTTTTTTTTTAAAAGAAATAGATCTTAACGACCTTTTAGTGGTTAGAATTTTGTAGTGAATAAATATTTGTTTTCATGAGCATTGAAAGTTAAATGTGGGGCCATTGTTGTAAGATTGTTGAATAACACCATGTCCAAAGCCATGTTGTGAGGAATTATTTTTGTAAGGATGTTGCATTGAATATTTTTCCTTTATTCTTGTTTAGTAAAAAAAGAATAAGTTTAGAAAATTCATTCTAGTTGAAATTTTATAATAAGTAAAAATTTTAAAATATTAGGCTTAAAATTTGTTTTCAATAAAGTTTATTTCTATTATATCTACGCAATTTTTTTTTTTGTGATTGTTTAAATTTAATTGTAGGCTTAATTTTATGCATTGTTGATTTCTTTATTGTTTGGATTTTCATGCTTGTTTTAATTTAATCTTTCATACTTAAATATATGTTTGATAAATTTTATTAATGATAATAATAAAGAAAGAAGAAATATATATGAAATATGTAAGAATATAAAAATTTATTTTTTTATAAGAATTATAAAAATGAGCTTGCTCTAAAAGTCTGCTTAGATGTTAGAGACTTTTAGAGAGGTTCGTAAATTCTTAAAATTTAAACCAAAATTTATCCAAAACCCTAAACTTGTTTTAAATTTCTACAGATTTGCATAAAAACCTTTTATGAAATAATTTGTTTCCAAATGCTACCTAGATATTAAGGTATTCAGAAAATTTTATTTCATTAAGAATTTTCACACATTTTCACAACTTAAAATAACTTCATTTTGTTAAATTAACAAATATAAAAATAATAAATAATAAAAATAATAGGATGTGATTTTAAATATAAAAAGTCACACCAAACTCTACCTAAATGTTAAAGAGTCCAAGTGATTTCTTTATATTTGAAAACTCGATTCTTAAATTTATAATTGATCATTTTTTAGATTAATGTGTTCATTTATACTGCATATATATATATGTTTGCTCTAGTTATGGATGTTTAATATTAATTATCTTATTTTTCTTTTTTTTAACTACATAAAAAGTTTTCTTAAAAATTTTTAGTTTTGAACAAATGAAGTTAAAATAGCATTTTGTGAAATATAATTATTGGTACTCTGCCTAGATATCAGAGAGTTATCAATGATTATCATTCACAAAAAATGTTATTTTATTATTTTTAAAAAGAATGTTACGATGAATTTCAAATGAAAAGAATAAATTTGAATTCTGCCTTTATGTTAGAAAATTCAAAAGTATTTCTTTAATTTGAAGATTTTCATAATATTCTTAAATAAAAATTTTCTAAAACTAATTTCATTTCTTAAAAATGAAGAGAATTATAATTGAATTTTATATAAAAACTATTTTGTCTAAAATTATAAATAGTGCATAATTAATTGGTATCAAATTTATGGGTATTGTGGAGGTGCTAATCTTTTTTCACATGTAATCGACTCTCAAATCTAATCTATTTTCATAAACCAAAATTATCTTTTTAATAAAGCTTTAAACCTATTTTATTGTTTTATTAAAAGATAAAATTTTTGGGTGGTCAATCACACCTTAAAAAAGATTGATGGCGACTCCCCATGTTTTTCATAATTTTTAAATTTTTACGTCTAACGATTGAGTTTCTGGACCAATACGTAATGACATGTTATTTTCATTTTCACAACTTGATTTTATTGACAAAAAGACAACGAAAACAAAAAAAAAATTGTCACTAAAAAAGGCAAATAAAAAACAATCCAAATAGGAAGAGAATAATAACAGCTTCATTTTAAACTCATTTAGGATTCCTCATACATTGTCAAAATAAAAACCATCACAACCTATTACCCGCAAAAACAAACCAAAAGGATATTATCAAGTTAAACACAATCTTAACTATATTATATTCTATATATGGAAATATTGAAGTAAAAAAAAAATTTTTGATTAAGTTTGTTAGTAATATCATACTCGACGAACCTTGTGAGTGAGAACTTCAGTAGTTGAAACTTCACCAACATTGTTAAACATATGATCAATCAAATATATGATCAAGGGTGAAACAATGCAATTAGCAATATATCCAATGAGGCTAACAACCATCAACCACATATCTACATTATCCACAATCATGATAATAGAATGTATAGATCCATTTTTCTTTAAAGGGTTAGTTCCAACCTTTTTATTACTCATTTTCTTATCTTTTATGGCATTCCTTTTTCCTCTTTTTCCATTAGCTTTTAGTCCATTGATATTAAAAAATAGCTATAACCATAACAAAATGAATCATCGACCATCAAGAAAGAAATGAAAATAAAAGACAATTCATACCCATTGGTTGGATTTGATTTTGTAGATAAAAAGAAAAACATAAGGCAAATGCTTAGCAAAAATGATTGGCTTCCATAGTTTTTATTAATAAAGGGCTAAACAACTCATATCAAATTTATAATAACAAAATAAGTATTCTTAATTTTAATTATATGACACTTTTCAATGAATTAAACATGAATCTAATGAGAAATTATTGCCAATTGGTCATTAAAAATTGTTGTTTCATCAATCATATGCTTCAGTTTAATATTATATATTCTTCTTCAAAATAACAACAAATTCGATATTTGGCATTTGATTATGATAGAAATATATTATGTTATGAGGTAACACATGGATAGCCTTAGATTGCTTAAAATCTCACAAAATTTATAGTATGACCATAAACATTTTTGGTTGACTTCATAACAGAAGTGTGCTTCTTGACCATACAAAGCATGAAAAAGGAAACTTTGTAGTTAAATGAGAAATTTCAATCCCTCTTTAAGAAAACAAACCTAAAAGGTCTCATCATTGCTTATGCCCAAACTTAGGGATGTAAATGATATATTAGTATTCACAAGTTACTTAAGTTCGACTCGAATAAAATTCAAATTTGGCTCGGCTATTATCGAGTTGAGCTTTAGCTCGACTTATCAATTAAGTTGAGTTCGAACATTCTTATATTCATTTCAAGTAGCTCACAAGCTTAATCGAGCTTTTATATTTTAATATATTTTAATATATTTTAATTATTTTAATTAATAAAATATCTTGAACTCGAGCTTGAGCATAAATAATCGAGTTTTTATCAAATATAAGAATTAAGCTTATTTTTATATGTTAATTGAGCCTAATCAAGTAAGTTCAAGTAGCTCAATTTTTATTTCGAATTGAGCTCGAGCAAAAAAAAAAAAAAAACTCGATCGAGTTTGATCTTCAAATTTGGAGTTGAGCTCGAGCTTGTGCTTAATGTTGTATCGACTTGAACTCAATCGATTACACTTCTACCCCAACTTTGTCAACCCGTATTAAAAACCACAATAAGACAAAAAAGGAAAAAATGTACAAATGTATCCAAAATGTGTTTTAATAAGCATTCAAGGCTATGTCAAAATTGTGTAATACATTTGTATATGTATAAAAAACACACATAAAATGTACTTAAAAATTAAAATAATAGGAAAAAATAGTGAAAAAATGCTTCTTTAATAAGAATTCAATGGTATGTCAAACTAATGAATACTTCTTTAAATTATGCTATAGTTGCATTATATATACATCAAATTGAGTATGAAAAAAAAAATCTCACATTGTCAAGTCAAAATGTTTAAAAAAATGAAATATAGCAGTCACCTAATTATAATTAAGGCTTTCAACTTTGATTAAGTTCAGTCATTTTAACATTCTAATTTGACTTCATCTGAATCATTTTAACTTTGAATTTCAATTTGATTTTTCAAATTTGAACAAAATTAATATCTTTTATCTTTGTGCAAAATTTTCCTATTGGGCCTAAAGCTTTATTTTTTATCTCAAAAAAATTTTAGACAAAATGGAGTGTTTACAATTATCCCTTTTTATACGATTTTTGTAAAATAAGAATTACACAAAGAAAAAAGACATCCAATTTGTTTGGGTTTGAAAAATTAAATTTTATTCAAAGTTAAAATGATTCGGACGAAATCAAATTAGAATGTGAAAATGACTGAACTGAATCAAAGTCAAAAGTGAATGAGGTGTGCCAAAATGAAGAAGACCAAAACTGAGCTGTAAGTCAAAAAATTAAATTGATCTAAATTGAGTCAAGATAAAAAATGAGTGATCAAAATCAAACTACGAGTCAGAAAACTAAAATGATTTGAATCGAGCTAATATCAAAATTGAGTGATCGGGATCAAATCACAAGTCCAAAAACTAAAATGATCTGAATCAAACTGAGATCGAAACTGAGCAACCGGGATCGAATCACGAGTTAAAAAAAATAAAATGATCTGAACCTAACCAAGATAAAAAATGAGTGATTAGGATCAAACTAAGAATCGAAATATTAAAATGATTTGGACTGAGCCGAGATCGAAACTGAGATATCGGGATTGAATCGTGAATTAAAAAAATAAAATGATCTGAATCGAGTTGAGATAAAAAAATGAGCGACTGAGATTGAATCACGAGTTAAAAAAATAAAATGATATGAATCGAGCCGAGATTAAAATTAATGAACTGGGATCAAATCGCGAGTTAGAAAAATAAAATGATTTAGACCAAGTTGAGATAAAGAATGAGTAATCAAGATCAAATCGTAAGTCAAAAAACTAAAATGATCTAGACAGAGCTAAGATCGAAACTAAAAGATCGGGATCGAACCACGAGTCAAAAAAATAAAATGATCTGAACTGAGCTGAGCTGAGATAAAAAATGAGTGACCGAGATTAAACAACAAGTCAAAAAAATAAAATTCAAAATTCTAGCTTCAAATCTAAAAATTCACAATTTGGCAATTCAAAGATTTGTAAGATTTCATAACAAAAGCTGAAAGATCCCAATGTTCCAAGTTTTATAAAAAATTTGCAAAGATTTCAAAATTCGTAAAAAGTTAAGATTCGCAAAGGTTTGCAAGAATACCAAGTTTGGCAAGAGTTTCAGGTTTGTACGAATTGTAGGTTCATAAGAATTTTCATCATTGTAAAGATTCGCAAACTATATTTAAAAATTTGCATTCAAAAGATTTAAAATCTTATATAACTAATTCATGGATTCACATCAACAATTTCAAATCTCACCTCTAGAATTCAAAGACTTCATTAAAAAATTTTAGAGATTCAAACTTGAAAAATTTTAAGGATTCACATCCAAAATATCAAAAATTCACATTCGAAAAATTTCATTTGAAAAACTCATTTAAACAAAGGCTTTATGTTTTTAAAAGTTTGAAAAATTTTCCTTATCCCAAAAATCTCATTATGAAATATTTTCCTCATTTGATGATTTAAAAGTTAAACAATTTCTCCAATCAAAGTCAAATTCTTGTGTGTGGCAAGTGTTATGATGTAAATATCTTCTACATGCTGCAAATGTAATAATCTAGATTCTCACTAAATGATGTAAATACATATCTTAAACAATCATGTAAATGTTAATATTTTCTACGTGATGCAAATGTATGCCTCAACCATGATGCAAATGTAATTATCAATGATTTAAATACAATATAAACACTATGTATGTAAAACAGATGTTACTAAATCAATGTCATAAAATTTTAATTATGGTAACAAGGTTTTTAAGACTCCACCATCTAATATATTCATTCTCAGCTTTTTAGTATTAATGATTTCAAAACAAATTCTATCATTCAATCTATGTTGTTTTCCTTATTTGGTCATAGCTTGCAGGTTATGTTGACCAATCCATCATTATATTCACATTCATGTCACCTTATTTATCCCTTTTAAAATTATTTTTTCAAGCTTCTTTCACTTCTCTCATCTTGAATTTCTTTCAAAAGAATGAAAAATCTTTATAAGATTATCATTCATTTATTTATCATCCTTCGAATTCATGACAAATATGATATATTTTCTTAATTCATTCAGGGAATGTACACTAGGTAAAGAATAAGAAAAATGGGTTTTCATTATAAAAAAAAGTAAGGTTAAGAACAATTTAAAGATGAATGAAAATAGAATGTTGTGATTATGTAAATGGGATATCAACATCTAGAATAATGACTGTTCAAATAATTTTGAACTTCAAATTAGAATCTTCTTTCAAAACATATTCAATTGATATTCTCGATCTTTAGACATTATCCATATCTCTGGGATATTCAAATGAAGTTATATTTTTAAGTTTCCATCTTTACTTAAATCGCCCTCTAGAGTTTTCAATTTAAGTCTTCTTTTTTTTTTCTTTATGTTTTTTTTTCATTTTTTTTTTGCACACCCATTTTTCATGTTTTCTTTTCATTTCTCTTTTTCTTTTATTTATTAGTGACATTTTGATCAAAGTTTCAAATAATCCAATGACAAATCTGCCATAATTCAATTAATGTTTCTCCAATTCAAGTATTCACATTCGATTAAAATAAACTTTTAAAGGATGTAATGTAAGTTAGGGTGAGGGGTTATGAAGAAATAGATAAAATAGGCCCAAATTGTATTTAAAAGGTTATCAAATCATGAATCATTTCTTTTCATGTAGAATACATTGGCATTTTACCCCATCAATATCTCTTTCATTTTTTTCTTTTTTCTTATTTTCTTTTCATCATTTTTCAAAAAAAATTTGAGTATAAAAAAGCTTTGCCCCTGAAACAAGCTTATCAAATTTGGCCCTCAATATGGGGGAAATCCTTGGTTATGGTTCTTCAAAAAAATTTTACAATAGGCTCAAATGGAGTAGTAAAGGATAATTTACTCATTTTATGAAAGGTAGACGAAAAATGACCATTTATTATTTTCAACATGAATACTTTCAATGGAGAACATTTATTGACTAAAAATAGACCTATGAATGAACAATTGTAATGATAATGTATTGCATCACTTTCACCTTTCAATTAGTCAAAATTTCACCAAAGTTATCTTTTTTTATTCAGTAGTCCCAATAAATCAACAACCTCGATTTATCAATCATATCATCATGAATGATGTTTTCAAAATCGAATCTTAAATTATTATCATGACTGTTTGAAGGTAAAAGTATAGTGAAAATATGTGAAAAGGTAAAAGTATGTAACAATGATTCACACAAAAGAGAAAATGACATGAAAATGCATCAAATCTATCACTTTTATTAAAATGATAAAAAATAAGATGAAATTCAAGTACATAAAAGAGATCCATATTCTTAAAAAATCCTAAGATGATAAGCAATTTCAATTAACTTTATCAAAATCATGTCTTTGGATGATTGGGTAAAGAGTCTTTATTGATATTCAATTCTCTTGATTCATTGAAACTCACCAAGCCTGTTCGAATTAAATTTTACACCTTATGCTTGAAAGCATAGCATATTTTTATGGAATGACCCATATTCCTACTATGGTAGTCACATATGGCATTAATATTGTACTATTTAGGATATGATGATTTTAATGGTTCCAAAAGGATTGGGGATACTAGGTCATTCTTGACCAACTCCAAAATAGCTCAGTATAAGTTATTGAGATAAGATAAATATGAGCTTTCTCTTGGTTATCCCTAGATCTTTTCAAACTACTCACTTGATTGTAATGCCTTGAAACTAGCGTATTAACAAAACTAAGCCCATATGTAGGTATTTTAAAGGCTGATTGATAAGAACCTAGAGCGATGTTATTCATGATTAGGTAATAAAGTTGGTAAGGGACTTGTACAATATTATTGGCTGTCGGGTAGTAAGTAGGATCAACATATAGTAGATATGAAACATGACTTCTGAATAGTTGCTCTTTAAAACTTATCGCTTAAGCTTCAACTTTTTTTTTCTTAATCATCCCATTTTTTTTAGTACTATCGACCTCTCTTTTCTCAAGCTTGTCACTTTTGATGGTATTTTTAATAATCTCTCTTGAGATCACCATGTCAACAAAGTTTTTTGTTACATTCTCTATCATTTTTTTATAATAAGGTACTTTTAGGGTACTAACGAATAATACGATCATTTTTTCTCAGTCAAAGAAGGTTGAACTTGAGTAGCCATATCCCTTCATTGTTAGGCATATTCTTCGAAGGACTCTGTTATTTTTTTTTTCATGCTTTATAAAGAAAGGCGATCAAGCGCCAAGTCTATAATGTGATGATACTGATTAATAAATGAGTGGATCAAGTCCTTTTATGTTCAAATACAAGTCATGTCTAACTAGACATACCATCTTATAGCAGACCCAATAAGGCTATCTTAGAACACATGTAAGAATAGTTTTTTGTCATTGACGTGGGTAGTTATTTTTCGATAATACATAGTGACTTGTGTAATCAGGCACTTAGTATCATTATACTTCTCAGACTCAGGGACTTTAAACTTTGGTGAAATTATAATATCTAGGACCAAACAAAGGCTGATTAAATCCATGAAGCCATAAAAGTCTATGCCTTTGACAGTTCGTAGTCTTTTATTCAACAAGTTCATCTTATGTTTAGCTTTAAATCCTCTAAACTTTCAACCACCTTTAATTTTAACTTTTCATTCTCCTTGAGGTCATCTTAGTTAGGGACTAAAACTAGCTCTACTGCCTTTTAAGTGAAGATAAAATTAACAAAACTTTGAAATTACCTTTGAATTAGGGCAGTTGGCATTCCTATGTAAATGTACCCTACAGGAAATATGAATTACTGTGGTGATGTACCTTGAATGGATTGGGCCTGATATAAGCTGTAGCAAGAAAAATACAGAGGATCAATAACATCTTACAACGAATGGTCTTTAAGTCTAACCCCTTCATTTATAGTTTTTTTTTTGTTTAACTTGCTTAGCTCTTCTAAAATTTTGTTCAACTCTCTTTTAATCTCTTCTTGGTTATTCTCTAACTTCTTAATGCGAATTACATTATCTTGTTCCATTCTTCTAACTTGAGCCTAAGTATTATACTTGTGATGAGTTAGTCGAGCTATCCTTGAACTTTGATTTCTCACAGTGTGCAAATTTAGAATAATGTTTATGGAACCATTAGATTATGTATGAGAATGCATGAATACAATAAGGAGAATTTATCACATAACAATTATTATCAAAGAAAATCTTTATTAAATTAAAAGTAATTTTTAACTAAATCCAACATTACATCCATGAAAAGTCTAGAATTTACTGAAAAAAGAAATCTATAACTTGTCGATACCAGCTTTACACTTCATTAAGGAAATCTATTAGTTCTTGACCATGTGTTCCCATTGCTGGCACCCTTACTTATCATTTTTTAACTTTTTCTATCATGTTTTTGGCTTTGTAAACAGCCACAATGATTTGGTCAAGCAGAGACTCCAACTAATTTTGTTTTCTCATATACGTTTCCTTTAGTTGCTCACATTCTTTAGTCATAACTCCCATCCATGCTCTACTTTTCACTAGCGATTCAACATTTATATGTGCTTTTATGCTTCAAAGAGTGTCTCATCCATTTCTTGTAGCTTTGCTTATAGTTGGTTTATTTTTTTTTCAAAAGTTGAGCCAATTTTTAATTTTTGAATGACCGTGTTGTGCTAAGGTTAGTAAATAAACTATTTCATTCATCATTTTTTTATTCAAGTGCTTGAACTTCTTTTTTTAGCCTTTTGTTTACAAGCTTCAACTCTTTAGATTTCTTTTTCAGACTTGTAGAAGACTTTGCTAGACTTGCCATAGATGTAGCTGAGACTTTCTTTGTTAAAATTATTTTGTGACAAATATTCCTTATGATAAATTATGTGAATGCATAGTAAAAATAAAAGGTTAGTAGGCATAAAGTAATATATAAATACAAAAACCAATATACAGGGTTAGTATGTAAAAAAAATACAAAAAAATAATAGATAGATTTACAAGTAAAATAAACATCCTATCATGTATCCTATTTAGGATTTTCCAACATAAGAAAAGACATGGCTCTAACCTAAGTTTGGACCCTTAAGGTTTATTTATATGCTAAGTTCAAAAGTTTGATAGTCTAAAGATTCCCAACTTATTCTTTATATCATTGTCTATTATGGACTAGTAAGGTATTTCAATCTTCATCCAGTATAGGCTACAAGCAGAAAAAGGTTAAATTTGAAAATGACTATTTTGCTAGCCTATGCGAAGATATGAAATCTCACGAAGGCGTAGGTACTTTACTCCTTCATTGGGGATAGAACTCAGGTGTAGAGTTCATATTATGCATGTACAAATGAATGACAAATATATGAAAATAAATAAATAAATAAATAAAATACGAACAAGGAAAGGAAAAAAAATCTCAAATTTATTAGATTAGGCTTGGATAACAAGAAATCATTTACTGGCCTGACTCTCGAATTCTTCAGTGGAGTCATCAAATTGTTATAATGTATAGATCCGTGGATCTACCACTAGACATTGATTAAAGGAGTCACCACCAATCTTTTTTTTTATTAAAGTGTGATTGGCCACTTGATCGAATCTGTCCTATTTAAAAAAAAGTTTCAAGATTGACTTAGGTATCTTTAAATAGTAGATTTAGTCCACAAAATTAGATTTTAGATTCGAAAGTATGGTTATGTGTAAAGAAGGTTATAGTGTCACGAGGTTCGACCTTAGACTCAGAATCCGTGCGCCCTTAGGCTTGGAATCACCTCATTCTAGCCTAAGTTAGCCTGAAACACAAACGTGCGGGCACTAGAACAAAAGAAAAGGCAGAATGCGCAAGTTTGAGAGAAATAGAAAAACAAGATAGCTTGTTAGAATATGTTTTGTATTCATTAAAACAGAAGTGTATGATCGTGCATAAATGAGGGTGAAGCAGCCCTCTATTTATAATTGAGGCTCCCAGCTACACTTATGGCTAAATCCCTAGAATCAAGGTTAAAATCAAGGAATTACAAAGATTATAATCAATCAGGATTCTATCTCCTGATTTTAATGGTCAACCAGATCTGTCATAAGGCTCCTGCTGATCCTGTGATCTTCCATAAGATCCTTTTGCGTATCTTCCATCTTGGGCCCTGCTGGATGTGGTGTGGGCATCATGCAGGCCAAACTTTGGCCTTACGGGTTGGCTTGCAGGTTGTGTTGGCGTTCTGGCTTTTCCTTCAAGGCCTTGCGCGCTAACTCCCTCCAGTGCGCCTGGTGCACGGACCTCAACCTTAGGTGCGCGTGCTGGTGTGCCTGGTGCGCCCGCCCAAGGCATGACAATAACACCCTCATAACGCATATCCAAAGGATGGTACCAGTTTGATTTCAAATTATCCAAGCCTTAACCATATTTATAATTTATCAAAATATTTAATATTAAAAATTAATCTTAAAATTACTCCAATAATTTGATAGTAATTTAAGATAATTCTTTCACCTCATAAGTATTCATGAAAACTAGTGATCCACTCTGAAGATGATTTGTTATCAAATTCATTTAAATTTTAGTTTAAAAATAATCAGTAAAATCTTTCAACAGTTTGATAAAATTTACTTTGATGCAACTCTTCCAATAGTTTGGTGAAATTTTATTATAGGAATATTTTTTAAAAAAATATATTAAATCTTTCAATAATTTGTTAAGATTTAATTTAAGATGCAAATCATCCAATAGTTTGGTAAGATAAAATATAAAATATTTTATTAATAATATTTTTTGTACAATTAATTTGTGAAATTCTCCAATAGTTTTGTAAAATTTATAAAAAATTTAAATTTATGAAAAATCTTCTAATAGTTTAGTAGGATTCATGAATTCATTTTAGAAATATTTTTAATTATTTTTTAATTATATTTTTTTTAAAAAATAAAATTTATGAAAATATTTAAAATAAAATTTTTAATTTAAAACAAGTAGAATAATAATAATAATAAAAATAAAAATAAATGAAAATTAAAATTAAAAAGAATAAAGCAAATAAAACAAATAAAATGTAAATAGAAAATAAATAAGAAAATCTAGAAAAATAAAATAAAAAAATGTAAATAGAAAATAAATGAAAAAAATAAAAGGAAAACCTGTGGTCAGGTCGGGTTTGGAGCACGAATCAATAGGTCAGCACATTAATCTAAAACCTTCTAAACGGTGTCATTTTGGCACAGTATGAAAGACGAAGTCTTTCGTTTTTCCTCAGACCTACCTCAACCTTTCTCTTTCTAGCTCTTTTTTCTTTCTCGTTTATCTTTAGAATTCCCAAATTTGGTTACCAGAAACTGGGTTTGATCACTGGTTTCTGGAAAATTGGCTAGAACTTGGTTGGAAACTTCAATCCTTGTCAAAAAATTCATGTGTTCTTCCCAAAACTTAGATTTTTCTAAAAACTCTCCCTTTTCATATTTTTTTCAGAGATTCCAAATAGTTTTACTTTTCATCAAACCCAAAAAACTAATTGTCAATTAATCTAAAAACAAATTCGTTCAAACAATAGCAAAACCCAAAACCTTCCCCCTCTTTGTTTGTGATTTCTATTTATTTATAGGGATTGAATTCTTTTAATTTTGAAAAATAAATTAAATTGATTATGATTTTATTACGATTTTATAATCTGTGATTTGATTTTAAGTTTCTCATTTTATAGGATTTGCATCAATTAAACCAAAATAACTCACTTTTTTATTTTTCTCTCTTATATTTTTGACTTTTTTAAAACAAGTAAAATCAAATCAAATTAAATTAAAATTGAAAATTTTTCTGTTAGGCTCGAAACTTCGTTTTTTGTCTCAAAAAAATTTTGGACAAAATGAAATATCTATAGAGGCAATGACTTTTTCACGATTCTTGAAAATTTTTATCATAGAAATTATAGGTGAATGCTAAAATTTATTGAATCATCACAATGAAGAACAAAAATTCAAACTACAAAATTTTGAATAAATAAAACTATAATGCAATATGGAAATAAAAAAAGGGCAAGGGATAGAAATGACTTGAAATAATAATATATTTGAATCCATTGAAATTCACAACAAAAGAAAATATATAAAAAAAGCAAAATTGCAACATAAATAATAAAACATTAACAAAAGACAATGTGCAAGAAATTAACCCACCATTTTTCTAACAATTGAAACTCATTAATGTAGAAGATTATCAACTTGACAAAAAAATATACTAACCTTAGTGGTTTATTATATTTGATTAAATATAATATAAAAACATTAGGCCTTATATATTTTAAATATTTTACATATTGTATTTATATTAGATAAAACATTGGGGCCTAATGATAGAATAACTACATCATGTATTTTATATGAAATCATGTAAGGTTAAACAATTCATCAAATTACAATATAAAATAAACATTGTTTATGCATCTAAAAGAAGTTTAGCCTGCAAATATCAATAATAAAGATTCAACAATGGCGAATATTATGATCAGTCAATGTAAGATATTAACTTGCAAAACAATCAAAAAAGAAATCGAAACCAAAATTTAAATATCTTCAAGGTGAACTCTTTCATCCTTGCTCGAGAAACATTTGCAGCGGATTGAACAGCGAATGCTACTGCTAAAGATAACCTACCAATCGCCTGCACCAAACATAAATCAGCCAATAACTAATCACTATCACCAATTAAGGAAAAACAAAAAACAAAAACAAAAAAAATCTCTTAACCTAATATCCAACAAAAAGCCCAATTATTATTATTGTTTTGGGTAGGCATATGACTCAATCTAAAGTCCAAACCCAACGTATATTTTTCTCTTTGCGAAAGTGGTAACCATCTTCATTGCAAAAAGCTCTCCTTATTAGCCATCGATCCAATTGAGTTTTTGTGTACATATCCTCCGTGGATCTTTATGTTACCAAATCACCTCCCATTTCATCACCATCTCTCTTTTAAAATCACTCATCGGTTGAGTTCACTCGCTTGAAGATCTAAACGAATTGTCATTTTCGCAACAAAACATAATCTGCAACTGTAAGAAAGTTTTGATAAAATAAGCCAAAATTTTGATAAAAACTTTCTATTCAAATCCATGAAGTATCGAAGACAGAAGAAAAAAAAAGAAGTAAGAATAGCCAACAATGACTAGTAGTCTTACCATCCTTCGCTACCCTTTCCTTCATGGCACACCACCTATTTCTCTCCCATGTTCTCTGCTGCCCTTTATTTTCTAGAATTTTTCCTAATTTTTTTCCCTTTTATCTATTTTCTAAACCAAACTCACCTCATTTAAGAGAGAGAGAGAGAGAGAGAGAGAGACGGGAGGGGGGGGGGGGGGGAAGGGGGTTGAAGCCAGTTGATGTGAAAGATTGGAAGAGATTGATAGGTTGGTAAAGAAAAATAAGCTTTTTGATTTCTTTCAATTTTTTTTTTAATTCAAATAGTTTAAGAACCCAAAAATACCACTTAAATTATTTTTTTAAACATTGTTGATCTGTCCCTCTAATCGATAATGAGGATTGCTTTTATCTATCGTAGATTTATTAATTAATAATGTAGTATTTAGTTTTAATAAAATTAATTTTAAATGATAATATGTGATTGATAAATAATTATTTAAATATAATATTAATTAATATATTTATAATTTAAATATTACATTAAGTATTTTTAAAATTTAAATATTATATTAAATATTTTAATATAATTTAACTATAATTTAATAACCTTTCATTATATTAATTCAATCTAATATGCACTGTATAATAACCTTATTAGAGTCGGGAACCACATAATTTTTTTTAGTTCAATAACTTTCTTATTTTAATAACAAGCCTATATTATTCCAAACATGCTTGATGTATAAATTTTATATATGCATCATATGCTATTGTCTTATTAAATAATAAACTTAAAATATTATAAAAAATTATAAATATAAATAGTAAAAATTATTTAATGAATAAATATAATTATTGAATTTTCTTTTTTAACTTTATCTTTGAATACTTTTAAGTCATAATTCAAAATTTAAAGGTCTTTAAAAATAAATATTAAAATTATTTAATTGAATAAAAATATTTATTGAAATTTTGTTTTCAACTTTATTGTTTAAAATTCTTAATTTTTTAAATTTATGAATTAATAAAAAATAAAATATAATACATTAATAATGTATAAAATTTATATATTAACAATGATAACATATCAAATATAAATTTTTTAACACATTAATTTCGTCGAGCTATTAAATTCATAATTCATATACTTTATGGTAGCAATTAACATGGGATTACATGAACCAGAATTTAACATAACCCAAAATAACAATAGCAACCTTAACCCAAGACCCGAACTTGCTCCAGAGAATACTTTCAAAGGCCGGCTGAATCTGAGTCCCTCACTCAAAAATCGAAATCCAATTGCACAGTGCTGAGCCAAGATCCTAATATGTGGTGCCCAACCCCAAAAAAGACCAAGCCTCGGTTCTAAACCCATTCTTCCTACCCAGGCGGTCCTGACCCAACTGCCCTTCAACTAAGGGCTGGTTCTTGACCACCCAAATCAAAGGGAACCCATATTTTCTCATTCTCCGCACTGATACAATAATTACGAGAACTAATTAATTATCTTTTGGATTATAATTAATATTTAAAAGTTATGAATTTAAAAAAATTTAAATGCGTAATATCCTCTTTAATCAATTATATAATAAAATAAAAAATTTAAAAGTAGATTAAATTTTTTTTAAAAAAATTATGAGGATATATACGAAGGAACTCTAAAAAACCCAAATTGTTTTCGTAGTTTTCGAGGATCTAAGCTTCAACCTGTCCACATGTCTTAAAATTGGCTCAGCATAAAAGGAAAAAATAAACAGATAAAAAAAAGAAGAAGAAAGGACATAATTCTCCAATGAATGTAGAAAATAGTAAATTAGTGTATGTACAAGGAGGCAGGTTATAATTATCTAAATATTTATAAAAAAAAATGAATGATTTTGATGGTCAGGATTCATGAAAATGAAGGAACAATTGATCAACCATTGATTCATTAATATTTTTGAATAAAAGATTAATTATAGCGGTTGTTATGCTGCAAGAATAATATTTAAACTAAGAGGGAAAAACAAACTTTCAAAACAATTATGGAGAAACAGAAATGAATCAACAAGTTGATCATACACATAAAAATGTATATATCAAAGACATAGGGGGGCGGGGGGAAGAGGTGGGGGACAGAGAGAGAGCAAGCACATAAAGTTTCAAGCATGAGCCATCCCATGCAAGGAAGAACCCTGTGTGCTCACTCTCCTCTGTCACCTTCCTTACAAATTACCTGCTCAAGTATTTCCAACACGACAAGCTCTAACTAGATTACCTCGTTGCATCAAAACGACAAGTTATTACAACGATCCTGCTTCATCCTAAAGCTCTAATTCAGTACTATTGCACAACCATAGAAATCTTTGTTTTCCCTGGGTGAATAAACGTGAGAGCTTCTAGGGCTTTTATAGAAAAGGTGAAAAACTGAGAATTGGTGGTGATGACATCGTTGATGTATGAGAATATACATGAGCTTTACACTTTCCATAACACATGATTAGCACTCATTGATTACTCCGTTATTGTCGGTGACAAATCTAAGATTTTTTTTTTTCAGATATGTCCAATTATAATATATAAAAAATTATTGACGTATTTATTAATTTTGTCACAAAAAATGTGTTAATGAGAAAATTTTGGAATGTTCAAAAAAAAATTTTCTTTTATATTTCTTTATTTTTCAAACTTTAGAAACGTTAATAAACACTTTACTTAAGAGAGTGATTCCCTCTCTATCTCTTGCTTTCTTTAATCTTTTAGAAATAATGAACAAAGAAATTTCATCCAACTGTCTAAAAATTTTCATTTCTCTCCTAGAATTATTACTATTTTTGGTTTATTTATTTATCTTTGTTTTCTTTTTCTTAGTTTCTACGGTAAGATTTTACATGCTGCAACCAAATTATTAATATTTTTGAAATATGCCATATGGAAACTTTTATAGAATTGAAGAGAAAAGTTGGTTGAACTTTTTCAATGAAAAGGTGAAGGCCGACAGCCCTGGGGGCAAAGCATGCAGGGCAACAGAGGCCGAGTCATTTCATTATTAGCATCACCTTTAAATTCTAACTTTAGGGTTGAAATTAAACAATTGATAAATAAAAAAATTTTAAATTTTGCCTATTTTCGTGCTCTCGATTTTATATAACATACTGTACAAAATTGAATCATGTCTATATATTTCAGTGATATAATCATTCTAAGTGGTCTCTGATGTTATTTTGGAAATATATATCTAATTAAATCAGTTCAGGATCATGCGATCCAATTAATTTATCAAAAGGCTTGGTCAAAGGAGTCCAACTTTTTTTTTTTTTAAATACAAATATTAAAATATTAATATTTTTAAAATTAAATAAAGAATAAATTTTATTAACCAAAGAAAAATAATTTTGACTAAACTTGAGCTTCAAAACTCATGCTTTAAATCTGGTCCACCATATGTTGAGTAGTTGCCGTCTTTGTTGAAAAAGAACAATGGTAAAATAAAAAATCTTCATTCCTCTGCAAAGCAAAAGGGTTAACCAATGTGAGCTTGACAAAATCTAAGTACCAAAGATTTATAATGCAAAAAAGTAGCATAAAAATATATGGTTTATATTAATTAAACAAAATCGTTGGTGTATGAACCACTGAATATGCTAATCATGCCAATTGATAAAGGAAAGCAGGGCTGCATGCTGGGGGGAAGGGGTGATATCTGGCCTTTACTACATTCTCCTTCAAGCGCCATTCTTGGTGTTTTATCTTTCAGTGTATATAGACATGATGATGCTCATGAAAGCAATCCTTTGGATTGAAGTAATCGAAGGCTAAGGACAAAAGTGTTTTTCAAGCATGCTTGAATCTCAAATTTGGTCATAATGACAATGTCCCAAATCCCAACACAATCTATTGTGGGAACAACACCACTTTTTTAGGTTTTTGATTCTTTCGTAATAGCGTCTTAGTCTTATTGACATTTCTGATATATTCATATTATTAATTTTATTAATTTTGACGACCTTTTAATTTACGTATATAAATGTGCCACGTGGTAAATTATGTTTTTCTTTTTTTTTCATTTCTTTTTTCCTTTGTTATTTTAATTTAATTTTCTTTTATTTATTTTATATATTTAACGAGTTATCTTTCTTTTTAATAAATTAATGTCAATCTCATTTCATTTCATTATTTGTTTCCTTTCTTTTTTTCATTATTGGTTTTTTATTTTTTTATTTTTTAATATTTAATTAATTTCTCCAAAACTTACAAAAAATAAATAAATATTTTAAAAAGATTTTTTTTTGTGCATAAGATCTACTTATATCAATTTTTTTTTGCTTTTCTTATTTAATATTTTTTTAGATTTTAAATTTTTATGTGAGACTTATTTAATATTATGGATAGGTCATATGATTTTTTTTTACTTTTTTTTTTTGAATTTTTATATATCCATTTATATATTTAATTTTGCTCATGTACAGACAAGTTTAATTGTGCAACGTGTCACACTCCAAATTTTCTTTTTTTTTTACTTTTTACTTTTTTATATTTAATTAATTTTTAAAAATATAAAAAATAAATATTTTTTAAAAAATTATTTTTTGTGTTGGACTCATTTATATCAAACTTTCCTTTTTTTTTTCTTGTCCTTATTTACCATTCTTTTTATTTTTTTACTTTTTTTTAAAATTAATAAATATTTTTTTTTGAATTTGTGTGAGACTCACTAGATATCAAGAGTATGTGACGTATTTTTTTATTTTTTATATTTTTATGTATTCAATAAATAATCTTTTAAATTTTAATTTTTATAAGGTCCTTTTGATATTAAAAGTATATCACGTGTTAAGTTATTTGATTAATTTTTTTATTTTTTTATTTTTTTTAATTTAATTTTTTTTATATTTATTAAATATTTTAAAATTTTTAGTATCAGATCATTTGATATTATTATTAAAACATATATTTACTTTCATTACTTTTTTAATTTAATAATTTTTAAAGACAATGATATTAGTGAATGTGCCAACGTTCATTCGAATTTTATTTTTTCAATCTTTTTTAGTCTTTTATTAAGTTTTTATTTTTTAAAATCCATAATATATATTTTTAATAAAGACTCATCATTGCTAATATTACATGGTAACTCAATTTTCTTTTTTTTTTTTTTAATTTTTTAATTTTATTTTTTTTATAAAAAGTCAAAAAATGTGTACACATAGTATCTTATTTCATTTTTTGGTCTTTTCATTTTTTTTTGTTTTTTATTTTTTTAGTTAGATAAATTTTGCATAAAAAATTGCTAAATAAATTTTTAAAAAGAAAAATATCAATGGAAGTATATATGACAAAAAAAACCATGTATTTAATGAGTTTTGATTAGTCTAAATCTAATAAATGTGTTTTTTTTTTTAATTTGGAATCGGATCAAGTTTTTTTTTTTTCAAAAATTAAAATTAGATACAAGTTTAAGGTATTTTGCTTCATCTAAGTATATATAAATATATGTTTGATTATGCATTTAATTATATATATATGTGATACATTAATGAAATTGTTATTTAATACCTTAATTTAATAAATTCACATCCAATTCTCTCTTTTTTTTGTCATTTTTTTTTAATTTTTTGACTTTTTAAAATTAAATAAATTTTGTAATAAAAATATAATGGATATAATAATGATAAAATAACTCATATCTTATAGGTATCTATTTGGTCTGATCCAATATATGTGAGTTTTTAAAAAATTTGAAATCGAGGTCAAGGTTTCCCTTTTTAAAATTGTGGTTGGATCAGAGTTGTTTATTGTCTTTCATTTTGCCCCAATATATATAATTATATTTTTAATTAATTATTTTATTTTATATTTATAACTATTATATTAATAAATTTATTATTTAATATTTTAATAAGATAAAATATTATATTTATATGTAATTAAGATGTAATCTACCCCTCATCTTACAAATTTGCTCATTTTGACTTTTATTTTACTTTCATTTATTTTTATAATCTATCGCTCATCTTAAAATGTTTCTTTTTTATTTTTATTTTTTTGTCAACTTTTTTAAAAATTTTATATTTTTAATTTAGATAAATTTGTTAAAAAAATCCAATGGAAGTATCTACACGATACTCCAATTTATTTTATTTATTTAACTATATAAATTTTGCAACAAAATGAACTGATGAATTTGGTTTTTTTTTTCTCTTTCATCTTTTTTTTTTTGTATATTCTAATTAGGTAAATTTTACAACAAAAGGTGTCAGTTGATAAAGATGATAAAATAATCCATATCCGATAGATTTTCATCCATTAACTAGCAATTTTTTAAAAAATGGGGATTGAATTGTGATGGGTTGAATTTTTTATTAGATACGATATTGGATGGATGCATATTTAGGATTTTTTGTCCAAACTCATTTCAAAGTGTATATAAAGTATATAGTTTATTATTAGTTTAATTTTATATTTAAATATGTATTATATTAATAAAATTATTATTTGATACTTTAATTTAAGAAATTAGTATTTTAAATAGATATGGTAATCTAAACAATATGATAACATGACACAAACACGATACGAAAATAAAATATGAAAGTGACTTGATTTAAAATTTTAACAATAACTATATATATGTTTAATAAAACTAAAAAAATATATTTCATATTTTTGTATTGATATTGTAATACCCCAGTCTAAATGATAATTTGGATAAATTATTACTAAAGCCTATTAAGTTAATTAAAAGGTTAATTATTAAAGAAAAAGTGATTGAAGTGTTTTACCAAAAAATATATATATAGTTATCGTGAAACAAAAAAAAAAGAGAATTTTTCTTCCTTATCTTTTTTAGGGTTAGAAAGCATGAAAAATCAAATACATGATCCAAAATCAGAGACTACAATCGAGTTAATCTCCTAATGGTGAGTATATGCCCTCTTTTTATTTAAAAAAAGTACCATTTTGGTTGCTAATTATATGGAGTTAAAGTTTTGGAAGAAAAATCAAGAAAATTATGAAATCTTTCGTTAATCTTCATGACCTATTTGGGTAAATTATTAGACTTTTTTTATTTCATGTTCTTAATATTTATTGATGATTTTAGAATGGAGTTTAAAGGCTGAAAATGGAGATTTGAGTTTTTAAATATTGAAGAAAAAATTCTATTTTTAGATGAAATGCTATGATCTATAATAGTGAATAAAATAGAATTATGTATTAATTGATAGATTATTACTATGATTATTATATATCGTTGGAAAACATGTTGAATCTACTTTTTAAAGAAACAAACAAAAGTTGAATCCGATTTTTCTACTAAGAGTTATCTAATATTTACTTAAAGATATGCAGGCTATATGACAACATCATCAGGGTTAAATTACGAAAATTGTCTTAAATTTTATACAAGGAATTAAAGAATTGATCCATACATATTTAAAAAGGTTATTAAGTCTACTTTCTAACAAAAATAACAGAATTGAATTTGGAGTCTCTTATGAATAAATATAAATTTTTTATTAGAAGATATACATACTATCTGGCAGCAGCATATAATGTGGATTTCAAAATTTCTTATAATTAATTTGCAAGGAATTACAAGATAGGCGATATATGGTTAGAAATTTTATCAAGTCTAGTTTCTAACACATTAGAGAGATCTTAATTTTAAGTTAGATATCTTGAGATATGGTTGTTTTAGTGAAAGGAGCTTAGGTTGCTAGTATTAATTAGTTGAGTTAATCATTGTGTAATTTAGTTGATTTTTGTATAAATGGTATAAAAAAGGGTTGATTAATTTTTGATGCATTGAAATGATCTTTAATAGGCCATTAATTATTTTAGGAGAAAAACTAAGTGGTAAAATCAAAAGAAAGTAAGTAGAATCTCATACACTTTGCTTATTTTTAAACCTATGTATATATGCATATTTTTAAATGAGTAAATGTTTTATTTCATTATTTTTTATATATGAAAATAGGACCAAGCATATGATTATTTTATGTTTTTACTATGTAAATGATGGATCATGATTATGAATGAAATAAAAAAATGATTTATGTTTAAGGAATGATTTTATGATAGCTACGTTTTTATATACCTAAGAAGTGAGATTATCGATACCAGAACTAATTCTACGACACTAACTAACAGGTAATAATAGTTAGCATAAATATGATTATACGGCTCTGCCAATGGGTTATAATAATTAGCGTAAAGCTATAGCTTATAATAGTTAGTAATGATCATGAGAATGAAATTATTGATACAACCAATATAACAGGTTATAGCAGTGACCGTAGCTAACAATAAATAAATGATAATGATGATCTATAATGATTTTAAATATTGATCCATGATTTGTATGAAATATATATTTAATTGTGTTTTATAATTTATAATTGATGAATTGACAAATTTTAATATTGATTTATGATCTACAAAATGTTTAACATAATAATGATTTTTAAAATGTTTTGACATTATGATTTGACGAATATTTTGAATGATTTATATGATATGTATGAAAACGATGCTTGATTCGGTAAATTGTGTGAGCTTATACTTGCTAAGCTATGGTTTGCTCATTCTCATTTTTCATTTTTTTTTACAGATGATTAAAATGATAAGTTTGCTTAGTCTCGAGAAAAGTTAGAGAATTAAATTGGAAAGATTACTTGGGCATTGGAGACATTATTGGCTAATAAAATCTTACGAAATAGTTTTGTATTTTTATTAGTTTACATTTGGATATATAGAGATTTATAATTAGTTGGATTAAATATATAGATTTTACTTAGCAGATTATTTTATTAAAAAATTTTAGAATGGTTAGGAAAGAATGCCTCGTATTACTTTGAGATTTTACTTCAAAGTAATATGACCGTATTATGTCTCGATCTTGGGGCATGACATAAAGTGATATCAAAGCTTAAGTTGTTGTCTTTGGAGAATTTTTAAAAGTTAGACTATGATGAGATTTTTTTAAAAAGCCTAAATTATGTTTCTTGGAGATTTTTTAAGAGTTCAAGTTATGATTTTTAAATTTTGTGAGATGTTAAAGAGCTTATAATATGATTTTAAAAATTTTTTAAGAACTATGATTATTATCTTTAGAGATTTCTAAGAAGTTAAATTATGATAATTAGATTAACGATAATTTTCTAAGAATGTAGCTTATGATTTTTGGGTTGAAAGAGATTCTATAAGTATGGTTATGATTCATATACTATATGAAAATTTTTAAGAATTTAGATGATGACCTCCGGATAATGTGATAATTTTTCAAGGACATAGTTTAATCCATAGATTATATTAATGAGTATGAGTAAATGATTCGATAAATTTTTGGAGTAATTAAAGTTTCAATGAATTTTAAAGAATCAATGATTCAATAGATTCTTGGTGTAATTATTTTAGTTGATATTTACATATTACTTTTGGATCTTGTAGTTAAGAAAGATTGTAATTACTTTGATATAATGCGATTTTATAAGTTGAAGAGATTTTTTATGCGACTTATAATGAGATATCTTTTATGAGTTAAATGATTATTCAAGAAAACGATTTGATCATTAAAGATCCTATGGGTTTGAGAAAAGACCTTCAACTTAATGAGATTTTGAAGCATTTGATAAGTGTAAAGTGAATCCTTAATCATGGATTAAGAGTGGTATATGAATGAACATTGTTGGAATTAAAAGTATAGAATATTGGACTTCAAATAAAATGATGTTTTGAAATTATGAAGTAATTAATTCTCGGTTACAATGTTAGAAAATGTCTTGATAGATTCAGTTATGAATATTATAATTGTGGTAAATAGTTTTATATATGTAAAGAAGGATATTCACTTGATTTGGTTCTATAATTTTATTGAGAAAGTATTTAAGGTTTGATCTTATGGGTTGGACGTTTGTATAGTTAATTTGAAGTTTGATTATTAAATTCCTATTTTGGGTGTACTAGTTTTTTTTTAATGGCTAAAGTGATTAACTTGTGGTTATAGTTTCTAATTGAAGTATACTATTAGATTCCTTCAAATTTTATATTTTTGGAGAACATTATCAATTGTGGTACAAGGCTGTGTACTTAGAAATGAGTTAAATTTGTGAATAAAAATTAAAGTTTTAGTTATCTAAATGATTTAGTAAAAAAATTGGTTTTACAGAAGTAAACGATTTACAGATAATATATATGTTTTGGTTAAGAATGATTGTTTGAAAGCTTACAAGTGCAAAAGATTATTTTAAATCTTATTAAGTGTAAAAGATTATCTGAAATCTTATAAGTGATGATTCTGTGTACTTGGTGATACTAAGTATATACTTGATTTTAAAGAAACTTGAGAAAATTTCTGAAATAATGTAATGTTTTTAGTTATTGTTCATAATTATACTTTCGACACGAATTCAAGTATTTGTGGGGATTATGAAGAATCAATTGTTATATGATAATTGATTTATTAAATCATAAAGAATAATAGTTGAAATTGGAGACAACTTTGATAACTAGATATTTATGTTTGAATTTACATAGTGTAAATTTATGGATATGATTTTATTGCATTGATTTCATATGTATTCTAATAGTTAATTGATAGATAATTTCATATTATTGATGAAGAAAAAAGAAAATTAAGGTACTATGTGATTTTTTTTTTATGACTAAAGGATTTGTTAATGCTATTATTCAACTTTAATATTGTATATGGTTATGAATACTCGACGTAAAGTGAATTAAATGAAAATTTTTAGACATATATTTTTCTTGTTATGAAACAATGTTATGAAAGTTAATATGTTAAAATTTTGTCGGAAGGAAATATCAAAGTGCACATGAAAGCTTAATTTGATTTAAGTTTTAAATTTTTATACTATTGTTAATTGAAAAAGTGATGAATCTTTAATAAATAAGGACTAATGGATTTTGGGTAAGAATATTTTATGTTTCCTTTATTTTTTAAAGCTTTATCGTTGATTGACATTCTTTTAAGAAGTGCATATGTCATGACTTGAAGAGAAATATTTTATAATGATAGTCATAAGACAAACATTCAATGATTCATTTTGAGATTCTGTATGAAAATAGTTTAAGTCTTAGACTTATTGGCATAAGGATGAAGAAGAAAAACTTTTATTTCTTGAATTTATGGAAAAAATTACTAATAAATTTTGGTTGATTAAAGAATGGTTTAAAGTAAGCAAGAATTAGGTCATAATTTGATGATAAGATTTATAGCTTCAAGTAGTTAATCATTTGTACTCAAATATGTCATTATTAAAAGTATAATAAGGATTATAAAATAAGAAAGTTTATGTTTGCAATAGGTAAGGACATTTGAAGTTCTTGATAAAGTGAAAGAAGTTCAATATAAAGAATACTATCACCTTAGATGTCTAGTGTACATGATGAATCTATCTATGTCAAGAGAATATCTTGATAGAAGCTATGTGATTGGATATGAGTATTTAAAAATTCAATATGATATAATCTTTAACATATTGAAAATATCTTTTTCGAATGATTGATTGGAAAGAACAAGTTTTAAGGTAAAATGATTACTTTTATCAAAATTTAATTAGACAATCATACAGTAAAAGAAGTGATTGCAAAAATAAAAGAATAAGATATAGACGTAAATCAAGTTTCAAGGACGAAACTTTTTATAAGGAGGGGAGAATGTAATACCTCACCCCAAATGATAATTGGGCTAGATTATTACTAAAGCCGATTAAGTTAATTATGAGGTTAATTATTAAAGAAAAAGTTTTATCAGAAAAAAATCTAGTTATCGTGAAACAAAAATGAAAATAAAAGTTTTTTTTTCCCTATCTTTTTTAGGGTTAGAGAGCATAAAAAATTAAGTATATGATACAAAATCAGATACTACAATCAAGTTAATTTCCTAATAGTAAGTATATGACCTCTTTTTATTTAAGAAAAATATACAATTTTGGTTATTATTATATGGAGGTAAAGTTTTGAGAGAAAAATCAAGAAAATTATAAAATCTTTCATTAATCTTCATCATCTATTTGGGTAAATTATTGGACTTTGTTTATTTCATATTCTTAGGATTTATTGATGATTATTGAATGGAGTTTAAAAGTTGAAAATGGAGATCTGAGTTTTTAAAAATTGAAAGAGAAATTCTATTTTTGGATGAGATACTATAACCTGCAATAGTGAATAAAATAAAATTTTATATTAATAGATAGATTATTGCTAAGACTGTTATATATCGTTACAAAGTATGTTGAATCTACTTTCTAATGAAATAAACGGAAGTCAAATCCGAATTTTCTATAAAGAGTTGTCTAATATTTACTCAAGGATATGCAGGCAGTATGGCAATATCATCAGGGTTGAATTACAAAAATTTTCTTAAATTTTATACAAGGAATTAAGAATTGATCCATACATATTTGAAAAGGTTATTAAGTCTACTTTTTAATGAAATAAGCAAAATTGAATTTAGAGTCTTTTATGAATAAATATATAATTTTTATTAGAATATATACATGTTGTCTAATAGCAGCATATGATGTGGATTATAAAATTTATTATAATTAATCTACAAGGAATTACAAAATAGGCCATATATGGTTAGAAAACTTATCAAGTTTAGTTTCTAACATATTAAAGAGATCTTAATTCTAAGTTGGATATCTTGAGATATGGTTGTTTTAATTAAAGGAGCTTAGGCTACCAATATTAATTAGTTGAGTTAACATTTGTGTAACTTAGTTGATTTTTATATAAATGGTTTAAAAAAAAGTTGATTAATTTTTTATGTGTTGAAATGATCTTAAATAGGTCATTAGTTATTTTGAGAGAAAAATTAAGTGGTGGAATCGAAATGAGGTAAGTAGAATCTTACACACTTTACTTGTTTTTGAACTTATGTATATATGTATATTTCTAAATGAGTAAATGTTTTATTTCATTATTTTCGATATATGAAAACAAGAGCAAGCATATGATTATTTTGTGTTTTTGCTATGTAAATGATTGATCGTGTTTATGAATGAAATACGAAAATGATTTATATTTAAGGAACGATTTTGTGATAGTTACGTTTTTACATCTTTAAGAAGTGATATCATCGATATCGGAACTAGTTCTATACCCTAGCTAATAAGTAATAGTAGTTAGCATAAACATGATCATATGGCCCTACTAAAGGGTTATAGTAATTAGCGTAAGGTCTTAGCTAACGGGTTATAATAGTTAGCAATGATTATGAGGATTAAATCGTCGATACGGCCAATGTCACTAGTTATAGCAATGACCATAGCGAACGATAAACGAATGATAATAATGATTTATGATGATTTTAAAGATTGATCCATGGTTTATATGAAATATGTATTTGATTGTGATTTATGATTTATAATTGATGAATTGATATGTTTTAATATTAATTTATGATTTACGATTTACGAAATGTTTGACATAATGATGATTTTTGAATGTTTTAACATTATGATTTGACGAATATTTTGAATGATTTATATGATATGTATGAAAATGATTCTTGATTCGGTAAAGTGTGTGAACTTATACTTACTGAGTTGTAATTTACTCATTATCCTTCTATTTTTTCTTTACAAATAATTAAAATGATAAGTTTGCTTAGTCTTGAAAGAAGCTAGAGGATTAAATTAGAAATATTACTTTGACATTGAAGATATTATTGGCTAATGAGATCTTACAAAATGATTTTGTATTTTTATTAGTTTACATTTGGATATATAGAGATTTATTGTTAGTTGGATTAAAAATATAAAATTTTCTTAGCAGATTATTTTATTGAAAAATTTTAAAATGGTTAAGAAAGAAATCTTTGTATTATTTTGAGGTTTTACTTCAAAGTAATATGATTGTGTTATGTCCTAATCTCGAAACGTGATAGATATGAATTGTAATATATATTTTCATGTCAAACACGATACATATATATAAATTTTAATATTTTACACTGCATAAGTATACGAATCGTGAGATCTAATTTTAAACTCAATTGAAGTGTTCATGTGATATCTTTTATGAGCTTTTTTTTTTATTTTTTATATCCATGTATCATTCTTATGCAGTTTTTTTACCTTTCATTTTTTAAATATTGGATAAATTTTATAAATAAATTTATAAATAAATATAACAAAATTAAAAAAAAAAATTTCACTCGCGATAAGTGGTTATCCATCTAATAAATAGTGATCGTCATACTAGATTTCTTTTCCAGCCCCCCTCCCCCCCACCCCAAATTCCAACACATTTAGTATATTCTGTTTTCTAAATACTCTGATGTGAGGGTGATAAAGGGCTGCTGGAACCTAAGTAGCATTCGATAATTTGAATGTAATCTTGCTTAAATGAAAATTCTATCCATGGCTGCCTTTCCAGTACTCAACTGCTGTGTCTTAACCAAGTACCATGGGTCCATGGCTCAACGACATTTCCGATTCCTCTGGGCAAGGAATACTTGTACTTAGAGCCATGCCCATGAGTGGCAAATCTTGTCCTTTTGGGATATATCCTGACAAAATTGGAACAAAACCATTTGCCCAGTGATAGATTGTGGAATGGTACCGGGAAGGATAGATTGCTCAATGGGGTATGAATCACAATTTAAACTTAAAAGAGCCAAGGAAAAACAAAAACCATATTTGGCTACTACTGAGAACAAATGCTCAAATCGGATGGGTGCCAAGGACATTTTAGTTTGCTTGTTCCTATTACCTCAAGCCTTTCTGCATCTCCTGTTTTGAGTTGAGTTGTTACTGTTTGTTTTTCTGCCTAGATGTGATGCCTATGAAAGGTGTTGATGCTGGATTAAGTTAATCCCAAAGCTGAAAAGCATCTAAAAACCTTGCAAGAATCTCGGAGTTGTAGACTAAAAAGCTAATAATAAATGCCACCACTCATCACCATCTTGAGTGGAGGGGGAACAACTCCTCAAGTCTTTGAGTCCTCTTGAATTTGTGTTTAATTTAAGATTGGCATATTTATGGATTAGAACCTAGGGCCTGTTGGAGTTAATGTGGGCTTCTAGACACGTAGCAGATGTCTTAGGAGTACTAAAGAGGCGTTAGATTTTCCATTTTTTGCCATTCCAACAGGACCGAATATTCCCTTTAAGGATGCAGTATAGACCAGAATTTTGCCACCTACATTCCAGCCATCATACACTCGTATTCCTTTAACTTGAGGGTGCTGGAAAGAGGCTATGTCAGATATTGGAAACTGCAACACTCAGAATTTTGTGAAATATGTAGTATAACTGTGACTGTTAAAAAAGTTCAATGACTGGTAGCCTGAAGCATTTGGACCATCATTTTCTTCTTCTTATATTACTTTAACCCATTTAGTGTGAAACATTCTATTTTGCCTCATTTCAGTTTGTTGAACCTTGGTGCTGACTATTTTGAGTATGACAGTGATATTAATCCTAATTTTGATCCTGACTCCTGAGGAGACCTCCAGCTATGCATTTAAAATTTGAGAGTTTCTACATACATAAGACAACATTTCTACAAAAGAAAATGTAGGAAAAGGGAATAAAGTTTAGCATCCATGGAAAGCATGACATACCAAATACCACGAAGTGCATGCTCCATCAATTTGATGTGAAGTTGGTAAGGAAAGCAGATTTGGCGTTGGGTTCTTCCCAGTCTAATCCATCCCACCATTCCTTACCACAATACACCGATGGCAGGGTTGAGGAATTAGAGGTTCTGATTGGTAGTTTCTTCAGCTTTGGGCAATCAATCACAGCAATGCTCTTCAAGCATGGGAGAGCCAATGTCCACGGAGTGATACTCCTCAATTCAGGGAGGTCACGGATGGATATAGTTTTGAGCCTTGAAAATGCCTTTGAATCAGGCTCTAGTTTTTCTCCTCCGCTTACCACTTCTTCCATTTCTTTGCAGTAGAACAAGTAAATTACTTCTAACATTGGAAGTGATAATACCCATGAAACATTCTTCAATCTATGGCAATACCAGATATTCAACAAGCGCAGATTTTGCAGGCTTGCTTTTCTCACAGGGTTTTTCCACACTGAAGTTACATTGGGTAGGCCTTGCAAGGCTAGAACCTCCAGGTTAGGCAGCCACCTTTCTCCATCCTCGGTATCCACTACCAAGTAATTTAAGTCATAGCAGTTTCTGATGCTAAGTCTTCTCAATGTTTTTCCATAACCGAAAGTTGATGAAAATTCTAATTGAGTTAATCCTTCACATTCCTTTATGTGCAAATACTGTATACATCTAACTAAACTTCTGAAGCTAGAGAATCTGTTCAGGGAGATTATTGTGGAAATGGTTAAACCAAGGATGCGGAGGTGTCTCAAGGTCTCCAATTCCTCAAATCCAACTTCAGCTTCGCCGTCAAAATTCTGAAGTTCCCAACGCTCATAACTGTAATACAAATTCAAGACCACCAACTCTGAAAGTCCAGATATAGCCTCAAGAGGAATTGTTCGAAGAGAGTATGTGCGCAACAGATTCAAGTGGTTCAGCTTCGTTAAACTTCCTAGCTCCTTGGGCAATGTGGTTATTTTCGTAGCTGCTAAATTAAGATGACGCAACTCTAATAATTGATTGATGCTCACTGGGATCTTTCTGATGCTTGTAAATGACAAATCCAGGACTCTAAGAGCAGACATAAATTGAAAAAAGTCATCTGGTATTCGATTCAGACCATTATTCCACTGAAGCAGCAGAGTCAACAGATTTGGGCACACAGGTACTTCTTTTAGTCCTGTGATTCCATTGTCTAACAAAGAAATTCTCTGTGTTCCTTCCCAGTTTTGAACTCTGGGAGCTTCAGTAAGGTCCAAGCTTGCCTCTACCAAAAACTTTCCCTTATTTACTCCAGATTCAGATGCTATCCATAAGGCAAAACTTCGGATAACATCATTCATCTTCACTTGGGTTTCTTCTTCGCCTGTTTCCAGTAAGCAGGCCACTTTTAGGGATCCAATTGCAGCATACCCTTTATTATGGGCATTACTGTCATAGGAACTGTCCAGAAACCCTTCCGCAATCCAGTACTCTACAAGCTGTTCTTTCTCAATGGAATAGCTTTGAGGGAATAGAGAACAATACAAAAAGCACATTTTTATTGTTTCATTCTCCAAATTGTCATAGCTAAACCTTAGGAGGGTAAATACATCTTCCATACCTCGAAGTTCAGATGGAGATTTGTTGAGTAATTCAATTGCATACTTCCATTCTTCTTCAGTCTCCTTATTGGCCATCGCTCTTCCCACAGTGATCAAGGCGAGCGGTAAACCTCCACATTTTCTGACAATTGTCTCAGCATAAGTTCTAATAGGTGGTGACTCTAAAATCTCCGTTCTTCCAACCTTCTCACAAAATAATTGCCATGATTTCTCATCGCCCAAGAATTCTGCTTTGAGCTTCCGATGAGCATCCATGTCAGTGCACACATCCATGGAACGTGTTGTGAATATCAGCTTGCATTTATTTTCCTCATCGGGAAGAGGAATTCCTATATCCTCGAGATCAATTCTTTCCCAAACATCATCCAGCAATAGGAGGAACCTCTTCTTTTTCAAAACATTGTAAATCTTTGAAGTTTGCAGTTCATGGGCTTCACTTTCTTCCCATGGCAATCCTAACCTGGCCAGAATGGACTGTTGGATCTTACTGACAACAAATTCCTTAGAGACCAAGACCCATATTACTGCGTCAAAATTGTGAGCTCTGGTAAGAAATGCATTATTGATGGTCTTCAGAAGGGTGGTCTTCCCGACTCCACCCATTCCATATAATGCAATAATTCCCACTTTACCCTCCTCAAGAAACTCCCAGACCTTGTCTAACATTACACTGATGCCAATAGCTGGCTTACACGGTTTCTCCTCAACAGGAGCAGTATGCGGCTCTGTCACTGGTCTCTCAAAAACACTTTTCGCCTTCAGGTCACTTATCTCCTTCAGCTTCTCTACAATCTCCTCGCTCAGGCTGTATTTTGAATAACAGCTTGAATTTAAGCACCCCAAGCCTTGCCTTCTCTGTCCAAGATTCTCTATAATGGAGGTTGCTTCAGCTTCAATAACTTCTACTCTTGCCAGCCACCTCTGGACTTCATTTGTACGTCTTGATCCATCCAGTTCAGCTCGCTCAACCCGTGTTCTTAAGTCATCTCTCTTGTCCTTCAGCTCATTTAGTTCAGTTGTGACCGAGTGTATCCTTCTGTCCAAATCGATAATATTGCTAATCCGACTAGCCATAGCCGTGCATAACCTGTCAACTAAGCTGATCAGAGGGGAAATAAAATCCATGGATAAAATGCTTAATGAGCTTGTTGAGAAGAGCAGAGACTCAAGGGTTATATCAAAATGGCTAATAGTTGTTTTCTGTACCACCACCAGGTTCAGAACAGACAAATCCAAATAATCCGCGTGCTTACTTGTCGATCAAAGAATATTCAATTTCAAAACAACCTGCCAGTTGTGTTGAAATGATTGATCACCAGCTTCTGTCTTAAGTCTCTTAGTAAAAGCCGCCAGAGTTGAATCCTTCCAACTGAATGAGCTAATGTCAAGGGTTTAGCATTAAAAATGTTCCTGGCGCAAGTTCTTAGTCATTTCGTCTCTACACGGACAGTTGACTTCCAAGGGTTTGATCTTTGTAAACTTCCATGAAACATGACAAGGGGCATCTTGGATCCATTCGATCAAAAAATTCATATAAAAGAAAAAGAAAATTCCTCAAAGATCCTGAAATATCTTCCAATGCACAATTTGCAATTTCTTTCTATCTTGAAATGCAACAGATGCTGAAGTAGGAATTTCTGTAGCTTACAAAATTTCTTCCGTTTAGGGTGTAACTTTAATTTTCTCCAGAATATGGATGTTCACCCTAAAACTAAACAATAGAAAGATAGAACCTAATGTAATTTGAGTAAAGCGGTAGCGGTTGACCTTTCAATTATCAAACTACAGATTCCATAAACTGATAAAACCCTCTCCAAAAAATAATAATAATAATAAAGATAATATTGTAACATTCTTCCAATCTGGTCACTTGAATATAAGATTATAAGAAATCCAATATTTGATAGATGTGGAATAATACCATTTTAACATGCCTATCATGTATGTAGACGGAGACAAAAGCCTACCATGTGACAATCTAAGTGCAATTGACAAAGAACTCAACTTGAATATAATACCATAAACAATCAATCTTTAATAAATGTGAAATACCACCACTTTAATATCAGTAATTCAATATAAACAGGCCACTGATATAAACGGGTCTCCAGGCTCCTTCAATGATAAGTGATTCATTTAAATCACTTAAATTGTTTAGTATAATTGTAGAATAGATGCAGCAGAACATCTTGTCTAGACAAAATCTATGAAAAACTGGACTGAATGAATATATCACTGCAATTGCCATTAAAGCTAAAGACTTAAGAGCCATCCAAGATCCAAGCATAAACTCCTACTCCATCTTTTATATCCGTCAACGATTGCTAATGAATGATGGGGAAATAGTGAACAAACTGTGAGGACGTGAAAAAGGCTGGATGCTGAAGGAACAATACAGTTGAAGTTGATTGTAACTTAAGTTTATTTGGTCAACAAAAGGTACATATAATATTAATATATATGCACTCAGATTTTGGAAGACAAATGCTAGCATTGTGTTTAACAAAAGAAGATATATTACATGCAAAAGTATGAATGTACAAATGCCTATTTATTTTCAAGGTGGATAGGCTCCTCATAGTATTGCTAGAATGGCAATTCAAAATAGAACCAAACAAGGGAAGAAATACAAAAGATATCATCTACATTGTGAGACATGTTCTTATCATAGTTGCTCCAGTTGGATCTGAGAGTAGATGTCTGACAAGGCACATTCTCATGTCGATTGGTGCTATAACAAAAATATAGAAGGCAAAGAGAACGAGATCGGCAGAGGAAAGAGTAGAACAAAGAAATGCTTGCCACATCCTGCAATAAAATATAATTTCGAGCTAAGGCAACGCAGGCTAGTAAAGCATTCATTTATTTATATAATGTTTAATAAAAACAAAAAAAAAATCACTAATAACTGGTTTCTTTATTCATGAAAGAAGTTGTGTTCGTCTATCTCAAGTTTAAAAACTGAAGATTTGGGTGGGGTTGTGAGGAAGAATGTTTTAATGCCTTCGGTATCCAGTTGCAATATGAATGCTAGCCCAAAGAGAAAGAATGACCTTTGCCATTTCCTTTCTTGTGGCCAAAGAGTATTCCAAGCCGAATCAAATTAGAATAACACATCATCAGAAGGTGGCAACATCCATTGGGTATTTAAAAGTTGAAACATCACATCAAGCACCATAGCATTACATCATACAATGAATAATCAAAGTACCCTCGAGGACAATTCAGCAAACAGAAACATACAAGCCAAGCAAGAGAGAAACCATACATCATAAAGACATCTACCGTGATAGAAAGTTGAATCCTGAATTTGATGTGAAATTGGATAAGCTGTTTTCTCTGATTTTCTACTATTATAATGACGGTGAAATCCTGAATTTGAGGTGCTGTCTCTTAAATAATCATACATGAGGAAATAGAGAAAAACATAACACAGAGAGAAAAGGAATCTTTTGGCTACTAAACCAAAAAAAAAATAGCATACGTTGGGAGCATTTAAACAAGTTCCACTTTATAAGCCCCTTATAAAATATAGAGAAAGCGAAATTCATTGCAAAATAAACAAGACAAATATCATGCTGAAAGGCTGAAGACCTGCTATCCAAATAGATGATAAATAGGAAGTTAGAAGACGGCAGTATTGATATGAAACATGTTCATTTAATCAATGAATATGGAGACTGTCATTAGTTTATAAAATGGCAAGGAACCGGTTGACACGAAGCCTGTTTTGGTGCTGAGAAACAATAAAAAATAACATTACTTATTCATTACAATGGAATGTGTTGAACATTCCGCCTATCTGATATCTTAATTTGGTTGTGCAGATTAGCCTCTTCATAAACTTTTAAAATCCGGATTCCCGTGTTCTCTAACCTTGTCATGAGCTTCTTCTTTAATAAATCAAAAGGCATGCCATCTTTTGAAGCCAAACAAGTTTCCTGCAGTGCAACTTTCTAAATCATTTTGCATGTAATCACGACATACAACATGAACAATACACAAAACTAATTGCATGGCACAAACCTCAAAGAAAACTTTTGTCGAGGACAGAGGCATGGCATAAAGAAATGTTGGATATTGAGTTTCTAAACGTAGAACTTCTTGTTTAGCATAGTCTCTGTAATCCATGAAAACCATAAGGGTAGGATCATACGTATTGTTCTGCACCTGGCATAATACAACGAAAGTGGTAGAGTTATAACAACTGTCAAACAAGTTCAGAAAATTTTTTTCCTCCATCGCGGCCCTCTTAAAGGGTTTTTTTTGGAGCATAAACTTAACTTCTCCACCACAACCCTCCCTAACGGGTGCACGGAGAGAGAGAGAGAGAGAGAGAGAGAGAGAGCATAAACATCATATCTAATTGATGAAAGGGAAAAAATAGTGTTCACGCCTGTCTAATTTTGTTGTTTCTGATAGTCAAAATTAGACAATCCGCTGTTTCACCCTTAAATAAGAACAGAAAAGCCATAATAAAAAAGTAACAAAGAGAATTGGTAAAAAATCAACTCAGCATGAGAACTCCATACTGCAGTAAGGCTAAGATAACAGATGCCGAAAATCTACAACTGTCAACAATTGAAGCTGATGATAAATTGGTAATTGAAGTAGCATTTTGGCATATCATACATACCTCAACCTCTACGCCATAAGCTATTTGTACAGAGACCCTTGGGCCCCTTACCTCATATTGCAACAGTTTACCTGAAGCTGCTTCAGAAGCAACAGTAACAAGCCTATAATAATACATTAGGAGCTTGAAAGGATACTAGAAGGTCAAATTTTAGGAACGGTAGCGGGGGGAAAAAGAAATTACCCTACCTGCAAAGAACAACACGATTGTGTTCACAGGCTACAAGAGATGGCCATCTGTAGCTTCAATTATTGCTTCGACCTTTGAGCTAAGATACATTACACCGGACTCGACACACCTAGGGAAATTAATACAAATTAAATATTGATGGTAGGATATCCTGAAGAAAAAAATAACCTGGAGAAAATTGACTGTAAACATCATCGGCAAGGAACTATGACTACTTCCTCAACAACTCATCATGGAGCAAGTGCCGACTAACACGTCCATAAGCACAACCAATCATAATGGACTTATCATCGTCATGGTACTATTGTATCCCGCCAAACATGCTCAATACATCCTTCAAGTCCAAGATCTGGAAATGACATCAGATAAAGTTACATGTTAATGTGATCGTGAGCATCAGGTGCAAAAATAAATAAATAAATAAAATTCTCATAAGAAGAAATTATGGATAAATAAATCACATTGTACAAATGCCAAATAATTGCTTGAAAATGGGGATTTAACAAAACAAAATAAAAAACTAATACCTTTAAATTCATCTTTACCAGACTCCATAATTTTTGGTGAAAGGAAGATCAGTGCCAATTAGTCCTACATTTAAACCCAACTTAGCTGACTCTGCAGCAAGAGCGAGGCCAGCTGGACCACAACCAATAACCACCAGGTCCAGTACGCTATCTCCAATTGCTAATTATTTGCTATTGGTGGAAACTGTGAAAATAGATATATGCTTAAGAAAGGATCTCAAAAGGAAATTCCTACAAAACAGTAAACCCACTAAATAGATAGCAAACTTTCTTTTCTAATTACCAGTTAGTGGACATAGAAATATAAGATCTTTCTTAAAGTAACAAAATAGTATTTACAAGCGGCTAAAGGCAAACTACAATTGACCAAACGTACGTGACTTTCACATGTCATAATTTTAATAAGTGTTTCATTACAATCCTCATGTCGCCACTTAAAAATTCAATCAAAAGAGGCCGTAAATTCTTATTCTAGTGGCTAAATAGGCACGACTTTATCCACCGATAGGGCCTCCATTTTAACCTTCAGAAAAGAAAATTTTCCATCGAACTCTTAAAAGAGAAACGAAGGAAAAAGTTGAAAACCTTATCTGCTAATTTTGGCTGCTTATCCATTTCCTTATTCTGTTGCATTTGAACGAAGGGAAGTTCAGAGCCACCGGCTTTTATGTAATCTTCTTCGTCAGCGAAATCTTCCTTGACCACCACACAACTCTCGCTTCATGCTCCTCTGACTCTCACCTTGAACGAAATAAACCTATGATTACTTGAAAGCGCGGCTTTCGTCGTCATCAGATTTCTCCTCCGAGACCTCCAAGTGCCGCACGTAGAAACCGCCATTGCCGCGAGGTTCCGAGCTCCAACGCACTCCATTATCATCACCTTCGAGACCAGAAAAAAGCAGAAAATAAAAGCATGTAAAAAAAGCTCTCTCGTCTTCATGCCATTGCTGTTTTTAAATGCAATGACGTACTGATTTTGAGAAAAAAAAGTGGCTCTTTTCTTTGGTTCTTCTTCCTCCATAAACTGAAGAGTTTTTTTTCTTCCTTCTTTCTTCAATGCAAGTTAAATTTTACAGTTGGGAGAGTATTCAGGAAACTCGGGTTAGGCCATAGTGGGGTTTCTGGTGTTGTTTAATTAGCATAGATGTTCAGCTGTAATCTGTTTTTACCACGTGGAATCTATAGATTGGACAACTCTCTGCAAAAAGCCAACTTAACACGTTCAGATTAAACGCAGTCGTTATTTGTTAATATCAATTTCTCGCGAGAATGAGAGTAAATATTTTTTAGTAGGAGTATTATTCGTTGGTTTTATTAATTTCGAAATTAAATTATTTAAAATTAAATTAATTAAATAAAATTATTTTATTTTATTTTTATTAATTAAATTAATTTTTTTAATTTTAAAAATAATTAATTTAAATTTATTTGATCAATATGATTATTTTTTTATTAATAAAATATAATAAATTATATTATTTTTTAAATTTTTTAAATTTAAAATTAATTAAATAAAATCATTCAATAAAAATATTTAAATATAAAAATATTAAAATTTTTAATTACTTAAAACAAAATGAATAATTTCATATATTTTCTGTTTTGTATGTAAATTTTATTTTATTTCGATTAATTTGATTAATTCAATTTTTAAGTTGAATTAATTAAAAAATAAAATTATTTTAAATAATAAATCAATATTAATTTAATAATAAATTATTTAATTAAATTAAATCGATTCAATCTATTAATTTATTTAAAATTAAATTTTGAATACCCCTCATTAAATTATTAGACAAAACATAAGTTTACATGATGTAACTCTTTTATAAAATCTTTTCTCTTATATATAATATTTACAAAATGATTAAGTAACTAACATGACACTATGAATTAGGATTAAAGATAATAAATCTTTTACTTTCAAAAAAAATAATAAATATTCTAACTGTGGTGGAACTTATCATAAGTCACATTCACACAAAGTGGATTTTAAACACACCGCAAATAACGAGTTTTGTTTTGTTTTATTTTTTATCTTATTTTTTATTATTATTAAAGACAAAATGCATCACCCATTAAAATTACGATAATTTTAATAAATATGAAATTTTATATAACTAATACTCATTCACATTTATACTTTGTTATTAACCCAATATAATATATTAAAGATATGTTTTATATACAAATTATGATAAAATAAAATAAAATGATATTATAAATATGATTAGATTAAATAATATCATTTTATTTTATATTTGATGTGTGCAATGATTAAAATATGATAATTTATTTATAATCAAAATTATTTTTTTTAAAATTATACAATTTAAATTATTAATATAATCTTTAAGAAAATAATAAGACATATAATTTTAATCTAATAGATTAAAAATAATTTTTTCTAATTTAGAATGATTGACTTATCCTGTAAGGATGATTCAATTCTCCTTATAATCATATCATTTGTTTTATATACAAAATAAATATAATATAAAATAATTATTATCTTATGTCATCTATTATTCTATGTATTAAATATGACTTAATAACATATTTGATATATAAGATTATAGATAAAAAATAATTATTATTATCCAAAATTATGTTTGGTGCATACATAAAGGAAAGGAATTTGATTGCTTAGATTTTTAGATATCATTTTAATATATAATGACTCGAGTCATTTAAAAAAAATATATTATTTTTAATTATATGAACTTAGATAATATTTGTTAATAAATTATTTATTTTACTCCTAATTTTATATTTAAAATTTGACTTAAACATTTCATAAGCTACAAGTATCATTATTTAATTAGTTAATCTAAACTTTTTTTTTCTTTTTACCTATTTTATATTTTACCAATTTTCTTTTTTTTTTTTTTGCACTTTCTTTTTTATTTTTTATTTGTCATTTTTCTCACTTTTTATTTTCTGTTTTTAAATAAGTAAAATATATATTTTTTGATAAAAACTAATTTTTTGAAATTTTAATTTACTTTTTTTTTTTTGGAAATAATAAGTGTTTAAATCAAAAATTTAAAAATAAATTTAACTTTTTATCCTAAAACCTCATATAAATTAAAATTTTTTGTTAATAAATTTTGAATTATTAAATTTAAAGAGTATTTTTTGTCTTTTTTTATTTTTCCTTTTTTAACATTCTCCTTTTTTTATTTTGTTATTATTTTTCTTTTGTAGAGAGGAAGAATAAAAGAAAAGGAGAGAAAAAATAAAAAGAAAGAAAATAGATAAAAATATATTTTGATAAATTTTTTTGAAAAAACTTAATTTTCCTTTTTTGGAAAAATCATTCTTTAAAAAATAATTTTAGTTTTCAATCATATAAATTATTTTAAATTTAAATTATGAAAATAAAGAAAACAAATGAAAATAAAAAATAGAAAAATAATTAACAAATAATTATTTTATTAAAAGACAAATAGAAAATAAAAATTAAGTCTTATCTATAAAAATTATCATAAAATATATAGTTAATTTTTAATTACATTTATAAAAAATTTTAAATTAAAATTATTTTTATTTTAAGAAAAAGTAATATTGACTAATAAAAAAATTATTTTATCTTATTTTTTATTTTACACCTAATAAATATAATGAAAGAT
This sequence comes from Durio zibethinus, assembly GCF_047325235.1. NCBI lineage: Eukaryota > Viridiplantae > Streptophyta > Magnoliopsida > Malvales > Malvaceae > Durio > Durio zibethinus. The sequence continues at coordinate 22,631,432 of NC_143174.1, forward strand.
AAAAATCATCCTATCATTTTGCTTTATTTTATTCATAATTTTATACACAAAATACATCTTAATAGTATAATTTATAGATCGAGTAAGGTTCCAAAAAAATATATTATAGTCTTTATTATTTAATGGGAAAAAGCGTGGAATCTTTCTTAAGAAAGAAAAGCGTTTTAATCCTGATTTGATTCCAGGTGGAATCCGCAAAAAGAACAACCCCTCTCAAAAGCCGCAAGTAAAAGCGATGTCGTATCAGTGACCAACAGTAACAAACAAAGACAAATTATGTATCCGTAAACAAAGTAAAACCGCCACGTGACCCGACATTCAAGCGATTCTCAAAAGTTGATACGTCACCGTTGGTATACAAAAACCTGCAACAAAGAAGTGGCGCTGGCAGCCGTAGCGGCGACTGCCAAAAGCAAAACAGTGGGTTGCGCATCGTCGAAAGAAATAGAGAGAGATGGGGAATCCGAAGCAGAAGTGGACAGCTGAAGAAGAAGAAGCATTGAGAGCAGGAGTAGCCAAATACGGCAAAGGGAATTGGAAATCAATCCAAAGAGACCCTGAGTTAAGCCCCTTACTCTTCGCTCGCTCCAACATTGATCTCAAGGTTCACCCCCTCTTTTCAATTTTTACTTTTGAAATTTTAGTTTACTATTTTCTTTCTCTTATTTTTATTTATTTATTTTTTTGTTTTGAAATAGGACAAGTGGAGGAATTTGAGTGGTGGTCCCGGTGGCCATGGTTCCCGGGAAAAATCAAGGACGTCAAAGCCCAAACCAAGTACCGATGGTTCAACTCCGCAGACATCTGTTCCCGTTAAGCGAAATGCATTGCCCAAACCACTTATTGATGATTTGTCAAAAAGCTTTGCTCCAAAGTATACAACTTCTCTCTCTCGCTCTCTTTTTCTTTTTCTAAAATGCATTTACTTGGCCAATTTCTTCATCAATGTATATACTACTTCCTAACTGATTAACAATGTTTATAATGTATGAACAAAGGTGTAGCTCATTTGGTTCATGCAACCATTAAAGTGGCTATTCAATAGGTTTGGGTTCAAATCTTTAACACTTGCACTATTTACAGGCTGCAGCTTATTTTGTAAAAAGAAAAAAAAAAAAAACAATGTTTATAATGCTATATGGTTAATTGATGCATAGGGTTCCGCAGAGCTATGAGGTGGGAGTTAATTTCAAAAGTTTTCCATGACTATGGGAGTGGGTTCAAATCTCAGCAATTGGACTATTTTCAGGCTCCGGCCTCCTTTATAAAAAAAATGATGTTTATAGTGTTTGGTAACAAATGGTAATGCAATATAGTTGACTGTTGCATAGGGTTCCACAGAACTAAGAGGTGGCAGTTAATTTGAAAAGTTTTCATGAGTAAATTTCGTGAAATTTTAGTTAGTTTATCTTTTCAGGTTGTTATATATTTTCATACAGTTATCAAGGAGAGTTTTTTTTTTTTTTTCACCTAATATGAAATGAAGGGGTCTGGCCTGCTGCTTCTTAATGATGTTTGGATGGTATACTTTCATATAATAGTTTACTGCTCTATTGACCATTGCTAGTAAATTATTTCTTCTCTCTTCCCCGAATTTCTTTGTGGTAACATTTTTGTGCTGTGATATTTGACATTGTTACGTACTTGTAGCTGGTACAATGAAATGATTATTGAAGCTTTATCAGCGTTGAAAGAACCAAACGGATCAGATAACAGAGCAATTGTCAGCTACATTGAGGTATTATGCAATTTTCTTTTAGTCATCATTTCAACTCTATATTTCTGTGGAGAAAGAGACCTCCTTCATTAGGAAAAAAAAATTCATCATCCCATTCATTCCAAAGGAATATGTGGACTTGTCAAAATAGAAGACTTTTTTTATGCTACTTTCTGTATATGTCCACTGTCCAGATTGGTTTTGAGATGTTTTCTCTAATTGTCATAGAGGTTGAACTGGATTTTGAATAAACCTTATTGATGCTCTGAATTTGAGAAACAGCTGGATCTAGAAAACCATGCATGCAGATTGTTTGTTGAGCTAGAGGAGCTTTCCCACTATAGAAACTATGTCTGGGCCTAAGTTCATGTTAGGCATGGTAGGCTTGCCACTGAAGGCTTTTTAAACCTGAAATATTCTCGAGCTAAATACAGCTTCCATGTCCTTCCTTTTTTTACGAATCTTCATTTTAGACTCACAGAAATACAAAATGATGGTTGACCGGGAATACTAAGATGTGTTATTCAAAATTGCTGCTCTACCATTTGAGGTCTCTCTACCTCAGCTGTGTAACTTAATTTCTCATTGGTTGTTTGCTTACATTATCAAAATCATGAGTACCTTCTTTCCTTAACAAATTATGCAGCAAAGGCATGAGGTACCTCAAACTTTTAGGAAACAGTTATGTTCAAGGTTGAAAAGGCTGGTTGCAGTAGAAAAACTAGAAAAGGTGAATAACTCCATCCTTCTTTTTATCCATTGCCATTTGCTAGTTTCCGCTTGGCCAAAGAAAACCTATTTTTTGAAATATTTACTTTCAAGTTATTTACATTACTATCAATAAAATAATTGTTCTTCATATAGAGTTAGTATAGGTCCTATTTATAGGGAGACAAATAATGGAGCTGACTTAGGGCTTCTGGTGCAAAAATATCCTGGCTCTTCTTTACAGAGATCAACATTAGCCGTTGATATGAGTTGTGAAGAATAGCTGAAATGATCTTTTATATGTTTTTATTTGTCTTCATTGGAAAAAAAGCTATAAAAAGGAAAATATAACTGGCCCGTAATTGCTGATACAATTTTTTGTTTTAAATTATAAAAGCTCTTACTCTGCATTAATGTGATTTTTTATTAGTATTACCAGCAATCGACATCTTTCAAGTACTTCAGCGTCTGATAGAATAATAGATTATTCATTTAATGGAGCATGACTGGTTAGAATTTTCTTGAATACCTTTGTTGCCTTGTAATGGAAAAATTTTATATTTTGAGAAATATTCCAGCCATTTTGATGGTGTGATCACTGCTACTCTGTATTCAACGTGTCTATCTCTAGAGAAACAGAAAGGAATTTAGATATGTCTACAATATAGTATGCTTATCTCTCAAAATTTTCTCCACTTCAAGGAACTAAAGAACAATAGGTCATGGGAGTAAAAATAAATCTATTGGAACAGTCATAAGCAAAAGGACAATAAGGTAAGAATGACAGTCTTTTACTTGTGCATACTATATTGTAGTAGGAAACAACTACATAACCGTTTTTTTTTTCTTTACCAAGTTAGTAATTGAAGATAGAATACAAGTTACTTTACTCAAGAGTTAATAGTTCAACTAATGTAGGCTTTATTTGATTTTATTACAAAATTTCTTACCTTTTTTGTGATTTCTGGCCATCTTAGACATTTTGCTTATGAACCTTTATTTATAAAAAGCATTGTAAGTTAATCTCATCCCATCCATTTCTCTCTCGAGAAGTAGAAAATTTGTGCATAGAAAATTAAAAACATATATATGTATGCAATTTCTTTGTGATGATCACAAGCGAATCTACCGAATAAATTTTTAGCTGCTAAGAAATATATATTTCTGAAAAACAAAAAAGTCAATGAGCCAAGAAAGAAGGAAATTAGGTTTGCAATTTGTTCTGTTAGTGTAACCTTATGGTAGATCTGAAATAAGGGATCTTTTTTGCTTTATCTATCTTAATAATGCAGGTGCACAATCGCTACAAGATAAGAAAAGAAGAGAGATTTGGGACGAAGACACCTAGCCCAAAACAGAAAGGCGTGCGGTCTAAGCAGTTGCATATAACTTGTGATGCAGTTGAAGAGGCTTCAGTAAATGCTGCCTATCTTATAGCTGAAGCAGAAAATAAATCATTTGTTGCAGCTGAAGCAGTTAAAGAGGCAGAAAGAGTCTCAAAAATGGCTGAAGATATGGATTCACTACTACAGTTGGCCAAAGAGATTTTTGAAACATGTAACATATACATTACAATTTAGAGCTCATACTTTTGCCTTATTAGACATCATGTTTCCATTTCTTATATATTTTGCCTTTTTTTTTTCATTTACTGCAGGTTCTCGAGGTGAAATTATGCTCATGGCATAAGCTATGGATTAACTTTTTAGAGATGACCCCTTGAACCAGAATATGTACACATTGTTGGTTGTGTTTTCTCTTCTTTCTCTCAGGATGTGACTTGACTAATATATATATGAGATAGCTCCAGTTATTTGCATAGTGTTGTACTTGTTTGTGCAGCCGAAAGATTAGACAGCAGAAAGTTCAACGTTCTCCATTCCTTGAAGCAAAAATAAAAGAACCGTTTTCAAGTTCTGAGGGTTATCACACTTTGGCTGCTTTCTAGAGGACAGAAGAAAAAGGAACAATAAACTTTTTTACTTTAATTCTAATACGATAATACATGTACAAGACAAACTAATGATTAATGGTTTTTGCATGCGAGGAAGAAGGTGCAAATTGAATAAGAGCATTAAAATAAGGTGAGAATTAGAATAGATATGGTAATTTGTTTATTTATGTTATGTAAAATACATATAAAACATAAAATTATCATGTTAAAATTTATATTCGCTTGTTAAATACAAAATATATATGTATATATATTTTTTTATCAAATTCATATATACTATTACCAGATTAATTAATGAAATAACTGCGGTTGTTGCAGCTTTGATTAATCTATGAAGAAATTAATCAAGTGAGAAAGGACAATGAGCAGAAAAAACAACGAAACACTGAAAGAGCATTATAAAGACTAAGAATAAACCACATGCAAAATCTCAACATTATTGGTGTTCATAGAACAATATGCATTGTCAACAGCAATATTGGATTTGCCTAAGCAATTAAATCTCAGTAACACAACAAAGGCTGCACTTGCTGGCAGTGCAAACCAGATCCCTGGCTGCCAATGGCAGTGGAACAATATATATGATGGCAATCCAATCCTAATCTGGAAACAAAACTGCAGGACCAAAGTCGAAACATACCAACCTATAAGAGTACAAGACCAAGCTCTGATGGTCTCAGGACATTCAGTATCCGATAATTATATAGGAAGTAGTGAAGTTGTCCATCGCCTGGTCCAAATTTCAGTTCTTTGAGGAAAGATTCATTATGCATGACATCCAGTGCGTTGAAAACATCAAAACCCTTCTGCTTAGCAACAATAAGTGCGTCATTCATCAACTGAAGCAGTGGAGTCTTAGTGGAGACATTATAATAAGAGTAGGCAGCTTTCAAAATCGAATAGTTCTGGTTGCCAAGAATCGACGAGGGAAGAGCGTAGAAACTGCAGAAGTCAGTTATTTCATGCGTCTCAGGGCTCTCAACCAAGTAGCTGTCCATGACATCCTCAGTAGGAAGAAGCCAGTGCTCCACATCACTCTCATCAAAATCAGGAGAAACAACGAACTGGCTCAAGTAGTTTCTTAGCAACCTAGTAACAGCAGAGACATCACGAAGTTCCATCTTTCTGAATCCAGGAGTGACCGGAGAATCAGGTAACTTGTAGAGTTTAATGGTTCGGCTCATCGTCATCCTAGCCCCAAGCCTAGAAAAGCCAACATCAATAAGCTTCTTGGGGTTCAATGACCTATGCCAATACTGGCAAGTAGTAATTGGTGTTGGAAGAACTACTCCAGCTGTGTAAGCTGCCTGCCAAATATTCTCCAAATGAACTCTCCTAGTGACCTCCTTAATCATCACGGGTGCAAGTCTCTTTGATCTCAGCTTCTTATGAACGCACAAGAAATTGATCTCGGCCATCTTCACAACTTCATCACGCACCCTTATTCTCGCAGGGACACCAGTAATGAAAGCAACAAGCTTCTTCGAAGCCTTAGCACGGACCCCAATGTGCCAACTCTTGTAATAACCAGGAGGACGCAAAGCCCATCTAAGAAACTCCCTGGAATAATTGAACCTAAACATATTCTCATCATCCTCCACATAATTGTTCTTCAAAAGATTGTAAACCTCAGTACAAGTCTCTTCCGAATCCATATCACAGGTGGTCCATTCATACAGACTCGGAAGGTTATAAGGCTCCTGTTTGACGTCAGACAATGGGGTCGGGGGCTCAATCGGGCCCTCAGGTAAACTTATGTCCCCAACATCCTTAAATTGACCAACAGGCTGAGTTTCCCAAAACTTGTGTCTCTTTGCTAAGGACATGGAATCCTGAAACCTTCGAACTCTGGTTTCCAGTGAGCTATCATCTTTGGGCAAAGGGTTAGCCTTAGAATTCTGATCTGGGTTATCTTTGGGTGATCCAGGTGGTGAATTGTTATCACTCATTTCAGGCAATCAATTAATTTCAGCTACTTTAACACACCCGGTAGATTATTTGAATATCTCAGCTATTTTCTCAAAATATACCTGAACCAATAGAAAAAAAAAATGTAGGTCCAAATTAAAATTGGGAGAATTAACTCCTATCAAATGAATCTATTGAAACGACATCAAAAAAAATTTTTATGCAAGAAGTTATAATAAGCTAATGGATCTGCGAGATTGAGTTGAAAAGATTAGTAGAAATACGTAACTTACTCAGTTTCAAAAGACAAAACTTTAGCAGATTCTGAATCTGAGGAATGTTGAGAGATTTAAGGGGCAGATTTTGGGATGAGAAAATATAAAATCAGATCTCCAAAGCTGAAGCAATGGAAAGATTAATTTTTGTTGTTTTATATAGGCAAAGGGAGAATCTTTAGGGTTTTCTTCAAGAGAGAAGCTTTGAAGATGCCGAAAATAATTTTGGTCTTGGATAATGGCAACAGTAATGAAAACAATGTATTTTTTCTGTTAATCAACTAAACAGCGGCTTTTCCTTTTCTTTAAAACTCCGGCTGAGCCCAAAAGGCCCAAAAGAATCTTGGGCTCCTGGTCCGATTTTGCTTCTTAGAAACGCCGTCGTTTCAATGACTCCAAACCTTCCCTACTGCTCTCTCCTTCAAGCTCTGTAGTTTCAGGAGAGAACGGAAGGCAGAGCTCGGAGCTCCACACCCTTACCCGATAAACATTCGAATTGAGAAAAAAATGTGCGGGGACGCAACAAACTGGGACGAAGAAGCGTACAGGGAGAGCATATTAAGGGAAAGAGAGATCCAAACCCTAACCGTATTCCGAACCGTTTGGGCTCCTTCCTTGAACCCTAACCCGGAATGCGTCGTCGTCGCCTCCAGCGATGGTTCGATCGCTTCTTACTCCATTTCCTCTTGCGTCTCGAAACTTGTGAGTCCTCCTCTTCCTTCTTTTTCGTATCACAAATTAAAAAAATAAATAAAGGAATTTAATTGAAATAATAAAAATAATTCTCACTTGAATTTCGCGTTTGCTTGCAGCCAATTGGTTTTTGCAGTGTTAGGGCTCAACGGTAAAGGAACTGTCTATCATGCACTGTTAAATTAATTAATTACTGTTTTCAATATGAGCGAGAGTAACTGATTGTGCTTTGGCTTGTGGCGGAATTTGATAGGCTGTTACCGGCTGAGCCCGAGGGATTCCTTGAAGGGCACGATGGACCTGCGTATGATGTGAAATTCTATGGCAATGGCGAAGATTCTTTGTTATTAAGGTTCAATTCAATATGATGCCATAAAAATCTATCATTTTTCCATTTTTGTTGCATTTAATTGTGTGCATTAAGAGTAGGAAATTGTTTTGTGTGGCATGTTTGTGCTTATTTCTAGCTCAAGCTGAATCTTGCTGTTGTTAATTAACTGAACCAAATTTGATTAAAATTCATCCCTAATGGGCAGTGAGCCCTTGATTATCACATCTCACATACTCGAAGCTTTTTTGCAGTTGTGGTGACGATGGTAAAATTAAAGGATGGAGGTGGAAGGAATTTACTGAATCAGAGGTGCCTATAACCTTTCAAGGTACCAGATTTTGGAAATTTGTAGTTTTTTCTTTTAACAAGATAGCAATTAAGGTTATATGAGACTACCATTTAATGTGGAAGGGATGAAAATTGTGTCATTACTTTTTTCTCTTGTTGTTATCTAAAATTTCCTTTGAGCAAGAAAAAAAAAATGTTGGCCATCTGTTTTACCATTCTTGGTCTTTGAAACTTATACTGAGCAGAGAGTGGACCAGTGTTTTCCTGTCATTCAAATGCTCCTCTGGATTGGAAATGTAATTTTGTAATTTAGCGGATGTTGTCAACATGCCATACTTATTGTTCAATGATATTATTTGTTGCTTTTTGTTGAATGTGGTTAATTTGCCAATTTTATTTGATGTTTTGCAGGAAATCATATGAAGCCAGTGCTTGACTTGGTCAATCCCCAACACAAGTGAGTAATCACAACTTATAGTAGATGTTCTTTTGTGTTTTAATGCATATCTTTCTACTTCTTCATTAATAGATAACCTTAGAGTCTCACTACATTGGCTTCCTTCACTCTTCTATTGTGTGGGTTTGATCATGCATGTAGCTTCTGATGTATAAGACATGCCATATGCATGTATACTCCTTTTGAGTAAAAAAGAATTCATAAAATGCCTTCTGTCTCAGCCTATGCATTTTAACCTGTCATATATTATTTTCTTCTGTTTATTTTCTCTCTTGGTGTTCAGCTTGGTTGCTAAATATTATTTTCCCATCTGCTGTTTTTCATTTTGGAAAAACAATGAAGTCACTGAAAAAATTACTTGTTATTGTTCTGTTCTGTCTAATCAACTAATTTCCCCCTTTCTTGGCATGTAACTTTTTAATTGCTGTTTCCAGAGGCCCATGGGGTGCTCTCTCTCCAATTCCTGAGAATAATGCCATTGCTGTTGATCCTCAGGTTTTTAATTCCTTTCCTTTTAATTTGTAGGTTATACTGACATTTGCTTATATGATGGCAAGTTATGTTATATGTTTGTTTCTTCTTTCCACTCTCCAAAACAGGGGGGATCCATTTTTTCTGCTGCTGGTGATTCTTGTGCATATTGTTGGGATGTGGTATGTTTTGTTCCAAATGAATCTATTCCTGATGTTTTTTCTGAGAAGTGATTGTTAATATTTTCTTATTTCATTGGGTATATCTTTAAAATTCTCCCTTTATTTTGCTACCTGCTGTGACTCTTAACATCCTTTCTAATGGAGCTTTTCAGGAAAAGGGTGAAATCAAAATGGTTTTTAAGGGGCACTTAGACTATTTGCATTGTATACTAGCTCGCGCCTCTTCCAATCAGGTCACCTTTGTCCTTTCTTCATGATTCTCTATTTAGGTTGTTAATTTAATTTTTCTTTCAGACAGAGACAGCAAGATTAGTAATCCTTACTGCCTCAATGTAATCCTTTTATTCAAGTCTGGGTTTCTTTTTATCAATTGACAGGAATGACCTTTTTTGGGGTTGTCATTTTATTCATTTAATCAACCAAGGTTGTTTATCCTATATGCTAATAATAATATTACTCATCAGGAACAGAGGTCCTGTTGTGCTATTACCATATGGCAGCCATCTATGATCTAAGGTTGAGATACAGAGCAAACTTCTTAATCTAGCATCCTTCTTCTTTTTCAGATTATAACAGGTTCAGAGGATGGGACTGCACGAATATGGGGTAACAGTCTGTCTTTATATTTTCAAGGGTTATAGAGAGCTAGTTTGCTCTTATGTTGTGATTAGATTACTCTGTCTTATTCTAGTTCTAGGTTCAGAAGACATTTAATGTGAAATCCAACATTGATTGACATGGCTAAATGAAATAATTTTCTATATGATGTGTTACGTATATTCTTGAATAATGATTATATAAAATAACTTAACCCGTTGCCATGTTGCCCATTGTAACCTGACTGATATATGGTTTTACATAGATTGCAAAAGTGGAAAGTGCATTAAAGTAATTGACCCACTGAAGGACAAGAAGTTGAAGGGGCTATTCTCCTGTGTTAGCTGCATTGCTCTAGATACAAGTGAGAGCTGGTTGGTAAGAGCTTAAGTAGTGAAATCATTATGGTGTTTTTAGATTATTTCTCATTACAAATATAATACAAATATGATAATACGAATCCCATTAAAGATTTGGCCTTCAATATCGTTTAAATGAAAGATCTCCTTGTCACTGGTGGTTGTGACAGGTTAAATCTCTTAGAATTCAGTTACCTGAGTATAATCTCTTAGACTTCAGCAATTGAAGACTATTATTATTTTTTCATTGGAGGGATTCTTTTTCTGGGGTCTTATGAGCACTTTTTCCCCACTCTAGCAAAAATCTTTCAAATACCTATTAATTATATTGGCAGAATCAAATGAAGCAGAATCTATGGTAGAAGCTTAATACTTCTTATGTGGTTTTGTGGTTACCGATTGAATATTTTTTAATCAGGATTTTAACTTGACAGGCTTGTGGCAGTGGTCGAAATTTGTCAGTCTGGAATCTCCCTGCTTCTGAATGCATTTCAACTATTTCCAACCGTGCATCTATACAGGATGTAGTGTTTGATGATAATCAAGTAAGTGGGAGTTGGTTTTCTCGAGCAGACCAACTCTATGACTTCCAGTCAATTATTGCTGTCCCAATATTGTTCATAAACTTATCCAGTTATGTGTAATTTTCAAATTAGTCAGGTTGCCTTTACCCTTCTGTTCTTTTCATCTAATAATTGTTGTGTTGCCATTTCAGATATTAGCTGTTGGTGCAGACCCTGTACTCAACCGTTTTGATATGAATGGAACGACAGTTTCGCAGATACAATGTGCTCCTCAATCAGCGTTTTCAGTCTCTTTGCACCCATCTGGTGTATGTTGCTATTAATTTCCATTCCCACTCAGTGCCGCTTGCAATTAGTTTTTTTTTATACGTGGAGAAACATTTTTCATGTTTTGACCAATTTTTTTCATGTCAGGTTACTGCAATTGGTGGTTATGGGGGTCTTGTAGATGTAATATCACAGTTTGGAAGTCATTTGTGCACATTTCGTAGCCATTGTGTATGAAAGTCACTGAGATCTACACAACCTGGGGGTGGCCAGAAGTGAGAAGTGAGAAGCCTGCGAAAGATGATAGAGCTGAAACATTAAGATGTGCCAAAGTTGCTTTTCGGTCACTAAACAACAGGACGCGTAGACATAACTCTTTTTATGTCATGCCTCACCCTAGCCAAATGGTGAAGAAGGTCTTGTAAAGGTAAAATGGTTTTATAGTGATCGTAAAGGTAATCCCATTTTGAATTGCCGATCAATCAAAGGATTGTCACTTGTTTTGTGCCTGCCGACAACGAGTACAATGTTGTAGTCTTTTTACTTGAGGAAATTTTGTAGCAGATAAATGTGGTTACAGACGTACTGTTGCACGAGTTTTAAGCAAATTTATATTCTGGTTCTCTTTCAACTTTTGCAGAGAATAATATATAAAAATGATTTTTTTTTTCAAAATGCATAATTATTTTCTTTTAAAAAGAGACATATACATCTTTTATTTTATTTTATTTTATTTTTTAATTTTCCTAACAAAAATTATTAATCATTACCATGTGGGAATGTTGTCCAAAAGGCATTTATGATATTTCCTGACCTAAAAGGAAAAGAAACTGCTTGATTCAAGTTATGATCAAGTGATCAAAATATCCGAATTAATGTCTTCAGAATTTTTTTTTTCAAAAAAACAATAACTAACTTGAAATATAAAAAATAATAGAGCAAAAGCAAATGCTGATTAACTTAAATTTTAATTTAATTAATTTATATAATTATCATTAAGAGGTGATAACTACCAAGTCTAAATTCAAATTCAACACTTTCAATATTTTTTTAATATCTAAATTACAATCCCTTTTATAAAAAAGAAAAAAAAAAAACAATTCTCGTTTTTGTGAAACAAAAGAAAGAGTAAACTGATTTCATGGGTTACTACTGTCTGGTTCCATATGTGGCCCATATAAATCCTTTTAAAATATCATTTGACTCGGTTTACGAACTGGGGTGCAAATCCGGAAACCTAAATAACAAAAATTTCAGGCCCACGACTGGCAGGGCAACTACATATATTATATTATTAGTTTGCCTGTTACCGAAGTCTTAACCCTTCTAAGTATTCTGTTGCACTCTGCTCTTCTCACACATCTTTTTCCTTGAGAACTCCGCGGCGTTGATCCGAGGAGTTTGGGGAAAAAAACTCTAATTTCATCGAAACCCTTATTCAATAAGAAGCCTCTCTTAATTGCTTAAACTTTTCGATTCTCATCGATCATTGTCTCCAACTCCAGGTTTGCTTTTTTGTCGAACGGCCTTTTCTTATTTTTAATTTTTATATTTTCGCTCTTAATTTTTTTAAAAATCGATTTTGGTGAGAAGTTTGCGACTTTTTCTGATCAAAGGATTCTTTTTTTTGTATTTTTCTTTTTAATTTCTGGCCTTTTTTGAAATATTTAGGATTTAATTGATACGTATTGATAGCAAACTCGTATTGATATTTGTTGGACTTTTTTCGTTTTCTTGATTTTAATGCTTGTTTTGTTTGGTTCTGAAGAACCCTATGAGCGATGGAAAATTTGTTGTTAAATGGTACTTTTTCCGTAATGGTCAAAAAGGCGAGGGAACTAAAGAAATTTTTGTGGATTTTTTCTACAAATATTGTGACATTGTTAATAGTTAATTCGATTGTCGATTCTTGTTCTGATTACTTTTTATGCCTTTATGCAGTTATGGCAGGAGCTGCACCAGAGGGATCGCAATTTGATGCTCGTCAATTTGATAATAAAATGAACGACTTGTAAGGCTTTTCTTTTTCTGGGTCTATTAACATGCGTCAGTTGCATTTAGTTTTCTGCTTAAAGATGTTGTTTCTATTCTTTGTTGTTCATTAACATAGTTTAGCTTTTAAATGCTTGGCATTCTGTTTCTTTTTGTAATAGATGCTAATTACTAGTTTTGATATGTTGATTGCTACAGCCTTTCAGCTGATGGACAGGAAGTTTTTACCTCATGGGATGAGGTTTATGATACTTTTGATGCCATGGGATTGCAAGAGAATCTTCTGAGAGGAATTTATGCATACGGTAGACATAGCTTCTTCTTTTACGTCTCTCTATATTTATGTAATAATAATATAGTCCTTGTATGCTACTGTTATTGCTATTATTTTGCAACTTTTGTTTTTCCCACTTTACCTCCTCTAGTAATCTAGACGTGCTTTCAGAGTGATCAGTGAGGGCAAGTGAAATTTAATATATTGATGCCTTATAAAGTGTTCCTTTACGTTTTCACCTCATTCTAGACATTGGTCAATCAGCTGAGCAAGCTATCCCTTTTTTAGGTTTTGAAAAACCCTCTGCAATTCAGCAAAGAGGAATTGTTCCCTTCTGCAAGGGACTTGATGTGATTCAACAGGCTCAATCTGGGACAGGAAAGACTGCAACATTTTGTTCTGGTATTCTGCAACAACTTGATTATAGTTTGGTGGAATGCCAGGCCTTGGTTTTGGCACCCACTAGGGAGCTAGCTCAACAGATTGAGAAGGTTATGCGAGCACTGGGGGACTACCTTGGTGTCAAAGTTCATGCTTGTGTTGGTGGGACCAGTGTCCGTGAAGACCAACGCATCTTAGCGAGTGGTGTCCATGTTGTTGTTGGCACTCCTGGTCGTGTTTTTGATATGTTGCGGAGGCAGTCACTCCGTGCTGACCACATTAAGATGTTTGTGTTAGACGAGGCAGATGAAATGCTGTCACGAGGGTTCAAGGATCAGGTCTGTTTTATCCCGTAATCTTTATTTAATGTTTTAATCTTATTCTTTTTGTACCCTTCAATATTCTATGGATGTTATGCCTTCTCTTTTTCTCTTTCCTTTAAACTGGAATTTATAGTCGATAAACGTACGGAGATTTACACTTGAATAATATTTGTTCTGATTGAAAATTTCTTGCAATCAGATCTATGACATTTTCCAGCTTCTGCCAGCCAAAGTTCAAGTGGGTGTCTTCTCTGCAACAATGCCACCTGAGGCCCTTGAGATCACCATAAAGTTTATGAATAAACCTGTGAGGATTCTTGTGAAGCGTGATGAGCTCACGCTGGAGGGTATAAAACAGTTTCACGTCAACATTGAGAAGGAAGAATGGAAGCTTGAGACACTATGTGATCTGTATGAAACCTTAGCCATTACTCAGAGTGTCATTTTTGTGAACACTCGACGCAAGGTTGACTGGCTTACCGACAAAATGCGAAGCAGAGACCATACAGTCTCTGCCACGCATGGAGATATGGACCAGAATACAAGAGATATCATCATGCGTGAATTTCGATCTGGGTCATCTCGTGTTCTCATAACCACTGATCTTCTTGCACGTGGTATTGATGTCCAGCAAGTCTCTCTTGTTATAAACTATGATCTCCCTACGCAACCGGAGAACTACCTTCACCGAATTGGTCGAAGTGGACGTTTTGGAAGGAAGGGTGTTGCAATCAACTTTGTTACGAGGGATGATGAAAGGATGTTATTTGACATCCAGAAGTTCTATAATGTGGTTATTGAGGAGCTGCCGGCGAATGTTGCTGATCTTCTCTGAAGAGATTTTGCCATCCATTATTAATGAAGATCGGAGCAAGTGGGAAGATATTTAGCAAGTTTATTTGTTGTGGTTTTCCTCTCTTTTTTTTTTTTCTTCCTTTTTCCTTTCTCTTTTAGCCCCTTGTTTGCATATCTTGTTTTATAGGCGTAGGCTCTTAAATTTAAGGTGTTCGAATATCTAATTATTTAGTAATTCTTGTACTTGCATTTTGCAATCTGTAAACCATTTGGTATTGTGGGTAATTGTTGTTGCAAGTTGGTTATTTTTAGGGTTTTGTTTTGGGTTTAACATGTCATGGGACATGCTTATTTGGTGGTTTGGTTCTAGGTGCAGAATTCGCTTATTCAGAGCATGTAAGTTGGCAGTTGACTAGATTTTGCTAGTATCTCGCCCTGTCTATGCTGAGGAGCTAAATATTTTACTCCTTACAATCATCTCTTCAATTTCTATCTTCCGGTTCTTTTCTTCGACATCTTGTTTCTTTCACTTGTTTGCTATGCTGTTTTCTCCCGTTCTAGAAGAACCGTTAATCTAGTTTTAGGGATTCAATCTTGTAGTTTGCAATGCTGTCCCCTCACGGGAAATTTTGAATTCAACACTAACCCAGGGCTAGCTCCATCGCCACTTTGGAGTTAACGTTCTTGTATCTGGAATCCCATGAGGCTAATTCGTTTTGTTTGTTTTTGAAGAAAATAAATTGGGGATTAGGGGGTTTTATGAAGAAAAACGAAAACCCAGTAAAAGAATTTAATGGGTTATTGAACTAACCTGTATAAATTTTGTAAAAAGAAAGTGACTTTTGGAGAAAATTTGAGAGATGAACCCGTTAAAGAGGGGAGGAAAGATATGGAGAGGAAAAAAAAAAAGAAAAGAAATATGGAAAAGAGAGACGAAAAACATGCGTAGAGGGAAAAAAACATAAGAAAATGGCATAGAGAAAATAGAATTAATTCTAGACGTAGACAATTAAATTTAGTTGCTATAAATGCTTAGACTTATGATTTCACTAAATGCCAAATCGTAGGAATGAGAATCTTCCAATTCCAAAGGACCCACCGCTTTACATCACTTTTTTTTTTTTATAATATTAAAAAAAATAATTTAGATGTAGTTTTGGGGTTTGGCTGACACCAAAAACCGTTTTAAGTTTCCGTTCACTCATCTGCACTTTCTGGCCTCTGCTTTCGAATTTTTCAGTCTTTTTCTATCTTCTTTGCATGAATCAATAATTGTTTACGCGCATGCTTTTAATTTTAATCCAGTTCGCTAATCCTCCTGTCTTGTAGAACTCTTGTTTTTCTTTTTGTTAATTTTTGAATGGCGATACTCGAATCACCTGAGATTTTAGAGAGCACGGAGACGGTGATCAGCACCTCTCACAGCGACTCAGATCGTAATCTCTTCTCATTTCGTCGTCGAACCAGCACGGTCGCACCGCCGCCGGAACCAGTGCTCCGGACACTGACGATTCGGGCAATGGCGAGGCCGTGGACGATAGAGATCGAGTGGAATCGGCCAATTTGATGAGCAACGTTGGAGAAAAAGCAAACGGGATTCCAAGCATTTCCGATATAAGATTCACGTATCGGCCTTGTGTTCCCACTCATCAGAGGATCAAAGAAAGCCCTCTCATCTCTGACGCCATCTTCAAACAGGTTTTTATCTACACGTACTTTAGTTGGAGAGGATCAGCGGTTTAAAGTAATATTTTTCTGGAATTGCAAGCTTGCTAGCTTCGGAAAAAAAAAAGTAAAATGCTTGAATTGAGTTGAATTTAGTATTTCTAGCTCTGATTAACGATTTGAACATGATAGCAGAGTCATGCGGATCTGTTCAGCCTCTGTATAGTAGTACTTGTTGCTGTAAACACCCGACTTATTATTGAAAACCTGATGAAGGTTTGTGTTTTTAAGTTTTAGTTTTGTTGGTGGTTATTAATTTATGGTGCATCGGATTAATGAATTGTTATCTTTGTTATGTTGTTGTTGATAAAATGGTGCACTCTGGGTGGTTGATCAGATCTGGTTTTCGGTTTAGTTCAAGATCGTTGAGTGATTGGCCTCTTTTTATGTGTTGGTAATGCTTCCTTAATTTAATCCTAGTTTTAGGTTTGCTAAGAATATATTATGTGAGTGAAAGGCAAGTCTTATTGGATTATTATTTTTATGGTTATGTGGGCTTGATCATAATTTAACTCCTTATGTTCTGCTTGCTGGTTCACATTACAGTCATACTCTTCCAATTTTCCCACTTGCGGTGTTTGTAGTTGAAATGTTGGTGCACCAGAATTATATATCTGAACCTGTAAGTGTTTCAGCAGCAGCTGCAGCTATTGCAGAAATAAAGCTTGTTCTTTCTTTTCCTTATTTTTTCTTTACTTGAATTTTCAATGGAAAAGAACTTGTGATCTAGAAATTTCTTTGCTGTTATATATGCCAAGCATCAGCACTTGAAGAAGTGTACTAATTCTCCATAGATAACAAGACGCCACATTGTGTTATTGAAGTTGCAAAAAGTTGACTGCTAATTTCTATATTACAGGTTGTTGTTTTTCTTCATGTAATCATTAGCTCAACTGCAGTTTTGTATCCAGTTATTGTTATTCTTAGGTGAAATTTCTTTTTTCCTTTGAATTTATTTTTATTCCAGTTTCCAAGTATATAGCTATCTATTGTATTCTACTTAGCATTGAAAGTGTTACTTTATCAACCTTTCCAAGGTTTAGATTGCACTATCCTACTAGGATCACAAGATGCCCAAATTATTTCTATATATATTTTGTATACATTTATTTAAGTTTGCATTAGATGAATGCCTGGCTCAGCTCATGAAAGAATTTTCAAGTCCTTTTCTCAGCCAAAACTTAAGACTTTGCCTTGTTCTTCTTGGAGTTAGCTTGAGACTGCCAATTTTGCTGAATGCATTTTCTTGTCTGGTTCGTTCATTTCTGTTTAATGCCTTTATTTTTGAGGTTTTATGTAGTTTGTTGTGCCCAGTCAGTGTTCATCACATGTAACTCTTAAAAGAATAAGAGGAAAGTTGTGAAAATTCTTAATTGATTGGACTTGCTTCTGAATTGTGCAGGTGTGATTCTGCATTTTTATCAGGCGTTGCTCTGATGCTGTTTGCTTGTATTGTCTGGTTAAAATTGGTATCCTATGCTCATGCTACCAATGATATGAGAGCACTTGCCAAGTCAGCCGAAAAGGTATGGAGAAAATATTTTTGAACTTTTGTGGTTGATTATTGAAAACAGCATAAAAAAATGAAAAATTGTGCTGCCTTAAGGCAAGACAAAAGCTTGTACCTTTTTTTACAACCCCCCCCCCCCCCCGGCAGTTCCTCGTGCTCTTTTAACAGTTGAACCTTGTGCAATTAATGATTTATGCATAATTTTTTTGTGGTGTGGTTGGGAATTGGGAAGTATGGCCCGGAAAATAAGTTGTTGATTATAAAATGCTTCTTGGTTTGAGTCACGAATATTGTCAAACATCAGGTGCAATTTTATTTTTTTTAGAATAAGAAGTGAAAATGCACTCTCCATTTTCACCCATGTTTTGACTTCAATCAATGTTATATTTCCTATTTGATTATTATTGATTCATTCTGTATGATCCTGTTGTTGATGTTAGGGAAATGTGGCCCACTCTTATGATGTTAGCTTCAGGAGTTTGGTATGCTTCATGGTAGCTCCCACATTATGTTACCAGGTAAGAATCATATTCTTTTTGTTGCCTAGACTGATATTTTCCTTTATCGTGTGCTACAGTATAGTATGTATGAGTGCCCAATGCTCAAGCTGGAATCTATCTGTTCCATGTACCCCATCTACTCTTCATGTCTTGTGGTACTATGGACAATGATCCATCCTGGTCTTCCCATCCTTTGTTTCTTTTATTTTCACCTTTCCTCTTGGGGCTGGGTGTTGATGGATGGATTCATCATGTCTTGATTTTTGGAAGACTGCAAATATGCTTGAAGGTACATAATATGGGTAGCTAGCTTACCAAAATAAGTTTTATTCATTACTTGTTTTGTTCTGTGCACCTAATCTATGATTAAGATTTGTCTTAAATATGTGTTACCATTTCTGTAATTGTGAGTAGTAAACAGCATTGCTTGATATTGGCAATCTCTTGTTCTGAATGTTGATGAATTTCCATGCAGACAAGCTATCCTCATACACTAGCTGTTCGAAAATGTTGGGTGGTTTATCAATTTATCAAGTTTATAATATTTACAGGACTAATGCGGTTCATAATAGAACAGGTGGGTGGTGTCAATTCTTCAATTGCTATGAGTGTTCCTTATTCTGCCTTGTGTTTCAGAGTTTATTCATTAAATGTTAAAAATTTTTTGTGGATTTGTATAATTCTGCAGTATATCAATCCAGTTGTTCAGAACTCTCAACACCCTTTGAAGGGGAATCTTTTATATGCCATAGAGAGAGTTTTGAAGCTTTCAGTTCCAAATTTATATGTGTGGCTCTGCATGTTCGACTGCCTTTTTCATCTCTGGTACATCTGCAGTTATTATTTCTGGGGAATACAGTCTTTTCCTCTTCTGTTTCATTGTAAAGATTTCTGTTTAACTTCTTTAATAAAAAAAAGATTTCTGTTAAGTAATTTATATTTTAATTTGATAGCTATAGTTGCGTTCACTTTATATTCATGACTTGATCATTTAATTGCAGCAAGTTGCACATTTCTGCTTTCAAATATGTACATGTGAATTAGCTCATTCCATGATCGTGCAAATGATTAATTAAAACAAGGTAGATCAACTTTGATGCTAAATTACTTCCTCTGCCCACCTAATGGCCAACCTATCTCAAGCACCTGCTTCTGTTTCCTTCACAGTGTTTGGGGGTTAGGAAAGACAAATAGTCTCTCCTGAGCATGATGCATCTTGATTCTTTGTTTAGCCATTTTGTCAGAATCGGCTCCTTAGGATGGAGTATTAATTCGAAACATTGCTCTCACTCTCATGCACACACTCTTTGGCATGCACATGCATTACGTCACCTGCACAAAGGACAGAGATCAGCCTTCTGTGGGTGCTTAAAAATCTTTGGCAGCATACTATTTATATTGCGTGCAGCATATTACCCTTATTTATAATAATAAATAAAGGTTAAATATACTAGCTGAGCTCCTTCATTTTGGGGATCGTGAGTTCTATAGAGATTGGTGGAATGCAAAATCTGTCAGGGAGGTAAGTTCTAGAACCCCTTAAATATTTTCTTGAGCTATATTTCACTCAATGCTTTTGGTGAAATTCACCGCAAACTTTTTGTGTCTCTTGCTTGGATTTCCGTAGTTATGGCTGTCATCAGTATTGGAGAATGTTGAATATGGTACGTTTCATTTTACTCATAATCTGTTTCTTTTTTTACCCTAACCTACTTGCTAACTCGCTGCTATAAATACCAAGTTATTGCCAAAGTTTTCCGGTCTTCTCATTGCTGTCATATTATACTGGTTTGATATGGGCTAAAATTTTAAATGCTTTTATGACTTCTTGTTTTAACTGTAGTATACAATGTTTTTATAATCTTCATTCATTCTTGAATCCCTTTCTCTGGTTTTGCTCTCCTTTTTGATGAAGTTACTGCATACAAGAGAAGTTACAATCATAATCAAGTGTTATATCCATATAAAAAATCACTTAATTAAATCAGATAAACAGACCAATTAACAAACCAGTGCATAATTGGACAAATCTAACATAAAATTGGACCAAACTCACATATGGTGGGACTTGAACTTGGGACCTCAAGGTTCTAGGGCCTCTTCCTTGACACCAAGTCGAGGTCTCATTGGCTGGTTTTGCTTTCCTTAATTTTATTAAGTTTTCAGAACATCAAAATGCTTCCTACATGTTATCTCCATCCTTCTATTTTTACCTTTTTTTTCATGATAAATGTTATTTTCCCATTTTTCCTTTTCACACTCAGAAGGAAAAATCTACATTTTTCCATTGCTGACTGAATTTTAATTGATTACAGCCTGTTCATTAATGGATGGTTCGCCATGTCTATTTTCCATGCTTAAGGAATGGTATGCCCAAGGTGAATTCCCCTTTTTGAAAACTTCAGTGCTTTAGTCATGATTTTTAGCTCTTTAGTTTTCAAGTGAAGGAAATATGGTAAATTTCCATCAAGCATGCTATTATCTCATAGTTATTTATTCTCTGCAGTGATGTTTTTAATTTTGGTTGGCTATTTTTGTATTGATTTTTTTTTTATTTTCCCTCCTTATTAGGGAGTTGCCATCATTATTACTTTCTTGGTTTCTGCTGTATTTCATGAGGTATTTATTTTCCCATAAGCCTATATTCTTTTAACTTGCCTTGTGTGGATGGAGAAGAGAGTGGAGATTCTAATAATTATTCATTTAAATGAGATTGTTGTTTTATGATGGCAAATATGTTCAGTGCTAATACTTTGGGTATGCACCAACTGTTACCTTTTGGGTATGCACCAACTGTTACCTTTTCTATTGGACATTTGATTGTCTTTGATTCACCTTGAAAAATTAATGTATAGTTGAAATTCCTAACAACTGGTACCAACTTTTGCTGACTAGCCCAAACTTATGGTTCATCATTAACCATTTCATTTGTTGTTACCTTATCAGAAAGAGAAAAAAGAAAATGGGGGATGCCAGGGCTTGTTGTTGATGATTTTTGCCATGTACACACAACAAAAGCATAAATTGGGCAAAGGAGAAGAAAGAGGAAACAATTTACAGTATTAGTGTATAAATTGAGAAGTAAATGTTCTTTTCTTGTAGAGTGGATAAACTACCTTGCCATTATAAGAATGCCGGATCTTATATCTGTTGATGACACAGTTTGAATGTTGCCCAAGCTGATTAACCACCAGAGTACCTTATGGAGTTTTTCTCTGTTTATCAACCCACAGCTTTGATAAATGTGAATATTTTCATGCTCTCTCCATTGAATGCCATCAAATGGCTTTATGGCAGTTGTTTTACAGAGGCTAGTGCTGAAATTCCTGCGATTGAATTCCAGTTTATACAATGAACATGGCATGCTTATTTAATTCCTTTGTACTATAAATATATTTTACCACATTGAGTATTCTTCTATTGTTTCTTAATTCTGTTTACTTTATTACAGCTCTGCATTGCTGTTCCTTGCCACATATTTAAGTTATGGGCTTTTATAGGCATGATGTTTCAGGTAAGAATTTTCTTGTTTCTGGTACATTAATATAGAAAAATGAAGATCAATAATCACTTGGCACTTTTAAATGCACCAGCACTAGTAAAACAAGAATTGATATCAGACATGAGATTTATGACAAAACTATTTCTCCTCCTCTTCCTAATTTTTTATCAGTTTCCCTTGGTCTTGATCACAAATTATCCACAAAACAAGTTTAGAAGCCCGACGGTATGCTTTTTACTTTGATTTGTATCTATGAAGCTTAACCTATTTTTTTTTAAATTTATTTTTCGTTATCGAACTTCGTTTCTGAATTAACATCTTTATGGTTAAAGTACATGGAGAAAATGTGAAGAAGTTATTACGAGGCTGTCTGATTCTACGAGTCTGAATGTATGGTAGTGGGCTTGTAGTAGTGTTGTAGGGCTATTACGAGTAATAGCAAAAGCCAAGGTACCATATGTGGGAAGAGAAGAAAAGTAAAGTAACAACTATATTCCTTCTGTTCCTTTATTTGTTTGGCCAGAGGATATGAAGTAAAGGGAGCGATGTACTGTAGACAATCACCTAGTATATCCTTCTCTAGTGGAGTGCTAATGCTCGTCTATTCATTGTCAAATGATCATTTACATTCTTCTTTTCAATGCCAGGTGGGAAGTATGATTTTCTGGTTCATTTTCTGCATTCTTGGACAGCCAATGTGTGTGCTTTTATACTAGCATGATCTGATGAATCGCAAAGGGAAAGCTGATTAAACTACTTACTATAACAACCCGGTGCCTGATGAAACTTGATCCAGTAGCTGCTGTAGATTGTTTTTGCACGGTAACTCATCTATCATCATGTGCCATTGCTCTGCTTGCTTTGGATTTGTATATTTCAATTCATCATGCCACTTCCTGCTGAGATGCTTTGGTGTCTGATGTATCATATATGATTTTCACGAGCGGATTATTTGTTAATACCATCAAAGCCACGAGCAATTTCGAAAGCCTAATGCAGTAGCAATGCCACAAATGAAGTAACCGTATTAATCTGCTAGTTGTTTCTCAGTTGAAAAGGGTACATAATTCAGGCACAGCCTTCTTCTCTATAGTTTACTGATAATTTATTTTTGAGAATTTAGTTTTTCAAACTGTTTAATGCATGAAGTCTGCTTTTCTATTGAACTTGTTCTTTCTGGTTTAAAAAGGTTGAAATCTTCATTAGTGGATGAAGAAGAAAAAAGCTTTTTAAAGTTAAGAGTGTCTTTTTAAAACGAAAAAAAAAAGGGAAGAGAGAGAGAGAGAGAAAAGAGACTCCATTATTTATTATCCTTTAATAAAGCTGGAGTTGCAGGGCAAAAACAACTCGAATACAACATGTTATGTGCTCGATATTAATATTCGTGGAGCCCATAAAAACCTACCTTTATCCCAAAGGTGTCAGAGCCACGCCATCTTTACATAGACTATGATAAAGGAAAATTTTTTATTTTATTTTTTTTTACAAATTAGGTTTCGGTTTGAAATAGGAGAAAGAGGTTTTATGTGTTAAAATCTGAATTTAAAATTTACTAAATACGATTTTTTAAGGTAAATGCATTTATTAATTTGATTAAATCTTGAATTCATTTTTTTTTCATTTTACTATATTTGAGTGATCCTGCTTTAATATAGATTTTAGATTGATACGTTTCGACATGCAAATTACCTCCTCAAGCTATTTAGACAATTAAGTATTAGTATTTTTGTTACTAAATAAATAATAATAATAATAGTACATTATCTTTTTTTTTAATAATATGAACTAGGTGGATTACGTGAAATAATGATGTGGTTGAATGTAACAAAGTGGTAGATTAAACATGTGAATTAAGTGAGTCGGCTTTTATTACACCCATGGCCCAACCTCAGTTATTTGTTTGGTTCCTAACTTTACGTACAAACCACCGACGCAATTTGATCATTTAAAGTCAGGGTATCGGGGAATCATACAAGAAAATAGACTATAACTCCACAAACACAAGGCTCCAAAGCACAAAATCCACTAAATTTATTGGCAGTAGCTACAGCTATTCGTTTCTGTGAGAGCAGAAGAATTCATGGAAGACTTGCGATCCAAATCATGTGGCGATGGAAGAATGCAGCAGATAGAGAACCATAACGGACCCACTTTGTCATATGGGAATGGTATCCATAGCATGCAAGATCTTAGGTGTTACAATGCATCCTATGCCTCTACAGTACGCCATGGCCAGACCCAGATGCCAAATAACGATGCTAAGTTCAAACAAGGAAAGTCCACTAATTGGTCTTCTTCGAAGAGCTGGAGTTTCAATGATCCGGAGTTGCAGAGGAAGAAGAGAGTAACTAGCTATAAGGTTTACGCTGTTGAAGGGAAGGTGAAAGGGTCTTTCAAGAAGAGTTTTAGGTGGCTCAAGGATGGGTACCGTAGGGTAGTTTATGGATGGTGGTAAATTTTTAATTTGGTTGTTCAATTTCTCTGCTGTTTTGTTATTATAGTCTTAATTTGAGTGAATGTATGGGTAAAAAAAACCGAAGATGTATCAATTCTCTTAACGGAATGGTCATGCCCTTTCCGGTTCGAATTAATAATCGTTTGCTTTTGCTTTGTATGCTTGGGTATACGTTGAGACGATAATTAATAGAATATGAAGCCTTTCTACAGGTTTAACTTTGCCTTCTGCATATAATATGAGGCTCATGTCGTCTTCTCAAAACGTGAGGTACCTGAATTCTTAAGGCATATGCATTTGACAATTTGGAACATCGACGCTGTTAGCATAGACTCATGGTACAAATGGTGATTGCCTGATGAAAATGAACCCATAATCTGTAGGAATTCAGGGCAAAAGGGACTGCAACTACTTGCATATCCCTGCACTCGTCAGTGCCGACTGCCGAGGCTGCTATCCGTCCACTATGCATACATAGGTTGCTTTGACAAGTTCATTTCAAGCTAATAATTTTTCCGTTGGTTACTAGTGTTTTTGAAAAATATTTGGACAAAACAGTGGATGTTTTTCTTACAATTACTATCTTCATTTATGAAGAATAAAATGTTGAAAAGAAAAATCCACAACAGGAACTGCAAACAGAAACCAGCCCCTGACAAATCAATGTTGTCGATTATCCTATTTAGGTCCTACTCTTGAGTTCCCTTAATCTACAAGAATAAAATCTTATTATCATATCCTATATCCTAATTTCCCTTGATATGTATATGTCCGTGTGTGTGTGTTTGTGTATATATATATATATACTACGAAAAAAATCTAAAATTTGCCTTACGAGCATAAAAAAAAAAAAAAAAAAAAACAGAAAAGAGAGGAAAGAAAAAGTAGGTACGAACACCAGTGACAAGAATATAGTAAACAATTTACAATGCCATAAAGTTTCAAACCTCAAGAAGTCCCAAAGACCGAGAAAGCAGAATCTTAAAGACGAAAGGGACACCACAAAAACAGTGAGTTAAAAAATACCGGCCAAAAAATTTTCTGTTAAAAAATAACCTTACCACACTTTTAGCCTTTACAGACAATAACTTTGATGCAGTCAAATTTCACTTCACAAGCTTTTCCATCAGTGGAGAAATTTATGCTTTGGGTGCACCATTCCAAATCAGGAGCTCCGAGTTACAAATTCCTTGAAAACTCAACCCACCTCAAGGAAACATACTCTGTTGCACATCAACCATTTCGTGGTTTTACAACAATTCGTATAGCTGAGCATTTAGTAATGATTTCTCTCATCACTTTCAAATTGCAGGCCCTCGATTCCCTTGAGGGCAGCTTCATAGTTCTTGACATGAGAGGTATTTCTCCCAGACAATGTCCGCTTAGGGTCAGCAGATTCAACAGGACTTCTGTGTCGACTTGAAATTTTGTGCAATGCTCCAGGACTAGCATTGTTTGTACGAGAATGTTGGGGGTCAACCTCACTACCAGCAAAAGCATCACGACTGCTAGAGGCTGCAACTCGCCTTGAAGAGGATCCACCTGACTGCCCAATAAACTTGGCGCAAGTAAAATCCAAATTAGCACAAAAAGATAAGAATGAAATAAAATATACGATGTTACCATCAAAGGAAATAGGACTACGTGGGTGCAGTTCCAAACTACCCAATATCTGTTGCTAAAAATGGACAGGGAATGTGAAGCATATATATATATATATATATATATATATATGTGTGTCCAACTTTTGTACATACATATATATATGCATATATGAACTACTGAAAAAAGCATCCTAATTTAACAAAAAAGAAGACTTGATGATAAAGGTCTAACAAAGGAACTAGAATACAACATTGATGACAAATCTCAACCAACTATATACATGTGCATAATCATAAAATAAAATAAAAATACCATAGAGTCTTTAGTAATTGCAGGATCATTTGCAACTGGACTCTTTTGCTTTGAGTAACTTCCTGAATTCATCAAGGGTCCTGATGTTCTCCGTCGAGAGGAATCCATGGATAACAAACCAGCTGCTCTAATGTCCTCCCCAGCTGCAATCATGAGATGCAAATGGTATAATTCCAAGCAGAACTTTATATTTCAACTTCAAAGAAACTATTCAAGACAATTGTGATGCTAATGCAAATATTTCATTTTCTTATTAAATATCAAAGAAAATTTTAAAATTTTGGAAAACAAAACATTGCTGGCGTGCAAAAGTGTGAGTGGGTGTTGACACACACTTGAGCAATAAAAATTTCAAAACATCAATAGTAGTGCTAATTAAGAGAATCAATTATCTGAAAGGAGCACTAATTACCTGTGTGTCTATCAGCATTGGCAATAGCAGGGGGCAGGCCAGAACTTGTTCCAGCGCCAGGGCCCTAACAGAGACAAGCAATTACAAAAGATGCATTCCATACTAATTACTAACCAAAGTAAAATCCTAATAAGCACTCACAAGGGCTCGAGCTGAAGGAGTGGCCAGCTGTGATTGCTGATACTTCAAAATGGTCCAATCAAAAACATAATCAAACTGGAAGCCTATTTAGCAAGGATCAAAAAGAACAATTAGAAGATATGACATCACTGTGATCCGTGGAAATAATACAAGTTCACAGCATGGATTGTTAAAAATGTAAATTCAAACCTTCACGAATAAAGAGGTCTCGAAAGATTCTTTTGAGATAAGCATAGTCTGGCTTATCATCAAATCTTAGCGAACGGCAATAATGGAAGTACGATGCAAATTCTGTTGGATAACCTCGACATAAAGCCTGAAACAGCATCAATCTTCAGTCATAAATTTTTTGTATGTAAAATCAGAATCCCCAAACCACATCTACCTCTTTCTATTACCTCAAGTACCCTTTAAAGAAACCTAATGCAACCGCAAGATTTAAAGACATCATTACCTCAATTGAAGTAGAAACCTTCTTCTCACTAATTTTCTCATATTTCTGTTTCTTGGTTCCAGCTTTCAGGCCTTGCCAAGGAAGACTGTAAAGAAAAGAGGCACCAATAATGGAAACTATTAAGGAAATGAACACAAGACAAAAATGAAAGTAACAAAGGTAGCAAGAATTCACCTTCCTCTTAGGAAGTACATTAGCACATATCCAAGAGACTCTAAATCATCCCTACGGCTTTGCTCTACATGGTATAGGCCAGAGGATCAAATTAAGAAGACTTGAAATGTCCATACATTAAAGAAAAGACATCACAAATAAGATTGACCACACATACCGATGCCCAAGTGCGTGTTCATGCTTGCATATCTTGCAGTTCCAGTCAGATTCTTATTTTCCCTGAAATGGTCATGACCAGGTAGAATATAAAAAATTGTCTTGGCACATCCACCACAAATTATCAACAGAATAAATCATTAAAAAGAATATAGAAAGATAGACATGCCAGTGAAATACAAAGAAGTCCAATTTGTCATCCTTGCCACCACTACAAGAATTACGACTACATTTGTGACAGTTCTTCACAATGCTATATCTTGGAAACTCACAAATACATGCCATGCTAAAAGATTACAACTATAAGTTAAAATGTTGTAACCAACCTTGTTGGAAAATCTCATAACTCAGAAGACAAAAGCAGACCAGGGACAGATATCAATTAATTTTCACGCAGATTATGGAACAAAAATAGAAAATGAAACATGTCATCTTAGGTAATAGAACCTAAAATAAAAGCTTGTTAACTTTACATTTATCAGAAAAAGTTCTCTTAACTGTCCAAATGACTGCATATTTTTTCTGCATTATTTTAGTTCATTCATGTATTGACATAAGTTATAATTCATTATAATATCATTTCTCTATGAACATTTTCATGCCAAAACATATATGGTACATTAGCAATAACACTCATCATAATCACAAAAGAAATATGTGAATCCATCAGAAGTTGTCTCTTCTAAAAGAGGATGAACCTTCTCTATAGTCATCAGCCAGTGGTGAACAATAGAGGTGCAATCAGGAGAATCTCGTAGTAGAATCAGCTCAGATGAGACTATTGGTATTAGCAAACCAATCAAGAAGATGTTAAACAAAGTTTTTTTTTTTTTTTCCATTTTAAAAGGGGGGGAGGGGCATGGGAACAAATCCAGGCCTTGTAAACTACATGTTAAATACAATAGATAGTTCTCTCACCTGTAAGGAATGTGTTGATGGGTTGAACTGTCTCTATATTTCTTAGCAAGACCGAAGTCAATGATGTAGACCTAGGTGAAAGTGTAAAACAATATACCAAATTAAAATCTCCTGCAACATAAATCAAAAAAAAAAAAAAAAAGAAAGAAAAAAACATATAACATAATAATATTTTGACAAAAAAGCAGAACCTGATTCGCACGCCTTCCCAAGCCCATAAGAAAATTGTCCGGCTTAAGATCTCGATGTAGAAATGATTTTGAATGAACAAATTCAACACGATTGATCTGGGGAGAAAAACCAAAATAGCATTAAGTGAAAAGACATTAAATTAAGAGGAACTGAAGTGGCAAATTTATGAAATTCTACAAAACTACCATTTGATCTGCAAGCATGAGAACTGACTTCAATGAGAGTTTCCTACTGCAGAAATTAAATAGATCTTCAAGGCTAGGTCCAAGCAAATCCATAACCAGAACGTTATAGTCTCCCTCAACTCCAAACCATCTCACATTTGGAATCCCAGCTGCCAAAAAAAAGATCAAGATAGGGAAAGTAAATAGTTGCTGGCATAAGAAACAAGATTATAAATATGAAATTTAAAAACAGCCACTAGTTGAAACAAGAGCTTTATGTTCTGGAAAGAAAAAAAAAAACTCAAAAGTATCATTACTTCCTCCCTGCAAGATCCTGTATAACTTTGATTCATATAACAATTGAGGATGCTTTGTCTTCACATTTTCCTGACCATTACAGAAAATGATATCAACTTATGTAACAAAAGAATTTATTATGGTTAAAACAACCACAAAATAGAAAAAAATCATTATGAATTTTAATATAAACAAGCAATTGTTAAACAGTGCACATTCAACTAATTGAATCAAACCAATAATTCAAGCAGAAGATTAATTTATTAATTATGTCATTCAAACTGAAAGTGCCCCCTCAAAAAGAAACTTAAAAGTATCATTGATTAATATTAAATGAATTCAGACCAAATATCAAGAAAATAATGAGAATAACGAACATACAGTAGTAAATTGGTAATTCACCCCATTTAACCTTATTTATCTCAGGAGATAACCACCGAAAGCAGATTCTTATTTTCCACTATGATACCAGCCAATCATTAGAAAATAAGAAAAATTCACTTATGAACAATTTTGATCCTCCTTTTGTTGAGATATGATGATGCCACCAATTTAAGTCAAAATTAATAAGCCAATTTAATGGGGAGTCAAGAAACTAAATATAAACAAAACAAAACTAAAACAAAAGATAATGCCAAGTCAAGCCAAAATCAGTATGCATAAACCAAAGCGTCAAGTGGCTCCAAACATCAGCACCCTTGTCATGCTTTCCCTGAATATTACAATTTTATCCAGGACAGTACATTTGAACCACCTCTAATTTATTGGAATCGAATTTCTCCTTCCCATGCACATAAGCTAGAAGCCCAGAACCCAACTAACTAAACAATTACAGATTTCTACAGTTCTTGCTCCAATATATCCTATGGCTAAACTGCATCACTAAGTTATAACTGATTGTGTAAACAGACAAAATCTAATGAACATGATTTCGGATTAAAACCCAACAAGAATAGCAACTACACTGCTATTTTATAGAACGTTAACATGCAATAAACTACAGTTATAAATAAAAGCAAGAAAATCATACAAAATTCAACAAAAATATAAAGTGAATATGCAAAAACTACTTACAAGCTTAATGGCAACCTCTTCATTTGTCTGAATGTTCGTACCTGCAAAGAAAAAAAAATCACCTAACTATATTTAAAATCACGCAAATAAAAAAAACAGAAAAAAGGAAAAAAAATGCAACAAACCCAGATAGATCTCTCCAAAAGAGCCGCTACCGATCTTACGACCAAGTCGAAACTTATTACCGACACGAGGCTCCATCATTTCAACTTAAAAGAACTAAAAAAATGAAAATAAAACCCTAATTTAGAAGACTCCCCCAAATAAAAAAAGCGAGGAAACTATAAGGCGAAACCAAACACCCAATCAACTGCACCGACAATCCATACACATCCAAAATTTCGATCACGTAAAAAAAATTTACCGAAAAATCAAAAGAAAAAAAGATCTAGAGTTCTGTGTTTGTTTCAAATAAAAAACAATTAAAAATTAACATTAACGAAAAAAAAAAAACTAGGGTTAGGTTAGCTTAATCGAAAGGGGAAAAAGGGAAGGAATAGCTAAGAAATCATAATTCTGTTTGTCTCTCTAAAAACAGTTAAATTTTGCATATTTTCTCACTCTCGAAGCTTCGTTTTCTCGCATTGTGGATTTGATCCGATCAAAGCAAACAGAGAAAAAAGAAAAGCTTCGAACGTCGGATGATGTGTGTGTTTTTGTGATGTGTCGTGGGGTCTCTCTTTTTCTTTTACTTCGCTTTTTTTTTTTCTTTAAAAATAAAATTCTGGGTGCGAGAGAGAGATGCTTGGCCACGCGTGTTTACGACGCGTGCAAACAATTCGAAAGTTCCTCTGAGTAAAAAAAGGAATTATTTTGGGTCGGCCTGTGACGTGCATTTTATCCGTGTGTAATCTATTGAGGGAGCGTATTTGTCACGTGATCTTGCTGCATTTGGGGGGTTTTTTTTTTTTTTTTGCCACTAATGACAATTACTATAATTATGGTTGTATAAAATCAAATATTCAATTAAACTAGACAGACTTTTCCATTTTTAAGCTGATTGATCCTTCGACAAAAATATCTAAAATTTAATATTAAAAATCTAAATTTTATTCAAAAAAATTTTAATTCTTAAATTTAAGTTAGACGTTGAGCAATATTTAAAAATATACGAGTTATTTGGATTCGAATATAGACTTAGAACTTGGCTGTTTTTTTTTGGACCAAGCACTTTAACTCAGCTTAATGGTACGAAAAATAAGAGATTCTAATTTTGTCTTACTTAGAGTTTAATTAAAACGAATTTTTATTCGTTTTAAATTTGATCTAATTTATTTTTTTTATCTAATTTGATATTATATAAATCATACACGATTTGATTCAAAATTAATAAAATATTATTTTTTAAAATATAAAATATTATTTTTTAAATATAAATATTTAAATATATAATTATATAAATATATATAAATAAAAATTTTAAAAATTAATTTTTATGTAAATATCATGTCGAATTTACTTAAAACTCGAATCCGATCTAATTTCGATTTTTTCTTAACAATATATGAGTTGACCATACTGAAATCTGATTTTAAAAAAAAAAATTAATCTTATGAGATCAAATCAAAATCTGTCAGAAACGGATTAGATTACCAACCCTAATCTTACTTTATTTTACATACAAAAATAAATTAAAATAATATGAGCAGAAAAAGGTTTTTTTTAGAAAAGAATAATTGGATAATCTAATATTCTCATGCATTCAGTTTATTTACAAAGAAAAAAGTGTCATGTTGCAATAATAAACAAGGTTTATGGATCAACCTAGTTGGGTGAACGATATTTAAATATGGCATCCCAACACGTTTGCTTAAGTTCAAATTGGCTAACATGATTATTTGAATTTTAAATTTTGTTCAAAACAATATAGCTCATATTCGTTCATTTAAAAAAATATATATATTTGTTATAATTTAAGACATGAATATCTTAAAATATTTTTATTATATACTAAAATACATATTTTTACTAAAATACTAAAATAATATATATACCTTAATAACATATATTATTTAATTATCCGACTGTGCAAATTAAAACAATGAATGTATAATTATCAATCATTTTTAAAAGGTTTTTAAATTCTTATCCAAATTCATTTAATATTAGAGACAACGCTTAATCCAAATTTTAGTCTCAAATTTTTATCATTCTCCCAAATATTGAGAAGAATCTTTGAATTTGGACCTATAACCTGTCCTTGGACACCATACCAACTCCTTCCAGGTATGTACATTGTTTTATTGTTATCACATGATGAAGCTGTTGATAATATAACCATGCAAAACGCATTGTGACCCAAAATTTATTAAAAAAAAAAAAAAAGAAACAGATGTATAGCTTCCTTATTATTTTCCCATTTTGGTGCACAAGTGTTATTGGGTTATAATCTTAAAGCTATTATTATAGAAGTTAAGAGCCAAGTATTTTTTTTTTTCTTTGAAAGCCACTCTAAAAGTTTATTTGATATCCATTCACAAAAACGTTTCAACAAGATGAAATTATGAAACGAAAACGACAAGGGGTATTATACTGGTTATCTGCTCCGATTCCAAAGCCCGACCGACCCAAAAAAACCCAATCGAGGGTCTAATAAAATGTCTACAATCCAAGTGAGTTTGGGCCATGGGCTTCAATCCCCCACTCTCCCTGAACATGAAGATTTTCTACCCGACCAAGACTTCCTTCTCCAGCACATGGCTGGCCGGCCGGCTGGCTGGCTTCATTCTCCGGAAGACATCACTCCCCAAAATTTACCTGCAACTTTTCTTTGTATTCCGGTAACCACCTTGAAAGATTAGCACTCCCAAAAAATCTTTATTCCCAAACCCTGAACAAAGAAAGATAAAAGACAAATTGACTCTACCCATTAAGTCCTGTAGGAGAGAGATATATACATATATATATATAGAGAGAGAGAGAGAGAGATAATGCTAAAAAAAGTTGCTAAAGATTGACCCCAGCAGCATTTATGGATTGAAGAAAGTGGATCCACATTTGCATTTCCATCCTTCAGGCTCATAATTGGTATTCTGAATTCCTAGTTTATCAGAATTTGCAGGAATTTGAGTGGCAACACACGGAGTGCAGCGTCCACACTTACGCTGGCAGTTTGGTGGCCTTGATCCAAGTCTAACCAGCATTCTACTATATGTTTCTTCACTCCCATAACCTACTCCCTTGCTTTCAAGACCCTGAAAAAAGAAAAAAAAAAAAAAAGCAAACCCAGAAAATGAGTCCAAGACCATAATTCAAGATCTCAAAAGGGCAGAAAAAAGAGTAAACTTCAATGGTGAACCTGTTCAGAGTCAAAGGTAACTCCCGAGAACTCTCGAACTTTATCTGTTTGAACAGGTTTAGATAATTAGCAAAACAACAAAAGAAGAAATTGACAAGGTAAGGTTTGAAGGAAAGAGTAGTACTAATTGTGTGAAACCGAATCTTTAGGAGTTGGATTCTCTTATATTTCCACAATAAAGAAAAAGTTTAGGGTTAAGCCAGCGTGAGAAAAGCTCAAAAAGAAACTTTTCTGCTGACACTAGAGGGAAAAGGCCAAAGATTGGCAAAGAAATCGATTTGCAGCAAAAAGATGCAAATCAGACCAACGGCTGTGCAGTACTAATTAAGATAAATAAATGGCAAACCTTGATGAGGTTCAACGTCATCTGATGTTAAAGACCTGGTTGATACATGAATCCAGCTTATTGTCTGCAGAGCCACAATGAGAAAACAACACATTCTTTGCTTCATTTTTCTCAGAATCCCGCAATGATGATGAGATTGTGATAGTCTTATTCCAGGAACAGAAAGAGAAAGAGGGGTGAGTCGGTCCCGTGCAAAAGGACAAAGAGAGCAGTTGGAATAGCTAACCTTTATCAAGGAAGCTCGTAGCTAACAGCTCGTGGGATTTTTAATTTCAATTTTGATAATTTTAAATATAAAAAAACTCATTGTAATAAGTATATTTTTATATAGTATATTATATTATATCATATTAAATAAATATAAAATATAAAAATTATTTTATTAAATTTATGTCCATACCTTAAATGCAAAATACATTTTTGTTTTTGACAAATTTAATTGTGATCGTATCACACTATCTTAATATTCAAATTTTTTAAATTAAAACAAACCAGACAAGCACTATTTTACCATATACTATTCATTTAACAGAAAAAAAAAAAAAAAAAACCAGAACAATTTAGGCATAGACCTTATCTAATCTGTCTCCGTCTCTCTCTCTCTCGCTCTCTCTATCTGTCCTGGATGTCTTGGTTCAGAGATCTTGCTTCACGTACACGTTATTCAGCCTTCTTGTCAAACAGATTGGTAGCTAGGGGATCACTCAGTCTGCTTTTCTTGATTGTGCACCTTTTTTTTTTCGTTTTGACTAAGTCAATTTCAGAAGAAAACTGTCACTTGAAAATTCTTGTAGCACAATAAAACTTTTTTTTCTCATTAAATATTACTACTTTTAATGTTAATGCATAAATTTCAACTGAAATAAACAATTTGATTTCTTACTAATAAATGTTCATCTAATTCATACATAAATTGCACATTAATTGTTGAAAATAGATCTACATTAATGGAAAATTAAGCATTCCCCTTTTTAATGGAAGCCAAGTGATTGTTTATTGCAAGGATGATAACACTTTAAATTATATTAGATTTGATTTAATTTTTTAAAATATTATATAATATTATAAAAAATTAAATTTTAATTTAAATTTGAATCGAATTGTCATTCAAATATAATTAAATTAAATTTTATCGATTTAATTTATTTATTATTTTTTAATTTTTATATATTATTTTAATATATTAAAATAAATTTTGATATAAATTTATTATTTTTATTTTATAAATATTTAATATATATTTAAATTAAAAATATATAATTTAATTTAATTTTTTATTTTTAATTTAAAATTAAATTCGAACTTAATATATAATTTTAATATTTAATTTTAATTCAAATCTAATAAAAAAATTAATTAAATCTTTATGAACACTATAATTTTAAATTAATTTTTTTATTTTTTTCTTTTTTTTCATCCTTAGTCCATTTAACTTCATTTTATACCCTTTAATAAATAAAACTACGATGATTTAACCTTTTTTTATATCTTTCAATTTTGTGATTTATTAATAAAATATTAAAATTTTAATTTTAATGATTAGTATCAAATTTTGCGGATCAAATAAAAAAACAATGGTGGTCATTTCAAAAGGTTGGTTTCCCGTTTTATGGCCCTACTGAGAGCCCAACGCCAGCCCTATGAAAACTTGGGGAATGCAGTAAAAAAAATCTCTAGCTGCTGGCCTTAGACTGCAGAGCCTTGTCTCTTTAACTTTGTTATTTCTTTTATAAATTTTTATATTTTTATTGTATTTAAATAAATATTTATTTTTTAATCTATATTTAATAAAATTTTATTTTAATAAAATTTTATTTTATGTTACAATTAATTTCTTTTGGAAAGTCGATGTGACAAATGATGTAAACAAAAAACGAAAATTAAAATAAATAAATAAATTGTATTTTTATGACTTGAATAAAAAAAATTAAAATATATTAAAATATATCTTTTAAAAAAAATTTTTAATTTTATTATTATGAATCATAACATATCATCATATCACATGAACTTTTACACGAAAAAATCAAATGACATTAATGATTACAAAAGTTATTTCATTTGAAATAATAATTTATTTTAATACAAAAACAAAAACGGAATGCAAGCAACAATATGAGAGGAGGTAAGGCCTTAATCCGAGGCCGTGCTAAAGGATTGGCGGAAGCAAAGTGTTGGATTTGGCGCTGATATCGTCGGGATTAAGGAAAGCCTTACCAAAGGTTGGACAGCACGGAAAAGATGTCAATACTCAAGGAAAATAAAAGATTGCGTGAATGGTTTATTTTGATAATAAAAAGATAAAAAATAGATTTATTTAGCCAAAATATAATTGGAATGGAATTATGGAAATCATGTAAAGTGTCAAATATATATACAAGGAAAAATAAATTAATTAAAATAAGAGTAATACTTACTAATACTTTTTTTTAAAAGGTGATATATAAAATAATTAAATTATTTAAATTTTATTTGTTTTTGTAGAAATTGATTTTAGGCAAATTTTTTTAAAAATATTTATATTTTTTGAAAAAGTAAAGATTTTTTGATATTTGGATGAATTAAAAAATATTTTTTGTTATTTTATTATTTTTCAAAATTTTTGTTTTTTAATAATATTATTATAACAATTAAGAAATAAAATTTTTTTAATTATTAAAGTATATTAAAATTATTTATTATTAAAATTATTAATATTAAAAAGTAATTATATTTTAATAATAAAATTTAATATTAAAATAGTTTGTTAATATAAAAAAAAACTTAAAATAAAACTATTTATTATTCTTTATATTAATATTTTAAAATATTTAAAATAATATTACTATTCTTAAAATATTATTTTTATTAATATTAAAACAGTAACATTTATTATTAAAATATTTATATCTATATACTATATATAAAAAGAATCACAAAGAATTCTGAGGCTGCCACGTATATCGATTTTTGTATTGGTTTTGTCACACTTTTTCCCCCTTCTGGTTTCAATGAGAAAACCAGTAAAAAAAAAAAACCTAGAGAGCACTGGTTCCAATGACTTCAGAACCCTGAAAAACAGCTCTTTACTTCACGTTTCCACTCCAAAATGCAATCCCAAAAAAATTTGAAATTTGCAGAGCTTCTTCCAATTTGAAGAAGCCAAAGTAAACAAAAAAAAAGAAGGGAACATAATGGGTTAATAAATTTGGGTTTGTTTTTTAAATAAAAAAATGGGTTTGTTCTTAAGCAGTGAATTAACAGAGCTAACAAGACAAGATTTTTAAAGGGCCTTTTTTTTTTTTTTCGTGCATACAGAGATGAGAAACAATGACAGTGAAGCAAATAAGAGGAGAAATAGAGAGAGGGCAAAGCAAGATTCCATCATTCCGACTAGAACCATTACTTCATCGACGAGTTTCTAAAATTTATCATGCATTGGAACATGCATGAGTTGCATGTTGTTTTGAGTGGGATTTTCATGAAAACTAGTGATTGAAAGGCATGCCTAAGTACTTAATATTATTTGAAGTTGTATAAGTAGTATTATATTTTAGTTCTGTAAGCTTATTCTTTCTTAAGTATAATAGTAATTGATTATGTGATAATATCTATTACGGCCCCTTTTTCTTTTTTTACTGCTGCAGGAGATTATTTTTTATTTTGGGATTTTTGGGAAGATTTTATTTTTTACTGCTACAAGATATCAATTTTCTTTTTTTAAATTTTAATTTTTTAATCTATGTCAAATCTTCCCCAAAATTTTCCCAAATATGAATCAGCAGAGATTATATTTCGTTTTTTTACTGTTGCAGGATATCAGATTTATTTCTTAAGTTTTAATTTTTTAATGTTTGATTTATTTTTTTATATTTTTATTTTTTGAAATTACTGAAAATATTTGAATAATCATGTTTAAGATAAATATATTTTTTTATTTAAGCATTATGTATTCGGAGTTTTTTTTCACTTGGAAACAAAAGTGCAGGCCGCCTATTAGTTTGATATTCAAAATATTTATTATTAATTCATAACAAAAATCTTTTTATTTATATTTATTACTAAAATAGTCATATAAATACCTTAATAAATAGAATATAAACATATATATTTTAAACTAAAAATAATAAGAAATTATTAAAAATATTCATATTTAAAAATAATATTATTATATTATTTAACATTTATTATTAAAATAATAAAAATATTATTATGTGTGTTATTATTTATTGTTAAAATAATAATATAATACTATTTATTATTGAAATATTAAAAATATTTATGTTTAATAATATACAAAATTAAAATATTTGAAATTAAAATATCAAAAGACTTTTATTGTTAATATTTTAAATTTTAATTAAAATTAAATAAAATAATTTTATTAATATAATAATTTTTAAGTTGAATCAAGTTCAAATTTAAAATATTATATTCAAAATCTTACTTGAGTAAAATTATAAAATATTTAATATTAAAATATTAAAAAATGGTAATATTAATTTTTAAATTTTTAAATAAAAATATAATTATTAATATAATAATATTTAACATCCAATCAAATTAAGTTTAAACTTAAAAAAATACGTATAAAATTCAACTTAAATTAAATTATACTCAAACACATTAATAAATAATTTTATTCATAAATAAATTTTTTTCAAAAATTATCTTATTTTTGTTCAAAACAATAAGATAATTTTTTAAAAAATTATTTTATTTTTTATTAACCAAGAAATTTTTTTTTATTGATAAATTAAAATTTTATCCAATAAATATTTAAAAATTTAAAAATTATTTTAAAAAATTAATTTTTAGAAAACAAATGAAATCTTAATTCTCAAATCAAAGAAAGGAATACCATTAATAAATTATATAAATGTAAAACTCAAATTTTTTTTCATTCAGATTCTCGAAATAAATAATTTATCAAGTAATCAATTAAACTAATTTTTTTATAAGTAATTATTATAAATGAAATGGTGGAAGTAGGGTCAGGTCAATTTCAAACAGGTTGGTTTGATATTTGATAGGGAAGACAAGAAGCTTCTTGATCAAGAAGAGCGTGGATTTTAGTGATTAATGTGGTGGAGCACCTGTGGTAACTTGAGCTATGCCAATCAAAGTCAGAGCTTTCAATCACTCAAATCATTGTCTAATCACTAATTTTGGAGTTCTTCCCTTAGGAATCGATTGATCCGTGCTTTAAAAAAAAAAACAATCGAATTGCAGTGAAACAAAGGCTTCATTAAAATTTAATAATTTTAAATTTATCATAAAAATTAATTAAACAAGTAAAAATAATTTAAATAGATATTAATCATAAATGTAATAAAAAGTGCATTTATTATCCTTAAAATAATTAAAAAATTTTTTATTTTTAAGTAATGGAAAGGGTTTTTTTCTTAATTCATTTCCTAATGTTAGCACTGTTCATGGAGCTAAAGTGAAAGGACAAAATAAGCTTGGTCATCGGCAGATCATAGCGTTAGAATAGAAGTTGTTCGGACATGAGCCATGACCAATAAATAAATAATTAAATGCTACTACTTAGTTCTGATACCTAAGCAGGAAAAAACAAGGGAATCGAAGCCTGCTTGAAATGACTGAAGAAACAGTATTGCCTTGGTCATTGGTCGTGACAAGAAGTCACAGTAAAAAAAAAAAAAAAACTAAACAGAAACTCCATCGATCTTTGGACTGAGATGACTGTGGCTTAGCATTTAAGAAGTATTGTCATGGTAGCCACAGGTGCCTAGAGATAAAGCCCACGTATTGCGAATATGGTTATGCCACTGCATAGACCGACGAGCTAGAGCTATGGGAAGGTTTGTTCCTCTGTATGGCTAAGTTTAGGGGTTAATTAGGAGATAAGCAACCATTTTTTCTCTTTTATTCCATTAATCAAATTTTATGTAATGGTTAATGCAGTAATGACTCTTATAGGTGTTTGTCTAGTTTTTTTTTTTTTAATCTATTTGCCCCATATTGTTTATAGAAGTCTCAGTTATGATTTGATCAGTCATTTGATTATTCACTGTAGCCGATGAGAGGTTTGATCTCTGCCTTCCATGATCTTCTGCTTTTCTGCAAAAGGTGATTTATGCACGTAGTTGGTGTTGTTTTACACATACAAGAAACACGTGATCACCTCCACTTGGTGTTTCGTGAGTAGTACCAGAACTTAAATACAACATGAAAATGAATATCTTTCAAAATGATTTATTACCTTTGCACTCTTCCGAAAAAAAAAAGTTATAGCCGGACTGCCGGAGTGTGATTAAAAATTGCCTGGCTCAATAATATACAGTAGTAGTAAAAAAAGATAAAGTAACTAACGATATACAAAATGATGAATGGACATTTTATGTCAGTAGCTTTGTTTTGTACCCATATTGATTCACCAAATTCCTCTTTCGGCACGAGCAGTGCCCTAGGGGCTAATGATATTTGAGTCGTTGACCCAACTTGTGGTCAATCAAGCATGCATCCTACTAGGCCATCTCCTTCGCTGGACTGGCTTAGCTAGCTGCTGCTATGGTGATGATGATCATCTGTGCTTGTTGCCCCCAGACGCTGTCACCTCCACCACTAACATCAGGTT
This sequence comes from Durio zibethinus, assembly GCF_047325235.1. NCBI lineage: Eukaryota > Viridiplantae > Streptophyta > Magnoliopsida > Malvales > Malvaceae > Durio > Durio zibethinus. The sequence goes on from NC_143174.1 coordinate 22,671,746, forward strand.
TCCTGGTTTCATCAGAATCGAGCATTGTTTCTGGATTGGGTTCTCAGCTGGAGCTTGCCCATAAGAGTAGTCATCATCAATAGAACACCTCTGTAAATAAAAATATCATAAGCACCATGACCAAATTTATCCAAGTAACTAAAAGCTGATTGAAAAATGGCAAATTAAATTAAATCCATTGTGACATGTTAAAGAGCCTAACAGAGATTTTACCTTAACATTTGTGAGATTTACATGATTTTCCTCAAGGAAGTTAATGAATTCCATGAAATTCTCTTCCGTTGGCTGATAGTGACCACTGTATGGCCATATAGCCTACAAAGCAAGGTCGACACAAACAAAAGTCAGTGGTAAACAGTAAGATTAGATGAGTAGAAGACATTAATCCACGGATGCATGAATGTAGTCGTACCTCAAGTACTCCATCACGAGCAACTAATCTTCCAGCCGCTGTGGTAGCACCTCCTGCTAGAAAACTAGAATGTTGAAATTTACCCTTTTCCTTTTGACCCACATATAAGACCCTAGTTGTGCTAAGGACAAATATCCATTTTGATTCCCCTATCGTATCCACCGGTAACCCACTTTGCCTAAAAATAAGCCTCCCATTGTTAACTATTACTTCATATTCTTCACTTTCTTTCTGCAAAGAATTATTGGAATGATAGATTTAAGCAAATATTAGTTTATAGGAAGCCATTATTGAAACTGAAAATTATACATTAAAGCTGTGTTGATTAGCAACGTACTGGTCCAAGATATGTGATACATTGCTGTTGTAGTTTTTTCCTCGGACATTTGTCAAGATTTACTTCTTTCCCATCTCCAACATCCAACCTTTGGGAAACAAAATACACATTTGAGTCTTAGAATGTTATGAACTGCACTTTTTGACTTTTACGTTGTGATGAACAGCAATTTTTCTACTGTTACTTTTCTAAAGTTGAACGGGAAATTTTTGAAAGTCTGCGATGAATAAAATTATATAATAATTACGTACCAGTAGAGGAAAGGATGTGTGCTTTCACTTGAGAACCAAACGTCATAATACAGGTGTAAGTTATGCCCATAACGATGCCATGGATCAATCTGTAAGGAAACAGGGAATGGCACATGCCACACAGTTAGATTATAGATGTTCCATAATCATTATGTCTAGATAAACTGAATGAACCACCAAAGAGGATAAAGTTTCGTCGTTTCAGATTTTGAATATCTTAAAGTAAATTTTAATATCTATTAACAGTTTCAATGAATGTAGTGAATTTCTTCATCAATTGTCTGCAAAGTCACGAAGAAACTTTTCTATATTTCAATGTTGGGTCAAATTTGATTAAGCCAAACTTGTTATCATCTTGTTCTAGCCTTTAAAACCCTAGTTCGAGTTGCAGGTAATTATTAATACTTAACAGTATATCCTCTATGTTTCAGAGAACTTACAGCTTCAAGCCAGTGCTGATGAACCAGTTTTTGAGCCTTTTCATCCTTGGACAAGCCCCTTCCCAACTGCAATTAATAAGTAACAAATGTCATTAATATTGTTAATGAAAGAGACATAACATAAAATTGTTCTGAAAATTGAAAAGGATTCGAATGTATTAAAACTTAAAAGTACCTTTGCTGCTCTTGTCTTGGCTCTTGCCCATCGTACAACTGCAGATTCTGGTTTTTCAACATCGAAGAATGACACACAACTTTGGTTGAACTCTGAAATTAAAAAAGAACGAAATTTGTATTTACTAGTTTAAGAAAATACCATACAAAGTGTCATATTTATATACAAATAATTATCTCTAATTAAGGAAAAATTATAATATCATAATGGTGTTGTAATCTTAAATATTAATTTCATTACAATACCATAATCTTTAATATTATAAAAAGTATGCTTACTTAAAAAAAAAAACTTTGCTTGCATTGACCCACAAATTATATTTATTTTCCTTCAAAACATTAGTAACTGGCTTAGAGATATCACATTTCTCCAGTTTTCATGCAAAACTATATAATTTATATATATATATATATAAACACATGTTAAAAAATGAAATTAGGAGGCCGAAACTACTGACGTGGCATAATGCAAGTTGAGGTTGGAGCTGACGTGACAAAACTTGGTAACAGATTAAAAGATGATGTGGCGTAACACGATAAATTTTTTAAGTTGACGAGACAAATCGCGTAGCAAATTCAACGCTAAACACGTAACAATTTTAAGGATGTCATTCCGGGACACGTGTCATGCTTTCACACAATTTACTGTATATGTGAGATTGAAAAAGTAAAAAAAAATGCCAAAGGAGGCAGACAGGAAGCCAACATCGAGACTTTGACACAAATTTAGAAAAAAAGTAATTTTGTATTTACTAGCTTGAGTAAATATTATACAAAAATGTTTTATTTATACACAAATAATTACCATGATTAAGGAAATAATCGTATTCGATATCATAATCAAAAATATTATTCTAATATAAAGTTAAACATTGATAATTTGTGATTGCTAATTGAGGCAAAAATAACAATTATTATTAAAAAATTAAATCTTATATAAAGTTATAATAACAATTATTAAATGTCTCTTAAAAATTTGTGATGCTAATTGAGGCAATAAACATTGATAATAAAAATAAAATTTTATATTTGCTGCCTAATTGATTCATTTTATATGTTCTAGGTTTTAGTTCCAAATTTATATAAGTAAAATTTTGATTTTTTCTTACCTATTTTGTTATTTTTATAAATAAATTTTCACAATTTCATTTTTTATAAAAAAAAGTCTACATATATATCAATTTCTTAAATTATTAAAAACTTTGAGTCACCTAAGTTTTAATATCTTTTTTTCTTTTATTCATTAAAATTTTATTATTTTAATGATATAATTTGATGAAGAAAAAATTATAAGATGCTAATCTTAAATTCACGCGGTACACAGGAGTATATTTATATAATATAAGCTTTTTTTTTAAATTATAAGATAAGATTTGTGCTTATTAAAAATTAAAAATTTATATATTTAAATTTATGTATTGTAACATAACAAAATATAATATAATATTTACTTTTAATATAATATAAACCTTAAGTACTTTAACATATAGAATAAAATTAAATTAAACTATCAAAACAGACATTTAATACCTTATACTCAAGTTGCACAAAATGTAGTATAAAAAATATTTAAAAAATGATTAAATTTCAAAATAATTTTATTATTTGAATTTTTTTTTTTCTAAAATTGGAAATCTGAGAAAACCAATCCAACTCATATGTTAGAAAGAATGTACATAGTTATTTCTAGTGAAGAATGACTAAATATTGTTGTTTCTTTTAGTTTAACTCTATTAGATAATATTTATAGTATTAAAGAGCGAATAAAAAATAGTTTATAAAATTAATTAAAGAGAAATAGGCAATTAAAAATAAATTTGATTAATTTAAGTAAAATCAAATTAAATTAAGAATTAAAATTAATTGAGAGAGATTTAATCTATTAAAAGTAAATGTAATTAATTTTATTAGAATCAAATTAATTAAGAATTAAAATTTATTGAGAGAGAAGCTTAAGTTATTAAATATAAATGCAATTAATTTGGTTAGAATTGAATCAAATTAACTTAAATTAAAAACATTAAGTAATAATTATTCAAGGCTATACATGTTAAAACTTATACCATCCACATAAGATAATTATCTTTTTTGACGAAGACTTTTGACTTTTATACATTCATATAAGATTAAAGCAAACATGATTAATTTAATCATAATCAAATTAAATGAGAGATTTAATTTATTAAAGTAAATCAAATTAATTTGGTCAAAATCAAATCGGTTAAGCATTAAAATTATTTGAGAGAGAATTTTAAGTTATTAAATATAAATACAATTAATTTAGTAATCAAATCGAATTAAATCAAATTAAAGATATTAATTAATGGATACATGGTAATTATTTAAAGTTATCCATACATCAAAAACTTGGTCTATCCATGTATGACAATTACTTTTTTGCCAAAATTTTTTTACTTTTATATATTTATATAAAATTATAGTCCAACATTCAACCAAAAAACATCTACTAATGGTAAAAAAGATCTTTAAAAATACAGTAAACATAAAATTACAATCATTTTCTAATAAATAGTCAATGTTCTTGCCTTGTTTGAATAAGTTACAATTCAATTTGTAATTAAAATTTAATTTCTCATTATTATTTACCTTAAATTGCTCACAACCAAATTTTATTATTTAACTTTTAAGTTTTAAATTCAACATTAACTTTACACACAATTGAAGTATGCTTCGATGCATTAACATTTAATAATTAACAATGCAATTAATTTAAATTTATTTTATCATTGTAAAACTAAATTTCAATTTAATATACTATTATCTTTCTAATATTATAATGCTATATATTAAATGGAGGACATTCTAGCATGTGAGGAAAGAATTTGAGTTACTTCCAATTAATTAGTCCATATAAAAAATATATTTTTAAAAATTATTACCTATCAACTATTTGATATTCTAATAAAACTTATAATATTTAGAAATTATATAATCATTAAAATAATTACTACATTTTTTATAAAAATAATTTATTAATTTCATTATCTTATTTAGATAAATTTTATCTACCATTAAATTAGTAAAACCTAATATTGATTTATTTTTCATATTATGCAATATTTTATATTTATAATTTAATATCAAATATAATTTAATATTGATTATCAATTTAATTTAAAAGATAAAAAAAGATGAATTTCAAATTTACAAATACATTTAAATATTTAAAAGTTTCTACTAGATAGACATCTAATAATTTAAATTTGAAAAAAAAAAATGAAATAATGTTACAATTACGTGTGCTTTATCACACATTTTACACTAATTTTAAAATTCAAATCTCTTCTTTTAAATTTAAGTTACCAAATACAATTTATAAGTTGTTGAAAAAAATAAGAATAAAATATATTCTCAAATTTTAAGTGCAATTATATATGAATTTTTTTTTTATACTTTGATTTCAAGTTAAAATACTATAACATATAAATTTAGAATTTAAAAGAAAGAATTTCCGAAGGCTTAATTAATTAAATAATTTTATGAAAAATAAAAACTCCATGTATTTCACGGGTTAAAAGCTACTTACATTTATTTTCATTCAAAACATTAGTAATTGGCCTAGAGATGTTATATTTCTCCATTTTTCATGCACAGCTATCAAAAACAGATGTTAAAAAATGAAATTAGGAGGTCGAAAATGCTGATGTGGAATAACACGAGGTAAGGTTAGGGGTCACATTGCAAAATCAAGCTTAGAGACTTGACGCAAATATTTTAAAAAAAGAAAGTTATTTTTTATTTACTAGTTCAGTAAATACTGTACAAATATGTTTTATTTATACATAAATGATTATCACTAATTAGGAAAATAATCACATGCAATATCATAATCATATTTGAATTAAAATTATTATTCTAATTATAGTATCATAACAGTTAATATAATAATTAATTACATTAATACAGAATATTACAAAATATTATTAACACTAATAACTTCACCAGAATTCATCAATCACCACTGCACAATCTGCTAGGTTCCTTCGAGTCCAGTAGCTCTTGCAGACTTTTTGAAGCTTAGCAGCAACCAACAGGTCTTGGTGAAAACAAAACCGCTGATTATGGTAGCGAAAGCGTGGGCATTGGCTTATGCATTAGTCCATTCCAACTTCCCTGTATGTTGAAATAGATTATTGAACAAAAAGTTTTCTCAAAGTTGTTCTTTATGATCAGGTTTGGTAATTCTCAATGTTATTGATTTTTTTTTTCTTACAATTTTATCAGACTCAATTGAGTGTGTTCAGGTCCCATACAAAATTGTAAAGTTTCAAAATGATTTATTACCTTTTCATTATTTAACAAAGGAAAAAAGAACTTTTAGCCAGAAGTGTGATCAAAAATCGCCTGGCTCAATAATATTTAGTAGTAGTAAAAAAAAATGAAGTGAATAACTTCATACAAAATGATGAATAAAAAAATAATGAATGGACATTTTTGTTATGTGTATGCCCCATTGATTCCCCAAATTCCTCTTTCGGCACAAGCAGTGCACCAGGGGCTAATGGTCTTCGAGTCTTGACCCAACTTATGGTTAACCAAGCATGCAAGCTAGTAGGCCAGCTCCTTCGGTGAACTGGCTTACCTAGCTGCTGCTATGGGTCTTGGACTTGGCAGGCCTATACCTGCAATCCCTGGCGAAAGATGAATCTTTGGACTGGGCCTTGGTGAGGGAATTGGACCATAATTCACGAACCCAGGAGCAATCCTTGGTGACAAGTGAACTTGCTCGAGTGCTTTCGACTGCAGCTCGCTAGGGTAGTCGCGCACACAACCAATACGGGGTCCAACCCCCGTGGTCCACTTGTATGACAATCTTTTGGCCAGATTGAATACTGGTGCTTCTGCTTTCTCGCCATTGGTGTTAATCTTTTCATCTAGGTGAAGATCATCCGTGCTTGTTGACCCTCTGATGCTGTCAGCTCCATCACTAACATCAGGTTTCCTGGTTTCGTCAGAATCAACGGGTACCTTAGCTGCGGCTTGCCCATAAGAGTAGTCATCATCAATAGCACACCTCTGTAAACAAAAATATCACAAGCACCATTACCAAATTTATCTAAGTAACTAAAAGCTGATTGAAAAATGGAAAGCTAAGGTAAATCCATTGTGACATGTTAAAGAGCCAAATAGAGATTTTACCTTAACATTTGTAAGATTTACATGATTTTCCTCAAGGAAGTTAATGAATTCCATGAAATTCTCTTCCGTTGGGTGATAGTGACCACTGTATGGCCATATTGCCTGTAAAGCAATGTCGACACAAACAAAAGTCAGTGACAAATAGTAAGATGAGATGAGTAGAAGACATTGATTCCATGGATGCATGAATGTGGTCGTACCTCAAGAACTCCATCACGGGCAACCAATCTTCCAGCCGCTGTGGTAGCACCTCCGGCTAGAAAACTAGAATGTTGAAATTTACCCTTTTCCTTTTGACCCACATATAAGACCCTAGTTGTGCTAAGGACAAATATCCATTTTGATTCCCCTGTCGTATCCACCGGCAACCCACTTTGCCTAAAAATAAGCCTGCCATTGTCAACTATTACTTCATATTCTTCCCTTTCTTTCTGCAAAGAATTATTGGAATGATAGATTTAAGCAAATATTAGTTTTATAGGAAGCCATTACTGAAACTGAAAATTATACATGAAGCTGTGTTGATTAGAACGTACTGGTCCAAGATATGTGATGCATTGCTGTTGTAGTTTTTTCCTCGGACATTTGTCAAGATTTACTTCTTTCCCATCTCCAACATCCAACCTTTTAGAAACAAAATACACGAAAGTCTTAGAATGCTATGAATTGCATGCACTTTTTGACTTCATAGGGATGTGATGAACAGCTAAGTTGAACGGGAAAAATTTGAAAGGCTGCGATGAATAAAATAATATAATAATTACGTACCAGTAGAAGAAAGGCTGTGTGCTTTCAGTGGAGAACCAAACGTCATAATACAGGTGTAAATTGTGCCCATACCGATGTCGTGGATCAATCTGTAAGGAAACAGGGAATGTGGCACAGGCCATACAGTTAGATTATACATATTCCATAGTTATTATGTCTAGATAAATTGAATAAACCAGCAAAGAGGATAAAGTCTCATATTTTCAACTGTTGAAACATATCGATGATTAAGCCAAACTTGTTAACATCCTGTTCTAGCCTTTAAAACACTAGTTAAGAGTTGCAGCTAATTATTAATGCTAAACAGTATTATATCCTAAATGTTTCAGATAACTTACAGCTTCAAGCCAGTGTTGAAGGGCTAGTTTTTGAGCCTTTTCATCCTTGGACAATCCCTTTCCCACCTGTAATTAATAAGGAAGAAATATCATAAATATGGTTAATGAAAGAGACAAAATAAGGAGTCACAACATAAATTTGTTTAATCATTTGAATGTGTTAAAAAGTACCTTTGCTGCTCTTGTCTTGGCTCTTGCCCACCGTGAAACTGCAGATTCTGGTTTTTCAACATCGAAGAATGAGACAGAACTTTGCTTGAGCTCTGCAAGGTCTAATACCTTCCACCATAGCTCCTCAATCACCACCGCACAATCTGCAAGGTTTCTTCGGGTCCTGTAGCTCTTGTAGACTTTTTGAAGCTTAACAGCAGCCGCATCAAGCTCGCTAACGGGTCTTGGTGAAAACAAAACCGTCGGTTCAGGTAGAGAAAGTGTGGGCATTGGCTTATGTATTAGTCCATTCGATTCATTTGAACCCAACTTCCGTTTATCATGAACTAGATTCTTGAATGAAAAAGTTTTCTCAAGTATTACTTTATGATCAGGTTTACTACTTCTCAACGTAATTGAATTTTTTCTTTGAATTTTGTCTGACCCAACTGAGTTGGTCATGGTTTCTGAATCTGTTCTCTTGAAGCTATTTACCCTCAAGGTCACCTCTCCATCTTTTGAACAGAGACTGATGTTGTAGTCCAAATCATAAAACCCGTGACTTAGAATTTGTTGGCAGGCTGATAGAAGCGAGGAAAGTGACAATCCCATAAGCCTTCAATTAGTTTATGACACGACAATCCTGGACCTGTTCAACATGATCGAGAAACTAAATTACAAGATAATACAGATCATGAGATGAAGCTTAAAGAAACAAAAATTCTTATAGGAAAATGCCCAGCTCCCATGTTAAACATTTAATTAGATACTGTAGTATCACAAAGTTCATATCAGAAGAATACTTGAACAAACAGAATCTCCCCCCTCCTGACAGATAACAATCAATGTATGTTCAAGTCCTAAACAAAATTGAAAAAAAAGGCGAAGTTAAAGGCAAAGCACTTGCAAGTTGCAACTGATTAACTCCAATAATTGAAGGGGAAAAAAAAAGAGGAAAAAAAATCAACTCCTATGCGACTCCATTAATCATGAATGTCATCTAACCCAACTTAGAAAAGAATCAAATCATTTCAGAATCATTAAATTATAACCAGAACAATATGAATCAATACCAACAGACAGACTGCATGTAAAGGACTAAGCCATTTCCATCAAGCATCCTAGATGTATGTAAACTCAAATTTTGGCCAAAACTGACTGGTATATCTACCTGTATCCTGAATATACAAGACCTTCAGATATGTTTTCCTTGTTACTCTGTTTCTCTCTATCCCAGAAAAGATTTCCCTTTCGAGTAAATCAAAACGATGATTCTGATTCTGACTGCCCTCTCGATCTTATATAGGACTAGGAGGATAAACTAAAAAGGGAAAAACCATACAGTCCACTAAACCTTCAATGACGCACCAACCCTACCAAAAAAGGCCACGTCAGTCCTTGAAATCTCGTATTTATCAACTGAGATAGGTTTTGAATGATAAAATGGGATTTTAAAAAAATATATGGGTCTAATTCAACGGTTTTTAAGCCTCGTGGTAAAAGACCAGCGTGGTTTGATGAATTCAAAGCTCGAAATGTATGAATTCTTTGTGGAAAATTTGAGGGGCTTTTTTTTAAAGGTCATCCCCTTTCCTTCCTGGAACCTGGAGACCTTGGGGACCAAGAGACATGCTAAAACAAAACGAAGTTGGAGATATACAGATATGGAAGGAGAGAGAAAAAGGAGAGGAGTTGGTCAAACAAAGTAAGCTTGTAAGAGAGGTCTCCATGAAAAGAACACGAAAGCGCTTTAAAATCTCAACACATTTGGATTTTGTCGTTGAGTAGCATAACGGTCAACGAGTGTTTGGCATAGCTTTGGTCAGCCACGCTCCTTTTTTCAAGTGCTACAATAAATTTTTTTCTCTTCTATACGTTCTGTTCTTGTTGCCCACTGTTGCCGTTTTCCCTGCATTTATTTTCCCACCACTTTCCTTGACTTCCCACAACACCAAAAATTACTGAGGAAACCCCACTTTGATATCTTGTCAATTGGGAAACTGATTTTTGATCTTTCATCCATTCATATATAAGATGAGACTGGAAATTTATTTATTGCAACACCAAACGATTAAATTTCTTTTCTTGGATCAAGAATTATCTAATTACTGTGATTGACATGATTTTACTTTTATTTCTCACAGAAATATATGATATGATGATGATATTGTTACATACTTTATGTGTAACACATTATATATATTATGATGATATGATTTGTTAGACGAAAGATAAGCAGGATGGAAACTGGCGGAATAGCTGGACCCCAATTAGCTTAATGGCTTGTAAAAGCTGAGAATGTCCTTGTCGAAAATTAATGCACAGTAGTAATAGTACGTGGGTCAAAATCAAACTAAACTTATTGGTCAAAAATCAAGAACGTCAACTAGTCTGTGATTGATTGGCTTTTCAACTTTATTTTTTTCTTTTCCCTTTTCCCGAGGCCAAACCCAAAATTTGATCCAAAGAGAAAGAAAATAAACACATTTGAATTATTTTTATAGCTAGATGTTTTCTAAAAATAATTAATTTAATATTATTTTTTAAAAATTACATTAAATATATGACTTTATTAAATTCAAGAGGTAGGAATGGTTTTTGATATTATTTTAATCAGTATTGTTAAACATTGACTAACATTTTTCCAGTTGTCAAATTAAAAGAAAAATAATAATAATAATATATCAAAGTTTTAATGACATAATATCAAATTTTTATTTTTAATTGTTTGATTTAATGATCAAAATAATTTTTAAAAAAATTAAAATTTTAACCTAAATTCTTATAATCAATCAAACAAGATCTAACGCAAGCGTTATTCACATTTACATACAATTACCGTTAATTTATTTTTATATTATATTTATATATTCAATTATGTTTTGATTCATTGATTAATTCATATTTTTTATATAAGTTTTTTATAAGCACGATTTATTTTGTTGCAAATGATTCATGAGATAAAAGCAGAGCCATTGATTTTAAACAAATAATGTAAAATCAATTTATATTTTTGTCCTTTCTTTTGTATTTGTGATTATAAAAATAAAAAATAAAAAATTTAATATTTATAAATAAATTATTTTATAATTAATATTAAATTTGTCTATTCTCGTTTATCTGTGTTTTTCATGGCTAGAAAACATTTTTCTGTGGCCTTAACAAAGACAGGAGAGTGGAAACGAAGCATATTTACTATACTTTGTAAGAAATTAATTAGTGAATTCACAAAATAATTGTTGAGTTCAAATGGGAAAAATAGAAATGCTCCAGCGCCGTGGTTTTCCCCATAGCTATCATGTCAGGGTTGGTGAGCCGTCGCCTATAGTGACGTACTGACATGTGAGCCTTATTTTTATAGATTTATTTATTTATTTTTATAGCTACCATATTTAGTTTTTTATTTGTTGCACGTTTGGCATATATAGTTTATCATTTGTACAATTAAGTACAAGGATATAAATAATTAAAATTACACGATCACCTGCACTATGTATAACTTGAAATTGAATTCTAATTAAAAATTTTAATTTGGATACCGTCACTATAATTTTCTTCTTCCCTTCTCAATAATAGGACTTACATATCAAATTATTCATCAGTCAGCATCAAATTAATGTTAAAAAAACATTATATTTGTATAATAATTTTGTTAAAGTACCGTTATTGCAAATTTTTTTATGATTTTATATTTAATTTAATTTTTTTTTACTTATTATTAAATATTAAAATACATCTTTAACGTGTTATCAAAATTCATATTCTATTTTATGATTTTTGTCTTATATATATTTTTTACAATTATTACATGATAGTTACATTTATAAGCGATAAGGGTATATTAAAATATTATTATCAAACATGTCTTAAATTTTAAATTTTATATTGTCAAACTCAAAATCTGGTTTAAAAGTTTTTCTTCCCCTTTTCTGCTGCGAAAATACCACATCCTCGATATTTGATTTTTCATTTGGGGGGAATTCAATAAGAAAGAGCCACGAAAGTTATGCCGAAGAAAATTGTAGCATCGAGAGTCGAGACTAGACCAAAAAAAATTGTGTCAAGTTTTTGTTTCTACATAGCAGACATATGATAAATTTCCTACTTTGACAAAATGAAACAAAGCAAAACTGGTGGGGAAAACTGGTGAGGAAGCGAGCTGGAGAGCAAAACTGGATTTTAACAAACAAAATAAAATTTTAAATACAGAGATGTTCGAAGAATTTTAAAAGACAAAATGAAGAAATCGAGGAAAATTTGAGTTGACGATTTCAATAAGCCGCCTCAAAGGAGTGTTAGTTGATAACCAACAGCTCCTTTGAGAACCTTTTTAATGGAGAAATAAGGGACGGTTTGATGAACATTGAATCATGCCTTCCAACCTTTCAACTTTCCAAAAAAAGACTTGCCTACCTCTAAACATTTAAATCATGAGGGAATACAAATCAAATGGAAACTTATTAGACGTAAGGAACATGAGAAACTTTTTTTTTTTTTTGGTAGTTTAATATTGAAATTCAAGTTGATCCAAGCACTAGGAATTTAAGTCAATGTCAGTGAAGTTTCTCTAAAAACCAATAGGAGTCAATAATATTGAAAATTACAATTACAAAAAAAAAAAAAAGCCTTTTCATGGCCTGGTGGGCAAAAAAACCTGGGCATAATAGTTTTTTGTAGAGCAGTCTTATGAAGCCCAAAATGGCCTACAGTTAGCCCCTTTAAGCAGTACCCTTGAAACTCCAAAGCGCAAAATCAAAACCTTTCTCCGTCGCCCCAAAGAAGGCCTGCTTTAAAAAATGGTGCCAATGAACTACAGATGTCAGCTTGTAAAGTTACCTGTCCTTGTTTTGAAAGATAACACATTATTAAAATAATTATATTATAATTAATCGATTATAATTTAAAATTATACCAGATTTATCAAAATTTTATTAAATTTTATATCTATAAGTATAAATTTAAATAATACATAATTCTTTTTTTGTGATTAAATAATTATAAAATTATAAGAAAAAATAGATTAATATCATGATGATTCATAAACTATACTAAAATATTTAATATAGTATATGAAATTTTAAAATCTTTAACATAGTATAAAAATTATAAATCTGTTAATTAAATAATATTTGAAGAGTTATTTATTTATTAAGTGATATTATTTGAAATTAATCAAGTTAGAAATGAATATTATTATATATGAATTTAATTATTTAATTATATTCTAAACTATTAATTGACTATGTAAGAAATGAGTGCCACTATATGTGAATTGTATATGAATTTAATTATTTAAATATGTTTTAATTTATTACTTGATATGCAAAAGATAAATACTATTGTATATAAATTTAGTAATATAATTATATTTTAATTTATTAATTAATTATAAACTATTATAATTTAATTATAATATACTAATTGATTATTCAATTGATGTGCATTTGGGATTTTAGGGAGCAGTGCATCAAATCCTTTTGCTCCTGCAGTCGCTTGAGATTTTTGGTGGGCTCAACTGCTTCTCAATTCTCATTAGATTTTAGATTATGCTAAAAGGGTCTACATGCATCACTACCACTAACTAGTTAATTATTTATTATTGTTTGTCTTTCGCTTCTTTTAGGAAACAAAGCCACCACCCGAACCACTTTTTAGTCACATGATGATCAAAAGAGGCAAAGCTTTAGCATTTAGCAAAGTGGCTAATAATCATTATAGTCTAACGCCAGCCAAGACTTTGAAAAGCTTGGAACCTTCAAGCGAAGATCAAATCATGAAATAGGCTTTTACAAATAAACTTGTATTTTACTTTGTTAGATGATGGGAAGCATTACTAGTCCTAGCTCTTTATATATATATATTTTTGAAGGGATATTCAGAATAGAAAGAATCGTCAGCACCATCAAAACAAGCTCTGGAATCGTGTTCCTCAAGGATCACAGTGAATAGCTTTTAGTAGTTCAAAGTTCAAACTATAGCCAAGCATCGAATATGTAACACTATGATTTCGACCTGATGTGAAGCAGCAGAATGATAATAAAAACAGTATAGATATTAAAAGGACCAGTGTATAGGATAGAAGTTTTTACAACCTAAAGGACAAACGAAGAGAAATTAAAGAAAAGAAAAAGCTATGAACATTTGTGACAGGGAAAATGTCACTGGTATCAACAATTGTTGCCATCAGCTTCAAGCCTTCAACAAATTAATCAAGGAAGAGTAAATTCATTTTTAGCTCTCAAGACACTTTGCTACCATTCACTTCCTGCAACCAATGGCATCTACAGTAAGACTACATATTAAATAATTATTACTACCATTATTAATATATAACAAGAGCACATAAGATGTATACTTTTGTTTAGTGTGAGGACTAAAGGTATGGATCAGACACAGCCAGTTTGCTCTACCAGCTCACTTGCAAATCCACTCCAGCTACATGGCTTCCAATTGATCAAATCCTCCAACTCAAGATAAATCTTGGAATCATTCACCGATAGCTCTTCATTGGCTACATTTTCTATACCTGAGCTTTCACCTAGTAGATTTTCAGACATTAGATGATAAACAGAACGCATTTCTGGTGCACTGCTCTTTTGATCCTGAAGGGAACAGCAAAAACCATCCTCCATAGAAACCGGAAACTCTTTCGCCTTACAATCAGGCACAAACTTTGAGAACTCATCAGATTGCATTGATTCCATTCCCTCCTGATCAACTTGGTTTCTTTGGACAGTTCCCATAGCCTCAGGCAAGCTCTTTGTTACTTGTGTCTTAAGCAATTTCCTTTTCTTGCTAAATTCCCCCTCATCAAGCTCTTTCTTCTGCTGCTTCCTCTTCTGAATTAAGTGCTGAATAAAATTGGGATATTTAGCTATTTTAGCAAAGAAATTGCACATTCGTTGTTGCCTACACTCAACATACCGAATCCGCTCTTCAACAACACTCAGCTGATGATTTGACTCTTCCTGTTGTTGTCCCAGTTTCAAAACTTCCAATTGCAACGCACTCTTATCTTTCTTCAAAATCTCAAGCTCATCTTCCAATCCTATATTACTAGTTGAATTATTAGCAGAAATAACTCTTCCTTGTTGCTGCTTATTATATCTACTTCTCCTCTTAATGTTTTTCAGCAAATTCTTCTTTCCTCCTTGAAACCCTTCATTTGCAAACTCCCATCTATCTGAATCAATCTTCCTAAACCCCTAAAAAAAAAACAAAGAAAGCTTTTAAATGTCAAAAAGTACAAACTAAGAAAAAAGGGGTAAAAATTCTTACATAAGTGTTGAGTTGGCGAATAAAGCTGGAAAAGTTCTTGTGCTTGAAATATTTGGGCAGGAGATTTTCAGAGAACTTGTGAGAATCCCAAACGATGAAGCTATTGCGGTTAACACTCCAGGAAACAATCGGGTCGGTTTCTGGATCCTCCACCATCTCAAACGTTTTTCTCAAAAACGGCGGAGGACCCGACTCATGTAACCCTTCTATTGGCTTTGGCAAAACATCCCACGAACTCGAAGAGAACGACCCATTGTTACTGATGTTGTTGCAATCTCCGCAGTTCATCATATCATCAACGACTCCCATTTCCTCATCGTCTTCCTCTTTAACTGCTTTTAACAAAGCCTCCTGATCATCTTCTCCGCCGCAAGTAGTGGCCCTTCTAATTTCTGTTGCTGCAGCAGCCGCCACTGGCTCTTCCTTTACTACAATATTTAACTCTTTCTTATTCCCATTTTCTGGTTCACCTTCCATTATCTTCGATTCTTTCAGAAACGCCATCGTGTAGCTCAAACCAAAGCCTTCTCCACCTCCACCATTGTCAGGCACCATCATTTTCTTTGTTTTTTTTTTTTTTTTGTTAGAGGTTTAAAAAATGGGTACGGCAGGAATGAAGAAAGACATAGGGATAGAAATATGGAGATGAAATTGACATTCTTCTGAGCAGAAAATATATCGTGTCCAAATGATATTGCCACGTTTCATTGCTTTTCTTCCTTCTTTGCCATTTGTAGCTATCCTTTTCTTTTGTCCACCTAATCTGAACCCCATATTTTCTTTTATTTACATATCCACCCCTTTCTTGATCCATGTTTACCCGATATGGTGAGGCGACGTGGATGAATAGAGAAGGCAAACGGTGAGTTTAATGTCGTTTTGTGAGGAAATGGAAATTCTTGTTTGTTGAATTGTTGGAGTGACGCTGATAAATGTTGTTTTGATGTTATCTACAAATCTTCACCGTGCAATGGCTTCTCGTAGCCGTTGGATCTCCTCGTGGGGGATTATGGATGGACAAGATCATGCGGTGGCTACGCGACAAGCGTTTGTCTTCCCTCTGCATGATTGCCGCGTGTCGGCATTCCCCTACATTAAAGTGTACTGTCCTTTGTCCGTTTTTGGGGTTCGACAACAAAAAGCATTAATTTCGTTCTCTTTTTTTTTTTTGGAAAGAAAAAACATTGTGTAGTTCTTCTTTTGTTGAGAAATGGTTTACAAAACTCAGCCAATACCGTTGTGCCACCTTATCGAGTGGTGCGGTGAGGAGGCAAAGCAAGCTTTAAAGCGAGGGGGTTGGGAGCCGTACAGGTGGCACCAATGACCGAGTGGCAGTTGGAAGAGTTGGTGGTTGATGGAGGCTGAATTTGCTCCTCTAATTATGAATCATGAATTTCAGTTTACTTAATATTTTATTCGGAAAACTAAGCTAAGTCTCGGTGGTACGTTAAAGTACCACAAATTCGTCAGTTCCCTCATTTCTGCATGTTTAAGCTAAAATATTTTTTTAATTAAGAATTGAAATACTGTTTGATATTTTATTACGGGATGAGCAAAAGTCAATTTGAATCGATTAGATTGATCGAAACTGAGTAAATTTAATTGAATCGATTTGATTTATTCGATTTTAATTATAATCGATTTTTTAAATAAATTAAATTGATTAATTCGATTGATTTTTTATTTTTAAAATTGATAACCGTATTGATCGAATTAATTAATTTTTTAATAATTAAAAATAAAAAATTTGATATAAATATTTTTATTTATTTATTTTTTAAAATATTATTGAAATTATTAAATTTTTTAATAATTTAATTTGAATGATACTAAAATTTAAATTCTATTAAATTAAATTTGTAGTTAAATAATTATTCATAATAAAAAAAATGATAAAAAAATCGATTATTTAACTAAATCAATTGAACTAAATTAATTTTAATTGATTCAATTATAATTAATTATTTAATAATATTTAATTAATTTAATTATTTATTAAATAAAAATTAATTAAATCGATTATTAATTTTTTGAAATCGAACCCACCAAACTCACAATTTACACAACTCCATCTATCACCTATCGGTGAGTTTGTAGGCCAGATTTTCTCTTGGCTCCGTTGGTGTGTGCTTATATACTTGTCAAAAAAGAAAGTTGTCTTTTTCTTTTAAATATTTAAACATTTTTAAGAAAAATATATTTACTATCAAAAGGGGAAGGTGCGGAATTTGTTTCTAACATTTGGAATGTATGAAGATGAAGAGATTATTTAACAAACGAATTCACAGTAAAAAATACAATAATTATAATTATTAAATTTTTAAATTTAAATTTATCAAATATCATCTATTATTATCGATAATATAAATTGATTGAATTACTCATTAGATTCAAAAAAAAAAAAGATTTAATTGTGCTTATTATTTACTTAGGATCGATAATTCAATCCGTTTTCGATAAATTTTGACTCGATTCAATCTTATAGGATTTTTTTTTTTTTTTGAAATTTGAGTTTCGGATTAAGTAAAATTATGAAACAATGGTTCGAGTTTTAGGTAAACTCGATCCGATCTGATATTATATAAAAAATTAATTTTTAATTAATTAATTATTTATATATATTTATATAATAATATTTTAAAATATTTATATTTAAAAAGTAATATTTTATTTTTAAAAAATATTTTATTAATTTCGGATATAAAAAAACAAAAAAAATTGATACAATTAAATTCAGATTTAATAACACATAAAATCAAATCAAATTTGAGATAGAAATAAAATCTAATTCAAACCTAACTCGATACCAACTCTATACTCACCCAATGGCAAATGAATAGGCAGACCGATTGGGCATGGACTCTTTCAAATACCTCTTTTTCCAAATCTTTAATTGATGATGATTTTTCCGCGACCTCGCTCTGTCTCTTAATGTTTTATATGTCTAGTTTCAGTCCAAAAATAAATTTTAACTATTAAATTAAAAAATAAAATGCTACCTCAAAACAAATAAGTATTTTGATAGTGAGTTACCATGCAATTTTCACCGCACAGCAACATGCCATGATATAAATTAAAATGAGAAATAGGGACTACATATTACGCGGAACTCAAACCAAGGTTTCAATCCTGATTGATCGGTCGAAGATAAAGATGAGTTACAGCAACCTGCCATTCCAAGAAGATAAAACCGAATAAGCACTTGAAGAAGAAAAGATTTTATATAAAGGACAAGTCCAACTCACAAATTCCTCTTGTAGTGCTTTAAATTCTAGATCATCATCTGCATCTTCTGTCACCTTTTCCAAGAACTGCATACGAATGAATGTATAAACTAGTGATTGAAAAAAAGAAGATGATGAAATGTGTAATGGGGGATTCTGACAAAGAGATAGGGCAAGCGATTAGTTTCATCAGCTAAGTATAACTTGGGATGACAGATGAATGGAATTTGTCTCAGTTTCATCAGCTAAAGTATAACTTTCTCGATTCTATCGTGATTTTCGGTATCCTTTGAGAAGTGATGGTGACAACTCTAAATTATCACCACCATCCCTGATCCATGCACTCCACTCCCATACAGGGTAGAATTATCAACTATATACCAGTAATTAGAATCTTTCACATGCACTCAACTGAACATAATTCAAATAACTATTTTACACTATATTTGAATAAATATTAATAAAAATAAAATAAAATATTTAAAAAAATACATATAATCATTATTTGAATAATTAAAATTAATAAAAAAAATTCTAACAACTATTATTTAAATAAAAAGTAAAAAAAAAAGAAACGATGCATTATAATAATTTTTTTTAATTATAACTTTCATTGTTTGTAATTTTAAAATATTCTTGGATCATAATATATTTACTATCTTATTTGATTTTACAATTACTACTATATCAATAGTTTTTAATTAAGTGAAATAAGAAGATATTTTATAAATATGCATTAATGAATTTTAAATTAATCTGATATCTCATAAATTTAAAAAATATATCTATTTATATTTAACTATTCATCAAAATCAAATCATCAAAAAATTATAAAAAAATTTTATATTAAAAAATATATATGAAACTTACTTGAAAAAAATATATAGCTTTAAAAAAATTATAAGATAATTATAATTTGTTTAGATTTTTTTAATTAAATTTTTAGTATTAATAAAAAATAAATATAATAATCTTTTTATAAAAAAAAATTTTTCAACTTTCTTTTCCCTAACTTTTACTTCAAATTGGAATATTAAAAAAATTAAATTTATAAAAAAAATTAAAAATTATTTGATTTCCATCTTTTTCTTTTCTTTAAATTAAATATTTATCTAAGCAAAAAAAAAAAAAAAAAGATTTTGTTTCCTTCATTTTCCTTTGCTTTACTTTTCCTTTCTTTCTCTCCCCTCAATCCAAACACAGTATTAGTATTGGTGCGTATCAAATTTAATTTTTGGTTCCTGAACCAGAGAACAATAACACACAAACTTTCTACCACCTTCATTAGTTCGAAGACAACTTGGACTATTAGCCTGCATCCTTTGAAAAGTGATAGATCCTTAGTTTCAAGCTTTTGGACAAATTTTATATGAAAATTTTTAAGTGAAATTTATAAATTTTTTTTAAAAAATAATTTAATAAAAATTTTAAATTAATAGATTCATATAATTCGATATGAAAATAAATAATATATTAAAAAATCATTAAAAAATTATTTATAATTTAAATTTGATCTATATTTATTTAATAATAAAAATTTTATTAATATTTTAATAAAAATATTTATCTAAAAAATATATAAAATTTTTTTAAATTTTACACAATTTATGTAACAAAAAATTTTAATTTATTGATTTTAATTTTTAATTTTAATTTTAATTTAATCATTTCTAAAAAAAAAATTCAAAAAACTTCACCCAAAAAACTTCTAAATCTTTCCATTTCAATAATACATCTTTGGTCTCAACTGCTCAGAATATATGAAGATCTTGAGAACCTGCAAACCACTGGCTTGAAGCCAAGAGAGAAAAAAGAAATTCTTTCTCTGGAAAAATTCAAATTGAATGATAAGAGATCCCTACCGCAACTTTCCTAGTTTTCCTTCAGAATGAAGTGGTTGACTCCATATATACTAAAAGATGAGTTATAAATTAGAAAAGTGATTATAAATTTTAACCATTAAATTATCAAAATTTTCACCCTCACCTTTTTCCATCACTCCTATTTAGCAAAGTATAAGTGCCCCCTGACCACTGGTGTTACAGATATTTTAGTCAACCCAGATCAACGAAATTTGAGATTCTTAAGCTGCTAACTTCCAGAACTAATCTCATTGGTTTTAGCACCTGGCAATATTACTGGCAGCATCCCAGATTTAGGATTTGGAGTAAGAAGTAGGAAGATAAAGACTCGTAAATTCCCAGGGAAAAGAAGTATTTCACCTCTAATTGGTAAAGCCACAGCGATGATAACCCGCCCAGACCATGAATTATTATGCTCAACAGTTGGCCTCTACCCTGTTAATCGACAGCAGAAACTAATGAAACTTATTAAATGCTTCAACTGCTTGACTGGTGCTGAAAATAAATAAATGAATGCTATATAATGGCAGAACTACAGACACCACTAACCTGCCTTTTCTCTTAAAAGATTTAATCAATTCTCATTTACGTAAACAGTATCCATCATCCCACCCCAACCCTCAAAACTAAATCCCATTTTTTTCAAATGCTTTAGTCATATTAACCATTATAAAGTCAGCAATCATGTATGCTTTATTTTGCTGCTAAGACTACACAAAATATCCAAAATCTTTGAAGTTTTTGCTGAGTCAGTTTTTGAACCTTCACCAATTCTGCCATCCCTTATTTCACTATTAACCGCAGAACTGACAGGAGACTGATTTTTCATCATTCCAGACTCAAGCTTTGCTGCAACTGCTAGGGTAGACATCAGTGCCTTCTGAGCTGAGTTTGGTGTGTTTTTAGGTGTCATCTTCTCTGAAGATTGACTTGTAGCGAGCGAGGAAGCTGGCATCTTCCAGGGGTTTGCATTAGAGTTGTATTGTTTATCAGACATATGTTGGCTTTCATGAACAGATCTACCCTTGGTATTATCAAACTTTTTCGCAACTGCTAGAGTAGAAATGAGCGACTTCTGAGCTGAATTTGGTGCGTTTTTATGTGCTAACCACTCTGAGAATTGACCTGAAGTTTGTGGAGAAATTGACAACTTAGATGATATTGCACTTGAGTTATGTTGTTTATCAGCTGCATAATTACTCTTCTGAAGAGATCCATTGTTAACATTATCTGAACTGCAAGGCAAGCCACTTCCAGAGATACCCGGTTTTCCCAAAGAGAGAAGATTTATTCCCGGAGGCAGCAGGACTGGATGAGTTTTCTTTTGATCTGTACTTGATGTACTTTGGGTTGTCTGGTTGCTGAGTTTACCTCTATTGCCTTCATTCTCACTGGGATGTTGCTTATACCCATCTGCCCTATTTAATGCAAAACTAACTTTGCTATTGGAATCCTCTAATGATGATTTTCCAAATGATAGAAAATTTATACCCCTCGGTACCACTTCTATCTTTCTCTTTGGACTATCATTCACATTTTGAATTGTGCCCAATTCACTTTGATTGGCCTGAATCCCAAGTCTGCCACTCTCGTTCATCTTCAGAGATGACCTACCTTGGCTAAACTTACTTGAATCAGCCACAGATGGCTTTGAAGCAAAAGGACTATTGACACCTAATGTGCTTTGAATACTTTGAATCCCAACTCTGCCACTTTCATTGATCTTTTGAGATGAGCTGCCTTGATTAAGTTTACTTGATTCAACCATAGATGATTTTGAAACAAAAAGAGAGTTGACACCTTTACATGCAAGATCAGGTGTTTTAGTTGGAGTCTCTGCCACAATTTGTTTTTTGCTTTTATGAGAAACAGCTCCTACAGAACAGGATGAGGCATCAACATTCTTATGGGAAGTTCTGCCGATATTCAGTCTCATATCAGAATCACCCTGTAATGATGGCTTCGGTTGAAGTTCATGAGCATTTGATAAAGATGCACCATCTCCCGCTGGTGACATCTGAAATGAAAATAGGTTATCACTCACCCCAAATCAACTGAGAATGTAGCTTTTTTTAGTAGAAACAAGGTTACCTTGTGTGAAAACAAACAATCATCACCTCTGCCACAGAAGCCTTTGGTCATATAATTGATACAGGGATACTTGGACAGCTGGTGATCAAACGGACACTCATCCCCTTTCAAGCACGAGTGACGTGCAAAATGACTGCAGGGCTGCAACAATAGAATCAAAGACACGATCAGAAAAACGTACGCGCAGAAAGACAGAAGAGAAATAAACATCATAGCTCAAAAAAGAATGAAATGACACAAAAATCTAAGTTACTCATCTATTAGGAATGCTTTGTAGTTGTTACAGATTCTTTACTAAAATGATGTGAAATGAACAGAATTACAGATGGTGTCGCCAATAGTAACTAGCAATAGCAACAATCTATAAACCAATTCATCATAAGTAAATCTAACAAACAATAGTTGCGCAACCTGTATAGGTAATAGTGGCAGCCAACCGAAAAATGAATTATAATAGAATTTAGCAACTTGCATAATGTAAACAAGATACCAAACCAAATGACCATACCTGAGATTTTGTCAAAGGCACCGTATCATGTGAGTATTTGCACTTCTCGCCCTATGAGGAAAAAAAGATATTAGACAATTTGATACCAAATCAATGAAGAATACAGATTTGAGCAACTTTATTCAGTTAAATCAAAGAAACAAAAACATATATTTCCTTTCCATTTTCCCCACTTCCATCTATATTTTTTCACCATTCCATCCTAGAATACTACCAATCTCTGCCAAGAATTTTGTGGGATAACCACATCCTCAATTGTAGTCCTTCCAATCCCCTTCCTCTACTACACACATTTGAGTCAACAAAATCAAATACCAAATGTTTATGAACATTATAAAGGGAATAGCCTTGAATCCATAAAGGGTTAGGGACTCACTCTAGCAAAATAACATAGCATGATATAATAATCCACAAACTAGAAACTCAGTCAGATGAACTCAAGAAAACCGTTTGCAGCATAGAAAAAGCAGGAACAGTTAAAGATTGTAAATAAGAACAAAGCAATTAATTAAATTTCTAAGTCAAGTTAGCTATTATCAGATAACTAAGGTCTCCAGCAAAAGAAGCTTAAGGTGAAACTCTAGAAATATTTTTAAAACAGTATAAATATTAAACAAGGAAAAAATTAAAAATAGTATAACCTCATAGCATCTTCCCTTCAGATAATGGCGACAATAAGTTACAGTTTTTGGTTTCAGAACTGTCTGCAGTTTCAACCTTTTAACACCAAGCTGTCGGTTTTTCTCCGCTCGTTTCTTTCGTTTATTTTTCTGCACAATAGAACCATAACAAGTAAATCATTTGTACATTTGAAGAGCATTTATAGCAAATACAGTTGTCAGAACTTTTGTATGGAAAACATTTAAAATAATTCATAGATGAGTACATAAGTGCAACTTCGATTTGCACTGGAATTGACTTGCACCGTGAGCTTTAAAGTTACATAATAAGAATTCATTTAAAAATTCAAAAATAAAGAGACATACTGAGTACCTTTTTCTTTTCTTTCTTCTCTGCAGGAATTGGACTCTGCTTTTTCTTATTGCAGACACCAACATCCTTCTGCATATGATAGGAGGAAACAATACTGGTCATATGTCAGAACTTGCATACCAATTCCATCATGACAAATTAATTCTATATGACGACCCAGTGCCTAGGCTCTCACAGACATTTCGGAGAAAGATTACGGGTAGACTCAATTGAATGCATTTCATGTCTTTTGGTCCATGTATATGTAGTTGCTTGTATGTGCATACATATGAACATGTGAGAAAGGGAGAGACACAGATAGGTGCACATTATCTATTAGTTGCACCAGTCCTAGAAACTAAAATAGGATATATTGGCTAATGAAAGATAAATTGTCTAAACATGAAAGCAAAATGTATATCTTTAAATTTGGCATCTGATGTCATGAAGCCTCACAAGACAAAAAAAGGTAGTCCAGTCAATTGGAAAATTGTGAAAGCGCAATGCAAAGGCGGAAATCTATGAAAAGCTCAGGTCATCTTGTAGCAAAAGATAGCCACAAAATTATGACCTAACGTACCGTGTGTCAAATTCCTTTTTTTTTTTTGGGTAAAATGAGGGTTAGAAAGCCCAAATAAACTCTACATTGGGCTAAGCCCAACAATATGTCAATTCTTACGTTGATGCTAGACAAACTCTTTGAAAGTCATTCCAAAGAAAATCACAGTGGCACATCAACTTATTATAATAGAGAAAACTCCATCAAAGGCAACTCATGAAGAAGCCAGTGCTGGTAGATGTTACCAAACCTAACTAAACAAATTCATAATTGCAAATGGCCTCAATTGCAGGTTAGAATCATACCTTCTTGTTAGCTTTAATTGCTTGATTGCTGCTTCCAATTTGCTTTTGGATATTGCCACTACCTTCCTTTCTGGGCGTCGTTCCAAGTTCAAACACCATCTGATCTCTCTCACTTCCTTCAAGTTCTCCTTCTGTGACTCTATTGGCAATCCGAGCAACATTTGTATTAAAGGAAGTAAATTCAGGATCTTTATCATCATCTTTGCTTTCTTCATTACAATGAAGATGTTTATCATCAAAGGCGCCTACAGAAACTTGCTTCTCCTCTACCTTCTTTTCTGATACTACAGCATTGTCTAAGAGTGTATCAACTGAATCATTGACAAGCTGAATGTCGCCAAAAATTTCTCCCTCTTCAAGTTCTCCATCTTCAACCATATGACCAGGAGAAGCCAGTCTGTCATTAGAGCAAACAAACTTCTCCAATTCCATCTCTTTTTGCTGAATTTCAATTTTTTCACACGTTGCATTAGTCTTCGACAAGGAACTCTGATCTTCAACCTTCTCACTTGATTTTGAAACTTCAACCGTCATGCTTTTGTCTGAAGAAAAACCAAAGGCTTCAATAATCTTTGTATTACCACCCTCCATGTCTACTTGTGGTTGACCAACTGTACCAGATTCTTCCATAACAACAGGTGGATGATTATCATGCTCTTCTTGATTAGTCACTGATACGCCCACACAATTATCACCCCCATTCCAGTCAAATGATGTAGTCAAGCAGTTACTACTCTTATCACAATCTTCATTTCCTTTCATGATGTTTTCTAACTCAGTCATTAGCATTTGTTCCCGACCAATCTCTCCATCTCGAAATCTAGTGGCTTCCATGTCACTATTAACCATCAGATCATTTTGATTCAATAAATCCTGACCTTCTACTTGCATTATCTGCTCAATTTCATCTATTACCATTTGTGTGTCACTAAATCCCCTGTCCCGGAAAACAGCACCTTCAAAACCTCCGTCAACCGCCTTTCCTTCCTGAGCCACCATATTTGCAGGCTCCCTATTGTCTAAGACAATCGACCCACCAGGATCTCTGGCATCATCTCCACCAGGTTCACCTTGGTTACTACCATTTTCTTCAACAAAAGCAATATCAACAATAAGAAAAAAGTTACCGAACCTAAATATTGAAGGATTTTAAGGGTATTCATTTAGGCAAGCAGGATTTTATTTGTCTAAATGAAGAATAGAATGAACGATAAACCCTAAACCCTAATTTCTTTACCAAACTAGTAATGAAAGACTCCTTTTCTTTTTAATTCAATTAACCTCTTTTAAACTTTAAAAGAATTTTGAGAAATGAAGAAGTAACAGAGAAATCTGAAGAATTCAAATACGCATATACCCGGTGTTTGGGGAAGAGGAATAATGGGAGGGGCAGTGGCTAGTGGAGAATCGCCATAGCAAAGGGATATAAGTCGAACCAGATTGCGGTAAGTTCCACTCCTGAGATGTGATCGGCGATGAGGAGGGAACGAAAAGGGAGCTCCCACGCCTGGGCCTGGCTCTTGCGGTTCCTCCATTTTCTTTTTCCGCCAAAAACCAACTTGGAACTCCCTCTCTCAGACTTACCGCAAACGCAAAACCCTACTGAAGATTTTTTTTGTCTTGAAAAATTTAAACCTCTTTATTTATTTATTTATTATTTTCCTCACCGCCTTTCAAAGGCTTTCCCGGGTCATGAAACGCTTTCGCTAGCGTTGGTGGGTTAATGGAACGAGGTCGTTTCATTAAGTAAAGCAGTCTGAAGGTGCGGTTAGAGTTAAACGCTTCAAGTTCGACCCTTTTTGGAAAAAAAAAAAAAAGGCAGAGACAGAGCAAAACCCTAAAACCCTAGCTAAGCAGTGCTGTGAGTTAAACTGGTGATTGAAGAGTGAGAGAAAAAAAAATGGTGGTAAGGATCCGGTTGTCGAGGTTCGGATGCAAAAACAAGCCATTCTATAGGGTGATGGCTGCCAATAGCCGATCTCCAAGAGATGGGAAGCATCTCGAAATCCTTGGTTACTACAATCCTTTGCCTGGTCATCTTTCTCCTTCTCTTCCTATTAATCTATGATGGCCAATTTTTTTTTCATCAAAAGGCAGCTAATTGAGTTAGCGAATTGCTAATACGTTTCCATTTTATCTGTTTCTTTTGTACAGGCCAAGATGGGGGTAAACGAATGGGTCTTAACTTTGAAAGAGTGAAGTAAGCTGCTTTCTTTTACTCTATTCTTTATATTTTTGTCCAAAATTCTACATTTTTGCAGTTGGAGATGTTACTTTTCTGTTATGGTTATGTTATGATGTTAGTTTTTACAATTTCTTTATCTATTTTTCATTGTTGAGAATGATAAGTCCGTTTCTGCTGCGGTATCGTCCCTGTTTCGTTCCGAATTACTGAATTCTTAAGGTATGGAAGATTGGAAAGGCCATGGGATCAATTAGTAGCATTGCTATAGTGAATAGTGTTTTAAAATTTTAGTTTTACAGAAACAAGTGTTTATTGCTTGCATCTAACCTTGATAGTTGGAGTTTGATGAGAGAAATAGCCGGCTTTGAGTTTCCTGGAGGAGAAGGGGAGAGTTGGCTTATATCATAGGAAAGTATGACTATTTATAAAGAAATCTTCTGAATTAATACATTGTTATCAAGAGATAGGGAATGAAAGGATTAGTGAGGGAGAAATGCTTTCAGGTTGGACCATCGGAAGAAGAGCCGTCTCTGCATCCAACTAGGCAATCGATATTTGCAGAATATGAGCCGCAAATAATTATATTTTTGAAAAATTGATATGAAATACTTGAAGAGGATATGCTAGGTAATAACTATTTGCGGTGCCCATAGCTGTTATATTTGCATAGTTTTTACTGCATTACTGTACCAAAGGAGATTCCCTGAAGCTGTGAGAACTATAGGGAGAAGTTGCATTGGAGGAGTATATTGTAGTTGCTGCAAACTGGATGCAGTGTAGCTAGAATTATCTCAATTTCAGAGATTTACTCTAATTACTTGATCTGTACATTGGTATAAACCAGCGACCACACTAACGTAGAATTAGTTCATGGGATGTGGCAATTTTTTGAAAGCAAGAACTAGTTATAAGTCAGCATTTTTGTTTATATTAGGATAGTGGCTTTTTCTAGTTCCTCATATTAATGTAATTGAATGTTTAGTATCCTTTGCTTGCTCAATACTGTTAAGTTTTGTAGAAAGACATTTGTACCTGATTTGTACTAATAATTTTGTATACTTGTGGAGATGAATGATGAATGACTTTTGCATGAGATTCGCAACTAACATAGACTTGTTCTACTATTTGGCAGTGAAACCATCCAATATAGATAAACTTCTATTTTCATTGCTTTTTGTAGGTACTGGCTATCAGTCGGTGCACAGCCTTCAGAACCAGTCCAACGCATTCTTTTCAGAGCTGGATTATTGCCCCCACCACCCATGGTGGCAATGGGACGCAAGGGCGGACCGCGTGACATGCATCCTGTTGATCCTATGACAGGCCGTTTTTTGAATGTGGAGAAACCAGCTACTGCTAACCAACAAAATGGTGGTGAAGATAAGGCTGCTGATGGAGCAAATTCCACATGAAATTTTAAACATCCCATAAAACTCCTCATTCTGCAGTTTATGAGGATAAGAACTATGTTAGGAAGGGGCTGTCATGTGGATTTATATTGAATGATTTGAAGTGTTGTTGCCTTAAAAGCAACATTTGCCTTCTGTGGAAGATGCAGCTTTCATCCAGATATTGATTCCGGTGGCCCTGCATAGAAGTCAGATTAGGTCTATTTAATGTAATTCCATGACAACTATTGAATTCTCTTTAGATTGGGGAACGAATTTCAGACTTGTTACCTTCAGAGCATACCTCTGTTCCTAATGTCACCATCCACACCACAATCTTGTTTTATTATTTCTTGTTGCTGGTACATGATTCACATAACGATCTTCAGTTCTTATTGCTGAGTTGTGTGGTTCTCAATAGTACTAGCTTATATTATGTGCATGACACCAGCGAGTCCAAACTCGATTTTACTGAAGATATTTGCATAATAAGGTGCTTGGAGCTTGGGTAGTACAACTGCTGATTTATTATCAGGTGGATCAGATGCTTCATATCAAAAGGTTTGCCTGGGGAAGTAGATTGTGTGTGAACTCTGCTGAAAGCTGGAAGTGAACACATTTGCGGTCATCCCAGTTCAATTCTCTCTGCAATGATGTGTATTACTAATTTGCTTGTTCGTAATATTAATAGACGAGCATGTTTAATTGTTGAATTATGTTACTAAGGGAAATAGGGGAGGAAATATGTAAAAAATTCTGTGTCCCTTGTTCGTTCCTAAACATAATATAGTCTCCTTCGATAAAATCATATATATATATATATATATATATTTATAGACACTTAACAAGTTTAAAGATTATAGTTTCTTTTAATTACAAGTTGGATGGTTTTGAACTTATTCAAATATCAAAATTATTTAAATTATAATTGCAAAGCAAATTAATATAATTTTTTTTAAATTAAAACTTTGAAATATTAATTTTATTCGAATAATTTTAATTTTTTATTAGATAACTTTGTTTTATAAATTATTTAAATATGAAAATTTTTCACAGTATTTTAAACCTATAAATATTAAGCTTTTCTAATCTTTTAAAAGCTGACTATATTTTCTTATCTTAATTTATAATCAACCAAAATTTATCTTTACAAACAAATTACATCAAATATTGAAAATTTGAATAAAATTTTCATATTAAATCTTTAAATAATAAGATATATATCCATTTGAAGTTTAACTATCAATTTTATATTTAAACAATAGGTAAATTTTTTATTTAATTTTTTTTACTTATTGTATCCTTTTTATTTTCTTTTAAATATCAATTTGAAAATTATTTATTCAATCTTAAATGTCATCCGAAAATTATTCTATAAATTAAAAATTATAAATATGGGTCATATTTGATATATAAAATGATGGATATGATAAGATAATAATCAATCTATATTATGTTTAATTTATATCAGATGAATGTTATAAGAAATATTAATTATTGTATTAGTATAAGATGATTCAATTATTTCGAAATAGAGAAAATTATTTTTAATCAATAGGATTAAATTTACATGTTCTATTATACATTTAAAAATTACATCAATTATTTAAATTATATAAATTTTAATAAAATATAATTTTGACTGATAAATAAATTATCTTATTATAATTATTACACATAAAACATAAGATAAGATAACATTATTTAATTTAATCGTATTTATAATATCATCTTATCTTATCCTATCATAATTTTGTATACTATACACATCTATAATGTGTTATATCATTTTTATTTTTTTTTTTTTAGTTTGTAACTTTTTAGAATTTTATTACTATTATAATTTATTTTTTCGATTTGCATATTTCTTTTTCTAAAATATATTCTATTATTATTGTAAGGTTATTTTCATGAAATTAATTTTTTTTTCAAATTATTTTTCTCACATTTTCTAACATTTTTCATATTTTATATAGTAATTTAAACAACATTACAAAAGTGAAAGTATGACTATAACTTTTTATTATTTAATTCATCATTTAATAATATATATGTTTTTGTTCTTTTAAACAATAACATCTAATTTATTTTTATTTGATATAAAATTTAGATGTATAAATATTTTTACAAATTAAAATGTTGTAAAGTAAAGATATATCATTTTCTTCTTGTTAAAAAAAAATTATGACAAGTTAATCATATATAAAATTTTATTTATATAAAATTTAAAATTTTGAATATAATTCTAAAAATTACTAATATATATATATATATACACATGAAAAAAAAAATTTTATGGTGCATTGCACGGATTAAATTAATTTATTTTATATATTAACAATGAAAATTTTAAATTACACAAAAATAATTAAAGAGTTGATTGGCACGTGTTTTATTGGTGTATAATTGTATATTTATGAAGATTAATAAATTATTAAATGAAAATACGATAATCATAATCTTTTTAACGAAGTTAAAATTTTTATAATCTGCGTCTAAAATAACATTTTTTACAAAAATATTGGCAACCTTGAGAAGGGGTAAAAATATAAATAAGTTAAATTATTTGTGAGTTATTAAGCAAAACTAGACGAAGATTCTAACTTTGATTTGTCTGTTGTTGAGCTTAATTTAACTTCGAGCTATTTAATTAATGAGTTGAATCAAGTAGGCATTTTAATATATGATTTTATGAATTTAATCATATTTTTTATTTTTTAAATATATTCAATATAAAATTATAAATAAATAATAAAAATATAATATTTTATTAAATTTATCTAATTAAATTCAAATAATTCAAATAAATTATGAGTTGAGCTCGATCTAAACTTTAAATATCAAAATTTTTAAATGCAAATCTAACACTATATCCACTCAACTCAGCCAGTGGGGACCGGAATTGGTGGAGTGCACATAAAATCCCTTCATTAAACCTACTAGGAATTTGTAACGTAGGTAATTAAACTTACCTGCATTCCATATAACTTTCAGTCTATACTAGTTGTAAATTTATTATTATTATTATTATTTTTATTACATCGAAAAGATAAAATTTTAATATAAATAAGAGAAGAGATAAATATTTAATTTGAAATTAAATTTTTAATATTATTTTAATCGTCTTTAATTATTAAATTAAAAATTAAGAGACATAAATATATTATTATTGTAATAAATATGAAGAAATTGTTGGATCCAATGTTAGTTGAACAATTATTAAAGTCATTCGCAAAGTTAAATGTTGGGAGAATATATATGTTTATTGGGATAAAAGTTATTTTTTTATAAAAAAAAATGGTAGAACATTAAATATATTAATTATTTTTTTATTTTTAAATATAGTAACATCTTGACAGGTGTCTCTGTTGATAACATTAATACCCAGTAATGGTATAGGAGAATGTATAATCGTATGTATGTTATATGAAAATTATCATATTTACTTACAATTGAATTATTAATTTCATTAATAAAAAAAATTATTATTAATGTATCAAAAATAAAATTATTTTATTATTGCAAAATTTTATTTTAAAATTAAATACCAACCTTTGGTACGATTGGCAGAGAAGAGCCGTAAAAAGATTATGGGCGCGTCAGGCGAAATTGAAATTCAAATATCTAAAAAATCAAAATTTCCTATAGAGTTTTGAATTCTAAACCATTCTGTCATATTTAGAGTATCCCAGAAAAAAAAAATCACTTAAAAGAAGAATTGTTTACATTTCTCACGTTATTGAACGTACGAAATTTATAAAACAAAAAAAAAAAAACTGAAGTGACGCGGTATATTCAACAGAAAAAAAAAAAAAAAAACCAAACAAAAAGCGAAACCCTATATCGAAAAAGAAATAGGGGGTGCTTTGCTAGCCTTGTCTGCCGCCTCAGCAATAAAAAGGACTATCGTTTCAGGGGAGTTTAGGTTTTATAAGGAAAGGGAGAGGATTTGAAGCGAGGTTTCACGTCTTCTTTATACGCCTCTCACTCCATCCCCCTTCCCTTCATCTTTACCCTCCACACTCTCTAATATAGGGTTTTGGCCCTTCCTTTCTCCAATCAGTTCTTTCCTTTTCTGCTCTTCAAACAATCCTCAATGACCAACAAAGGGATTGACTTCAACATGCCTGATCTCGGCGATGGTAATCTCTTTCTCCTCCAAAACACTACCTCTATCGCTTCACTTTTTTTTTTCAATTTTTTTTTTAAATCTTGGTTGCAGCTCTTAACGAGGAAGCTCGAGCTGGCCTTGTTAACGCTCTCAAGGTCGGTGACTCCCAGAAATTTCTTCCTTTTTTTTTTGTTTCTTTTACTGTGTTTTAGTATTTTGATATTGTGGTTTGCAGAATAAACTTCAGAATCTTGCTGGGGAGCACACCGGTATTCTGGAGAGCCTGTCTCCTAATGTCAGGAAGCGTGTGGAGGTTCTCAGGGAGATCCAGGTATTTTCTCTCTTGCTAAGCTTGTTTGTTACTGTGCTTTGTAATGTTGCTATGATATTACTCTTGTTTTAATTTGTTTTTGTCATATTAATCGAATTCGAGGTCGGATTTACCTTCATAACTAAGAAACTTGAGTGTCCTTGGATGTTTAAGATTACTCAATTTGTTGAAT
Organism: Durio zibethinus; assembly: GCF_047325235.1. Classification (NCBI taxonomy): domain Eukaryota; kingdom Viridiplantae; phylum Streptophyta; class Magnoliopsida; order Malvales; family Malvaceae; genus Durio; species Durio zibethinus. The sequence goes on from NC_143174.1 coordinate 22,704,762, forward strand.
TTGTAAGAATATCAGTGCTAGTTTTGATTGGATTTACTTTGATAGAGTATAAAGTTGCATGTTCTTGCTGTACAGTTATTCTCCATTCTCATGGAGCTGTACTAGATGTTGTAATCCAATTTCAATTTATTTGAGCTGCAATATGGTTGGAAGTGGAAAACCATTTTGATGGTCTGGGCTCTTCTATTTTTTCAACAGGGTCACCATGATGAATTAGAGGCTAAATTTTTTGAGGAGAGGGCAGCACTTGAAGCTAAATATCAGAAATTATATCAACCCTTGTATGCCAAGGTATGCCTTTTGAATTCTGTTTCCGTATTTCTTTAATCAGTTACCTTTGATTTTTGCCTGATTAATTATCATACATTTGCAGCGATATGATATTGTAAATGGTGTTGGTGAAGCCGAAGGAACACCAAATGATGTAGCCATGGACCAAGGGGAGGATAAAGCTGTCGAAGGTATGATCTTATTAATTCTTGTCCTTTTTTTTTTCATCAGCTCCTTTAAGTGCGTACAGGTATTTATGCAATTATGCTTTGTGCAGAGAAAGGGGTTCCTGATTTTTGGCTTACTGCAATGAAAAATAATGATGTGCTTTCTGATGAGGTGAGTTATCTAGTTATAATTGTTGTCATGGTATGTTTTTCTTGTTGGAAATGGTGATGCTCATTTTTATTTGTTTTGAGTTTGGAATCAGATTACTGAGCGTGATGAAGGAGCTCTCAAATATCTCAAGGATATTAAGTGGCATAGGATAGAGGAACACAAAGGATTCAAGCTTGAGTTCTACTTTGACACCAATCCTTATTTCAAAAATACGATCTTGACAAAGACATATCACATGATTGATGAAAATGATCCTATTCTTGAGAAAGCTATCGGGTATATGATTGCAGCATTACTGTCCTTTTTTTTAAAAATTGTCTTAGTGGATTATAGATTACAAAGCTTCTTACTTCATTTAACTAAATCTTTTTGCATCTAATTTGTAGGACGGAGATTGAATGGTATCCAGGAAAATGCTTAACACAAAAGCTCCTTAAAAAGAAGCCTAAGAAGGGATCAAAGAATGCCAAGCCAATTACTAAAACAGAAGATTGTGAAAGTTTCTTCAACTTTTTTAATCCTCCTCAAGTGCCTGATGATGATGAAGACATTGATGAAGATACCGTATGGCGAACCTCACCATATCTATATAAACTTTGATGATTGATTAATTATTTTTGCTACTCAAATTGTTTTTACTTTCTTGCACAGGCTGAGGAGCTACAAAATCAAATGGAACAGGATTATGACATAGGGTGTGTTCTCTTTTCAGCTTACTTTAGTTATGGGCTTGTTAAGTAGTTTGAACTACGCTTCATACTTTGTATGAGCTTGTAGTGATCAATCTAATTGATAGTTAGAGACGTCATTACTCAACGTTATATGTATGAAATAATTTTTTTTTTATTCTATCTGTTTATTTGTGCAGGTCAACACTTCGAGACAAGATCATTCCACATGCTGTGTCATGGTTTACAGGAGACGCTATTCAGGGAGATGAGGTTGAGATAGAAGATGACGATGAAGATGATGATGATGGTGATGAGGATGAGGACGATGAAGAGGAAGAGGAAGAGGATGATGATGAGGATGAGGATGAGGAAGAAGAAGAAGAAGAAACTAAGACGAAAAAGAAGGTACAAGTATGATATACTAGATTTTTGTCTTATATTTATGCCCAATTATTCTTTCTGAATTTGAAATGATGCTTATTAAATTGCGTGAAAATGTTGAAGCAGTCCTCATCTGCACAAAAGGTATACCAATTCCATATCATTTAGGTCTCTTTTTTGTCCCTCTTATTGAAATTCATGCCTGATTATTTTTGTTATTTACTGTAGAAGAGTGGAAGAGCACAAGGGGACGGGCAGCAAGGTGAGAGGCCTCCAGAATGCAAGCAGCAGTAGCTAATTGCTGCTGTGGCAGATGTGTGGCAATGTCTGCAGAGTGCTCTATAAAGATGTCCTATTGGAAGAGTAGGGGGAAGGGGGGTTTGCAGTTTTGGTGGTTATTTATTTTTACTTTTTCCATGTTATACCAGAATGGTGGTTATTTATTTTTACTTTTTTTCATGTTGTACCAGAATTATTGGTTTGGAGAATCCTTCTTTTCCCTTTTTTGGTCTGGTCTGTAGGTTTGATAGGACGTGGTCTGGTAGTCGAGATGTGTTGAGATTTTTTTCATATTAATGTTTCCAGAAACTCGAGTATATGTCTGCCTTTGTGTTCTTGTTGTGATAGCTTCTTATCAGTGATATAGTTATTTTTTAATGCTGATTTCTGTTTTCTCTTCCCAAGCATTGTTTATTTTATTCTTTCATGATTCATATGCTATGTGAGTATTGAATTGGCTATTGCCGTTGATTTATTTGTTTTTGGGCTCTTTGTTATACCTTTTCTTTTTCTTATGATATACCTCCCCAATTTCCACTAGAAAGGCTAAAGATTGTTAAGTTTCTCATCTGCTCTCCATGTTTCCATGGTGTTGGTTTATTTTATTCTGCTATTGGCGTTTTCAATGTATCGAGATCTCGAAAGCCTAAAGTAAACAAGGGTTGTCTGATTCATTTTTCATGGAGTTTGATAAGTAAACAAAATCTAAATTTTAAGTTGGGTAAAGCACCGATGAGTTTTACTTTTGATAATCCCAAATGGTTTGTTATAAATGGTTTTGATTAGTTGATGGATATCAAATGATGGATCGGTCCAGACATGGGTGAATTGCGTAGATTTTGTCCGCCCGCCTGAGCGAATTATATTATGAAAGAAATACCGAGGCAGCAGATATTTTTTTTGAATTTTGATAGAAAAAAAAACATCGGTACTTAACCCGCATGACATGATCACCTTGGGTGGCATGCTGGCAGCCCAAAAGGGGAACCATGCTTAAAACTAAGCCCCGTCCATTCGACTTCACCACAATCCCCTCAAGGCCTGGTCGGCCCAACCAGCAGGCTTCCGGACCCAGTTGGGTGCTTAACCCGACTGAAATGTCAAAAAGGAGGGAAACTCAACTCAACCTGAAACCCTAACATCACAGTTCACAGAGCAGAGTGTCCGCTCTTTCTCTGCTCTCTTTTTTCTCTTTAAAAACACAAAAGAAAAACTCCCACTTTTTAATCCGTGGAATAACATTTAAGCACAACTAATTTGTTCTTCATCTTCCCCCCCCCCCCCCCCCCCGCCCCTTTTTTTTTCCTGATTTTAAGTTCTTAAGTCTAAACAAAGCCCTTTCATTGCGTGCTATGGCGGGGTTTCTTCGAAATGTTTCTTCTCTGAAACGTTCTCTCTTCGCTCCAGAGGTTTTAATGCTTACCCTCTTGTTTATTTTCTTCGATAAGTTCACGTCCCTTTGTTTTTTGTTCTGTTCAAAGTATCTGATTATCTTGCATTGTGTTCATTTTTTTTGCAAGAAAGTTTAGGTTGGTAAGGAAAAAAAAAAAGAAACTTTGAATAATTTTTTTTTTCTTTTTTTTTGCTTGCAGGTATATAGAGGAGGGGTATTAGGGCCATCTTCTCTACTGTGTAATTTTTATTCTAAAGGTATTGAAATTTCCATTACAAGCTTCAGTTGGAATGTTGATACTCGAAATATTGTTATTTGGTTATTCAGGTTCCTTTTACTTATAATTTTGTTATTTGCTTTTTGCTTTTTTTTTTTTTCAACAGAAAGTGAAAAATAAAAATGAACTGAAAACAAAATACATGTAACAAAAACAAAAATCCAAAGCGAAAGTGTTTGATTAAGTCACAGTAGAAGAGCTATTTTTAATGGGATTTTTATTAACTTAATGAATGTTGAATTCTATAATGGTATTTAATTGAAAGAAGTCAGCTTTACTGTAAAGCATAGTGCTTAATTTAGTGTCGTTTCTATAAAAAAATAGTGCCATCTAAATGATGGAGATCTTTCGTTATTTTTCTTGAGCTTGATTAATTAGAGTTAAAAACTAAATATGGCACTTACTTTTCTTGTGTTTGGGTTTATCTTGATACGTGCCTGCTTGAAGGTAGGAGGAAATCCAAGTCAGATGGAAGCGATTCCAGTGAGGAGAATATGTCCAAGAAAGATTTAGCCCTAAAACAAGCCCTGGATCAGATTACTGATTCTTTTGGAAAAGGATCTGTTATGTGGCTTGGTCGTTCTGTGTCTCTTAGAAATGTTCCGGTAGTTTCCACTGGTTCTTTTGCTTTGGACATAGCAATTGGAACTGGTGGACTTCCAAAGGTTCGCTGCTATTCTTGTTTCATTTTTTCCCCTTAATATATCCTTCTACTAAGTAATAGCTGCTTGTGTCGTTTATCAGTTCCTTAGACATCTCTTTATTGGAATTTTACAGGGCCGTGTCATCGAGATATTTGGACCGGAGGCTTCTGGGAAAACAACTCTTGCTCTTCATGTAATTGCTGAAGCACAGAAGCAAGGAGGTCACTTAATGTAGTTTAACTTAGTACTGTCTGATTTATGATTTGTTATGATGAACTGCCCATTCATCATGACATCCATTATTCTGTCTTGGCAGAGTAGAATACCTTTCCATTTGTAACTTCTTCCTGCTGTTCTACTAGAAAACAAGCATCTTATGTTTCATGTCTAGAACAGATAGTAGGAATCTATGATAGGTTAAACTTTCATGTTACTTTCCAATATATGCCTTGTCTACAGATTCTAGATTTCTGGCGTTTGAAAGATTATTATGAAAATAGCATCTTAAATATTGTTAAGGAGTGTTGTATGCAGCATATGACATTCTTAAATCTATTTATGAGGTGATCAGATTTGGAGGGTGGAGGAGATTTTGTTGTAACTATCTTCTATTCTGTTGAGGTTTTTTCTATTATCTTTCTGCTTGATTCTTACATGTTTTTATAATATTCAAATACAGGTTATTGTGCTTTTATTGATGCTGAGCATGCTCTTGATCCGGCTCTAGCTGAGGCAATTGGGGTAAACACTGAGAATTTGCTTCTTTCACAACCAGATTGTGGAGAACATGCTCTCAGTCTTGTAGACACCCTTATACGGAGTGGATCTGTTGATGTTGTAGTTGTTGATAGTGTAAGGTGTTTTTGGATTCATTTCTTTTCCATGATGGAGTGTGACCTAATAAATACTTCTGTAGTTGTGCTTCTGTTGTGTTTGACAAATCTGCGTTCTTCTCTTTGTCTACAGTTTTCCTTTAGAGAACTTTGGTAGTTAGGTTGTGTTATGATGTTAATTTGAAGGAGGGTTTTTTGAAATAATTGTTTGTTTGCCAAATGAATTGATACTGATCCTTGAGGCGTTGAAATTCTATAATTTTATCTGTGCAATACTGCAATTTATCATATTTATTTGGAAATGAGTTGTAATAATAACTCTATTTTCATCTCAGGTAGCTGCCCTAGTGCCTAAAGGTGAGCTTGAAGGCGAGATGGGTGATGCTCATATGGCAATGCAAGCCAGACTGATGAGCCAGGCTCTTCGTAAATTGAGCCATTCCTTATCATTATCACAAACCATATTGATTTTTATAAATCAGGTATAAGTATTATATCCTGATTATGTCCTTGATGAGATTTGATGATGAATTCGATGTTAGCACCATAGTCCTCTACAGCTTTAGTTTACTAAGATGCAGTTGTTAAAGTTCTTGCTTTGAGTTTGTTTAGTTACAGATTAAGATTATACTCCCTACGTCATGTACATTACAAGTTTTGCCCTGTCAACTTTTTGACCCATTTTTAAGGCTTTTATTATGAATACAGACTACTAATTAGTTGGCTATTGGATTGATACAATATTTCATTGCCAAACTGTTACTCTTGATTGTGGTCAGGTGCAGAGTTCTTGTGAGATTTTTGGTTGAGATGCAAAATGAAGCATGGAAATTTTTTGTTTATCTTAACACATCTTAACTATCTACACATAACAGGTGAGGTCAAAACTTTCAACCTTTGGTGGATTTGGTGGGCCAACCGAAGTTACTTGCGGTGGTAATGCCTTGAAGTTCTATGCATCATTGCGTCTAAACATTAGGAGAACTGGGTTCGTCAAGAAAGGAGAAGAGGTATTAAGTTCCATCCTTTCTTTCCTCTTCAGTTTGTTGGTTGCATTTGGACGTAGTGGTTTAAGAAAGTCTCCCATCATATAATTCACATGTAAACTCTGCTTGGGTGCCAATGATTTGTTTATTTTCCTTTAGCTTGGTAAAACCTCTGTTGAGCTACTCATTAAAATTTCCTTTGAATGGTCTCTTACATTCCCAAGCAAGTTAAACATGTAGTTATATTGTATTGGCTTGATCTGCTAGCCAGCAAGTACCTAACCTGTAACTTAATCTAATTTTGGAAGGACTTAATTCTTTCATTGATTCAGTCCTTTCCCTGTTTACTACCTTGCATGTCTAGTTTTTGGCACAAAAGGGACTCATGTAGAAGATAGGAAATGACAAGATGCAAATCTAGATAATTCTTTTGTTTACAGTGGATCACATTGTGCTATATTTTCCATGTCTCATTGTGCTGTTGGTATTTCTATAATCTGCAGACTATCGGAAGTCAAGTTCTTGTGAAGATTGTGAAGAACAAGCTTGCCCCTCCATTTAAGAATGCTGAATTTGAGCTTCTGTTTGGTAAGGGAATATCCCGGGAAGGGGAGATAATAGATTTGGCAACAAAACACAAATTTGTTACGAGGGCTGGCTCATTCTACATTTTCAATGACCAGAAAATCCATGGCAAGGAAGCCTTTAAAAAATTTTTGGCTGAAAAGGAAAGTGCATGTGAAGAACTTGTGATGAAACTTAGAGAAAAACTACTTGAAGCTGATAGCAAAAAGGAAAGGCAGACAGATATTTTGGATGGGGATACTTTAGAAGAAATAATTTCAACTGACACTACTGATGAAGAAGCTGTTACTGCCGTTGAAGCTTAAGTATGCATTTGACTCGGAATGAATCCCCCCATGTTCCCTTTGCAGGTTCAGTCTTTTATGGGGTGGCCTTCTTCTTTTGGATCAGTCGTTAGCAAAGTAAAATTTTCCGTGGACACGATGATGGAAGGATTTGAAAGTCCTTTAATTCATAGTCACATTCAACCCTCTCTCATGGTCGATATCAGGGGTTCGAATGGACGGCATTGTAACTTGAGTTTTTGGTCGTATTTGTACATGAATTGCTTCTATGGATGGAAGAATACAGGTTATTCATTGAAATCTCCGGGTGTTCTCCTCTCTTTTGTCATATGTCCAGCAACATTTTACTTGTTAATGAGGCCTACATTTGTGTTCTGGTAAGAAGGTTATTCCTTTTCGTTCCTTTCCCATCTTTTTAGACTTGTAGTGGTTACGGGTAGAAAAACAGTGATCTTGTTGCTTTCTTTTCTTGGGATAAATGGAAGCTTGCTGCTTTTTTTTTTCTGGATGCTCATGCACATTAAAAAAAAAAAAGCTTTATCTGGTCAGGAATTGCCTGACCAAATGAAAAAGAGAAAGGAATTTGGCAAAGAAATTGTAATTGATTGGATGAGGCTTATAAATTTGCACTTCCACAGTTCCACTGCCTGGAATCTATTTATTTCTCTACACGCTACGAAATTAGAGCATCAATTTTCCTAAAGAAAAAAAAAAAAAGGATTTTCAAACTATACAATTTGGTAAACCCGGTGCCAATTAAAGGAAAAGGTCGAATATGATGCACGACTTATGCCGGGCAATCCCCTAATTGGAACGATTTGCTATCACGCTATTTTGAAATTAAATTTTTAGCGATTTTTATCACGTATCATGTTACTTCGGGATTGGAGTTATAAAATCTTTCATGATTTGTATTTTATCATTTTGTGTTTTAAGATTGAATTTTTAAAAGTTTAATTTTAAAACAACACGAACACTATATATAAAAATAAATCAAATTTTAGTTAAAAATTTTTCTCTATTATCTAAATCATTAATCATTCTCGACTTTTTAATTTAATGATTAAAAAAATTCTTAGAAAGTCTTAATCTTAAATCAAGATCTTTTTTTTTTTGTTTTTTCTCGTGAGCTATGCCCCCGTCTTGTTTAAATAAAAACATAAAAATAAAAAGCATTAATCATTGAATTGAACCGTCGCCATAAAAAAAAAAGAAGAAAAAGGCTTTAATTTTGTTCCCTTTCTAACAAGTATAAATAATAGTAGTAATAATAATAATAATAAAACGCAAAACTCACCGTATCGTCTTTAAACTACGGCGGTCCCTAAACCTTACTATAAACCTTATACTGCCCATGTTGGTATTTATTTTGCAGGAAGAGTGGTAGCCGCTTTTAGGCCTTCAAGCAAAGCAGGTCAGCTACTTTTATTTTCCTCCAAATTATTGCAATTTCTTTCTTGTGACTGCGATTCTTTTTATGCAAAATAAAATTCTTTTTCTTCTTCTTCGATTATAAACATATGAAACCGACAATATTATAAAGAAAAAAGGAGCATGGATACGTTCAAAAGGACTCGGTAACATGTCCATATAAACATTTTCCCTGTAAACAAAGTGTGACGTCAAATCTGATACCGTTTTCTCTTGATCTCTTCTACTATTATTATAGCATTAATGTTGTGTTAGTTATTTGTATTATTCACATCTTTTCTTCTGTTGTTGATAATTTGGTTTTGGTTCATTCAATCTAACTGCAATTAACTGTGTTTTTGTAGTGAAAGATCTCGGAAGCAGAGCCTTCAGCATTATTCAGGACAAATTGCACATTAATCCTCAGGGTTTTGGCTGCCCTTGTAGCCTCCATTGCAATGGGAATAAGCCATGAGACATTCCCCCTCCCCTTCCGGCATTCAATCCAAGTAGAGGCCAAGGATGTCTCATGCTTCGTGTAAATCATTTTTTTTTTCTTGGCTCAAATAATGCACCAATGATTTCAGGTACTTCATGGGAATAAATGCAATAGTCAGTGCTTATAGCTTCCTGGTTTTACTGCTTCCTAAAACAAGTTTGCTCTGGCGAAGCATTGTGGTTTCTGATATGGTATCGTTTTTGACATGATCTTCTTCTTTCTAGCTTTATCTGGTTTTGGCAAATTTTGATTCGTTGGGGCTATGTCCTGGACCAGGTTGCCGCAATGCTACTGTCTTCAATTAATTCAGCAACTCTGGGAATGTTTTATATGGACATGAAAGGGAATACTCATGCACGTTGCTCACCAATCTGCAATCTTGTCTCTTCTTGCTGCATCCGGGTCTTGACTGTTGTAATTGCTGGCTGCATTGCCCTCGGCATGTATTTCTTTAATAACATATTTTGCCTCTGCCTGTCACTTAGTCCTCTTCTCCTCCAAGCGCCAAAGAAAGAGCTGCCGCTACCGCCGCCGCCAAACAAATAGCATAATCCTACCTGATTTTGAGCAGTTCCTATTGATAGTAACTATCCTTAATTTTTTTCCTCTTTATTTCAAAAATTGTTTGGTATGTCTTAGATTCTTAGTTGAATTCTGAGAACTTTATCTGTGGTCAAGCAAATTGCTTGTCTACATGAAAAAAATATTCTGTGTTTGTCCATAAGCTGACTAAATTCTTCAGATAAATATTTAGATTTACATTTCAATAGGCAATATCAGTAATCTCTCACCTTGAACTCTTCAGCCATTCTTTCATTGCATGACGCTTAATGGCCATCTTTGCAATAGCTCTTCTTTCCCATAACTTTACAATATCTTGTGCCATACATTGCAGTTCCCTGTTTCTTCCTATACCAATCAAGAAACAGAATCCCTCATGAGAAAGTGATTTGGTGATTGAATACAAAAAAGGAGAAAAAAGAAAAAAGAGATGATTCAAATAAGATTACTAGCAGACTCAATTCAATAAACACAACACCAAACACCCAAGCTTGATACTATAGAAATTCTACTCTACATTAAGATTCTAGTTTTATTCAATAACGTAATGCAATAACTCTATCCTCTGGAAGTATATCATCAAAGATATTAGCAGTCAGCAATAGGATCATTGAAATGATTCGTAAGTAACCATAGAAATATAACAAATCAAAACAATGTACAGACAGCAACCTCCAAAATCTCGTGCGTCCTTTTCAAGTTAAGAGAAAGAGGCTCTTCAACTTAGCCACCTCATCCAACTTAATTCCATTTCCTCATGAATGTACTCTACTAACTTACGCCCGCGTTATCCCTGCAACTCCAACTTTTGTTCTCTCCACCATCCTCAATGGCTTAGCCTCCGCAATTCATCCTCCGGTTTCATTCTCTTCGCCATCTCTGCGTTGCTCCTCTTGTTATTTCTCCTGCTATCTCCTCCAACTGAACCACCATCGTCACCGGTCATTCTCCCTGGAAGAAACTGCACCGTTTAAGCCCTCAACAGCTGCTACCACTTTGTCCACTGATATTCCAATTTTTTGCTTGTTAAAGTTAAGAGCGTCCCAATTTCGAGGGTGCGGACGAGTTTGGGGGATTGGACGAGCCTATTGGTCAGGTCAGGCCCGTTGGCCCTTCCTTTGTAGCTTCAGTCCAAACAAGTACTTGAGGAAAGCACTCAGGCCTCATTGGCCCCAGGATAGCTTATATTTTTAATATATGGAGAAGTTTAAAATTATCATGTATTTCTAATAAATGTATTATATATATTTAAAATATTTTATCTTAGATTAAATTAATTTTGGTTATTTCCTTTTAAATACCTAACATTCTTACTTTATTCATAATTAATTTGATCAATAACAAAAATAAAATAAAAACTAAATAGCACACTAATTACTGATCATGAATATATTTTCATATCTTCTAATTAGGACACTAAAATGCATATATATATATATATATATTTTTTTTAAGCACTCTAACATACATTGTTATAAAATATTATTCATTTACTAAATATCAATTTAAGAAAATGGGTTACAAAATATCACGGGATTAAAATTAATTATTCTTGAATTGAATGACGAAATAGTTTGAAAAGCATCAATTTAAGAGGAAACTATTAATTATTGAGAAAAAGCAATATGGACTATTAATTATTTTTTTTTTTCCTTTCAATACTATTAATTGAAAGTATGAACATTTTGCAAATGAATAAACGGTGCAGACTTATGATTTTGGAATAAGAGAAAACGTGTAACGTCGGTCTCTCGTTCCAAATTAAGGGTGTTAATGGATAGGTTACGAGTAAGATAGGGCATTTTTCATCTCTATCTTCGAATTTTTATGTTGTATTTATTTTTGTATTCATATTTAACGAATATTTTAAATTTATTTTTATTTTTATTTACGTGGATATTTAATTCATAGTTTAAAAAAAAAATAAAAAAAATAAAAATTTATTTTTAATTTTTTTAATTTTTATCTTGTATATTTAGGTAATTTTTTTATAAATATATATATTAATATATATTTTTTCAATAAAATATATTAATTCTAATTAATCTAAAATAATAATTTATATTATTTAATAAAAAATCTGTTTACTAAATATATATAAATATATATTTAAGATATGAGTAGGAACAGATACCGTATTATCCATCATTATCTTTGTATCTAATAAAAATTTAAAATCATATTCATCTTTATCCCATGCTTACAATATAGTCTTTATCCCCATCCTTATTATGAGAAAAAATTAAATTTTTTATTGGATATGCGTAGGATTGACATTTTTATTCCAAACAATATATTAATAATTTTTGCAAAAGATCAGTGTCAATAATGGTGTTGGAATTTAGACTAACAAATAATAAAAACACAAACAAGCTTTTGTTGATCAAAAAAGTCAAAAATGAAGGGGAAGGGGAGCAGCCAAATTGCTGATGTTTCCTGGTTTTGAGCAATATGCATTAAGAGTTGCCAACATTCTGAAACATTATGATAAGCTAATGTTAAAAAAAAAGGGGGATTTCTTCATGTGATTCTTTTGGGGGTTTGGGGGGGGGGGGGGGGGGTAGCAGGCAAAGGTGTCATAGCTGGCTCTTTCATCATACATATTAAATTAATTAGGTTAAGGGATTATAAAAGTTTTAAAATAAAAATTTAATAATTATTTAAATTATTATCATTTTATTGTAATTAATTAAGTTTTTAAATATTTATTTTCATCGATTAAGTCTTTATTAAACAAAAATTATTTTGCTCTCAACACCAATTTTTATTTAATTAAATGCTTAATTGAGGTGAAAATAAAAACTCAACCGATCGAAAGTAAAAAATAAAAATTTTAATTAATTAGAATAAAATATTAAAAATTTAAATAATTATTTAATTTTTGTTCGAAGGTTTTTTCGACTCTTTTGCCAGTTAATTGATACTATATTTCTTAATGAAGTAAAAGGAATTTAAAAAACCCTAAAAGCAAATTTTGCTTTATTTTCCAAGCCATGTTTAGCTGCATGCCATGATAAAGTGGTAGACTGGTAGTAATAATTGACGTGCCTTCGCTGTTCGAGGCAATGTTGCCTGCCACCCAAATCATACCCTTAAATTGTTCATTTTTTCTCTTTTCTTTTGGTCCTTAGATAAATATAGGAGATCTTAGTTTCTTTAAGCATTTGATACTAATTTTTTTTACAGGAGATCATAACTTGAGAAACAAGGCAACTTGAAAAGGAAAAAAAAATTATTGATGTTGAATTTTGAATTATAAATTTATTGAATTTTATCTTTTAAAGATTCGATTATATGAACGAATTGAATTAAATTTCGATTTCGTTTAATATCACTCTTTTTCATGGTGTAGTATAAACTGATTTGTGATTTATTTTAATTTTTTAATTATAGAATTCTTTCATTCTTGTGAGGATTGGATAAGATTTATACAAACTAACCAATATATACATACCTAACAATCTTATCACTCCAAATTTAGGTCAGTGGCAAATTGCAATTAAGTTTCACTTAGCTATAAATGGAATAATCTAATAATATTATTCTACTTAAATATTAAAAAATATATGTATTTTATAGATACCCTATTTTATCTGAGATTATTTGGATTCTCGAGTCTCATAGTTACTTTAAATTGAGCTTTAGGTTTAGCTCACTTGGTTTTAAATTTACTCTTTTTGTAATTATTTGCTTTACTTTTATTTCAAGAGATAGACCATTATGCTTGAATTTGAATTGAAATTATGACATAAGCTGGTTGAGATCAAAATTGAAATTAAACAAGATAAGGGATGAAAATCTCATTCAACCAAATAACATTTTGATCTTGTATTCTATGGGGATTGAGTCCTTATTTAAGCAACAACAATTACACTACAAAGCAGGAGAAAAAAATTACAAAAAAATCAAAGAACAACCAAAGAAAAAAAATAGTCAATCATCTTCACCCATCACACCACCCTCACCATTCACCCTCAACCTAAACCAACTTACTGAGCCTAATTCAAAAAACCACAAATTTGACCCATATCAATTACCACACATTAGGCATTTTCAATAGTAATCTAGAACCATTCTCATACCACCATAAAATTTCTAGAAATCAGTCAGCCATTGCCTATGCCAAAGCCACAAACCTACCCTTCTTTACCACCTCTATCACTGCCAACAACCTACAATACGAAATCCAAAGCTAGTTCTAGATAGAACTATAAGCTCAAAACTAGTCAAGTTCACTGCCTCAAGTCTAATCTCAGTTCCAAACACAGTCCCAATTAACCCAAATATACATTCCAACCCCAATTTTTCATTAACTAAATTCACACAACCTTGACTCTACTAAACCCAACAACTAGTAGTCAGTTCCAAGTTCACTAGTCATAGACACAATCACCTAAGCCTCTAGAACCACCTTGGCCTAATTCCTTGCAAACCTAAAAAGCACCACAATTACATAGAAAAGGAGACAACCAGTAAGCAAGAACAATCATCTAAGCCTGCACCATTGAACCATTGTTCGCACTGTAGATGAGGTTCATTCAGCTGCACCCAAAACTTGTCGTTACCATCATCAAATCTCTAACAAACACTTATCCATTCTCAATAATCCCTACCAACGCCCAACAAAAAAGGGTAAAGTCAGAAACCAAAGGAAAACTAAAAACAAAGAAACTTTTTTTGGGTTTCAGGTAGGGACTCCTACAAGAGATTTTGGAGCTTCCAAATCGATGACAGTGTAGCCAAGGAAAAAAGGAAGAACATATCACGAAACAATGGCCAAAGGAGCAGTAAAAGGGAAGATTTGAGAGGTTAAGTTTGCGATCTTTAAAACCTGATCTATGGAGTTGGAGATGTTTTCGTGGAAAACTAATGGCACCATGTGAAAGAGGAGGCTGAAACGAGTTTCCAAGTGAAGTTTGGGCTTCAATGGTGGCCAACCGATGCCTGAATGTGACGGCGGACAACAACATGGTTGATGCTCCTGCGTCAATTTTTGGAAAAGGCTTGAAGTCAGGCCTGCATTCTTGAAGTTTATTTTGGTTTCTGAAAAACCTTTTAGAGAGAGAATGAGAGAACTAAATGGTCGAGAGAAAAGCAAAAATAAAAAAATTAAAGACTGATTTTTTTTTGACTTTATAGAATCGTTGAAATGCCATAATTTAAAAATGAGAAATATCTGGTTTCTTTTTGACCCGTTTCGAGAATCCACGTGTCTGCCCATTGAAGATTTGATCCGCGTGTGACCCATTCCCATTTCAAGCCACTGAGCTGCGAGCCAAGCTGAACTAAACTTTGTTTTTGAAGTTGAGCCGTAATGAGTTTTTTAAGGCGAGTTGTAATTTGTTTTTGAAGTCGAGCCGTAATGAGTTTTTTAAGGCGAGTTGTAATTTATTTTTGGTTTTTTTTTTTTGGTTATTTTACTTTTTATTTATTTATTTATTATTTATTTTGAGTGAATTTTTAAAGTATGTAGATAAATAAAAAATTTTCAAACAATAATGAAATTTGAAATACTAACGTTTCCTTAATAAAAAAAATATTTCAGAAAAATATTTTGAGAAAAAGTTGAAATATTAATTTTTTTAAATTAAAAAATAATAATAATAAATAAAGTTTTAAGAAAAAGTTGAAAATATTAATTTTTCTTAAAAAATAAAAATTTTTCAAAAAATATATTTCAAAAGTAACGTTTTAAGGAAAAGTCAAAAGTATCATTTTTTCTTGAATAAAAAAAATAATAAAAAAAATAAGGTTTTAAGGAAAAGTTGAAATTATCAATTTTTCTTAAATAAAAATCTTCTCAATTTAAAAAAAATGTATTTAAAGAAAAAATTGAAAGTATTAATTTTTCCTTAAATAAAGACATTAATTTTTTAAAAAATGAAATAAGAAAAGAAATCTCATCAAAATTTTGAAGTATTAATTTTTCTTTAAAAATTTTTTATACGTTAAATAATCCGACGATGGAGCCCTTGTAAAAGAAATAATAGTTTTTTTGTATACTCTTGAGGTAAAAATTTTTTCTTAATTTTTTGTTAAAAGTATTGGAGTCAATTAAAAATGATTTCTAATAATTAATTATTTGGTATAATTTGTTAAAGCTTAATGGATAACACGAAATCAAGCTGGTACCATTCTTTGATGGGCTTAGTGAAGGCATTATAACCTTTTTTACATGTAACTGTACTCTCAGACCTAATTTTGGTTTCATAGACATTAAATATATTTTTAAAAGATACCTGAGTCAGCCTTAGAATTTTTTTTAAAAACAGGATAAATTCAATTAAATGATTAATCACACCTAAACAAAAAAATTTTGTGATAACTTTTAAGTTAATGTTTAGCAATAGGTTCACAGATCTAGAAGTTATGATAGTTTGATGATTCCACTTGGGACAAGCCGAAAGTCAGGTTAGTAAATAAATTGGTATTATCCAAATGCCTAATAAAACTTATTTTTTTAGATTTTTATATATTTATTTATTTATTTTACTTATTATTTCATTCATATGCATGTGCATAATATGAGTTCTATACCTGAGCTCCATTCCTTTATGAGAGAGTAAAGTATTTATGCTTTCATAAGGTTTTAATGCCTCCGTAGTGGCTAACAAAATATTCTCATTTAAATTAAATCATTTTCACTTGTAACCTATAAAGGGTGAAGATTTGGGTGTTCCATTAGTCCGTGATGGATAATGATATGAGGAACAATTTGAGAACCTTTAGATAATTAACCTTAAACCACATATAATGACCATAAGGAACCTAACCTGTAGCTAGAGCCTTATATTTTCCTTTGTAGAAAAAAATCCAATAGTTAAGTTACATTTTTGCAATGATTAGTTTTTCTTGCATAGGAATTAATTCTTTGTACATAATATGTTACATAAATTGTCATTTTGAAATATATGTTAGTTGAATTTCTTTCTTTATTTGCTTTTCTTTTGTTTAAAATAAGATAATATTAGGCTGCATATATTTTTGCATTCATTTCACATGTGTTAACTTGAAATCTTAGTGGTTACATATTAAGATGATTTTTATACTTCTTCCTTCATGGCATGAGCATGTAATAATATAAGCATATTAATTTGTGGTAATCAAAGGTTCAAGGATAACTCGATTATCAAAAACTCTTGTCTAACCTACATGCCATTCATATAATATTCGATAAAAAAATAAGGCAAATGGAACAAGAACAAAATAGCCAAATGGATAAGATTGAAAAAACTTAGAAAGAGTTAAGAAATTAGTGACGATGATGGAGATGCTAAAGAGGTTAGATAAAGGCAAGATAGTAAAAGAAGCCTCTAATTCAAATGAGAATAAGATATTATGAATTCTCTACACCTTCTTGGGTTTGACCCAAATCAAGGCCAATCTTTTAAAGATGTATAGGCCCTATAAATGCCATTTTTTGTGGTATATGCTTACATATATCTTAAAGTGTCATTTCATAACTACACTAACCCTACCTTTAGGGCAAAGGCATATGATATATTTGAAGTTCATAATTTTGATAATCTTAAAGGGAATGAAAGATTCAAGATAAAGACTTCTAAGGTGATGGAGGATTCAAACACGCAACAAATTAACATTTTATAAGAGAGAATGCGAGCTATCGAAAGAATGGATTATTTTGGTTCTATGGATGTAGCTAAACTCTGTTTAGTCCCAGATGTGATCATTCCATCGAAATTTAAAGTCCTTGAGTTTGAAAAATATGATGGGATAAGATACCCAGTAACTTATGTTATCATGTACTATTGCAAATGACTACCCATGTTCAAAATGAAAAGTTATTGATGCATGTATTTCAAGATAGCCTTATTGGTTCAGCCATAATGTAGTACATCTAGTTAAACAAAGCTTGTATATACTTTTAGGATGGGTTGGTAAAGGCATTTATTGTCCAACACTGACACATTATAAACTTAGCTCTAGATCATCTATCTTTACAAAATATTAAAAAAAAACCTTTTGAAAGCTTTAAAGAGTATGCATAAAAGTGGAGAGATGTGACTGCTTAAATTCAACTACCTCTCACTGAAAAAGATATGATAGTTTTGTTTGTGAGTACTTTGAAAGCTCTATATTATAATAAAATGAGCAGGAATGCCACCAAAAATTTTATCGATATGGTGATCTCTAAGAAAATGATAAAAAATGTCATTAAGAGCAATAAGCTTGAAAAAAGAGACGCCTCCAGTAAAAAAAATTATGGGATGCCCAAAAGAAAAGAAAGTGAAACTCAAGCTATGAGTTATAAAGGACAGTAATTTAAAAGTTATGCCCTATACCCACAGTTAATATACCCTATTTGTTATCTAGCCATTAATCATGTTGCACCAGCTTTTTACCATATTGTTCCATAATCAATTTTTTGACTGGTTTTTTAAACACCTACATATGGGTTCAGCTCTATTACTACACCAGTTTCAATGCCTAACACCCAAGTGATGATTTGAAATGATCTTGAAATAACTAAAAAAGGGCCCATATTGATCTTATCACCATGACTTACACTGAGTTATTCCCAGAATTGATAAAAAATGACTTAGTATCTTCAATTATTCTAGAACCATTAAAGCCACCCTATTTCAAATGGTATGATGCTAATGCCACATGCGATTATCATACTGAGAATATAGGTCATTCTATAGAAACTTAACCTACTTTCAAGCATAAGGTGCAAAGTTTAATCCGAAAAAACTTAGTAAGCTTTGATGAATCAAAAGGACCGGATGTCAATGAAGACCCTTCGCCTGATGACACAGAGACATAATTTTGGGAAGGACAAAAACTTTAACGTCGGTTGAAAGTTACTTATCATTTTAAGGTTTTTTTTAAAGTAATGCTATGATTTTTTTTATGTAATAAGATTTCATTTTTTATCATTCTAATAAAAGGCAAGTTGATTACATTTTTGTTTCATCCAAATCATTATTTTTTATTATTTTTCATATCATTTTAGTCCTATTTTTAAATTTCAAATGCTGAATGTTTGGACAATGATAAACGATAATTCTAGAATTTAATTTTAAAAACTCATTCATATTGATCTATGGAGACTATTTAAGCAAAAAAAATAATATGTGAGCAGATATCATTCATGAAAAAATGGACATGTCTTAGAGGCATCTATCAGTCTGTCTTTATTCAAAATATGATCTTTAAAAAAAATATTCACATTTGAGATTAAAAATAATCGTATTTCTTTTACCATTCATAAAAATAAAATTATCCATTACTACCTCTTTTTGGGTCTATTTTAATTTTTTTTCTAAAAAATCCCAACCAAGAATACCTTCTATATCGGAGGAAAATTTTAGGGAGAAACCTACTTGAAAAAGAGAAAAAACAAAAGATCACATAAAGTCTTAAAGATGAAGAATAAAAGAAAAAGAGAGAAAAAAAAACCCCTGTTACTAAAAAAAGAAGAATGGTGAATGCCATAAATAACCCAGAATAAAATAATAAAAATTCTTTTATGAGAAATAAGATAGAATAAAAAATATATTAAAATGATATGGGATGGGGCAAAGTGTCAATTTACATTACATGATGAGAAATAATCATTTGGTTTGAACCCTTTAAACATATGTTTTGAGCCTATTTTATTTATTTTTTTATGACCCTTTATCATAGCCTATATTACAACCTCAAAGTCCATATTTATTGAATGTGAATGCTAAAATTGAATAGTCATATATTGAGCTAAGGCCTGTTTATAATGGAGCAATAGAATCATAATCTGTTAACGTGTTTTAGAGATTGATGTGGAAGAGATATCAATAATGGAGGAAGTAAAAAAATGAAGAATGAAAAAAATAAAAAAAAAAACAAAAAATAAAAATAAAAATGTGAAAAAAGAAAAAAAGAGAAAAAAAAAACTCAAACTGAAAACCTAAAAGGGCGATTTGGATAAAAAAATACCTAAGTTGAAAATTAGATAGATATTTAAATATATAGAAGATCAATACCATCTAAAGATTCTTTGAAACTGGGACATAGTTTGATGAGTTCAAAATGATTTCAAAAGTCAATAAAATGAGTTTTTTAAAAAAAATCCTAAATTAATGTTAAAAATTATTTGAATATTCATCATTTGGATATTGTTATACCATTCAAATACTTATCATAGTGACATGCTTTGAATTTGTTTCTTTGCCTATTTATTTTTGTACTAGACCTGTTCTTGTATTGATTACCTTTTCTCTCAATTCACCTTGTCTTCTTTCATTTTTGCATCCCCAGAATAAATCAAAAAAATATATGATTGCATTGTATTTGTCATGAATTGAAATGATAATGAATGAATGACAATGTCTGTAACAGATTCATGCATTCCTTTGAAAAAATCCAAGATGATTAAGGTAAAAAAAAATGAAAAAAGATGAAAGGAGCTTGAAAAAAAAATTTAAAAAGGCAAATGTGGTGCCCAATTAGTGAATATGTTGATTAATCAACCACTATAATCTATGAGTCATGACCAAGGATCAATTGACTAAATTTGTGAATTAATTCTGAATTTGGTAGTGTTGGGAAGCTAAAAAGAAAATGTGAGATTGTGGAATTTTGAGAACCTTATTACCATAATCAATTAGAATTTTATGGTACAAATTTTGATGACATTTGCATTACGTTGTTGTTTGAATAATACATGTACATAGTTCAGTAAATATTTGAATCTTTGTTTTGATAATTACATTTGCATCATGGCTTGGACATACATTGGCATCATGTAGTGAATATTTGAATCATGGTATAAAGTATGGCATATGCATAACTATGAGAATCTGAATTATTGCATTTGCATCATTATTGTATAAAATTTTAACTTTAGTAGGAAAATTTTAAACTTTTGAATCATTGAATAAAGAAAATTTTTCATGATGAGAATTTTTGACAAGGAAAACATTTCAAATTTTAAAAGTTGTGAAGCCTTTTGAAAGAGCATTTTCAATATTGAGAATAATTTGTAAAACCTTCAAGCATTAATCTCTAAGAATTTTCAAATAAAAATATTTAAGTTTTAAATGAGAATCTTGAAAATTTTTGTGAATCTCTAAAGTTTTCGGATGAGAATCTTTAAAATTTTGGATGTCAACCTCTAAAATTTTCAAATATGAATCTTTGAATTTAAATGTAAAACTTTAAAATTTATCAAATGAACTCAAATGAAAAGTTTTGAAATTTTGGATAAAATCTTGAAGTTTTTAAATGAGGAATATCATATGTGAAACACTAAAATTTTTTAATGAGAATTTTTAAAATCTTGGAAGTAAATCCTTGAAGTTAAAAAAAAAAAAAACTTTAATTTTTTAGTGTAAATCTTTAGAATTTTAGAATGTAAATCTTTAAATGTTGGATATGAGCCTTGTAATTTTAAATGCAAATCTTTGAATCCTAAATCTTTGTGAATTTGAATCTTTACGAATCTTGAATCAAATGGAAATCTTTGAAATTTTTGCAAATCTTGAATCTCTTGCAAAGCTTAATTCTTTGCGAATCTGAAAATTTCTTGTTAATATTAGTTCTTGAGAATCAAACTTTTACAAAACTGAATTTTGTGAATATGAAAGCTTGTGAATCTAAGTTCTTAAGAATCAAACTCTTGTAAATCAAAATATTATGAATTTGAAAATTTTTGCGAAACTAAATTTTATGAATCTAAAATTATTGTGAATTTTCAATTCTTGTGAATCTTCTATTTTTGCAAATTTATGTTCTTGCGAATCTAAAAGTCTTACAAATTTTTGACCTTTGCGCATCTTTAAATTGCAAATATTTGAATTTCAAAATTAGGATTCTTTGAACTCAAATTGTGAATATGAGTTTCAACTTGCATTTCGAAATGTTTGAATATTTCAAATTATGAATCTTTGACATTTTGTTGTGAAGCCAAACTCAAATATTTTAGGTGTTCATGTTTTTGCACAATTCCTGTTTCACATAAACTATGCAAAAAAGGATAACTGCAAACATCTTATTTTATTCGAGATTATTTGGACTATTCTCAAACCTCGAGTTAGTTAGAATTAGGCTTTAGGTTTAGCCCATTTGGTTTTGAATTTACTCTTTTTGTAATTGGTTGCTTTACTTTTATTTCAAAGAGATAGACCATTATGCTTGAATTTGAATTATGAGATAAGTTGGTTGAGATCAAAATTGAAATTATACAGGATAAGGGATGAAAATCTCATTAACTAGATAACATTTTGATCTTGTATTCTATGGGGACTTGAGTCTTTATTTAAACAACAACAATTACATTGCAAAGGCGGAGAAAAATAGATCACAAAAAATTAAAGAAGAACAATCATAGAAAAAAACAGTCAATCATTTTCACCCATCACTCCACCCTCACCAGCTGGCTTTTCCTCCCTACCATCCACCCTTAACCTAAACCAACTTGCTGAGCCTAATTTAAAAAACCACAAATTTGACCCATATCAATAATCACGCATCAGGCATTATCAACAGTAATCCAAAACCATTCTTATAGCACCATAAAATTTTCAGAAACCAATCAGCCATTGCCTACGCCAAAGCCATAAGCCTACCCTTTTTTACCACCTCTATCATTGCCAACGACCTACAATACGGACCCCAAAGCCAGTTTCAAACAGAACTCCAACTCAAAACCAGTCAAGTTCACTGTCTCAAGTCTAATCTCTATTTCAAACACAGTCCCAATTAACCCAAATACAGATTCCAACCCCAATTTTTCATTAATTAAATTCACATAGCCTTGACTTTACTAAACCCAACAACCGATAGTCAATTCCAAGTTCACTAGTCACAGACACAATCACTTAAATCTCTAGAACCACCTTAGCTTAATTCCCTGCAAACCTAGAAAATACCACAATTACATAAAAAGAGAGACAACCAGTGAGCAAGAACAATCACCTAAGCCCACACCATTGAACCACTGCCGCACCATAGACGAGGTTTATCAAGCCACACCTAAAACCTGTCATTACCATCATCAAATCTCCAACAATCACTTATCCATTCTCAATAATCCCTAACAATGCCAAGCAAAAAAGGGTGAAGTCAAAAACCAAAGGAAAACTAAAAGCAAAGAAACCTTTTCTGGGTTTCGTGTAGGTACTCCTACAGGGGGTTTTGGGGCCTCCAAATCGGAGACAAAGCAGCCAAGGAAAAAAGGAAGAACATATCATGAAACAGTGGCCAAAGAAGCAGCAAAAGGGGAAAGTCAGGAGGATGAGTCTGCGATCTTTAAAACCTGATCTACGGAGTTTGAGGCATTTTCATGGAAAACTAATGGCACCATGTGAAAGAGGAAGCTGAAATGAGTTTTTGAGTGAAATGAGGGCCTCAACGATGGTCGGTCGGTAACTGACTGTGACGGTGGACGGCAGCGTGGTTGAAGCTCCGGTGCTAGTTTTTGGAGAAGGCTTAAAGCCGGGCCTGCATTCTTGAAGTTTATTTTGGTTTCTGAAATACCTTTTAGAGAGGGAATGAGAGAATTCAAAGGAAGAAAGAGAAGCAAAAAAAAAAAAATGAAAGAAGAATGAATTTTTTTTGCCTTTATAAAATCAGTGAAACGACACCGTTTAAGGACATGAAATAACTGGTTTCTTTTTAACCTGTTTCAAGGATCCACATGTCTGCCTATGGAAGATCCGATCCGCCTGTGACCTATTCCCATTTCAAGCCGCTGAGCCGTGAGCCAAGCTGAGCTGAACTCTGTATCTGAAGCCAAGCCGAAATTTGTTTTTTAAGCCGAGCCACAATTTGTTTATGGTATTTTTTTCTTCTTTCTGTTATTTTGCTTTTTATTTATTTATTTATTATTTCCTTTAAGTGAAATTTTAAAGTATGTATATAAATAAAAAAATTACAAAAAATAATGAATTTTGAAATACTAATGTTTCTTTAATAAAACAAAATATTTCAAAAAAATGTTTTATGGTAAAGTTGAAGTATTATTTTTTTAAAATAAAAAATATTTCAAAAAATATTTTGAAAAAAAGTTGAAATATCAATTTTTTTAAAATAAAAAATAATAATAAAAAAGGGATAGTTGAAAATATCAATTTTTCTTAGAAGATAAAAATTTTTCAAAAAATATATTTCGAAAGAAACGTTTTAAAGAAAAGTCGAAAGTATTACTTTTTCTTAAATAAAAATAATAATAAAAGAAAAGATGGTTTTAAAAAAAAGTTGAAAGTATCAATTTTTCTTAAATAAAAATCTTTTCAATTTAAAAAAAATGTATTTAAAAAAAAGTTAAAAGTATCAATTTTTCCTTAAATAAAGGTATTAATTTTTTTTAAAAAATTGAAATAAAAAAAGAAATCTTAGAAAAAGTTGAAGTGTTAGTTTTTATTTAAAAATTTTTTAAATGTTAAATAATTCGACGACGGAATCCTTGCAAGAAAAATAGTAGTTTTCTTGTATACTCTTGAGGTGAGGGAATTTTTTTAATTTTCTGTCAAAAGTATTGGAGTCAATTAAGATCAATTTTCAATAATTAATTATCTGGTATGATTTTTTAAGACTTAATGAATAACATGAAATTAATTTGATACCATCATTTAATAGGCTTTGTGAAAGTGTTATAATATTTCTCACATCGTACTTCCGGATCTAATTATGATTTCATAGATATTAAATCTACCTTTTAAAGACATAAAAGTTAACCTCTAATTTTTTTTTAAAAACGAAACAGATTTAGTTAAGAAGTCAATTGCGTCTAAATAAAAAAGATTAGTGACGACTTTTAAGTTAATGTCTAATAATATATCTTCGAATCTAAACAGCACATTCTAATACAAATTGCTTAGAAAAAGGTTAAGAATATGGTATCTTTATTCTTATGAAAAGGGACACTGGATCAATATAAAACCAACCAAACTAATTAATAAAGGGTGAGGAAAACTCTAGAGATTATTCTAAGAATATTAAAAATAGGTTCTAATTATAAGATTCTATCTTATTAATTTACAGAAATGCTTCCACATGAAATATATGTGCTTTTTAGGGTTAATAATCTTTGTGCTCTAATTGATGCGTTATACTTTATTTAAAAAAAAAAAAGTTTTTTGTTGCATTATACTATTATAAAATGGAGACTAATTGGAAGTTTTGTAGCAATTTTGTCAACTTGTGAGAAAAATATATATGCTAAACTCATAAAGCATAAAATTAGGAAAGTACCATAGTAGTAATATTATTTTGTTCTCCTATTAATATCCCTAGAAATACAAAAAAAAATTAGGACTAATTAGTTGATATTGAAAACTCTCTGTCCTGGTGACAGTAACATTTTTGGATCAAACTGATCTTTTCTCTGTTGAAAAGTCTTCCATTTTGAGCCAAAGTGATGAACCCATTCTTCCTTGGTAGTGTAATAAGGAAGATACTGCTTAACCCCAATGCCAGCCTTATCACAAAACTGCATTATTTCCTTATTTTGATCATCAAAAGCTTCCCAATCATCAAACCCACTTGAATGCAAAAATCCCACTGTGTAGAAAATTTCTTCATCTGGTATAACAGCTGACATCCTATCATCCCATCTGCCATTAATTCAACATCAAAATATTATTTTAAGGTATGATGATGATTTTAGCCTTTTGGTTATGAAGAAAATCAAAGTATCATCAATTATTTTGATTGAAAAACACTTACTTTTTTCTGTCCATGGGGTAAACAAGAAGAGGTCCTGTAGTAATGTTTCGTTCAAGGACAATGCCCTTGAAAACACCATCATTGAAATCTGCTATCTGAGATTTGGGTATAAAAAGACTAAACCATGGATGTGGAACATCCCATAACCCTTGTGACTTAAGCTGCAGTTCTCCACTTCGGACTCTATTCAAGAATTCTACATAGAGGACATCTTTTTCGAACATAAATCCAGGCATGTAGCTCAAACCTTTCAAAAGCTGTTGCAGCTCCTATAAAAGAAATTATTAAGGAAAAAACATAGGCAAATCACATATTACCCTATATATATCATTCAGCATAAAATTATATAAATTTTACGGTATATTTTAATTTGTATAAGAATGATAAATGTGATCGTTTACCTTGTCCGCCGTGTTTTCGGTTTGATCATCATAATGCTTGACAACTTCAAGACAGTAGATGATGCGATGCTTGGTTATCAAGGAGATTATTTTTGGGTGATCTGCATGTGGGAAAAAGGATGATCTCCAGTTATCTGGAGAACCTTGATCCATGAGAAGTGAACCTTCCAAATAATCTAGTGCATTCTTGTCTTTCCTTCCATTTATGGAGATTAAAAGCTCTTGGTCTCTACTAAAAGCAGAGAAATCATTGTACAGCATTCGTACCCACTTTACCTGTATGTGAACAGAACCGCCAACAGAAGATGAACACATACAAAGCAAAATGAGCTGGTATAAACAGGTTGTTTCGAGATGTAAAATATTTACCCCTTTTGGTGCTGGCTCAAGTGGAATTCTTGCTCTGGTTATTATTCCAAACTGGCCTAAACCTCCGAGAACAGCATAAAAGAGCTCTGAATTCTTCTTTGGGGAGCAAGTCAGAAAATCAGCTTTTCCTGAATTGAAGAGACACAAACCTAGCTCGTAAGTAGACCTTCTAGATAACTGAACGCAAGCAAGCAACATATAGTATTTCAAATATGTTGTCACATAACTCGTAGTACACCAATGCTCGATGGTTCGAGTAATTAAAAGAACTCGATTTCTTTTAAGTAAGATTTTGATTTTAAATTTTGTGATTAAAAAAGTAAACATTAAGAGAGTTTGTCTCTTTTTTAGGTCTTATTTTATTTTAAATTAATCAAAGTTCAAAATAATTATCACATACCAAGTTCCGACCAAAAAAATATAACTCATAGTACATAAAATAATTGGAAGAGGGAAAAAACTCTTGCTGTCCCTTTAAACATGGTATGGTTAAGTCTAAGTTGGAAATGTCCTGACATGAAATATTTATGTAGTAGTATATCAAATAAATTACAGTGACATTAAATATATATTATTGTAAACAGATTGGAAATTTTGAAACGTCTGGCTAGGTGATCGACCGATGATGACCGCCGTGTGAACTTGTGTGCATTGGCGTGCTAACGTGGGACCCTGGACGAATACGTTTCTAGAAATTATTAAATAACTACATTTAATTTAAATGTACAGTAATGATCAACCACTGGCCGGTTTGTCCATGTTCAGTGTTTTTTCAACAGAGAGGAAAAAAATGGTGAAAAGGAGAGACAGAAGAAAAATCATATACCTGTGATGACATCCATTTCATTAACATTACTGATCTGAGGACCATAACGAAAGGTTTGCCCACTAATCCCAGCATTGGAGAGTGTCCCACCTACGGTTAGATACAAATAATCGGTCCACGAAACGGGTGCAAGTCCATGTTCCAATGTTGTATTTAACACATCAATCCAAAGCTGTTCGCCACCAACATCTGCGTAAAGCCCGTCACTTGAGACTTGGATCCCGGTTCCATTTCGATGCTTCTTCAATGATGTCATGTCCACCACGACCCCGTTATTTGCCATTGCCTGGCCCCTGATAGAATGGCCGTGCCCTTTGGCTGCTATGCTGAAGGGAACTGAATTCTTGTAGCTGAATTTTATAAGGGAGGCAATGTCTTCAGGGGTTGAAGGGTAAAGAACTGCTTCGGGAATGGCTTTTACAATGTGACCGAAATCTTGAGAGGCTGATTCAATCGCTGAAGGGTCAACTGAGAGTTTGCCTGAAATATCAAGGGCTAGGGGCTTAGGTGACATGTTAATCCAGGGCTTTGATATCCCTATGATGGACACCAAACGGCTTATAATGAATATAGCCGTGAAATATGCTAGAATTTGAAAACTCACAGCCATTTTTATTTTCTTTTTTGGTGAATCAAAAGCAGTGAAAACAAACAAAGAAAGAGTAAGCAAAAGCGTTAAAGAAAGAGGTAAAGAGAAGTTATTTCTTAGACTTTTTCTCTGGTTTGAGTTGTTTCATGAGATGGTGTGCATATATATACAGGGCGGAGGAAATTTTGCATGAAAATGATGAAGGTCGGTTATGAAAAAAAAAACGACGTCGTTTCTCTTCATCACTACTATTTTTTCAAAAGTTATCGAAATTTCAAGGACCAGTAGCTCATTTCACGACTTACTCATGTCAAAGGAAATAAATAATTGTGTTTATTGCGTTTTTGTTATAATATAATCATCAAGATTCCCCTAGCCATATTGCTAAGCTAGCCAGCCACCCACAGATTTCCTAAATTCTTGTGGGGTTGGGCAGTTTCAAGAAGGGCCAAAACCCACTTAATTTCAACCGTCTGATTATGATCTTATGGTTAAAATTAGTCAAGCATGGGTCATTCGTGCTAGTTCGTACCAACTTCGTTTTCATATTCCTCGTCCTATTTTAGGATGCAAGCAGATTGGTCAAACTAAGGCAATCATCCAAAGGATCTTCAAGATTTTTCGTGTTTCAATTGGAGATTTCATATTGCAAATGGTAAGAGTTTTAATGTCAAATGCGAGAGTGGAAACATCAGCCAGATTTTTCTTCTTTGCAAGATTTGGTTTGTATGTATCTTAGGTTACATGTAAATCGAAATAAAGTCAATTTGGGTCCATAATAATAACTCAGCTGCCTTAATTAGTTGTCACATTAATTAAACTCACTTTTCATAAATATCATTACTTATTTTTTTTAGAATTCCAATCTAAATTTTAACGAAACCCCAAAATCACTATAAATTAATTAAACTCGTTTTAATCCCAAATTATGCTATTAATTACCAAAATCTGTTGAATTAATGATCTTTCAAACTTTGTAACATCAATTAATTAAGTTTAATTATGTGCTAATATCTAAAGCAACTCGCATGCATTTAAAAACATATCACATATGAGGGAAAATTAAACATAGGAAATTAACACTTCCTATGTAATATTGCCATGCTTGGAATAATTTCATATTTGGAAGGAATGAAATCAGGAAAATTATATATATACTTCATCTATCTTCTGTTTCTTTTTTATTTTTTTCATATGAAGAAAAGAGGAAATTAGGTTAATTATACTCGCGTTTGAGCATAATTTTGATGTTGTAATGCAAGAAATGGCCAAAAATAATTAATTAAAGTAGGTCTTAGATTTGGTTGGAATTCAAGTATTAGACTAACAAAAACATACATTCATTCAAAAGACAATCTTTGACTTAAAGATCTTACAGGTACGGAGACCTGTCAAATAGCAGACCCTTCAACTATATTGTTAAGATGTAATGTTATAACATTCATGTGCAACATGAAATTGTGTAAAATATTAAATGCATTGCTAATGAGAACAAAGAGATGACAAATCAAATGCAAGAAAGTTCATTGTCCATTGGAGTTGTTTTTAAGTGATATAAACATCAAGAAACTATCAGGAAAACAACTAAACATGCCATCCCCACATGCCAAAACAGTGATAGTTAGGTTTTTATACCTAACAGAAGAAACAGTGAAAAGAAGAGGAAGAAGAAGAAAGGTGGGTCATGCGCATGCATGCCCACATATAACTTGGAAATTTGGAGTAATAACTAAACCATGAATAGACAATATGCACCATTCAAAAGAACAAAGATCTAGCAAGCTATCCATGACTTCAATTTCCGTTGTCATCGATCAATACTTCCACTAAACTTTTGAGAAGTAGTGACATTGTATTTTCCGAAATATGAATGCTGCTTGAACTTAGACTCCTATAGGGTCAATATCATTGAACTCAACACACATAAATAAGTTCATGCCAACCTGGTTTTCCACCGTTAGCAGTGACAAGGTGAAGAAAATTCATTAAACTTTTTGGAATTAAATGAAATATTTAATTATATAAGGGATAATATTATGAATGGTACATAAATTATAGTAAAATATTTAATGCAATATTTAAATTTTAAAAATATCTAATATGATATATATAAATTATAAATCTATTAATTAAAGTAATATTTATTTTTAATGTAATTAATTCAAACATGTAACTAATTTTAAATATGTTATTAATTAATAAATTTATAATTTAAATATTACATTAAAAAATATAACATTAAATATATCGTTATAATTTAGAGATTATTTATGACATTACTTCATCATATAATGATTTTAGTATTCATCACAAATATGCTTTTACCTAAAGTGAAAATATATTTTTAATTGCAATTATATGAAGTTGAAGGAGTACAATTTTGTCAAAAGTGGGGATGGGGAATTCAGATTCTCTAGATGAGTTGTTTAGGGATGTGCTGTGGAAAACACCACCAATGAGTTTTCAAATGTCATTATATATGCTTCTTCATGATGAAACAACACGGAGAAAGGAGGAGATTCAGAGAGAGAAATTATGATGGGTTTTAAAAGTCTTGGTGATGAAGACTAGCATGAATCATGAATGATGAATCATAAGTGAGAGCCAAACCCAAAGGCCCCCCCGTGCAGAAAAACATGGTTAGGGACCTCGTGGGATGGGGACTATTGTGAGATACCGAAAATCTTTATGGGGATCGAAGCCAGCCCACAAGATCACGTGGTCCTAAACAATATCATCAGCCTCTGCCCCTCAGTCCCCTCAACCCCCTTTTGCACCGCCACAATCCATGTCACTGTGATTGCTCATGAATAGAAATCATATCTACCCATACGTGCAAGAAAAAAAGTACAAATAATAAAGCACTTTCTTAATTATGTTGTTTCTTAATTTCATAGCATAAATTGCTCTTTTTAGGGGCTGAAAAGATGCAAAGAAAGTCGTTGGTTGATGCGTACACTGTTAATCCACAATATACATACATACATATATATATATATTTAAGCATGAAAAGAAAGTCACTCACTGTGGAGAAGAAGAAGACGTGAGGAGTAGGATGATGACTAAAACAGGTCTTTTGATTGATTAGAGAGGATAAGGCTTTTCGAGTTAGTATCTTTGTCTTTCTCCAGTTTTCTATTCCAATTTTCACTGTATAATATATATATATATATATTTATAGTTAAACTGTCATCTTTGCTATGGACAAGTCGAAAATGGACCATCACAACTCTACAGGCTCGATGGGGAAATTTCATGATAGAAGATTGCTAATAGAACAAACTGTGTGAACTCAAAACCTGTCACCTAGCAACAATGTTGCTTGAGAAATTTCTAAGGAATAGATTAAATCAAACGTTTGATTCAAAACAGTTGAGGGATAACACTAGATATATATTATCCTGATTAATGAAAGGGCGTGGGGGAGTGTTTATACAATTTCCAAGGATAGATTAAATCAAACGTTTGATTCATAACAATTGAGGGATACCAACAAATATATATTATCTTGATTAATGAAAAGATACAAAAAAATATTTTATATAATGAAGATTCATATCTAATTTATAAAATATTATTTGTTTTAATTCAAAATCTCGTAATATTATTTTATAAAAATTTTTACAAATTTAAATTTAAATATTTATTTATATATTATAATAAAATTTTAAAATCTTTTGAAATTAAAATATCACAATTCTTAGGAGGTGAGGATTAGGTCAGGAAGTTTTGCTGTCGATGCCCGTGGCTGGAAGGTACTTATTGGGCACCGAAGGTAACCAAAAAGTTTGACAAACGACCCCAATTGTGAGTGCAATTTGCTGCTCAGTTTTACTTGAGCTCGTGCTTTGGCTCTTTCTGTACAAAGGGATATATCCTTTATGGACAGATTTTGAGCAGACAAGATGGAAGATACGTCCTAGAATTGGAGCCAATAGCCCGTTCAATTCCTAGCTAGCGCGTGAAAATATTGCTGCCTCGGATCCTCTGAGGCAGTGACATTTATCATCTCCCAAATTTCTATTGCTTTATGAATATGAGATTCAATCACTATTGCGCCCTACCTATTCTTGCTATAGTAGACGGTAATGACTATGAGGTACTTCCACTAAACAAGAAGTACTTAGAGTCCTAAGTACCTAAACCCCTATAGAAGGTACGATTTGATCACAGGCTTTTAACTTATTTTGGAGCCTCCATTGAACTAACGGGTCTTAATTACAATAAGTTTATCTACGTGCATGGGAGAAATCAAGAAAAGCATCTCATCTCCATTATTAAATTTATCTCTTCTGATCTGCATTCTGTGATCCTTTTCAAGTATCTGCTATTGGATCTTGGATGATGATCTCTCACATGATAATTCAATCAACCAAGTTTTTGTCAATTGGGGTCCCAGCCCCAATTGGTATTAAGAAAATATAGTACTATGTACTTTGGATACTCTGAGCATCGTCCTCCTACTACCTCAATCTATCATGCGCAGCCGTACTCGATCGATAGTGTTTTTTTAGCAGAAACCGTGAAGCTGACGACGAGTAGCAGATCAATTTTATGTTAGCTATTGCTTGTCATTGTACTTACATTTGTACTTTAGTGACCATTGCCATGTCATTGTTCCATCCTATTTCTACTATTATAGAGAATCCTGATTAATGATCCCGTGGATCACCTAGATATGAAAGATCGAAGCGTCCAATTGACAAGATTTTGGAGGCAAGTACAGGGGAATGAAATCCTTGCTAAAAAAAAAAAAAAATCCTTGCTGTACTGAAGCTGTCAGAGCGCTAAACAACATAGAATGGGCAGAACTCAGATATTTATCTGATACCAAGTGAGCAAGAAAATAATACACTAGAGTAGACCGTGTCGACCGAAAAAGTTAACAAAACCAAAACAGCAACCGAGAAAAGAGATGGGAAATTGGCTAGCAGACCGGACTTATAAGCTGCCATCGATCCTGGAGCTGAAGTTTGAATTTGACAGGGTATCGTTCGTCTATGGGCAGTCTCTTGCTGAATAGCATGTGAAAATGGAAATATCCATCTAACATCTTCCTGGGTCATTCAACCTTTTTACATTTGTATGCTAACTAGTAGTTGGCCATTACTGCAATTAAAAGATGGTCTCCACTCTAGCAAGTGAATTTCCCTCATCTTTCCTGGGCCATTTCTGCAATGTCCAATGGGGTGGGTTAAAGCCAATGCCAAGCAGCCCGGAGCCATCATTTTATCTATTCAATTATTTAGCTCCCTTTACCTCTTCCTCCAGCTGGCTTGGGTCACTCATATCCAAAATGGTTGTTTGCTCATATAAGGGCACCGATTTCCATGGAAAGACACCGACATTTGCCTACTTTTCGGTTGTGGCCTAATAAATAAACGAAATTACAATTTTCTAAAGTTGCTGCAGAGAAAAGGGTTTTACATCAATGTTTAAGAATTTCTTTTTCAATTCTAAGAATTATTCCCATTCTGTCACACATTGTTAGTAGGAAGAATTAGCCTACAAAGCTTTTGAAGCTAATGAAATGATTTGCTTTCCTACTAATTTGAAGTATAAAAGAAAAAGTGGCAGCCTATATGCTATATTATATATTTAGTTGTTACCAGCTATTATCGGGAATCAATTTCTACTGTTTCACTCATTACCTCCAAGTTACTGGTCCTTGAATTCAACCGGGAAAATCTGCTTCTGATACTTTGATAGTTATATGTGATAGGAGATGCAATCTCTGACAGTGCTTTCATTTTGGCATCATACAAACAAACAAATCTTGTCTGATTCCCAGGAAAATGTTAGGATACGACCCGGCAAATAATTCATTCAAGGACTGTCCTAAACTTGATTGACAACACCATCCTTTCCAACAAATAAATATAAAATTTCCCACCTGATACAGGTGTAGACTAATGAACAAAAATACCATCTACATTTCACCGCAAAAGAAAGAAACATCTTCCAATGGCCAAAAAAACATCATTGAGGAAAAAAAAACATCATTTCAAAGATTCTCAACGTGATTCGGAACAGATGGGACAGAAA
Organism: Durio zibethinus; assembly: GCF_047325235.1. Classification (NCBI taxonomy): domain Eukaryota; kingdom Viridiplantae; phylum Streptophyta; class Magnoliopsida; order Malvales; family Malvaceae; genus Durio; species Durio zibethinus. Next base: position 22,738,073 of record NC_143174.1, read on the forward strand.
GAAAGAAAAATCAAATGGCACGATGGAGACAAAAAAAGGACAACTGGAATAAGTTAATGTGTGTGGGACAACTTGGTGTTGAAAATCTGAGCTATTGGGAAGCAGTTTGAGATGAGAACATGAAACTCGTTCAAGGGAAGGAGAGATATCCCAACATGCTTTGGGAGAGAAAAGAAAGAAGAAATGTATTCACACTGGTAACAAGCTTACAGTGAAAAACAAAGTGTTGGCTGGTCTGGACTATGGACCAGGGTACTAAAGAGATGATGATGGAGATAAGGTGGAAGACAGTAATAATAAAGCTTGGAAAACACTGGCCAAAATGGCTAAAATCAACTCCTTGATTAGACTAATTGACTTAAAAAATTCTCCAAAACATCAGCTTCCCTTTCTAACGTATTCAGAGTAGCAGTGTAGGAATAATCCAATAAAAAACAGCAACAAAACAAAACAAAAGGTAGCAGAATCAGATTTGAAAATTTAGTCACAACTATCACATGATGAGATTGTTAGCCCCACTTTCATGCCAAGTTAAAAATAGCTCTGCTCCCTAATATTTTGCCCACATTATTGCAATCAATTAGCTTTTGTTTCCCTTCTCTTTCTAGTTCAGATTGATGTAATTCTTGGTGAAATTAATCTTTCTTTTTTTTCCTCAGCCATCTCTTCCCAACGTTAAATGACCAGTTCTTGCAAGGTTTCATAATAAAATTGCCAGGGATAGCTATTATTTGCTCAGCAATCTCATACATGACATCAGTTTCCAAGTCTAGATCTCAAGGAATCTAGGAATCATGAAAAGTCGCCAAGCAAAAGAAAGTTTCAGAGTTCCTACCTTCACCATACAACAATTCCATATGAGACAATTCCACATGAGATCATCCATCACAGTTGATCTATCGAAGTGAACAATATATAAGATATCTAAGATCCTCTAGATATTGTACCAACCACTTTTGATCCCATATCAGCATATATTTAGAATGAAGAAGGCCAGACAGTCCAACTACCCATACAGGTATTAGATTAATTAATTTAGGAACATTTAACTGCAAAAGTATTGCAATCTTAATATCATTGTAAATAGGGATAATGTCATTTATGGCTTTGAATTATAATGAAATGTTTAATGTAATATTTAAAGTCTTAAACTTTAATCTTTAATATGATACATAAATTATGAATTTATTAATTAATGTAATATTTGAAAAATTATTTTTCTATCACGTGTCATCATTTAAAATTAATCATATTAAAAATAAATACCATATTAATTAATAGATTCATAATTCAGATACCATATTAAAAATTTTTTAAATTCAAATATTATATTAAACATTATTCGAAACATTAACCGTTGTAAATACTGCTCTAAAAGTTAGTTTAAATGAAACGAACTTACTTTCCTGAAGCACTACTCTCAATGTTATCCATGCCAGTCAAAAACATGGCCTAGTGCACTGAATATGTGTTGTAAGTCTTTTCACCCTGGTATTTTCCTTTAAGCCCTTAATTATTAATTCTGAGAGACTAACTCAGAGCCCATCCCAATCAAACCAAATCAATAGCTTAGAGCTTAAAGACTAACATAAAGCCCATCCCGATCAAACCAAATCGATAGCTTCAAACCAGGCAGAAGCAAATGGCACAAGCCAACCACAAGCACCATCAAACCATCTTAACCACACAAACACAATCACTGCCCATGCCATCACCACCTTTAAATCATATTTGATAATATCGATCTCCACTTGTGCTTGTCCACCACTTATGCAGAGAGAACATTACTTTTATACTCCCCGTTAGTCACTACTCAAGACTGAATGATGCAGATCCATAATCACTTTTCAATCATAACATATCAAACTCACTTCCTATATAATTGAGAAAGTACTTATTCTGTCACACACACAGTTGATTCCTACATATATCGTCATAGTTCATATAGCAAGATGTTTGCAGCCATCAAACCTACATCTGACAGCAGAGTCTCCAAATTGTGTCAAATCTTGATTACATTTAACTTTAAGAGGTTAATCCAACTAGAAGACAGAATGGTAGGAAACTATATGGAAATAATTTTGGTTTACAGAAAACCTTTATAAGACACACAAGGCTCTGATATTCCATAGGAGGTGCAAAACATAAGCAAAACATTGCAGCACAACAGCAAGAGATGAATATACTATGGAGAGCAAGCCCATCACAACATATTAAAATAGAATCTTGTTATCGAAATTCTACTCTGAATGCAAAATGGCATGTACACCATTGATGGTTGCCACAGTACAGACATCATCTATTGATTACATGCAAATATATGTTCACTTCAACTGCAAAAAGTATACTATTTCAGCAAGGGAGTAACAAGTGACTCTGAGAGAAGGAAAGGATCTCACTGGCTTTGAAATTTTGTCAAGCAGCACTCCTCAATTTGACAGGACGAAACATCTTACAGAGTCCCATTCCAAGGGAAAAGAACTGCGATCCCTATTATGTATCAGCTTTCCTTTTAAAGTCAAGCAGCTGGAACCTCTTTTTCCATCCTCAATAAAGAAAATTGAAGTTTCCAGGACCTAAGGAAGAGGGGGAAATAGAAGTTGTTTAATAAATGTTACCTGATTCTGTCCAATAACTTCGTACAAAAACTGTAGGACATGTAGATAAACTTATCCTGAAAAAACTGAGGTCACTCAAGGCAAAAAATGTAATGAAGATACAGAGTCATGGAAAAAAAAATTTATCTCAACCTTTCTTGCAAACTTTACCCAAAAAATACTTTTCTTCCACTACTACAAGCACTACCGATGACCATGAGTCCATGATTCTCAACATCTCATTTAAAAAATCAACACTTTCACATTTTAGTTCCAATCATCAATTTATGGACAAACAAATAAATGGATTCCTAATTGCTTCTTTAAAAAAATTTCAAAAAGCACCAACTTTTATTTGAGCAGTGGCAATCTGAAAATATCCACAACCTTTTTTTATGTTAGCACAAAATTCCAAACTAAGTATAAATGCATGAAAAAATTGAGCCTTTAAGCCCTCACCAAGTCTCCATCGGCACATTATAGGTTTTAATATTACTCAACACTCGTTATATCAAGGTTTGAGATGACTTCAAAACAATGTCTCCCCTTTCCATGCTTTCAAGTTATTAAAAAGAAGAATAAACAAATCTAACAACAAAAGGAGTACACTTCTTTTTTGCTTCTTTTACAAGTCAAAATGACTATATCCAAAAGAATTTCAACAGAATTCAACAGTATGAGAGGTGTCAGTGGGTTTACATGTAGAAGGTACATCCCTTAAGAACAGCAATAAGCAACGTGATCATAAATATGGCACATTAACCAAATGCAAAGTTTCACAGCCATTAGTTATTCTTTAGTTTGCTCTCTTGGAGGCATGTTTACTTTGTGACAAATTTAGATGCCACATTAGCTTATTTTGGCTGAAAGTCCTGATATAAGGAAGGATAACCCGCATCATAGGATACAATCTGATTTGATATAAAGAGAGATAGCCTTATTTATTTATTTATTTAGGTACATAGACTGCTTTTATTTTGATATACGGAATTATGCATGCTTATTCTAGTTTGGCTGAATTCCGTAGTATAAAGAGAAATAGCCTGCCTTTTAGGAAGTCAACCATTGAATTTAAAACAAAGAAATGGAGAAACATTCAATCCCAACATAAAACATTAAAAAGGACAGAGAACGATATGAGTATTACATCAGGCCAGGCTTCAGTGATGAATTCCACAATGTCATATGATATGTCTCCTTGGACATCAATCTGTTCCTTGTCAGTAGGCCCCTGAAACCAATCAATTGAAAAAACATTATGGCATGATGAGACATTACACCATAAAAGATATAATAGTTTTAGCAAAGCAGTGCACCTTTACAACAGAGGCTCCAGTAGCAAACTTCTTTCCAAGTTACTTTGAAGCATCACTTAGTTTTACACCTGAACCAAGTTAAGCAAAATAATGAGATGGGAATATAGACATCAAATTACACTTTAGAAAACAAGAACTAGCATGTGGCTCACCGAAAAGTTCCAGGCCTTTTACAGTAGTTATACATTTGCGCTTGTTACGCACAACATTTTCAATGACAACTTCTTTCTTCTCCTAACACAAGAACCAATTCAAATTTCAATTCTATTAAACTAACTTCACATGTCCAATGAATGCTATGTGATTCATTTCATGTAAGTGATGTTTGTATGCATTGAAGAGTTTGTGATTATACTTTCTTTTTAATCTTCCCACCAGCAAGACGTTTAACTTCCTCTTGCTTAGGTTCTGAACTACCACCTGCAGCCCAAGTAAGAAAATGAGGAGTGAAGAATGCCATACTATTGGAAATTTAAGAAAAAAATGTGTGAAAAGTAACAAAATTAACGACACCAAATAACACATGCACAAAGAAAATACATGATTAAGAATGGAGAAAAGGTTTTAACTCCCTGGACCATAGAGTGTATGGTAAAAGAAGAAACAACTATCAGGGAAAAATGTTCATTTGCAGATGCTATTTGAAGCCACTTTGGACAATATGCAGAATGTTCAATCCTAACTTCCTAACATAAGGTATGATCATATGCATGCATGTAAAGGTAAGCCATTTATAAGCATTTTTGAACAAGCTATTAGCTCGTGGAGTAGTATGCTTTACTCCCACAAAACTAACCTATTTCACTAAGTCAAATTAACACCTAAAAGGCTTTTCGAGGAAACTTTTATCTACTTTTTACTACACTAACCCCTCTTTTTCTGAAAACTTCTCTCCAACTATTGGCCTCTTAGTATCAGTCACAAATTTAGAGTACAGTAAAATAGTGGAAATTTTTGCCAAATATTTTGTAGTAAGTGCAATGAAATCCATAAGTATTTTTATAATTTTAACAGGTTTGCTATTATCAGTTTGGTAGTCTTCTTGGCTTGAAAGGGATATCTTCAACTTCAAAGGTATCTTTCCTGTCAACAATTACCACCTAGTAATGAGACTTGTAAACATTCTCAAATTTTTATTCCAATATTACAGCATGCCCTATTACTATGGGACTTTTACACCCCAGAAACTATTCTTTTTCCAGATAGAAAACCTCTAAGGCAGGCATACTCGTCAACTATTCCAGAAAATGTAGGAAAATATAACAGTTTACCCAATTCTTTCTTGTTTAAGGACGGCATAATGAGATATTAGATCAGCTATTGATTAACACCCTGCTCCTACCACACCAACATTATCATGTCAGCCTGGTAGGCAACAGCCACCCTACAGGCTACAACTGAGATAGCCAATTTGAAGTTTCCTCTGCTCCTAAATTTTACAAGTTACCATAACATCACATTTTTTACATCTTGAATCCCCCATTCAAAATTACCAAGTACCTTACCCACGGAATCCCTTTCTCTTTTCTTTCGAAAACCAACCTGTTATTAATGATCAAAAAGAAATTGAAAGTACTTGACTTGATAAAGACAACAACTTAAGCATCTTGTCATTCCAATTTGCCCACCCATACATTCAAATTCAGTGTGCCATAATTGAGCCTCATTAGTACCTGACATGCAAGAAAAAAAAAGATTGAAACAAGTAGTAGCTCACTATTCCACAACGAAAATAAAACCAAATTACACCATTAATCTATTCCAGCTGCACCACATTACCACAGTAATAGACTTAACTCGTCTACTTACGAAAGAGAATAGCATCCTCACAGCCATGAGCAACTCGGATAAACTGGCACATGATCAAATGGATTTACTATTCTACTAAATGCGAGTCATTTTTCTTTTTTCAAGAATTGTTGGAATGTGATTCAAAACAATAAGCTTAATCAGAAAACAACAAAATCAAATTTCAAATCAAACCCGATATTCAAATTTGGAAAAAAAAAAAAAGAAGAAGAAATGGAAGCACGAATGTAAGAATGTAAAGGAGAATTATAAACAAAACTTACCTGCAGCAGCATCAGCAGAAGAGATGCCAGTGGATTGTAACGGATCAGCAACTTTATCAGCTTATTTAGCATTCGCTGCTGCACATAAAATTTGAATTGAAAATTTTATCTTAAAAGAAAGAAAAGATTGTTTTCAACGGCGGTTATTAGAGGGCATTACCTACCTTTAAGGAGATCAGGGTAAAGGTCGGGTGCGTTTTGGATCAACCCGGGCTTGCATTTGTCAAATTCGGGTCCGAATTCGTAATACTCAGCGGGCAAACCGCATACTTGACAGTTTTGTACAAGAACCGGTTAGCATTTCTCCGCCATTAGACCGCCGCCTCAATGATTTAATTTTTCTCGCCTGTAGAGTTCCCTCTACGATATCTTCAAATTTGGGTTTTAACTGAATTAATTATGGATTTGATTTAATTCAGATAATCACTTAATCATGGAATTAATTTCCATTATTATCCAAAAATAATTTAAAAAAATTTTTGATTCCCAATTTGAAACTAAATTAATTAAATTGATTGAAATTATAACTCAAATATAATAAAATATATATATATAATTATTCATTTCATTTCAAATTATTAAAATTTTTAATTTAATAATTTAATATTTAAATATTTTTATTGAATAATTTTATTTATTTTATTTTAAATATAATAATATAATAATATAATTTATTTTATTATTTGATTAATTAAAAATTAATTGAATCAATATAATTAATTTTTAAAATTAAAAAAGTAACTTAATTAGTTTTGATGAATTGATTTCAAAAATTAAATAATTTAATTTAATTAACAAAAATAAAATATATAAATTTAATTTTAAATAATACAATTTAAAATTAATTGGAGTGAACATCCCTGCCTATAAGACTTGTGGCCTGTTAAACTCGTAGGAAAAGACGCCAAAACCCGCAGTGTTCTGAAAACGCAATCCGCCGATTAAAAAGTCTATCATATTAATATCCGTTTAGATTGTTATTATTTAAAATATTATTAAAAAGAATATATATTTTAATAAGCATACCCAGCTTTTTTTGTCGAAGAATTTTTTTAACAAACTTCTTAAAAGTATATTAAAAAAAATTAATTTGTAACTTCTAAAATTGACTTCTGGCCAAAAAAAATTTTGAAATTAACTTAAATAAAGGAAAATTCAGAAAATATAAAAGCCAACGGTTGATTCAATCTGAATTTAATTTAGAGGTATAATTGATAGAATTCAAATTGATACAATATTAAATTCGAGTTTGAATTTGATTTAAAATTTAAAATTTAAAATTTAGTTCAAATTCGATCGAATTTTATATTTTTAACTCAAATTCGATTTGAGATAGAAATTGAACTATTCAAGTTCATTCAATTAGATTCAATTAATATGTAAAAATAAATTTAATTTTTATATTTGATAAAAATTTAATATTTTATATTTGAACTAAAATTTAAGATATTTTATTAATGAAAATAATAAAAATTTATTAAAATATAAAAATTCAATTAGATCTATAAATTATTTAAATTAAATATAAAAATATTTAAATTTGACTTGATTTATAAATTAAATTATTTAAATTTAACTCAATAATAATTATTTTATATTTTATTTAAATAAAATCAAAATAATTTATGAATGCTAATATATTATTTATCCTCTTAGTCTGAATTCGGGTCTTCTTACCTAATGGCCTAATGATTTTCATCACTCATTTAATCCACCGAAGGTAAAGTCTCGAAAATTTTCTAGAGAGGCACGCTCGTATCTCCATCATCACAATGTTTACAACTAAGAAAACCGGTGATGGTGACGGAAAACGAAACCTAACAAAAATGAATGAACAATAATTTTAGCGTTAATTCCGCCTTATCTTCTTCACCGCACAGCTGACAAATTGACCATATAAATGAAATTAAAATTTTTAAGCTTTCCTTGCCTTTGACATGATGCAAAGGCTAACAACTATTCAAGGGAGTGTTTTTTTTTTTATTATTATTTTTACAGTTAAAGCAGTGATTATTAAAACGTGGAATAAAAATATTATGCGTTTAGGGAAGTGAGCAGGAAAATAATCATATAAAAATTACCATAATCACTGCCAGAACATGGCTTGATCCGAGGACAATTAAGGTGCTCTTTCTCTTATAAACATTACTCAATTTCGTAGACATGACGGTTTGATTATTTGAATATACCAACAATCTCTCGACGTCCACTTATACCATGCAAAAGTCCGTTAATTGAAGTTTAATTTTATGAAACACTAACTGAGGCACCTTAAATGACAGAAACCCCCCCCCCCCCATTGTTGACCAAAGTTGCATGTTACAAAAGGGCAATTCGGTCATTTTAATTTCATGCCTTTTGCTTGCCAGCTTTTCTTCCTCCATTCATCGGCCGGTGAATGAACAAAGCGTTGAAGCAGGCTACATTATGAAAACATACCTCGTACATTAGGGAATCAGCTCCTAACTTGCACTTAAACTGAGGGAACAAGTGACCATAAAGCCCCATGAAATCCTATTTTAATTCCGAAACCGTAATAAGAACAGAAAACAGAAATCTTACATTACTTGCCCTTAAGCATATCCCTGTAACGCAAGAGAGAATCCAACCTCTGCAACCTAAGTTGCTTTTTAAAGTTGTAGATGAAATCGTCAGCTTTTGCATCCACACTCTGATCACCATCTCCCAACGATACCGTTTTTTCGATCCTTGTAGTCGCTGGTCGTCTTCTCTCCACTTCTTCTTCTTCTTCTTCTTCTTCTTCCGCCTTGGGCCTCGAATTCTCACTTGCTGATTTCTTCATATTTTCTGGTAATTTCCTTTGTCTTATCTTAGACTCTGACTGGATTCTCTTTACTTGACCATGAACTGGACTCATATCCGTATCCGAATCCGCTTCTTCAGTTACAAGGGGTTCCGTTGGTTGGTTTGATTTGACAGAGTCCGATCGGTAAAAGGAGGTGAAATCGATGGACTTTACTCTCTCTAAGAGAGACGGTGCTCGGCCGAGGGGTTGTGGGTTAGTGTAGTCGTGTTCCGTTGGCTGAATATAGCCCGTTTCTGGATTTTGAGGAGAATTTTTGTAGAAGGAGAAGTCGATGGACTTGACTCGTTCGAGAATTGACGGGGCTCGCTCGAGCGGATTGGCTGCTAAGCTGTCTGCAGGTTGGAGATGATGATCGAAGTCTTGGTTTGAAAAAGGAAATTTGTACGTTGAAAAGTTGATCGACTTGATGCGGTCGAGGAGTGACGGAGCTCGCTGGAGTGGCGGGGCTGAATTATACCCAAATTGCTGGTGATGTGGTGTTTTGGGAGGAGAAAGACGGGAGATAAGGAAGATGGTGCCGATCATGATGTTGAGGAGGATGAAAAGAAAGGTTGGCGTTAACCAGCTCGTCATTAAAGCCAACATATTGGAAAACAATAAGGGAAAGTGTTTCTGGGAAGACAAAGAAAATCAAATGAAAATTGAGTTATGTTTGTGTTTTGTTTTTGCGGATAGTGAGAACAGAAGTAGGATCCTCGAAGCGGAAGAATATAATGTCTTTTTTTTTCAACCAGAAACAGAACCTAACGTATTAACATGGCACACGTGGTGTTGCTTCTTTTCATCTCCAGCGAAGCGACTGGAAAGGTTTAAATTATTTATTGGTTGGTTGGTAAAGAAATCGAAAGTCTTCCAGACGGCTCCGAAACCTCCACGCATGTTCATATGATGTATAAGTGAAAACCAAGACATTAGTAGAGGTAATATCGTGAGCTACTACTATGCATAAGGTGGTCGTAATACAACCGTACGGTCACCGTTCCATCAATATGGATTCTGAACATCATACCGAAAATAATTGATCACATCACCTCAGGGCTCTTGACAAACCTGGTTTTGGATTTATCTAAGGATTGAATCTTGAACCGGATCCTGATAATGTTTCTGAGCAGATGCTCCTATGATGCCAGGCTCTGGAGAGCATTGGTCAGTCATCAAGAACATGACCTGAGTCCTGCAATTGGTAGGGACTTTTGAATTATGACGACCACTAGGTACTAGCCTTGAACTAGATTATTTATCTTATAATTTTTTATATATGTCCGGTGACGTCTGACTACTTTCATCATTTTCTTTCGTAATAAATTGATGATTACAGTATTTTAAATCCATGACGTTTTTTATACCTACTCAATATGTATATTTATTAATTTAAAGTTGTGAGTTCTGAATTGAGAGTTTCCAGTGACGATTACTATTATTCGTACAAGGCTGGCTTCAAATTAGAATGTAAGATCAGCCAAGAATTTGTTGAAGTTGGCTAATTCTATAGAGTACAAGGTTAGAGAGCTAACATAAAGCAAAATCCGTAAGATTAATAAATAACATTTATATCTTTTATTTCGATTTAATGACCATTAAAATCTTGAGGAACACATAAAAATTTAGTTTCGAACTCAATTTCTCACTTATAATAAGGCTTTGTCCCTTTTTAAAATAAAAAATAAATAACATTTACATTATCAATTATTGAGAAGAGATATAAAAAATATATGATAAGAGCATGAAATTTTAAATTTATTATTATGATAATTATAACACTTTATTTGATTTAATTTACTTTTCATCTTGATTGTATCATTAATTTAGTATTAAAAGGTATTTTAAAATTTAAAATTTAATATTTACTAATTATATATATTTTAAAGATGATTTCTCTGCGCCAACAGCCCAACATCAATCAATTCAAAAAAAAAATCAACAAATATAAACTTTTTTTTTAATAAAATGGTTGTAACCATCAATAAATTCAAAAAATAAAACCATCAACAAATATAAAAATAAATTATTAAAAAAATTATAAGTGTTATAATTTAAATTTTAAATTTATTAAATATTATTTTTTAAAAATAAAAATAATTATATAAATTAATTGAACATTCTTCAAATTCAAATCTAAATCAAATTTGTAATCTATTAATGTAAATATTTTTGTGTTAATTTTTAAAAACTTTTACTTGTTTTTTAATCTTAAAACTTCTTAAACTTTTTTTGTAGTCACAGTGAATACTGAAAGTAATAGTGAAAATGACGTCCTAACAACCCGTATGTTGTTTCGCATTTCATTTCAATTTGATCAGTAGTTGTTATTAGTCAAATTTTTGCTTGGCTTGGTACGTGCCAAGAAAAAGAAGTTTATTCACTTTAACCCTACAAAACCAATTTAGACTAATCAAGTCCGTACATTACGGCAAATTTGGGCAACTTTGCAGATTGGCACAAGCCTTCAATCATTACCTACGATGGCAGCAGCAGCACGTCATTCTTTATTTTGATGATTAAGAGAATATATATAATAATATGACTTATATTTTTAATTAGGTTTCAAAAGTGTCGATTTTTTACTAATTAAAAATAATACATAGCAAGATCCTCATGGCTTGTTCAAATCAACTTTAATCACATATCTCACTTGTTTAAAAGCTGAGCCTTTATATTAAGTTGGGAGAATTTTAATATAATTATATTGATAATTAAATTGATTATATTAATGAATTTATGTGATGAAAATTAATTAATTTTTAAAAAAATATTAATTTTGTAAGCCTTATGAATGATGTGTCAAGATCTTCAATATTGAACTCAGAACACACCAAAATTGGATTTATATTAAGTTGGGATAAATTTAATATAATTATATTGATAATTGTATTAATTGTATTGATGAATTTTTGTGATGAAAAATAATTTATTTAAAAAAAAACGTTAATTTTGCAGGCCATATAATGATATGTCAAGATCTTTAATATTTAATTCAGAACCCACCAAATTTGGATTTAATAAATTGAATCAGAGATGTTTAGCAATTAAAGAAAGAGTATAATTTATCCGCTAAGTAGTATAGTCTCATACCTAGATCATATCTCTTTAGCGTATATATAATTAAATAAAAATTTATATTTAATACATTATTAACATATAAATTTATATGTTTTTAGTGAATCGAATGATGATAACTTATAAATGAACTAAATCAGATTATAATAATTTTTTAATAAATAAATTTTTTAAAAAATTTAATTTGTGTATAATTATTTTAAAAGTTAATATTTTTTAATTAATAAAATGTTATTATCTTAATCATTAATAATATATAAAATTTATATACTAATAACGTATCAAATATAAATTCATTAAATAAATAATAAAATTATTTAGTTAGCATTAGAAATGTAATCGATCAAGTTCGAGTTAATACAATATTAAGTTCGAGCTTGAGTTCAACTCGAAATTCAAGACTTAAAACTCAGTTTGAACTCAATCGAATTTTATTTTTTTAACTTGAGCTTCACTCGAGATAAAAATCAAATTACTCAAACTCGTTCGATTATACTCAATTAACATATAAAAATAAACTTAATTTTTATATTTAATAAAAATTCGATTATTTGTACTCAAATTTAAGTTTAAATTTGATATATTTTATTAATTAAAATATAAAAACTCAATTAAGATAACGAGATATTCTATAAAAAAACTTAAACTTGACTCGATCAATAAGTCAAACTATTCAAATTTGAGCTCGACTAAATAATAATCAAATTAAAATTGAGTTTTATTCAAATAAAATTTAAATAATTTACGAATATTAATATATCATTTATAATTATAGTTAGTAATAAATTAAAGTTTACAATAATTTTAATATATTATATGGACATGCCATCGATCACTACCACCCGAAAGGGTGAAACATTTTATGGCATGCAAATTGTAGACTACGATAGGAAATTGGGAAATTGAATTGGCACAATTTCATTAATACTAATTCAAAAATCAGAATTCAAAGAGCTAAGACTTCAAATTCACAAAAGTAGAAACGACAAATTTAAAGTACTGTATCAGTCAAGAAGGACAAAGGCTACAAAACCTTGAAAGTCAAAAACACATGTTTAAGGAGATTATGTGAAGGAAAAGTCTTCGTTCTTACTGGCAATTTGGATGGTAGTAAAATAATGAAATCACCAAAGTCTGCGTCCACTGCCCCATTCACATTATCCAATCGAAAGTGTCATGTTCAACATAACATTAGGAAAGTTGATGGATTCATGAATATTTACGTATGAAGCGTTTGCATTTGATATTCGAGCATGCACCAACCTCATAGTTTGTTTTTCCTTTTAATTTAAACTTGAAAAATTATTACTACTTACTAGATTAATAATGCTAAAGCATTACCACCACTACATAGGACTATAATCTTTTAATTCAAAATTTAATTCATTTGATTTATATAATTATTTTTAAAGTGTTACTTTTAATTTTAAATTTTAAAAAGTAAAGAGCGAAAAAAAACAGGTGAGGAAAAAAAAATCAATACGAAAGCTAAGGCTCGGCCCATATGAGCCGTAGTTTTATATTACAAACATGGGCTAGAAGGCTAGAAATATTTGAGCCTGTCCTCATGAGCCCAAGAAACCACAACCGTCTGCCCTCCTCTCCCCGGCTTCAGTCTTCATTTCAGAGTTCATGGCACCAGTCTTGCATTCCCGCTTTTCGCTCTCAACGGTCTCTCTCTATTTCTCTCTATGATGGCTTCGCCACGAATTCTACTATGCGGCGGCGTTTTAGGCCGCATCAACCAGCTCTTCAAGCGAGTCAACTCAGTAAATTTTCTCTCCTTTCTTTTTTTTTTTTTTTTAAAATTTATCCATATTTCTGCTAGGGTTTAATTCTCTCTTTTAAACTGCGGTGAGCTGAAAAATATGATTTTATTTTTCAGGTGAATAAATCAGCGGGTCCTTTTGATGCTCTTTTTTGCGTGGGCCAGTTCTTCTCCGACGAACAAGACCGGCTCGATGAATTAATGGACTACGTCGAAGGCCGAGCCCAAATTCCTCTCCCAACTTACTTCATCGGGGATTACGGCTTCGATGCGGCCAAGGTTTTATCGGTCGTTTCGAAGAACTCTGCCAATCAAGGTTTCAAAATGGACGGGTTCAAGGTTTGCGACAATTTATTTTGGTTAAAAGGCAGCGGCAAGTTTACTCTCCATGGTATATATATATATTTTTTAACTTCTATTAAGTATTTTCTGTTTGGTTGCTGAGAATAGTAGACGGAATTAGGATAGAATGTGAATGTGAAAATTTTGCCATATCTGATTTATTGTGCTTATATTTAGGTTTGTCTGTTGCTTACTTATCTGGTAGGCAGTTGTCTAATGGTCAACAGTTTGGAACATATAGTCAAGATGACATTGACGCATTGCGAGCATTCGCAGAGGAACCTGGAATAGTTGACTTGTTTTTAAGATATCCTTTGCTTTGCTAGGCATGAAAACTTTTCATTGTTCATTTGTCTTTGTTCTGAGGTTGTTATTTTTTACTTCCTTAATTAGTTTTTACTAATGAATGGCCAAGTGGCATCACAAATAGAGCCACTGCATCAGATATTCCTGCAGGAATCTCGGATTCTTCTGGCAGTGATTCCACTGTATCCCAGTTAGTCGCAGAGATCAAACCACGGTACATGATGTTTGAAGAGTTTCGCATTACTTGGTGCATCCAATTGTCAATAGACTGTTTTTTATGCTTCCTTGCCAGATGACTGATGCTGCTGTCGTAATAATGAAATTGTTAATTTATAATTCTTGTTCAAATTAGTGTTTAATGGTGTCTCTGATTTCTCAAAGACTTCCAGTTAGTATGTCTGAACCCAACTAAATGTTAATAGCAAAGTGATTTAATCATGTATATGAATCCTTTCCTTTTTCTATATTCCACATGGTCTAAGGTCGTACTCTCAGTGAGATGTTACAAATGAAAGATACATTTGATAATTTGAATTAATATTCTGCTTTTTTAATGTCTTTAGCATTGTTGTGTTGTACAAGACTCACAGTTTTACTATCAAAAGAAAGCTCATCTTAGACATCTTGATCTGTAGAAGAAGCCGCGATTACAATAAGATATAAATTTCCACCCGATGAGAAGTCCAATCATAGTGTACCTTTTCAAAGCAACAGTTTCCGTAGTCAGGCACAGGTTGTAGTGTATATACCTGAGTCAGGTACCAGCTTGTAATGTTAGGAATTAAATTTCATTTTCATGATATTAGTGGTTAAATTTCAAGTGCTAAGAAATGTTATACCAGAAGAACATAGATTTTAGGGGGTATTTTGATAGTCATCAGCATAACAATTTATGTTTCTATATTGTAACGTTTTCTATTGGCTGGAAAATCAACAATTGTCTGCCAATCCACTGATACATTTAGATGTGGCCTTGTTCAAAGAAGTTTTCTGGTAAAGACTATGACGCCCTAAATGCAAGAATAAATAATTTACAACCCTATTGGAATGCTGTTTCTTTATTGCATTTGCAGTTACTTACAAGTTGTCTTGTTTCTTTTGCTAACGGTTGTTCTCCCTTTTAGCTATCACATTGCAGGTACTAAGGGTGCATTTTATGCTCGTGAACCTTATTCTAATGTTGATGCTGTGCATGTAACTCGATTCTTGGGTCTTGCTTCTGTTGGGAATAAAGAGAAACAGGTCTGACTATCTTATGCCAACTCATTCTTTTTCTCCTAAGTATATATTGAAATAGTGATTGTATTCAGCTGAGACTTTTAGCCATAAAGCTCTATTAATGAATCATTAACCTCATCAACACGATATTTGTATCTACATAGATGAACAATTAAATTGCCAGTACACTTTGACTGGATCTCCTAAATGAGATTGCTGTTTCTTGTGTACTTGAATAGTGCCTGGTACAACTTCCTGTGCTCTGCTTAGCTCTTTCCCCCTTTTTATAGAGATCATACATCCCTGCAAGGAACACACAAGAGAAAAGAGGAAAGAAGATCCATCACCATAATATTTTTGTCTTGAAGAATTTCTGCATAATCAAACAAATTTTCTTTTATTTCATGATTTTGGGTTAACATACTATCCATTCTTGTGAGGAATCTTTGAAGTGCTTTTTTTTCAACCACCATCAACTGCTAGAGTTAGCTTTTAAGCATTCTGTGACTGTTGGTTCCTGCACCTGCTCAGAAATTTCTTCATGCACTTTCTCCAATTCCGTCGTCTGCCATGTCAGCTGCTGAGATCAGTGCAAAGCCCCCAAATACTACCTTATCACCGTATACATTAGCAGACCAAGTGGATCATCCTAAAGAAGCCACAAAGAGGACTAGTGATAGTTCTCTTGATTCACAATACTGGAGATATGATGTCTCGAACAAACGGCAAAAGCATGGGAATGTTGATGGTAATAAGGTGTGTTTTAAATTTATATCTTCTGGGACTTGTCCGCGGGGAGAAAAGTGCAACTTTCAACATGATATAGATGCAAGGGAACAATTTTTGAGAGGTGTTTGTCTTGATTTTATTATCAAAGGGAAATGTGAAAAAGGTCCAGATTGCAACTTTAAGCATAGTTTACAGGATGAAGGTGAGAGTTACTCTCGAAAGAGACCTGGATCTGGCAATAGTAATGCTAACAGGTTGGTGTTTTGTTTCAGTCATCATTTTTTCCCTTAATTTCATTTGTAGCTAGCCCACTGCATATTTTTGTTACTTTGGACACATATTTAGCGGAAAAATTGATTAGCCAGCATAACAATACTGTAGAACGTTTCCCATTTCATCCTTATTGTAAAATATATAAACCATTATAGTGATAATCTATTGTGACTGAGTACAGATCAAAAGAGTGCTGGTTTTGTTTGTCTAGCCCAAATGTGGAGTCACATCTGGTAACTAGCATAGGAGAGAATTTCTATTGTGCACTAGCAAAAGGCCCACTTGTTCAAGATCATATACTGATAATTCCAGTGGAGCATTCGCCAAATACTCTCTCTCTACCAGCAGATAGTGAAATTGAGCTTGGCAAATTCCAGAACAGTCTCAAGATGTATTATAAAAACCAGGGAAAGGAAGCTGTGTTCTTTGAGTGGATATCAAAACGTGGCACCCATGCCAACCTTCAGGTAAAAGAGATTTCTCTTATGATTGTCTTCATGGAGTTATACTGTACAATGTGTTAGAACAGGTGAATTGCTTAGAGCCACTTTATTTGTTTATAAAGTCTCTCATCCTAGTTATACATTACATTGTGGAATATGTGAAACACTTGCAGATAAAGTCTTGTTACCATGTCCAATCTAAATTTGCTTCAATAATCAATTTCATTTATCGTTGTTCAGTTATTCAAGAGTATATTTATAAATTACTCATCCATGCATAAGGCATACATGGATTCTCTCTATAATTGTTTCTTTGATATTGAGGTTTCTTTATAGTTAAGTATTTATTTTGGCATCTAATTGTATCTTATGTTCCTTTTGTGTAGGCTGTTCCTGTTCCATCATCCAAAGCAGCTGCTCTTAAAGACATTTTTAGTTTAGCAGCTGAAAAGTTGGGTTTTGAATTTGTTACCAAAAGATGTAAGTTTATTACATTTGAGTGAATGTGGTGCATATATGTTGATAATGTTGCCTTCAAAATCCCCATATTCATTGGGTTATGTAATGCATATGTGTGGTGTCTGTCTGTAAGGGATACTGAATATAGTTTCAATCCTAATCATAATGTTGCCTTCAAAATCCTCATATTTATGGGTTATGTGATGCATATATGTGGTGTCTGTCCATGAGGGATACTGAATATAGTTTCAATCCTAATCCTCAAATTTATGGGACCTTTATGTTCCTCTGTATCTTTATGCTGATGTTTTTCCTGCAGTCAACAATAATTCCGAGGGGAGAAAATGGTTGAGGACACAGTTTGATAAGAATTTTAGCTGCTTCTATGTGGAACTCCCTGAAGGTTCATTCCTATCACATTTGGTTGAGGAGAATGAAAAGTTTCCTGGCCAATTCGGACGGGAGGTAAGATACTTAATTTTGCTATTGAATTTGATGGTGCTGCCTATTTGTACCTGAGCACTTGCTTACTAAATTGAAACCTGAATAAAAGAATTTTGCATTTTTTTATTTCTGAACAAGATGCTTTGAATTGTGTACTTATTCCTTAATTGCCACCTATTGAGATTGTTGATAATTAGCATGTTAATTTCTTTTACATTGATTTTCATGATAGGTTTTTCATTCTCATCAATGACTGACATAAAAAGTTACTCTGTCTTGCCTGTTAGCTGAGATTAGCTTCTTATGAATTATGTCAAATGTAAATTTTATTTTTTAAAATAGGTAACAGAGAATAAAAAAGTAGTGGTGAGACATTTTCCATTATTATTTGGAGAGAAAAGAGTAGAGGTGGGACTATATGTTATGATATGTCTTGGAATTCACACCATAAAATTATTTTCCATCAAAAAGATTTTTTAGTTACTATTGATTAATAACCAATTGTTGGCCTTAGGTCTAAGTGGTAAATTTTGCAACAGAATCTGCTGTTTTGAATACTCTAGTATTTGAGACATCTTCATATCTATTTGGAACGTAGTAAATTATGATGTTATCAGCTAGAATCCTTTGGTTAAATGCAGCTAATGATCGGCATACTTTTCTTTTTGAAAAGAATGACCAACATACTTTAATGTCTATAGCTAGTTTTTAAAAGATGTATCTGTCACAGTGGAAAAAGGAATGACTGGTGTGAAATCTTATGCAGGTGCTGGCAGGCCTACTGAACATGGCGGATAGGGCTGATTGGAGGAATTGTACAATTGGCAAAGAAGAGGAAACAAAGCTGGCTGAAAATTTCAAAAAACGATTTGAAGTATTTGATCCGAGTCAATGATTTTACCAAAGGATATGATGATCCAACAAAAGAAGAGCTGCTTTCATTGAACAGGAGCTCCAATCAATCGCCTTGTGCTGATAACGAAGTGTGGCATAGCTTTTCCTAGTCAGCTTGGAAGGATGTTGAATCCCTTGGGCCTTCGGTTCAGGGCATCTTACATTCCCTCTTGGAATATCGGACTTTGCCTATGTTTGGCTGGTATGGGCATATATTCCTTGGAGTGCAAGTTGTCGAAGGGAACACTAATTCGCTTCTTAACCCAGCCCAGAATTTGTGTCCGCCTATAAATTTTTTTAATTTTATTTTTCCTTAAATGAGCAAAAAACTTGAATGGTAGTCTTCTGCATTAAACCGTCGTAGGTTGGTTAGGTGCTTTATTAAAATCAGGGTCTATCGAACTCAAATCATCAAATGAACGAGTATTTGGTAATGAAAGGTTCCTTGCCGGTTAGGCTAGGTGAAAGGGATCCAAAACCGCTATGGTAGAATATCACTAAAAGGGCGGCTCTTTTCAGCTTTAGCAAAGGCAAATCAAAGCAGATAGAATATGCAAAATTAAAAATCACGACTGCAAAATATGTTAAGTTACCGCATTTCTCCCCATGGTTTGCAAAAAAAATAGTTGAAGCCTTTATATGTAAGGGTCCATGCTTGTGTAAGAAAAATGATGACCGCCACCTTGGCGAAAAGTAGCGATGTGAGCCTGACGGAGCGAAAATGGAGGCGTGTCAATCAAGACAACCGTCTTTCATAACTCTCAACCGTGGGGGCGACCAGCTGGCTTCTGCTGCCTGGTATCAGGCCAAGGAAAAAAACATTTTTTTTTATGTTAAGATTTTTTTAATTAATTTCATCCTATTAATCAAGTTTTTCTAAAGAGTAAAGGCTTAATAACTTATCATGGTGATTTAATTTTTGAATTAAAACATGATTATTACATGATATTATTAGAGAAACTTGAAATCTTTCATCAAACGACCACATCTGCCAATAAGAAAAATTACTTCAAAAAATACTCTTTTCTTTAGAGAAGACCCCTCTCCTGAAAAGATTTAAAAAAAAAAGGGAATAAAAATGATATTAAAGTAAGATTTTTCATATTTTATTTTTCTGTATTTTTACCCTATAGTTTAAATAAAAACAATTTAATGCAGAATTTGTGGGGCTAGCTATCATAAAGTAACACAGTTGAGACAAATATAGGCCACATTTGATATTTGATATTTTTGTAATATTAATGTAGAATTTGTGGAGCTAGCTATCATGGTAATATAATTCATGAGATAATTTTATTGTCGATCACTCGTTATTTGAAATTATTTTATTTAATTAATGAGTGTTAATTTTTATGAATTAAAAATGATTGTGTTTGGTATTATTAAAAATTAAATATTATTTTATTTAAAAATATAAAAATAATTATATATTATAATAGTTACATAAGTTAATTATTTTAATATTGTTTAAAGTTAATAATCTATAAAATATTAGTAATATTGTATTTATTTTATAATAAATATATAATCAAATTATTAAATTAGTATATATATTTATTGATAGATAAACTAAAATTTATAATATAAATTATGTAAAAAATTTGAATAAAAAATAAAACTAATATATTAAATTCATAATAAAAAAAGATTGTATTACATATAAAATATTAAAATAATAAAAAACACAAATTATTTATAAACTTGTTACAATAAATATTGGTTTGAAAATATAAAAATTTATAATATAAAATAATTACAATTTCAAGAGGAAGTAATGTTTTTAATTCACATATTAAATAAATAATATTGATTATTATTAATTTTACATATCATGTTACTTGGTGATGAAAGTTTTTTTATCATTTTAGATAAAAACTAGATCACTTTTTAAGACTATAATATGATCATTTTAGATGATCTAAGATTATGATCATGTAAAATCACCTAATACTTATTAAATACAATAATTTAATCATTATATATAAATTATCATAAATTTTGAAATGATCATCATATTACTATATGTTATTAATTTCAATTGATCCACCAGAAAAATTAGGAGGTGGTGGAAATTTTTTATTGTTGAAATACATTTTTGTAGGGCTATATTATACTAACTTGATTGATGCCCTCACTTAGTCGAGGGTTTCTTAGAACATATTTATAAATTTTTTTATTTAATTAATTTTAAAATATGATTTTAAAGTAAATTATATTAAGTAAAATTTAGTTAATAATTTTTATTTTTATATATATTTAAAATATGTATTGATATTGGTATAATCATATTTTATCAATTATGAAAATTAAATATATAAAAATTAATTATTTATAAATTACATAATAAAAATGCATTTGAAATACCATATCAACTCACTTTGTTATGCATGTGAAATACCAAATCTTTCATAGTAAGAGTTCTGTATGCAAAAGAATAAACTATGACATTATGATCAAGAAACCATCGTTCAAAATAGTTACAAAGGATTCAATAATAAATAAGCTATCAATGTTAATGGTAAAACTTTATTGTAATAAAAAACATACTTACACCATTTCACTGACAAAGTTAAAACCTCCAGATCCAATGAAAGATCTCGCCAACAAATATCCAATAATCACCTATATAATACATAACAATAAAATATATAGGATATTAGTAAACCAAGAAACTTAGGTAGAACCAAACATTGAAGTCAAAGATTAGCTAAGCTTAAATCAATACAATCTGATCGGTTGTCCAGCACAAGCAAATGCAATGCCACCATAAGTTACAAACACGATGACAATGACAAAATCTGATACTAGTCTACAAAGCATAAGCAAAAAGAAAAAAAAGTTTAGATCAACTTACTAGTTGAATGTTAAAAGTAACTTTGATGAAATAGAATATAATTAAAAGTTTACCTTCAGTCTAGCTATAACACTGGATATTTTGGTTTAAAATTAGATATAATGAAGATGCTGTCCTGAAAATAAATCACCATCTAAGACTTGTAAGTATGGTAACATTTTTCAACATGAAGTTTTAAGTGAACCAATCTAACCTTTTAATCTATCAACATAGGTGTATCATTAACTCTGTTATCATTCTGTAGATAAAAAATGTCATGGAGTTAAAATGATCTAAAAAGAGGTTGCAAAAAGGGTGAGAACTACATGTTTCTAATTAGTTATATAGAAAATATGGTATAAAAATAGTTCAATTCTTTTTATCATCAAAAAAGAAAATAAAATTATTCTATTAACAGCAAAAATAATTAGAATTCAAAAGCTAAAAATAGAAGCACATAGTTTTCCTCTTTTGTATAATTTTTCTTTAGCTTAACTCTGGTTACAATTTTCTAAACAATGTGATCAACAAACACATGTTAAAGAAAATAGGCTAGCAAGTTCTTTAAGCTATAAAGTTATTCAAAGAATAAGTACTATCCACCTATTGTTTTGTTACATTGTTGTTGAAAAATAGGCTATTAACATGTTGATGTTCTGCTAATACATAAAAAGGCAAAAAAATAATAACAATACAAAAAAAAAAGTCCAACTTAAAAACTTACCTCAAACTTAAATCTAATACCTCATACTATACCTGAAAAAAATAAAACCTTATAATTAAAAATAATGAAAAGAACTCAAATAACAAATTCACTACATAACTGAAAATCATCAAAATAAACAAAACTAACATATAATTCCACAAAAAATATAACCAACATAAATATCTCCAAAAACAAAACAATTCAAATCATGATCTATACAACCCAATCTTAAAAAACACAACCTCACCAATAGTATTACCTTTCTTCCAAATTCATTTGGTAAATTTTTCTTATCAAAATATGATCTTATGAGCTCCATACTATCTTTATTCATAAGGTACACAAACTTCACCTTTTGAAAGATTTTAACATCTAGAAAATACTTAACAATCTACAGAAATGTAAGAAAAGCAAATTGATTAAGTTTAATATCAAATTAACAAGAGCAGTAGTTAACTTACAATGTTATATGCACCAATATTATGTCATTTAGTTTTAAAAAACTTGTCCTTCACATTGTTAAATTATTATTAAACACAATTATGCCTTAGCACAAGTCTAAAGACATTTAGCACTCATTTAACAATCAGAATGTGGTTAAGGGATAAAATTCAATCATTTTAAAATACTTTAAAATTTCTTAGGAGATTATAGAGAAATGCTATAGCCAGCCTCTTAAGGTAACGGTTTTGTAATATATTAATAGTTTTGTAAGCAAACTTGAGGGGCACACTTGTGTTCAATGTCCATCCAGTGAAGTCTATCAACCAAGCCATCTATTTTTGACCCTCTGAAATGTTTAAGATAGCATTCTCTATCAATATACCAAATAGCATAGTTGATTGTCCAACAATGATACATTTTACAACATTTTTGCCATGTTAGTTTTCAAAACTTTCAATAACTGAATCTACATACATTCTTGATATGTTGATCCCAATAGAGATGGCCAACCCCATAACTCTTTTCCTAGCTACTTGCTTTTGAACCATCTCCCTTGCAAACTCAGGGTCCATAACCAAGCTAGCCAAATTGGGATTCTTTTGATAAGCCTTCTTGATCTTATCCAAAAACACAACCCTTTTGTATAAATTTTGGCCAATTCATGTTTTTTAGGCTTCAGAACTATGGATTCTTGAGGTACAAAACCATGTGAAGTAGAAAATGCTACACTAAAATCATGGCAAAATTTTCAACAATCCTGTACCAACAAATTCATGTAAAAAGTCAATTATTTTGAAGAAAAAAAAAAGATAGCTTATCTTGAATGGAAGCAAAATAAGTCTACAATCACATAATCAAATTTATTAGTATTAAAATTAATGAAAATAACCTATAATAAATATATAAATAGTTCACTAATTGCAAATATAAGATGGAGACCTTTAATTAAACATTGTTATAGGCATCAACTCTTTTATTTGTCAACCAATAATCCAGAAACGGACCTAATAACAACAATGTTCTAGCCTAAGTAAGAATAGTGTGTTCTAGTAGGTTAAAGGAATTAAGACTATCCCTTCATTGAATGTGATGTATATATTGCACAAATAAACAAAAAATTAAATAAACGGCTAAATTATAAATTCTAAAAAAGATACATCAATTTAGAACATTAAAAGATTCAATTTATATACCCAGAAATTAATAACTTACATACCACTATAAAGAAATACTCCAACTACAATAAAGGGTAGCTATAAAACCTATGGTATTAACATTCACATCAGTGACAATACAAACACCAACACCTAGAAGAACAACAGCTATGCTCAGCTTTGTATCTTTGGAGTACCGAATTGTCCATCATAACTTCTAAAAAATAGGATACAGGAATCATATCAAGCTTTGCAATTTGTCATTGAATTAGAGAATCTGTGAATTCTAAATTATTCAAAAATACAACTATTAAAATCTAGCAAATATTATATTTTACCTGATAAAATCCTACAGAGTTCCACATCAGATTAACATGCATTCCAACGATTGAGAAGTTCACAAACAAAACAAATTTCAAAAGCTCAGGCAATGGCAAATGAAAAGATTGAATGCATCATAACCATCTTAGAATAGCTGTCATCAAGGTTGTGGTAGCAAAATGCAAACCAGTTAATGTTATGGCTGTAAAATTTGCAATCAAATTTAAAGAAATTAATGATAGTTTATTATATCCTTATTGTAGTAAACATAATCAGAACATTCATAAAGTAACAAAAACCAACATCTTTAGCTTACTTACTTATAGATATTATTATACCAGTATCACAATCGTCCTACACTTAATCTCAGCTACTTTCAAGTTAAGCCTTCCACTTCATCTCAATATAACCTTTGACTTATTTCATGGCTTTTAATTTATCTGATATATCAACAATGCTAAATCACAGTTTGACCTTATTTTGAGGTTTTTTTTTCTCTTTGCTTGGTTAATTTGTTTAATAATGGACACTAAAAGTTGCTCCATTGCTCGTTATTTAATATTTACTAACCTTGAAAATTGAATATTTTTGAAATTCTTAATTATGTTACTATTCTTAATAATTCATATTGATAACTAAACTACAAATAGAAAAACTTGATAAAAAAACAAAAAAAAAAGAAAAATCCTATGACAAAAAAATGCCAGTGAGAGATGGGGTTTGAAAGATTATCTAAATTTGTTAACATTTTTTGTCAAAATAATGTGACCATGGATTTGCTACTATCTAGCAAGACTACTTACTAATAGAAGAAAAAGATGTAATCGTTCGATATAACAGTTTGAAGAAAAAGATACAAAATCATATTTTCATTATCTTAAAATTTGTTTAAATTTTGTTTCTTTTTAGATATATAAAAGACTGGGAAAAAAAGCATTTCTTGAATTGAATTTTCTTAGGAACTAAACAAAAGAAAAAGAAAACTAGAAAAAATGAAAAAAAAATTTGAAAAACATACAACGAATTTGGAAAAGGAGGAGACGATGTGAGGGCAAGAGCGATCATCTTTAACACAAAAACATCTGAACAAACATCTTATGGCTTTACATATTGTATGATCAAGAAATTTCACCACTGACCTTGTGTTTCATGTTTTTGAAAAAAATGAAGATGTGAGGGCAAGAGCGATCATCTTTAACACAAAAACATAACAAACATCCTATTGCTTTGCATACTGTATGATCAAGAAATTTCACCATTGACCTTGTGTTTCATATTTTTGAAGCAAATAAAGCTTCTTCCTTCAAGCTTTTGGAGAAGCTTCTGGAGAAGTTTCTTCCCCAAAATTGTCCCTTAATTGGTTTTATTAACATTGCTTACATATCTTCTAAAGCCATGTTAGGGGATCACTTTTATATATCTTATAGATTTTAGGTACACCAAACAGAACTACAAGCATTATTGAGTAGGAAAGATTACCATTAAAGCATCCTTATGAAAAAATGTTCAAATAGGAAGATCAGTGAGAAGATAACCCAAAAGGTAACCAATTTCATGGTGTTAGAGTTCGAATTAGCCTTAATTGCCTAAATGGAAGCACATCTGTTAAAAGTAAAGAAATGTTATCTTAAATTATCTTGAATCTATTCATAAAGCTATAACATATATCATCAATATGAAATGTCAAAACAAAAAAGTAAAGTTACACCAATGGAAGTAGAAACACAAACAACAAATTCTTAAACATCAATGTTATAAAACATGATCAGATAGGCTTACAAAAGATAACCTAAAGCAAAGACAGGCTTGCAAACAATGGATGAAAATGAGAAAGAAAACCATGTTCTCATCACATAAATGAAAATTGTTTAACAGAAAAAAGAACTTAGAAAAGAAAATTGAAGAGATCTAGTTAATATATTAACTTTTTGAAAGTAATAAATTGTAAAATAAAAATAAAAATAAAAATTTACAAACAATTTTCACTTCTTTACCAACCTATCTATATGTTAGTAAAAGGGAAAAAAATTATCATGCAAGAATATCAAAGTATATCAATGCAAACTTGGCAAAAGTAATGAAACCCATCTTGAATTCAAACCCATTCAATTAGTTTATGCCAGAAAAATAAATAACAAAAGAGGAATAATAGAAAAAAATTTTGGCTTTAAGGTGTGAAAAACACTTTCTTAAAGGCAATTATGCCTTTAGAATATAACAAAGCTTTAAACTCTCCAATAAGAAACAGTAGAAATGATTATATTAAAAAATTTATTTATAATGAATGAACAGACAAACTTCTATTCAAATGGTTATGACTTTCTGTATAATGTTGGTGCTTAATTTTTACCTTTTACACAAATAAATAATATGAATACAAAAATGTATCTCTCTATTTAAACCTTCAATTAGTGTATATATCTTAGAATTCTAATGAAGTTGATGGTATCCATAGATTTAACCTCAACTCCTAGTGTTAGAATTGAAGATATAACACACATAATACTTATTTGTTCTTATATCAGAGATTTATAACCGTTTTTAGCACTATTATGGTCACGTGCTTATCCTATTCATAAATATTTATAAAAAAGATCTCAATTCTTTTTGTTAAAGCAGCACCACTTTTATGTTTATATAGGTAGAGTTTTCATTATGTCTCTATTGCTTTAGACATTTAAGACTCCATTAAGAGTATAAAAACTCATCATTTCTACTTAATAGATCACATTAGTTTTTAAAATTTAAATGAATTCTACTAGTGTTTAATAAACACATAATAATAACTTATTTTTACCCATTAAACTTTGTAATTAGAGGTTATTAATTCAAAGTTGGGTTCTCATTATTGGTATCCAATAATAAGGGATTAAATCTATTCCACTTATAGTACTACTAACCAAATCAATTTTCTTTTATGGTAATTAACCACACTTGAGATTAAATCTCTAATGTAATCACTTCAGGCTAACACATCCAAACTTTTTTATTTTGCATATAATTTATATGCTCCAGACATTGTTACCTTATTCTTATCATTTTAAGAAATAGTTAGTTTTGGTTATGGCCACAACTTTATATTCATAACTTTCAACCATTCTATTTTAATACTTTTATACATCTTTAATATAATTATACTTCTAGTATAATTAGAAAAACTCAATGAATAAATCAAACTATTTTAGTCCTTTTAATTTTTTTTAATGACATTTTTCTGACTTTACTTTAATAAATGTTTAAACTTATTAACTTGTATAATTTACTCGTAAAATTATACTAAAATCTTACAACATTATGGTAGTAATTTTTATTTCTTTTGATTTTTATCACCCCTACCATGTACAAGTATACATTCTTTTATTAAAGAATATCTCATTCAATTATCAAGATGTTATATATACTTAATCAAGTTGCCATTTCATTTATTTTTTCACTATTTGATGTTTTTTTTTTTAGTAGGACGAGTCCAAATCCACCCTTAGTGAAAGATAATTAGCTGATATCTTAATATTTCAAAACTTTTATATTTTAATTCAATATAAGAGTTTACATCAATAAGCATATTTCAAATATAATCATACTTTTATAGTATTCTTTTAAGACTTTTATGTCAATTCATAAATATTTATATGAATCTATTTTATCATGGACACTATTAATAATTTTTTATTATCATGAACAAAACCATTTTCATCTCTCAAATGGATCAAATAGCATGCTTTTTGCTATTATAAAAGTTTTCAAATTCACAAAATCTTTGAATCACTCATGGCTTCTAAAGTAAATATACTTTGAAATTTTTACTATATAAAACCATAGATGATAAATTATTTGTATAATCCATGAATTAGACCATATACATAACAAAAAATATCATAACATGATCAAAATTATTGCATCAATTTTGGCTTATGGCTATTCTAAACTAATCATAATAATCCATTTCATACCTATAAATCATGTAGATTTAGTTATTAAAATTATCTCATTTATAATGATGATTTTTAGTGAAAACCAACTACCTCAAATGTTATCATGAGTTTTCAATGCATATAGTACTTGCTCAATGGCCAATTCCAAGTTTTATGATTATTGAAATCTTGAAACTTGATTTCAAAGGTTTATAAGAACTTTATTTCTCCAACATTATGTAGCCTATATATCTCGGTTATTTACCATTTTTAATTGGTCAAAATATTTTTGGATATATAATAAATTTAAATTTTACTCATAGGACCAATATACCTATATACAATAAAAGTCTATAGTATATTTAACTCCAATTTCAAATACTTTTACAATCATTTTGTGACCAATATGTTCATATCTAGATCACCATATCAATGCAAGTTATGAAATATGAATCCAATAAATCATTTTTATAAAATAGTATAAACAATAATTATAATATAAGTTCTACTCATATTTCATGCAAAAATTTATTATGAATTTGCATTGGTTAAATCATTGATTGGCTAACTCTAAGGCTTACGACTTTCACAAACTAGTATTATTATCTAAGCCCATATGTTAATATAGTATATAATCAGCCACATCCTTGCCATTGCCATGAAACTATTGAAAACCTCAAAAAATTATTCATTTTTCATTTTAATAGTTTGCAGAAAGTCATTTTTTTTGTACAAGAAGCAACAATACTTTTATTGTCTTTAACCAATAATATATTAATTGGATAGTGGAATTCTATCTCCATAGTCCATATCATTCTTCTATGTATAAGAAAGAAAATTTCATCCCATTTAGTTCATTTTCGTAATATATAACAAACTGTACCAATGTTCTCCATACCATCACAAAATGGAATTAAACATATACATGTATTGGTGCATTTGGAACATTGAATTTGTATGTTCTTTTTTAATTTATAAACATGCCTAATTAGACATTGATGAGCATCCTTCAAAATGCTAGTAACTAATAAATGCTTCAATATTTTTTTTAATAGCATGTCTTTTCATTTAATCAATATCCCATATGCAAAAAGCAATAATGCTTTTTTGTAACTATTGATTAACTCTTTGAAGGCTTTTTATGATTTTCACTTTGTGATTGTTTACAATAATTTTTTTTTTTGTAAAATTACTTCTAGTGTAATACACCCACTAGGCAAAATACATATCACACTGCCCATGTTTCTGATAATAATCATTATTTGGTTTATTATCCACCAATTAATCCATAAAACTAATATTGCAACCAAATCTTATTTTCTGCATATATTTTCCAATTACATCTAATTTTTCATGGTAAACTCCTTTACCCATTTTCAATTGTTTTTCATAGAAACTATGAAACAATTTGCCTGTTCTATATATAACAAAGACATGACAATTAAACAATCAGCCATTCTGTTATGACGTAATTTAATTCCTTACTTGATAATAAGTGATAATTCTTTTGGTTGTAGATCAATTCATGTCTTTCTCTTTTATGTTTTCAGGCTATTTTTCATCTCAATCTTTATGAGTACTGATTTTTCAAATAAATATAATACAATTCATTAAACCCAAATATGGAGTCAATTTCAGTATATGCATAAACTTATGCAATGTAATCAATATTTTGCATATTATGTTTTGATTTTACACATTAATGAAATAAACTATTAACATGTTTATCTTATTCAATCAATTTTTTATCAGCAATTATACAAAAAATAAAACACATACCTTTAATGAAGATCTTTATAAAAATTAACATTTTGGTTGATAAAAACATTAATCCTTTGACATCTTGAGTCTCCTCTAATATTGATCTCCAAATCATGCTGATTTCTTTTTCTTGTAATTTTCTTGTGCGACATATAAATTTCTCATAATCGCCTTTAAATAGGTAGAAAAAATAAATAAGAAAAGAGGAATAATAAAAAAAAATTTGGCTTTGAGGGGTGAAGAACACTTTCTTAAAGGCAATTATGCCTTTAGGATATAACAAAGCATCAAACTCTCTAATTAGAAGTAGTGAAAATAGTTATACTGAAATATTTATTTATAATGAATGAACAGACATAAATTTCTATTAAGATAGTTATAACCTTCTGTATAATCATGACATTTATGAATAATAATCTATTTATATTTAAATAGTTATGATCATTTATTATATAATAATTTTTTTGTTCAAACATAATTATTTAAAATATAAATAAAATTAATATAAAAATTAATTTTATTTATCGATAATTAAATCTTTTTATATAATATGAGATGCATCATATTCTAAACTACCAACAGTTTATCTTTTGAAATTGGCTTAAATGGTGGTGGTGAACTTGAGAAAATCTCTTACAGTGAGCTATCTTCTCTATCTTCTCTCATCTCACACCATTTTTCTTTCTTTTCTTTTCATTCTACTTTGTTTTTTTCATTTATCTCTGGAGATTGTAATATCTTTCATCTCTACAAGTCTCTAGAATTCTCTTTTTCTCCAATC
Source organism: Durio zibethinus (assembly GCF_047325235.1). NCBI lineage: Eukaryota > Viridiplantae > Streptophyta > Magnoliopsida > Malvales > Malvaceae > Durio > Durio zibethinus. Next base: position 22,768,729 of record NC_143174.1, read on the forward strand.
TTTTTTTTTAATTATTCTTTTTTCACGGCAAAATGATACCAAAAAAAAATATTGAAAAGCCCCTAAATAAAGACCCAATTGTTGCCCAACACGTAGCACAAAATTGAAACTCCTTGGTGAACAGTCCTAATTTGGGGGTTACTTTTATATATTTGTATAGATTTGATTAATTTATCTTCTGAAATTGGCTTAAATGGTGGTGGTGAACCTGAGAAAACCTCCGGCACTAACCTATCTTCTCTCATCTCACGCCCTCTCTCTCTCTTCATTTTTCTTTCTTTTCTTTTCACTCTACATTTTTTTTTTGTTTATTGTAATATTTTCCATCGCCAAAAGTTTCTAAAATTCTCTCTTACTCCTTTCTTATTTTTATTCGTTCTTTTTCCACGACAAGGTGATGCAACAAAAATTGACAAGTACCTAAATAAAGACCCAATTGTTGCGCAACATGTAACGTAAAATTGGAACTCCTTGGTGAATAATCCCAATTTGGGGATTGCTTTTATATATTTGTATAGATTCTCAAGACAAATGAGAGACATTTTTCTTTCTTTGATTTTTCAAAGGTCCACTTGAAATCTAGCTGGGTGGAATTGAAAATTATAGTAAGGTGTCTACATCCATATGTTTCTTTATTGTCTGATGAAATCGTTGACAATTTTCATTGTGATGATCCAAGAAGTTGAATTCCTTTTGATAAAATAAAACCCAACATTATATATGAAGTTTATTTATTTATTTTTGAACAATATATATACAGTTTATTGAAATTGGATAGAACAAAATAATCCAAAAATTGGAGGGTGTGGGGTTTCCAAAGGAATATGAACTCAGATAAATTATGCCTTGTGTTATAAGTTGCTGACAAAAATGAAAATGCAGTCAGAATAGGCTATCTGTCCTTTGTTGTAGCCTTTGCTGTATGATGCTGTCTTATATGAAATCACACTGTGAAAACCTAACAATATTATTTCATGGAAAAGCAAAACACTTAGAAAATTCAAAGAAAAGAGAAAAAAAATCGCATACGAACATATAGTACAAGACAACAAGAAAAAATATTTCAGATCCGACAACTTTCACAGATGCAAGCAGGGCTTACTTGCTGCTTTAGCTTCATACTTTGTTGTTTCATACTACTCTTTTAGAAACTAAAAACTTTAAGCTCTCACCAAACATCAACCAAAAGTAAATGACAACGAAGACTTCGTTCAATTGAAATTCAATGGAGTCAGCCTCTTGGGTCCCCTTTCTACTCACATGCACCATGTTTTTTTTTTTTTTCTTCACCCTCCCTCATCATCCTCAGCAATCGTCATTCTTGCGATTTTTATGAAAAATGTGGTCTTTAGCTATATTCCAAGCAAAACCCTTCCTTTTTTCTTTTTTTCATAGAGCCTGGCTATGTTGATGGGACAATGTTGTAGTTTCTCCCTGTGCTCTTTTAGTTTTTTTGGCATATCTCTACTAGTAATAGCAGCTTTTCCTGATATGGATAAATGGGTAAATACCAGTTTTAGACTTTAGAATCTCTTGTTTTAATTGCCACCTAAACTTGGTTACAAGTTATGACAATTAAAACCTGTCGGTGCATTAAAAGAAAATCTAAGAAAAAGGAAATTTCTCATTACTAATTTACAGGATGCCTTAATTCATTTAAAGCCATCAACTTTAACAAATTGATTGGCATGGAAACGCCAATGTAATTGACAATTTGTGCTTCTTGTTTTGGTGGGTCCATTATCTTTATCAAACAGAATGATGACCTTTAAATTTGTTTGAATCTTCGAAGGTCATTAATGAGCAACAACGAACAAAAACTGTTGCCTGAATGCATAAAAACAATGTGGACACAAACTCTGTTTCACAGAAGACTCGTATATTTCGAACTAATTGATTGCCTCTTACTTCTGATGACAATCAAGCAACCAAAGTTCAGAATATTCTTAAAACTTATTTTTTGGTGGGATCTTTACTTTTGTCTTAAAAACGGATCATTTATCCTAAGATCATCAAGAAATAAGAAACGGTTGATGTGTCAAAACAGACACTTGAAAAATTCCAAGTCTCACTTTCACTGGAGTCATTTTCCTTTACCGGCCATCAGGATCAACTGAAAATCAGCAAGAAAGTTAAGAATAGCCAAATCCACTAAACAAATCCTTCGAAATTCCAATCCAAGGTAAAAAAAGTTGGTTCAAACCCCACTAAAACACCACTTAAATCTAACTCTCCCCACTAACATATACATTTACTAGTATTAAACTAAGTTTTTTTTTTTTTAATCCCTCTCTTACGGACACTTATCAACCAAACTGTCAAAATCTTTTCTTTTTATAATTTTTTTCTTCTATCTTAAAAAAATTCTGTCTGTTACTTGGAACTGTGCCTCTGTGAGGTGTCTCTGTTTCTTGTTGTCATTAAATTTATTGTTTTTTTATTTTGTGTTCAACAACTTATGCAGGCAAAAACGGTTCTGTCAAACATGGAAAAAACTGAACTTTGTAAAGTTGAGAACTTTAGTTTTAAGGAAAAAAAAGTTGCTTTGCCTCTTTTTGCCAAACCCAATTCTGGGTTTTTCCAAATACAGCCTAAAAAAACTAAGCCTTGCTTGTTTTACCCTGTTTGTGGGGGGCATTTAATCTAACTTCCCTTTTCTTCTTGCTTCAAGTAACCTGCCTATCTCTTAATATAATACAGTTTCATTTTTTATTAATTTATTTGGTGCTTAATTTTCTTCATCATCATCATCATTGAGGGAGCTTGGTTTAGATGTGATTTGGTGCTTTATGGGATGGCGATGTTGATGCCACTGATTCTCCAGCTTGCCAAACTCTGCATCACTGGCTTTGCTTTAGTTGTTCAAGCATCTTCAGGTAAATTTCCTTATCTTTCCAGCTCTCTTTATTTGAAATATTTGATTTGATAATACCAGTTGCTCAAAGTTATTGGATTTTAACTGTTTAATGAGTTCAGTTAATTTTGTGCTAGTGAACAATCTTTTTTATCACATTTAATCTTGCAAATGTTGTTTCTATGACTGGTATCAACTGCTAATGCCAGGAAACTTTGGCTTGTCAACTTTTGTGCTGAATTCTGTTCGCAAAATTTTAGTTAGAAACTGCTCTTTAGAATAACATTCACTTGTAGAGTTTGGATCCACTGAATTTGGATCCAGCATCTTCATGGATCTGTATTATTCCATCATGTTATAGAATTAATGACAGTTTCCTTAGCCAGAGGCTTGAAGCATTATCATTCTTCACTCAGGCTCCTCTTTGGGTGTAACTAAGGAATGACTTTTCCTCCAGGCTTTACCTGAGAAATGCATTTTATAGCATAATTAGCTATTAACGGTACTCTATGGTTGCCTTGCACATTCTTTCATACAATTGAGGTATGTTTCTGAAAAAAGTTTGTTGACTTTGATCTCTTATGTTAACTATATTCCTATATATATATATATATATATATATATATATATATATATCCAAAAAAGGCTTTCTTTGTTAGAAAAAAATTTCTTGATAGCAACAAAGATCTTTGTGCCTATATTAGTTGGAAATTAAGTCTTCTTTTGACATTATTGTTTTTACAGTTCATGGATAATAACCTATTTGATCTCATAAATTGCACTACTCAGTCATGATTCTGTAATAAGCAAAAACAAAATATTGCCTGATAAATTGCATTTTGGTGTTCATGTAAGAGGATTTTGTAATTTCTAACATACTTTTCAGTAATATAAATGAAAAACGGGTGTCAAGTTGTATGCTTCCTTTGAATTTATGCAGAATATATTCACCTTTTTTTGTCTTGTTTTAGAGCACAATGCATCCCCATCTCGGGCAAAGTTTTCTATGTATCCTCCTACAGAAGGAATCCCTGGTGCCGTTGAACAAAGAAGCGATATACCAAGCACACTTTCTCAGCCAAATGGTAATTCATTTTCCAGTGTCAACTGTTGTTGTTCCTGAGAGTTTTTATGATGTTTCTGGCTTGATAATCCAGGGTCAGGTTTGCATTCTCCTCCTGCATTACCACCTCTTGTGTCTTCCCCAGAGCCTGAAGCAACAGCATGGCATACTCATTCCTTGTCGCCGAGTAATTCAACGGAACCACCAACACACTATACAACTTTGCCATCATTTACTAATGAAGAACGTGTACCATCCTTGGCACCAAGTACTCCAATGGTGTTACCCGCATTTAATACAGCTCCTCCACCTCTGCCTGTTCAAGTACGCACGCAATCAAAGTCGCCAACTGCTCCTCAGAAAAAGGAACCAGTTAATAAGTGTCCTCTCTCAGTGCCAGATGCTCCAGGCATATGACTAAAAGGATTTCTCTTGTTCCTCAAGTTAATGTAAATTGACATTGGTTCTAATTCTGTTCTGTCGGCTTTAATATGCAGCTCCAGTTATATCTCCTACAAGGAATTTGCCTCAAAATTCACCAGCTATCCACCCATGTATGCTTTCTAATCAAAGGAATGCATCAAATACCTGGGTAAATTTAAAGTTGAGTGTGGTTCTAATTAAAGGATGCACTTGTTCTAACTTGCAGTTCCATCAATAGCACCGTCACAGAATTCTCCAGAAAATTCTCCTGTCGTCCATCTAAGTAAGCCCGGTGCTATGCAAAAGATATTCGTTAAATAACTGAGTGGACTATAGATTGAGTGTGGTTCTAATACAGTTTGTTTTATTCTAATCTGTAGCTCCAATTGCACCACCGTTGAGGAATTCACCACAAAATTCCCCAGCCATTCACTCCAGTAGGTCAAGTACTTTCCCCCCGATTGCTAATCAAAGAAATTCATCAAATAATAAGGCCCCTGTTCTGGAGCCAACTGCTCCAGGTATATATCATTCAGCAGTTTGATGTGTCATTTTCGTATAGATTTAAAACCTAGTTTGGTTCTATTGCTGTATATTGTGAATTGTGAAGCAGCAAATATTGAGCTAATTTTTAATTTGATTATTAATACCAACCCCATTGAGTTGCTGAGGATATCTTTTGCAGGTTCTTCCCCAGCCATATCTCCTTCTGCACCGACAGCTATGAGGTACCCTGGTAATTCTCCTGTTCCATCTCTTACTCCTTTGAACGAAGGGTATAACTCTCCAGCATTGTCACCTTCAATCTCGTTTCATAAGCATCAACATAAAAGAAATGAAAGAACCAGTCCTGCTCCAGCATCATCGTACCTGATTTCACCTCCGCCTTTAAAAATGCAAGGTCTGATATTTTGTGCCTAAGACTTGTCCCAGCCATGCTAACATTATATGGGCTTATCACATCCCGATAATGTTTCATTTCAATATTTATATAGGTCCAGTCATCTCTCCAGCATTTCCTCTTGGAAGAAGGCGAAAACATTATGCTCCTGCACCCTTTCATTCTGGTATAAGATTAGCAAATGCTAAATTGATTCTTTCAGAGTAGAGTCTGAAAAGTGAGTTAAAATGGTCATTTTGATTTCTAACATCTTTACTACTTTGCTGATTCTTCGGTTTCCCCAATCTGCTCTGCTTTTCGTTCATCAGGAAGTTCTCCTGTTCCTTTACCATCTCCAATGACTGCATCTAGGCAGACCAAAAGTAAGAATAAAATATTACTTTATATGTTATATATTTGTTTGTGTTATATCCCCATTTTCTCTATTTTCTGCTTATGGATGTTGCTTTTCCAAAGTGCCACTTATCTCCCCAAAAGTTTCTCCGTCCGTGTCTCCATTGAGGAGTCCCAAGGTGCCACCTCCACCACCAGTTATGTCTTTTCCACCTCCACCTCCCAATGAAGGTTAAGCATTAGGTTCATTGTTTTGCATTTAAGTTTTCTTGTATGTCTGCTCTAATTTCATCTCCAAGGTGTTTTCTATCATACGAATGTGTAATATGTTGTTGATTGTATATGTAGACTGTTCAACTACTATTTGCACAGAACCTTATACAAATGCTCCTCCTGGATCACCATGTGGCTGTGTCTTGCCAATGCAAGTTGGTTTACGTCTGAGTGTTGCACTGTACACTTTCTTCCCTTTGGTTTCTGAGCTGGCAGAGGAAATTGCTGCTGGAGTTTTTATGAAACAAAGTCAAGTTCGCATTATTGGAGCTAATGCCGCTAGTGAGCAACCAGAGAAAACCGTTGTCCTTATTGACTTGGTACCACTTGGTGAAAAAATTGATAACACCACATCCTTTTTAACTTATCAAAGATTTTGGCATAAACAAGTTGCTATAAACCCTTCATTATTTGGGGATTATGAAGTATTATACGTTCGCTATCTTGGTATGTACATGCTCATTTCATTGGCTTTTCCTTTTTCTTTTTTCTTCTCTTTCTACATATATTCTATTGGAAATATTTAGTAACAGTGGATTTCTAGGTTTGCCTTCTTCTCCACCTTTGCCATCTTCTGACATTGGTATAATTGATGGTGGACCATATTCTGGTAATGAGAACAATGCAAGGGAGATAGAGCCCCTGGGTGTTGATGTGCATGGGAAGCAGCATAAATACATGCTTAGTGGCGCTGTAATTGCTCTAATTGTTCTGTCCATGTTGGTGGCTCTTTTGTTATGCTCCGCCATTGCATGGGTTTTGCTTTTCAATCTTAGGGATCATGCTAGTCAACAAGCAGCAACTCCACGGCATCCGCCATCATCTCTTGCCAAACCATCAGGTTATATTTAGCTAAATATATTCTGGCCTATCAGTTTTCTCAATCCATCAATTTACTGAAGAAAACAATAAGCATATCATCTGATACCTCAAACTATTTATGAATATTAATATCTGTTTTCACATTGCTTCTGACATCTATTGCTTTTAGTCTGAAATAATTTTAGTGGCAACATTTCGCCTTAACTTTAGATTGCAGTTATAGGCAGAAAACTGCATTCATCAAAAACTTTTCTTGTATTTTTCCCCTATTGAAGCGGGAAAATTTGTTGAAAATTTCAGGTTCTGTTGGGTCAATGGTTGGAAGCGGTCTTAGTTCCACATTACTGTCATTTGGTTCTAGTGTTGTAGCTTATACAAGATCTGCTAAGACCTTCAGTGCAAGTGACGTAGAAAAAGCCACTGATAATTTTGATGCTTCAAGAATACTTGGGGAAGGTGGATTTGGTCGTGTTTATAGTGGTGTTCTTGAGGATGGAACTAAAGTGGCAGTCAAAGTTCTGAAGAGAGATGATCAACAAGGTGGCAGGGAATTCTTGGCTGAGGTGGAGATGCTTAGCCGTCTTCACCACAGAAACTTGGTGAAATTGATTGGTATATGCACGGAGGAGCGCAACCGCAGCTTGATTTATGAACTTATTCCAAATGGCAGTGTTGAATCTCACTTGCATGGTAGTTAAAATGTGTGCTTGCTGTGGATAAATTCCAGGGTTACAATATTCAGCATTCTTATTGTTCAATTCTGTAGAAAATGGTTATGTTAGCCTCTGTTTTGTCTGTTTTCAGGATTTGACAAGGACTCTGCACCACTTGACTGGGATGCTCGGATAAAGATAGCCCTTGGTGCTGCTCGTGGACTGGCTTATCTCCATGAAGATTCTAGCCCATGTGTCATACACCGGGATTTTAAGTCGAGCAACATTTTGTTGGAGCATGATTTCACGCCAAAATTGTCTGACTTTGGTTTGGCTCGAACTGCTATGGATGAGGAAGGCAAGCACGTATCGACACGTGTCATGGGAACTTTTGGGTATGAAACCTCTCTTCTCTACTTGATTTAGCTTTGGCAGATTCTTGTTATTGGTGTGGCTGTGCCAACCTGGCCTGCTATATGCGTGAGGCATGAGCATTAGAAAATATTCTATATTTGATATGCTTGTTGATATTATACCTTGATTTATTCATGCTAGTGGGAAATAGGCTTTCTTTCAAATAAATGGAAGCAACTCATTAATACCCTAAGCAGAGGTATATTCTTTGAGGATCTCTTTTTAACAAAGAAAGCACTTTGGAAATTGATTTATATAGCAGGTTTCGATGATTCTACACAACGTGAAAATCCTTGTCTCTTTAGCTATTTAAATTTAGGATAAGCATAAAATAATGAAATACTTCCCATGCTTATCTTCGTAGAAATTTGATGAGACAGCGTGGATAGCAAGACTTATATGGACACACACATCAGTATGATAGCCTTCATATCAGTGTAGTCTTCTTTGATCCTCACTAATGACCAAAAATGCTGTTTTTTAAGCAGTGAACGACATTATTCTATGCCTTCTTGGTATCTAAAATCAATTTCAGAATATAATTCCATATTAGTGGCATTTTAGAGCAAAGCTCAAAAATATTTTATTTAACATGACCTAGTACTACTGCAATGCCATCTTATCTCTTTAAGAGAATTTATTAAGGAACAAAAGATGATTGCTGGAGCTCAAGACCATATTAACCATCGTTCTATTGACCAATTGGTTTTGTGTATGCGATGTCCTAGCTTAGCTCTAGAAATCTTTTAGTTATCTATCATTCTTTGTTAGTGCTAATGTACTTTAACATTTACTCCTCATGACTCCTTGGTCCAGGTATGTAGCTCCCGAGTATGCAATGACCGGCCATCTTCTTGTGAAGAGTGATGTTTACAGTTATGGTGTTGTCCTTCTTGAGCTTCTGACAGGGAAAAAACCGGTAGATATGACACAGCCCCCTGGTCAGGAGAATCTAGTTGCATGGGCCCGTCCCCTTCTAGCAAGCAAAGAAGGATTAGAAACAATTGTAGACCCATCTCTAGGTCTTAATGTCCGTTTCGATAGCGTGGCCAAAGTAGCAGCAATTGCCTCGATGTGTGTTCAACCAGAGGTATCAAACCGACCTTTTATGGGTGAGGTTGTTCAGGCTTTAAAACTAGTATGTAATGAATGTGACGAGGCCAAAAAAGTAGGCTCAAGTGGCTCTAGTCAAGATGATTTGTCTATTTATTTGGATGCTAGAGTTGGTACTCGCTCAGGACAGTTGACTGATCCCATGCGAAGCCGTTATTCGGTTCCCAACTATGACTCCAGCCTTGATACTGAGATAGGACTATCCGCGTCAGATTTGTTTAGTTCACCGGCAAGATTTGGGAGGCACTGTAGTTCTGTTCCCTTGCGAACAGGGAGGGGCAGTCGATTCTGGCAAAAAATGCAAAGATTATCTGGGGGCAGCATCAGTGAACATGGTGTTATGATCAGGTTCTGGCCAGGTTCGCTTTGAAAAACCCCTCTTCCATGCATGTGCATGAGCTTGTCCTTCAATTTTTGGATGCCAAAACTTGTTGACACTGCAACAAGTGCTCCCCCATGCTGATGAAAAGTTGTGCTAGGTTTTGAAAATGGGAAATAAACAAGGAAACTCTTAGGACTGCAAAATTGTGCAGCAAGATTCTTAATTCAGAACTTCTGATGGATGTTACTGCTAGTTTGTATCAACCTGAATAAGCGTCAGATTGGCAAGTGGAGGAGCTTTCATCATGCAGCTGCACTTTGAGCATAAAAGGAATTGTTCTTTTTCTTTTTATAATGGAAGGATTTCATGATCCACACCCCAAATTGCATTGTTGTAGTCGTGTTTCCATAATAAGATGGCGCAAATTTCCCATTTTGAGACTCAGAATCTTTCTGAATTCATCTTTGATCTCCTCTTCTTAGAAGAAAAAAAAGAGTACACTTCTCTTGTATTCCCCCAACCTCCACAACACCTTTTTTGTTATGTGGATTCCCGTGCCACTCAATGTATAGAATATTTTTTGTATCATGAAATGCATCTCTTTCATACCATCAAAAGCAGTTGAATTCCAAAGAAATTGTTATTTTCTGTTTGCAAATATGGGTTGATATGAGAGGCACAAAGACTTAACCCCATGATTCATGAATGAAGGATAGAACTTTCCCAGGTTGTGGATTTTTAATGGATTCTTCCTTTAGCATTACAAATATAATCAACCAAACATGTTCAATGGAAAAGCAAAGTATCAATTAATATTTTTAGCACATATTTCATAAATGAAATAGCAAAATATAAAGAAGAATTGGTTTATGCGGTCATTCTTAAGGCATTAAAAAGTTTAAAAGTTTAGATTTTAAAATTAATAATTTATTGATAAAACTGTAAAAAAAAGTTCTTTAGTAAAAATTTAACAATAATTTAAGTTTCTAATATTTATTATAATCAATCAAGTCTAAATTTTTTATTTCAAATCAGTTGTATCTCTAAATTTTTATTTTTATCTAATTAAACCCTTATATATATTTTAACTCCTATTGAACCCTAATTAGATAAAAATAAATGTTGACAGTTATTCAATTTTTATTTAATAAAAGTTTAATTAATAAAAAATATATTTAAAAATTTAATTGATTATAATAAAATAAAAAAAACTTAGATGATTATTAAATTTTTATTAAATAACATTTTAAACCATTTTGCTTAAAATTTTTCTCTTAGATGCTATAGTCTCCTTCGTTAAAAAAAAAAGTCTTCTGTAAAAAACCAAAATAGTTGGGAGCCCAAAGCGAAACAATCCTCAGCACCTTCAACGTTGACTTTCCCAGCGTCTAATAATTTTGGTACACATCATCAGATCAACAACCCCAAACACGCCCAGGCCCGAGAACAAAAATATTTCATACACCACTGTGTACCCAATCCTAAGTTCCTACACCACCTAAGGCTTCAGACTTCAGAGTGCAAAGACTCGTAAAACTCAAAACCTCTTACTAACAACTAGTCGCGCGTTATTTCTACTCTCTTCGATCGACCTCCGCAATTCGAAGCGAAGAGACAAAGATCGATGGTAAATCTCTCTCAATTGAAATCAGAGCATTTCTAGGGTTCCTTTTTTCTGTTTCTGTGAATTTGATTTATGATTTTGTTTCAGGCTCCTCCTGCAAAAGCAATAACGAGTCCAGTGCCAGATGCGTGGTACCCAACCCTAGCCGTCGTCATGCTCGCCATTGGCCTTGTCGTCACGGCTTCATTCTTCATGTAAGAACCTTGATCTTATCTCCTCCGTAATATTTCTTCCTTTTCTGCAATAATACATTTCATTTTTTTTCTTCTTACTAGATTCGATTTAGGAGGCTATTTTCGGTTTTCTCCCCCTATATACTTGATATTTTGTGTAAGTAGATCTGGGTATTTTTGTATAATTTATAATTGATGATTGGTTATAAAATAGGGAAAACTTAGCATAATTGGAACTTAACTTCTTGATTTAGAATGTACCTTTTCATAGATTTGATGAGACGTTTGGAAAGAAATTAGTTTTGATAGCCAATTTGCAGGCCACAATTTGTTCTTTTATTTTTGGTGAGAATATAACACAAGTGTGATTTTGAAGTTGATGATTCCCCCTTTGTGTTTTTTGGTGGGTAGCATGCTACATTTCACTTCTATTACCTTTGTCTTCAATAACTATCAGTTGGAGTCTGTGGCTTTCCATATATGCTTAGGGTCCTTTTGGGTTTCAAAAATTCTCGTCTCAAAGAGTATCTGGTTTTTCTGTTTGGTTGTGGTTTTTTCAAGTTTGAACTTTTATCTGTTAATTCCATGGCCTAAGGCATGAAGCAGATTTCCAAGAGAGATAGATCAACCTTTTGCATGTCTAAAATTGTATCTGAGCTCGTCTAGTTTGTTATTGTAAAGCTTTCTTCATTCATCACGTTTTGTTGATTTTACTATTTCATCACTTTGTTTTTCTGGTTTTGGAGGATGGGAGCATTTTGCGACTAAAGAATTTGATATGAGTTGGATCTTACAGTTAGAACTTAGAGTCCTCCTCTCATTGAACTTTATCGATGGACCTTTAAATCTACTCATGCTTGGTTTTGCTTGAGAAAGTATTGATTTTCTTCATATGCATTGGATCTCATAGTTAGAACTTAGAGGTCTCTTTTTATTGAACTGTACTGATGTTACCTATGAATCCACTCAAACTTCTTTTCACTAGCGAATAAAGAACTTCAAATCTGTTGGAACTAAACTTAGAGGTCTCTTTTCATTAAACTATAGCAATGCTACCTTTCAATTATTCAAACTTCTTTTCACTTGATTTGATTTCTTAAGAACGCTTTAACTTTGCTTATACTGCTGATGTTTGTAAAGATTAAGTTATGTTCTTATGAGTAGATTCTAATTGCTATACTGTTTGACCTTGCCCAAAACAAGAACCCATTTGATACAATGCTTTATAGGTCTGAAATTATATTTGGAAAATTTTATGAAAAGTTCTTTCCCAAAATATGCAGCTATGAAGCAACTTCTTCCAAGCGAAATCGGTCTCTTGCCAAGGAGCTCATCACTGGAGGAGTGGCATCTGTCTTCCTGGTATAGCTTGTTGTATCTGTTTTAGCTGGATGTATCATTATAATTCATGTAGTTTTTGTGCATTACTGATGCTTGATCTTGATATCCTCGCAGGGCTTTGGGTCATTGTTTCTGCTACTTTCAGCTGGTGTTTATGTCTGATTTTTATATTGTTCAACCAGTTTACAAAGTTTTGCTAAGAAAGTATGGTGTCATGTGAGGGATCATGACTTTGACTCTGTTACTTACAGACATTTTTGTTATTTATCAGATGAGGATAGCTTCTTTGATAACATTTTGATATCACTTGGGTGTTCTTAGTACATGCTCGAACTTCAGACTCGTGGTTGTAGCGGATTGTTTAACTTGCACACTGTGCTTCAATCTGAAGCATTTGAGTGAACAAGGTGAAGATCCGTTTTATCCTTTGGTGGGAAAACCACTTCTTTAAGTGGGTTTCGAAGAATTTTTTACCAACCCATGGATTTTTGCTTCATGGTATCAATTATCAACCTTGAACCTTAATAAGAAAACAGAAACAACAGTATAAAGGAAGGAGTGTTACCGTTGCCTAAAGCTAAAAGAGCTAAAATGTTGTGTCAACTAGGCGGTCGAAAAGCATTGAGGCTCGCTGTTCCACCTTGGTGTATTGCTGTTGGATTGACAGTATCGTTTTTAAGGTTGTATAATGTATGATATCCCCTCGGTGGAATGAGACGGAATTTTAGTTTTCTCATTTAAATGAATTTAATATCAGATCATAGCCCAAAAGAAAAAAAAGAAGGACAAAAAATGAACTGATTAGAATTCCATCAACCTCCAAAACCCAATATCCCCATCAAAAACCATAGTTTAGATTACTATTGCATTGGTAGAAAACAAATCGTCAGGAATGCCAAGGAAAAAGTTAACTTTCGGGTCTTTGGATTCCTACTTCCAGGTCAGTTGCTGCAGTCGTCAAGCAAGCTGGCAAGCACCCATCAATCGCCAAATGAGGCCACTAGGAGACCCCTGCGAACTGTAAATCCCCCGCTTTGTAAAACGTTGCGAAGCCTTGACCAGTAAAATATAATGGCTGAATCCCTCAAACATTCAACATCTCAGCAATGCGGGAGCCCCTATTGATACAGGCTACGCTCTACCAACTTGCCGCGTGTACATCACTCTACTTTTAAAGAGCGTAGCCTAACAAAAACCCTGATCGGTCACCACCATTTTACTTGATTTTTCCCATTCCCTTCCAAACCGCATCACAGTACCAGTAGGGTCCGGTTCGGGTCCCCGGAAACCAATCGTTGTTTTTTTCCTTCTTTCTTTGCTTTTATAGTATCAGCAACACTCTCAATCTCAAAAATGGAGTCTCCCCAACCTCAACAACAACAACAGCAACAAGGTCCCAAGAAGAGAGGCCGAAAACCAAAGCCAAAGGACGAGAAAGAACAGCAGCAACAACAACAACAACAAAGCGCTGGTAAAATGAAAGAAGGAAAGAAAGCCCAACAACCAAGCGTTGATGAGAAGTACACTCAGTGGAAGTCTTTGGTCCCTGTTCTCTATGACTGGCTTGCCAATCACAATCTCGTTTGGCCTTCTCTCTCTTGCCGGTTCTTCTCCTTAAACCCCCTTTAGGGTTTTGTGTTTTTTGGTATTTTCGTTGCAAAAGCTTGGGTTTTTGGTTTTGTTGCTGAAAAAGATGTTCTTTTTGTGTTTACGGATTATTTGGGTTATTATGTTTGTTTCTAAAGGGCTTGAATTTTTTATGCTAAACCCTAATGAGCTTTTGCTGAGCTGCTAATCTGTTTTTGTTTCTTGAATCCTGTAATTTTTTAGTTATCCTTGTGTTTCACATGTGAGATAGCTGGCATTAACCGTCTGTAGCTGTTGAGGAACGAGGAATTTTTTTTTTGTGCTGCAATTTTGTGTTAGATTGTTGCCAATTTAGCTCCTTTCTTTGTTTTTCCCCACTTTTTCATATTTCTTGACGATAGTTTAATTTGGTTTTCAACAGCTGGGGACCACAGCTTGAGCAAGCTACTTACAAGAATCGTCAGCGTCTCTACCTCTCTGAACAGGCAAGTGTATTTCCATCATCGGCAATTTTTTTTTTCTTTGATAGCGCTTGAATATAGTTGCAAGCTGAATGGATGGACCCTCTTTTTTCATTTTTTATCAGTCGCTTAAAGTTTTACATAACAAAAATGCTCTTTCTGGAAAATTTATTAACATAAATAGATGCATCATGCTTAGAACTCGTTGAGTTAATGGAACTTAAAAGAAAAGCTTGGCAGAACAAGGGTGAAACATGATAAGTTTGTGCTTAAGTTGTTTTATTAAACATCGTTCTTTCAGGAAAATGTTATTATCATCTATTTTGACAAGTTTTCTTTCGGTAATTGTTTTATGTTATAATCTCAGACTGATGGTAGCGTTCCAAATACTCTTGTGATTGCAAATTGTGAAGTTGTCAAACCTAGGGTTGCTGCTGCTGAGCACATATCTCAGGTAACTCATTTATATTGATCTTTTTCCTTGTTCTGCAATTCAAAACTGATGCATGCAGCTTTCTTCTCTTTATTTAGATGATTTCTTCATATTTTTCAGTTTAATGAAGAAGCACGCTCACCATTTGTGAAGAAGTACAAGACCATCATACATCCTGGAGAGGTATAATCCTGCACATTCCTTGAAAATAAATGTTTTTGTGACTATGTAAAGTCGTGTGATGAAATATCCACAAACAGTCTTGTTGGATATAATTCAGCTAATTGATTTGACAATGTAATTCTTCCTTTTGAGTTGGGGCATTAAAATATAAGCCATGATGTATGGCATCTGCGGGAAATAGATATTATGCTTACTTAAATTCTTTCCTTTGCATGTATAGCCTCAAAACTTTATATTTTTCCTTTATCCTTTTGTTTTGTTTTTCTTTATGATTGTTTATTTTGTTGTGACTGCCAAATACTATCTCGCAGGTGAACAGGATCAGGGAACTTCCACAGAACTCTAAGATTGTAGCCACACACACTGATAGTCCAGATGTAAGACTCTTGTTATTTCTGCTGAATTAAATTATGAGTCAATATTTCTGTCATGTTTTCTTTCTCCGATAGATGTTAAAGTCTACCTGACATGTGACATGATAAAATTTAGGTTCTTATTTGGGATGTTGAAGCTCAACCAAACCGACATGCTGTTCTTGGAGCTACACATTCTCGCCCAGATTTGGTATATTTGTTTCAAAATTTCAGTTATATGTTTAGTAAAATTATCTGTGTTCTACATGTGTGTATGCATGTGTTCTTTGAGGGGGGGATGAACTGTTTCTCACTGATAATTTTTCTTTTCGGCAGATTTTGACTGGACATCAAGATAATGCAGAATTTGCTCTTGCAATGTGTCCCACTGAACCCTATGTACTCTCTGGAGGTTGGGAAATTCCCTCATTCAACTAACTATGTACTTGCATGGAATTATTGCTTTTTATTGATATATTTAGTACCGAAACTCTTGTGGAAATCATGATCTTATCCCTTTGATATGAGCATATGAGACGTTGTGAGGTCATTATCTTCCTAGCACAGAGTAGTAATCAATTTAAAATTATTTAATTTGAGAACTGAATGCGCCTTTTCTCATATAAAAAATATGATATGTTTGAAATAGTTTCGTTGTCTGATTTAGGAAGTGTATCTTTTGTCATATTTTGCTTGATGGTATGTCTTACCGTGTTGTAGTGCATAACTGCATAAGTTGACTTTGAGGCCATACCTTTACAATTTTTGTTTCAAGTCCTCAAGGGGATTGTTGGCTCAGCAAAACTGAATTTCATTTCATGTGATGGGATTTTCTTCTTAATGAGAGGACTTTTATGACAGGGAAGGACAAAACAGTGGTTTTATGGAGCATCCAGGACCACATAACAACAACAGCTACAGACCCTACCAAATCTCCAGGATCTGGTGGATCGATCATCAAACAGAACAAGCCTGGGGAAGGTAATGATAAAGCTGCTGATGGGCCTTCCGTAGGTCCTCGTGGCATCTTCTGTGGGCATGAGGAGACAGTTGAAGATGTTACGTTCTGTCCATCTAGGTAGCTGCTTTCTCTTGGATTAAATGTAAAGGAATGTGATTCTTTATTGTATTATGTATATTTTTTTTGCCTTCACTTCATAAAATTTTCATTTAAAGGCAAGTTTATTCAAATGGCTCTTTCATTGGTTTTTCTTCCACTGTAGTAGTGGCTTTTGTATTGATACCTTTGACATTGTTAGTATGGCCTCTAATTTCTGACAAATTCTTTTATATCTGCTGAAGTGCACTGGAGTTTTGTAGTGTAGGTGATGATTCCTGCCTCATATTGTGGGATGCACGAGTTGGCACTAGCCCTACTGTCAAGGTAATTTTCCTATTAATAGTTCTTGCTTTTTGAATAATAATAACTGCTTGAGGGGTCCCCTTTTTTCCCCTTTAATAATAATAACTGCTGAATAATATATATAAACCCAGCTGGGCTTTTGATTGACATCTGTAAAGTGGCTTATACTTGAGAGGATGGTGTATGATTTGAATCAGTCAACTAAGTAGCATGACTTTGTACCTGCTTTTTTCTCATTTTATATGGGTGGGGCTGGAATGCTTCAAACCGTTTGCACAAACTTGTTGAAAATTTGTTCTATTGTTTTTCTGATTCTAGTAATACATTGCTGTTCCTTCTGTCTGGGACTTCATTTTTTACCATTGTCTATTCCAAATCATTTTTAAGTAGATGTGATTTGATATCAGAAAGCCAACCATTTAGCTTCTTTCTCCACTAATGAATCCTCTTGGTGGAATCAACCAAAGCTTTATGTTTCTTATGCTTTCTGTTATTGATCTTGTTAATATTTGCTTGCATGTAATTTTTAATTTTAAATATATTGATGCTTCTGATGATTAGCTGAATTGTTGGTTTCTTGTTGACAGGTTGAAAAGGCACATAATGCTGATCTTCATTGTGTCGATTGGAACCCCCATGATGATAATCTTATCCTGACTGGGTATGTCTCTGTCCATGTTTCTTTCTGTTTTGCACTTTCCTTTTGGCAT
The DNA here is from genome assembly GCF_047325235.1 of Durio zibethinus. Taxonomy (NCBI): domain Eukaryota; kingdom Viridiplantae; phylum Streptophyta; class Magnoliopsida; order Malvales; family Malvaceae; genus Durio; species Durio zibethinus. The sequence continues at coordinate 22,786,128 of NC_143174.1, forward strand.
CAAAATATGAAGCACTATTAGTGTGGAAGTGCTTTCTCATGTTTTGCAATGATGGGTAAACGATAAAACGTTATTTTGTCTTCTTTTGTTGATCTCTCAGCTCTGCAGATAATACTGTTCGTATGTTTGATCGAAGAAATCTCACTTCTAACGGAGTTGGATCACCTATTTACAAGTTTGACGGTCATAACGCTGCCGTTCTATGCGTGCAGGTGTGAAAAGAACCTGATCATTCTTATGTCTTACTTCCTATTTTGTTGCAAATATGATTATAAGTGTTATCATGTATCTGTTCTTACCAAATTTATGTTTCTCATGTCCAGTGGTCTCCAGACAAGTCATCTGTATTTGGTAGTTCTGCCGAGGATGGGCTCTTAAACATTTGGGATTATGACAAGGTATTTGCTAGATCTATCTCCAGTTAATTGCCTTTGAATACATGATACATGTATGCATATAACACATATGATACACATGGCTATGCATATATGTTGAACTGTGTAGTTTTTGTATGCTACCCATACATTTTTTAGTTTGCATGAATGATTTCTGTATGTAAATAGTTTTAGATTTTCAAAGTCAATTATAGGAAATTTAAGGCTCCGTTTGGTTTGAGAAAATGTTTTATGTTTTTATTTTTTATTTTTATTTACTAGAAAATAGTTTTTATTTTTTATTTTTTGTTTTATAAAAATGTATATGGTAAACAAAAATAAAAATTGTTTTCTAAAAACACAAAAATAAGGAAATGAAAAAAAATTCAATGATATTATTATTAATATCATCTAATTATAAATATAATATATATTTATTAATTAATGATATTAAAAAGTGTTTAAATATAGTAGCTTGCAAAAAATAAGAAAAAAAGTAATTTTTATCCCTTGTTTTCACAAATGAAAACATCTTTTTTTTTGTTTTCATATTTTAATCCATTTTCATTTTTGTTTTCTAAAAACTTGTTTTCATTTTTAATTACCAAACACGTTTTCACTCATATTTTTCATTTTTCAAGAAAATGAAAACAGAAAATGGCTCTGTTTTCTGAAACCAAACACTACCTAACTCTCTTCAAATAAAAAAAGGTTGTGGTTTGTGATTTGACAATTCTGGTTCATATCTTTCTAGGATTGAATATATTTGTGAAAAATAATGGCAGTGAAGACAATTGCCAAGTAATCATTCCTCATCATCAAGCACTGTTGTAATGTCTATGTTACAACTATAATTTAATAACTTGAAAGTTAATTAGTGAAAGAGGATATAAAGTAATTGCTAGTAGTTAAGCACTTAGATTAGGAGTGTTTAATTTTCAGTGACCTTATCATCTTCTTTACTTCTCGATCTTTACTTTTATTTTACGTAATTATTTATGTATAACATAGTTCAAGGCTTTCCTCGCCTCTTCCTTAGTAGGAGAAAGTATTCCCCCTATCTTTCAATGGCCAGTTCAGGCACGTTGGCTATTCAGGTTGTCATAGCTGTACTTGCTACCGCATAATTTTGTGGTTGGTTTTACTTGCTCATACATATTGCAGGTTGGCAAAAAGGTGGAACGTGCTTCAAGATCTCCTAGTACTCCTGCAGGACTATTTTTCCAACATGCTGGGCACAGGTTTGTGATTGTTTTTCAGTTTGTGATATATCATGTATTTGGACAATTCTTTTGAACCATGCCATCTGTGCCTTAATCTCAATATGCTTTTCACATTCTTTCATCTTTTGCTTTTTATTCTTTTTATTTTCTTATAGTGCTATCTCTGTCCATTTAATCTGGCACCATTAAACTGGTTTGCTTAAAGATCTTTGTTGCATGCATGTATCTCTGTCCACCTGTATTTCTTACATTTGTGTATTTATAAATGCTTTTAAGACCTCATCTTTAATCTTTTGATGTTATATAAGGGTCCTTGACGAAAATTTTAATGTTCCACCATATGGGGAGGTTTTTACTTTGACAACACTGTCCTTCATGATGTTTCTTTTACTGAAAAAAGAAAAAGTGGGTACAATGATGCAATTGCTAGCTAATTTGAGATGTCATGAATCAAAATCTTGAGGAATGGCTAAAAATCATGCTCAAAATTTTTTGGTTTCACGGGTGGAATATAAGGACTTTTATGTTTTATACACCTCATTCAAACTAAGATTTTGGTTTCTTAGAACAATTTCCTTATGCTTGTTGGAGACAATATATTTGATTTTACCTGTTTTGTTATCATAATATTTTCAATCTTTAAATTTTTATACAGGGACAAAGTCGTTGACTTCCATTGGAATGCATCTGATGCATGGACCGTTGTTAGTGTGTCTGATGATTGTGATACCACTGGTGGAGGTGGGACATTGCAGGTATAGTTACTAGTTTCTGGTGTAAATGTTCTTTGTGTCAAACGATGCATTTTTTTTTCTTGAGACAATTCAAGTAATCACCGTGACTATGAAGGTAGATATGACATATGATGCAGATAAGTCAAAAGCAATGCACAATAGCATTACCGGCATGCATATTATAAGAAACGTTTATAAAATGCTTCAGGAGACCTCACTTTCCTGCCAATATTGCAAAACATGTTGCTTATAATCATCAAGGGTTACCATGGGAATTGTTGCTGGCAGTAAATGCTTATACCAGAAACTGCTCGTAATGACATTCCTTCACTGTCGGTTATGAAGTTACTCCAATTTGATGGGATTGATTTGTTGAAAGAACTTTGTTTTACATATTGGCTTCAAAAGCCTGAGTGTCCATTTTGTTCTTTCCTCTTCACTTTCCTTCTTTCTCCTTCCGAGTGTCTGTTTTGCTTTCAAGAAAAGAAATTTATTAAATTTGAATGAAATTACAATTATTTATATACTAAATGTTGGTCTGCAGATATGGCGCATGAGTGATCTGATCTACAGACCAGAGGAGGAGGTTTTAGCAGAGCTTGAGAAATTCAAGGCCCACGTCATTTCATGCGCGTCGAAGCCATGAGAGACGAGATTGTAAGGAAAAAGGCCAGAATATTTCCCAGTTGACTTGTAACAAAACTCCCCTAGTAGCTCTTTTCTTTAGATTCTTTTACCATTTACACTGATTATGAGTATGTCGAAGACTGTCATATGCACACACCTGGCTCCACCCGGGTACAAATTATGATCAATGAACTGTTAAACAATGAACCATTAAAATTCTAGCATCGGATCCAAAGTTTTGTGGTTGAAATATTGAATCAAAGGATTCTTCCAGGCTCTTGCAACTGTCACATGTAGATTGATTTGGTACCAGAAGTACTTATCTTTGTCATGGGTTATTGCCTTCTTCGAGAACTCGTTCAGTCCTGGATGGGTGAATTTGGAACTTCTTCACATGTCAGCATGTCATCAGTGGATGAAAGCTTAATTTGTATTTTAGGTTTAGTTTCCCATTATATTTAGGCAGGTTGAGGTTGGAATGCTGAAAAGATGAGGTTTGAAATTTTTTGCAACTATTAGGATTCATCGTTTGGTCAGCTGATTTGAAACGATGTATTTTTATTTTCTCTGAGTTGACGGAGGGTTACTAGATCCCAATGAAAATTTTCTTCTCGGACTTTGTGAACGAGACAACTTCCAGTCGGTCGACAAGTGGACAACCATCCAATTGGATAGAAATAGCGTTTCTGTATTAAAGTTTGCTAGCGATGATGAAGAGTAACTGCAAAAGCAGAAGCATGTGGCCCTTCTTTTCCGTTTTAATGACACTAACATTAACAAGGACGCTTGTAACTGGATCCTATTCGATGTCTCCCCGCGCCCTTGCTCCTGGCGATTTCCACATTGTAATTCTCTTTCGTTTGATCGTTTCCCTCTTTCCATGTCGTTGTCAGTTAACTTTCTATGCATGCATGGAGAACAGCAACTAAGGTTGGTGTTTGTCAGTTTGCTCTTCATTACTTATTGATGGTTTATTCTGCCAATTGTTACGGAGCTAACAGCAAAACTCCACAAACTAAACTGTGCTACAGTGCTCTTAATATCGACTTTGTTCTCTTCCAATGTAATTTACCGTTAAATTTCGCCTCAAAAATTTGTTGATTTTAGTCTTTGGCCATCTTATCTTTTTTTATGAATAAAATTCGAAAATAACTCAATTACTTGTCCTCAAACCCTAAAATTATAATAAGATGAGTTGAATGTTAGAAGAATATGCATTTGAAATTGACGTCAACAAAGAGTTATCTACGGTGGGCTTACATTTCGGAACGTCTGATGCTACTATATACATGCATTTTAGCAATATTCTACTGTGTGCATCTATAATTGTAAGATATTTATGATTATTTTTATATTCTATTTTAGGACTTATTTTTATTTTTTTAAGAATAATTTATTAAATGCTAATAATTATTTATGTTTATTATTATCATTTAGGATTTGATTCGCTTATATAAAAATCAGCTCATAACTTTAAATTACAAAAGTTGAGTTTATTTTTGAAAACTTTTTTTACTTTTTTGCTTATTAATTTGGTACATAACTCCAATGTTCATTTTTTTTGTTTCAATAGGCGAAGATAAGCATTGTACAACAATTGATTTTGAAATAAATCATAAAATTAACGCTATATTAGAATAAATATTAATAAAAAAAATTTAAAGAAAAAAATTATACATGTACCTTTATTTGAATAGTTAAAATTAATAAAAGAAAAGAAAAGAAAAAATTTTAACATCAATTATTTAGATAATTAGTGAAAAGGAAAAAAATAATTTATCATAATATTTTTTTCAATTATAACTTTTTTTTAATAAAGTAACATATAATATATAAATATATTTTTATACTACCTAACTTATATAAGCAAATATTTTTGAACAAAATTAAGAATGTTTAATATAAAAAGATATATTAGTTAGTTATTGATTTACTTTTAATTTTATATTTAATTCAATCTTTTAATTTATTTTGACAATAAGTTAACTTGTTTTATTGTTCAGACATAAAAAATCATAAAATATTTATAAATTATGATGTTATACAAAATACTTATAAAAAAATTATTTTTTATAGAAAATGTTAATTATATAATTAAGTCTAATGTCATAATAAAATATATATATAATCGTTTTTGCATAATAATAAAATTTTTTTAACTTTTCTTTCCTTGATTTTTTTCTCAAATTGAAATATTTAAAAAAATAAAGATTACGAAAAAAATTAAAAGTTATTGACTTTTCATATCTTTTTTTTTATTTAAATTAAAAATTTATTCAAATAAATGAAAGATTTTTCTATTTTTATTGCTTTCCTTTATTTTTCTTTCCTTACTTTCCTTTTCCCCTAATCTAAACATAGTGTAAGTGGTAGCAAGTTTTTTGACTCATCAAACCCAAATTTGGAGTTGTTGAACTTGATTTTAAAATTTTCACACATAAGTTGCAATTGAAGTTGTGCAAAAAATCCTCAAGTTTATCCATAAATTTGTTGAAGTTGTCCAACCTTAATCGTAATTGATGTGGTTCTAAGATTTCTTTTATCTCATTTATAGATAAAATCTTCTATTTAGTATAAAGTCATTTTATATATCTTGTTCGTAGATAGACACAAGAGTTTACCAATGATAAATAGCTGCTCCTCTAGTGATATCAAATGATGTCTAAGACAAAAACAACATTTTAGACTGAACTCAAACTCTTGTTTTTTATTAATAATTTCCTAATTTAATTAAATGTCTATTATTTATAAATGATAAATTAAATAATAATAAACTCAAAATAATCCTAAATATACACTCATAAATATAAATATAAATAAATAATAACTAAAGATATAATTAAAATAAATAAAATATACATAACACATTCAACACAACAATTCACATATACGATACTCATTAGTTCTATTTTTTTATTCATTTTTTAGAATATCCTAAAATTATATCATTTTTTAAAACATTTAAATTTTTTATTTTTTAATATTAAAAATTAAAAATTTTAATTTTAATATTATTTTTTTGAATTTTAATATTAAATATTCAAATTAAATTTTTTCTAAACTTTATGAAAATCATTAATATTCAAACAATTTGGGAACACGTTAGGGCATGATTAAAACAAGAAGCACATGTTTCACCTACTTTTCATCACCATTAATCACAGGTAACTCCATCTCCCTTTCTCTCTCTCTCTGTAAAATTGATACATGAACCAGCAATCCAAAAATCGGATTATTATTTTAGAATGTGCATAATTTTTTTTTTTAAGTAAAACGTACAACAAATGTAAATTTGTGTGTGAGTGAGATCCCATCTTTTGTTCTGGAAAAACAATGGATGAACTGACAATTTTGCCAACGAAGTAAGTTCTGTTTCAATGCCATTACACAAATTGAACCACATGTCGTTTAATTGTATCCCATAAACAAAACAAAATAAAATATAACAGAAGCGTACCTAAAATTCTAGTAATGTCTATCGACCTACTAAATCTCTATTTGTTCTTCCCGTGTTGCACGTTTTGTAGCCATTTGAGTTATTGCAGCCTCTGTTTAGGTGGGCCGGCGTGTTCAGTACCAACCAAAGGACAACCGACATTAAATTACGATTTGCACGTGTCAAAGTAAAGTTTAGTCAGATGTGTTAGTGGGGGCCCATCCTACCATCCAGCTTCACATCTAATTTTCAGCCTCAGGGCCTGAGGTACCTTTTCCTTCTCGGCTCTCTGGGATCCGCACCAACCGGCAACCGCCAACAGTCAAGCAATCCTAATCCAACTCTCCTTTGCGTACGATAGTAATAATATACTTTTATTTTTTTTTATTTTTTCATGACTCTTTTATTTTAAATATCTTAAAAATATTAATATAAAATATTTTCATAATAAATGTAAAGTAAATGAATTTAATAAACGATGCACCTTTGAAAATGTTATCTAATCCGTGCGATATGACCCATAAACAAATGAATATATGAGATAAATTAAACGGCATGGTAAAAGAAATCAATAATTTTTATGGTTCATTTAAATATTCGATTAAAAGTTTATTCATAAAATGTATTTTTCCCGAACGAAAGATTTTCAATTAAAATTTGAAGTTGACCCATTGTTTCTTCTTTTAAGCTATCCATTATGGATTTAAGGTCACCACACTATAAAATTCCTCTTAATTAAGCAATAACTCTCCTGATATTAGTATGTGTCCAAGCTTTCCTTTATATAAGCTAATTCCACGAAAGATTGTAATTCGTGCAAACAAAAGGGGTAAAACGGAGAAAGAAAAAAAGAAAATAACTAAAAAAAAAAGGGTAGAGATGTAAGCAAAGTTACCTTTGATTTTGATAAATTTTCATTAAATATTATGTGTGAAAATTGTTGATTCCAAATTACGTTTTTAAAACTTTATAAAAGCATCAAAAATACAAATTTAAAAATTTTTAAAAACTATAGAAAATGTAAATTCCAACATTTTTATTAAATACAAATAAAATTTTTTAAAAATATAAATTTAAAAATTTTTAAAAACTTAAAAAATATAAATTAAAAAAATAAAAAAAGAATTGAAACATAATTATCAAAAATTAATTAATTTTATTTAAAGATATTTTGGAATAAAACTTAAAATATAAAAAGCATTTTTTGGTGAAAATAGAAGCGACCTTTCCAGCAGCACAAATGTTCCCTCCATTTTTCTACATACTCTCTCCTGCCATGTCACTATATACCTTCCAGGTGGCACTATATTTGCCACAGGGCATTCCCATATATATATATATATATACACGTATATGTGTGTGTAAAAGGCATAAAGATTGATCCGCCACATAGTTTAAGACATTTAAAACCATCGAATCAGATTGCTGGCATTAAATATATCGGTCGTCACATCAAAATCAAACTTCCAGATCACTCCTTTCCACGTCGTCGATTAAATATGTAAAGTGATTTTGGATTTCATCTTTCGTTTTCTCTTTGAGGAACAAGCTATGGAGGAAGAGGAGGAAAGGAACAGAGCGAGCGAGGAAGCCGGTGGCGTTTCCGGCGTCAAATCTCCAGCGTTGAAACTGCAGAGAGAGGCGGGAACAGCTCAGTTGAACGATGGCATCATGGCGTGGTTATCGATGGAAGGTAGTGAGACTGACTCAATGAGTGAGTTGTTGAAGCTTCTGGACGACTCACCGGAAGCTACCACGTCAGCATCCTCGTCTAGGTTATCTCCGACTTCGTATGGGATGAGGGTTAAGTTCAGCGACAACCCATACTCGTCAGAGTTGATTTTCAGTCGTCGTCTTCGTACATCACCATCAACGGCAACGAAGAGAGTTGCGGCTGGTCGTTTTCGGACTCGGAGTCCAGCCTGATGGCCAGTGTGGACATGGGAGGGATTTTGAGCACGAATGTGAAGGTTAGGAGTGGTCTGGAGAGAATCAGAGGGTGGTTGGAAGCGGAGAAGGAGGCACGGGGGTAAAAGCGAGGAAGAGGCGCGTTGGTGGATGGTGGATTGGGACAAAGAGCAACTGGCGAGGATTTTGGGCGAGGAGGAGTGCCTTCTTTCAAAATCTTAACTGGAATTTTCCCATATTTAAAAAAAATTTCTGGTTTTGGAAAATGGGAACTAATGTTAATACTAGAAATTTAGAAAATAGGAAAACAGGGTTAAGAGAATTATGAAAGGCATTAAAAGAAGGCAGGACTCATTGCACGCTGCTTCTGCCGCTGCATTGTTTTGGAAATGGCCTGTCTTGGAATTTCCTCTTTGTCTTTACTGTTTAGCAAAAAAGAACGGATATATCAGAATAGAAAGATACTGAAACCATGGGAATCTTTACTAATAAATTGTGTATATCCATCCAGATTCCAGACCAATTGGTCAATGCAAAGAACTAACGGGTATTGTTAAAGCTTTTTTTATGGAAAATATGTACATGATCTTCTTGTTTTGTGGTCGGTTCTGGAAAGGTCATGAAGAAGGAAGGAGTAAAACGTAAACTAACGGAAGCCGCAAGTACTCCAGGAAAACTCCAAATGATTTGACATGCAGCCTTCAAAACAGTTTTGTAGAGATTGGATTTAAATATTGAATAGGGAAAAAATATTTAAAAATTACGATTTGGCATTTTTTTTGGGATTAAATTTTCAACTCGGTGGAGAAATGGTCCACCTACCTTTGATGGGTCCAAATGATTCTCGACTTTTGTATCGAGATCCAGAACCACTTATGTGCAAGCATTAAGGGTCCAGGCTGTTTAACCTCTTTAGACCAAACCAGACATCTTAACTAAAGGCATTGGGCCCATTTGACCCAATTCCTTAACGTAAGGTAAAATTTTACAAGGCCATTGTTTTAACTCCCGATGTGAAAAAATGTTTACTAGTAGTATTATTTTCAGGGGGAAATGAAAAAAAAAAGAAGATAACTTGTGTTAATCTGTTATAGTCACTCCAATGTAGTATGATTTTGTTTGCAGAAATGTTTGTTATCTTTCAACATATCTTTTTTTTTTCTTCTCAGCCTTACACCTTTATCATATGAATGAATATTTTATTCCATGCCATCTCTTTTTCTTATCTATTCATTTTCCTTTTCTAATTTTCTCAAAATTTCTCTCTCCTTCCTTTAAGCAAGGATAAATAATTTAATCTTCCATGTAAAATATAGGGTTGGACCACTTGATGCCCCAAATATATCATTTTTAGGCACACATTACGACTACTGATCCCGTCGTATCAACTGAAATAAGGATCATCAATCAAATTTAGCACGAAACTAGGGACAGTTCCTGGCTCAAGAATTCTATTCTAGCTTGTGTTAGGATTAAATCTCTAATTCTACTCTCAAAAGAGATGATAAACAGAAGCGAAGCTAGAAATATGAGAAAGGAAGGACCAAATAATAATTTTACTAGAAAAAACAAAGAATTAAGTATTATTTTTGGTGATATAAAAATAATTTTGGGGAGGCCATGGCCCCTGTAACCTCTTTAGCTACGCCCCCGATAATAAATAAATATAAAAAATATAACATGAAACACAAGATTTATATTGATTCATTTTCAATGATAGAGCTATTAGTATAATTACGACGACCAAATTATATGTTTAAAAGTTCCAACATACCCTTACATCTTAACAATGTCATTCTGAGTAGGGGTAAACGTTAATTAGGCTCCGCACTTAAAGACTCGAACCCGGATCATATTTCTTAGTTAACCTTTCATTGTCCCTTCATAGTAGAGTATTGGCTCTCTCGATCTCTTTGTAGTTAGTATTAAATATCATTCTCTAGTTAGAGAGGCTTAGTATAGCATGAAAAGCCGTAATACCATTTGATACATTCTCGAAGTTTAAATATCAAGTCTGATTTTTTTTTTTTTTTTGAAAAGTGAAGATTGGAATCTTAATCTTTAAGAAATCATACAATTACTGAAATAAATGTTCGAGTGCCCCGAGGTTTCATTTTTAAATTGAAGAAACCTAGCTAAAATGCCAAAAAAAAAAAGGCCAAAAGTCAAAACTAAATGCAATAATCTTGCAAAATGCAAATAGTATTAATAATAAACAACGTAGATTGTACAAGGAAAAAAATGAACCAAAAAAAAAAACTTATCAAGACATGAAAATAAGCCCACTAGTTCACTACTATACTTTTGTTTCGGTGATGGCAAATTGTCAATCATATTCATTTGAGAACAAAAAAAAAAAAAGGCAAAGAGGTGACGTAATTGAGGCACAAAAAGAAAAGTAAAACCCAACAGCGATTTTTTTTTTTTTTCTTTTGGCCAACAACGATTGAAAATGATAATTTTGATACCAAAATGTCACTACTTTTGTACCCATCAAATCATTCTCCCATCAACAAAAAATCGGAAAACAATAGCTTTACTACTTGTTTTTTACCCTCCTTTCAAGTTTTAACTTCTTCACTCAGTCCTGAGTTTCTCAGTCTTTGGCATTTCTCCTCCAAGTGCACGTGAAGCTACGGAGACTCGGAGACCATTTCGGGTCCATGCTTGATGCTTCAATGCTCAAGGAATTTGGTCACGAGAGTCGATGTGAAAAAAAAAATGATGTTGGGGAACTCTGAAATTTTGACTTGTACTCTTAAATTTTGCCTTGATAGCGATGCACGCATCAACCAGTCTTTATACAATTAATTGAAAGCTTTCAGTACATCAAAATGAATTTTTTTTTCTGCTAATATATGTTCTCTACTTATGCTTTTGACCATCATTGTCAACGAGAACTCATCAGTCATCAACCCTATACTGTAACCATAAGTCAATTGTCCCTGTTAGTAACAGATAAATCAAAATTTGTCCAGTCTTCCTGTGGGTTTTCAAGCTATAGGGAAAGGACAGGGAGTTCAGGATTCAGACAAATAATCTTACCAAATATTCATTCTCTCCTAGAAGGCTACTTGACAACTGAGTCAGGGATACTGTTAAAAAAAATTACCTTTGAATTGATCAGAACTTGGTATTGGTAATTAGTGCGAAAAATTTCGGTGTGATTAAAAGCAAATAATCCTGTCAACTGTTAATGTCAAATGGACAGTTCAAAACCATTGATTTTCTTGGCAGGCAAGTATCTGAAAGCTTTTTTAATCTTCACTCACCTTTATTCCTTTTGATTTTTAATTTGGAATAGATTTGATAATTAAACATATCGACCTGCACTACCTTTAATGAAGATTTAAGTGAAAGTTTTTTGAGCTTTGGGAGATGTCGACAGAAATTAAAATGCAATTAAAAAGAAAACTTTGTTAAAGAGAAGAGATAGAGGAACATATGCAGAATCATGTAGCTAGTTTATTTAAATAATAAAAAACAATAAAAACGATGGGTCATGGTAATAAAACTCTGTGATAGTGCTTATCTTCGCCCATGGTGGCTTTATCTCACATCATTACATCTTACCTTATTCAATCTCGTGGGCCAAAAAAATCAAACCCTCGAATGATTTCAAAATTTCTTCGTTAGATAGATGATATAAAGATTAAAAATACTTAAAGATATCGTGTGATTTATTGGAAAAATATTTGTATAATAAAAGGAAAAAGATAATATGTTAATGGTCATGATCTGTTGGTAGAACAATTATAAGAATTTAATTGATTTCAAATAAAAAAAAGTTGATATGATCATTGTTAATTGTTTTGTACTTAATTATAATTGAATGAAATAAAAAGAAAATGAAGGGATTTGTCCAATAAAAAGTAAAGTGAATGGATAAGGGTGGAAGTAATTGTTTTAAACAAAGTAAGTTGGGATCGAGCTAGAAATGACAAGAGGTCTTGATCTGATTATGAATCTTTGTTCAATCAAAGACGAAATCTGTTGTTAAAGCAAAGGCTTCAAATCTGTTATATTTTGAAGATAAATCCAACCCAAAGAAGGGATTTTAATTGAAACCTGATGAAGAAAGCATGTCACATTTTGCCTCCGGATCAAGTATTTCAAAGATCTGGCCACAATAATCCTCTTCACTGTTATAACTGATCTCCGATGTTTTGTTGCTTCTAGGGGGTTTTGAAAGATGATAAAGAAAGCTTCTCATATTTTGCCTCCAGAAGTACTTCAAACATCTGGCCATAATAATCTTCTTCACTGTTACAAGTAATATCTGATGTTGTGTTGCTTCTAAATCCTAAGTATGATTCCAAAAAATAATGAATGTCCCGGTTGTCCATATATATATATATATATATATATATATATACTTGCTTAAATCCAAAGAAACCAATATATTTCCTTTATACTAATTTGATGCTTCACTTCGAATGAAAAACAAGTCCCCTCTCTTACACCAAAGAGAGAGAGAGCACCTCAATTTAAATGACTCATAAAACAAAAGTTTATTACGTGATAAATTTAAAAATTATAATAAACAAAAATATCATTATAGAATATTATGTTAAATATTTAAAATTAATTGGCAATAGGTCAAAAGGCAATTTTAATATAAGATTATAAAAAAATTAATATTTAAGAGATATAAGATAATATTACTTTAACAAAAATAATCGCACTAGCCTCGAAAGAGAGATGGAAAGTGCAAAGTACATTAAATTATCAAATAAATATTTTTTCCCTGTTATACTGTGATTTAAGATGGTTTTGTTAAAAATTTTAATATAAAAAGCTTTTTAATGCAGCATTAGATAGTAATTAGAATGCTTCTAAAATGTTTCCATTTGTGCTCAAATCACATTTGTTTATCTAATTACTTTTAATAAAGTGAACATTCCCTAATATGTCAATTCATGGATGCACCCATAAGATATAAATTGTTAGAATGCTGACAGAAATGAAGGGCATAAGCTCATAGCATCGGCAAAAAATGTATCGGGGGTTAAAAAATGTTACATTTGTATGATTACATAATTATGGTCTAGGACAGGCCAATCAAAATGATTAGGATCAATGACTTGTTAAGTTGGCGGGCCGTCCCCAGCCCCAATTTACATGTGAGGTTGGTGGAAGGCACTGTCAACCCTTTATTGTCATTCATCCCACCACCATAATATCTCAATAATCTTGGCTTGTTTATGTTTTTCGTCTTTTAATGTACTAATACTCTAATATTCTTGAAATAGTGGTATACATCGACATAAACGGCAGTGTGTTTGAGGAAGACTGGGGAGATGATTTTAAGAGTGAGTGGCCTTTAGGGTATAAGCTATATATTTGTAGCTAGTACAGTTCAAGAAAAGTGGAGCCCTGTCCTTATTAGAGAAATTAAATAATGTGGGAAATTAAAGTTCGAAGATGCCATAGACTATACAGTATACCCCCTTATAAATTCCTTACCTGTAACTCAATGTAACCTCACAGTTCTTCACTGTGTTCACTCCCACGGAAAATTTCCCAGTTGTTTCTTGTGTCTTTCTGCTGCTAGTGAAGCTTTAAAAGGTAGCTACTATAATGGACAAGAAGCCAAGAATTGTGATAATTGGAGCAGGGATGGCTGGTCTTACCGCAGCTAACAAGCTCTATACTTCCACTAGCTTTAAAGATTTTTTTGATCTATTTGTTGTTGAAGGTGGCACTAGAATTGGTGGCAGAATCAACACTTCAGAGTTTGGAGGTGACAGAATTGAGATGGGTGCTACTTGGATCCATGGTATAGGAGGCAGCCCAGTTCACAAAATTGCTCAAGAAATCCATGCACTAGAGTCTGACAAGCCATGGGAGTGCATGGATGGCTTCTCGGATGACCCAAAGACCATTGCTGAAGGTGGGTTCGAGCTAAATGCCTCTATTGTTGACCCCATGTCGAACCTTTTCAACAACCTGATGGATTTTGCTCAAGGAAAGCTGACTGGAGACAGTGGAGGCGGTGGAGACGTTTGTTACTATAATTTTGCAGCTAAAGCAGCATCCAAAAGTTGTACAATTAATGGTGGCTTTGGTAACCAAAGTGTCGGTGCTTTTCTTAGACAAGGCCTTGATTCTTATTGGGATTCCTCCAAGGACCGCGAGGAGCTCAAAGGATACGGTAAATGGAGCAGAAAGTTGCTAGAAGAAGCCATTTTTGCCATGCATGAAAACACCCAAAGAACTTATACTTCAGCTGGTGACCTTTTGACTCTAGATTTGGAAGCAGAAAGCGAGTACCGCATGTTTCCTGGTGAAGAAATCACCATTTCTAAAGGCTACTTGAGCATAATCGAATATCTTGCATCTGTTCTTCCTCCTGGTGTAATCCAATTAGGCCGCAAAGTCACAAGAATTGAATGGCAACCCGAGGGTCATCAATCTGTAGAAATGGCAAATGGTTATAATTCCAGGCCTGTGAAGATACACTTCTGTGATGGATCGGTTATGTTAGCTGATCATGTGATAGTCACAGTTTCACTGGGGGTCCTAAAAGCTGGAACTTGCCAAGATTCGGGTATGTTCAATCCTCCACTTCCTTCTTTCAAGACAGAGGCTATATCAAGACTTGGATATGGTGTTGTTAACAAGCTGTTTCTGCAATTGAGTCCAACTGGTAATCGAAAAGCCAATGATGTGAACAAGTTTCCTTCCTTGCAAATGGTTTTTCATCCTTCAGATTCTGACTTTAGGCATAAAAAAATCCCATGGTGGATGAGGAGGACAGCTTCTCTGTCTCCCATTTACAACGATTCAAGTGTCCTGCTATCTTGGTTTGCAGGGAAAGAAGCCCTTGAGCTTGAAACGCTTAGCGATGAAGAGATTATAAACGGAGTGTCAACAACAGTTTCTACTTTATTATCAAAACCTCACAAGGAAGTGAAGTCTAATTCCCATGAATTCTGCAATGGGAATGTGAAATCTGTTGAGAGCTCTGGTGAAAGTGAAGTAAGATTTGTCAAGGTTTTGAAGAGCAAATGGGGTAGTGATCCTCTATTCTTGGGATCCTACAGTCATGTTGCGGTTGGATCAAGTGGTGCTGATTTGGACACAATGGCTGAGCCATTACCAAAGGTTGGGAGCTGTGAGTCAACTGGTGTGCATCCACTTCAAATTTTGTTTGCAGGGGAGGCTACACACAGAACCCACTATTCTACAACCCATGGTGCTTATTTTAGTGGCCTTAGGGAAGCCAATAGGCTTCTCCAACACTATCATTGTGTTGGAGTTTAGACTTACCAATCTAATTTAATTTATTTTTGAATACCCATTTTCCTGATCCTTCTCGTTTTCTATCTAAAGCATCTTTCTTATTGTCTTTAAAGTAAGCAAGAGTGAGTGAGAGCAAAAGAGGAACAAATATTAGGGGAGGGGGGGGGAATGAAAGAGATAGATGGGGATATTTTTAGATGTATGGAATGAATTAAAGAATCTTCTTTTCAATTTTCTATTGGTTTTCTTTGTTTGTGAGTTCAAGGTTTCCTTTTCAATACATAATCTTGCTTTCCTATTCAAAGCAAAACAATTTTAAGTTTGTGTTTGGTATTGAATGTTTGATGGTTGGGAGTAAAGAACAAGAGAGGCTTGAAATCCCAGATCTCTTTTCATCTCTCTGTGTCTCTGGATATTGTTTTGGTTTATGCCTGATCACTGGACAGGATCCGCTAAACCCGGCTCTTTCCAGCTAGGAATCTCTTAAATACGGTTCCTTTTCTGGCTTTTCTCTTTGCCAATATTTTGAGATCTCAAATTCAAACAAGGCCTTGTTATCTCTCTTTGCGCCTTGCCAACAAAAAAAATGAAATGAACTTGGGACAATCGATGTGCCGGTTGTGATGTCGTAAAGTCACCAACACGACACCTACTGTATCCAAACAATGCAGCCCTGAGTCGGACCAGTAGCGGAGTCCATGGAATTGGAGTCCATCAGCATTTCTTACCAAAATGTGCTGAACAATCAGAAGGGATCAGAGATGCTTATTGCCATCTGATTGCTTTGATATTTGGTTTTTGGTGGGGGGACCCTTTCGGCATGATAGGTCTAACTCCATGCATACGTGACATTGCAGACATACACAAAGACAGTTAGCTCTTAGCCTGTTAGTAGACAGCACCAGTGGCCTACGGCCTACCCACTGGGTACCATAGATTTCTCTGCAAAGGAAATCTATAGCTTTAGTGTGATAGGCGTAGAAAAGGACAGTTCATAAGCAAACAATATCAGCTGTCTGGGGTTATTTCTGTTCTCATATATCCCAAGTCCACCCGTTGGAAGTCACGGTATCCAACCATCCAACGGTATCTTCATCTTTCAATTTGGGTCCACCACACCCTAATAATTGACCCTGATGCTGTTGATGAAATTCGTCCATCTGAAGACGTTTCATGATTTAAAACCAAATCTGTAACAACAACGAGAAATCTACCAAGGTTTTTTAATGGGAAAATCCAAAACGGTTTTGATCTCCTTAATCTTTGGGTTGATATTTTAGGGTGAGTGAGAGCACTGTATGGTCAAATCAGTAAACCTATTCATTGAGACTCCATTATTGTGGTTTGTAACATTTGCCAGGCTCTCCCCCAGAAAACTTCAATGGCCCACTAGTTGTCTCTTTTTGCCTCTTGTGGGCTTCAATCACTCTTTGATGATTGTACATATCGCAGACCCCTCTGACACCAAGCCCTTGTCTGATTCATAAACAAACAAATGAGAATCTCCATTTCCGAACTCACCCACCTCACCCACTGCCCCATTCCAAACATCTTACCGCTACTTACTTACTTGACTAGACCCTCTTTTTTCCTGATAATCATCATTATCAACCCCTTCGTTAGCCATAGTGCTAATGGTCAATCAATTCTCCAGCTCCTATTTGCTATCTGATGCCATAATTTGTCATGATCACACCCTCTAATTCACAAGTCTTGGCAATTATCAATACCAAATTATAGTCCAACTATTGCTGTAATTATTCAGGTTAGCAGTGCAATGCAAGCGAACTCCAATTTTCATCTTTGTGCTACTTTGGATTGACTGCTTTCATTAGGTTTAAACTTTATTTCACTGTTAGATTGCGGCCCTGTCTGTCATGGTAGGAATCATCGAATCCCCAACACTTATAATGTGGGGGGCCGTTATTAATGCAGGATTAAGATATTGCAATATCAACGGAATCTTCAACGCAATGAGATGCTTGCTGGTGGATTTTGCTCTTTAAACTTTACATCTTGCTTTTTGACATTGTCTTTTAGGCAATCCTTATATTCATGTTTCATGCTCACAGATTTTGCATATATATTTTCATTTGAAAGGATACTAAAGTTATTGAACACTGCAATCATTTCTTTGAAACTATCAAATGTAACGTGGAGCCTAAAGATTGAACCAAGGTGGAACAATTTCGTCCGAAGCAATGTAAAAAGTAAAAGGGACAAGAATAAAAATAAAAAAGGGATGTGTTGAAACAACACCTACTGATCACCCGTGACCGATCCAGCTTGTTGTTCTTTTTCCCTTCTTCCATTCTAAGTTCTAACCAGTAATCTTCAGACATGATAGAACATAAACCTTTAAACAAGTTAAAAGGAAAACAACTTGCTTCAACAATCCTGTCAATGGGAAAAAAAAGGGTCTTTTTTATTCAGTTTCAACATACCAGCTGATAATTTCAGTAACTTGAATTAAGAAGCTTAGAACCGTACGTACGATTCCAGCCTGTTTCCATATTTTCCCTTTATTCTGTTGAATGATCAATTGACTCATTTTCTTGTTTGAAATTTCGGGACTCATCATTTTCTACTTCAAGACAATATAACTTCTGTATTAGAAATCCCAATTTTTTTTCTTTAATCAAATGATCTTGTTTACTTTCTTGCAAATCTTAGGTTTAAAAAGTTTAATAACACACAAGGAGAAAGCAGTGTGCTTTATTCTCCCGAAATGAGAATTAACTTTTCTATCCTTGGAGAACCAATGATTCTCCAACATGGAGATTGTCTGATTTAAGTAAGTTATCTTGTTGGCATCTTATAAAGTTCCTTCCTTGTGATGATAACATAGCACACTGTTTCAGTCTTTTAACTTAAAAAGAACAAATGGTATGTCAAAAAAATTTATAGTAAAGGAATCTAGAGAGCTACTTATAGGGATTTTAGGGGTCTTTCTTTGGAGGCTGTCCCCTCAATGTCCCCACAAAAGTCATAGTGGCATCTGATACTAATAATAATAATAACAACCAACTCTTTAGAGTCTGATTGATGCCGCCTTCTTTTACTTGCAGGTGAATTTTATTGCGGATGCAATGCTACTCCACAATATGTTTTTCTTTGATCTTGTCCTTCACAGCACGTGTTCAAAAGCACCAGCTTGTTGGATTTGTCTTTTTAATGTTAAAACAGTGAGGTAACAACTGGTAGAAAACAAAAGTTTTGGCCAGTGGCCTAGGACACTGCAGGTAATTTTCAGGAGACCCCTAGATGATAAAAAGCATTGATGAGGAGTACTTTCTGATAAATTTACTCAGACTCAGTAATTGGATTTGGACTTTTTTTCCCCTAATGTGAGAGTGCCAATATATATTTTCTTTTAGAGACATTCCATCCAGGCTCCAGGCTCCAGGCTCCAGGCTCCAGGCTCCAGGCATCCAGTGGTTTTTCCTTTGTAGCTTGTAGTAAGACTTCTCCTCTTAAGGCTTACAAGTAAGGAGGTTTAAACATTTACTAAGCTTTGGTTTGATAGTTTGACGAGTTCGAAATTGTAAATTGAAAAACTATTTCTAATTAAATTTGATTTGAAACTTTAAACTCAGTTTAACATTCTTGTTACCTTCTAAATCACAATTTTACAGCCAAAGCTCTTGAAAAATTAGTACGTGCATTTTGTTTATAATGGAAGAAGATTCATATATACTTCCAACAAAAAGCAGAATGTTAGATCCGTATCCAACTTAGGATATTATTCGTTTTAATTCTGAAAGTTTTTATAGTTTTATTTTATAAAAAGTATTTTTTAAATTTAAATTTTTATATATATATTATAGTAGATTTTCAAAACCTTCAAATATGAAATTGAAGTGTTACAAATTTTTTGTTAAAACTTAATATTTCGATCAAATCTAAGATAAAATATAGACAAAAAAAAGGTGGTTCCTGTCACGCAAGAGGTGGCTTCTATAAGATTTTAAAATAGGCTCATATAATATAGCACTAACTCCTATATAAACTGTTAACTTAATTTTATTATTATTTGTAAATATTTGTATTTAACTTATAAAATATTATTTATTTTAATTTAAAAATCTCATGATTTTATCTCACAAAATATTTTTCATAAATTTAAATTTAAATATTTACTTATAAATTATAACAAATCCTTCAAATTTTTAATGTAAAATTGGAGTGTCACATGAAATCTGAATTAGTAAAAGTACAGCTAACTCAATCGTGAACCATGATGGAGTTGATGCCCCAACGACAAGAAAGAAGAAAAAAAAAAGTGGAAATCATGTCAATTTTTTTGTAGATAACATGAAGGTTTTAGTTTCGAGTTAATAATATTTTGGTCTAGCTTTCTTTACTCCTAATCTAGTCACCATATAATAGAATGGAGCTCAGCTTTTAAATCCTATATTAAGCTTCCTATTCTCAGGATGCAGCTTCTTTTATAGTAAGGAAAAAATATATATATTTGATTTTGAGTAATTCCTCAAATGTTTTACCGAGTCCATACACCATACTTCATAAACAAAAGGTATCTTGCATTTTCAAAAGCGCTCATTGATTTTTGGGCGTTGATGCCATTTCAATGCATTAACAGAACTTTATATGCTTGAATTAATATCTTGAAAATTATTCGTTAAAAAAACAAGTTTAGCACAAACCAATCCAAAAGAGGAAAGAGGTAATTATATTTTTTGTTTACAATTGCAAAGGTACCATAAGGCAGTAAAAAAATTACTACTATTCAATGTGAAATTGTGCTGCTTTATTTTTCTATTGAGTTGCAAATTATTACTTTCTTGCTTTACAGTTTACAACTGTAACTTCTTACAAGACGAAAGCTTGATTCACTTTGTTCTTCTGACCAAAGAGATACCCGTTGGATCACCACCCCATTCTTCGAAAACAACCAGCAAGTTCCCTGTTGGATATAGCCAAGAGCGTGGAACGTGATACCTGAATATATACACGAAAATTCCCTATCAATTGAATTGCCTGGATTTGTATCACTTACATATACGATGGGAGCAAACGGTAAGCTGAAGGCAAACTCACCATCTTTGAGAAGGCTGTCCACAACCATATAGACATTTATTCTCGTTAAAAAATCCGGCGTAACTACATTGATTACAGGTACCAAATGCCTTATTAGCAGGCCAATGACGGCCTATGCTATTTCCATTAATCCAGATTTCACCTTTCCCCATGGTTTTCATATCCAGAGCTAATGGATCATTGCCTTGTGGTGAATCAAAAGTTGCCTAGAAATTAATGCCAGAAAATATAAATTAGTAATGTAAGAATATCAATTGTAACAATGTGCCAAGATAATTCTCACCTTGTACCATGTTAAGGGCTTCTTTATTGCTAATGCTGGTCCATCTACCCACTTGACCGAGGAGCTTCCTTTGGCTGTGTAGAGACTCAAAGCTTCACCTTCCACACCAATCTTTTCAAAACAATTTGAAAGATATATAGGAATCGTTAGTCATCTATATGTATTTGTATTGCCATTGTTAATGTTTTAGCTAATTTCATTTTTTTTCTTGCTGAATCCATGAAATCATAATTTGGGATAATCAAGGAAATCTAATCTTTGAAAAATGAATTTAGCAGCTCAATACACTCTTAACTGTCCTGCTTGTTATTATATTTGAAATTGTTAGAAAATTTTCATCAGAATACTACTTTTTTTTTGTTTTTATTTAAAGTTATCAAAATTTGAACGAAAGATAAGAGTTCAGAACTCTACCAATAAATCACATGATTGTTGGCCGGCAGAGTTTCATCTGATAGGGTGAAGGATGTTTCTTTATTCATGTTTCATCCATAAACTTTCTTTTTTCGAGTCACTCTTTTGTTCAAAGGTTAACTTGTCACCTAATTAATTTCTTAGAATTATGGGTGTACTAGAAGTGTAGAGCAGGAAATGTACGAAACAGACCTTGTAAGACCATGTCCATCTAGACATGTCCCAAATCCCTGAATTAAGGCCTTTCAATGTGACGGGACCAAGAATTCCAATGTTCCATTGTTCAAAATGCTTTCCAACATTCTGAAAACAATCGTGCAAGTTGGTAGAAACACAAAAGAAAAAAAAAAACCATTAGCTTCTTGTACCTCTCATATACGTTTGTAAGAAAATAGCAAAATTGAAACAAAATCTGACCGGAAGTCCAACTGAAGAACTCAGCAAAGAAATCTTGTTAGTTCCAGCTCTGAGGTTCACTTTGTCAATAAATTTTAAATTTGGGTTCTTCAAGTTCCCATAAGCAGTTCCTGCCCAAAACCATGGATAAACCAGTCCATTAGCAACATAAATTTGTAATGCATTTTGAACTTCATGTTAAATAAAATAATCCCTTCAATGCTGTGCCGTCTACCTGATAATTGACCATTGATGAAAACACCTAGAGCATGGCCCGCAGATTCAACTGTGAGGATTGGAAGCTGCCCATTCTTCAGAAATCCTTCATTGGCTTCTATATTGACACTGTTGCATGTAGACAACATTAACTAGTATTTGGGAGTCGAAAATGACAAAAATTGTTTCTGAATAACATATATACTCACTCTGTCATGTACCATAAATAGTCTGAATTATCCCAAGTTGAATTCAATTGCTCCTTTAAACCACCAGCAGTAAATGATTTCTTATCACCCACGGAGGCAGCAGCTTCAGTGTACGATTGCCAAGAGAATGTCGCACCATTCACAGGCACCATCCCCATATGAAAGTTAGGAGCAGAAACCTAAGTACAACACCTAAGTTTGACCTCAATTCCGATTATTTGATTTCTAACAGGAACAAGAAAAGGAGCAGGGGAGGTGGGGGCATTGACCAAATGATGTAGCTTGTACGCTATTTTCTTTACCTTTGCAGTGTTGAAGATTGCATTCTTGCAGTCAGGTAGAATGCTAATAGACCATGGAAGGAGATCATATTGCATATTTCTGAAGGTCACGGTCGCAGAGTTTTCTTGATCATAGTTTGCTAGGAATGCAGCACAAGTATTTGACCCCGATTCGAAAACATGAGCCTTGATATGGAATAAAATAAGGTTCAGTTTAAAGCTAAAGAGGATAAAGGCAAAAAGATAGAAGCACAAAGTAAAAATTTTGTCTTAACCAGCTGAATAAAACCTCTAACCTCTTGATTTTTCCCAAGTGATGTGACTGTGGGGTTCACAGAGACTAACGCCGGTTCACAAAGCTTGATGGCTTTATGCAAATCTCTTAAATGGCTCCATTTTGGTTCCCTAACCAGCCCTATCATCGAAGGAAATATGGCTAATTAAACGATTAATTGGTTGGAAATTGGATGAATTTGGAGTTTAGCTTAATTAATTTGTACAGTCATAACAGATTTGAGTTTAAATTTTAATAAATGTAACTTTTTTTTTAGACTATTTGGAAGTGATGATATCATATGCATGTCTTGTAGCAAGTAACAAAAAACAAGGTACAGATAAAGAGGCAGGCAGATTTTGGGTTGCTATTTTTTTACCATATTCATCAATTGGAGCATCGTAATCATAACTGGTAGCGATAAATCTACCAGATGTCCTCCCAAAATTTGTTCCTCCATGATACTGAAGCCAGAAGAAATCAAAGGATTAAAAACTTAAGAATTGTTATAAACAGCATTTGAATCGATCAATGTAGCCAGATGAATTAATCATCAAAATTTAGGGTATAAGGAAGTGTTGGCATACCATATAATAGTTTACAAATGTGCCGTTGTTCTGTATAAACCTTGCAACTGCAAATGCAAGGTCCTCTACTGGTCTATAAGGCAATGCTCCACCAAACTCCAATAACCTGGATTAGGAGTTAGTCCTGCCTGACACTAGGGAAACTGACACAGTTATCTAGTTCTTTACAAAGAGAGAAAAATTGGCCCATATTGTGTGACTTACCATCCACTCCAGACTTCTGTCCACATTTTTGGTTTGTAGTTCTTATTAGGAATGAAATTTTCACAGTAAAACCCATTGCAAGTGTTTATCTGTAAAATAAATGATGGAAGTGAGGTGTTGGAAGAACATATTAATCATTTAGCAAAGGAAAAGTGATAGAATATATGTTAGACATATGAAACCATATGACTTTAATCAGATATGTGAAGCAACTCCTTAATTTACACTCTACCCAAATGAAAACTTGTAGGAAATGGTTATTTCACAACAATGTATTTTCATTTCATTCATATCATGTTATATAATCATATTATTGAAAAAATAAATCAACTATTTATTACACATCACATGTATAAATTTATTGAAATAAATATTTACAATTTAATTATTGATTGATTTTTTTTAATAACGTGATTAGATGACATAATTTGAATGAAAAATACAATGTAAAATAATCATTTTATATAATCTTTTTTCTATCTGTCTAGATTGGTCCTTGCCTGTCTCTAGTTACCTAGTAGAGTTTTTATGGCTAAACAAAGGGATTGCCCGAAAAATAGGGAATAGGAACGACGTAAAAAACAAAGAATTAAAAAGGAAATAAAAAAATGGCAAAAACTTCTTACAATTGGATCAGGGGCATCCTCTTGTTTGCACATGACCCATGGTACAGAAGTGTTGAGACCTACTGCCATTTTTGCTGCCCATTCTGCGTAGTCTTTTCCACTTTTACCAATCTCAAACTCCACGAGTTCATATTCGTTCTCTATCTGCCATGATTTGTGGAACAGTATACAAAATTTAGAGTTTACAAAGATCAAAACAATCAAGATATAATAACACAAAATAAAGAAAGAGAATCATAAGTAAATTTGTTTATCTTCTAACCTGAGCCAAAATTATTGGTCCTCCTTGAGGTTCAAACAAATTTTCTGCTTTCATCATGCTGACAATCTTCTGTGTAAATCCTCCCATTGCCACCTTAAACATAATTATATGAAATTTAAAATTGCTTAGTCACCCATGGAAACATCGGAACATTCATAAAAAGAAGAGAAGTGGGATTTTACAATTATAAGCATCCAACCTTGAATTGTTCATTGTCTTGTCTAAACACGATGCCTGGCACGTATTTCAGCCAGACAGGAAATCCCCTGTATGAAATAAACCAAGAACAACTTGATTTTTGTTATATGAAATTTCAGGTTTTTATAATTCTATTATATATCATGTTAAAACATTACCCGAAGTTCCATTCAGCACAAACAAAGGGACCAATCCGGAGATGAACGTAAAGACCGGCTTTTTGGACTAGTTTGATGAATTGGATCAGATCATATCTCCCCTCAAAATAATACTGAAATTTCCATTAAAGGTTATGGTTAGGAACAGATTGGAAAAACAAAACTTAACATGAAAACACAGGAAGTTTTACTTTTCCCGGAGAAGGCTCGTGCCCGTTCCAAAACACGTAAGTTTCAATAACATCTAAACCTCCATCCTTGGCCTTTTGAATGAGATCAGGCCACATCTGTAAGCAAGCAAGAAAACAGTAATTAAAAACCCCATAAGCCTTTAAAATTAATATGAAAAGTTATTCAAAAAAATCAAACACAACACTACCTCGGGAGTGCTTCTTGGATAGTGAATGGACCCTGACAGTAGTATCCTTCTTTTACCATTAATAAGAATAGTTTTGCTGTCATATGACACTGATCCTGTTACGACAGATATCCATGAAAACAAGAACATGCAGAGGAACATATTGGCTTTCCACATGTTTAACGTTCGAACTATCAAACCCTCAAGTCCTTGACTTCCTTTTCCTTGTAGGAAAGGACAACAAATAGTTTTGATCTCCATCTTGGGATCTTTCAAGTAAAATCTTTCAAATAATCTTTTAGTATATTCTAAACTTTATAAAATTGATTTATAAGCAAAAAGAATAATAAATGGGAAACTTAAGACGGTTTTCAATGGATGGCAACCCTATTTTTGCTCCACTTGATTGATTTTCTTTGTTTGACATAGAAACAGTACTGCAGGCTGCAATAACCAAATAGATAACTGCTATTCTCAATAATCAAGGAAAAGATGCTAACTAATTGGAAAAAGTAAAAGCCAAAAGTTAAAATTGCTAGTTTACATTGTCTATTGAATACTATCCAATTCTCTTTACTATTATTAGTTTTTGCCACATGCATAACGCAAGAATAATTTTTATATCTAAAAATTCACTTTTTATGTTATGATAACAATGATAAATATTAATAATTTAATTTTAATTTTGATATAATATAAGTAAAATTTGATAAATTTTAATATAATTTTGATTTTGATAAAATTTTGATAACTTTCAATATAATTTCGGTAACCATTGATATGATTTTGGTAATTTTTGATAAAATTTTAATAACCTTTGATACAATTTTAATAACTTATGATATAATTTTGACAACCATTGATACAATTACGGTAATTTTTGATAAAATTTTAGTAACTTTTTTATGTAATTTTAGTAATATTTTGATAGCTTATGATGTATTTTTTTATAATAATTAATAAAATTTGAGTCATTATATATTTAATAATGGATTCTTATATGAAATCAAAGGTTCAATTATGTAAAAAGATAATTTTCTTTTTATACACTAACATTATTGTTTTATTTAAATTTAGGAATTTTTTCATTAAAATTTTTTTATTGAATAGGGTAGGTTTGTCCTAGTATTCTAAGATAAAATTTCTAGCTCCATTTTTGCTAATAACTAAGATTCTATTCTAACAACTTTAAGTATAAAAAAAATTTATCAATGATTAACAATGAAGTTATTATTGATTTAATATTATATTATTATCAATTTATTACTAAACTATCAATGAAATACTACTAAATTATTAATGATTTTTTACTAAATTAACATTTATTTACAACTAAATTATGACTAATTTACTACTAAATTGTTGATAATTTACTACTAACTGATGAATCGTTACAAAGTTATAACTTGCTACTATTAACTGATAATTTGTTATAAAATTATAACTGATTTACTATTAATTTATCAATAATTTATTCAAAGTTATAATAATTAACAAATTTGCTACTAATTAACATTTACAACTAAATTATTAGTGATTTATTACTAGATTATCAATAATTTATATATAAATTATTAATGATTTACTATTATATTATTATGCATTTACTATTATGTTATCATTAATTTACTACTAGTTTTAGATTATTTGTTACAAAATTGTCATAGGTTTATTACAAAATCAACCATGATTCATTATCAAGTTATCATCGATTTATATTAAATTATTCATAATTTATTATCAAGTTATCATTGATTAACTATTAAGTTATTAATAATTAACTACTGCTAAGTTATTTTAATTTACTTTTAAGTTTTCAATGATTAACTACTAAATTATTATTGATTTTCTATTAAGTTATTTATGATTCAGTACTAAATTTATCAATTAATTTTTATTAAATTGAAACTAATTTACTATTAAATTATCATTAATTTACTATTAAATTATCATTATTTTTTTATTAAATTATCAATTATTAAAAAATAAGTTGTCACTTATTTTTGATTAACCTATCATTGATTTACTATCATGTTGTTATGTATTTACAACTATGAAACATGAAATTTAAAAGTCTAATAATAATATACAAGATAATTTTCTTTTTATACAATAACATTATTGTTTTATTCAAATTTATAACTTTTTTACTAATTTTTTATTTAATATGTTTATGGTAGATTTATCCTAATCCCTAAAATGAAAAATTTGACTTCATTTCTACTAATACTCAGGGTTCAATCTCTGACAACTTTAAGTATAATAAAGTTCTTAGTTATTGACAATTAAATTATTAGTTATTTCCTATTATACTATTAATTATGTACTACTAATTTATGAATCATTTGTTGCAAATTTATGATGGATTTATCATTAAGTTATAAATGATATACCAATTATTTTGGGAGATTTACCATTAAGTTATTGATAATTTATTTTAAAATTATAACTGATTTATTACTAATCTATTGATTTACTAAAAAGCTATCAATAATTAATTAATTATTACTAAATTATCATTGATTTACAACTAAGTTATTAGTAATTTGTTATTACATTATTAGAGATTTACTACTAAGTTATCAATTTATATCTAAATTATCAATGATTTACTATTATATTTTTATTTATTTGCTATTATATTATCATTGATTTACTATTTAACTTTTAATTATTTATCATAAAATTATCACTGATTTATCACTAAATTATCTATGATTCATAACCAAATTATTACTTTTTTATATTAAATTATGCATGATTTACTATTAAGTTATCATTGATTAACTATTATATTATCAATAATTTATGATTAAGTTATACTGATTTATTTTTAAGTTTTCAATAAATAACTACTATCAATTAATTACTATTAAATTGAAACTAATTTATTATTAAATTATTACTAATTTGTTATTAAGTTATTATTGATTTATTACTAAGTTATCAATAGTTAACTAATGGGTTGTCATTTATTTTTTGTTAAGTTATTATTGATTTAGTACTACACTGTTATGCATTTATAATTATATTATAATTGATTTACTATTAAAGTATTATGCATTTATTATTATATAATTACTGATTCACTAACAAGTTATCAACTATTGACTATTAAATTATTATTTATTACTATTAAGTTATTACTAATTTACTACTAAGTTATCGATTATTACTGCTAAGTTATATTGACTATATTTAAGTTTTCAATGATAAATTACTAAGGTATTCTTTATCCACTACTACGTTATCATGGATTTATATATATTCAAAAAGAAAATAATCATAATATAAGCATATGTAATTTGTAAAGTAAAGATAGAAAGAAAAAAAAGTTTAAGTATAAATGACTTGAAAAACATCAATAAATACTTTTAATTTATTATCAGTAGTATAACACATAATAATAAATTAAAATCATAACTTTTTATACTAATGTAAGTACAAAATTAAATTAAATAAATATATATAATATACATTAAGTCAATATTTTTAAGATGTTCATAATTTTTAGTTCATGATAAAATAGTACATATTAAGATAAGTTTTATTAATGATTTGATTGAATTATTAGTGCATATATTTTTATAACTATTAATGAAGTACAATTGTATATAAAAAATTAAAAATTTTGAAATGTTCTATCACTAAGGAAAGTAATAAATTTTGCCTTTTGTTTTTATCTTTAAGTATATAATTTTTGGTAAAACTTTTGGTATATATGTGATAACAGTAACGAGAACAAATTTACTAAATAAAATCTATAAAATTAAACAAACCATAGTTTTAAAAATATTAAATTTAGAATAATTGCCTTTGCATTCTGCATAAAAATTTTCTTTTACTAAATAAAAAGATGTTATATTTTTAATTATTGCTTTATTATTACTACCATCATCCAAAATTGTCTTTTTGATATTTTGATGTCAATCAACTTCTTCATTTGAAAAGAATAAAGAATATTGTAAGAGATCATAACAACTCAAATAATGTTTAACTCTATGATATCTTCCTGAATGAGTATAAACTATGATATCTCTTCAAATAAAACATTTGAATTATACCCTTCAACTCATATAACAGCAACTTGATAAAAAATAAACAATTATAAACCCATTGATCTAAATTAATATTTTTGCAATACAAATTTTAAAATCCTCAAAAGAAAATTTATCCTTTAATCTCTGTAAGACTTTGACATAAGGATTTTCTTTTTTTAATTATTATTAGTATCTCTATATTTTTGCACTTACATTTTCATTGTATTGTATTCTTATTCTACTTTGAAAATTTATATTAATGTCATAAAAGTATAACCAAAATAATATGAATTAATCAATTCAAACTTGAAACAATTCGAAACCCAAATTGAGTATAAATAAAATTTTTACTCATTTTAAATTTTAATTTAATAAAAAATAATATAATACATATAATTATAAAAATGAACTTGACTCGATTTTAATTGAATTTAAAAGTCAACAACTTAGTAATTATTTAAAACCTAAAATGATTGTGCATAACTAAAATCCAAATTGAAATAGTAACCCAATCAAAATATAATATTTCTTATTTATCTTTCATAGTAATTTAAAATTTTTTTATTTAAGTTTTTTTTTCCTCAATTTCAATGTCTTATTTTTATTGTCTTTGTGGCTAAATTAGTTAATTAATTTTAAAAGTATTTTTAAAATAAAATTACGATTATAAGCAATTGAATATACTTTTTTTTATTTTTATTTAGGATGATTTGAATATAATTTTTTGAATAAAGAGAAATATGTACCAATTATTGAGTTAAATTTATTCAGTCACATAAATGTTAATTAAGTACACTAAAAATAAAGTAAATGATAAAACTTGATTCAACTTAATTGGTCGTTGATTCTAAGCCTAAAATTCAACTCGAAATTTTGAAAAATCAAAATTCAAAATAATTGAAATACTAAATAAATAATTAAATAAATATTGATCAAATGAATTTTACTGATGAATGCCTTTGAATGACTTTTAAGTTTAGTTAAATTATAATTTACAATAATATTTTTATATCAAATATAATAGTGGTAATTAATTTGATGAATTTCAATATTTTTTGAACAAATATTATCTACTATGGCAATTTTAAAAATTTTGATACAACAATGAATATTTTTCCACTGACATAAAGTAGAAAATGAAGGAGTATATAATATTTCTTTCAAATAAAATAGTTTCATATTAATCCTAAAAAAATTTGAAACCAATATATTTGTATATCTTTGATTGAACATGATATAACATTAACCTTCTTTATCATATGAAAAGATGGAGTTATGTATAACTAATTCATATTTTGTCCCATTTTTCTACTTAGAATAATCTTCCATTGATACTTCCTTCAATTGAATGTAATTAAACGTTCTATCAATTGAAAGCTTAATTTTTTATTTAAAAAATTTTATTATACATAAAATTTTGTTATTTAGAAATATTAAAATACATAATTTTGAAAATAAAATAAATTAAATTCTTTATCTTGGTATTTGTCATGTTTTATTAAGAAATTTTAATTCTAAAAATAACGAACAATTTATAATGATTTCATTTTTAGCATTAACAAATAAATTTTTATAAATGAATTTAACTTTGGTATAAAAACATTCAAAAATAGTTTCAATGAATTTTGTTGCATTTTAAAAGAATTCATAAAAAATAATTAATTTTACATCACTTGATAATTTTTTACTTAAAATAATTAATGTTAGATCGTTTAACCACCTAAATAATAAAAAAATGAGTAATTTAATATAATTTAGAAAGATTTAATAATTTTGATATTTAAATTAATCATATATAAGCATATTAAGATAAAAGTTTTAAAAATAAAATCAGTTATTATTTTAATCATGGTGAATGATTTTTATAACAACTTAACGGGATACAATTTTGAGCTATTGGTAGCTTCATCATCATTTGAATTATCTAATTATATAAGTGAAAAGTCTAATTAAAGTGTTCAATGAATCACATAATATTAATTGTTGGTGAATTGTTGGTGAAGGGGGTGAAATTGATTTGCTTTTGATTTGGTATTAGTTTTTGTTCATTGGAATAGCAATTATTAAATTTTAAAGAAAAAAAATACAAAAATGAAGTTAATTATAAAGGCCATACTAAATTATAGGAATGATATATTAAAAATTTATTTCATGACTAAAAGGATTTAATTACATTATTAATTATCAACTCATAAAATATATAAATAATAAAATCATTATCATACATATATAGTTAATATATTAAAACAAAAAATTGAAAGGCAAAAAATAGAAAGAAAATATGCTTAAATGATTTAATTATGATTTTTTTAATAAATTTATTTATCAACATAAATTGCATATACAATTATTTTTACAATAACTAAAGAAATAAATTTCATATAATTGTTTCATTCCTATACACATTAAGCTTTTATATTATTCTATTTGTATTTTCATTTAATGTGAAAAATCATTTTACTTATGAAAAAAGAGTTTAATAATAAAAATAAAATCCTTTAAATTAAAATTTATAAAAAATTACTAATATTATTTTAATCAATCACTTTTAATATTTTCAAAATTAAAATTTTATTAAGGGTTTCCTCAATCACTTTTAGTATTTTTTTAGTTTAATTATAAAAAAAATCTAATAATAAAAAAATTATTTAAATTAAAATTTATAAAAAATTTATTAAATATTTTTTAGTCAATCGCTATTAACACTTAAAATTAAAATTTTAAAATTTTAAGTAATTTAATTTCTCATAAACTTTATTTTTAATTCTAAGTGATTTATACTAAATTTAAATAAATTAATAAAAGTTATATATTTAAGGATGAATTTGTTAATCTAAAAATTATAAGGGTATTTAGATCGATCACTATTAATAGTTTTAAAATTCACATTTTTATATATAGATAATATTACAATTAATTAATTATAATAAAAAATTATATAAGTATCTATTATTTAAAATAAGAGTGTTTGACTTACAATTCTTTTTACTATAATATTATAATTGTGCAATCACAATAAACAGCTATGTAAGGATCCATCACTTATAAATGTAAGTTTCATATAAAATTTTGATAATTTTTATACAAATCTAAATTATGATTGGTTAATTGCATTATACTTGTTGTACGTAATATGCTTCCTTTAAAAATGAAGACTATATAATTTTTTTATAAACTCGTGTAATAATGAATTGTGATTGATTAATTGTACTGAAGTAAAATAACCATGATAAAAGAAAAAATTTCATTATTTTACCTAAATTTCAATATTAAATCTCCTTTTATATCAGCAAATACTTCAAACTTAACATAACACTTAAAAATAAATGTTAATAATTAATAGTTAGAAGTTAATGTTTAAATTCAATTTCTTTCACTGATCTTGACCAAGTTTCATTTACGGAAATAAAATTTAATAAAAAAAAAAGAGAAAATTAAGAAAACAAAAGAAATAGTATTTTTTGTAAAAAAAAATTTATAGTTTGAGATAAGAGAAATTACTATTATTATTATTATGAAATTTAAATTTTAAATTTGTTCAATCTTATTTCTTAAAGGTTATTATGTAAATAAATTAAGATAATCTAAAAAAATTATTAGTACGGTATACTATTTTTGTAAAAAAAAAATTAATTATTAAATTTATAAAAAGATATAACCTTAGAGATTAAGTCATTAATGAAAATTTTTTACCTTAAAAGGTAAAAAAATTAATGAAAGAAAATTAATGCAGAAATCACAAGCCCAAAGTGAAGTATTTGTTCAACAAAATGAGCATTCCTACTGTAGCCCGTTAAAAGTACCGAGACGCCCAAAACCAATTCAATTCAGGCGGGATAATCCCATCATCCTCCACCGTTTTATTCATCATGAGCCGCCCGCCACCGCGCATCCTCATCACCTTCCGATTAACTGAAAATCATGGGGACACCACCATCAATCACCGACGTCTTCGATCGACTTGTGTCTCACCTTCAATTACTGATCAGGAAACGCCAAAACGTAGAGGAAGTTCTGTCTCTAAATTTCGAAGTTAAACCAAGCTTTAAACCTCAACGAAAACCCTAATTCTAGGGTTAGGGTTTTGGATACTGCTCTCTCTTGTATTTCAAGGCACCCCAGGTAAATTCTTCTACAAATTTAAGTTTTAGGGTTTTTTTTTTATGTGATAATGCTCTGTTTTCATTATCCATTTGTGTAAATTTACATTTTTCTTAGTTTTTTGATTCAGTGATTGCGTATTTGGTGGGAGAGTCTTCTGTCAACTCAATTTTTACTATCACTCTAATGTATACAACGGGAGAGATCTTCAATGTTATGAAAAGAAAATTGTAACAAACCATTGGATTGTGTATTTGCAGTCCCCCTGCAGCCACTCAGTAACCCTTTTTGGCATGTAAATTTTGTATGTTTTTTATTGTGTGATGTGTAATCCTCTTAAATGTCATTGAGTCAAGTTAATAGATCAATGACGAATAACAGAATATGAGACAGTAACTCAAGATGCTATTGAAAATGCTTGAATTTATTACTTTCCCATTTATTTTTACAAATAGAAGCAATGAAATTACTTTCCTCTTAGAGACTTAGAGGCATAAGTTGATTCCTGCAAACTGATCCTAAGATTGATGTATAACGTTGTGTCAGAAAAATGGTAGCTTCTCTATTCTATGTATATAAAGCATCTTTTCAACCACTTCACAACCAATGTTTGGCATTGGCCAAGCAGAGTGTGCTGTGTTCACTCTGTTCAAACTTTATTGCCATGTAGCAGAGTCAAATCCATATCATCTTTGCAGTATGGGATGTGTGAGCTTGAATGAACTACCTTTAAAACTAGCAGAGACCATGAGGAAATATGATATAGTGAATATGAACTAGTCTGGACTTCATTTTTTTGGTTTATCACCAATATATCTCTTTAGACTTCAGTTGCAGGCAGCTTCAACTGAGAGCTTCTTCATGCTATCTGGACATGGATCTCCTCCGAAAAGTTCAGGAGCCACAGTTACTGAACATGATTGTTTTCCAATGCAATTCTGAAAGAGACCTTCATGTTAATTATATATCACAGGGAAAACCATTATAAATTCAATATCCAGAACTATGATGGTGCTTGAGTCCCAGCATGAGGCAAACTCATTTTCTGAGCTTCAAGTCTGGCAAATATATTTAACTCTATGCTAAAAGATCAAGTTCACAGCTTGAACAAATTATGCAGTGCAAGCAGATTAGCCATTAAAAAGGAAAAGATTAATGAAAATGATTTATTCACGAGAAATCTCAGGAATCCCTTGAAACTTGATAACATAAATCTTTAAATACAGAATGTTAAAAGCCTTAAAACATTTTTCACAGGTAGGAGCACCAACATTTCTTCACTATAGGCCACCCAGGGAAGTAGCAAGTGTGATGCTTGGTCATGGCTTAAATCGAAAAGGAAAATCAATGTAAAATTTAAATGATAAGTGCGTATGATCCTTTGGTATTAAGAGAGAGATGATGTTAGAGTTTTTGACGTACCTTTTGAAACGCATCGTATGACTTGTGGGCATGACAGCTTCCCTCACGAAAGCTTCCACAAGTCCCCTCTGGCATTCCATAACTAGCAAACTTTATTTCAGAAATTTTCTGCCCAGAAGGACACCACAAATGAGCTTTTGGTCTATTGATTTTGCCAGAGGCTAGCATTCCCCAATTCTTCATTGCTGGCTGCCCTTCAAAAATATCAGCACAAACACTTTCAGTTGTTCTTTTGACCAAAGCAATTCCAGATGGATCACCACCCCATTCTTCTAAGACAATCAAAAGATTTCCACTTCGCTTCAGCCATGAACGTGGAACGTGGTACCTGAAGGTAAAAACTCTACCATGAATATTTGAATCAGAACAACGAATAGTAACAGTAACATAATAGTTTCTCACCATCTTTGAGATGGCTCGCCACAGTTGGTTCGGCATTTCTTGTCACTATAAGTTCCAGCATAATCACAAGCAGCACAACCAGTACGGGCTATATATCCTGGCCAGTGGCGTCCAATGCTCCGGCCATTAATCCATATTTGCCCTTTTCCCATGCTACTCATATCTAAAGCTAATGGTTCATTGCCTCCCGGCGCATTAAAAGTTGTCTATAAACAACAGAAATTAAATATTTAGATCTGGTTCTATCTTTTCAAATATGGTATCTGTTTAATAAACACGGAAACTTCCTGACCTTGTACCAAGTTATAGGTTGCTTCTTTATCAATAGTGATCCTTCAATCCATTCAACAGAGGAGCTTCCAGTAATAGTGTGAAGGTTTAAGGCTTCCCCTTTGAGACCAATCTGCTCAGGATCATGTAAACATAGTGTATTAGTATATTTACATGCTAGTAAGTGCAACAACTCCAAGTAATAAAGGTAATTTAAGGACTTGCGGCCTGCTTCCTGACAAGATCTCCAGAAATTAATTTTGAAAACTTTTTTTCTAAAAATTCATAAACATTTAAAATATTCCGAATACTTTAACAGTTTTCAAAAAGTTCCCACAAATCAAGAGGTGCATTTCAGCAATTAAGTTTGCCCTAAAATTTATTTCCCAGATCATTATAAAACAATTAATCTATTGATTTAAATAAATTGTGATGAATTTTTGTTACTATTCCTCAATTTTTCAGTCAGGTAGCAATAGTCTACAAACCTTGTAAGACCATTTCTGCTTAGATAAGTCTCTTGTCCCTTCATTGAGACCCGTCAATGTTACCGGGCCTAAAACCCCAGCATTCCAGGTCTCAAAATGAACGCCAACATTCTGAAACATATGAAATTCGATAATAAGATATTAAAAAAAATCAAAGCCACATCAGAAAAGTGACAGAACTAACCGGGAGTCCCACTGCAACGCTTAATAAAGATATCTTGTTAATCCCAGCTCTCAGCTTAACATTGTTGCTGAATGTTAATTTTGGATTTTCTAAGACCCCATACACAGTCCCTGAAATCAGAATAGCGTAGATATTGAGGTTCATTTATAAGCTTTGCTCATCTCACTGAAGAAAAATGAATGAAAAGTACCAGAGTATTGGCTTTACCTGATAGTTGACCATTAATGAAAACATGCAAAGCATGACCTGCTGACCAAATTGAGAGAAGAAGATCTTGTCCACTCTTCAAAAATCCTTCGTTAGGATCTATTTTTACACTGATTGAACAAAAGCGTGGAAGAAAATTGTATAAGGAAATTGAAAAAGTTTACATAGGTACACGAATATGTGTTTAGTGGGTAAGATCATCATTACTCAAGATTACTCACTCTGTCATGTACCACAAATAATCTGAAGCATCTCTAGTGACATATATCTGTTCCCAGAGCCCATCATTTACAGTTGCATCCTGATCATCGGCAGAGGGGCTTTCTTCATTGTATGATAACCAAGAAAATGCGCCGTTTATAGGTACCATCTTCTTCTGTGAGCTCTGGGCACCGAGCTGTGCAACAATTACATTCAGATGTTAAATTTTATTTTAAAAAGCTCATCATATAGATAGGACAGAAGGAAAATCAGCTTTAATGTGTGAAACAAAATAGAAGCTTAAATTTCATGAACTAAGGCTCTTTGAGGCCGTACTATCTCTGTCCTAATCGTTTTACTAGGTTTTTCCCCCCATAAAAGATGGAGTTTTCAAAAAGAAACTATAATTCTTATTTCTATAAAAGTGATATGTTTAACATAACTATGGAGACACAGTAGATTAATGTACTGAAACAGAATTAGCTTTGCTATAACAAAGTCTGTTTCTTACCCTGGCAGTGTTGAAAACAGCAGTTCTACAGTCAGGAAGGATGCTGATGGACCAACGTGGTAAGTCATATTGCACATTTCGAAAAGTTACTTTTACAGAGTATTTTGTGTCATAGTTTGCAAGGAATGCAGAACATGCACCAGACTTTGACTTGAATACATGGGCCTGGGAATAAAAACAATTACCAATTATCAGAAGAGCAAATTGCAAAAATGAAACAGTGGGGTAAGTTTCTTTGTGTAGTTTTCTCTCTCTTTCAGCTAGACAAAAATCTTACCTCCTGATTACTTCCAAGTGATGTCACTGTAGGATCTGCAGAAACTAAAGCTGATTCACTTAATTTGATAGCTTTATGCAAATCTCTTAGATGTCCCCATTTTGGTTCTCTTGGAAGCCCTGGTATAAGATCAAAAAGCCATTTATATTCCAAAAGAGTTAATTTTTTTTTAGGGTAATTTTCAAGTACCCAGTTTTTGCCTAGGTTTGATTCTATTCAGAACACGCAATCTTTCTACCCTTTCAACATTAAATTTTACAAATTGAGTATTCCTTATTCTTTGCATGTAAGAAATAAATTGTATCCATGTGTCACATAAAAGCAAGAATGGTGCTCTCAAATTAAGTAGTTGGAATCTTTAATGCTCATAATGAAGCAGGTAAATAAATTCAGCGCAGCCTAGTTCAGACTGCTGTTCGTATGTGCATACCATATTCATCGATAGGAGCATCATAATCATAGCTAGTAGCAATGAAGGGACCACCGGCTGTCCGCCCAAAATTGGTTCCTCCATGGTACTGAAGAAAAAAGGCTTGGAAAAGGTTAAAAAAAAAAAGCTAGTGATCTTCATTGCATGTTATTGTAAAGTGGGTGAACAATATTTACAACGAAAAGAGAGGCCCCAGAACTTAATATACCATATAATAATTCACAAATGAACCGCCATTTTGTATGAATCTTGCAACTGAAAATGCTATGTCTTCTGCAGGCCTAGTAGGAACTGCACCACCAAACTCCGTATACCTTGGGTTTAAACAAAACAAAGGCCAAAATAGAATAACTTTGTAAGGGAAAATTTAATAGAAGTAAAAGGAATGAAGTTCTCGGATCTACCATAGAAAGCAATTTTTCCCCTTTCATACAAATAATATAAGACTACAAAATTAAACTACATAGCAAAAATAACAGGCAATGCATGCAAAATTTGTGTGACTTACCAGCCTGTCCAGTTTTCTGTCCACATCTTTGGTTTATATTTTGCATTGGGAGTAAAATTTTCGCAGTAGAATCCATTGCAGGTGTTTATCTGTCACAGTACAAAGCGAATTAGAGAGATAGATGAAGTGACAAAGAGATATCTTGAAGTTTTCTCCTATAACAATAGCATGTAATTACTATTCTAAAGTTATTAATAAAATTAACCCGGATAAAATTTTCCCCTAAGATAACGAGTAGAAACTTCCTTTTTAACTGAACCCTCTCATTTGAGACCAGGGAGGCTGTGCTCATATAATGCCAGAAGGAAACACTCTTATTATTTCCATCATTATGAAACTCAGAAGCCAAAAGAATTTTCCAGAAAGACAAGCATAAAGAAAACAATGGGTGACTAGAAGTCCCCGAATTTGAAAATGAATAAAGAGCAACCAAACTCAAAACCGTGTGAGATAAGGTTCTACTACAATTTAACGCCACCTTAGCTGGGCAAAAAGTATTTTTAGAAACCCCACCAAGAAAGGAGAAGAGCACTAATTCAAAAGGCATACCGACAAATCTTTAAAGGAAAATGATAATAACAAAAGCAAAAACCAAAGCTTTTGATAATAAAAATAATAAAATAATAAGAAAGAAAGACTTATGGAAGAAAATCTTACCAAAGGGTCAGGAGCATCATCTTGCTTGCACATAATCCATGGGACTCCAGTCCCAAGTCCCACTGCCATTTGTGCAGCCCATTTGGTGTAAGCTTTACCAGGAGCACCAATTTCCCATTCAACAGGACCAAATTCATTCTCAATCTGTCATCAAAAAATTCATTGAGAAACAAGAAAGTTTGATTAATCCATTTCGATTGAGTAATGAGCCAATTTTGAAGAAAAATGATAACCAATAAAATAACCATAATCGATATCCAGAAGGATGATTTTCCAACCTGAGACATAATTATTGGACCTCCTTGAGTCTCAAAGAGTTTTTCTGCTTTCATCATACTGACTATCTTCTCCGTGAATTTTTGC
The DNA here is from genome assembly GCF_047325235.1 of Durio zibethinus. Classification (NCBI taxonomy): domain Eukaryota; kingdom Viridiplantae; phylum Streptophyta; class Magnoliopsida; order Malvales; family Malvaceae; genus Durio; species Durio zibethinus. Next base: position 22,825,263 of record NC_143174.1, read on the forward strand.
ATTGCAGCCTACTTTATAGTCAATTACAAGTCGAATTATTTGATTAATAAAATCAATAAATCAAAAAAGAAAAAAAAATGAACAAAAGGGCAATTAGATATGATCAAGTTATTCAAAATTCTCAACCTTGAAAGGTCCATTGTCTGTCCTGAAAGCAATGCCGGGGACATATTTGAGCCAAACAGGAAATCCCCTGAACCAGAAAACAGAGCAGAAAAAAAAAAAGAGAGAGAGAGCATATCAGTAAATCTGAATAAAATTGGAAATAAACTCACAAATATTTCTCAATATTATTACCCAAAGTTCCATTCAGCACAAATATAGGGACCAATCCGGAGATGAACATAAAGGCCAGCTTGTTGCACCAGCTTAATAAATCGAACCAGATCATAATTATCCTCAAAATAATACTGCAAAAAGAAATAAATACATATACAATAGGGGATAAAATTTTCAAAGTTATATAGAAAATTAACGAACTTCATGAATAAATTTGAAAGCACGTGCATTACTTTTCCAGGAGAAGGCTCATGTCCATTCCAGAAAACGTAAGTTTGTATAACATCTAAGCCTCCTTCTTTGGCCTTTGCTATAAGATCAGGCCACATCTGCATGCCCAAAAATGGTAAGTTTAATTTTTAAAAAGATTGGGCTTTAAAGTTTGAATCTTGAAAACTGAGAAAACCAAGAAACAGCCATGTTCTCGGAAAGGAAAGAGAAACCCAAGGAGCTACATTGGGGTTAAGAATACCTCAGGTGTGCTTCTGGGGTAATGAATAGAACCAGAAAGAAGAATCCTTCTCCTGCCATTAATGATAATAGCTTTGCTATCATAGGAAACAGTGGCTGAAACTGAAAAAACCCAAGCAGAAAACAATAGCCATAACATGAACATGTTGACCCTTGACCACATGTTTTTGTCCCACATTATCAGGACTTCAACAAAGCAATGAACTTTTGTATATCCTCTTTCTTCTATAAACGAAGGAAGATAGAGAGAAATGGATTGCGTTTTTAGAGAAACAAAAAGGAGGGAAAGTTAGCAGAGTTTTAAAGAGATAGTGGATTTGACCAAGACTTTTGGTCTTGGTGTTCTGAGTTTAGTACCATGAATGAGAAAGAGAAGCTCTCCCTCTGCAACTGCTTTATAAATATTGAGCAATGAAGGAAAATAACCCCACAATTTTGCCTTTTGTATATATATTTTTTTCTATATCCACTAATTTTTTTGGTATTTATTATTATTTTCCTTTTCTGTGAAGAATTTTCATGCAAAGAGTATCAATTCTTTTTTCCTTAAAAGTGTATGTAAATTGGATGCCTTTGTTTATCTTTTTCATTCAATCAATCAAAAGAAACTTCCCTTTTCTTGTCATTTTCTATTGGAGTATTTTTTCAGCAATAATTCTATATTTATATCAAGTTTTATTATTATGGTTAGGATGTTTGTAAGGAAATAAATGTATTTTAGGCCATATTTTTTATTAGAATTTTTTTTTTATCAGAACACATTTTTTTTTCTTTGCTATAAGCTAACGATTGTATTTTACAAAAGATTGATGAAAAACAAATTATGAATCTCTTCCCCAAAAATGTACTTTAGCCATAGTTAACACCTCTGTAAAAACTTTAGCTTAAATCATTTTAAACAATTCAAAAGGATTTGTAATTAGTTTTCCTTTTTAATTTTTACTAAAAAAATTAAATTATAAAAAAATTATCATGATTTTAACGAATTTTGTTTTCTATTTTGATTAAAAAATATCAAAAATTCATCTACAAATGAGATTAAAGATATAAAAAAATAGAAAAGCTCCAAAGATTTATGAACAGTAAGTTACATTTGATGCTTTATAATTTAATTTATAAAAATTTTTAATTATCTCAAGCTTATAGGAAATTTTCGATAAAAAATTTTTAAAAAAAAGTCAAGCCAAATTACATAATATTTCTTTATTTTCGATGACTCAAAGTAGAGATCACAAAGGGTGCAGACAAGTTTTTGTTTATCACGATCTGACCTAATTTTATACTTATAATATTTAAATTCAACTCGATTTAAAGATTTTTTTAATTTTTTTCATATTTGAATTTGATTTGACTCAACTTGAAATTAATAAAATATATTTTTAATATAAATATAAAATTAAATAAATAATTAAAAAATAAAATTTTTTATATATATCGAATTGAGTCAGGTTGATCTAAAATTCAATCTAATCTGACTTTAATTTTTTTCTACTATTATTCGATCTAACCAAAAATTCAATTTTTAAAATATAAAAAATTAATCTTAAGAGATTGAATCAAAATCCATTGAAACAGATTGAGTTGCTATCCCTAACTCCAAATTAAAATCTGATATATTTCTTCTTATTTTCATGAAATAAAAAATTAAAATAAAAACCTCATGCACCCCCCCCCCCCCCCCCAAAAAAAAAAAAAGGAAGTCTCGCAATTGCATGTTAGGATCACGTTTTGGACAAGGCAATTACATGAAATTGCTGTTTTTGTCTTAATAATATTATTAATTTATAAACTATAAACATAATTTATATAAAAAACAAAAATATTATTAGTAATTTTTATATGAAATAAATAGTTAATGTGAGAACCGAGAAGTGCTGAGTTCATTGAACTAAAAAACAACAGTTTTAATGACTTGAAAATCAAGCAAATATAAGAAAATTTTGTAAGAATTTAGTTTAGTGTACTCGAGTTGATTCTAAATTTCAAAATTTTAAATTCGACTTTGAATTGTAACCAAATTTAAAAAATAGATTAAAATATTTTTAAAATTTCTTAAATTATTTATTTTTAAAATAAATTTTTATATTTTTGTATTCAAATAAATTTTTATACTTTAATTTGTTTTATTTCAAATGAAAAATGATTTATGTTAAAGACTTATTTAAGTACAAATTAAAACTTAAAAATTTATTTGAATATAAATTAAAAATTATAATCTTATTAAATGTAATAAAAATATAAAAAATTATCTACGTGAAATTATAAAATTAAAGAAATTTTTTTATTATTTTAATAACAAATTAAGAATTTTGTTAATTATTATTAATAATGGCTATTTTATCATTGGCGTTTGATTAATCAGACATAGTTTTTTCTTTAAGAAGAAACAAAATTAATAAATAGTTGTTATGGTGGTTGATATAAGATCCAAAAATTAGGTGATGAATGGCCTTTAATCTTATATGAATTTTAAGTTTAAAGCCAAATAAACTCCATCATGCATGATTTAAGCACCCAACTTCCCCATCCTCATTTCTAGTTTTGTTTTAATTATCCTCAACAACTCTGCTCATCCAATCACCAAGTCATCATCAAGAAATGTTTGAAAATTTTGCCAATTTATGAATCTCAAAATTCTTTGTTTTTTTTTTTTTTTTTAATTATATTATCTATTCCTCTTGGGAAGGTGTTGTCACATGTGACAAAGAAATTTGGGGGCAAGAATATTAGGTTTTGTTCACTTGACAACAACTTGTTCTTCAATATTTCTTATTTCCTTGAATGTTCATGGACATATCTAATCATAGTTCAATTATATTATTGTCATAATTGAGTCTGATGATCAAGTGTCGCATATTATCTCAAATTCATAATTGACATTTGACACTGATTGAATTCTGAGTAAATGATGATCCATTTAGAGTTTATTAAAAAAGTGAAGTTCACAAAATTAAATTCGAATCTTGTTATTTTTATCTATTGAATAATAAATTTTTGTAAAAAATAAAAATATTTTAAAAATTATTGTGATGTCAAATCAGTAAATTAATTAATGTAAAATTTTAATTAAAAATAATTTTATAATCATATCCATGAAATTTTGATGCTTTATTTTATATATAAAAAAGCTTGATACATGACTTATTCATGGATAAGAACCCTACTTTCTTTAAAAAAAAAAAAATTGTAGTTATAAATTAAAGCTAGGGTACTTTAACTTATGCTTAGATACTTTGCCTAATTCAGTGCTTCATAAAGTGATTCCCTTCAAAAACTCCTTGCTTACCTTAATGAAATGACATGGAATATAAAACATATCTTTGACATTTGCACTCTTTCCTCAATTAAATCATGTAGAATTTTTTGAACCATCTTTAGACTATGCACTTCATTTTTTTTTCTGCCACTAATTTTTTAGTCCAAAAATTAGAGATATAGATGTTCTTGTCTGGTTATCTAATCTTCACCAAGTTTTAATTTAAATATTCTTTTCAAAACTATATAAAAATATAATTGTTGGAAAGGCATTAATCTTATCTCCAAATCTAAAAAGCACAAATGTTAGTTGAGCACGTGCATCAATATTCAAGACAAAAAGTTTTATTGTAAATGAGAGTATTTTTTATATAATACAAGTGGTTAAAGACACTTACGGGACATTAAGTATTTAGTTTCGAATGAAACCTTCTTTTTTTTTTTTTTTTTGTATTAAGATTTTGTTCTCTTGATGTAATTACATATATATATATATAATGTTGTGAAATTTTTTAATTTTATAAATGAGATTAAGAGATTAAAATGTCTTATTTTTTTCATTAATTTTTTTTATTTTTAATATATTTTATGGGATATATATCATTGTTAATTTTATTTGTAAAATCTAAAATTTCTATTAATGATAGAATACTAGTAAATTGATAGAGTTCATAAAAAATAACAAATAATCATTTATTACATTGTACTATGTTGTTAACATTGAATTATAGGTCTAAAGTTTGTAGATGCGTGAAAAACACTTTAAAATTTTCGTTTCTAAGAGGAGATCTTTGGTAGAGTTGGCATCGGGTTGGGTTCGGGATGGGTTTTACCTGAACCTAACTCGATTTTATGTATTATCAAATTCGAATTTGACTTTACTCGAATTTTTTTTTGTTTTTTCATATCCAAACTCGATCCTGACTCGAAACTATATAAATCGTATTCGATTCAATTCGAAATTAATAAAATATTATTTTTTAAAATATAAATATTATTTTTTAAATATAAATATTTAAAAATATCATTATATAAATATATATAAATAAAAAATTAAATAATTAATTAAAAAATAATTTTTTATATAATATCGAGTCGGATCGATTCAAGTTTACCTAAAACTTGAATCTGATCCGATCTTGATTGTTTCATAATTTTACCCGATCCAAAACTTAAATTTCAAAAAAAAAAATCGACTCCGTAAGATTAAGTTGGATTAAAACCTGTTGATGATGGATTAAATTGTCATCCCTAATCTTTGGGCTCAAACTTGAAAGTTTACATGCTTTTATTATGATTGATAAATTTCACATCATCACCACTTTTTTTCTTTTTGGCTTTATTTCATTATTTTACTTCTCCTTTTAATCATTTTATTGCTAACATAAATGATAGGATTAAAAAATAAAGTTAATTAAAAGATATGTTTTAAGTTATCTTTTATTTTTTTAAAAGGAATATGCATTTTTATTTATGGTACTTTTTGTAAAAAAATTATAATTTGAGAATAAGAATAAAATTATAAGTATTGAAATTTAAATTTGAACTTAATGAATTGATTTTTAAGAGTGATTATATAAATTAATTAAATTAAATATTTAGGTAAAAAATTAGATATTTCACAATTATACATCTTATACTACATATTTAGTAGGGCCCACATTTACTTTGCTTTTACATCCTTTTTGTGAATTCTTACGTGCACATTCGAGAGGATGGGCCCATCATCCTTTTAACTGGTTCACTTTCAGTTATTATGTCTCTAACAATAAAAGAAGTGTTAATGGTTTGAATTGGATAATTTGATTTAAATTTTTTAGATATTATGTAATTTAAAAAATTGATCTGAATTTGAATTAAATATTTGTTTGATCTGAATTAAATTGAATTAAATTTTATTGATTTTTAAATTATAATATTTTATTTATTATTTTAATATAAAATTTTAATATATTTAAATAAATTTTAATATAAAATTATTATTTTTATTTTATAAAAAATTAAAAAATTAAAAATATATAATTCAAGTTGATTCGATTTTTTTTATTTTTTTATCTTATGATTCAAAATTTAATTCAAACTTAATATATATTTAATATCTAAATTTAATTCAAATTAAATAAAAAAATTAATCTAAATAAATCAACAATTACAATTTCAAATCAATTTTTAATTTTTAATTTTCTTTTTCGTATATCTACTCAAAAGTTTTCATACCACACGTGTCATCCACTACCCGCAGCCCAAACCAAAACCTCTTCAAGTGAAAAAAAAAAAAGGTAGTTGATTAATCGTACCAATTGTGAGTTTTAGACGATAAGAACTTAACACTTCATCACGTTTGTGGGACCCAATTCGTTATCGGTTGATCCCTTGCGATAAAAGAAAATTTGTGTTTTGGGAACATAAATGAAATAAAAATTTCATATTCCGCACTTGGGTAATTTTCGTCAAATTTTCAGGCAATGAAAGAGTCAACATTAGTTTTCTTTTATATGAAACATTAATAATTCTAGATGTGGACCGCAAAATAAGATTAATTTCCCATACCATACCATACTTAGGTCGTTGGTCCCACCCAGCAAAGTCTAATAACTTAGCTTAACATCCAACAAATTTTTTGGGGATTGCCCTTGTTAATTTGCTGATTGATTTCCAGCTCCATGTTGGCGTAGTTTTAGGTTTAGGCAACGAGGTTAGTTCAATGAGATTGAAAATAACGATGATAATAAGATTAGATGAGTTTGATTATTATAATTATAAAATTAAAATAAATATAATGATAATGATAATGATAAAATTTTTTATTTTTATAGTAACCTAATTATTCATTAAATCATTCCTTTTTCAATCATAGACTGAAATATAACAAAGGCAATTGCATGACGAGTTGCTATCCAAATGTATCTGACAATTAAAAGGATTGGATTTAAAGAACAGCTTTAGCTCAATGATTTTAGTCCAATTCCCATTCCATGTATTTAGAGCCAATCATGCGTTGTTTATAATTTCAATAAGGTTTGGACTATGTCATCTCCTAATAAGTTCACTTGTAATATATTTTATTTGTTCATGCTTGTATGCATTAATTAAAAAAAAAAAATCTCTTCCAAATCAGAAAAATATTTGATCCAGGACCTAAAAGGATCATATTTTCAATGTTTAAGACTTGTGACTCTAATGCTACTCTAATCTTAATGCCATAATCAAGTTGATTATCCATGTTTCTCCTTTTTTCCAATTTGCTAATGTTTTTCAGAACTTATCCATAAGCATGGAATCGAACAATTGAAGTAAACCCGATTTCAACCTTGTCCTTTTCTTGCAGCAGGCCAGCTGCACTGTGTAACCGGTTTCTGGTATCCAACTAATTTTGATGTAAAAGGTATCAGGGGAAACCTTTGGAGATTCTGATGGGAAAATGGAGTAGCCGAAAAAAATCATATGATTTTGACATGAAATGCATTATAAATTAGGCTTGTTAATGAAGTTTTAACAAACAGATAATTTACTTGGTTAAACATCATCATCAGCCTTTTATGTCTTTTGATTTGGTGGCAAAATAAAGCCTAGATGTTCCTACTCCTCGTTTGTAGTGGTCTTAATCAGTGCAGCTTTGCTTGACATTGAAACTACTGCAATTTTCATTTATTCATCTACCTCCAACCGTTGAGTTTCTCCAAAAGAGTCTACGGCTATCTTGAGGCTTGTTTTTGACAAATTTGCTGCATTTTTATTGCAGTTCTTCACCTAACACTTTTCTCGGCCACAATGAATAATGTTTCTCTAGTTTCCCAGGGCAGTTGGTTCAGAGTCCCTAATCTGACCCAACAAGATCTTGATTGTTGTGGTTGGGACCAGACCCCAGCCACCCAAGTTGTGGATTGTGCCACTTGGAACAGGTCGCAACCACCCTGGATAATTGGTTCAATTCAATCTCCAACCTTCATATTCACCAAACTCTACCGTTTCTCTCCATTTGTGAAGTCTTGTTGCGTGAATGGGTGAAAGTGTGTTGGTAGGCAAACTGTTTGTTCTTGTTTAAAGAGTTCAAAGTTGCAGTGATGACTGATGATCAACAAACCATCAATTGAGTTCCTGAGCTCTGAAGGAAAACCACAACAAATGAAATCAAGTCATGAGTACCACCAGCACCTATTGAAATTCTTAGAATTGGGCAATTTGGAACACACCAGGTTTTTTCCAAGTTCATTGACAATGTGATGTATGTCTGCAGGTTTTTCAAACTTCACAGACAGAAACCAATTCTGTTTGCGTCGATAGAATTACAATCCTCTTCAAAATGTCCACACTGTAATCAATTCCATCATAGTTTATAAATTGATCAAATCAAGAAAATAGGGTTGTTCGCTCGTTTGCCAATAAAAAATCAAGCTTAATATATCAGACTCATTGATGAATACCTCACATCAACAGCCTTCGTGGGTCCAAGATCCACATCAATATAAACAGCCTATCCTTGTTGTTAGCATGACGAATACCGCCGTTACATGGCAGGGTCTTACACATTTCATGAACAATCTTTGCTTTAATGAAACTGGAAATGTTTTTGTTTACGGATAAGAAGGAAAAAAGACATGCTTCATCATTCGTTCCCTTATCTTTTTGTTTATGATTTTGAGTTTGACACAACTTAATCTCCATGGACTTCGATATCATATACCATATCCAAAACTCTTACTTTCGACTGGCTCCACAAGAATCATAATCCTGTACAACAGTTGGTAAATTAAAGCTTTATTCTTGATCCATATATATATATATATTTATATGTATATATTCATTATTCTGCAATCTGCATCCTTTGAGGCCAAAGCATGGCCTTAAATGTTGTCAGATACTTCTACATGCATTTCGATCCTTGGGGTAAAAAAAAAATGCAAGCTTATAACCCAAAATAAACATTAAAAAGGTGCCTGTTATGTTCATTAGCCGATATGTATTTGCCTGTTTTATGACCTTGCAGATAAAGTCAGCTACTGAGAAATCTATGCCATTACCCAACAATTGGAATTATTTGGATCCTCAACTTGATGCAAAATTTTTGTTCTTTTTTTTTTTTGAACTTAATCCTCTTCCAGCAGTACATACGTAAAGGAGCATGTTCCAATCAATGATGTAAATCTATTTTTACCCCCATGGACCCTGGCTTTGGCAGCTGCGCTTGGAGGGGCCGACTTTAAACTTGGACCAGTGCAATTCCCACCACCAAAATTGGTGTTACTTTAAACACCAGTGCAGAAGGGGTAGTAAATTTGTTGTCATATTTTCAAAAGTAAATTTGGAACTTGAATTTAATTTAATTAGTTCATATAATTTTTTTTTAACAAAAATTTAATAGATATGTAGTTCAAATCTTAACAATTGTAATATATATATATATATATATATATATATTTTTTTTTTTTAATTTTAGCCAGCAGCCTCTTTTGTAAAAAATTATAAATTTCATGCATAAATTTTTGTAATGAATTAAATTTATTTTGTAAACAATATTTACTCTTCTTAATTAAGTATATTAGCTTTAGATATGTCTAGGTTCATATATTTTGCTTAAAGCAGTTTTTTTTTTTTTTTCTAATCAAACAGTATTAAGAACACAAAATCCAATCCTTAAGTTTCAAATAATTTCAATAGCGGATGATTAAAATCTTATAATAACATCGAATTGTCTTTTAATCCTCAATAATATATGGAAATCCCATATAATCAAATTAAAATCAACTTTCGAAGAGGAATGACAAAATTAGTAGAACCTTAGATAACAAAGCAAAGGATAATGCTTATTTTGAAAAACTTATTTATAACAATATCTGCTAAGTAAACTCGCTAAAAGAGCAAGATCCTGATTTCTTTGCGGTTGATGAAAATCAATATACAATCTAGGAAATAAGCAATTTTCCTTGAAATTTGTGAATTCTTTGAGAAAAAACAATTCTCTCCAAAACTAGTAAAACTAAATAAAGTTTTATTCTTTGAAAAAGCTACAATTCTCTTACCGAGAAAAATCTTTCAAAGAATAAACAATACCTTTCTTCTTGCAATAGAAAAACTATTACAAGAAAATTTTTTTGAATATTATCATTCCATATATCTTGAAAATTGGAAAATTGGAGATCCATATCCAAAAATCAAGTTGAAATTTGATTATAAACCATTCGATATAACCAGTATCAAAATTAGTCTTTTAAGCCAAATAGTTGTACAAAATTTTTCTTTTCTGCAACTAAAACAGTTCCTAGCCTTCATAAAATCCAAAATTATTGATTTTGTAAAAATGATAAATATTTCTTTTATATTCATTTTAAAATCATCAATTTATTGGGAATCTTTTTAAGAGAAAGATTTATTCAGCCTTATCAAATTTAGGAAATTACAAAATTAATAGGAGGACATTTAATGAAAATGTTTATCAAGATCCAGAACCACTGAATCAAGCACTCAAAATTCTGAAATTAGAGAAGTAGCACATGATTTATCCATAACTTGGACAACAATTTATGAATTTACTAATCATGCTACTACTACTATTAAAGAAATAGAATAAACAATTATAGAAAATTTTGAACCGAGATTTTACGATTCAAAAATCAAACTCAGATTAATGAATCTAAGAGACCTATCTGTTCCAACAGATTGGTTACTAGAAGATATTACAGAAAAAAGACCTATACATCATAGAGTCAATTCTTAAGAATTCTTTGCATCAGGAAACAACCTATATTTTAAAATTTCTGAAGCTAGTAGTTCTAGTAACAACCTAGTACTACCTTTATCTTCATCTATTCCATCATATTCTAAAAAGAAAATGATGTTTAAAGCATTTCTAGTGAACAATATTTTTTTTCACATAAGAATTCTTTTGTAGGATTTTAAAGATAAAATAGTGTTAATATTCCTATTTTTCCACATGATAATATGTCACGACTTGATCCTTCAATTTACAATTCAGTAAACTCTGTTCTAAATTTTGTCTCTTTTAGAAACACTAGAAAAGAAGAAAACAAAAACCTAGCAATCATCACTCAATACAAAATTTGAGATGATGAAGTTAGTACTTTTTCTAATAATAAACCAAAAACGCATTATAATTATATAAATGCAGAATTTAGGTTCAAAAAGTATAAACCATATTCATTGCATGTCTTACTAAATATTATTGCGATAATCTTTAGTTGTAGAAGTAATGCATTACCATTAAACAAATGAGAACCAATGAAACATCTTTTAGCTATTATTGGCATAGATGGTAAAGAAACCATCATAGGTTTTAAAGTAAAAAATATTCCCATATATATTATGAATAAAAAATTCATAATACCAAAAATTTTATGTTTTCTTTTCATGCATGGAGATATGTTAGTAGGAAATAATTTTTTATACAATTATTTACCATTCAGTTTAAATCCCTCAACTGTTACTTTCACTACAGATAAAGAATCTATAGAAATTCCTTCAATAAAAAATTACAGACATATTTGTGATTCAAATTTTCAACCCAAAGCTAACAAAGTTGAATCAAAACAATCAGTGAAACACACTGGTTATTCAAAATTTTACAAGAAAATTTTAGTGAGTATCCACTAAAATTATGGTCTAGAAGTCCTCGCTTTTATAGTCTACAAATTATTGATTTTAATAAAATTATTATAGGTAAACCAATAATATATACCAAACAGGATATAAAAGAATTTGATATTCAAATTTCTAAACTTTTACGAAAAGGACTAATAGAATTAACTAATAGTCCACATTCTAGTCCAGCTTTCATGGTAAGAAACCATGCTGAGCAAAAAAAAAGAAAAGCCCGTATGGTAATCAACCATAAGAGGCTTAATCAAAATTTAGTTTTTTATGGATATTTTATTCCAAGAAAAGATGTTTTAATTAATTTAGGCAGAAATGCTAAATATTTTAGCAAATTTGACTGTAAATAAGAATTTTGACAAATAATGCTAATTGAGGAATCAAAACCTTTGACAACGTTCAGTGCTCTTAAGGGATAATACCAATGGAAAGTCATGCATTTTGGTTTCTGTAATGCTCTTCAAATATTTTAAAGATGGATTGATTCTATTTTTTAAAAATATAAAGATTTTTTTTGCGTTTATATTGATGATATTTTTGTTTTTTCCTCAAATTTAGAGCAACATAGGAAACACCTTAATTTAATTGCTCAAGAATTTATTAATCATGGTATTATTTTAAGTTTTAAAAAGATAAAGCTTGAAAAAACTAAAATAGAATTTTTAGGATTAAATTTATGATCAAATGGTCTTACATTGCAAGATCATATTATTGTTAAAATTAAAAACTTTCTAGAACAACTAGAAGATAAAAAACATTTACAAAAATTTTTAGGTTTTTTAAACTATGGAAGACAATTCATAAAAAATCTGTCTAAAAAAGAGAAAATTTTACAAGAGAAATTAAAGAAAGATATTCCTTTCTTTTGGACAAAATAAGAAACTGATATTATTAAACAAATAAAATCAGATTTCATTTATATACCAAAAGTATATCTTTCTAAAACAAGATATTTACTAATTTTAAAAACTAATGCTTCTGATGAATATTAGGGATGTATTTTAAAAGCCAAAGTTCAAAACAATGAACTTATTTATGGATATAAATTTTGAAAAGAAGAAGAAGAAACATTATTTTTTGTAAAAATTCAATTGATTTTGTCTACTACAGTTGTCTGTTACAGTTGATTTTGTCTGCTGAGATTTATCCTTATTGGATATTGTTTAGATTTAAAAATTCTACATCATCTGAATTGAATGATCGAAAAGAATTTGTTCTTGATTTATTTCACATGTTCCATCCTTCTTGGTATTGGAATAACAAATGCTGTGGTGATCAAGGTATTTCATATTAGATAATTTGCTTAAAAGATCCAATGCTTCTGGTTCTGTTAGAGGCAAATTTTCTCTAGTATATGATCTTTAAATAAACATACGTCTCCTATTTGTTTGAGCAGAGACTTTAGGGTATTAAGATTTAAAGACTTCACAATGCAGGGTTTTAGTATGTCTCATCATTGTTATTCCTTATTGGAATTGATAATGACTGGGAGAAGAGAATTTTTAGAATGCTTGATTTAGTGGTTCTAGATCTTGATCGACATCTTCAATTAAAGGTCTTCCCATTAATTTTGTAATTTTTCAAATTTAGTAAGGTTGGATAAATCTTTCTCTTTGAAAGATTCCTAATAAATTGGTGATTTTAAAATGAATATAAAAGAAATAGTGATCATTTTTTACAAAATCAATAAATTTGGATTTTATAAAGGCTGGGAACTATTTTAGTTGCAGAAAAGAAAAATTTTGTACAACTATTTGGTTTACAATATCAATTTCGATAATGGTTATATCGAATGGTTCATGATCCAATTTGAACTTGATTTTTGGATATGGATCTCCAATTCCTAAATTTTTAAGATATAGGGAATGGTAAAATTTACATAATTTTTCCTGTAATATTTTTCTATTACAAGAAGAAAGGTATTGTTTATTCTTTAAGAGATTTCTTTGGGTAAACGAATTGCAACCTTTTCAAAGAGTAAAACTTTTTTTAGGTTTACTAGTTTTGGAGAGAATTATTTTTTCTCAAAGAATTCAAAGATTTCAAGGAGATTGTTTATTTCCTCAATTGTATATTGATTTTAATCAACTACAAAGAAATCAAGATGTTGCTATTTTAGCAAGTTTACAGAATAGATATTGTTATAAACAAGTTTTTCAAAATAAGCATTATCTTTTGCTTGGTTAGCTAAGGTTTCTGCTAAAGATATTAGAAAGAAACCATACTGAGCAAAAAAGAGGAAAAGCCCAAATGGTAATCAACTATAAGAGGCTTAACCAAAATTTAGTTTTTTATAGATATTTTATTCCAAGAAAAGATGTTTTAATTAATTTAACAAAAAATGCTAAATATTTTAGTAAATTTGAATGTAAATCAGGATTTTGGCAAATAATGCTAACTAAAAAGTCCAAATCTTTGATAGCATTCAGTGCTCCTAAGGGACAATACCAATGGAAAGTCATGACTTTTGGTCTCTATAATGCTCCTCAAATATTTCAAAAATAGATTGATTTTATTTTTGAAAAATATAAAATTTTTATTGTATTTATATTGATGATATTCTTGTTTTTTCCTCATATTTAGAGCAACATAGGAAACACTTTAATTTAATTGCCTAAGAATTTATTAAACGTGGTATTATTTTATGCCCTAAAAAGATAAAGCTTGAAAAAACTGAAATAGAATTTTTATGATTAAATTTATCATTAAATGGTCTTATGTTACAAGATCTTATTATTGTTAAAATTAAAGATTTTCAAGAACAACCGGAAGATAAAAAACATTTACAAAAATTTTTAGGTTTTTTAAACTATCGAAGACAATTCATAAAAAACTGCTCTAAAAAAGAGAAGACTTTATAAGAAAAATTAAAGAAAAATGTTCCTTTTGTTTTTGGACAAAATAAGATATTGATATTATTAAACAAATATATATATCTTTATTTCACATAAGAATTCTTTTGCAAGATTTCAAAGACAAAATAGTGTTAACATTCTTATTTTTCTAAGTGATAATACATTAGACTTGATCCCTCAGTTTACAACTCAATAAACTCTATTCTAAATTCTGTCTCTTCTAAAAACACTTGAAAATAAGAAAATAAAAGCTTAGCAATCATCATTCAATACAAAATTCGAGATGATGAAGTTATTACTTTTTCTAATAATTAGCTAAAAAAGGCATTATAATTATATAAATGCAAAATTTATGTTCAAAAAGTATAATCCATATTCATTGCATTTCTTATTAGATACTGGAGCAACAATATCTAGTTGTAGAAGAAATGCATTACTATTAAACAAATGGGAATCAATGAAACATCATTTAGCTGTTATTGGCATACATGGTAAAGAAACCATCATAAGTTTTAAAGCAAAAAATATTTCCAAATATATTATGAATAAAAAATTCATAATACCAAAAATTTTATATTTTTCTTTCATGCATGGAGATATGTTATTAGGAAATAATTTTTTATACAATTATTTACCATTCAGTTTAAATCCCTTAATTGTTACACTCACTATAGATAAAGAATATATATAAATTCTTTTAATAAAAAATCACAAACATATTTGTGATTCAAAATTTCAACATGAGGCTAAGAAAGCTGAAATCAAAACAATTAGTAAAACACACTAGTTATTCAAAATCAATAATATTCCAGAACACCTAGAAGATAAAAAACATTTACAAAATTTTTAGGTCTTTTAAACTATAAAAGACAATTCATAAAAACCCTATCTAAAAAAAAAAGATTTTACAAGAAAAATTAAAGAAAGATATTCCTTTCTCTTGGACAAAATAAGATATTGATATTATTGAACAAATAAAATCATATATAATTTATATACCAAAAGTATATCTTCCCAAAATATGAGATTTATTAATTTTAGAAACCGATGCTTCTGATAAATATTGGGGATATATTTTAAAAGCCAAAGTTCAAAACAATGAACTTATTTACGGATATAATTATGAAAAATTCAAACCTAATGAAATTAAATATATTATTTTTGAAAAAGAGTTACTTGCTATAAAAAATGCAGTAACTAGATTTCACATTTATTCAGCTCTAGATACTTTTGTTATCAGAACTGACAATCATGTGATTCGAGATTTTAAAAAAAATAAATAAATAAACGCTAATCAAAAAAGGATTAGATGAAATAATTTTTTATGTCAATATAACTTCAATATTGAATATATTAAAGGAACTAATAATGTTTTTGCTGATATTCTTAATAGGCTAGATGGATAGAGGTAAAAAACCTCTTGAACAATAAGAAGAATGGAGAACCATTTGAAAAAAGTAACCTAAATCCCAGGTTTCTTCTACTTCTTCTCAAAATCCTAACCTAGCATTTTGACTTATATTATATCCTTAAGGATATTATTACTAGCCTCGACCATATTTCTCAATTTCACAACCTTTATTACAATCAATAATTGAGCCTTCTCAATATCCAAATATTTCTCAATTCTTTCAGATCCTATTCAATGGACTCCTATTTCCTATTCTCATATTCTAAAACAGATTAAGGATTTATTAAAACCAAAACCCTTACCTTTGGATATAAAAGATTTTTATAATTCAGGAATCTCTCTTGAATTATATAATCTCCTCAATAAGACATGAAAATCCCATATAATCGAAAGTAAAACCAGGAATGACAAAATTAGCAGAAACCTTAGCTAACCAAGTAAAAGATAATGCTTATTTTGAAAAACTTGTTTATAACAATATATGCTCAGTAAACTTGCTAAAAAAGCAAGATCTTGATTTCTTTGCGGTTGATGAAAATTAATAAACAATTAAGGAAATAAACAATCTCCTTGAAATCTATGAATTTTTTGAGAAAAACCAATTCTCTCCAAAACTAGTAAAACTAAGGAAAGTTTTACTTTTTGAAAAAGTTGCAATTCTCTTACCTAGAGAAATCTTTCAAAGAATAAATAGTACCTTTCTTCTTGCAATAGAAAAACTAATACAAAAAAAATTATCTAAATATTACCATTCCTTATATCTTGAAAATTCAAAAATTGAAGATCCACATCAAAATATCAAGTTCAAATTGGATCATGAACCATTTGATATAACCAGTATCGAAATTGGTATTGTAAGCCAAATAGTTGTACAAAATTTTTCTTTTTTGCAACTAAAATAGTTCCCAGCCTTCATAAAACCCAAATTTATTGATTTTGTAAAACATGATCAATATTCAAACTGTAATGTAAGATTTACCAATCTTGTTAAATCAATCATATGAAGTATATAGTCTAATCTTGTGTTAAAAGCTATTTGGTTTAAAGTCAAACCAAATTATTTTATTTCTATTAATGACCCATTAATAGATAATTGTCTTAGATTAAGGATAAAAATAAAAAATTCTGAAATTAGAGAAGTAGCACATGATTTATCTATAAATTGGATAGCAATTTATGAATTAACTAATCATGCTACTACTACTATTAAAGAAATAGATTCAAAAATTATAAAAAATTTTGAACCAAGATCTTATGATTCAGAAACCAAACCCAGATTAATGAATCTAAGAGACCTATCTGTTTCAACAGATTGGTTACTAGAAGATATTATAGAAAAAAAACTTACACATCGTAGAGTCAATTCTTTAGAATTTTTTGCATCAGGAAATAATCTATATTTTAAAAATTTTGAAGCTAGTAATTTTAGTAACAATCTAGTACTACTTTCATCTTTATCTATTCCATCATATTCTAACAAAAAAAATGAAGTTGAAAGCATTTCTAGTAAATAATCTTTTTATTTCACATAAGAATTCTTTTGCAGAATTTCAAAGACAAAATAGTGTTAATATTCCTATTTTTCTAAATGATAATACATCATACCTAATCCTTTAGTTTACAACTCAGTAAACTTTATTCTAAATTCTGTATCTTCTAGAAACACTCGAAAATAAGAAAATAAAAGCCTAGCAATCATCGCTCAATTCAAAATTCTAGACGTTGATGTTATTACTCTTTCTAATAATTAGCCAAAAAAAGCATTATAATTATATAAATGCAAAATTTAGGTTCAAAAAGTATAAACCATATTCATTGCATTTCTTATTAAATACTGGAGTAACAATATCTAGTTATAGAAGTAATGCATTACTATTAAAAAAATGGGAATCGATGAAACATCAATTAGCTGTTATTGGCATAGATGGTAAATAAACCATCATAAGTTTTAAAGCAAAAAATATTCCTATATATATTATGAATAAAAAATTTATAATACCAAAAATTTTATGTTTTCCTTTCATGCATGGAAATATGTTATTAAAAAATAATTTTTTATACAATTATTTACCATTCAGTTTAAATCCCTAACATTTTTGTGATTCAAAATTGCAACATGAGGCTAACAAATCTGAAATAAAAATAATCAGTTAAACACATTGGTTATTCAAAATTTTACAAGAAAATTTTAGTGAAAAACCACTAAAATTATAGTCTAGCAGTCCTTGCTTTTGTAGTCTACAAATTATTGATTCTAATAAAATTATTAGAGTCAAACCAATGATTTATACCGAATAGGATATAAATAAATTTAATATTTTAATTTTTGAACTTTTACAAAAAAGATTAATAAAACCAACTAATAGTCCACATTTTAGTCCAGCTTTCATGGTAAAAAACCATGTTGAGCAAAAAAGAAAAAAAAATCCGTATGGTAATTAACTATAAGAGGCTTAACCAAAATTTTGTTTTTGATGTATATTTTATTCCAAAAAAAGATGTTTTAATTAATTTAGGAAATAATTCTAAATGTTTTAGCAAATTTGATTATAAATTAAGATTTTGGCAAATAATGCTAATTGAATAGTCAAAACCTTTGATAACATTCAATGCTCTTTAGGGACAATACAAATGGAAAGTCATGCTTTTTGATCTCTGTAATGCTCTTTAAATATTTCAAAGATGGATTGATTTTATTTTTGAAAAATATAAAATTTTTTGTTGTGTTTATGTTGATAATATTTTTATTTTTTCCTCAAATTTAGAGTAACATAGGAAACACATTAATTTAATTACTCAAGAATTTAGTAAACTTGAAATTATTTTAAGTCATAAAAAAAAAAGCTTGAAAAAACTGAAATAAAATTTTTAAGGTTAAATTTATCATCAAATGATTTTACATTACAAGATTTATATTCACCGTCACCCATTTAATTAAAAGACTATTCTGTAATTTAAAACAATTGTGGATATAAGTGTAATTTCAGTAAAAAAAAAAGGATCATTTAAAAAATACCCAAAATTTGTGGCCAGGTGAAATTTGAGAAGGGTATAAAATCTTAAACCCTAGCGATCACCGAAAAACCCTCTGTTTTTTTTTTTTTCGTCCCCACTGCAAGTCTTCTATTCTTGATTAACTCGCCAAAAGCATAAGAGAAAGAAATGGCTCGCACTCTCAAAAACCCAAAGAAGGCTAAGAGAAAGAACAAGGTTCAATTGCAAAAACCAACTCTTAATCCATTTTTAAATTCAGCTTGAATTTGTTTTTCTTTTTGCACTAAAATTGTTTTGTAATTGGTTTCTTAAAAAGGGCTCAAAGATAGGAGATGGAGCATCAACGTCTTCGTCGGTGCCGACGATTCAGCCGAGGGTTTGGCAACCAGGAGTCGACGAATTGGCGGAGGGAGAAGAGCTTCAGTGTGACCCTTCTGCTTACAATTCTCTTCATGCTTTTCATATTGGATGGCCCTGTTTGAGGTATTTGTTTTATTTTATTCATTTCTTGGTGTTTGGTTGCTGAGTGAGTAATGGGAAAATTGAAAGAAATAGTAAAGGTTTATAGAAAATATAAAAGGGTATTTGAAAGGCGCTTACTTTATATGTTTTTGGTTGTTTTGTTTTATTAGTTTTAATTGAGAAATTTGATAATCTTTTACAGCTTTGATATTGTTCGTGATTCGTTGGGTTCAGACCGGAAAGATTTTCCGCATACAGTGTATTTTGTTGCAGGGACTCAGGTGAGCTTTCATTTCTTATCAAGTGTTATGTGTTAGCTGATAATCATGGGAGCAAAGGAGCAAAATTTGTCTTATCTGGACCACTCTGAGGAAATAGTTTATTTTGGTCGACTATGAGTTATGTTCATTTGATCTCTTATGGTCATGTTACTTAATGTTATTCTGTATATTGATCTTGTTTTTGATTTTGCAGGCAGAGAAAGCTTCTTCTAACTCTATTGGAGTGTTTAAAGTAAGTAATGTTTCGGGGAAAAGACGAGAACTAGTTCCTACCAAATCTGCAGGGGATGATCCCGATATGGATGCTGAAAGTAGTGATAGTGAGGATAGTGAAGATGAAGAAGAAGCTGGATCTGGCGCACCAGTTTTACAGGCAATTTCTTGATTCTTTTAACATTTCTAGTTATATTATCTCCGGGGTTTATTGTTAGACTTATGTTGCTCCTTTTTTTTACTTGTTTAAATCTACAGTTGCGAAAGGTAGCTCACCATGGATGTGTTAATCGTATACGTGCCATGACACAAAGTCCTCACATATGTGCTTCTTGGGCTGATAGTGGTCATGTTCAGGTCAGAGTCAGATTCATAATCCAAATATATTGTTCACCGTTAGCAATTTTAAATTTAATTATTAACTAATTGGCCAAAAAATGAGTTATTAACTGAAAAACTATCAAAAGTGAGGAAAAGGAGAATTGGGTATGGTGGGGACAGAGAATTTTGAAGAATAGGAGTAAATCCTGTTGATACTTACAAGAAACTATGGGGAAAGGAAATTCACCATTTAGCTTTCAATATCTTTTGCTCCCTTTTTTTGCTGGGGGTGGGGTGGGGGGAGTAAATCCGGTTGATACTTACAAGAAAGTGTAGAAAAAGGAAATTCAATGTACCTTTCAATATCTTTTGCCTTTTTTCCTCTTTGTCTTTTGTGAGAAATTAACTGTTTGTTTTCAATTTGCTTTTAACTTATAATTCTAATACATTTAATGATTGGGAATACTGGTATATCTGTGTGTCAAACCAGGGACATAATCGTTTTCTTGTGTTACTTTCTGATACTGTTTGTTGCAGGTATGGGACTTCAGTTCTCATCTGAATGCTTTAGCAGAGTCAGAAACCGAAGGTGTCCAGGGAGCTTCTTCAGTTTTTAATCAGGCTCCTTTAGTTAACTTCCGTGGCCACAAAGATGAAGGCTATGCAATTGATTGGAGTCCTGTTGTTGCTGGAAGACTTGTAACTGGTATTTTTGAGTAATAATTGTGACAAATTGTCTTTTTTCTTCTCATTTATTTTAAGCTGTCATTTGCTTTATGGATTGAAGATGGGCTATTTTGAAGGTGATGGTCTTCATATTTTCTAGGGGACTGCAAGAACTGTATTCATTTGTGGGAGCCGTCATCTGGTTCAACATGGAATGTTGATCCTACTCCATTCGTTGGACATGCTGCAAGTGTGGAAGACCTACAAGTGCGTAATTTTGTTGTGAAGTAATGAATGAATTTTTTTGAAGTCCAAACTTATGGTTAAACATTGTTTGCACTCTCTTGATCTGGTAATACCATTTTTCTTTCTACTCTTTATATGCAGTGGAGTCCAACAGAACCTCATGCATTCGTCTCCTGTTCTGTGGATGGGACCATTGCTATTTGGGATATCCGTTTAGGGAAGTCACCAGCAGCTTCTTTTAAGGCACATGATGCAGATGTGAATGTTATCTCATGGAACAGGTATTTCAGTCTTGATATATTTACCTACTCTTTCTTTTAACACTTTTCTTTTTATAACCAAACTTTTGACTTTGTGCATCCTTGATTCTTTATCTAGGCTGGCTAGTTGTATGTTAGCATCGGGAAGTGATGACGGGACATTTTCAATTCATGATTTTAGGTTGCTCAAGGTATGCCTATTATTGCCTAGGATAGGGTGATACTCCTTTTGATGAAAAAGGAAAACCTTGGATTTATACATTTGTGGGCTATTTTTGTTTATCTTAAATGTGATACATCTGCTTTTTGAAGATTCTTTCCAGATTCATTAGAGCTTCTTTTGCAACCCATTCTGCTCTTTATATTATGTTAGGCTGGAATTAAAGTTCAAAGCTTTTACTTTCTAGTTCCTAATTTTCTTTTCTAACAAACTCTATCCAAGCCATTGACTGGTTTACTGTTGCTATTACTGAAGGTATTGATCTAGTTTTTGTGTGGGCAGGACGGAAATACAGTGGTAGCTCATTTCAAGTACCATAAATACCCAGTGACATCCATTGAGTGGAGCCCTCATGAAGCCTCCACTTTGGCAGTTTCATCATCTGATAATCAGTTAACGTAAGTAATCGTAAAGCACTAAACAAGGCTAACAAAATTGATGGACCAGATCCCAGGAATAGGATATTGGACATTTGAAGATCTCTCACACAATTTTGTTAATTGATATATGTTTATTTAATTTTCTTTTTCTTCAATTTCCAGAATATGGGATCTTTCTTTAGAAAAGGATGAGGAAGAGGAAGCAGAGTTCAAAGCTCAAACAAGGAAGCAAGTAAATGCTCCAGAAGATTTACCTCCGCAACTTCTTTTTGTTCATCAGGTACTTAATCAGAGTACTGAAATTGAAGATGCTTGCTGGCTTCAATCTTTTAACACACTTTCCATTATGAACAGGGGCAGAAGGATTTGAAAGAACTTCATTGGCATGCTCAGATTCCTGGAATGATTGTGTCAACTGCAGCAGATGGTTTCAACATCTTAATGCCTTCAAATATACAGAGTACTCTCCCCTCCAATGGCTCTTGAAAAATGTCTATGCTGTAACGAATGAACCAGCAGCTGATTTGAGGCATATATCCGTACATGTGTGAAATATAAAGTAGTTTTTTCTCTGTTTCCCCCCTTGGTGCACAGCGTAAAAATATCGTTGCTCCCAAGGTTTTTATCTCGTCTTTTTTACAACTGCAGGGTGCTTCCAATATTTTATTTTGTGTATTTCACAGTATCATGTTTTATGAATAATCTCAATCACCTAACCATTCACATGGATGAAGAAATACTTCTATTTAATGAAAAAAATTTTGGCCAATATTAATTGAAACGTTCATAATAACGTCTTTGTGACTTTTAATATATATAGATAGATTACCTGATTTTGATAAAACAAAATTCAAAATAGGGAATAATTGATTCACGCTTATCTGCCTACATCTGGGGGAGACAGCAAGTGGCCACAGGAAGGTAAATTAGAACAGTATAGGAAAAAGAGTGCTATTACCAAAGAGCAAAGATGCAGTTTATTGATGATTTTGCCAGGCCTAAAAGAATCCGTGTACACAATACGACATAAGGTCCAGCAAAATCCAGCTTGACCTGGCATCACTCTATTGACTCATCAGTTTTCACTTAAACCAGCCTGACTATCATCAAGGTTCAAAAGTTTGACAAAATTGCATATCACCATTTCATTCGGTTATCCCTATGAGTTTACAGGCTTTCCATTTAATTTGGGGAAAGGATCTTGCTTGCTTAAAACAACTACTTTACTCTTGTGAGCAAAGTACCCTTTCACAAGATTTTTGTATATAAGAATGGTCATTATACACTCAACCTGCAAAATGGAACAAAGAGAATGGTGAATTCTCATAAGCAATGCAACTGCAGGGAAGAATGTAATGGGAAAACAAGTACCTCATCCAGATCCATGTCCATCTCAAGCCATTTCAATGCTTTGACAATTACATCCAATTTTAACTGATGAGCTTTGCTTGGGTCCTTTTGCTTTTGGATGAAGTAACTACAAGATGAGAATGTTGCAATCAATGTCTGAGCAAAAACTATTCAATTAAATAGCATACAGGGTCATTTGGCCTGAGCTCTTACATTTTCTTTACCAATCTCTGGTAAACTTGGAGCTCTAGCTTCTCTAGAACAAGATACACGCCAGATCTCAAAAACCTGACCAATGGGGAGGAAGATTCAGACCCATCTTGACATGCGAATTTCACTAACAACAAAAACAGGAAGATAAACTTACTGGTCTTCGTGTTCTTGGAGAGCATGCCGAAGAAGTCGGAGATCACCCCTTTTTAGAGCTTGTACAACATTGCTGTACTGTGAATACAACCATTGCTAATTACTAATTTGACATGTTGAACCAACAATAAATGATTTTTGAAAATATTTGCAATTTGCCCTTTTATTTGTCTGATTTTCTTTGATCCTTTCACCATTAAAATCACAGTATAAGTGCACGTTCACTGGGAAAGTAGCATAAGCACAAAGCATCTACTTGTGCATAAATACTAGATAGAAGGGCAAATAAGTACATATAATAAAGGAAGGCTGTACCTCAAGGAGGTTATACTTCTCTAGGAGCCAAGCTTTGGGCAAGATGCCTAATGAAAGCTTCACCGGTATCAAGTATTTTAATATCATCCTACAAAAATCAAACCGACGGTCATAAGAATCAAAGAAATACTAAAACTTAGATGTAGTTGCCACTCTCATGTAAGAGTTTAATGCAGAAGTAAGTTTATGTGAAACAACTTGCTTGACACTTTAGCATTTTTTTATCCAGACAACGTCTATGATGAGGTTTTCAATATAGTATTTTGTGTCATTTATCAACCTCTAATGTCAAAGTATTCCCACTCACTTAACCCCGTACTCCACAATGGTAATTTTTTAATGCATTGAAAATATAAATTACTCTTCAATATTATCAACAGAGCACTTTCCATACTGAAAGTAAAAATCAACTTTATCAGCAACTATTTCAATACTGAAAGGAAAAATGAACTTTATCAGCAACTAGATCTGAATAACTTTGATACTTATATATAACAAAATAAGGGCACCAATGGTAACTAGAAAACTCATCAAAACAAGGGACAAATACTAGTTGAAATGGGATAAAAGTTGCAGCATGTGTTTGGGACTGTTACATACCAAGAAGAGAAATTTCACCTAGTAGTTATCAAGTGCCACAGTTGATGTCAAAACGATCAATGCAGAGATAATTTTTAATCGATCAGTTCTTATGGTTTCTCTACCATGCAGAAAAAGCACACACAAACAAACCTTATATTTGCTTCTCTGAGAGGGTTGCAATGTGTCAAGGCATATGATAACTTATGCTCGGCCTGCCCAGTTACAACAGTATACGGTAGAAGTAGTCAGTCCCTGTTATACTGAATTTTAACTTTGATGCTTTTACATGTATAAAATGGATATGGAATTCAAATGCTATGCAATTTGGATTCTAGTTATAAACTAGGTCTAAAGCCAAAATCAATGATGATTCCAAAGCCAAACACGACAAACAACCACATATAAAGTTTTTAATTTCATATCTCAAAAAGAAAGAAGCAAAGCTTTCTCCACAGGATTTAGATCACTTACAGCAGGAAAATTTTCATTAAAAACTTCCAAACGCCCAGTATAATACATGTAGGTGACCTGGACAAGGAGGTAGCATTCATCAAATAGTTGCATGCATGAAAAATACCAGGAGAAGGAAAACGCTTCGTTCAAATTAGACTTACCTTATCTCTTCTAGGAAATTCCTCAAAATCAAAAATACGAGCAGTTTCAATACTTCTTATGACACTTCGGCAGAGGTGAACTGTACCAAGCTGCCAAGTAAAAGTTAACATTAATATCTAGCATAGCCACTTGTGCTTCTCAGTTCAAAAAAGAAAACATTCATAATGATGTTTTAACCGAAAATTATTTGCATTGCTTTTGGTAAGCATGTTGGAGGAAGAGGAAACAATATCCTAGGCAGGAGGCTGACATAAAATCTTAAATGCTTCTTAACCTCAAAAAAGTCAGGTCCTAAGTATACAATCCACTTGCCAAAACCAAACTCATGATAAATATAGAACAAAGAGCGAAAAGCTTCTAGCAAAGCAGAAAGCAAAGTTAGAAGAAGCATAAATATTACCTTGAAATAGATTTTAAACAGCTGGCAAGTCACATATAGTGCTCCCACACGTTTCGGGCCTTTTCCCTGGAATCCACACGTCATAGCCAACAATTAGCAACAATGGCTATTAGTTCAGCAAATGAAGCCTAAAAACTTGATAACAGGCCAATAACAAGTATTGGGAAGATAAATAAACATACAGCAAGAACACCAAATACTTTCATAAGGAATGAGCCAGCTCCCTTCAATTTCTCCGGGGACTTTCCATTAGAAGCCAACTCTCTATCAGCCTACAATTACAATATCCCAAACTTAATTTGCATCAAAACCTAATTTTCTTTGAAAAACCAAAACTACAAGGTTATGCTATCAATACCCTCTCTGCAAGAACCCTAATTTCATAAGCAATAACATACAATGCCTCCAATGCCCATGCTGATTCCCAATTCCGAAATTCCTGAATAAAAGCACTGCCAAAACAAGATTCTAACCATTACCACAATGCATAAACATCTCTAATCAATCAAAAAGACTTTACAAAAATATCTTTAAAAAATAAAAACAAAAGTGGAAAGAGCAAGTTACTTTGCAAATTTTTCAAAAGCATGGTAGGAATCAACCAAGTTTCCAAGCCTATAGCTTTGCAGAGAACGAAAAATAGGGGCCAAAATCTCACCAAACTGTGAAAACTTATCTGATTGCTTTATCAATCGATTAGCATCCTATCACAAAGAAAAAGAAAAAAATCAAAATTTGACAAATTTATTTGGTTTATTGAACAATATGCAGATGAGAATCAAGAGGATGAGAGAAAGTACCTGGAAGTAGTTGAGGGCATCAGCAAGGGAAAGGAGAGAGGGAGAGTTGGAGGAGAAGGAAAAGAGTTGCGCAAGGGAAGCTACATCTTGGTATGAAACGGCGTCGGAGAACTTGTTTAGGTAATCTGTGATTCTTCTATGGGCTTCTCCCATGCTTGGATACGCCGTTGCTCCACCAAGTTTGGATTTTTATTAACCAATATATATATTTTTAATAAATAGCCTTTTTGATCCACTGATCTGCTCCTTCAGCTGTGGTTTACGGGTTTTCAGTTTCAACCTAGATTCTCTTTTATACCATGGAAAAAGACATTTTTCCATCAGCTAGGAGGATTTGGAATTTGACATTTAAAACGACGACGTTCTAAATGTGGGGCTATCAAACTTTACAGGCGGCCTACAATAATTGTGTTATTGGACCCATAATGCATCAGAGACGCTATGTGGACAGTAAAGAAATTGTTACCGTTCGATCAATCTCCGGCGACTTGGATATTCCCAGTAAAATACGTTGTAAGTGTTTTTTTTATCGTCAGCTGCACTCGATTGGTCCACTTCACCTTAACAAACAAAGACTTCCTTGGGTGACTTGCGAACCAACCTCGTTGAAACTTGAAACACCTCAAATTCTTGCATTTTACTCTCCGATCTACCGCTCATCATTTCACCTTCACGTCTTCTTGATCTCTCTTTTCTTTATCTCCGAGGCCTTGATTTCACAAAAGCTGTGGAGAAGGGAGAAGAAAGAAATGATGGGTTCTGATCCATTGAGTCAAACAAAGCCAATACCAATCCCAACCCAAGAAGAAGAATCATCAAGCCAATCCGCAGCTCTCCTTTCTTTCAACACTGATTCTTCTTTTGACCCTTCAGCAAAAGAATCTTCTTCAAAGCCCAGCACCACCATTATCTTCATTGCTTTAATACTCCTCACTTGCATTGCCCTTTCTGCTGCCTTTGCCTTTGCTTTCCTCTTTTACTCTTCTTCTTCTTCTTCTTCTTCTTCTTCTTCATCACCTGCCTCTTCAGCTACAGAACACAGCTTGTCTCGTCCTTTGAAGAAACTGGAAAAACCGGTGGTTCTTTTGGTTTCCTCTGATGGGTTTCGATTTGGGTACCAATTCAAGACCCCGACACCAAACATCCACCGTTTGATTGATAATGGTACTGAAGCTGAGATGGGTTTGATTTCGGTTTTCCCGACTCTTACTTTTCCTAATCATTACTCCATAGTTACTGGCCTTTATCCTGCTTATCATGGTATTATAAATAACCATTTTTTGGATCCTAAAACTGGTGAGTTTTTCACTATGGCAAGTCATGAACCCAAGTGGTGGTTAGGTGAGCCACTTTGGGAGACTGTGGTCAATCATGGGTTAAAGGCTGCTACATATTTTTGGCCTGGAAGTGAGGTAAAAAAGGGTTCTTGGAATTGTCCTGAAAAGTTTTGCATGAACTATAATGGTTCTGTTCCTTTTGAGGATAGAGTTGATACTGTTTTAAGTTATTTTGATTTGCCTAGTAGTGAGATTCCTGTGTTTATGACATTGTATTTTGAGGATCCTGATCATCAGGGTCACCAGGTTGGACCTGATGATCCCGAGATTACTGAGGCCGTTGCTAGAATTGATAGAATGATTGGGAGGTTGATTGATGGTTTAGAAAAAAGAGGGATTTTTGAGGATGTTACCATAATTATGGTTGGGGATCATGGAATGGTTGGTACATGTGATAAAAAGCTGATTTTTCTTGAGGATTTGGCCTCTTGGATTGAAATTCCGGCGGAATGGGTTCAGTCTTATAGTCCGTTGCTTGCTATTCGTCCACCTCCTGGTTATGCACCATCAGATGTTGTTGCAAAGATGAAAGAAGGATTGGAATCTGGGAAAGTTGAGAATGGGAAGTATTTGAAGGTTTATCTTAAGGAGGAGCTGCCTAGTCGGCTACATTATGTAGCAAGTGACCGGATTCCTCCCATTATAGGACTGATTGAGGAGAGTTTCAAGGTGGAGCAGAAAAGAACTAAGCGAAAAGAGTGTGGAGGATCGCATGGGTATGACAATGCAGTTTTCTCCATGAGGACTATTTTTATTGGTCATGGACCTCAATTTGCAAGGGGGAAGAAGGTGCCATCTTTTGAGAATGTTCAGATATATAACTTGGTAACTTCAATTCTCAAGATACAGGGGCCCCCGAATAATGGGTCTTCAGCATTTCCTGTGTCTATTCTTTTACCTAGCCAGTAATAATTATCTCATAAGCATCTCCTAAGAAGTGGGCAGGATAACAACTGCAAAGCTAAATGACTATTCATCCGTGCAGATAATTGTGCAATGTGCATTCATGTATGATGAGGATGTGCAGAAGAAGGATATTATTGAACTTAGGATCCTTTGATATTGTTGAGTTATAGATGTTTGTACTTTGTATCCCTCTAGTTCCTTGGCTCCAAGTTTCATGTATATTAGCTGCACTATGTCATCTAAAATTCATATTGCTATTCTGTGCAATGCTACTATGATATTTTAAAGGTAGAATCAAACTACATTGGAAAAGTGCAAAGTATTCTGGCATTGTTCTCTCTGCTTCTGTCCCCTCCTTGGACAAGGCTTAGGTTGTTCATCTTTTTTAGTGTCTTTTTCTGGCCCATACCTTGGATTTTGGCAATTGGGATTCACAATTAAATTGAAAACAAATAATTTAGAAGCTAGTTGCTTCAATATATGCTCAGTCTTGCCTGGACAGAATATTGCCAAGCTTCTTGAGCTTTGATTTTGTTCTTACTTGCATCATTCGTTTTTGTTTTGTGTGATCAATTGTATCATAAGATTCTTATAGCAAAACAGATTCTAATCTTCTCTCTGTTACTCTGAGCAGTTTGTTCTCGGGGTATAGGCAAGGTTTTAATGAGCTGCTTCATTCTTATTGGAAACAAAAAAAGGAATATTGAATTATAGGATCTTCTTGGAATTTATGCATTATAGGAGTGAAGATTCTTTGACATGGAAGTGATTTCCTAAGATTTTTCAATGACAAAGCTTGGAATCTTTTAATCTTTTAGGATGCACTAGGTTTCGCCCTATTTTTAACTTATTCAGCATGATTTACCTCTGTCATTCCTGTGAGGAACGAAGAAGAGTTATGGTACTGATGTTTGTCCATTTAGCTCTTAAGCATAATTTACCTGGGCCATATTCAGTGTTTTATTGATTTATTGTTAAATTCAGAGATTCTTGAGAATGGGTTTCTTAATTTTTTTCAGTGTCTCCATATATGTTTGTTACCTACGGAGTGCAGTGCATAAGTGGAATGATTTGCATGGTTACACACTGACTTCAGGATTAGGTCTTTTTGTGGTGAGCTGGAAGCAAGAGCGGGGCATAAGTGTGGATTGGCATTTGAATGGCCAAAGGGATAGATATAGCACTTTGTTATTGATATATTCTCTCATTAAAACTGATGGAAGATGTTAGAGCGATGTTTGGTTTAAGAATTAAGCATAAACTGATTAAAGAGCTAGAGAAGTTTAAGTACTCTTAGGCAGTCTTTGGAGACCTCTCCTCCTCGTTCAAATTATGCTTTTAGCATATGCTCATGGCATTTCTTTTGCCAGCTTTTTTTTTTTTTTTGGGTGTTTTTCTGTTTTTAATGATATTCTGCTTTCCCCAATAAAAAATAGATAATTTCTCATGGGTTTTTGTTAAAAAGTATGACATGAATCTGAGTCACGCCTGGACATAAAGAAGTCGGTTTGTTGATCATTTATTTCGTTGTGAGAGCATTTGTGGTTCTTCTGCCATTGCTTACTTGGATGTCAAATATCTCCACATCTTACAGGTTCTTTAAACGTTGAAATTCAAGTTGATGCAAAAAACCAACTGTAAGACAATTTAAGCATAAGTTTCCTACGATTTCATTGTAAAACAATCTGACTGCGTTACACATCAATAACACTTGATTTAATTGAGTTGAGGAGTGGCTTAAGGGATCAAAGTTCTTAACAGAAGTTCATGCCATGATTAAAAAGTAGTTCATTTCATTTCTG
Organism: Durio zibethinus; assembly: GCF_047325235.1. NCBI lineage: Eukaryota > Viridiplantae > Streptophyta > Magnoliopsida > Malvales > Malvaceae > Durio > Durio zibethinus. Next base: position 22,855,658 of record NC_143174.1, read on the forward strand.
TTATCGAAAATGGAAAACAAAAAGGTCATTTGAAAGCTTTTTCTCTTTAGAGAGAGTAAAAAAGCTGATTTCTTATATAGATATATATATATATATATATGTATATGTATATATCCTCTCTTCTAGACAGCATGCCAAATGAGTTTCTGTTATGTAAAATTTGAGACTAAAGGAATGTTTTAGATTAAACCCAAGTAGGATTCCATCTGAAACAGATATTGGGATATTTAAAGCACCTTGAAAGCCAACCAGAAGATGAAGAATGAAATAAGGCTGCACTTTTGCAGATTACAAAATCATTGGTGAAGAAGACATATATAACTGCTGCTTTTCATGTATGTATTAACTAATCGATGTATAATTCCACAAAAGATTTCACCACCCTGTAATAAGCTCAAATATTGCTTTATTCCCAGGGCAATAAATGACAAGGAAGAGGCAGGTGCCTACTTTTCTAGCAAAAGCTGTTGACAGCTTTGCACAAAGTGCCGAGTCCCGCCACCCGCCACCCACCACCACCTTGGAGAGCAAAAACCCAGGCCATATATTTTTATTTTGTCACGTTTTTTAAAATCGTTGAGATTCTGAAATGAAGTCTGGCCTCACAAAATTCGTATCTTCCCAGAATCATCCTCAGAAAAGGTACTGTTCCACGTGTTCCTTGCAAATTACACACTAATTTCGTCAAAGCTTGAGAGCTAGATATTTTCGGATGTCCATTTCAGGTTTGGGAGATAGTAAATTGGAAACGTTGTTGGTTCAGTACTTTTCCTCCTTTTTTTTTTTTTTTTTCCAATGCAACTTTGGAGGTTCGTGGAAGAGAAAGAAACAAGTTTCCTTCATCAAATTTGATAGGCTGGACGATCATCCATCTTCACTTGGCAGTTTCTGTTCAGTCTCAGGTTATGTCAGAGGGGAAATTCCATTCTACTATTGCCCTTTTACACTTTAGAATCTTCTTCTCCTCCTTCAAAAAACAAAACCATCTAAACAAATGACATCGTGTAGTAGGATGAAGGAAAGTTCATACTTCTAGAAATTTATTTATTTGTTGGATTTTTTTTATTAAATATGCTATCAATAAAAACCAAATTAATCAAATTTCTTAAAAAAGAATCGAAGCTGACTGATTTATTTTTAATATTCCAAAATAAATGAATCGACCTAAATTGATTAGTTTGATCCTTTCCATCAATAAATCAAATTTTTTACCATCAATTTTAAACAAGAAGTTTGATATAATTTTCACTCAATAAAATCCATATTATAATTTTACTATCAAATTCATATTCACCGTTTTTAAAAAATATTTTATATATTTATATGACATATATACTATATTTAAAAGTATATTTAAAAATCGACTAATTCATAATTTTAGAAATAAAAAATTATTTGAAAATTAAATTAATTAAATTGATTTAATAAAATTCAATCAATCAAATATGTTGGAACCAAGTTCTATTTTTAAGTACTTTAAAAATAATTTAACCTAATTTTATCTTTTTAACTAAAAATAATAAGTTTGGAGATGGTAATCGGCCGACCGGTCAAAGATTCTGAAGAAGCCGAATCCAATGAAATTATCAAAGTGCAACTGAAACTCATGTTCTGTTCAAAATTCACACTCTTTCACATAACATAAACTACCAAAATACAGAACAAAAAAAAAAAAAAACACTACCAAAAAATAGAGGCTTTCTTTCCCTTTGCCTTTTCGTGTATGACAGTTTGACCTTCTCTTTTTCTAATCAAATTCTTATTTGTTTTCCCTTTTCACCTATATAAATAAACAAATCCCACGAAAAGTTCCATACTATTTTATTAATAACTATTTACAACACAATTTTCATTCATTTCAGCCTCTCTTTTCTTTCTTAAGAATCTCTGTTCTCTAGACAAGATGGCAGGTGTTACTAGATTATCAGCATCATCGTTTCATTCTTCTTCTTCTTCTTCTTTGTTGCTTACCTCCTATGCGTCCACGTTGATCTCTCGACAACCGTGCCTTCCTCCCAATTTTAATTTCGATAGGAAAAGTTGTTCTCTGTCTTCTTCTGTTGCTGGCGTTTCTCGCCTTCCTTTGATTTCCAGAAAGCAATTGCTCTCTCTCAAGGTAAAGGTTTTGCATTTAATTCTTGGGTTTTTTTAAATTTATTATATTTGCATTCATCAGTCAAATTATGAGGACCCATTTGTTTAAATTGTTTGTTTATGCGGTTTTGTATGAAAATTAGGTGAATGATGCTCAGTTTCCTTTGAATTTTGCATTTTTACCGTTGTCCTTTTTTTTTTTTAAATACTTGAGGTTGCCATGATTTGACTGTCTTGCTTTTTTTTTTTTTTTTTTTTCAGTTTAATGACTATTCCCTGATTTGCTGGCCCTTTTCTGTTGCGTGTCATAACAATAGATTTATAAACTATATATCATTCCAGCTACAATTTCCATCTTAGGGCTTTTGTCAGGAGTTCCTTCACTTTCTTACAATGATTTGTTTGAATCTCGTCTTGTTTGGATCAAGACGTTGAGTTTTTGTCTATCTACATGGTTTGCAGTAGCCATGTCATCGTTATAAGTAAGCGCATGAAACCGCAGACAAATAATTGGAACACAATTTCTGACAAATTTTTAAACTTCCTTCTCTTGTTTACCAGTTTTCTCATCGGTGCCTTTATACATGCTTAAAGATCTGTCAGCTTATTGATGCTTGTGCACCAGATTTTTGTGGGTCAGATGCGAATTTTCTAAATTCTTTTCATCATTCCTGCTGAATTTTTTTACTAACTGGCAATTCTTTCTTTAAGAGCACGTAAGTTTTGGGATGGTGATATTTTCTGGCACATTAACTAGGTAGTGCGAATCAATAGCTACCATTATGGGGGTTAAGCATGTGTAATTGTTGATACTATAGTGCACTTCTTTTTCTGAAATTCTGTGCTGAAATTTCTGAGTCTCTCAGACCTTGCAATTTCATTTGACAGCTTCAATCGATTTGGACTTCTTTTCATCATTTATAGCGAAGCTCATAGCATTCTCACTTATTCATTGTTATTATGGATCGCATTAGAATGAAATATGTTATAACTATTGATTAAGTATGAAATATTTTCCTGCACATATGGCTTCATCTCGTCATCCATGGCTGATAGCATTCACTTATGGTCATTTGTGTCAGTCTTACTGTTAATTAAATATGAAATGTTTTCCTGCACTGAACTTTACTGGCATTTCTCAATACTACTTGTAGAAACTTTTGATTAGTTTCCTATGCATGATATTGAGAGCCATTAATCAAGTTTTTTTATTGCAGGTGCATGCAACTATCACTGAAACGAACCAGCCCAAATGGTGGGAAAAGAATGCCGGGCGAAATATGATTGACATTCACTCTACTCAAGAATTTTTGAGTGCCTTAAGCGAAGCTGGCGATAGATTAGTTATTGTTGAATTCTATGGAACTTGGTGTGCTTCGTGCAAAGCTTTATTTCCCAAGGTAACTCATTTCCTTTTTTCACCACTATTTCATGTTTTCTAAGACTTCCAAGATCAAAATAAACTTTTGTTGTTGGCAAAATTATGCTCATGATTTCTTCTATATGATTTATGCATTGGAGAACCTTTAAGTATCTCTTGAATAAATATAACATTCTTGCTAGTCAATAACATGATGAAAGATAAATAATGACTGCTAACTGCCAAGTGGGCCTATTTTTATCCTAAGTTTCACTTGGTCTTGGCTATTTATATAAATTTTGACAATTGTTAAGGTGGTCTACATGATATGGTGGATGCTTCGGTTCTCTTGGGAATTGGGATATTAAGGCCCTCCTTTGTGAGGAAATGTTGGTGCAGAAAATCTTTCTTTAAGAAATAAAATATGCATTCAGAAAGCTTACTGAAGCAGCATAAAGCCTTCAATGTATTCATAACATTTGACCCTGAGAGATCCACAAAAAACAATGGATCTTGAAATTAACTGGAAATGGTGTGTCTGGTGAACAGATGGGGGATGCTTTCTAAATTATTTTTCCAGCAACTGCTGCCTACTGCTGGTTGAGTCAAATATATTAATTCATTTCCATGTCATAAGCAAAATGAGGCTTGCACTGCCTTCTTATGTCGCTTGACAGAGCAAAAGTTTATCAGTCCACGCTTACACCCACTCAAGAATTTATGCAACAGTTTCTCAAATCAGGCTAATAGCTGTTTTCTTTCAATGATTAATATCTGAAGCATTTACCTTTTTCCTCCTTTTGAAATTGCTGAAGTTGTTTCTGAACTGTGTTGAGTTTTTCCTGATGTTGCTTTGTAATGGATCTGGCAGCTCTGCAGGACAGCCCAAGAACACCCTGAAATTTTGTTCCTAAAAGTCAATTTTGATGAGAATAAGCCTATGTGTAAAAGTTTGAATGTTAAGGTGCTTCCTTATTTCCACTTCTACCGTGGAGCACATGGACAACTGGAATCGTTTTCATGTTCACTTGCCAAGGTGTGCATTTTATCCCTTTTGTGCCCGTGGACATATTTGCACTTGTTAAGACATTAAGTTGATCCCATTAGTTAATTGTTTCCTTTCGGCTGCTGGGAAATAGATAAAGTAAAAATTTTAGTCATAGAAGAACCGTAGGAATATTTATCCCAAATAAAAGCAGGGCATTTCCCATGAAAGAAAGGTTGAGGCATCAAATTCTGGTTTGAGAATACCTTGCTTGCTCAACTATAGGTGCACCATCTGAATCTTTCAACATTGCATAACTTGTATAAAACAGATATTAGAAGTACAAGGATTTTTTTTTCTTTTCTTAGAGAATGATAAAAGTATAAGGTGGATGCACAACCTTGAGGAGATTCATACTAAAAGACTCTTCTTCATGCTCATTTAGGCTTCAAAAGTCGCATGTATAGATGATCAATTTTCATAGGATACTATATCACTTACAGATAATATACAATATAAAATTATTAGTGGCTTAATCTTCACCTTCCTAATGACATGGTTCTTTTCCTTATCATCTGCAGTTTCAAAAAATAAAAGATGCAATTGAAATGCACAGCCAACCGCATTGCAATTTTGGTCTATCTAAAGGAGTTGGAGACTTGAATCTTGAATCTGTATCTGCTCCGATTGAAAAGCCTTCTGTGTCAACCTAAACATCAGATTCTTTATAAAGCATTTGTCTACCCTTGTGCATTTCCATGTATATTGCACACCCGGTAGACTCAGTTTTAGGTTATCTAATATTTTTGTATATTGGCATTTTTCATTGTAGAAGAATACTAAGTTGAAATTCTTAGCTTGCTTCATTCTTTTTCATTCTTATTCTGCCTGTGATATATGTAACCTCGAGATTCAAGTAGAAATCAAATTCCCATGTTTCTGAAATCTGAACCTTCATTGCCAGTGTTTTTTTTTTTTTTTTTTTGACGAACTACATCTGTATGGTATGGGTATTAAATATTAGAAAATAAAAGGTCAAAAAAAAAAAAAAAGCTTGGAAGTTAGTTTCCACTTTCAGCGAGCTTTTGGGTGTTTTCATCATTCACTTTCCTCACACAAAGCCACTATATCTCACGCGCCGCCATAAGCAAGCAGGTTTCAACATAATAATCAACTGGATTCAAATGCTTTTATGTTTTGTTTTCAAGAGGTAGAATCATTAAGGAATCAAATGCATAAAAACCTTTATGTTTTATTTTCAACTTTCTGAAGATGGTCAATATATCCATCCAATTCATTGAAGATGGTCAATGTATCCATCCAATTCATGAATGAAGAGTGGAGCAAATGTCTCATAATTGTATTTCATCTCAGTTTTCTGGCTACCACCCATCTCAAGTGCAAACAACTCAAAGGAATTAAATATTTTTTCCGTCACTTTTTTTCTCTATATTTTCTTTTATTTCTTTTATTTTCAATCTCAAGTTGCCAACCATTTTTTAAAAGCTCATGGAAATCCATGTTCTCATCATTTGTCATTTAGGAATTGCGATCTTCAAGAATCTATTAAGAGTTGTCATTTGTGTTAGTGATAAGGAAAAGTACTGGGAAGATCACCCTGGGCAAGCAGTGCCGCTCATGAAGCCAAAATTTTGTCGTGGGCCCTGGAAAGTGCTTCTAAGGTGATGTCCTGCCAGCTAATCAGTAATGCCAGAAGATCCAGTCAAGAAGCTATTGTGTCGTTCCTCCTATTTCACTTTGTTTCTGTATAAAACTGACAGATTTGGTGTTGTTTAGAATGCAGCTAGAAAACAATTACGGTGGCTTGAGGCGGTAGGAATGATGTTTGTCAATGACCAGTTGAGTTTGAAGATTGTTTAATATTTAATTGCTTCTAGCATCTGAGTGATTTACACGGGAGGAGCCTCAGTGCTTCCATGTGAAGACGAGAGACCGCTTCTTGAAAACCAAAAATCATATCATCAGTGAGTGTTTCATCAACCTAATATCCTTATTCATTATATTCAGGCTTTATTTTCCTTGTGGTTGTTATTCATGTTTTATTCCTTGGGTAAAAGTGGCAGGGAACCTGCTGCTTTTGATGAGTGTCAATCCACGTAAAGGCATTAACCAAATCTCATAGAGACTACATATAACAACTTGGTCAACTTCAGCCACAAAATGAGGAATGAAACCCGCCTAGAAGTTATATTTAGTTTACATTTAACATAGCTTACCTTAAATTTAGCTAATTATGTAGAACAGATTCTTCACTCATCTCTTCTGTAGCATTGGCTCTTGTCTTCCCTCTTCCTTAGCATGAGCCCCTAGCTCTTTGCAGTTCTAATTACAAAATGACAACATATGGAACTATTCCAGCAGAGTTGCCACCATCATCAAACTTCATTTTCCGCGCAAGAGAACAGATCCGATTAGGCCTTGGCACACGAAGACAATGGAAGGAGATGGTCAAGATTCAAGCTATAAGCCTCCCCTCCAATTTAAACGACTCAATACAAAGAATCCGAACCAATGCGGCATTTTTTAGGATGAACTATGTCATCATCATATTGTTTCTTCTCTTCATCACATTGCTTTGGCACCCTGTCTCTCTGATTGTCTTCATTATCATGATGGTTGCATGGCTGTTCCTTTATTTTTTACGTGATGACCCTGTATCAATTGAAGGCTTTGTGATTGATGATCGCATTGTGATGACGGGTCTGTTGTTGGTTACCATTGCCATGCTTTTCCTAACAGATGTGACAGATAATATCATAGTTGGCCTTTCTATTGGATTAGCGGTTGTTTTGGTCCATGGAATATTCAGAAGCACAGATGATTTGTTCTTTGGGGATGAGGAAGAAGCGAATAGATCGCCGGTGTTGATGCGCCCTGCGGAAGAAGCAGCACCTGTGCCATTAAAGAATGCTGCCTCCTCTTCTTATTCTGTGTCCTAGTGTTCTTTTGAATGCTTCCGATGCTGTTGTTAAATTATATATGTATCAGGGAAAAGTAAGAGATTCATTGGGGTTTAAGTTTTCTCTGTATAGTATATAATGCCTTCTTATTTAAGAAAATATTTTGTTGCATGAAATTCAATGTTTTCTATTAATTGGCATTAGAAGTGCCATAACTTTTGCTGCTTTGGAGCCTGAAAGGAAACCGATTGATGAACCAATTGTCTTGATAATCAAAATCAATCACTTTCATGTCGGATAACTCCTTAAAAAGTAACCATTTAAACATATGAGTGAGATTCATATAACGATAATTTCGTTTTCAGCTTCTATCATTCGAACAATCAGCCTTCCTATCTTAATGCGGCTTATTAAGAAGGATAAACATGGATAAGGTTAAGTCATTAATGGCGTCATAAGTTCTAGATTAATGTCTACAATGACAGGTAGTTTAACCTTTTGAGGATAATAAATCAGTTTTTAGGGACACCATAGGACTTCATTTATGGGTGGAATGGCGCTAGTTGCACAGAAATTCATTTGATGTCGATGTCCCTGCTGCTTTATTCAGCCATTTTGACCATCTTTCAACCACCATTGCACTTAGATGAAGTCTTCGATTCCCTAATTCCGAAGGAAATTGCTAGTGGCAACTTTGTGCCGTATATGGCTGTAACAATATAATTGGCATATTGGATCGGTTGGGATGATTAATTAGGAGATTCTTTATCTGATACAGGGGTATATGTAGGAGACTAGAAGCTTGGTATCTGGGTTCCTTGCATATATAGATTGATGCAATTGTACTTTGCGATGTTAACAGAATAAATTTGCTTACCAAAAGGAAAGATGTGGATCATTAGTACTTTTAAACAAGCAGGATATCTCTCAGCACTCCAGAACTCATCCTTGCATTCGTCATCCTAAAGTATACTGATTACAGGATTTAATGCTGGCAATCTAACTACTGGAAAATGGGATCGAAAACATCGTGTATATATGAAGCAGACAGAGAAAGAGAAGGGGGGTGCTTGTTTATATATTTTTGTATAAAGTATCAGTTGATTTTGACTCGAATATGCCGCTGCACATATAGTCAACAAGAAGCCCCAAAGTTTCCAAATTGAAACTTTATATTACCTAAGTTTCTCAACATGCACGTACATCTGCATTGATGTAAATCCATGCGCATTCGCATGAACATATCAAATTTAAAGCACCCAAGTTGATGGCAGACACGAATCTGAGCCTTTTTTTTAAACTAATTTCACTCTAGGAAGCTCTCGACAGCTTAAGAAGCTACCAGACTGTTGCTGAAGATTATGAGAATTTTATTCCAATCATTTTTTTTTTTGCAATTTTGTGAAGGGAAACAAAGTATCTCTGAAGTCCAGCAAAGTCTAAAATTACAAGAAATTTTTAGAACATCAAAGAGGCATTCACTCCCCAGCCGGTGATGTCGGTGCCTTTTTTTTTTTTTTTTTTAATTACGCATTTTAAAGCCTTTCGTGAGTGCGTGTTTGTGCAAGTCTGTGCGCCTTTGAAAGGGTCGCTTCAACAAATTGTCAAACATTTTCACTTATCCAAGCAGAATCTTGTACTGGTTAAAAGCCAGGGATAGTTTTGAGATTCTATTATTGTTTCATTGGAATATATACACGACATTTCTGACAACAGATACATTCAACAAAAAGATAAAAGAGAATAGAAAAATTAACCAAATACAAATGAAAATCAGAAAGTTGAGGCTTCCCAAGATTTTTTTTTTTTTTTTAAGTCCAACCCCTTTTGTAGTGGCGGAAGAGGTCCTCTGTTTGGGCATTCCTGAAGGCACTGCAGGCAATGATATAGACCCATATCAGTACCACCACTGCCACAATGAGAATTATGTTGGCTTTCCTCCATTCTCTCCTCAGGTTCCCCAACAGACCGGCCTTGCATGAGTTGCAGTTATAGCAAAGTTGGCTCTGGTCATTGCTCCATAGATAGCAGTCAGGATCCCCACTTGGGTTTGCTGGGTTCGTCCACAATGTTGGATTCACAAAAGTGTAGCCACAGATTGTTGGAGGCTTACAACATCCTGACTGTCATACAGAAGAATAAAAAAGACTTCCACTAATCAGAAAACAACAACAAAAAAGGCAAAAGGGCAAAGAGAAATTCACACCTCCCCACTAAACAATGTCCTCATTGTCACGATATATTGTCAAAGCTGGCAACCACAGACTCCATTTATTCTCTTCTGCAAGCAAATTGACTGAAGAGACAAAGCTATTACCTTATGAAAAAGGGACAAACTTTTTAATTGGGCCAAAATCCCATGATTTCATGCTAATAATTCATTTGGTAGGTATTTAATACTTCGTTGGCACAAACTTCTCCGACCCACAAAATGAAATTTGTTGTCGAGCACACAGTATGTGCCTGAGCCTGATTCTTTCTGATGCACTATCAACGGCTATGATATGAGCTATTATGAACATAGAAAAAGGTTGTACTGACAATCTTGTGGATCAAATTTACCGTAAATAAAACATTAAGCCCATAATGGTAGGTCCTACTTTATATCATTAAGGTGAACTGGGCCTGCTTTAGGCCATCAAGTCATGTCCCTTTCCAGCAACCTCGATGAGATCAATGATAATTCAATCGCCTTCTAATAACCATCAAGAAAAGGATCTACTTCCCAATGATCATTGGGAAAATAAGTAAAAAATGGGGGAAAGAAAATTTCTATTATAGGAAAATATAAGGCATCTAAGGAGAAAAAAAAAGCCCAGCATCTACATTGGAAAGACGACTAAATTTTAAAACATTTCTGATTTTTATTCCTTTAAATATTCCTGTCCAAAGATTTCATTGCTAATAAAAAAATAAAAATGTAGTTAATTATGATACAGATTTGAGAAAAAAATCACTTAATAGCCATTGCTTACAACAGATTAAGGGATGAAAATGACATTTCCGTGATTCTGAGCTAGAAAGTAGAGATTAGGTGCTTCTTAGAACTATATTCCCCCAAAGACTTTGCAGCAACCAGTAAGAACGTGACACAATATTTTATCCAATATTCTTTCTCTAAGGAAAGTGAAGATCTAAAGACCAGTTTGGTTATCTGAAAAAATGTTTTTGAGGTAAAATAGCAATGAACATATTCTGTTTAATGGCGTTCTTTGACCACGACCCATGAAAATCTTAAAAGGGTACTGGTACTTTCATCAAAGCATCATGAAAAATTGAGAATATGGCCATAATTGAAAGGTAAAGACTAAAGATCTAAAAAACAGAGCTTTGAACTTACCTGAAGAGGAGAGATATGAGCGGCAAAGAATTGATCAGCGGTGATATATTGTTGAGTCAACTTAGGACAAACATCGGTGTCAGCCAGACAAGCCCTGATCTTATTCCAGCTCTTGGAGTCAACTATGTGGTTTCTAAGCCAGCTCGAATACCCATCAAGCCTATACTCCTTGTATCCTCTTCCAGGAACATCGTAGCTCCCATCAGGCCTTGTAACTATGAATGCAAAGACCAACAAGAAGAGGAGGAGACCAATAAGGATGGCCATGCAGCAGAGATAGAAGGCCAGGAGGGTTTCCTTGTACCAGTAGGCACCGACAAAGCCAGCAAGGGAGACAAGGAGGATGAGGAAGCCAAGGAGAACGACAGGCCATCGGAAGAGGTTGATGCAGCCGTTGTCAGGCTTGGAAGCTAGCCAGATGCCAGCTGCAATGATGGGGATGGAGCAGAGCAGGGCTACGAAGTTGAGAACTGCTGTTATGTTATTGGCTACTCCCATATTTGGTTGAAGACTTGAAAGGAAGAGAAGAAGAAAGAAAATGAGTTTGGAGAATGGAGAGTATGTTTGAAGATTGGGTTTTTGGTAGTTTTTAACCTGTTTTGGTCTTGGAATGGGGAAATGGTGATTTTGATATTTGTTCACAGGCAGCTACTAACTCTTTTAATGGCTCAGGAATTAGAAACCTGTTGATGGTATTTACGGTGAAAATAAGCTGACCGGTGATTTGAAAGGTGAGTTAGGTTGGCCTGGAGTTACAGTAAAAAAGTATGGTCACGGAGTTTGTTTCTCGAAGTACACTCCAATGTTGAAGTCAAGTAAATATCTTAGGATTGGATGAGCAAAAAGATGAAGTATATGAAAGGCTTGAGAGTGAGGTACTTAGAAAAGTTTATCATGATCATGTTTGAATCTCCTGTTTATTTTATACAAGGGTGTATGGTGATGTCTGACCGATGATACGGGGCTGATAGAGTTAGAATCGATCATAGCCGACGATTATTTTAGGTGGAGTTCGAGAAGAATTTATTTGGGTGAGTGAGATTTAGGCAAGGTAAAAGCAAGTTAGATTTTTGTGAAATGTCATATCGATATGATGTTGGTGGAGGTAATTTCGCGATCTACGTCTGTCGTTTCTATGAGCGAGCTTTCGTGACGACAAAAAATCTGAGTATCGATTTTTTTTTTTAACAATAACATAATATCCAAATCGTGCTGATTTGATGAATACGAGAGTTACATATTGATTGATTGCTTGAGCATAACAAAATCGGTAAACATCTTAATCTTAATTATTTTAAATAATTATTATTAATTTTGTTTTGATATTAAATATCAGTTGATATATTTGAGTTATATTAAAATATAATATATTTAAAATAATTTTTATACAAATTTAATATTAGATAGTATTGATTGATTTCGTTTGTTTTGACTTATGTGATGAATTTGGAGTAACACGTTAATATAAAATATATTTTATAATTTTTAATTTATTTTTTGTTACTTAATTAATTTTAACTTATTAAAAATAAAACTAATAAAATAATCCTTAAAAATTGAATTTTTTTATTTTTTATTGTAACTTTTTTTTTACACTTTATTTTTTTCAAACCAAATCTTATAAATATTTTTTTTAAGAAAATAATTATGCTCTTTTTATAAAGTTTAAGAATTTTAAAGTTAAAATTAAAATTTTTATCTTTTTATTTTTATTTTAATACATTTTTATATGAAATTGAAAAATATTTATTTAAATTTTATATTATCAGATTAAGTATTTAAAAATATAGTGATAAATTAATAATATTATTTATTATACTGTTAAACTTATTTATTTAGGTTTTTAAGATATTATATATTTATTTTACATATTATTAATAATATTATTATTATGTGCAGATTTATATATATTTATAAATATATATTTATTAAATAAAAAATAAAAAATAATATATCAAAATAATTGATGTCAATATATATATATATTTTTAAAAAAAACCTAAAATATTGTGTGGTACCATATTAATAACCTTGCCTTAGATTCCCAACCAGATGTGATGTTATGCTACCATGTGATTTTCTTTTTCAGGAATTAATTTTATCTTTGGCTTTGATTTTCCATCTTTAAACAGGAAAAGGAGTTAAAATTCAAAATCATGTTCCACCGGCCAAAAGAAAACAAGTTTATACCTGGCCATTCTTTTTTGGTAAAGATAAAACGTGTCTTCTGTCTCTTTTGACTCTCGCAAATCATAATTTCATCAAATCTGCTGCCATTATGCAATTGGTTAAACATTATTCATTCAACTGAAGCTGGTACCTTAAATTCAATGACAAAACTTTTGTAATTTCTAATGGAGCTATTAAATGCAGTAATAAATTTATAGCTTAATCAGTAAAATTTTACTAAAGTTATCAGCTTTGTCTATGGAGACTGGAGTACAATCTAAATCAAGAATCTAAGTCAATTCTTGAACAGATCTCGTCTTAACATTAAGCAAAGTGGAATCTCGGAACTTAAAAATAATGTTTTCTGTTCCCATGCTGCGTACAGCGTATTTATGCTTCGATGCTCTTCCCATGGCCTGGCCGGTTGCCTTTGGGTCCACACTTTGAAAACGCGTTTCTGAAAATAGAACCCAGAAAAAACACTCTAGCTTAGCTACAAGCTCCCAATCACTGCATGCCATGATGCGACACATGTCAAAAGCATGCTCCACCACGTGTCATAAGTTCCTTCTGTCTGTCTACTCAGTTGATAGTTTTCCCGCGTTTTCCCTTTGGCTTCCCATCCGAGAGGACAAAGGACGCCAGAAAAAAATGGAGCCATGGGTCCCGTTGTTCGACATTTTCATGAATAGCCCAACACCAGAAACGGAAGCATCTCTTTGGCTGCAGCAATCTTTCAATGCGACGACATCATCATCGTCAACAGCAACTCCAATCACCACGAGCTCCTTTTTTTCCTTACTTATCAAACCCTGCAATTCCATTGTCAAAGGCTCATCTTTATCTTCACCTCCCACAACAAAAAGGTAAACCCAGAAATTTTAAGCAAGAAAGTGACTTTCTTTGGTTTTCTTTTTTATTCAGTTTTAGTGACTGATGAATTGAAGTTATTGTTTTTGTCCCTTAAGGATTTTGTTTATAGAGACTTTACCAGGTATGGTTCAGTCAAGAATATTGTCATTTCTTGCTTTGGAGAATAAGAGATTTAATGGGAAGGAATTATCTAAGTTGGCACGTCATTTATTGAGTGAAAGTCAACAGCTTGATTTTTGGGTCAAGAGAGCAGCACGGAATCTGCTTGATGCAGTGTCTGAACCAAATGTTAATGAGTGGGTTTCTGGTTTTAGTTTGGACTCTGGTGAAGAAACAGTCGGTGAAGAGTTTGATTCCTTGCCGGATTGGCTCAAGGACATGGCTGCAGCTAATGATCCGCTTCTCTCTTGGCTTCCTTTATCTGCAGCTGATTTTGTTCCGAGGTTTTGTGATGATAATTTGAAAAATGATGAGGGTTTGTTTAGTCAAGTTGAAGAAAATGGAGAAAATGACTTGAAGGAAGTTGGGGAGGAGATTGAGATGCATCAGGCTCTAAATGTGCCTTTAGAACCTGAAATTGAAAAAGTGGCCGTTAGTTTAAAAGGCAGGGTTATGAACTTTGAATCTAGTTTAAAAGCTGCAGCTTTAGCGAATGAAATTCGCCAACTTTGCTTGGATAAAGGAAGGAATTCTTTTCAAGTTTTGAGTCTGATTGAGCCTTGGAAAGCAGAAGATGAGACTGCTTCAGCGCTAATTTCTCATCTTTCAAGTGGGGATGAAGAAGAGCTTGCTTGGCCAAGTCAGGTTCTCTGCTCAACTGTGCTTCCCAAGTTTCTGGTTCTACAAGAGCCAGCTTCTCGTGTGCTGGTGACTTCAACAATTGAGTACTGCAAGCTCCATCAGAGGGCTGCTGTGCACGCATTATTGTTTCCACTTGTATTGCGAAGGGAGGGTATCAATAACCTGATCTGTGATATGATTACTAGGATTGTGAGGGAATGCTTGCACCCAGCTCATGTTTCTGCCTTCTGCCAGAAGCTTCTTTGTGGAGGCCAGGAGGAGAGGAGATTCATCTTGCTTCCGTGCCACCAATATCTTGTCTCCAATGAATTGGTGTGGACAGATTCATTGTTTAACTTCTTCCAGAACATCTTAAATCATAATGTTCACTTGACTCAGGATTCGGTTGATTGTCTTGTATACCATGTTAGGCAAATGGCGGAAAGATTTTCCAAATCTTTAAAATTTGGAAACTTCGTGTTATGTTTGGTCAGTAAATGTGCTTCACTTCTGAAGTCACATAAGAATGTATTGACTGAAGCAGTTGGGTGCACAAATACTATTGTAACAAAATCCATATTATCAAAATTGGCTAGCTTCTAACTATTTTGTTTAATCTCTTCACTGGAGTCTTATTTTATTATTATTATTATTTTTTTTTTTGTCATTCTTTTGATGGATATTGTAAGTGAGAGTCTGCATATGAGGGCATATAAATGACATGCCTTTTGGATCTCATTTAAAACCTTTTGTTGCTGCTAGGAAAGGATGGGCCACTGATATTAAAACTGTTAAATATTTGTTCACAGTAGCTGTAAGTGCTAGTCTTGGACCTCTTGGTTGTCTGGTATGTAAATTGCAGTTATATTTAGATTTTAGACCACTAACTACTTGACGACATCGACAAAACCGTTATGCAACAGTTACTAATTTGTTATGAGGTATTACAAAAACAGGGAAAAAAATTACTCTGTCATCCTAAGATAATCTAGTAATATGATACAAGATGTTTGTAGAATATTTGCAAAATCCTAAATTCCAAGTCTGTGACCTCGCTAGTTCTATTCATAATACAGTGAAGCTGCCTAAGAAAATTCTGCAGGTAGAGGTATGTTCATCACGCAGTTGAAGTTTATGCCAGGAATATATATATAGATGTATGGGACTCATCTTTCTTTCTTTCTTTTTCCTTTTCTTTCTATTCATGATGGCGTGTTAGTTTCTGAAGTCAACACTTAAAAAGGTTAGTCAACTGAGAAGCTTTGCAAAGAAAAACTTACCTGATTTTTATTTTTTTTTGATACAAAGGAGGTTGCAATTTGAGGATAAGAGAAAAGGTTACAGGTGTTGGTATTTAAATTTCATATTTACTGAATGCCGCTTCTTAGAGATGACTGAAATTTTTAATGTTGAAAAATAAGTGAAATAGCAACTTGCGATTACTTTCGAATGATAACTGATTTACGGTAAAGTTGGTTGACATATTGGTCAAATAAACTTAATTTTCTAATATTAGGAATCATTATTACTAGGTGTACTTTCCTGATAATCTATGGTATGTTTCTTAATGACTTGTTAGCGGTAGTGGTATCACTGTATCAATTATTAAACTGCTCAACTGGCAGAGCAATGGTGTAGTCTTCTAGAAAATGCCTGAAATAAGAAAACAAGAGAATGGAGGAAGCATTATTTTTTTTTTTCTATTGGAATTATAAAAGCACGATCTTCTTTGCTTGCAGGAGAAAAAGAAAGTAGCACTTCTTTTAATGTAGGAAAACTAGCAACTAAACTGAAAATATAAGCCAATAGTAAGCAATACAGGAGAACCTAAGTAATCGGCACTCTTTAGACATGAAGATTAGGTTGCCCATTGGCCAATTTCTTCATGGACTCAAATCTTATACCCTTGTCCGAAAACTTAGTGGTTGAATAAAGCTTCAGGTAATCCTGGAAACGGTAGTGATGGAGGTATAATAGTTTCGGAGCTGGAGAAATAAGAGCATCACCAGCAGGATTGTAGAATGTAGCAATGGAAAGACTGCTTGCAGTCTTTTCTGCCATGACACGATGCAAAACACTTATGTACCTTCTGTTGCTCAATACGTCCACTTGGTCACCCGTGTTCACACAGATGGTGTTGTTCTTGGATGGGGGAACGCGTACCCATTCTCCATCCTTCAGGAATTCAAGGCCAGGACCTAGTCATCTTGGAGCATGATTATGATCCCACCTGCATCGGTGTGTTCTCGATGTCCTCTCACAAGCTCTGGATTAGGACATTGAGGGTATTTTGCCACTTTGTCCCCACAGAAGGACCTTTGGTTTCTGAGAAAACTTCCTTTATGTACTCTTTTTCCAAGCCAAGATTCTCACACATGAGCTCAGAAAGCTTTTCTGCAAGTTTAATCAATTGAGCGGTGTATTCATCCATTGTTTTACTGCAAAGCATACATTGTTTTGATTCACCTTCCATGTGTTTACACTATATAAACAACTAAGCAGGTAGTGCATTCCATTAACTCACCAGAGTTCCTCTGATATGTTTTGGATTTCATTGATGTTGGATTTTGGATGATGCCAAATGAAAAAGATGCTTTCCCAGTCCATATTAGAGATAATTTCATTGTTCTTTAAGCTTTTAGCTATCTCAGATTCATAGAAGCTTTCTTTCAAGTTTTCATCATAGTATGCATTCACCAACTGTTTCACCTTCTCCATCAACTTCTTGTCAATTCCATGGTTATCAACCTGCAGATATTGGCAATTTTAGTATCAGAACAAAGCACAAATCACACTTTCAGTTAGAATAGAGAAAAAGTTTTATTCTCTTAACCTGAAAGAAGCTCCATTTCTCAGAGGCTTCCTGCAGAAGTGCCATTGTTTTGCTCCTTTTCTCACCATGGAGTTCATCAAGATCTATCACAGGAATCTCCATCTGTCTTCCTCTTCCTAATCCAGATTGCAAAAGATAAGTAACTTGGAGGACTATTTATAGGCTTGAAGAAGGTGTTTGGGTCTCTCACTTTTAGGTAATCATAACATTATTGCAAGGAAAATAATTTGGGCTTCTTGAAAAGAAACAGGAAATGATCAATGAAGTCCAAGTTCAAGTTATTACCACCATGTAGTTCAGTGTAGATCTCCTAGTCCATCTCACTGATTTGGTCAATCATGCTGTCTTATGAAGTAAGCATTACTCTACTTTCTTTTATTTTCCTAAGAAAAGACATTCCCCGATTGGATCACTAGCTCCTACTCATTGACATCATGTGCACTTTCTCTTTTTCTCTCTTTAAGTTTCATATTTAAATATATAATATCTCATTTTGTTGGAAACCTGCTTTGATATGAATGGCTGTTTCTTACATTGAACAAAACTAGTGGTGGACCATAAAATAGGTTCCAGACAACCAAAGGGAAAAATGGGGCAGTGTTATATCTCAGGAAGAAATTTAACAATGGGCGCTTCTGAATGCAAGTTTGTAGACATGTTTTGCGTGTTGATGGGATGAGTAGTGATTTGAAGTTCGTGTGTGAAGGATGGTTTGAATTTGTAGTAGGAAAGTATAGTTAGGAGACGTTGGAGTTGGTTCTTTAGGACGTGTTCCATGCTCAGATCATTCAAGTATTTAAGGTTTTGGTGACAAAAAATGTAAATTGTTAAGAGTACTTTGGAAGATTAAGATAGAAGAATTTTTAGTTTCTATCTAGGTCTTCTTTTTACCTTATAAATTAGAGAAAAAGTGATGATATGATCAAAACAATTGATAATTGATGATAAATTCATGTGAAGTTTGAAGAAAAGTTACATGGATGAGCATTGACTGCATTTAATGATTCTAGCTAAGTATGAATTGTATTTAATAATTTCAGATAAATTGATCTGTTGTGAAATGATATTTTGATAATATATTAGTAAAGACAGTTGGACAAATTTTTATTTGACGAAAACAAATTTAGTTTGTGATAAAGAATTTAGATATCAACCTTATTTTATAGTGACATGATAATCAGACATATACTAACTTAATGTTCGTATAAATTGACATTGCTGAATAAGTATGCAAGTGCATAGAAATTGTTTGATTATCATTTTCTTTTGGTTTGTTGGCTTTTGTCATTTATGGCATTATTGGTAGTATGAACTGAATATTCCTGAGTTCTCAACAGGCAATATAGCAAAATGAGTGTAAAGCTTCTTGTTATGATGTTCATAAATCATAACTTCATATAAATATTGGCATGACTACAAATTTAATGGTACAATATATATATATATATATATGGTATACCATCCATGTTTAGTCATCTGATGTCATATATATGCATGACTTGCCCATATATGCATGTACATATAAATTTGATAAACAATGGCATATGTATTTTTGTCATACTAAATCTCAATCAGGGTTGATTCAATTGATTGAATTTTTTTTTCTCGTTATGAAATATTTAAATTCGAATTTCTTTGATGATTTTTTGTTAGTGTTAATCTCAAATGTAACCAATAAAGTTTATTGAAATACATATTTTATTTTTATTTGGGGTTGGAATAACTTATTTATATTTGAATTTTTTGCAAAATAAAAAAATAATATTAGTAAATTATTGATAATATAAGATTAAAACTTAATTTGAAAGATGTATACAAACGATGTTTGTTTGACAATATAGCTTAGTTATGAAAGTAAGGTTAACCAAATTAAGGACGTTTTGAATTTGAAAATTACTTGATCCTAAAGTTCAAATTCAATTGGTGGTCTTTTTTTTGTAATATTGACCTTTAAATTATAATATAATATTTAATATAATATTTTAATTTTAAAATTTTTTGATATAATATTTAAATTATAAATTTATTAATTAAAATAATATTTTTTTTAACTCGATTAGTTTCAAATAATGATATGTGATGAACAAATAATTTTTTAAGTATTATCTTAATTAATAAATTTAGAGTTTATTTGTCGTGTTAAAAAATTTTAAAATTTAAATATCATGTTAAATATTTTATTATAATTCAATATATAAAACATTAATATTTTTTACTGCCTTCAATATTACTGTTCTCCAATTGATTAACTAATTTGGCTAGAGCATCACTGTTAATAGTTTCCTTTTCATTTGAATAATCATCTTTCATAAAAAAGAAAAAATTCATCCTTACTTTTGAAACAAATAAATTTCATAAAAATAAAAATTTTAATTGCTTTATGTAATTGTAATTAATAGATTTAAAATTTATAATACAACATTGATAAAATATATATTTTTTATTTTTATATTACAATCTCTTTTGTAAAAAAAAAAAAAATCGAGATGGTATATAAATAATTTAGCTAAAAAACTTAATTATTTAATATTTAACCAAACCTATTGCATTGTTTTAGGTATTATTTTAATAATTTACTAAAATGATTTTAATTATAGAAATCAAAATATTGATTACTATTTTTGGCAACACAAGGATATAGTTAAAATATTAAAAAATATGTTCATCTTAATATTTTAATATCTTTAAAATATAGTTTAAAATTATAATTAAATAGCATCTTAGCATTTGACTTAATTGATTAAAAATAATTAAGATTTTCCTAGCTGTATTAAAAAATAGGGTTCAAATCCCTCTCTAAATTTCTTCAAAAAAAAAAATCCCTCTCTAAATTACAAATATAATTAAATAAAATATTTTATTAATATTTCACATTGAATCAAACTAAATTCGGGCCTAAAAACCAATGTCGCCCAAACCCGAATTTTATCTGACATAGATTTGGGCGAACGGCCCGACCAATGGGCTTCTGTTAACTATGAGCCCAAACACACTGCGCTCTCCCAATAAATTCCAGATTTTCCTCAGGGAGAGTGAACACCACAGCCCGACCGCTTTGCTTGTGCAATTCCCTCTTTGGAATTCCATTTTTTATGGACATTGACGCATGGGGCAATCTTCAAACAATGGCGTTCTTCACACGCGACATCCTATAGCGCGTAGGAGTAGGATCAACACCTGATATATGCAGTGAAGTATCTCAAGTTGAAGGACTTTTTTGTACTTAAACCTCAATTCCCTCTCGTTCTCTGCAAACCAGAGAGAAGAGAAAGAAAAAAGGCGAATGGCGCAAATCCGACACCCTTACTTTCTGCTTTGCTAACTTACTCTTCTGCTATTCTACGCACCTTTCTGTTCATCTTTTCTCCTCTAGGTTTTTATTTTTTATTAAAACCTCCGCAATGAGGAGGAGACTCGCGGCTTTCTTCTTCGTTTGCGATCTCTTCGTATTCTTCGGTTTCGTCGCTACCATTGACGCCGAGTCCGTGTCGGCGGCGGAGATCAATGTCACTGCTGCCCGGTCCAATGTCTCGGACCCGAGATCCAGAGAGGATAGTTTCGCGGACATGATCGATCGTCCTCTTGAGAAGGAGTTCAATGACACTGATCAAAATGAATGTCCGTACTACATCTGAACTCTCGCTCAACGTCTCTTTTTGCATATGCATTTGTTTTTATATCAATGGTGGTTGAGATAGGGTTTTGAAGTCTGTGGATCAGCTTTAATTTCGCTCAATTTCGCTTAATTTTGTATTTTCAAGTAAATTGTTTAATTTTAATATTTATTTTATTTTATTTTCCATAAAATGTTCCACAGTATTTTTTTTAAAATTTTTGGATAACTATTTCGCAGTATTTTATTTAGAAATTTGTGAGAATTTGCGTTAAGAACTTTAAAATTTAGTGAAAATGAGAAATAGAAAATTAATTTTTTTTATCAAGTTATTAGATAGAAAACTTATGCGGCTTCATTGAATTCCTCTATTCTCTTTACTTACAATTATTGGAATTCTTTCTAGTGTTTTCTTTTCTTTCGCAGCCACTGATCCTGGTAGTTTCAGCCATAGTGTTGCGGGGAAGCAGGTTGGTAGTAGGCTAGTAGCATTCTTTAATTTTGTTATTCATTTACAATGACTGTTTGGTTTTGAAAGTGATTATGTGCTCATCTTAAGCACTCAAAAGTAGGAATTCTTTTGTTGCATTGCATGGTGTGCACTCTCAGGTCTCAACGTAGGAATGTGAATAAGTCTTTAAGGCAGTTGGCTGCTGTTAAATTGCAATGTCTGTTTTAGTGTTTAGAGGACCTAAAACATGAAAAAAAAAAAAAAAAAAACCGTAGACCAGATATTATTCATTGTTTATTTTAGGATTAGTTATAATTTGGACAATATCAGTTCTAGTTTTCAACTGGGAAAAACTTTTCAGATCAGACCTCACAACCATGCCACTCTCGCAATAAAGATGAGGGCCTTTTTTTTTTCCCCTGGTAATGGCAAGTGAAGTATATTTTGTTGATATAATTTTTAACTATAAAATACTTGTCTGTTTTTTACTTTTCTATTGAGGATTAAGGAAACTCTTGCTCTTGGATGGTGATAATGTAATTGAATTATTTTTGTTAGGCTGTCTTGGAAACTGTTAGAGTTAAGTCCAAGAAAAATGAGACCAATGAAGTGGTTATTTTTTTCTTCAATAAAAATTCATAAGAAAGAGTAGTTATCATTATAGGACTAACTCTTCTGATATTATAGGCATTTTGCTTCACTAACCTGCATAATTGGACAGCTTACATTTTTTCTAGCCTTATGTCAGGTCGTTTCAGCTCCATGATGTTTTCCATTTGGATAATGAAAATCGAGCAGAGGATGCACTGACATTGATAGATCAAAATGTATGTCCAGAAAATGTCTCTGACAACTTCTATCCAGTTGACAATTGCCCTGGTGTTTATATTGAATTATGATTATGCTGCTTCAAGTACTTATAATTTTAGTGTAGTTATATTTGAAGTACATTACTTGTCAATCATGTTGGGATATTTCTCTTCAGGACAATGTCTTTATAATATTGAACCCAAAGTCGAAGTATCCTGTTCTGCAACTAGACTTAAGGTTATAGTTTTATTATATATTTTTGTATTTAGTTTTGATGCTGTTACAATTGTTATGGAAGCAACTTTTTGATTGTTCAAAAATGCCTTGTGCAGACTAATATCAGATTTGGTAGTTGTCATTGTCTTTGCAACATGTGGTGGCATTGCTTTTGCTTGTGCTGGACAACCGGTACCGCTGCCATACCTTTTATATTCTTTAGTTTTCACCATGTTCTGCTGCTTCTTATATTCATTCTCAGTCTCTACCTAAAAGCTTTGTAAAACTTGTTTTTGATTCACGGTGATAGGTTTTCCCTAAAGGAGAGTCTCACCCATGCATTTTTAATTTCAGGTTATTACTGGATATCTACTTGCAGGATATATTATTGGGCCAGGTGGTTTTAGCTTTGTCGGTGAAATGGTGCAAGTATTTTGCTTTTGCCTTGATGCTAGCTGGCAGTTTACTTATCTTTAGCTTAATAAAGTCATTGTGCCAATATCTTTAGATTTATTCATTGGTGGATTAGATATCAAGATGCATGAAGTAAGGTTCAAGTTGGTTACCAGAATGAGGCAGGATACCTTAATCTCGTTCCTACCAGGAATAATTTTTTTGGACCAGGGGGTGGGCATTTTAAGCAGCTTTGGTAACCTGAGATGGTGATCCCCACATTAAACTGCTAGAGAAAAAAAGAAGAGCGGGGGATTTTGGGATAATTTGTAATTGAGTTAGATAAGACTCCAACTCATTTTAGACACTGTAAAGATCATGATGCTGACTTAAGATGACACCTAGGCTATTTTATTATAAGTAGAGATACATGTTTTAGATGCATATATAATACTAACATAAGTAACCAACTAAAGCCTATGAGTATGATGTGGTCTGGTGTAGGTGTTCAACTACCATATTTCCGTATTAATGCAAGAATTGAAACCTACCGTCACCCAAATACGCTTGCTTTGAATTGATATGTGTGTGTGTGTGTGTGTGTTTTAATTTCAATTAAGGAAGACATGTAAGGTGGGAGTTCAAACCCCACCATCCTCATCCCCTATCCAATGGACCAAAAAATATATCATTCTCCTTAGTTTCTGCTTGTTTGACATATCCCTGTGTGCATTGGTTCCTAGAAAGAGAAATGGGCCAAGAAATGCACTTATATGCATAAAATTGTAATGCACATGCTATTGCTCATGCTGCTGTAGCAGACAAAACAGTCTCATTAATTCTTTATGAATATTGTTTTAATGAAACTGTGGTAGTGATAGAAGCTTACAAATTTGTACAGTGTTCCTTTCTCTTTTCATTTTTTAAATAATTTCACTTACTATTTCAATATTTTTATTGGTACATGATTCAGGTTGAAACAGTGGCTCAATTTGGTGTAATTTTTCTTCTTTTTTCTTTAGGCTTGGAGTTTTCAACAACAAAGGTTTGCTTGTTGCCTTGTACTTTCCCTATCAGATTCATTCCTATGATCACTAGTACTCACCTTGTAATAATTCTTGCAGCTTCGTGTTGTTCGAGCAGTTGCTGTCCTTGGAGGTTTTCTCCAAATTTTTCTTTTCATGTGTTTGTGTGGTATAACAGTCTCGGTATGCCTATCATTGTGAAAGTACTTTATGTAAAGTATGGAATATAAAGCCTTACCACATAATAACCTTCGCATTGCTTTAATTCTGAGTTTTATTATATAAGGTTTCTATATTTTACCCAATAAAGAACTGAGTTTTTTTGTATTCTTGAGAGGTTGCTGAATATTCTTATGCATAAATTGACAATGAAAGGGTTAATATCCCTATCTGAAGTTCTTAAATTTTCACTAATCAAGGTCCACAGTCCTTTCCCTCATCATGCTGCATGTGATAAATAAAGTTTTTCTTCTTAGGTCAGCATGGCTTATGTGACTCACCTTTTGCATGTCTCTTTCTCCCTCTGTTTTTGCCTTCACTTTTCTTTCTACTATGCTCACTGCATAATAGTGTTGTCTATCAGTCTATCTCATTTTAAATTGCAATCCGTAAGGCTAAACTTACTGCTTACAATGTTCCACATAAATTTTGAAATTTGCTGCTTGCTATTATTTGTTTTAGTGTGTGCTAAGAATACTACAGATTCGGTGTTCACCTGGCCCTATGTGCTAAAGATAAACTTATGCCTTTGTGGGGCTGGCTTGGGCTTGAATTATTGGTCTCTCTATTATCTGTCTTCATGGTTGTTTTGCACTCATATTAGTGGTATGTGCACAAAAATGGAGGTGTCGGTCATACGGTTCCAACATTTAACTTTATAAGCTGTGACTGATATATTTCTTATATTATGATTTATCATTCATTTACTGGACTTCTAAAACATCTGGCGTAAGTGAGCACCATCCAATGGTTGTTTGGGGTTTTGGCATGAATTCTACTTTTTTCATTGGTTGGGTGAGGACCTATTCATTTCTTTGTTCAATTAGGCATGTGGACTGAATAGCTGCTTATTTTTGGAGAAGATATTGCTGTTTCTCTTTTCTTTTTTCCCTTTTTCTACTGGTGTTACAATGTTTTCCTTCCCCTTTACTCAGATTTTGTAGCTATGAGTTTTTATGGATGCAGCTGCATGCTTTTTGCAGTTATGTGGAGGTAAACCTTCTGAGGGCGTTTGTGTTGGTGCATTCATGTCTATGTCTTCTACAGCAGTGGTAAACCTCTATGAACTGCATATTGACTGAGAACTTTGGTTGGCGAAATTTTTTAGGATTTCACAGTTCCCATAAATCTTGAGCTGGTAGGATAGTTTCTCTTAATTTGGATAGAGAAAAGTGCTTGTTTAAGGAATCACTTTTGCAATTATTTGTCTTGCTTGTGTAAGTAGTTTCTTTTCACTCTTGTGATGACTGCTTTGTCTTTTATGGTTTAGGTTTCGAAATTTTTTATGGAAAGGAATAGTATAAGTGCCCTTCATTGTCAGGTCACAATTGGAACTCTTATCCTACAGGTATTTATTTTCTTGGTCATCACTTCAGTGAAAAGAATATTTAGTTGACTTGTGCATAGAAGCTTAGCTAGTATGAAGTTTTGAACTATCATGGTTTGGCAGGACTGTGCTGTGGGTTTGCTGTTTGCTTTACTTCCAGTTCTAGGTGGCAGTTCTGGTGTCCTTCAAGGAGTACTATCCATGACTAAATTGTAAATGAAAAAGTATATAGGATCAGCTCTCTTTGATGTAGTTGTTCCGAAGATCATCAGTGTTTCTAGGTTTCTTATGATAAATTTTCTCTTACAATTTTCAGGTTGGTGATTTTAATCACATTTTTGGCCATTTTGACAATATTATCTCGGACTTGTGTGCCAAGGTTTCTTAAGCTCATGATAAGCCTATCATCTCAGGTAATGTGTATTATTTGGTTTAATTCTTTTATCTGTGTAGACATTTATTGACACAAATATTTATTTGCAGACTAATGAGCTCTATCAGTTGGCATCCGTGGCATTTTGCTTGGTTGTTCCTTGGGTTTGCTCATTTCCTTCTTACTTCTTGCATTGTAATTAACTTGTGCATTTCACTGCAACATAAACATCAGAAAGATCTGTTTCACTTTGTTGCATTAGTAGCTGCACTTTTTGTGCTTGCTCATTCTTGCAACTTCTTTTTCTAACCAGTAAGACCCTTGTGCCTCTTCATTGACTTGGCAATCTACATTCATTTGTGTATGCGTATAGACAACATAACTTGTTGTGGCACTCCAGTGTAATGATAAGCTGGGTCTACGCCTTGAGCTGGGTTCATTTGCTGCTGGAGTGATGATATCAACCTCTGATCTGGGTCAGCATACGCTTGAACAAGTAAGATTTCTAGTTTTGTCTACCCTTTTGGAACTTTCAGTGCCTGATTACTTTTGTTATGCTTCTCTTGCAGTCTTCTTCATAATTAAGTGTTTTGCATTGTGTGGTAAATTTATGTGTGATTTAAAAATAGGTTAACTTCCTACTTAAAGATAGCTGTTATGCTAGCTTATTGACCAGCTCTGTACATAGTTAATATCACAATCCTTTTGCATGCTGAGTTATCAATCTTAATGTTACTGAGTCAGTTAAAGCCAATTACTGATGGTGTAAGATGAATGGTTCTTGTAGAAAGGTAATCGGTGATCCTGCCCTTGCTAGTTGTGCAATTAGCAAACTCTTGTATCCATCGGGCACTATTGTAGCCATCTTGGTGTGGGTTTTAGTTGGCATTTTCTGCTTACCAGAACTTATTTTCCTTTAGTTTAATTTTGCTTATGATGCATGTTTGAGAGCTTTATTGTGAATATGAGTACTAATATCTGAACTTTTTTATTCATTTTAGTTGATAGTACCACGAACTACTAGTATAAAGTTTGCTACTACAGTGTTGTTGCCTTGTTACGTGTTGATTCCTTGTGAATACTTCTGACTACTTTGAAATTCTGCCTTGATTTTGTCTCTCTTATATGCAGGTTGAGCCAATTCGCAATTTCTTTGCTGCCTTCTTCCTGGCCAATATTGGGATGTTGATTCATGTGTATTTCCTTTGGAATCACGTTGGCATATTGCTAGCAGCTGTAATATTGGTGATTGTTATTAAAACAATGGTAGTTGCTGCAGTTTTTAAGGGATTTAGATACAGCAACAGAACTTCACTTCTTGTATGAGTTGAGCCTACTACTTGCATATTTGTATTCATTTGGACATCATTTTGTAAACGTGTCTTAGTTCCTTTCAACTTAATGTGTAGGTTGGGATGTCTTTGGCCCAAATTGGGGAATTTTCTTTTGTTCTTCTGAGTCGTGCTTCTAATCTTCATCTAGTTGAGGTTTGTACTCCATCCATTTAGTCTTTCATTTAATTGAAGTTACTACCGCCTATGTTGCTGACTCTCTTTCTTTCTTCACCCCTCACCATCCTGCCACCATGAGATGTGCCTTGGTCTCCGCCCAATATATCTGATCAATGAATTTACTTAATTTAGAAGTGTTGTTAATTACACCTAATGTTTTTGTCTCAAAACAAGTACTTCAGTTCTTTTATTTTTTTTCTTTTTCTATTGCTTCCTTGACAATACCGCTGAATTTTTGCTATTGCAGCAGGGTAAACTTTACCTGCTACTTCTGGGCACAACAGCTCTTAGTTTGGTATGTCAGTTGTTGCATGCCTTGAATTGGTTTTTGTCATTATATTCTCTTCAAGAAAAATATTTACATTTGAGAATCTCCATAGTTTTATTATTATGATTGTGAGTACTAAACATGCAGCTGGTCTACTGGAGGGTAGTTAGAACCTATGCAATTGCAATAAATGTCTGCTGTTGCTTCTTCTGTGTATAGGTTCAAGAACAATATTCTATCAGAAACAATGCAATTGATTAAGCATTTGCATGTCAGATTGGAAACTTTTACTTTTAAGTACCTGATTTAGCTGCAACCAGCCAATTTCATGAAGCTCTTTTGTTGTTAAGAGCGTTCTACAGTAAAGACTGAAATCAATTTCTATTGAGATTTCAAAATGTGCTCATAATATAAACGTGCAGGTGACTACTCCATTGCTTTTCAAGCTGATTCCAGCAATTGTTCATCTTGGTGTGCTCTTGCTGTGATTCCCCCCTGATAGTCCTGGTGAGGTAATCAATCCACCTTTGAATATTAACTTCATGGTGTAATGGTATTATTCTGATAACATAACACTGTATGGAGGGTTGCAATGTTTTAAACTTTTACCTAATTCTTGCCGGAACAAGTGATTTAAGGTTATGTTGAGTATGATTTCTCCTCCCAGCTTGGTTTGAAAGGAGATAGTCTTCGTGCGGACAATGCTAAGCGTATTACTTTGATGGTCCAAGGCTCTGATGATTCATGATATTAAAATCAAACATGAACCAGAAAATGCAAATTTCAGCCTTTACCTGATGGGGTTCTTATACTCTGGAAGACAGGTGCTTAAAAGTTCAAAGGAAGTTGACCGAGGGAACAGGTTTTTATCCATTGCAAAGCTCTTCATATGTTTGCCGACTTCCCACGCGAATTTCTGTCCAAGCAAGACTGTACAAAGAAAACGGCCAGCCCCGAGAGCCCCGAGATATGAACAGCAATATAAATATGATCTTCTCATGCCGTCGACACATTCTAACATTGGTTCAGGTCATCACATTGAACTTTCCCAGATGACCTTTGTAAAATAGCTTCCATTTTATAAGGTAATTCATTTCAATCTTTTCCCGTTTACCCCCCACTTCAATTGATTGGTTTTTTTTTTTTTTTTTTTCAGCTTTTTTTTTTCTTTTTCTGGGTAAAGAAGGCAGGTTACAGATTGTAAGTATCTCTTATTCATGTTTTTGTTCCTGTAGATACGGCACCGTAACCTTGTAAACTAAAATCTTGTTTCGCATATTAAAATTCTTTGATGGGTTTGTAACTAACATAGTGTTGATTTTGCTGGTATTCATACTTGAACAAGTTGAATTTGTTACAGATGGATGTATGGATTCTGCACCTTTCCTCTGCCACAACCTTTTCTGTAGGAGCGCAAAATTCAATCCCTTTTGTATGGTTTCAACTTTCAAGCAATTATATTTATATATATAATTAATTTTTTATACTACCAATAAAAATTTTAAACTTCATAAATGAAATAAAATTAAAGTAACATATTATTATTAATTATTATATAAATTTATTAATTTATTAAATATACTCTTAATAAAACATGTAATAATCTAATTTTGCTAGGTGAAATTTTTAAATATATGTTTATATAGTTTGGTCAAATGTCACTTTTTCACGAAAGTGATTAAATTTTTCGGGCACTCTGCAGTCAGAAGGTAATGTATTTTTTCTTTGTCATATTTAAGAAAAGGACATGCGGATCTTCCTTATACGTTCGTACGCTCACAAAGACAAAGGTAATTAATGGTTTGGATGGTACATTTCATACCTCGCACAATATTTTTAGTTAGCGTTAAAAATGCTGCTGCCTGGTTATTGCAACGGTAAGTCGACTTCTTTTTTTTTTCAGCCGAAGAATATAAAATTTTTTTAATTTTATATTTATTAAATGTTATTTTTATAGATATTTGTATAAATTAATTGAGTTAAATTTCAAATTTAAAGATAAACTTTGTCTCATTATAGTTTCATTTCAATGTAACAATACTAATAAATACAAAGAAAATGACAAGCAAATCTAGCGTTACAAAAAGTTTCATTTTAAGTAACAAATGTTGTAAAATATCTCTCTTTTGTATTATAAATAGTATTATGTTATAATAGACTAGTACAAATTATACTTTGCAGCAAATATATATATATATATAATCATTTTTAATACTCTTTACAACATTATTATTTTCAGCATTGTGCTGTAATTTGTACAATATGTTATTGCTACATAAAAAGTCTTATGCTGCAATATGTGTTGTAAATTATTTTTTTTAAACAAAAGTATGCATATAATTATTATACATACATTCTGTAACATAAGTAATTAGCAACATAGCACTATTTTTATTGTTAAACATTACATTTCTTGCAGTGTAGATCTAAAAAAAGGTGTATATGTTGAATAATTAATTATGTGGGTTTTTAGATAGTGCTTTAGGGATGTCTATTCTATTTGAGTCAAAGTCAAAATTTTACATTTCAAAATGCTTCAAATGAAGACTTAAGGAGTGTTTAATTAATATTAAAACAAACTACGATAATTTCTTGGACATGTGAGGAATTAATAATTAAAAAAAAATGAATTTCAAGGAAATTACATAGTAATTTTGAGTAAGATGTTCCATATTTAAATTGAGGGTTTACAACATTTTTGGCATGAGATTTGTCCAATTAGGACCTTGTCAAAATGTATATAAAACATGGTTTGCAAACTTGATTTCATTGGTGGCACAACTTTCTACCATATGTATATATAACAGCAAAAACAATAGTTTAAAAAAAATATTGTTGAAGATGACATTCATAACCAAACAACCTATCAAGACATATTGTTTGAAGAACAGAATATTAATTAATTAAATATTCATCCAATGGACATTATTTGTTTTGCAAATATTTAAATTTCAACAAGTTAAAACATCTCGAATAGAGTAAATATATATCATACAAATTCTTTTATATATATATATATATATATATATATATATTCACTTTCAAGTTACAACCACTTGTTTCATATTACAAATAGCTACAAATGAAACCACCAAACCTATATGCAACCATCTATGACCTATATATACCAAATATATGCGTGATACTAATATTAAAATAAAAAAAATGGTCATTTTTTCAATGATTTCTTTTCTCTCATTATTATAATCACCCTCTTTTTACCCGAGTCATGATGTTAATTCTATAATTATAATATTTTTTTTAACATTAGTGTCATTATTGGTACATATTTTTTGGGGGTACACGTCATTATTGATATAATATTGCTTGTATACCAAACATTTTCCCGATAAATGCGAGTCAAGTAGCATCAACTACTAGTAAAGAACTTTTATCTTTGAAGGGTGACTATATTGACTAGTAGTAAAGAATTCAGTCTATGATTGGGTGGCCAAAGATTAGGTTTATAATAAATCTCTCTTTCCCATTGCTTGGGGTATACGCTCAAAAAATAATAATAATAATAATAGTAGTAAATTACTAACTAGCTAGTACCTATTTGATATATAGGTAACCTAGTCAAGCGGGAAATGTAAATCATAAGAACTATTGATTTGAAAAAATTGGCTTTAGTACTAAAATTGTACAAAATAAATTTGGTTCGATCATAGGTGTTTATATGTATGCTTTTGTTTAAAAATTGAGTTCAAATTTCTCTATTTACATAAAAATTGAGTTCGATGTATGTGAATATAGAAATTAATCCTGATCATCGCTTTTCTCTATATCTTGAAAACTAATTTTGATGACAACAAGTGATATGTATTCGTTACAAATATCTTCCTACAATGGAAGATTGGTGGATGTGGAATAGCATCCTGAAGAGGGAAATTCACGCGTTTGGTTGGAATTTTTAATGGAATGTTAGGACTAGGATTGGTGCAGTCGATTGTCCAGAACAAAAATGCAGATAATGTCACGTCATGATTATGGCGGCTATATTGACAACCGTGAGAATGCCAATCCTGAAAAAAAAATACAAACTGAGAAGCCAATTGATCTTTTGATTTGTTGACAGTTGGAAATTTAAAGATTGATTAAGAATTTTAAAAAAATACATATAGAGAAGTAGGAAATGGGAATATATACATATGTGTAGATAGATAAGGTTTTCTCATCCATAAGATTCGACCTAAAAAAACACATGGATATGGGATAGGATATAAACAGGTTGTTTGGCAGGCAAAACAAAAGGTTCCAAAGAACATGACACCTCATTGATGTTTACAGCTAGTAAATAAAAACATGTTTGTTTGTTGAAAGGTCACTGTGCCTTAAAAGTGACAATAATTGTAATGAATCATATGAATTTTCAATTTGGACAAACCAATCCATCAGACAGACAGGAGTGAGTGAGAGCGAAGGAAGCTACGTGTATCTGTAGAATCTCAGTGACTTGTTTTTTTATTTTATTTTTTTCTTGGTATACACTATCATTAGATAGCATACAGAAACATATAAACTGAAAAAGATTGTAAGATTCCCAGATAGAGGTGTCCCCTTCTATCCATCTCTAGTCCTTTCAATGGTTTCCCATGCAGCAGCTAAATGGCAAAACTCAATGCCAGTGCTCCGAAGTGATAATATTATAGATTATTCATTATTCAAAATTTTGAAGCTTGTGGACAAGCTTCATTTCCTTATCTTTAACGTTTAAAAGGATGGAATCAAAATTTGCCTGGAGGTGTGCCAGTTTTCTAGTCACACAATTCTTTTTTGTTTCCTTGCCATTAACTTTGCACAGATTTTATGAGTCATTTCATCTTAAAGATATACATGCATGCACCAATCCAAGGCTTTGGTCCCACAGCCAGTCAAAACGAACTTGGCAGAGTTCTAAATGATGTCCAAGCTCTTGAAAACGTACTAGGTTGAATTTTAGGGTTGAAGTAATAAAATATTATATTAGTTCATTGAACTTTCAAAACATTTTAACTTTGAAATATTGAAGCCTTTGAGCGTGTTGAACATTTTTTATAAGCAGTCAATTTGGATATTTTTCCCCCAA
Organism: Durio zibethinus; assembly: GCF_047325235.1. Classification (NCBI taxonomy): domain Eukaryota; kingdom Viridiplantae; phylum Streptophyta; class Magnoliopsida; order Malvales; family Malvaceae; genus Durio; species Durio zibethinus. Next base: position 22,888,287 of record NC_143174.1, read on the forward strand.
ATTGTATTAAGATTTTTGGAATCTAATTATTACGCTAACGTGGTTTGTCTCTACCTAGTGTAAAAACGTGGATTTTCCGAAATTTTGTTTTGACAGACTAATTAATTCCATTTACTATTATAGTTCAACTCAAGACATTGAAGAATTCTTCCTACATGAAAGATCCTATTATATGTAAGTTGTCAAGAACGATGATTATAGTTGTCAATGGAATTCAGGATTTGATAATTAGCAGAGGCCATATTGTGGCATTATCAGAATCTTTAAATCCTTAAGGCCTTTGCTTTAATTTGATGAAAGTTCGGGCAAACAATGTTTTGTCTTGAAGAAGAGGACACAGTAACAGGTCATAATTCCAGATTAATGTTTTTCTGACAGCTGAAATTTCAATCTATGGAGAAGCAAATTGAATGGTCCCAGTTTCATGGTACGACAAGATACACCTTGTCTTTTCTTATGTATTTATTCACCAATGTCAATTACCGTGTGCCATGAATATACCTTTCATGAAAAAGTGCAGTCTCTTTATCAATATGGGCTGATAAATTTGTTGACGGTAGCAGAGGAGGGATATATGGACCAGCTGTAAAGATGAAAAACACAAAGTTACAAAATTTTCTTGTAAGAGATGTAATGGAAATAAAAAGGCAGAGTGATGGCTATTAGATGCAGATTAATTTCGATTATTGAACAATTTTGATGACATTTCCTAACCTTTTTAATTTCAATTTCCTGATTTTGCTTGAGTTTACGAAGTCTGAACCCGATTTACACTACTGCTTATACATTTCAATTTTCGTGTTTGACATAAAACAAATACAATATATGAATTATTAGATCTTTACTTGATTATTTGATTGTAAAATAATTAACACAACCATTAAAATCCCAGATGGTCAGATTCCATTTCTTTTCTTTTCTTTTCTTTTCCCTATCTTTTTCCCTTAGGCACACGAGCATTACTCATTTGTATAATGCTAAAAGAAAGGAAGTTAAAGGGCCTTTATCTTCAACTGTATTACTCATTTGGTGCTTTTCCACAACTGTCACTGACCTTTTAGACCCCATTTCAGAATTAAAAAAAGAACTCATAAAAGGTCGTTTCCTATGGGCTTTGAAAAAGAAAATTATTCTGGCTCCTTTGCAGGAGAGGTGATGGTGAAGAAAAAGATGCCATAATTTGTTATCATCACTAGCTAATACAATAATGAATAAATTTGTTACCAAAAACTGTGGCATAATTGGCTTAGGCCCATCAAAGTAACTGATTATTATAATGCCTGCAATAGGCTAATTCACACCCTGCAATCATGAACAAGTAGAAGAATAAAAGGAGGATTAATCTACTAATATTCATTAAGTACTCTATATTTGTACCAGAAAGTAGAGTACTATATATAATGTTGGCCCTTAAATGGGTCAGAAAGTGATTAAATCCAGGCAAAATCCGAGCTAAATCTGGATAATAAACAAGGAAGGATTAATCGATTGCTTGAGAAAAATATTAACTACGCTGGAAATTCCATGTAAATAATCCTACTAATTAACTAGTACCATATATGTTCCTTCATCTTGATCAGCCTGAACAACAACGACATGGTTATTCGTTCAGTTTCTTTTTGCTTCCAAAGTTGTCAAGTAACTCTAATAGGTCTGATAAGGAGGGTTGTTGGGGATGACTTGTTTTCTTCCAAAGGCCTTGGGGCGGCAAGCGTGAGCTCCAGATCAGGTGCTACATTTGAAGACATGGGTTGTGCTGCATTTGATATTTTTGTCTGAGAATCTGTGAAGTCATGCTGCAGATTAACGGGTATGGGATGATGATGACGATGATAATGATGATGCAAACCTAATTGAGGAATTGTATGACTAATCAGGGAGTTAGAGCTGTTAACATGAGTCCCAACCATTCTACTGCTTCTAACCTGTCATGTTCCGAGCAAGAAATAAAATCTTAACAGATGTTTTTCGTAATCAAGGATATGAATCAATGAACAAACTGGAAATTATACCTAGAATTGAACAAATTAAAGCGGCACGTACCATGTCAAACAAGCTGGAACGTCGGTTCTTCTTGTTGAGAGTTGCCTGTCGAAGAAAGTACTTTTGAGCATGACTTGCGACTTGGGTTGGAGTTCTTGTAGTCACAAAGTTTCTAGAGATGCCTCTCCAGTCTCCTTTCCCTAGCTTCTCCAGCCCAAGTAAAAATATTCGGTGTTCCTCTTCTGTCCATGGAACTCCTAAACATCCAAACCATATATGTAACAATAATATTCTGATAATAACTATGGATGGCGCTATAGCCTTTCTAGGAAAAAATCTTACCAAACAGAACATGATAAATTAATAAATATAAGCGTATGGTTCTTTTTAATCAGTTTCTTTGATTAAAAAAAAAGATAAATTTGAGGACCAATTTCTAGTCAATAAACAGGCTGAATAAATGTGGTGAAAACAAGTTAGGTGATTTTATGAACAGAAACACAACAAAGATAAAACCGAAATGGATGCCAAACAATGATAAAATTAAAGGATATAACTTAATTTGCGAATATAAAAAGGTGATTTAAGAACTAACCCTTCTTCCTCTCCGGAGATTGACACATGAGACCATCAGATAGATAACCAATGGAAGTTTTATCAGAATTTTCATCCATGGAAACTCTAGAGGAAGAAGGAGAGGGAGATGAGGGAGAGGCTGAAGACAAGCAATCCATGCTAAAACTCTTTTTCATTGCAACAGAAGACGAAGATATGTCAAGTTGAACACCAAAAAGCCTAAGTCCTCCCACAACAGTCGCTCTATAAGTGGTGCAGGTCCTTGAATTATGGCCTATGTTTCCACAATGTGAGCACTTCCTGCCCATTTTCTTCCAGACCAACAACCAACACCCCAAAGACAACAAACTCAGAGAGAGAGAGAGAGAGAGCAAATAATTACTGATATGTTTGGTGGTATATATGACGATGGACTTGGGTGGGGTTTATGAAAATGGAGGCATACCTAGAGAAGATGATTGGATAGACATAGTTTATTGTTGGATATTTTTCTAACTTGGGTTCAAAATAAAAGAAAATACATTCACACTTCTCTTTCTAGAAATCTTATCTTTTATTATCTCATTCTCGGCATCTTTCTTTTCCCTTTTTCCACCTCTCCGGAGAATGTAGCTAGGCTGCTACATATTGTAATTGGGACCCTCCAAAATATACAGTGATGCATTAGACAAACTCTCACTCTACAGTCTACATTCACATATACATAAATACATAAACATTTATAGGCATAATTTTCCTCTAATTGCAATATTTATAGGAATAATTTTCCTCCAATTGCTTGCTGAGACAAATAATAACACATACAAACCAATATGTTGCACTCCAAAACTAACAAAAACATAAAAACAAAAGGAAAAAAGTGATAAAGATGTATGAGAAAGAGAAGGGACAGGATGCTCCAATGGTTTGGAGGTAGACTTGGGTAGTTAGACAATTAGATGACTTGAGAGAAGGGATAAGAAATATCATAGAAAATCATAAGTTTGAAAGTTTGATGTTGATCAACCAACATAAATCCGTGTGAATTTTGAATATAACTAACCACATGTTGTCAACGCCCAGGGATATACTTTCCTTTTGATTGTTTCAATTCCTTATCTCAGCAAAATTATGGGGAGACACTGATGAAAAATTTTTTTTTCATTAAGTCAAGACATTGAAAAATAAATGCTTGAGTTTAAACTGTACCAGAATGCAAAAAATTCTCATTCTTTATTTTTTTTTAAAAAAAAAGTTGAAACCAACTGATCAATGCTCAAAAACCACATATATTAGGTGATTGATTATCAAACGTTTCCCTTGTGTCCTTGGGATTGCTGACCCGATTAATTGAGACTTGAAACTCCATTCACGTGTGAAAACGATTCATTTGAAACTTCCTCTTGTATTAGGCTGCCAACAACCAACAGTCAGATTATATTTACCCCATTCACATGTGAAAAAAAAAAAAAATTTGTCTCAGCAAATTCTTCTTCTTCCTTAAAAATTATGGTTCAAAGAAATTGGTGGCAGACAAAAAAGGAAGAAAACAGGACAATCTCAAACTGTTTGGCATATCTCACCTAAATCTTTTCCTGGGTAATTGCAGCCCATGGCTTTGGCAAATATACCATTTGCCACTAATGGTTAATCAAGAACTGAAAATGGAAGGTATTGAATAGTGTATATATTCCCTTTCCCATATAAGTAAAGTTAGTTTTAATAATTAGTTTAATGAATTAATCAAACACTTAGATGGATATATATTATATTGGATAGATATCTTACCCACTAGCATTTGTCTTATAATAGAGTTATTACTATATAATTTTAATTATTCACCTGATTGTTTAAGTATATTAAGCTAATGTGGATTAATAAATCCTGTGCATCCAATTGTCAAGTTGAAGAATTTTTTTATTAGTCATCTCTGATTGATGATATAGAAAACAACTCCATTTGCAAATTTCCAAATAGACTTATTTGGCTTTATCATATAAAAGGAATCTCTCTTGTTGAAAAGATAAGATAATTATTTTTTATATAAAAAACTTGACAAATATTAAATCTGATTATATAAATCAATTGAATTAAAACATATATATTATCTATTAAATTTTTTTTAATATATCTTGTTTGACTACACATTATTGCAAGTGCATAATGTTAATTATTTATGATAAAAATGTGAGATGTGAGAGATCAATAATTAAGTTCATTGAATTTATTTTTTTATGTGAATGCAACCAGACTACATGATGCATCCTAGAGTCTACTCTAGAATATTTATTGATTAAGAAAATTATAATCAGAAGTTCAAAATCAAACAAGCATCAAAAGCACATATATATATATATATAATCACTAGATTTTTCATATTTATAAATCCATTAATCATAAAGTTTTTGGATTTGATGAGATGCCTTAAATCATCCAATTACTAACAAAAGGGTATATGCCAAATTTTCAAGATTTTGAATGCTTAAAAATAATCATAATTTAATTACAACAAATAGTGGGATCACATGAAATCATCAATCAACTTGCAAGGGAATCTCCAAATTAATCTGCCTTTCATTTTTAATTTTTGTACTAAAATCATGTACTAGCTATGGCTTTGTACTAACCCTATATACATAATCTTCAATATTATAATAGAGTTTAATTTATGGTAAGATTTGCTTTGAAATTGCTCTCTTTCACTAATTTGCTTGCTTCGTCACAAACCCAAAAAGCATTGACTTTAAAGCTACATGTTTTTTCATTTGCACCCAAAAAGTGAAAAAAAAAAAACATGAAATGTGGTGTTTGATCAAAACTCTTCATTTAAGAATATGTAGGAAGGGCACTTTGTTAGAAGCCTATTATTGGGCACAAAGAAAATTTTGAATTGATAATGGCGAAATTGACTCTAGGTAAAGAAATATTCTAATGGCTCGTGAAACATGATTTATTCATGAGAGTTGATGATGAAAATTAATCAAATATGAAATATGAGTTTTAATTCAATTGATTTATGTATTTATTTTTAAAAATAACATCTAATATAGTTGAAAATCAAATTTTAATATTTATAATTTTATTTATTTTTAAATTATAATTTTTTTTTTGTAAAAAAAAATTAATCCAAATGGAGAAGAAATAAATGTTATGTTTGTAGTTTGTAGGTCCACTTAAGGATGAATTATTTATTCAAGCATTTATATTGTTTTTATAGGATCCTCTCCTTCAATCTTAGCTTCAAAATAAAAATTTCAAGATGCTTGAAAATTCAGGCTACTTCGATTTTATTTTTTTTAAATTGTTCATCAATTGGTTGTGTCATGGTCACATAAAAAGAGGTGATTAGTACTCTTTTGTCTCCTATTCCATTTAATTACTTGCAACTGTATTTTAGTTGTAAGATTTTAATTTCTTTTGATAAATTAAAATTATAAGATATAGTCAAATAAATATTATTAAGCAAAATCTACTTAATTTTGCCTACTTTAATAGTTTGGACCAACAAAAAAAAAAAAAAAACTCTTTTTTTAAAAGTTCCAGTTCTATGATTATTAATCCAGAAAAGGAAGCAAATTCATTTGTAATTTGAAAATGAAAAAAAAAAAAAAAAAAAAAGCAATGAATGAGGACATGGCCACCACAAATGTCTCATTCAATTGAAGGACCTCAACCACTAATTATAGCTAATAACATAGTATGCATGTATCACATCAAGCGTTTTAAGGGGGAGAAAAAAAAAGTTTCAATTTGACAATCGAATGGAAAATAAACAATCGTTGAATATATAAATGTAGATGTTACATCATAAGTAGATCATAAGTAGATTTTACGATAATAGGATAATAACCTAGTAACACATGCTCTTTGCTTCTTTTATCAGTAAAAAATGCCTTTACTTTTTCACTGTAACATATAAAAATATATATATGAAAAAATATTATAAAAAAAACAGAGGTTGGTGAAAAAAAAAAGGTAAGATTACATCATAGATCATAATCCAAGTTCAGAACTTCAGCAATTGTTGAATGTCTAATGTGTAAAGCACTTTCATATCTATGTTTCTTGTAATAATTAATGCTTTCATATCTTTGTTTCTTGAAATAATTAATGTCACTGATTTTGAAACCGAAACATAGGTTGATAGTTGATTTTGTTTTTGAGTGTTTTAGAAATATTTTTTTTAAATTAATTAACATAGTATTTATAATAATATTTCTTATATTTAAAAATATTTTTCTGATATAAGAACTTTAAAATTATATTAAGAGGTTGGTTAGCAGATTTTTTTACATAAAAAAAAAAAAAAAAGTGCGGTTCTTGCTTGGTAGAGTGTGCAGGTGAAGGAACAAAAGTATAAAAAAGACAGTTCAACTAATGATCAGTGGCTTTTTAATGGGACAAAAGAAAATACTGAAAAGAAAAAGTGGGTTGTTTTCCTCAAAAAGAAAACCTGCTTATATTCAGAGCAGGATCATGCTTTACCACGAAGCAAAACACATCAAGCAGATGCTATTGGCTTGTTTCAACAATGAAAACGCCATGGAAACCATGAAAGAAAAGGGACCATGTTTCTCTCAAAGTACGATTTCATCATTAAATTATCCCAAAACCAAATCGTGTAGAATACTTAAATGTAACTATGACATAAAAGGCAAGAGAACATGATGAACCTTCTTCATCCATCTTCAATAAACCAGACATCATTTTGATATAAAATGAGCGAACTTATGGAACACAAGTCAGCAACTTTGGCCATGTAGTAGTACATAACTACAAACTGAAAGAAAACAAGAAAAGAAAATTCCCAAAATTTGTATTCTTGATGTTGAGGGCAGAGGTAAAGAGTGCTGAAATCTGCTTGATAAGAATACGGACTATATCTTAGCCAACAGGTTGACAAATGTGTAGCTGAATGTGATTAAACCAATAGCAGCTTCACTCAATGTGTGTGTGTGTGTCTATATAAATATATATATATATATATATATATATATATATATCCGAGAACAAAAGATCAAACCACTGCGAAACAAGCCAGAGCTTCTTGGACTGGTATTCATGCTATATCTGCTACATGCTAGAATACAAAGCTTGAAAATGTGAATGTTGTCATATGAAATCTGCAGAAACTGGACCAAAAAATAAGTCCAACTGCATCCATTCCAAAACAATAGTCAAATGTATAAAACTATTGTAAACCAAATGGAGTTCTCACTCTAGCTTAGATGCCATAAAAGACTTTCACAGGACAAAAATGTAACTAGTAGTAAGTAAAAAATAACACAAAAAGGTCAAGGCTAAACTGAAAATCACTCTAGCAATGCTTTCAAGAACTGCTCATTGCCCAAATTTACATATTCCACGACGATTTTCAGTAAAAGAATCACGAATGGACTGGAGCATGGAACACACGGCAGGAACAGTGCCCAAATTTTCATCTTGCTCCTACAAAGTTAATTAAAGCTTTCTTTAAGAATATCTTAGACGTAAATTTGAATTTGTTTGCGTTTGTGTGTGTGTGTGTGTGTGTGTAAGAGAGAGAGAGAGAGAGTTATTATTACCACTTCAGAAAGACGCTCATCAAAACCCATAGAATTTGAGTTGCTGGGCATGAAAATTTTTCTGTAAGCTGTTCTCAGACTCCTAATCTAGAACCTTGCCCAAAAAGAAAAAAGTACAGCACTTTTAAACAGGTGACCAAATTAAATCGAGTTATAAAACAATGTAAAAAATTTATCTCCATTTATCAAGGGTATAGAATATAAATGATTAACAACCCAACCAGCCATGAAAAGGCAGAAGTTCACTACCCAATGTCATTATTGTGCTAAAATAAAATTCCAAAAGGCTGCCTGTAGCATCCTCCAAGCAATAAAAAGATAATAGGGACTAGCACTCATATACAGGTTCCTTGCAAATTCTATACATTATGGTGTTTAAAAAATTGAACATCCAGATAGTAAATATTGATTTGAAAAGCAAGGAAGCAAATGTGAAATTGAAACTAGAATAATCTTGATAGATTACAGCAAAACTCGAAATCTAATTAGTTCCCACTTAATATCACTAATCTATTATAGGATAAGTTAATCTTACCATGTCTGTCATTTCTATACATTTACCCAATCAAATTTTCTAGTTTTGGAGTTTAGACTCCATAACATGCAATTTGGAGAAAGGCATACCATAATAATGCTTTCAGACTTATTACAGTAAACATATTAAATCATAAAAAGGTGATATATTTAGAAACTTCAACACAAATGCTACTCAAGAAACAAAGGTAGAAATAAAAACAGAAGTAAATGCAACTTTGAATAGTTTTCTGAAATTTCACCTACATACCATGTTGGTAGCCAAAAACCTCAAGCAAACTTCAAAAGACCATGATATGCAATTTTAAATGATGGAAGACCACATTAACAAAAAGGATCTTTTTGCAGTTTTTTCCATCCTACACTTATAATATGATGGAACTAAACTATAAATCAATCAGAATAAAAGTTGAATCTTTCCACCAACCTCTGTGACATGGAATCCACGACGACGAAGACCCTCCAAATTCAAACCACGAAGCTCAGCTCTCCCTCCAGACACCATCATGTATTTTGGAACATCTTGTGAAACCTTCGTGCATAGATATGCATATAAGGAAATCTAGTTGAATTTTGTTGTAAATGCAAAGGAATGTCTGAAAGTCTTCTGCTATATGATTAAGCTGCCCTAAAGGTCGATTATACAACTAGTGGACTTATTTAGCATCTTTTTGCAGTGTAGGGCACATATAGAACTAAAGGTCATACCACAGATCCACCACCGATGAAAGAAAACGAACCAATATGACAAAACTGATGAACAACAATTGCTCCTGCAGTGTGCACATAGTCCTACATTGTAGCACTTGAATTAAAATTTAAGCAGAGACTAAAATGTAAGAGAACAGAATGACATTTTCCAGAACAAACGCTAAATGAAGGACTTACCTCCACAATGATATGGCCTGCCAAGAGAGTACTGTTAGCAAATATGTTATTGTTGCCAATTTTGCAGTCATGTGCAATATGACAAGACCCCATGATAAGATTGTTATCACCAATAACCTGATTAGACATGCTAGTTAGATAAGGAAGGATATAGCATACACCTGTTTCTGACTACAATATAAGAAATCAAATATGTGGGTATTTTTATATTCTCATCTACCGTTCTATCACTTGACTTTGAAGATCGGTGGATCGAAGTAAATTCTCTGATCTCATTGTTATCCCCCATATCAAGAAAACATTCATCCCCTAACTAAAACCACAGAAATATGATAATAAGTGGTCATATCTTTTCAAATATTTAACATTTGAAACATAGTGCACAGCTTCTATCACTTCTAACCATTAGAAGCATGCATTTGATTATGCATCAAAATCTGAAGAGGATAAGTTACCTTGTACTTCATGTCTTGGCATTTAATACCAACCACAGCATGATGCCCGATGATGCTATTGCTTCCTATTACAGTACGCCCAGGAAGATCATCACCAACCACAGCACCACTGCCTGATAAAGTTTCTAGTAATTACATAAGTTACAAATAAACTACTTAATATAATATATATTTCCAACAGCTCATAAGTCATAAAGAAGAAGAAAAAGAAAAACAACGGAAGAGAAACTCACGTCATCAAAATGCAGTGGTTCCCCAATTCTGTATTTCCAAAAATATGGCTTGACGGATGCAAGTGACATCCATTTCCTAGTTTTGCAGAAGAACCAATTGTGCAAAAAGGACCTACTGAAACACCCTGTGCCATCAATTTTGAAATTTTAGTGATGACTACAAATCGTTACGAAGAATGCAGCAATCTATACCCCAACTAATGACTAAGCAAGAACGACATGTGGAAATTTTTATTTTAACATTCCTGGCAACTACTTCAAAAAAATGAACTAAATTTAACCCTTTTTTATTCTTCTCTGTTGTTTTTACCTTGGTGTCAAAAGACAATTCGACATGCAGAAAAGAGAGAAGGGGTAGAAAAGAGCACCTGGCCAATCACAGCCTTTGGATGAACGACTGCAGTTGGGTGTATAAAGCTCGTTGCCTCCTTTGTCTCCTCAAAAACATCTGTTTCACAATCAGAACCAAAAGAGATTTAAAAAAAAAAATTTAAACTTCATAGTAAGATTCATAAAAGGAAAAAGAAAAAAAAAGGTTTACAATTAAGAGTCGAGGAGAAGCGGTGCAAAGATAGAGAGGTGAGATAAGAGCTTAAGGGCTTTCGAAACTTGAGCAGGGAATTCATGGATTGGCGCTCTAAGTCTCAGACAATGGCCGATCTTTTTCCGACCTTTTAACGTTTTTTATGTAAAAAAAAAAACACATGTGAGTTGAGATGTGAGAAGCTTCAGGCGTCGGCCGCCGCGGCCGCGATTCTTCCTGTAATCTAAAAGAGGTCTGTCCTGTCTTGTCCTCCTCCTAGATTTCATCCGTTTGTTTCGACGATAACTCGCATTTCGGTTAATCTAGACCGTTCGTTTATCTGACCAGATGCTCGATGTACGTGGATTTTTTTTTTTTAAAGCAAAAAGAACCCATTTCCCTTAATTATTTGGGCCAATGGGTCCTCTCAACTTAACTTAAGGCCCAAAATTTACTTATGGCCCTAGATAAAAGCCCAAAAATAGATAACACAGAATTCTGCAATTCTGACAAAATATGGGTTTTTTTTTTCTTTGCATGTGAAAACATATAATCTGCACCGTTGAATTTTGTATGAAGGTAATTTTTTACTGCTGGTATAATATAATTGAATTTCTGACAATAAGCACTCTCCGTTAATTTTTTTTTTTTAAATGAAGAAGCTGAGCTTGAAATAAGTACGTGAAAATTGACATGATTCAGTGTAAACAAAAAGCAGCAAATGCAATTAAATATTAATTTAGATGATATGTACATTAGACAGATAGACATGTAAAGTTCTTCTCCCTGAATTAAGTAAATAAGACTTTAGAAGTTAAGGATAAATTATAAATAAAAAAAAAAGGGCAAATGCAGTAAAACTATGTTTCATCTCTAAAAAAATAACGGTAAAAATTGGGCATAAGAGAGAAAATTTATGTAATTTACAAAATATTCACTCAAATTTACAGCCATATGAATCTATACCATAGTTAATGACAAAAGGTGACATTGTTTCCAAATAATATTTGCCCCAGCCCTCCTTGACTCTTCAAGAGTGAGCTGCGTATCTACTCTTTGTGCACTGTAGCTACCAATATCTTTCTGCCTAAATCAAGATCCGATCACGCAAAGGTAGGCATTGCTTATGAATATGCAGCAGATATTCAGTCCACATGATTCAGCAATTCATGGATTGATAGTCGAGTTTGTGATTACGTCCCCCTCCAACATCCGAAGCACCTTCAGTATATACAAGAGTGAGTTAACTGTAAATTGTGAAAGATTAACATGGAATGTTTATAAGAATCGGCAAGTTGTTTCAACAAGCAAGTGAAGTTTGATAGGCTCATAACCAACTACTGTAAAGAAAGGATCTTTCAACTAGTAATTGTTAAACATGAAATGCAAACCAGGTTTGTAGCAAAAACTGCTGAAAGAACTAGCAGTGTCACAGAGCAACATAGCCAGCAGACAAAACAATAAGATGCACATACACATCTAGAAGTTCTCTTTCAGAGTTTCAGTAATATTGGCGTTAGGTGAGATTTTTCACCGTTTTTGCTATGATCGTGGAAACAATGATGACCTAATAAATGTTTTTTAGAAGGGATTTTATGATGTAAATTCCAATTTCCCAACCTGAGACATGCGAGGCCTTGAATGAGGATTCCGCCTGATGCACAAGGAAGCACAGTGCAGCATGCCGTAAACCTCTTGCTCCGCATAGCAGTTCCTCAAGCGAGGGTCAACAAGTTCGCCAATGGCATGACTTTCTAGTAAAGGGCGTGCCTGCTCCAAATTTGAAACAGTGAGAAAATCAATTTATGATAAATTTTAAAGTAATAATTGCTCAAGAAAATTATACAATTAGTATCAAGAGACAAGATAAAATAGAAGGTGATCTGTTGATCCTCTTATGACAAGAAGTAAATCTAACTTTTATCAAAGAACTCTGCAATTACCAATCTACAAAATTATAACCTAAAATCAAGTCAGACTCGTACCCATTCTGTAAGGCACTGCTGTCCCTTTGGTCGATTGATGTCCATAGCTTTTCGTCCAGTGATGAGCTCTACCAATACCACCCCAAAAGAGTAAACATCAGCTTTTTCTGTAATTTGGCCACTTTGGGCATATTCTGGAGCTAAATACCTGTCAAGAAGAATGTTTTCCTGAATAAATTTGTCTTTGCTAGATGATAAAGCAACAAGGAAAAATAAGTTATATAGGTGTACCCGAATCTTCCAATTATTCTAGTTTCCACTCCCCTGTCTCCATCTGGCTGCCACCTTGCCAAGCCAAAATCTCCAACCTAAATGATCCAGAAGCAATAGTCAGTTTGCAGTCCCTTTTAAGGCACATACTATATGTGCCTTTTGTTTCATACAGAAAGAAGAACATTCACACTTGAATGGGCCATGCAACAAGGACAAAATACAGCTGGTTAAATCAAATTTGAAAATTTGTTCACATAGAGCTTAGAAGACGTGACATACTAAAGGTTCAAAATCATGGGTGACAAGGATATTGTTAGGCCGCATATCACGGTGTACTATACAACCAACTCTGCATTCTTCATGAAGGTATCTTAATCCTCTAGCTGCTCCAACAGCAATCTTTTGCCTTGCAGACCATTGCAACGTATCATGATTATGCCCTGAAAACTTTCAATGTCATGGTTAAGTTGCCTATTCAGAGGAGTAGTTATCAATGATCATTAAGGACAACAAACATGTTAGACTCATATACAACTTGCTCCAATTTGAGGACCAAACAACATTTCCCATTTAAGGAAGTTTTGACCAGTGATAGTAAATAATTGCATACACTTCAACCAAAGTTATCCACGAAATAAATAAGTTGTGACAAAATTATAATGGTCTTACCTCGAAAGGCAAATCTTATGTAACTACACACACCAATCCCCAATATATAGTCAACAGAAAATAAAAATATTCATTCAAAGTCATGACTTTAGGAGATTCCCAGTAAACTCATGTTAGTCAATGGAACAATAGTTTCGAAGTTGGTCAAACTGAAAAAGCGTGATAAACATTTCAATTTCAATTCATAAGCAGAGAGGAAAATCTCCCTTGATTTTCTAGCAATTTGCTCACATAGCAGTTTCATGATCAAGATCAGCAAGCTATAACATAAATTAGGTAGAAGGAACTTACCATAAAGGTGAGAATCCAGAGAACCATTACAAATGTACTCATAAACTAGCAATCTTTTTCCATCCTCGATGCAGAACCCAATTAGCATCACAACATTGCGATGCTGTGCACAACTTAAAACCTCAACTTCTGAGCAAAATTCTAGATCACCTTGAGAACTAGCCAACTTATGTTGCTTCACAGCAACCACCTGACCATTTGGTAAGATCCCTCTATGAACAGAACCAAATCCACCTTCAGCCAAGAAATTCAATTGTGAAAAGCCATTTGTAGCATGTTCCAATTCAACATAAGTGAACCACCTTGGAGGGTGCCCAAACACAGGGGCCTTGTGCCGACATATTGAACATAATGGAGGAGGTCCAGGAGGAGCATTTCTTGACAGTGAGATAGCTTCCCTGACACTTTTGCTCACCTTCAGATCAAGCTTATAATTAAGGACCCCGACATCAGGTTCTCTATTCAATGCAGATAATTTCTCTAACAAAATGCTATGAGTTGAAGTTAGAGATGAATCATTCAGTCTCTGTAAACCCTTGCCAAGATGCTTAGGGTCAGTGCCAGAATTATGAATGTCAGCCATCCATGGATGGAAATATGATCTTGTTTTAGGAGGATCTAGCTCACTGTCAGAGTCTGAATCAGATTCAAACAGATTTTGGCTTTCTTCAGTTACAAATGAATAATCTTTCTTCAAGCTCTCATATAATCCAGGGAGGAAAAATGGTGAGGCCCCTGGATCTGAGCTTGATATTGATGAAGTTCCAACATCAGTAGCTGTCAGGAATGATTCATGATCGGGACTACTGACAGGAGTCACAAATGGCCCTTTAGTTTCATCTAACTGGTCATGCTTGCTTTTCTTATGTTTAGGAGATACTTCTGACTCAAATGATAACGGCCAAGCCACATCAGGTGCCACGCTCGGTGATCCAACCAAATTCAATCGGAGAACCTTTGGCTGAGATCGCTTCATGACCACAAGATTGCATTGCAGCTCTTCCAAGCAGTGTTTCTTCTCATGTTTTAAGCTTCTGTGAAAGGATTAGAAAGCAATTATAACAATAATTAATTGAACAAATAGAAGAACTGAAAGGAAACTAAAGTCAAAAGGAAGTTTCAGAACAAGATAATGTTGTCCGCTAAACAAATGAGTTAACTAAGACCTTGTGATATTTCAATAATCACACAGCCAAAAGCAAGCCTTTAGCTAGAAAGCAGAATGTGATACATCATGCAAGAGGACAAAGTTTACATTGTATATATTACTTATCCAATATAACCCAGTTGGATTGAGCTTTCTTGGCTTCATCAGTCACAATTCCATACGGTGATCCAGGCACAATTTTTATCCGGATCTTTACCTGTAAACAGGAACTTAAAAACTGAATACTAGGAAAGAAGAATTTAAAAACTAAAGAAACATCTGAAAATAAAGTAATCCACTAACCTTCTCTGGGTCATAAACATCCTGTAACTGAAAAATCAATTGGGAGCATGAATCTTCAATATCTTGTTTTTTATCTGAATCAGTCCCCGAGAGAGACTTCCAATGACCACTGGTGCAATCACTGGTAAATCTTGAAATCCCCCATATCTTTTTACCTGAGAATGTACTGGATTCTAATGAGTTATCAACAGCAAATATTATGAAGTGAATATAACAAAGAAGCAATACGCTTAAACCACATTTTCAGCTGTAGCAATTATATATAACTGAACCTGATAATTGCATATTAAGCTGATAAGAAAGTATACTGAACATAATCTTAGCCTAAAGGCCTTGAGCATTTTCACCCTGATAATAGGTCAATTAATTTCAATAATGTTCTTTCTTTTGAACCATGCATGCTAAGTGGTCATTTATAATCTGTGAAGCAACTGTATCAAACACAGAATGAAGAGGCTAACATTAATAGTTGTGAGCCAACCAACAGCCAAGTTCAACAAAGGAAGAAAGGAACATTATACAAATTCACAAGTTCTCTACTATTTACTCAAATTAAGTGAAATTAAAAGACATCGCCAATTTTCAGTAACAGAAAGAATTCAATAGTTTTCCCGTGTCTTAGGGCTCATTTTCATTTTCCACTGCAATATTTACAATGACAAAGGACAAGATCATCAATAGGTTCTCCAAAACTTCTTCCTAATGCACTGCAATATTTTGTTGCAATGATTGCATCTTGCCACTTGTAAGACTTAAAGGTTTCAAGATCCAAACCTGGCAAAATCTCTATGCACTGAAATATATGCTTTAAGCCCTAGATCATCTAGCAATAATTCTTTCTTTAAACAGAAGAAAGTGATGTAGAACAAATTTGTTCTTAAATGAATGAAAGAGAATCCAGTGCAACTTAGCTCTTGTGTATATAATTCTACTAGATGACTCCTCTAATCCCCAAAATCTGCTCTATGAATTCTATCATCATTCAAAAAGTAAGGGGAAAACAAATAAAAGTGAAAGAATAAGTGTTCGTGAGGAAAAGTAAGTTACTTGAGGAGTAGGCAGGAATAACCACGAGCAGCTTAATGCAATCCCCAGCCTGGACAACATGAGTCAAAGCCCAGACCAGAGCAGTCCTGGGGATTTCCCTTGCCGCTTTAACAGCCACAACCACTACCTTGCCAACCAAGTCTGAGGTACCCTTCTGTTTCATCTCTAAAGCCAGCTAGAAACTAAACCCCTAAACACCTTCCACACACCCCATAATCAAAACCCACATCCCATTTCTCCATCAAAACAAAACTCTTGATAAAAAAAGACTGCAGTTTTGCTGATTCACAATAACCAAGATGCCTTTTTTTTTCTTAGAGGTGCCCAGAAGAAAAGTTTGATTTGAAAAAAGAGAAGCAGATGGGGACGTGCACTTCAAGAACTTTTATCAAATCAAGTAAGCGCTTTTTCTTAAAAAGGACGTGTCAAGACTCTAGCTATCAAGTCCATCTTTTTTCTCTCTCAAAAGACAGCTTTGGAAGCAATGAAGGAACATGTATCAGTTCTCGCAAGAACAAGCTCAGCTTTCTTTCACAGAAACTGAGGTTGCCTTTTCTTTTAGTTCATTTAACGTGCGTGAGCTTTCTTTTAGAAGCAGAATTTTGATTCTTGTGAAACAAAGCGGGTGGCCTAATTTAAGAAGCCTTCTTATCAACTGGTTAAGCTTTTTACATTTTTACCTCCTGCTTTCAACAAAATTACAAGAAAGGGTAATTGGCAGTATATTATACAAATTACAAACGACAGCAAGAAACGGGCTATGTTAGGAAAGGACGAACGTTTAATATTAAACCACAAGTAATCATGTAAAAAATTAGCTGCATGATTGAAGGATGGCTTTCCCTTTCCCGTCCCCTTTCCCTTTCTATCTCTCTTCCCAAAAAAAATGAATTTTTAAATGAAATTAGAAACTTTCCATGAAGTCCTCAAATGTGGACTTTTTTCTATTTGGTCTCAAATATGAACTTCACCAAGCAATGTAATTTGATCCTTTTCTTTTAGACATAAAGTTGAGAGTAGGTATTGGGAGGAAGAATAACTCTTTAACAGTTTTGAATCTGTTAGTAGTGTTTGGTCATTTGCCTTACCTTCCATTTATTTTGGTAAAGACTAGATTTAATACTAAATTCTTTTGGAAACAACAAAAAATATACTTTAAGACTATTGGAATTTCCCAATTTGTTATTTGCGATTGGTTCATTATTCTATCACCATTTTGGGATTTACTATCTATCTGGGATGCAACAAAACTGCATATTTCAGTATTTCTTGCCCATCGAGGTTTTCCCATTGTTTTATAATCTGGAATTTTTTAGGCATTGTCTGAACTTAAATATGAACAGCAGATGGCACAGATAAACTAAATATGTCACTTAAATTTGTGCTGGAACATCAATTAAATTTCTTTGTTTTGTGTTGCTCTGATATGGCACAGCATGGCAGATTGGTAGTGTGGTAGGACAAAATATATGAGCCCTAAAGGTCTACACACTTGACAAATGAAGACAAAGAGCTTTGTGGTAGGGCATGGGATGGCAGAGGTAACATTAATTATGAGCTTGCTGTCATTTGAATACAACTGCTCACATTTTCTTCAAGGGAAATGTCAATTTCTGGCCAACAAAACTTCAGCTTATGGCGGGCTCCCTCTCCTTGAGCGGATTTGAATTCTGTAGAAAATGAAGAAGATCAGTCAACTAGAAATCTGCACATTGAAGGAAAGGAAAAGAAAAAGGGGGGCTAAATTCAATATAAATAATGGGAAATCACATCACTCTTTATTTTTGCTGAAAATAATTTATCTTAAGCACTGCTGTAAAAAAAACTTTATTGTTTGTATATCCTACTATAAACAACGAAAAAAACCAAAAATAAATTAAGACGACGTAAATAATGTTGAACTCTTAATTTCAATGATTAGGATTTAAATTTTGATAATATTAAATATAAAAAAATTTTTGAAAGATGGGTTGGATTTAAATCCCAAAATAATTCTTTGTGGAAGTGGGATCTAAAGTTGGCTATCTAGACAGCAATGACTAACTTTACTAAAGATACAAATAATGAAAGAAACTTTAAGATATTCCCTAATGTTTTTTATGCATATAATACACTTGGTTGATGGTTATCCACTTCAAGAATTGAGATATTTCCAACAAAACCATCCAAATATATTTCATATATACATTCACCAAAGTATGAGAATTCACTCTAGAAAGAAAAGCAAACTTTGATGATACATATGGCAAAGAAAACGACAAGAGTTAGTAACAAAGATGAAAACTTTTGAGGTCACAGCTTTGGCAATGAATGGATATAAAGACAACTGAATGTCACAATCACAGATAAATATAAAGCTTTATGTTTTCTTATCTGCAACCCACAAAAAAAAGAAAAAGAAAACCATGGTGAAGATGCCTTTTCTCTTTTCCCTTCTAGTCTAAGATTCCAATTTGGCTGAGAGCAAAATATGTTAAATAGTTTTCTCATCTTAGCATTTTGCCAAACTAAGATGGATTCTGAGTCTGATTATAATACACTAAATTATTATTTAACTTTGAGTTTGGCAAGCCATGGGGAAAAGAAAAGAATCCAATTTTGTGGAAATCTCAGTTAGCATGTATACCATCAGAATTCATATTCATGGGTAAAAAAAATATTTAGCTGTTATATGTAAACAGCATGATAAGGAAATCATCTTTAAATTTTAACAAGTTTGGGGGCTTAAATTCTTAATTGGATTGGTCTTTTAAGTTTCGGAATTTATGGGAATTAAAAAAAAAAATTTCCATTAAAGTAGCTTTTGGTATTTTTGTAAATTTATTATAGTAATGTAATTTTGAACTAATCTTACTATTAAGTTAATCTTAACACTCGTAATTTAAAATTATTTTATTTTTTTAACAATGATTAATTTTTAGAAATTAAATATTATTATATTTGATATTATTAAAAATTAAATATTATTTTATTTAAAAATATAAAAATAATTATACATATTATAATAGTTATACAAATTAATAATTTTAAGGTTATTTAAAGATAATAATTTATAAAATATTAATAATATTTATTTTAAAACAAAATATTATTAAATTATTAAATTAATAAATATATTTATCGATAAGTAAATTAATTTTATAATATAATTTATGTAAAAATTTTTGAATTAGAAAATAAAACTAACCTATTAAATTCATAATAAAAGAAAAATAAAAATATTATATAACTATTTAAAATTAAAAAATACATAAATTATTTTAAATTTATTATAATAAATATTAATTTAAAAATAAAAAATTTTATAATATAAAATAATTATAATTTTAAAATATAATAAATTTTAAATTACATATTAAATGAATAAAAATAACTATCATTAATTTTACATATGACTTTATCTTGATAATAAAAATTTTATATCCTTTTATATAAAATTTAAATTATTCTCTAAAATAATTATATGATAACTCTTCAAAATCATCATCACATTAAATCGTAAATACTTACCTAATACAATAAACTACCTAAGGTAATTTTAGTTAAGGGTAAATTTCGAGGGTTCAAATGTTTTAGAAGCTTCGACAAGAAGGAAAAGGCAATTTGGTCTTTTACTAACGAACACGCCCGTTATAAAGTGGAGCAAGCAAGACTACGGTCGTTATCCAGTAGGAGGTAGATCCAATGCCAATGGCAGAGGCTATATTGGCAGCTGTAGACACCCGATCGAAGCGAGAAGATCACCACCGGACCAAGGACGGCTCCCTGTTCTCCAAATGGAAGGTTCCCTTCAAACTCCAAAATCTCTTGTCCCCCTTGTTTACCTCTAAATTAGCATTTAATAATACACAAACTACTGATCTTACCAAGCTTCCTTTTTCAGTTAATTATTGCTAATCAATATTTTTATCCAGTTTATACTTGATTGTAATCCTTGATCTCTTATGGGTCTTTTGTGTTTTCATGTGTTCAGGTTCTTATAGGGCCTGATGATTGGAAAAACTATTCAGTGGGAAAAGAAGGAGTGGCCAGATACAGAGGTGAAAATCTTCCCAGAAGTTCAGAGCCAGGAATCTATGAGCTTGCTATTTACTGTCATTGCTCCGCGAGCAGGGACAATCGTGGCAAGCTTGATCCGAACAATGTTGTGGTGGTTTATCTTGGGGTAGGTGACAATGTCAGGAGAAGACTCCAACAATATGGCCGTACAGGTGATCATTTGGGTAGCGGTGGCTCTGGAGAAAAAGCAAGTGGATTCTTTGAAGACATGTTTTCAAGAGGCTTTTCGATTGCGTACAGATGGGCTCCTGTGAGTATATTTTCTTTTCAGTTTTTGCTAACTTCAACGTGCTTGGTATCCTATGAGTCTTCAATGGTAACTATTTGATAAGTTTGAAATATAAAAATTGGAATAAAAGTTCTAAGCATTGGAGGCTATAAACTTTTGTTATTTTTTTCCTGGAGTATACTTTTAGTAGTAAAAAACAATGGTAAGTTCATATATAATGAATGAGATATTTGTTCTGGTGACATTTCATTGATCTTCTAGTTTGCGTTCCTTTGAATTGTTAACAATCCGTGTTTTCGAAGTTTTTCTACCGTTTCTGATTATGCTACAACAGCCTATAATTGAGAGTTGCAATATTCAGGCAATTAATTCTGTGAATATCAATGCTTAGGAGGGTGAAATAAGTAAGAATTAATGAAGAAACTAGTACCAAAGAACAGTAAAAGTATATATATGCAACTTGTTACGGTCAATTTTGCAAGTTGTGAAGTAGTGTTTATATGTTCTTCTTAATACTGTTATAAGCTGTTAGTCGTATATGATTTACAGATGGTTATGGAAAAGGACTTAAATAAGTACTCATTGAATTACTTCTGGACTCTGAACTGGATGAGATGGCTTTTTGAAAGCTAAATAACTGTGAAAGTACACTCATAATCAATTTTCTTATTACATGTTCACCCACATACACACAGCATAGCATGTAAATGATGCTGGATTGATGGTCTGTACTTTATAGTGTCTTCCCGTACTCATAGACAGAAGAATGCCTGCATTCAAATTTTGCTTTCTAATTTTCAAAATTTTAATATTCTTTTCCTTTCCCCTATTAAATAAGTAGATGAAAAGTACGGCAGATTCTCAGAGAATGGAAGCCTGGCGTCTCAAAACCTATAATTATGCATGGAATAAAGTTTCTAATGGTCCACGCCGCCATGATGATATCCTTGAGAAACATGATAAATGTGCATCCAATTGTACCACACAAGCCATTTTCTCTAGAAAGCATCCGCCCTTCCTTCAAAAGCAATTAGGCATCAAAATCAAAGCAAGCAAGCTGCTTTCACATGACAATCAATTCAGCAAATATGCTGATGGAGAGAGCTACAACTTTTTGTCGCCAGTTTTCAAGTTCAGCAGATCACAACCTAGGTTAGTTTTGGATCATGGTGGCTCCAATGAGAATGACACTATCACTTGTGGGCTGCTTTTAGGGGATGATTCCATTTGTAGAAAGCCACCAGTTGAAGGAAGAAAAATGTGTGCTGAACATAAGGGCAAGGAAACTAAGGGATCCTCTATGAGGTTGAGTACAAGTGAGAAATCACAACTGCAAAAGGCATACACGGAACATGTTGTTCTTGATAATGGAGATTTCAATGTTCATGGAGCAGAGACTCCCAGCTTTGGTCTAGTGCCTTTATTGGCAGGGGGCAATCCTGAAATTGAGCAGTGCAGTCCTATTTGTGGAGTTGCCATGGATGATGGCTCTCTTTGTAGAAGGCAGCCAGTTTCGGGGAGACAGAGGTGTGATTTGCATAAGGGGAGGAAAATTTGTAGCTCCAATTCCAAGAGAGTGCCATATGTGGTTTTCGATTCAGATTCTGATGAAGATTCAGGTTTTTACAAGAGATCCTCTGAATTGTTTATACCTGGAAAAGTGGAAACTGGAGTTGCCCCACAAAGGCCTGTTTTCAGTAAGGGCTATGATACTATATGTGGGGTGGAATTAGGTGATGGATATTTCTGCACAAAACAACCTGGTAGAGGAAGAGTCAGGTGTGAGGATCATAAAGGGATGAGGGTTACTAGTCTCTTTTCTGGATTAGATAGAAAGAGCATATTGGATGTTTCTGACACGGGTTCAAGATTCAATCCACATAATTGGAATTATGGTAGCAGCAGTAGTAGCAAATCCATTTGTGGAGCAACCACATGTAATGGCTCTTTCTGCCAAAGGACAGTTAAGGGAAATGACAGATGTGAGCAGCACTTGGATTATGGTGGTCGTAGTAGTAGTAGTAATTCTAGTGCACGGTACTCAAATCATGGTGGTAGTAGTTCATCCATTTGTGGAGCACCAACCCACAATGGTTCTTCCTGCCAGAGGACGGTTATGGGAAATGGGAGATGTTTTCAGCACTTGAATTATGGTGGTAGTAGTAGTAGTAGTAGTAATTTTAGTTCACAGTACTTAAATTATGGCGGTTGTAGTACATCCACTTGTGGAGCACCTACCCGCAATGGTTCTTTCTGCCAGAGGACAGTCAAGGGAAATGGGAGATGTTTTCAGCACTTGAATTATGGTGATAGTAGTAGTAGTAGTAATTTTAGTTCACCATACTCATATTACGGCGGTTGTAGTACATCCATTTGTGGAGCACCTACCCGCAATGGTTCTTTCTGCCAGAGGACAGTTAAGGGAAATGGAAGGTGTTGGCAGCACTAATTGGTCAAGGCAAAGCAGAGAAATTTGTGGGAGTTGGCCTGAGCAGCACTGGATGGAGAGTACTCGCCATTAATTTCTTCTGTTTTGGAACCAAAGAGTTTTTTAAGTATTTTGTAAATACATTATAATCTATTAATGTGTGTGTTGTTAAATCATGTTGTCGCTTTACATGTCTTATGAAGATGTTGTATGATGTTGTTTTCCTCAGAAGCTAAGCCTATAGCTCATGAACATATATTTACTCTATAGAAGGTCTGTTGTTAAGTGTGATTCTCACCTTTGTTTTTCTGTACAAATTACAATCTCCATGTTTATGGGGCTGCCTCAGTTTGAGCAGATGCAGTTCCAAAATGAAGATACTATTACATTGGATAAAGATGTGTGCATCCCCTAAATTTCTTTAATCAAATAAAAGGGAAAAGGGACACTTGAATTTATTTAATTCAGTAGCCCTTGAAGAAATATCAAATCTATTTGATAGTTTACTCTTTAACATATGCAACCAAATTCATTTTATTTAAATTTTTTTTTACATAAAAGTTTAGAAAAGTTTAGAAGAGGAAAGTTTATTTCATTTTAGGTCTATTTCATTTTGAGATCAAAGTATATGACAAATTATAGATTTTTAGTAAAATTTATATTGGATTTATAGATTGTTGAGATTATGATAGCAAGAATTAAATTTATATCTTATAAATAAAGTATTCAATTTTTACTAATTCAATTAATATCTTCTTTATATATTATTTTTAGAATAAAAAAATAATAGGTGTTGAAATTAAAAAAATTATAAGTAATAGTTATAATTTAATTTAACATATAAGTAACAACTATTCTTTCATTGTTCTTACCCAAAAAAAATTATGGAAGATACGGATATTTCTCAAGTAAAATAAAATTTAAATGAAATTATTTATATGAAATTTATAAAAAAATTTTAAAATGATTTAATAAAAAAATTTAAACTTATAAATTGATAAAATGAAAATTAATAATGTATAAAAAATTAAAAATATAATTTATAATTTAAATTTGATCTGTGTTTATTTAATAATAAAAATTATATCAAATTTTTTATTAAAAATATCTATATAAAAATATTTAAAAAATTAATATTTGTAATAAAATATTTTAATAATTTTATTATTTTTTATAAAAAATTTCATATACTTCACGTAAGAAGCATGCAAGTTTTTCCTCGGTTGAGGCAAATCTTCCACGTGTCACCTCCGTGAATGCCCAGAAAAATCTTACATGCAAACTTAAGCGACTCCCAAAAGCAATTTTTTTATACCATGTCATCACCGTAAAAACTCGGCCCTTCTATCCTGCATTTCCAAATCATCGAGAACTTGGCAAACGTACGCCACTACCGCAAAAATGCCTGCTGGAGAAATAAGGTACCCTTCCCAGACCCCTTCTCCACCGCCTTCTCAAGCGATGGAAGCACCCGTGGAGGAAGACGAGGCGTGGGTGTGGGCACAGATAAAAGCCGAGGCACGCAGCGACGCCGTCGGAGCCGGCTCTAGCTAGCTACCTCTACTCGACGATCCTTTCTCACTCCTCTCTGAAGCACTCGCTCTCATTCCATCTCGGCAACAAGCTCTGCTCCTCCACGCTGCTGTCTACGCTTCTCTACGATCTTTTTCTGAATACTATTCCCTCCGACCCCTCGCTTCGAGCGGCCGCCGTCACCGATCTCCTTGCGCTAGCTTAAGGGATCCTGCTTGCGTGTCATTCTCTCATTGCCTACTCAATTATAAAGATTGTTGGATTGCCAGGTAAATACATTTTCTTAATTCCCTCTGATTAATTGAATGTTGTAAAAAGTATCGTTAAAGAATTTGAGTAAAGCACTGATTTTTGTTGATAGAGTAGAAAATTGGGGGGAAAATGGAAAAAAAAATTCATAATATTTGGGATTTTGTTATTATAGGCTCATCGGGTAACTCACAATTTGTGGGCTCAGTCACGCAAGCCGCTAGCAATGGCATTACACTCTCGAATCTCTGATGCTTTTGCTGTTGATGCTTGATATACATCCTGCGGCGAAGATTGAGAAAGGGACTTTGTTTGATCATGCCACTGGTGTGGTGATTGGTGAAACCGCGGTTATTGGTAACAATGTGTCGATTTTGCATCATGTTACACTTGGTGGGACTGGGAAGGCATGTGGGGATCGGCATCCGAAGAATGGAGATGGAGTGTTGATCGGGGCTGGTGTCACCATATTAGGAAATGTGAAGACTGGGGATAGAGCAAAGATTGGGGCAGGGTCTGTGGTGCTGATTGATGTGCCTCCACGGACCACAGCTGTAGGGAACCCTGCAAGGCTCGTAGGAGGGAAGGAAAAACCCTCAAGGCATGAGGAATGCCCTGGAGAGACCAAGGATCACACTTCGTTCATCTCTGAGTGCTCAGATTATATCATTTGATCACCCAGTTTCAGTTTTGTTAATTGTTATTGGTAATACGTATACTTGAAACCTCTGCTGTTGCGCATGCTATGGTGTTTGAAGCTGTTAAAAAGTGCAGTCTGCTTCTGTCTTTTTACTTTAAGCTTCGATCATACAGAGAGGCCTTGACTTCCTTTGTGATTATGCAATGAGATATGCCGGTTGGTGATTGCAATATCTTTTTACTACTACCTGTTTCTATCCAACCTGACTTAACCCTCTGATCCATTGTGTGGCAGAACAAAACAAGATTCTTTGAATGAAATTTGTTTTATAAGGGGTAGTACATCAACTGGAAATTTGGATGAGAGTACGATTAAGACTGTACAAATTTTTGCTCCCTCGTTAGTCTAGTTTTGAGTTGATTACCATTTCTTTTGTCCAACCATGGTGCATCGGAGGGTAGATATTTGAATCCCAAATAGCCAGTTGAAGCACTGAAACAGAATGGCATTTGGCTGATTGGTTGTTAACTTTTGTGCTATCAAATATTTTGACAAGAGACATATCTTGTCATGGCAGGCAATACTATCAAGTGCTTCCGATTTTACTTCAATTTAAGAAGAGATATTAGGTGGAATTTCGAATCTCAATATTTTTATCCTCTATGTCATGGATAAAAAGAAGTACTATCAATTTGATTTCGTTCAAATTATAATTCTACTAATGACCCCAAAAAAATGAAGATTATACTTCCACATGAATATTTTAAATTTATTTTCATCTTTGTTCCGACATAAATTTAGTAGGTAAAGAGAATTGTATCCATAACTCTATAAAAAAAAATAAAAAAATAATTTTTTTATTTTTTTTATTTTGTAGATTTATATAATTCTTTTATAAATATATTTTTTAAATAAAATGTATTAAATTTAATTAATCTAAAATAAAATTTTATATTATTAAATAAAAAATTTATTTACTAAATATATATTTAAATATATATATAAGGTAGAATTAAAAGTAAGTATTATATTATATTACTTATTACCATTCTCGTACTCCACAATAATTTTAAAATTATATTTATCTGCGATATAATTTAAAACTCATCCCATTCCCATTAGATGAAAAGTTAGGTTTACATCTCGTTTGGATAAGACTAACATCGGTAACTTCAAGTAGCAACAATAAACTGGTATTGAGAGAAACGCTGTCGTTTAGGTCGTACATTTGTTTGGTAAGTTTATAAACATGCGAAACTCGGAAACGCCATCGTCTGGCCCTGCAAGTTCAAAACAATGGCGTCTCTGGTGTCCCTTCAAAACACGGGAAATTCCATCAGCCTTTTCCATCAAAACCTAGGTCCTCAGTATTACCGTAACTGGTCATAAATGAATGCATGTTGAACCCAAAGTGGCTAGTACCATATGTGACATTTGCTTCAATAAACTTAGACATGAACAGGGCGCTGATATTAATTTCTCAGTAGAAGATAGAGAAAAGCAGTCAAATTCTTTAATGGATTAATACCCTCCAATTATGTACATTGCTGATGAATCTAATCTTGGACTACTCACCATCTGTATCATCCCTCAGATCAATATGTAAGCTCCACCTCTTACAAAATTTATTTGGTGGGAAAATGGAACCTATAGAAGTCCTACTTTACAGCTTAAAAGAATGGACTGTACAGGTTAGATGGCCTGACTTGGTCAGTTTCATCGTAAGAATTTTAAAGGTGAAACAAAGCTCCTTGATGGCCAATATAAGAATATATGAGATTAATATTACTCCTTATTATGAGTGGAGAGATGATGTTTGGGTATTTCTTTTATTTGTTACTACTTCTATCACAGCTTCATCGTGGGATGGAACTCTCAGGCTTGATTTCATGATGTCATAGACTGTAAAACCAATCGCCACGGATGGTACAACCTGGAGTTGGCACAAAAGACTAATTTAACAAGAATGATTGATAATAAGCACGCAAATGGGAAGGGAGTTTTTCCTACCTTCAGGTAGTTGATGCTCAGCCCTGAAAATAATTGCTTCCAGCCTTTATTTTTAGCAATCATAACAAGCGTTTCCATTGTTCCTTTCAATGCAGAACTGTTGGACGCCAAGAGCCTTTGGACCTAACAAGACAATTCTCATTCGTTACATTGAAATTCCTGGCTTGATCACTTATCAATTGAAGGATTGGATCCAGGGAATAAAATACCTGCATTTGCCTCCTCACAACATCAAGAGGATATGTGAAAGTTTGGCCCAACAGACCAGCTACAGATCCACATACTAGATTCACCATTATATTTTTCTTCTGCTCATCAGGGACGTGGCATTTCATCTCCTCATAGAAGTAAAACTTCAAACCAGCATATGGGAAGATTCCATAAAGTGATGGAGCTGAAAAAAATTCTCACATATTAATAGGAAAATCCCACAACAAAGAAACCACCAAAACACAAGTTAACAGCAGCATGATTAGTTTTGATATTCGTACCCACACCACGATAGAGTCCTCTGAGCCCTGACCCTTTGTAAGTCTTTGAGAAACAATCAAGAATTCCACTATAAATTTGTTCTGTATTAACTACTCCTTTCATATTAATCTTTGGTGGAGCAACAACCTGCACTAGCAAATGTAACTAGATCAGAAAAACAGAAAGAGCTCAGAGGGAATGAGCCAAAACCAGTGAATGTCAGTGCTGACTGCCCTGGCACTCCAGCAAAATTTGCCAGCGCCTCCTCAGAGCCTCCAGCTTTATATTCAACTATTTTACCTGATAAGCTAATTTAGTCCTAACCAAATCAAGAGGGTAAGTAAAAAGAACAGCAGTTCCTCCAGCAAACGATCCAGCCACAAGATCAAGTACAGGGCCTCTTCCGATGTCAGGAAAACTATTGATGATCCATCTACGGTACTGTTCGTAAGCCATATAATGAAGTGCTGCATAGGGGACAATTCGAGCGACACTAGCACCATTTCCTCTATAGAAATCCCATAAACTAAGTAAGCAATTGAAGATAACTTTCGGAACAACATTCATGTAAAGGATAATGAATTGGACATCCACCTGTAGAAACCCATGATGCCTTCTGTCTTTGCAATCTTCTTGAAGGATCCAACGAGGCCTATGCTGTGAAATTCTGCTCTTCTAGTCTGAAACAGAATACTGAATTAGTTCCATCTGCTAATGCAAGGTGAATCTTCACATGTTGCAAGCCATTAGCAGCTGGAGGGGCAATACTGAAAGCTACATTCTTTCATTAACAAATTATTTGTGAGGATATCAGTTTGTTATTCCAAGATTGCGGAAGGCATTCCCAAAACATTGGGAAAGATCAAAATATCAACATTGGTGGGGTTTGACATGTTAAATCTCCTAATCATCATCAGCAATTGATGTCCAAGAAAATCAGAAAGACCCCATTTTTGCGCAAAGATAAACAATCTTAAAACCCATATAAAACTTCATTGCATTAACAGATAAGTCATTCTAAGCTCAGCTACGGTCAAAACAATTCATTTTAAGCTCCAAAATCAACTATGGATGCAAACCCATTAAAAAATAAAATAAAATAAAAACCAAAATCATATCCAAGAATCCAACCATGACAATAGCAAAGAGACAGAAAATAAAGCAACAAACCAAGAAATCAAAACAAAGTGTCAAACACCGAAAAAAAAAAAAACCAACTTTACCTGAAACAAAATCTTGACACGCTCAAGTGGAGCAACAACGGTCTTTGCAAGGCCCCCGGCAACACCTCCAGCAACCAACTCCTTTGCAAACAAAGGCATGGATTCTATGATCCCATCAAAAAACGTACCCATCTCTCTTTCCTCTCCCTTCTTTGCCATTTTTACTACGCCTTGAAGCCCCAGATACAGAGAAGAAGAGAGAAAAAGGATTAGTTATTAAAAGAACAGTATAGGAGGGAAGGGAAAGAAAGAAGAAAAGAAAAGAATAGAAACGTTTCTGTTTGTTGGGGTCAGAATTCGGTCGGAAAATTGTGGTTTTTATATGTTTTGGACAACTGACAAGTCAGACGAGTACACGCCTTCCCTCCTCGGTAGATTCCCTGTTGTGCAAGAAAAGGGTAGGTAATTGGCTCACGAGTTTCGTGGAACTGCCTTCAGTTCTATTTTATTCAGGAATGATAGCGGCTTTATTGCCTGTGTTCGTTAAGAATCTTGTAATCTTGGCCGTTCAATCTAACTTTTCTTTATACTTTGAAGAGTAGTTCTTTTTTATTATTATAATTATCTTTGCCGTTTCCCGTTGCCCATTGGTTCCAAGTTGCTTGCTTTGGTGGCCACTGGCCAGTGGTGGTGAGTGTGGAATGATAATTTAAAACGTTGACTACTGTTGGCGGTTTGGCCCTTTCTCCTAATTTTGTTCTATCTAGTGTGGTTCACTTGGACGTGCATGGAATTTAATGTCATTTTGATTTTTAATTGCATTGGGAAGTGTATTTGGATAACACCATCAATGCAGCTGAGGGCTTTCGACTACATTACTTTTTTAATTTTTATTTGGAAAAGGGTTCAATCAACTAATAGTGTAAAATTGAAATAAAAGGTATTTTTCCAATTAATGAGGCAGTGCACATATTCGATCTCACTACAGTTATCATTATATTTGCATTTATATATATTATTTCATAATCAATTTTAATCTCATCATAATAATATCTAATCTTATCATTGCAATAATTAATCTCATTATCAATATTATTCTTAATAACCATTTTTATCATCCATGCAAATAGGCATATATTTATTAAAATAACTTACAGCCAAGGATTCATGAGGTAATAAATATTAAATGCAGTTTTTCTTCTTATCAGCATAATAATAATAATAATAATAATATATAAAAGTACTAGTACTGAATTCTATCTTATACTCTGTCCTAACAAAATTTAGTTGTAGGTTTGGCAGTAACATAAATAGAAAACTCAAACCATTCATAGGTGGGTCCTGCACCCTGCATCTACTGTGGTTCTTTGAATAATCGAATTCTTCAAGTCAGAGAAGTTGAAGGCCAATAGGTGGAGGAAAGACACTGAAGCTAGAAGTGGGATTGGAAGTTTCTCAACGGGTAGAGATGAGAGCAAGAGGAAATAGTAAATAGTATTAAGCTATGCATGAAGAAATGAAAACGCGAACGAATGCGGGCAGAAAAGCTGCTTTTAACTAAATTACATGAGAATCGTGTTTGAAAAAATATTTTTAAATTTAAAATTTAACTCAATTAATTCATATAATTAATTTTAAAAGATAACATCTTCGAATTATCAAATTAGCATCCATAATCTCTTCTCCTATTCTCCTCATGAGTTACAAATAGATTATCAGAATTCAGAAATAAGGATAAAAACTGAATCAGATCAGATTCCTAAATCATGTGGGCCGGATCTAATGACATAATCAGATCAGATTCCCAAAGAGAAAGAAAAATTCTACATTTGTCAATTGTTGCTTGAGCTGATAGTAGATTAGAAAGCAATACGAGAACGCCCACCACTGTTAATGGTATCTGGTTTTGACTTAAAATGCTTCAGGTGAAGACACTGACATGTGGAGCTTGCAATCAGATGAGTTTGATTGAGAAGAAGAATTGCTGCCACTGATGCTTTGTTCTGTGGAGATTGTGTCAATAAGGTGGAGCAAGATCTTCTCAAGCTCTTCACCGGTGCTCCATTCATGAACTTCTGCTTTGACAAGGGCTGGGTCACTGGAAATACGGTCCCATAAAGGATAATCCTTCCTTGGCATCACATAATCACTGTCTTGAAGCTTCAAAGTTGGGCAGTAATCACCTCTCCCATCTCCCAGGTAGATAAAAGTGCGCCTTTCTCCTTCAGGAGCAGAACCATAGATAAGGTCAAGTACTAGACCCTACAAATAGAAACCACATTTAAAACTGTACTTGAAGATGAGGAATCAACACTCAAAAGAAACTATCTGACAGCAACACAAGGAATATAATTCTGGGATACAAACATATAGTGATGATTAAATCACCAAACTTTTAGGTCCTGGAAGGAATTGAAGCATATATCAACCAGTAAAAATAAGCAACCAAACTGTAATTTCTATTGAGCTATTCTGTAACATTGTAACAAAGTTTGTAACTTTCAATATTCTGTCCACTTTTCAATTATTTGAGGATTATTCTTTACCTTTTGTTGGTGAGGACTGGGTTATAGTGCGCATTAACTAAATCAATTCTAAGGAATGTATATCTTGTGATGACTGATGATGATGTGGCAAAAATTAACCACTTAATTATGCTTAATCGCAAAATATTTCACTGAACAACCTAGATGTCAAACCATTATAATTCAACATGCATGGCAAGAATTGAAAGAAACAAATCAATCCGATTTTTCTGTATGCCAAAGGTAATAACATTGGCACTTTGCTTACTTCAGGATGTAGGAGAAGATTGACAGTACATAAACTTCATGGTAAAAACCCTTTTAAAAAACACATTGGACTAATAAATTCAGGTGCACTAGAAACAAGGATGAATGACCATATTTCCTTGCAATCCATATAATCCCCTTAACTCTTTGCTCAAACTGGAAGGAGCATCCAGAACCTTACCAGGGAATAGGACCGTGCAGACTAATCCACCCCAGCATATATCAATATATCCAGCTATCAAGATAAGTAAGTCTTTATGTCTACATAATGCAAATGTGGAACCAACACTCTTAACTAGCTTCACATAAATTCATAACTAATGAATCACTGATTGAGAAATCATCACATAATTTGATAAATATGCATGCTCAATTACTGATCTTGTTTACCTTGCACAAATTGGAAGGACATAGAATACATCCATGTGGAGATAAGGCAGAGTCACGATAAGGGAAGATCCTAAGCCTTGCTTCTTCATCTACAAAGCTTGGGTTTGTATAGATCTTCGAAAAGCAACCCAACAGACCATGATGTTCCAAGATTTTCTCAATGAAAAACCGATTTGCATCACTGAGTATCCTCAAGTCGCAACTGAAATTTCGTACCAGTACCATGCAACCAATATTAACATAAGAACTTTACAAAGAACAAACATAAAAACATTGTAAAAGATCACAACCCAAGCGCATAGGCAGATTTTATGGCAGCAGCAATTCTTGGATGCAAAGGAGTCCGTTTCAAGCATTCTGCAATCTCCTCAGCTGTTCTCCCTAGGAAATGAAGTTCCTCCATCATCCTATCCTAGAATTAGATTTAACCTATCTATTAAATTCATGACATGAAAAAGCCCCTATTATTTTCCAGCAATACTTTCAAAAATACAAATCTTTACTGCAGCTATCAATAAACTATCACAAATCAAACCCATTTGACATAACGTAATAGGCTAAAACAGAATTTTGAAGCCTTAAACTTTCATAGTAAAGGAGCAACATAGTAGCATACAGAAGGCAAAATTCGATTCATAGGCCCAGTAATCCAATTTTTTCCTAGGAATCAACATATTTATTTTTAACTTGAAAATGGTAAACGACGCTCAGACGCTGAAATTTCCATTTCGTAAAGAGATTAACCGGATTTTCCCAGCAACCAAACATTGGGAAAAAGAAATACTATAAGAAAAGCAAATGGAATGGTAACTGAAAAGAAAGTTAAATCAAAGGCACCGAACCATGAGGGAATTCCAAGGCAAGGTAGAGCGAAGCCGATGGAAGAGGTCGGAGAGTCCCATCTCTGTCACCACCCAACTGTCGCTGTCCCCGTCTATTATCGTCCTGTCAAAGTCAAAAACCACCACTATTCCCGCCATTTTGAGACGGCTCTCCGACACCTGCCGCCTCAAAATCTGTTGATTATTTGGTGCTGCGGAGAAGGTATCTGGTGGGGACGCCGAGTTGGGTTGCTGGTAGTAACTAACGACAGACCTGATCGTAAGCGTAAGATATGGGCTAAATGGTCACTTTAAGGTATAATATTTGGAACTTTTTTAATTTGGATTAAATGTTTTTGGATTAGTTTAAAATAATCCTGTTTTCAACTAACTCGAAAACATTTATTTTTAAATTGAATTAAATAAAAAATAATATTTTTAAATGAAAAAATCCAAATATTATATATTAAATTAAACATTTAGCATAAGATATATAACAAGGCTAATCTAATTCAAATCATATGCTCCGTCCGAAATTTGAATGCTACCTTTTCTTTGGTTAAATATTACTAATTTTGATTTTTTTTAAATCACATATATTAGAAAAAAAATTGAAAATTTCGAATTTAGGATTTTTCAAAACTTACTTTTAACATTTTAATTACAAAAAATATTATAACAAATAATGATGAAAGTTCATAATAAATTACATATAAATGTAATAATTTTAAATATAATATAAAAATATAAAAATAATATAATTTAAAATTTTAACAAAAATTATACATAAATTTAACACAAAAATTTTAAAAAATAATTTTATGTTTTACACATGCATGATAAATAACAACCACAACATAAATATAAGAACTATTAAAATCCTTAAGTACCTCCCATTTACATATGCTACAACCCCAAGCTAAATGTATAAGAATCATCATATATATTATTATATTAAAAAATACATAGATTTATCACGTAAATGTTTATGTAGATAATTTCTTCATATGACATAATTTTTTTTTTAAATAGTATATCTTCTTTTAATTACAAATTGGATAATATTAAATTCATTTAAAAATCAAAATTATTTAAATTATAATTACAAATCAAATTAATCTAAAGATACTTTTTTAAAATTAAAAAATAGAAATGTGAATTTTATCCAAATAATTTTAAATTTTTACCAGATAATTTTATTTTATAAATTATTTAATTATAAAAATCTTTCAACATGTTTTAAAACTATAACAATTAAAATCTTTTAAAAACTCACTATATATCAAACAAAAATTACCTTTTTAAAATTTTACATAAAATATTAAAAATTCAAATAATCTTTAAATTAGATCTCTAAATAATATGACCTCTATTCATCTCAATTCAAACTATCAATTTTATATTTAAAAAATAGACAAGAAATTTTATTTAACTTTTATCACTTATTATATCCTTTTAATTTTTTAAAATATCAATTTAAAAATTATATATTCAATCTTAAATATCATCTAAGAGTTATTCTACAAATTTAAAACTATAAATATAACGTGTTATATCATTTTTTTATTTTTCAATTTAAAGTTTTTGAAATTCTATTGCTTTTGTAATTTATTTTTTAGATTTGCATCTTTATTTTTTCATAATATATTCTATTATTATTGCAAGTTTATTCTTATGAAATTTAATTTTTTAATTAATTAATTTTTCATGTATCTCTTAATATTTTTTATATATTGTACAATAATTTGAATAAAATTACAGAAAAAAATGTCTATATTTTTTATTATTTAATTCATTATTTGATAATATATGTTTTGATTCTTTAAAAAAAAAATATGTAATTTATTTTTATTTGATATAAATTTTAGATGTATAAATATTATTGTAAATAAAAATTGTGTAAACTAAAAACAAGTCAAAATTTTCTTATATTTCTTTAAAAAATTTATTTTTTATTATAAGTTAGTCAAATATAAAATTTGTTATGCATTGTAAATTTTGTAATTTTAAATATATTTTTTTAAAAAATATTAATTTATATGTATATACACATAAAATAAATAAAATTATTCATACCGTGATACTAATTACAATCTAGTTAACATAGAAATCGGTATGAGAGAGAGATCCAGTAATATGAGAAACAAATCACGATATTCAACGGAGTTGATCGCCATTATTGGTTGCTCGTCATCATCGAAAAATAAATCCCAGTCTCCTTCGGAATTTACATACACAGTTCAATGACTCTTCTTTATGACTGACTACAAAAGAATGAATGCATGTTACCCCTTCCCTATGCTATATTCCTTCAGTTTCTCCCTTGTATCTACACCTCCCCATCTGCTTCTAAGCTTCTTGTAAATTTTCCTTTTGCAAAGGCAAAAAAGAAACAAAAAATTTTATTTAAAAAAAAAAAAAAATCAATCCAATCTTTCTCATCAAACTTCGGGCGCAACACGGGTCTTTATAGGTTTTAGCCTCAAACCCATGCTTTCTGAAGAAAGAAGCACCGATGAGATGCAAGATGGACTTAACGGGCTCTTCGGGCTACCACTCAACTGGCAAGGCCTATGCAATCCATATCCTATGAAGAAGCATTCCATAGGTATCAACATTGCATGCGGCTGCTCTTCTGTCAACATTGATCCGCAAAAAACTATGTACTACTTACCTCAACTAAGGCACTAACTCTTCTATCCAACTTGGATGTCATGTGGAAGGCCTCATAATAAAAAGGTGAGTTGTCCCCAACAAATATTAAGGTACGACATCTGAGCCTCTTCAGCCCGCTGGTAAGGTCAGGTCTCCTGCAGGTTCGCAAAACAAAGTTTTGAGCACTTGAAAATTCATTTTTTAATGTAATAAAGACAAGTAATATAGAAACAAAAGAAGTGACTATACGAAAGTAGTCACACTATTTAGTTCCTATTAATTGCTTGAAGAAATAGCATCACATTTGATCCATGTCTCTCATCCAGCAACTAAGTAAACAAACATGCCATAGGAATAAGTCATGTCAAATTACGAAAACTCACTGTTTAAAAGGATTGAATAGAAACAGAAAGAAAATCCAAATCCAGCATACATACTATGCAGGAAAAAAAAAAAGAAAAAGAAATGCTTAAACACTAACTCTTCTGCATGCTTGCACTACATCCGACTCAGGAACTTCTGCATTACCACGAACTTCCTGTTACAATTTATATAAATCTCATCATTCAACCTATTCAATAAGTGAGGATATAATAAAAAGAAACTTAGAAGATACATTACTAGGATGGAAATGCTAGGATACCTTGCTAAATTAACGTTGAAGCAAAAACTCTTTAAGCAGTCCAGTCCACACATTCCATAAAATTTAACTAATTCGACATCACCTACGGATTATAAGGACGTAATTTCAGTTATACAATAGAAATTTGTGGACAAAGGATGTTAGTTATAAACAACAATCTTAGGAAGGAACCTTGGTACAAAACCATTCGGTCCAAGAGGGTGCTCTGCAAAGAGGGGATATAAGTATCAAACCAAGAACACGTTCTCTGTATTTCATCTGCAATGCAAAAGCTTTGTCAAATGAATTAACATCAAAAACATTAAATAATACTACTCAAAGGATTCATACGAAAACCTACAGCAAATAGAGTAAGAATGTAAGCACCAGCTGTTACTCCCATGCAAATCACTGCACCAAGCCTGATGCCATCAGAAACGAAGTTAACACAGAAATCTCAACTATGAAATTGCTAACAAAGACATCTGCAGCTCCTAATGGGAAAAGAAACCCCTTTTCAACCAAACTATTGACACCAAACAAATCAGATAGCTCTCTACTAAGATGCCAAGTGACTTTATCTTAAGTCAGTTGGCAGCATCAGCTAAAAAAGAGTATCGTAAAAATAATGTAAAAAAGTATTAGCAATAAGATTACTCAAAAAAGTTGAGAACCTCAAGGATCTGATCAGCTAAGTCTTCAACACAATGTGCAGAAGCACTTGCACAAATTCGAGCAGCTCCCAACTGCAAGTAACTCTTGTGACAGTGCCAGAAAGGAAACTATGTGAATAATAGAATCCGGTATTTTATTTAGTATGTTACCAGGAGATAAAATAGTCCATATACAACACAAATAATGCAAATAGGCATATGCCAACTAATTTACAGAACCTCATGCCCAGGAGGACTAATATGGTAAATGCAG
Source organism: Durio zibethinus (assembly GCF_047325235.1). Classification (NCBI taxonomy): domain Eukaryota; kingdom Viridiplantae; phylum Streptophyta; class Magnoliopsida; order Malvales; family Malvaceae; genus Durio; species Durio zibethinus. The sequence goes on from NC_143174.1 coordinate 22,925,666, forward strand.
AAGTTGTGGAGAAGCAAGGAGACCGCTTCTAGACAAAAGAACAACCCTTGGAAACAAGAGACATCTGAAGAAAATTATAAAAGTAAGGAAAAATGTAATTGTTAGAAAGCCAATTTGTGGAAGTACACCAACTAAGAGAAACAAATATGTCCTAACAAATTTCTCTCACATTTGAATGTACATGAATACACATATTCCAGTTAACAACAAAAAACCACGAATGAAATGGCTTGTATATTGAAGAATCAGCAAAAGGAGAATACTCCTGAATTTAGTATAACAAATACAAATTTATATAACTGGGGGAGAAAAGAAAGAGGCTATGGTATCTGACACCATTATACTTACGATTCAAAGCCAAATCAGGATATGTAATTAGAGCTGGCTTGTCTTGGTCCCCATATACTATAACATACACAGAACCACAGCATGTTCTTATATAATGTTCCTGGCAAATGTTTACACGAGCACAGATTATAAACAGATATAAGATGCATACCAATCAACATAGAGAGAGTTAAGTATTTCAAACAATCATAGAATAAATACATTTGAAACTTTGATTACCATAATGTTCTCTAACTACAGGAGTAGTTGTTCAATAAGAATATATTTCAGTTAAGACATATCATTTGTTTCATGTGACCCTTGGAAAAAGGAAGAAAAGAAAAGAAACACTTAAATTATCTAAATCAAATTATTCATCAAAAGCACTTCCCAAGTGCACTCACCCTTTTAGTAAAATAAAATAACTTTGCAAAAAAAAAAAAAGAAGATAAATCAATTAAGTGGTTCCTGATATCAATTGTTAAATTCTTCAAAAGAGATGACAGTCTAAAAGCAAAAATGGAATCTCTCATACTAAAAGGTGACATTGACATTGGGTTGACGTAAAAAAAATTTGTAACTTTACAGCTAGACGATTTTAATATAATAAAAAAATGAAACAATGAAAAAGGTTCAGCCAAGGTTTCTTCAATAAACTGCGAATAAACGTTGAATAATCCCGAGGAATGAATAGTGGGAAGAATCCATTTCCTTTATAAACATAAGGAAAAGGACAGTTGAAACCAGAAATGGAAACTCGCAAAGCTTACCAAATATGTAAAATAAATGAAAAAATATATAAAAATAAATTTGACCAAACAAGGAATACGCAAATGTAGTGATACTCATTTCGTTAAATTCCAAATATTGCAGAATTAAATTCAATTGAATTTCGAATCAAACCAATACTCCCCGATTTTCAAACAAAAACCAAAATTGGGTTCTTTTCTCATAACACTAAAATCCTCAATTCAGCAATCAAAGTGCAGAATAATAATAATAAAATGAAACCCCGAGAAATGAAAAGAAAAAAGGTGAACATAATGCAAAATGGAAATAAAAAGGGGGGGGGGGGGGTAGAGCCTTTCACCAAGATAGATCTTTTCTATATCAAGAGGAATGGAATCTTTTGACTCAGCCATGGCTGTGGCTCTTTCTCGGATATCTTTAAACAAAGAAAGAAAAGCCTCTTTTTTTCTCAAAACAACAGCTTTTCACTTTCTTGTTTCTTCCTTCTGCTTCTTCTTGGAGAAATAAAAGACTCTGGCTTTGATTGCTTATAAATCAAGCGATTCTTTCGCCTTCGAAAGTTCTCTCGCTCTCGCTCTCTATCTGTTTTTTTAACCAGCGGTGAGGCTCCACGGACGCTTTTTGGGAAACCAACGGATTTACTTCTTTGACTCTGATTAAAAGTGTAAATAATACGATAGATTTGAATTTGAATTGATTAAAATAAAATTTAAATTTAATTTAATTATTATTAAGTTTTATTTAAATTTTAAATGTTTAATTTATCGATTAAATTAAATTTAAATATTTTTATATTTGATTCAAAGATTTATAAATTTAATCAAATTTTTATATTTAAATATATTTTTATTATTTTAATTAATAAAATATTTTAAATTTAAATTTAAATTTAAACATAAATAATTAAATTTTTATTAAATATAAAAAATAAATTTATTTATATATATTAATCAAATTTAATTAAATGAATTTGAGTAATTTAATTTTTATTTTAAATTAATTTTGAATTAAAAAAATTAAATTAAATTTTAAATTTTAAAATTTTAATTAAATTTAAATTTAATATTATATTAATTCGTACAGTTTTAAAAAACTGAACTTTATAAACAAACGCCGTTATGAACCGGCGAAAGATGCGGATTTACCAAAATGGCCACTGTTATTGGTGATTTTTTTTTTTTTTTGCTTTTTTTCTGTTCTGGCTACAATGCACATGCACACGTGACATGCTTCTTGCCTAATTATTTTTCATAAGATTTTCCATTTTCAAACCACTTAATTAACAAACAGAAATTCTTTTCAAAAAAAAATAATAATAGCAATAAATAACAAACAGAAATCGAATCTCCCCACTAAATCAGATAGACAATCCATGCAAAATCTTTCAAAATTTTGATCAAACCAAAATCATTTTAATAAATATAATTAATTAGTATCATGTTTTTATTTAAATTTAATGTAATGTAAAAAAATTATCATATAAGAAAAATTTTAAGATAATTTCTTCAACTATCAATAAAAATTTTAAATTTTACAAACGAAATTAATATAATAATACATATGTTTAAAATATAATTAAAAATAAAAAATTTAATTATACACATCAATTTTTTAATTTTGTTTATAAAATTAAAAAATATATTAATAAAGCATTAAAAACGAACTCTTATTAAAAAAATGAAAATTTCTTACTCTAAATTTTTGAAATTTAAAAACTCAGTTAACTTGTATAATCCTAATTTATATTATTATTTACTGATAATAAATTCTGGAGCCATAGGCTGATTTGGGCTAACTATTTGAGGCCTAGGGTTAAAGGCGGTCCAACCTGATCACCCACAGATCCAGCCCATGGACATATTTTTGGACCAAAAAACAGAACCGCAAAGTCTTGTACGCTGTCTCTTCGTCAGTGGGAGGTAGAAACAGTTATCTCGCTTCTCTACGCACGAACCAAGCGTGACTCAGTTCCGCTTAATAAATGTTAAAGCTTGAAGAATGAACCATTGTTTTGAATACTATGGAAAGCAATGCTTGGTGTGGTTTCGATTCAGTTGAGAGAACCTGTGCTGAAATTGAAAACCTTCCCAACAAAGTGGCATTTCACCGCAAGAAACCCTACTTCATTCCAGTACTCTGGGCTGCTACGTGATTCTCCTTCAAATGGATCTCTAAACTTAGGGAAGGCAGTTCATGGGCAGCTGGTAAAAAATGGCCTGCCTTTGTGGAGCTTGTTGCTGAATTTTTATACAAAATGCGGGAGCTTTGGGAGCGCTTGTCAGGTTCTTGATGAAATGCCAAATAGAAATGTTATATCTTGGACTGTGCTCATTTCATGGTTAGTATCCGAGGGACATAGTTATCCTGCTATGAATTTTTATTGTAATATGAAAAAAGATGGTGTTAGGCTAAATGGTTTCACTTTAGTGACGGCCTTAAAAGCTTGTTCTATGGGACTTGAGTTATATTTTGGAGCGCAGTTGCATGCAGAAGTTATTAAGATTGGGGTTTTATCAGATAAATTCGTTGCTTCTGCTATTGTTGACCTTTACGTCAAATGTGGTGAGATGGAACTCGCAGAAAGAGCATTGTTTTGCATGCCGGAGAAGAATGTTGTGTCATGGAGTGCTCTTCTTAATGGTTATGCAAATTTGGGTAATAGCCAAGAGGTTTTGAAGTTGTTTTGTGGAACGAAAGGAACAGAATTGAAGTTCAGTAAGTTCATCTTACCGACTGTGTTTAAGAGTTGTGCGCAATTGGGAAATTTGCAAGGAGGCAGGGTTATGCATTCTCTTGCAATTAAGGTTGGCTTTGATATTGATGAATATCTGGGTTGCTGCATTATTGATATGTATTCCAAGTGTGGGGTTGGTGAGGATGCAAAGAAGGCGTTTGAGGCGATCAAGGTTACCAATGTGGTTGCCTGGAGTTCAATGATCACCTGCTTTGATGGGCAAGGCAAGAGTCGAGAAGCAGCTGAGATGTTCTGCTTAATGAGACATAAAGAGGTGAGACCAAATCATTATACGTTTGCTAATATTGTTTGTACTGCATCTAATTTGGGTGATTTGCGCTACTGTCAAAGCATTCATGCTTGTGTACTTAAATTTGGATTTGAATCTGACAAGTTTGTAAGTAATGCACTTATCACCATGTATATGAAAATAAAATCTGTTCGAAATGGTTGGGGAGCGTTTAATGCTATGAGTTCGTGGGATTCAACTTCATGGAATTCCCTTTTGTCTAGTCCTCATGAACCTGCAACTTATGATCAGGGACCGAGAATCTTCTGCAAGATGCTTGAAGAAGGTTTTAGGCCTAATAGTTACACTTTCGCTAGCATTTTAAGATTCAATTGCACACTGGGAAATTTTGACTTTGGAAAGCAAGTACATGCCTATATAGTAAAAAATGGCCTTAATTGTAATAAGTTTGTTGGAACATCCCTTATTGACATGTATGCCAAAAACGGATGCTTGGATGATGCCGAGTTACTTTTTAATGAATTGAATGAAAGAGATCTTTTCAACTGGACTGTCATCATTGCCAGTTATGCTCAAACTGATCAGGGAGAGAAGGCTCTCAAATGCTTCAATCAGATGCAACATGCAGGATTTAAGCCCAATGAATTTACTCTCTCAAGCTGTTTTAGTGGTTGCCGCAACTTAAGAATGCTGGAAAGCGGCCGGCAACTCCATTCCGTGTCAATAAAGTCTGGACTTCTAACTGATACCTATGTTGCAAGTGCACTTACTGATATGTATGGAAAATGCCGGTGCATAGAAGATGCTGAGGCTGTTTTTAAGGACATAGATTTGCCTAACACTGTCTCATGGAACACAATTATATGTGCATACTCTCAGCATGGACAAGGAAAGAGAGCTATTGAAGCCTTTAAAGTTATGTTAGATGAAGGTTTTGCTCCTGATGAGGTTACATTTATAGGTGTTCTTTCTGCATGCAGTCAATTGGGTTTAATTGAAGAAGCAAAAACGTTTTTTGATTCATTGAGTAAGGTCTACATGATTACTCCTGCGATTGAACACTGTGCTTGTATGGTCAATATATTGTGTCGAGCAGGTAAATTTGAAGAAGTTGAAAGATTTATGGAGGAGATGAATCTAACCGAAAATGCCATGATATGGGATACCGTTCTTTGGGCTTGTAAACTGCATAGTGATGTAGAATTTGGTAAAAGAGCTGCCAGAAAGCTTTTTGAGCTTGAACCTGAACTGGAATATAATTATGTGACATTATCCAACATGTTTGCAGGTAGAGGTATGTGGGATGATGTTGAAAAAGTTAGAGCATTAATGGGCAATCAAGGAATTAAAAAGCAGCCAGGGTGCAGCTGGCTTCAGATCCATGGTGGAGCCTACTTGTTCTATCCACAGGATAATTCTTATCCAAGCATCAAGGAGATCAATATGCAGTTGGGGAAGCTGATAAAATGAAGAATGAACATGGAATTGTTTCAGATTTCGAGCAAAATTGAAGGGCTTGAATTCAGATTAACCATCATTCGTGCAGATTTTCGCTCAAAAGTTCGGGCATGAGGCCTTGGTGCTGCTCACATCAAATAGCCATTTTTTTCTTTTTTTTTTTTGGAACCCGAGACGATTTGTATATCCTTGACATGATAAATGATAAAAACAAAAGAATGTAAAGTGCGTGTCAAAAAAATATAAATGAGAAATAAAAATTCTACCCAAAAAACAGTATGTTTTTGAGAAAGTTTGTAGTTTTCACCTATCAGAAAATTGGGTTTTGGGGAATTCGCATAATCTTTCACAGTTAAATCCATGGCGTTGGCTACAAACTTACTAAAATTTGTGAAATTTAGGGGTTTTTATAAGGGAAAGTTTGACGAGATAAACCTTAATATTCCTAAAAGCTCAACCCCGCAGGCTCTGGATTTAGGGTTTTAGGCAGGTTTTCAGATGTCCTCCGGTTTCATTGTCTCCAGTTCATACAGTTGCTGCAAAATTCTGCCACGCAAGCATAAATGAGTGGGGTCCCAATATGAAGTTTAGACGGCTCTGATCAACCAGAGAAATTAAGTCAGCGAAGTCTTCCTAGGGTTGAACAAAATCACCTTAAAACCAGAATTACGTATTTTCTCCAATTCTATTGGTTGAAAATAATGGACCCCATCTTTTAAAACCTCAAAGCAACCAATCAGATGCAGCGAAACACGTATCTATTTTTCTTTTTCAAAACGCTGACTTCAAGTCTACTTCAATCAGTTCGTTAAAAAAAGGATCTTTTCTAACATCTCTCTCAGTTCAGCTAAACGTTCGTTAGAATCAAGAGAGAATATGAGAAAGATGGAGAAAATTTTAGTTCTTTTAGGTTCAGTTTTGTTGTTGTCAACATGGGTGCCTGTCTCTCTGTGTGCCAAGAAACCAGTGGCAGTTGCTAGAAAGGAAGACATTCCTTACATTAAATGTCAAGTTTGTGAGAAGGTGGCATCACAGTTGTACCAACAAGCACAAACGAAACAAGCCCAAATCTCTCCCAAGAAGGTCTTTGTATCATCTGGGATTTCTTTTTATTGTATAAATATTCTTTCTTTCAATTCTGTTTTGGTGGTTTTTTAAATTTTATTTTGATTTTGATTTTTCTGTTTGGTTTGGTGGGGTTTAGATATCGGAATATCAAATCATCGAGATTGCTGAGAATGTTTGTAATTTGAAGAAGGAGGAAGCTGATTGGATTTTGAAGATTGATATAGTAGAGCAAAGAGATAAGCTAGAGGTGAGGTGAATGGATTCCTGATTGTTTGAGCATTTTAAAGATTTTTATGCTTTGTTGCTTCTGGGCATTTTCTTGTTAATTTTACCATGCTGACTCATGAAAGTGCCATCTATTTACAGCTAATCGAACAGGATGCTGAAGGAATTTGCAATTCAGAGTGTAAGACAGTCGAGCGAGCATGTCAGGAGGTTAGAATTTTGATAAGTTTAACATACGTAAAATATATTTTGGATTGATCAATGCAGTCTAGTGTCGCTGTGAGCATGTGAAATTTTTGTGCATTTTCCTTCCTTAGAAAGTTCAGCTCATAATACTTGGTCTTTGATTTTAGCAGTTGTGATATGAGACTGTTAAGTCGGCCTGCTTATGCTTTTTCAGGTTATGGGATATTCTGATACTGATGTAGCTGAATATATATACACGTCCAAGCCGGATATTGAGTCACTGGTGAATTATTTATGTAAAGACCTGACTAAGACTTGCAAAACCAAGCCTCCTCCACTACCAAAGGTACTTGGATTCGCCATTCTGTACTGCTTTCTTTTCGTTAAGTGTAGTCTTCTGACTATTGTTAGAAAGCACTAATCCTGCATAAGATGGATACTTGCTATTCTGTAGTAATAGCTGAACTTTGTTTCAAATTTGGCTAATCCTTCTTGCTGTTTTTGATAGGGTAGGCTATTAATCGCATGTGCTTCTTGATTCCCCATCTGTAATTGAATCTCAAAAAATCTTCATCTCCAGGAACCTTGCAAGCATTACTTCTGTATCGTCATTTACTTTCTGCTATGTTCTTTTGTTATAGTACATTCCAAAGTACACCTTTCTGTTTTTGTAGCGAATTGCTGGTAGGCAATCCTTTTTGAACTGAACCTGCATAATTTGGATAATATGAATATAATTTTTGTGGACTGACTTGTTTTATTTAATCATTATCTTTCTACTAGTTCACTCTCTCCATAAAATGCTTTGAATGCCTTAGTCTGACTCCTTGTATATCACAACAGCTATTTTACTTTAGTACAACAGTGTCTTCAAATTCTAAAAGCTTCTCCTGTGTAGAACTGGTTTTTCTGTAAGGAGCTTGTTGTTATATTGTTGTATGTCAATGTCCATTGATCAGGTTACCTTTTAGATCTGGTGTGAGGAAAAGATGTGTCAAGTTTATTAACTCAATCAAATTGTTTTCTCCTCATTGATATATACAGGATAGGACTCGAGGAGAACCTTTTGTACCCAAGCCAACTAAAGAGGCTGAAATGGAAAAGATCTTACGATCCATGGAGGTGATTAAAGATTTATTGCTAATTATTATGGTTTGCATACCTGATGTTTATATGTGATATTTATTTAATTGTTTAATTTTTTTGTGATTCAGGGTATGCCAGGGGCACCCAGCATGAAAATGTATTCAAGGGAGGAGCTGATGAACATGAAGAACTTGGGTGAAGATGATGATAATGATGAAGAAGATGAGGATGAGGAGGAACAATTTTCATCTAATTTGGTACTTAAACAAAACTCTAAAATGGATTAAAATTTTCATAAGATTTTTGATTTGATTATGATTTATTTTTTTCTCAGGGAAAACTTTTGAGAGAGAAAGAAAGTAGACAAGGTGATTGGAAACAGAAGATCGGCAATGGAATAAAAAATGCGAGTGAAACATTGAAGAAACATGCAAACAAGGTGTCCAACCAGGTACAAAGGTGGTGGAAAGGAATTAAAGCTGCCCGTTCAAAGGCCAACAAGGCAGAGCTTTAGGATACCATGAACTAAACGTGTGAGAAATGCCAATGGTTAGCAGTTCTTGTTTGTTTTCTTCCACTGTATTAATATGCTTTGTTACTCATTTACTCGGAAGAAGTTGATCGAGTCGAAAATCAAGTAAATACCATTTTTCCCTGAACTTTTCTTTCCCCGTCCTTGGGGAAGTTTTGATGATTCCCTTCATCCGTGGTACTCTCTTAACAAGTAGCAACTTCATTTATTTGCTGATTTTCAATACACAAAATCTGTTGAAACGTCTCTCTTTTTATCTACTGTTGAATTTATGAGTTTAAATAAGGAGTTTCTGATATTAGATCCTGTTGTTGTGCACCAATCCCTACTTTCACTTCCCATGCCTTATGCTACTTCAGACTTGTATCAATGAACCAAGGAACCCAACCCATATCAGTTGTCCACTCTTAACTAGGTTGCTCAGCCACCCCTCCATATTCAACATGGATTCAGCAAGTGGCAGTATGCTTTGGTTACAATATATATATATATATATAGTGCTTGCAACTTTATCGATATAAAAGCCATAGAGAAATGCTGCTCAAGTTCTCATCAATATAACTGGATTTTGGCATTCCAACTCGTATCAGAAATTTATAGATTAACACTAATCGTCCCACCACTCATCATAACCACCATTTTGAAAATCCAAGTGTCAGTACGATATTTATGGTAATAAGGGCTCTTTTGGATTGGGCTCTTTATCTTTTAATTATTGGGCCTTTTTTAGATAACACAAGGGAAGATATCACTTGTTTGAATAAATCAAACCATTTGAGTTTTGACCTCCAAGGACACAAAATTTTTTTTATTTTCACATTGAAAAGAATTAACCATGTATGCAAAATTTACAAGGTAGTAGTTTGGATAGAAAAGATATGACAAAGAATTATTATTATTATAAAGCAAGTCATGAGTTTAATTTAGTTGGTCCATATGACTACCTTTAAGATATACAAATTTGGAGTTTAAATTATCAGCAATTGCAATCTCTTCATCTATTCTTAGGTTGTGATCACTTTTGTATAAAAAAAACAAGTCATAAAAATGAGTGTATTATAAACATGAAGACCACTAACAATAGGAACTATTGTCAAAGCATATTACTCCATTAATTTACTCCTAATTTGTACCAAATATGGATTTTGACTTTGAGAATTGTTATTGGTTGTTTAATTTAATTAATTCGCATATTCTCACCCCAAAAAAAGTTGGTATAAGTTTAATTATGCAATGCAAAATTAGCATATATATTATCACTGATAAATTAATTTTCAATTCAATATAATCACAACGAAAACACAATTTCCTTTACATATATGTATATATAACTGCTAAAAATTAGATGGGATTGAGAGAACATTAAAGATTATTAAAGAAGATTTAGATGAAGATATGAATTGGGTGATGTTAATTATAAATAACCCTCTTTCTATTATATGCATGAGATATGAAGTGTTTGTTATACATGGTTTGATCACCTGCTTAATACCCAAATCATGATAAACTTTACAAATAATTATGCCATTAAAGTCAGAAGTCAAAAACAAGAATAATTAACTTAAGAAGTGCAACCAGAAATGAAGATCTAAGCAAAGCTGTTAGGAAACTACAATATAAAATAATAGGAGTTAAGAATCTAATTAATCTGATTATGATTTGGTATGAAATCTCCAAAGATTACTCATTAAAAAGTGAGGGAATATAGTAGGCAGCACAGTATTAAATTAATTGCTCTTAACTAAATACTATCATATGAATATAATAAATTTATGAATTTTTTTAGTTGCATGATGAGAGATTTTTCTCACGCTGTAAGAATCCTTTGGTGGCGTGGTGAGAGTAATTCTCACCGTGCTGTAAGGATTTTTGGTAGCGTGATGAGAAGGATTGTCATCTTGCTGTGATGTCGTTTTGTGATAGACGCAGTCAAAGGATTCTTAGTTAATGTGAATAGAAGATGATTTAGAGACTTTAACGAGAAGATAATGATTTCTTTTCATATTTAAAGAAGTTTTGTTTATTATTTTCTTTTAACCAGAACAGAGAAACCAACACTGTAAAGAATGTGTGTGTGTATATATATATATATATTAAATACAATAATTTCCACCAATGAATGTATAAACCAGTATAATGGGAAGATTTTCTACAATATTCTCTCCATTTTAGCTGATGGTAACTCAAGAATGTTGTCATGCCAGCACAAATTTTGCAACGAAGCTTTTTAAAAATTTTGCTTGGCGTTTTTGTCAACATTTGATGCTGACAGAAGTAGGTTTCTAAAGACATAGGGGATAGAAAAAACGAGTTTCCTTGGGTAAATTGATGGATTCTGAGGCAGAAGCTCAGGATTTCTGGAGTTTGTCTTATCATTTTCTATGTTAAAACTTTCTTTATGGTGATTATTAGTTGGGAGTTGGGACTCATAACATATCTTGGTAATTAACAATTCAATTAAGACTAGGAGAGCCCTGTCCTGTCCCTTTTCTCTGTCCATTTGAACTTTGAAAGTCAAAAGAGGAACCTTTTCCTAACTTGGTAAGCTACAGCAGAGGTGTTGTAGGGGTTTGTTGCATTGCATGGCTGGCTCTGCGAGGAAATTGTTGGATATTCAAAACTTGAAGATTTATGTTGATTGCTTGTAGCTTAAACCTTCTTCAGCAATGCAGTGCCAGCAGAAATATTTGACAATCTTTCACTTTTGGTTCTCCCGTTTTTAATCTTGTTCAGATCATTCAAACAAGGTTTTGAGTTCAAATCCAATCCTAACCCAAAAAAAAAAAAAAAAAAAAGAAATATGTAACCTCTACATTCATTATCTATCAACATATATTATTCTTAATTACAACTCCAAATTGATGGCTATCAAGTTATTGTCAATATGAGAAATGAACTACCACATGAAAATTTTGAGAGTAAGAATAAGGCATTAAATATTATCGCTCTAGGAGTCTATATATAAAAGGAAATTCCTTTTTCTTTAGAATTTCATCTTTAGTGTGCCTCTTGCATTGAACTACCACTCAGCTTGAGTTGGTGGGCAATTTTATTTAGGGTTCTTATCTTCTAGTCATATTTTGCGAAGAAATTAGAAGTGAAAAGGACCAACCAAAGCTGCTTCATTGAGCTGTCTAAAATCTAAATGTTGAGTAGATTTTGTCGACATGTGATGGTGATAAGAGGTAGGTGTCCAATTACATGGTGGAGAAAAAGGACACGGGTCTTCCTTGGGCAGATTAAGGGATTCTGGAGCACAGGGGCTGGATTCCTGGAGTTTGTCTGCCATTTCATCTTACTTTATGATTTTAATTAATTTGGGAATCAAATTTTTCTCTTCGAAATTTGTCTGATTAACGTGACTCTTTAAGCTGGTTAATATTACTTCAGTTACCTCTAAAAATTGCTATTGTGAAGTCAATGAGCATGTTTTCCATTGACTTGGCAATTGGAGGCAGCAAGTTGTTCTTAGGCCTTAATTTATAAGCTATAGCCTCTGCATTACCAGGCTTACGTATTTTTTAACAAGTCTATTAATTTGCAAAGTAAAGCAATCAGGAACAGTACTATTGCATAATCTAAACGTGGTCCTAGCTTGGTGGGAGGGTGATGGCATATGTGGATCTGAAAGCTGAGATAACTTAGGGTCAAAAAAATCTTGAAAAAAATTTATTTTCTTTTTCTTGCATTCACCCCTCCAAGTCCTTATTGTACAATTGGCTTACCCAGTTAGGGACATTGATAACTTTTTTTTCACAAAAAGAGACACCACTGTGGAGATAGGAAAGTAAATTATAGATATTGAAATTTAAATTTTGAACTTATTAAATGATACTTGATGATTGAATGAATTAAATGAATTTAAATTACGGATTTAAAAATTGATCATTTCATAACTCATTGGAGGAATATTTTCTATTTAAATTTAACTTTTCTAGGGTATCATTTCTTAACTCTTTCATCATTTTGTATCCATCAACTTATTTGAACATAAGTCTACGTTCAATAATGTTCACCATGACTTATATAATCACCACTGCATCGAACGGGTTCTTAAATTAAGCAGAAGTCCCTTTTCCTTTACTGATATTGTTTGATTAGGTTTCACGGGCGAAGTAATTGATGATGCGATTCGCATTCTCCTTTCAAAGGTGTTCAGTAAATATTTTACTACTTAAAGATATCAAGTTGCCAAAGCATGTGTATGTTTCACCAAGTTACGAGGTCAACATCTAATCTCTAAACAACCTAAGAATATTTATATAAAACCCTATATTTCAAGAGTTCCAATGTAAGTAATGCTGCGTGGATGATTGTGATCGATGCTGCTGCCTGCGTGGTTTGCCTGGTCGGCCAAGGGGTGGATTTTACATGCATTTAAGCAGAGAAAAATCAAAATCAATCCAAAAGTCGGATAAACAAATAAAGAACAAACTGAAATGTTCAAGAATTCGAAACAAAAATTATATATAAATGGAAAACTTATGATCTGATCTAGGGCTTGTTGCTGTTCAAGGATCACAATATACTGATTAAGGAACAAATCATTTGACTCCAACAGGTTGAGGTGAGGGGGAAGAGTAGGAGAAAGCACATGGAGAAATATAGAAAATTCTTTCATGAAAAAGGCCACTCTTGGCTCATGTGTTGCAATTATTTGCTAAGTACTCCTTCAAAAAATAATTCATTTATATGGGGAAAAGAAATAATATATATATATATAAAAGATAAAACTAAGTGAAAAAGATAATTAAGATCTTAACTTATATAATTATTTTTAAAATATATTATTTAATAAATTTAAATTTTAGCACCTGTAATTTTTTTTTATCTCCAATCTACGAGTTTTTTTGTAAAATAAAATCAAGTGAAAGAAATAGTAAAATAACTATTTTTTTTATAGAAGTATATATTTTTTTCTTTCTTACAATTTGAATTTAAGATTTTAAATTGAAGTCGCAAATTTTTAATTGATAAAATGTTTTTGAAAGATAAAATTAATGATATAAAATAAAAATTCATAAGTACAAGACACTAATGATAAAGAATGATTTTGAGTAGTCTTGATCATGTATATTGTTAGTAATCAAAATTCAAAAACCTATGAGATGCCTGTGGATCACATTTTGTTATACTTTATCACAACTATTATATAGCAATTCATTAATTAGAAATATTCAACAAAAAAACAAAAGTCAAAGAACATTTTTCATGTAGTACTGTATGTAGGGCTAAGTATCATACTTTTACTCGCATCAATCAACAGGAAATTTCCAATATGAAGACAATGATGAGCAGGTTTCAAAGAACATTGCATGCTTACGGGGTTCACAAAACTTGTTGTACCGAAACGAATCTTACATAAATATATAAAAAACAAAGAACATATTAAGTAAGTATGGAATTTATATTTATACAAAATGAAATTTAAATTCATTTGATTTATATAATTATTTTTAAATGATTATTTAAATATAAACAGTGATTTTTAAGTAAAAAAATGAAAAAAAAATAGTTTAATAATGAATAGAAAGGAGGGAAAGAGAGAGCACGTATAATATTTGTTGAAGCATGCAATCTTATTGGAAAACCTTATTTTCTTACATGTCCAAGCGTTGGTAGCATTAATAATCTGAACTACCCAATATTCCACTATTGTTTCTCTCTCTATCGACATGAACTTAGCATGATTATTAGAATAAAGATTCCGACGTGGCATGTCCTTATTGGCATTATATCTTCCACGAAGATTCATGACCGCTAATAGGGATGCAAATATACAAACATACACCCCCTTTTATCTTAATAGTTGTTTGGTCTGATCTTACTCCTTGGGGTTAAAGTTGGAACAGAGAGCCTGTAAATCTTGCAGAATTTCAATGGTGAAGAGTTTTCCTTCAATTATGTAATATATACGAGTGATTTCTGACATTTTAAGCGCATGTTGTCGGTAGCAATTGAAGGCAAGGCTATCGTCTGGTGGAGCAGCAACATCAAATGCAGAGATCAGATATCTGAATTGAAGAACATACTCGGTTGCTTTTTTCACTTTCTAGTCTAAATTCAAAGTATGAAGTGATAAACATGGCCCTTAATTATATGATGTTGACACAGTTAGCTTATTAGTGTGTTAAATGCAGGATCAAAAGGTACTTTGAAATTGAGGGTGTCCAGTTGTAAGTTCCCCATAAAACCAATTGGCCTGTCATTTTCCTTTCTGAAATCCCAATTTCTGGGGTGCTTCCATATCCAGTTGCTTATCAGTTGGATTCCACTAAGCACAATAAATTTAAGCAATTAGACTTTAACGTATATTAGTGGATAAGACTGCTTCTTAGCAGCTTGCAGTTACCTACCACACTGACAGTACTATTTTATTTATTTTGTGATATATATGATGTGGTAGAAGCTGGTTTTGGTGACTTCCATGCATTAAAAAATTGGGTTTACTCTAGAATATGTGATTTAATTGCTGCGTAACTCTTTATTCTATAATCAATGACAGAAGCCAATCACTTTGTTCTTACTGCAGGGTAACCCCGTCAGTTGACACAGTTCAAGAATGAGTTTTATTTTTCTAATACGGTCGAAAGTGTTTTCAAATTTTTTTTTAAGTTCATTTCGTTTTTCTAAAAATTTTAAAATAACATTCTTTTTTATTGATTTGATATATTCAATATTTATTTAAAAAATTTACTTCATATCTATTAAATATAATATTTAAAAATGATTACACGATACTTGTGTCTCTTGAAACGGTGGAAGTAGCGGAACAGTCGTCATCGACCACTCCACTCCTTTGATGTTCTCTATTTTTGCACTGTTAGTATATATGCAATCTATTAATTGCGTGTTGAATTCCCGCACATGATCTCGAGCCCCACGTCGATGATCATATATACAAAGAAAAGCATATTCTTCTCTTTGGTTTCTGTTATGAGGGTTTTGTTTAATGTTTATTCTCTATGTTAGTTAGTTGAAATCTAAAAGCCTTTTTTTTTTCTTTTTTTTTCTTTCCCAAAAAAAAAAAAGAAAAAAACCATCATAATCTTGACAAATATCTTAACTCTTACATGTGGGCATATTGTATACCTAGATATTAGTAACAAAGAAAGAAAACCAGACATGTAATTAAAGTATGTCATTATAATTAATGAATCTAATTAGCCATTTACAAAGTTAATTAGCTTTCAAATCATAATGTAATCGAAAGTTTATAATTAGTTATTTGTTTTATGCAATAATTTTTAAAAGTTAGTACCCACAATTTTTTTTTATTCCAAACTACGATTTATTTTGTATAAAAAAAATCATAATATACCTAAACGTTTTTTTTTCCTTCTGCATATGTACTTACGAAGGACTAGCAGAATAACCAGAAGCAAAGTATTTGACTTTAATAAGCACTGATGATCTAATGATCATTTCGTGTGTATATATATATGATTAACTGAATGATTAAATCATAAAGCCCCATGATTGATTTTGCTTAAGATTACCTTTGATTAAACCTAGATTAGATAAATGATCATCCATAATGATGAAATCCTCAAGACCCTGAAGAAGTAATAGGTTCTGTTGCTTGGAACTAATGCATCAGTGGGACCATCAGATCTTCTCGGAGCTTCTGTTTTGTCCCAACTTTGTTTGCAAATCAGAATCTTAATCTTCAGTAAATTGGGATCTTTGTCAGGTTATCAGAACTTAACTACTCTTAGATCTCTCCACATAATTGTTTTGTAATATATGCATTTGATTTTCACTGAGGAAATTATTTTTTCAAACAGGGATTTTATTAGTCATAGGTTGGGAAGTGGAGACTTGCAAAGGGAACTCAATCACCATTAGTTTAAAAGGAAATTAGTAATATATTATAAATCAAGAGAGTAATTGCTTGAAGATAGTATGATAAAAGAGATAAGAACCTTTGTATATTCTAACGAAAAGAAATTTGAGAATTAAAGCCTCAATGGGCACCAACCTTTCCTGTACAAATCAACCACCATATTTGGTATGGATCTCATGGAGATTGAGATAAAGAAAGATTTGACAAGATGACAGAAGCTAACAGTTGTCACTGGAGATAAATACTATCTGTAAAAGGTGACCTTTGATTTTGTTTACACTATAGAATCAATCATTGATAAATATTTTTTATTTTCTATCTTCTGAAAGAACCAGGCAAGTTGTAAGGCCTTTTTTTCTGTGTCAAAGGGCTTCCCGGATCCTATATATATAAGGGCAGGTCTTTATTCATCAGCATATTCATCTCCTTGAAGCTCTCCTCTCTCTGTCCCTCTCTCTCTCTCTCTCTCTCTCTCTCTCGTCTATCCTTGCCTTTTTTTTTAGTACTCAACAGCTCCCTCACAGAAAAGGCTTTACTTATTCAGTTAGAAAGATAGACATGGCTATAGAGATTGAGCAACCTTCTGTTGGGCTATCAAAGGTTGCGGTTTCTAAAACTCATGGAGAAGACTCTCCATACTTTGCAGGCTGGAAAGCATACGACGAAAACCCCTACGATGAATCAGACAACCTGTCAGGAGTCATACAGATGGGACTGGCTGAAAATCAAGTAAGTGTCCGGGCAAAACAGTTACTTAACAACAGCAAAAATGAATCAATTAGAATTTGCATGTAATTCTCTTTCTTGTTCCTCGAACAGGTTTCATTTGATTTACTGGAGAAGTTCTTGGAAGAGCATTCGGAAGCATCTAGCTGGGGGAAAGGAGCACCTGGCTTTAGAGAAAATGCTTTGTTTCAAGACTACCATGGACTAAAATCTTTCCGACAGGTACTTTTCTTGAACCTCAAGATTGTTATCCTAACAGAAACAGGTTTCATATATAAGCACAAGTCAGAAAGTAGCTAGTTTTTCAAGCCTACTAAAACATGTTCATTTTGCAACAGGCTATGGCAAATTTCATGGAGCAAATTAGAGGGGGAAGAGCTAAATTCAACCCTGATAGAATAGTCCTAACTGCAGGCGCAACTGCAGCTAATGAGCTATTAACATTCATTTTGGCAGATCCTGGGGACGCTTTGCTGGTTCCAACACCATATTATCCGGGGTAGGAACAAGTTCCGATAATAACATTTTCTTGGAAGTTCATGTCCTATGCATTTCCATGCTCCTTCATGTTTTTACCCCAGCTCTAATTTGAACTGTTTTGCTTCCTTCAGATTTGACAGAGATCTGAGGTGGAGAACCGGTGTGAAAATTGTCTCAATCCATTGCGATAGCTCAAACAATTTCCAAGTTACACATCAAGCCCTGGAAGCTGCATATCAATGTGCAGAATCCATGAACTTGAAAGTGAGAGGAGTACTGATAACAAACCCCTCAAACCCGTCAGGTGCAACACTCCAAAGATCAGTCCTGGAAGAGATTCTTGATTTCGCCACACGCAAAAACATCCACCTTGTCTCAGATGAAATTTACTCTGGATCAACCTTCTCATCGCCCGAATTCATAAGCATTGCAGAAGTTCTTGACGCTCGTGACTACAAAAATTCTGAAAGAGTTCACATCGTTTACAGTCTTTCTAAAGATCTTGGCCTTCCAGGTTTTAGAGTCGGAACAATATATTCGTACAATGACAAGGTTGTCACAACTGCCAGGAGGATGTCAAGCTTCACCTTGATTTCTTCTCAAACACAACATCTCTTGGCTTGCATGTTGTCCAACAAGGAGTTCACTGAAAACTACATAAAGACGAACAGGGAGAGACTAAGCAAGAGATATGACATGATCATTAAAGGGTTGAAAAATGCCGGGATCGAATGCTTGAAAGGCAATGCTGGGTTATTTTGCTGGATGAATCTAAGTCCATTACTGGAGGAACCTACAAGAGAAGGCGAATTGGCTCTTTGGAAGACTATCTTGAACGAAGTGAAAATAAACATATCACCAGGATCCTCCTGCCATTGCTCCGAACCAGGCTGGTTCAGGGTCTGTTTTGCAAACATGAGTGAGCAGACGCTTGGAGTTGCACTTGAAAGAATACATAAATTCATGGAACAAAGAAAGAGAAAAGAAACCTAGTAAAATCTTCACCATCATCAACCAGTTTTTAGTGGGGGGTTTTACCCATTTCGGTTCTTTGGCCGACATAACCCGTCTGAAGAATTAGGTTTGTGTCTTTAATGTGTAAATCAAAGTATGATTTTGATATTCTTGTTTAGGTGTACATGATTATCTTCTTGTTTTCTTGCTTCTGGTAAAAGCAAGTTCCCTAAAAATTCTTCCATTTATTTTAATTGGAAGAACTTCGTTTTCTCTTGTCACCTAAACTACTTTTTAAATTATATATATATATATATGCACACACACACACTATTGTCTTTGATTAATTTCTTTGTAATGCCTTTGACTTGGTCATTATCCAATTCAAGCAAGAAATGTGCTCGTTTTTGAATCCTTAGCTAAACATAATCAATTTTTCTTTCTAAAAGAAATTACTTAGTTAAATTGGATACCACCAAGGAAAGAAGTCAATTCAGAAGCTCCACCGTGTCATGAAATCATGATTATGTTAGAATGGTGGAAGATCATATAGTTTAAAATTTAGTTCATATTGTACAAGTTAAGATTTTTTTTTTTTTTTTAAATTATAGCTTAGGTGAGGAGAGTCTTTCCCATTTCAAAATGCATTTCAAGATATATATATTACCAAATACTTTGATTATTTTAAAAATATTTTTTATTTTTTTATATACATTAAAAATCATGAAACATAGTTTTTATAAAATTTTAACATACAATACTAAACGTAAAACACATTTTCTTCTAATCTCTATAAAAATTAAAAGAGAAACATACAAAATGGGACTTGAGAAGTATTTTCTTTCACAATACACATATATGTAAATATAAAATTTTCATACATAATCTTTACATGATAATGACGTTATTACAAAAAATTAAGATAAATTAATAACAAAAAATAATTCAATATAAAAATATTCTTTCACAATTTTGTTTTCGTAATTTGAAATTATTGTATAATTGCTTCATTATCAACATTATTAAATACAATTATTTCAAATATGTAATCAACCATTCCTTTATCAAACTAACTCTCATTCGATTATGAAATGTATTTTTTATTATATTCATTTCTAAAATATTCTTTCTTGACAAATTAGAGTTTTATTAGAAAAAATAATGGATAATTAATTTGTTTTCGTTTTTGTTAAATTTTTGGTTAGTTCTTTTAGAAACAAAAGACAATTATGTGACTTCTAACTTCTACTAACTATAAATTAATTCTTAATTTTCTTTTATGTATTATATTGACCCCTTAAAAAAAATTTTTAAGGTCAAATTACCCTAAACTGTGCAATGAAATTTTAAATTTCGGACCCCATTGGTTAGACTATGGCTCCATTTGGGTCACCGACTGATACACAATTCATACCTTCAATCGTCAGTAAAAGTTATTTGGATTACTTGTTTCAGCACGATTCAACTTTTTTTCGTCGTATTGAAGTCTTCAATCGCCATTGCAGCTTAAGGGTCCAGTAAAAAATCGACCACTCCATTGCATCCCTTTTTTCCTTTTATGCTTCTGCTATCTTTTGTCCTTTACCCTCCAATGTATAGTGTAGAGATTAGATTACCCTTTGTCTTTTTTTGTTATTTTCATTTTTTATTTAAAGTTTTTCATATAATATTAGTATAAATATATAATAAATCGTTTATATATTTCAATAAAAATTTTAAAATTTTAAATGTTGAATATATTAAAATATATTAAAAAAATAATTTATTATTATATTTTTATTTTAATATTTTTAACAATCATTTTTTCTTTGAATAACAATTCACTTTATATCTAAACATATATATTATTATAGATTTTAATCGCATCATTAAAATAATTAATCTCACCTTCATTATTATTTTTAATTTTTTCAAAATCAATCCCATCACTTGTCCAAGCCAACCTTATAATTACGTGCTTGATTTTCTAAGCCGACCAATGATATAGACATTATTTGCTGCACCCAAACCATACAAAAAACATTCACATACATATATGTGTATGATGTGACAGCTTTCATATCAAACTTATAGATGGAACATTATACCATTATGTTTTCCTATCCTATATTTGCATTTGAAAATTTAAGAAAATTTTGTCAAATTCCTTAAGAAATAGCGACATTTTCCCCTGGGATTTACAGCTACAGATTATCCAAGATTCACTCAAATATTAATCTAACAAGCTTTTTCTAGCAAAAGAAAAAACTTTCCATTATCACTATTATTATCCATTTCTTTTTATTTTTAACTTCTCGGATATTATTTATGCTTCTATGAAAGATCAAACTGATTATAGTCTATCTATATAAATTAATATTGGTTCAACAAATTCAAAGTAATTAATTTACTTAGTTCATATAATTATTTTTTAGATTTAATAAATTTAAAATTCAATTTTAAATACTTGCAATTCTTTTTTTTTTTTTTACCTTAGATATAGCATTTTTTGTAAAAAAAAAAAAAAAAGTGTTGGTTCATCTAAAATTATATTGAGCATTCACTTAACCAGAACCCATAAATTATCAAATGAATTTGTTGGTTTATCATTCACCACTTAGTAACATTAATGGTCTGAAAGATCACAATGAATAAAATCATCAGCCAACACCATAAAAAAAAAGCCCCCTAATATCATGGCTAGCTAGGTTGGAAAGATGGACTTTGAACCTTTAACATTAGAGGTTTTTTGTTTTCTCTTCCTTTGGGGCCAACACATTTCAGTTGATCCTACAAATTGTCATAATCAGGTCATGCTCAATTAACACTAACCTTGATTAAGACGTGCCAATAATTAGATACTTTAGAGACTACAGCATGATCTTAACTATACACTAACCTTGATTAAGATGTGCTAATAATTATTAGATAAGATATTCTAGGCAATTCTATATATAAATTTTTTTTTTTTTTTTTGTGTATGATCTTAACTAAACACCCAAATCCTATGGGCCATTGAAGCTTAATCATATAGTTTAGTGTTAGAAAAACGACCGAGATTATTGGAGTGATTAGACCTTAGTTTTTGTTATCTATGTATTTTTCCAAACATCTCATCGATAACTAACGGTTTGATGTTTATCTAATCTAGCATTATCATCTAACTATAGTTGATTGGATGAAAAAAATAAGTTAACGTCTTATTGATAGAATGGTTTGCACAAATTAAGCATCAATTTTATTAGCCTCAAGAAGATTAGCGGTCATTAATTATACTAATTTCTTTTTACATAAGATAGACATGAAAAGAAGATCTTGATTTGAAACCAAAACTTCTATATTCTTCTAGAGCTCGTTAGCCACTAGTTAAAGATAATAATACTAATTGTTGGGGTGAGACAAAATATTACTATTAAGCTTCCCTATCTAAATATTTTTTTAATTTGCATTAAGTTTTTTCAAGCAATATTTGACACCTTTTAAAATTGTAACCGAAAACCCAATAAAAATTATTTTACCATATTAATTTTAATATGTCTTAGCTTTTTTTTTTTTCTCTTTTTATCAAAAAATAAAAACATTTTAATTACACTCTCTCAAGAAATTTTAGTCTCTTTAGATTTTTTTTTTAACTCATCAGTTCGTAAAATAATATGTTTCGAATTAAAATTTTTGTTTCAAAGATTATGAAGTAAAGATGATATGCATGCTTTGAAATTAAAATTCTTAGATGAATATGTGTTTTAAATTAAATTTAATTCTCTCGAACCAACGCTTGTAAAATTAAAACTTCAAAAAGCATCAAATGGATTAAAAGAAAATGAAAACCTTAGAGAAAATAATGACAAAGATTGAATTTTGAATGGAAAAGAGCATATGTTGCCTCACATGCGAACACCTGTAAAGCAAAGCCGCTGTGTTGACAAATTCAACGATTTCTTAGTCAACTCAGCCAAAGACCAACAGTCGATTCGATCACATCCGTTGAGATCAACCCACGTGGCTGACGGAGACGGAGACAATCATAATCCATGATAAAACGACACGTACGCACATGATCCAACATAGTCCTATTCTTCCATCCTGGCTGCCAACCACCCTCCCTTCCAAGGCAATCCTGGTTGCGTAATCTGCGCTGCCATGGAGAGCCATCGGTCCACATAATCACGATTCCCATCACCTTTTTTTTTTTTTCTTTAATTTTGGGCTGAAATGAAACAATTTTGGTGGGAAAACTTGAAAAAGTTTGATGGAATGATTGTATAGGATGGATGTCATGTCAAAGATGTGTTGTTAACAAGATTTACATGGTACAATGATATTACTTATCCAAAGTCCAAACACGTTATTCCAACAATATATAGTGTCAAGCTAATCATTCAACTCTCCCCCAATAATACAACCTTTTTGCCACAAATGTGATGGAAGGAACAAAGGAATTTGATTGAGTTGGACAATAAGAATTCTAAGTTTTTGACTTATTATAAGCTTAAAAAAAATCTTGGATCCAACTTATTAAATATTATTTTTAAAAATAATTATATAAATAAATTTAAAAAATTAATTACTAATTATATAGCTAATCAAACTTCACATATTGTTTAATCAAAATTATTTAAGCTCAAACCTATTGAATTAACAATATTTCAATTATATTGTTTAATCACTCTTTCGTATCAAAACTTCAGTTGGTTAGTTTTATTTTTGTAAAACCTAACTTGAAAAATATATAAAAAATTTTACACATCAACCAAACTCATTAAAAATTATTCCAAAGTCCAAATACATGCTAGAATGTGTGTGGATGTACTTGCTTATGTATGAACAGACGTAAGTGCTCGAAAAGGAAAATTTCGTAATGATATGGTGCTTTTGATTGAGCTAGATAGGATCAACTTCCATGGAGGAGGTTGGTCAAAATTTCCTTTCTATATGGGTCTGGCTAGATCTAGCTAGGCAAACAAATTAAGAATTCATCATGCAGTTAAGCCAAGCCCAACCTTGCATTTTCAACGCTAAGCTGCTAAACGATTAGTAACGTAGCCATTGGTTTCCTTGATTTATTACCTTTTTACTTAAGAAAATTAGTAAATTATTAACTATAATTTGTTATTATATTTTAGTTGTTGGTTAAACAAATTGATAAATTGTAGCTTATGTCATTGAGGCTAAATATTTCGTTGAAATGGAAAAAATTAGAACTATTGAATTATTGACCCATCTAATATATTTTAATAACAAATCTTAATAAATTATTATTCATAATTAACTCATTGAAATAGGTCAACAACTACCTAATCTATTGATAGAATGTTGAATTTTTAATTACAATGATTAGTGCTCAATCTGTTGTAATCTTAAGTAAAAAAAAAAAAGGAAGACTTAATTATAAAAAACCTTGAAATAAAATTAAATTATCATATAAGCTGTTATATTTTTATTACAATCAATTAAGTTATGTTTTGTGCATAAAATAATAAAGAAGATAGTATGATAATTATTTTATATTATATTTAATTTGTATCTAATTGAAATAGATATGATTACAAAAATGATTATTATCCTCTTGGTATAAGTTGTTTCAATCATTTTAAAGTAAAGATAATTATTTTTAATCCATAAAATTAGACTTATATGTAATATTATATCATTAAAAATTATATCAATAATGTAAATTGTATAAATTTTGAAAAATGATAATTTTGATCAATAAATAAATTATTATATTTTAATTATTACATGTATCAAACATAAAATGAGATGATATTATTTAATTTAATCTTAATTATAATATCATCTTCTCATCTCCTATCATAATCTTATGAACTAAACATGATTTTAAGTATCTAAATATTTGTTTTTACCTAATTAAGTTTTTGATTTGATCAAAATTGGTTAACGACTTATGTGATCAATTTTTGTCCAATAAAGAGTTTAATTAAATGAAAATAGATATTTAAATTTTTAATTAATTATAATAAAATGATAAGAGTTTGAATGATAACTTAGTTTCAGTTCATATGTTTTTTTTTTTTTTTTATAATTAACCCATATATATTTATATATATATGAATCACTTGCATCATGAGTAAAACATGGGCAACCAAAAGGACCCAAATGAAGTCAGGCCTTTTTCTTGTTGCTACTAGTTTCAAAAATGGGCCGTTTGAGACGCTCTTGTTCAAGACTACAGGGGAAGGAGTCCAGTGCTGCAGCAGAAAACGCCCAATTGCAAAAGGGCCAGGCAGCCTTTTGTGAGGCAAAAATCAGTGAGGATGAAACACAAAGTTGAATTTTAAATTTGGTTCATTTCATTTTTATTTTATTTAATTTTAGAAATATTTGTGAATGTTATTCCTAATCTCATCTTCACTAAAAAATAAAAAATAAATAGATCATAACTTTAAGTAATGCCATTTTTTTATTGTAATAAAAATATATTAAAAAGTAAAACTTTATTATTGAAAAATTTTTCAATTTCTTTTTAAAACATTTTAAAAAAATAAGGTAAAAGTTGTTTTTTATTCTTTTAAGTTTGTAAAAGTTACAAGCAAAAGATAGTAAAAGCTTAAAGCTATTAACAGATATCGACTTAAATGATAAAGAAAATTTTTTATTTTATTAATTGTTCGAATTATAATTTATTGAAAGATTATGAAAAGATAATTTTTTCAAAATTTTATAAACTTGGCTTATATAAAATTATTTATACATGAATTTACTAAGTTTTACTAAATAAGATCACTTAAAACAGTAAAAAATAGGTTTATTAAACAAATTTCAAAAGAGAGTTGCTAAATGCTTCCCACAATTTTGTTTTTACATTTCAATTTTTTTTTTTAATTTTTTGAAGTAAAATTATTTAGTTATCTCAAACAAGTTTTTAGAAATTCATTTTTAAAAATTTGAAAATGCACAAAAATATTTCAACACAAAATTTTAACACGAAAGCTTATGAAACTAAATACTAAATCAAACAAAAAACTAAAATGAATAAATGATTTGAGGTTTTTAAAAGTAAAAAGGTACTTAAAAATTTCACTCATTTAAAGTAAAAAAAAGTATAAAATCAAAGGTAAATTGCTTGTTATTTTTACTTTTTCATTTAATTTTGTATTTAATTTTGTAAAATTTAATATTAAAATATTTTTATGCGATTTAAAATTTTCAAAAATAAATTTTCAAATTTTAGAAAATAAGTTTTCAAAAAATTTTAAAGATTTTTATAAATGAATTTTTAAAAGTCTGTTTAAAAGAGAAAAATAATTAAATAATTTTACTTATAAAAAATTTAAAAAATAAAAAACTAAAATGTGAAGAAGAGAGAGTAGGGTGCATTTAGCTGCAATTAACTAAAAAATTCCTTACAATTAAAGAAAGAAAAGTAAAAGCTAACCTCTTTATAATTAAATTAGGAAAATTATCCTAAAAAGGGAAGTAGTTTGTTTAAATTGCAAAGTGACCCTGAAAATTACACAAATTAGAAACAGAATCTCAAAAAGAATTAAAAAAAACCCCGAAAGGGGTCATTAGGAAACGAATCCACTGATCCCAGAAATCTCACCCATTAAGTCTCTCGCTCTTCTTTCCAAGGTAGGCCGCGAGAGAAGCCAAGACAAGTCCGCCCCCAATTCTCCTCTAAACTTTGACTCCGATCGATAATACGCTCTCTTTATCTTTCACTTTTTCTCCCAGTAAGATTACCTTTCTTTGCTTAGATCTGTAATTTATTTGATTTTAAAATATCTCTCGTTTTTCTCTTAACTTTTTCTCACAGATCTATTGATTTTACAACTCGATCACTGTTCAAAGTACTTTAATTTCCACCATTGATTGCTTTTTATGTTAATTTGTAGGGTTTTAGTTACCTAATTTCATTTTTTTTAATTTCAACATATTTTTTTTGTTATTTTAGGTATTCTATGTCAATTTTTGGAAACAGAAATTAATTTTTTAATTTTTCATTGTGTTTTATATATACTGCAGATTTGAGGTGCGATTTTGATGGCGTCAAAATTGCAACAGTTGCAATCTAAGGCGTGTCAAGCATCGAAGTTCCTGGCGAAAAATGGAACTGCTTATTACAAGCAGTTGTTGGAGCAGAACAAGCAATACATTCAGGAGCCACCGACCGTGGAGAAATGTAGCGAGTTGTCTAAGCAGCTGTTTTACACTCGCCTTGCTAGGTATTTGTTACTTACCTTTGATTATTTGCTTCTCTTGTTCTACTGCCAATAAGACCTGCCTTATATCATGTGTTTATATATCAATTTTTTTTTTCTAGAGCTCCCTAGATTTGAGGTCTAAAATAACAAAATGTTTAAATTTTACTCTATCTAACAGATGGACACAGTTATTAACAACTGCAGCGAAGGAACTATGTTATAACTAGTCCAAAGTACCAATCAAGTTGTCCTAGCCTAATTTCTTAAGCACGAACCAAGTTTTTTTTTTTTTTTTTTATAGGTGTGTAATATCATTTGTGAAAGTCAGATGATGCAGTGGTAACGTCTTTGGTCATTTGGTCTTAGTTGTCCACTGCTAATGATTATGGTGCTCTTTATTTGTATCTGCTAATTTTTTATAATATGAAACTATATGTGGTTGTTAGTAGAATTGGACGAATTGATGTGTTTATTAGCATGTTAGATGTTACTTGGGGCATGGCATTGGTTATCCCTTTTGCATTGATGGCAAAATTAATCTTCTCATATTTCCAGATTTATCTTGCATTATACATGAATTTCTATAGTTTTCCAGTACACTCAGGTGTTTCGTATTTTGATTGAGTTACAAAATTTGTCGATGAAGCATGGTATTAGGATTCTGGTATGCTAGAAATGAGTTTTGTTTGGCATGTTAATAGGAAAGTTTTGAATGGCCACTGTGAGAGAACATTTGTCAATAGGACAACTTGGATTTAATGGAAGGAAGTGAAGTTCTTGTTGTTGAAATTGAAAGACCTTGAATGGTCTTCTGACAGTATATTGCTATCAACATAGGGCTAGAATTCATTTTAATCCATACCTCTGAGAAAAAAGGAGAAACCTTTTTCTGGGGAATTCTCTTGGAAAATATGTCATTTTGTTACTCCTCTCTCAGCATGTGCCTCGTGTTTGGGAGTTTCCCAGTTTCATCTTCAGGAGGATGGTAAGCGAATGAAAGCTGCCTCGCAACTTACTAATAAATATGTCAACTATTGAGTTCCTGAGAACCAAATAACGAGATTCTCTTTAACATTCTGGAAATTTTTGTGACTGTGCCTGTGATGTCCTATGAACTTCTGAACAGGAGAATATAAGAACAAAACAATGCGGCTGGGTTGCTTATGATTATGCACGTCACGGAGAGTCAATGATAATGCTTCTAATATCTTCTTACTGTGTTTATTTGCACTTTCATTGTTGTTATATGCCGTCTCATTAGAAGCAAATATTAGTTTACTCTATGGAGGCTTTAATAGTGGCTAAAAATCAGAATGCAAGTGTGAAACGGAGTAACCCCTTTTGATGCAATTTTTTGCAGTATCCCTGGTCGTTCTGAGTCATTCTGGAAGGAGCTTGATTATATCAAGAATTTATGGAAGAACAGGCAAGAACTGAAGGTTGAAGATGCTGGTATTGCTGCTTTGTTTGGACTGGAGTGCTTTGCATGGTTTTGTGCTGGGGAGATAGTGGGAAGGGGTTTTACTTTCACTGGTTACTATGTCTAACGGTGATCAGCCAGAGGAAGGTTTTTCAGGGAGTTAAATGTGTATGCTTTTATCATTGTTCGCATGATTGAATTGCGGATACTCTAGATGCACAATTTTGTTGTTTCATGGAAATTTTGAAGCTGAGAAATCAGTGGTTAACATGATAACCTGAATAATTTTTATAGTTGAAAATGGCTTAGGTTGATAAGCCTTGCTGTTGTCTCGTTATCTTCACAGAATTTACCGCAACCAAGATTGATGATAATGGTGCAAATTACTCTCAACTTATCTCCCCTAATCTTCCATTCTGTTTCTATCCCCAGCCAAATCGTATGTGGTGGGATTGGCATTTTAACAGTAACAGCCTGTCCTTGACTTGTTAGATTTAACTAGTTTCTATGATTCAGATTTTCTTTCTTATAGTAGCTTTTAACAGCTTTGGTGGTAGCTTTTAGTTGGTCGGCCTCTATCCATGACTCGCCAATAGTTGCTCTGCTATGTTTTTCTTAATTCGGTGGTTATACTTAAATATTTCAGACCAAGTTCAGAATTAGACTTAGATCTCGAATAGGCTTTTGCTCTTTCCGTGGTATTGTGGCCGTCACCAACCTAAGACTTGCTCTTCGATTCATCTGTAGGCGAAGCTGCTCCTAAATCTTGATTTGGAATTTTAACAATGCAGCACGGTTGTGGATTTCTATCAGTCTAAAGTACAGTGGATAGCTTCGAGCTTGACATAAATAAATTGATACTAGAACATCAATTGCTCTTGGCATTTGCACGAATGAAGAATCAAAAGCTTTTCTTTCGGCCTAGAAAAAGGAATCGAAATTTTTCTGCGTTTGCCCTTTTCTTATACGTGCAAAATTTATTTCGGCCTAGTCAATTCTTCAAAAATAATAATAATAATAATAAGAAAAAGGCCTCGACCATTGAACGGATTCATTGTTGGTATCGGAGGTTCAAATGCTTAGGAGGGGTGTTCTGGTAATTTCGAAATTCCTCCCGCGGGTTCCCCACGTCCAATACAAAAACAATGTTGAACAAAATTTTACAACGACTTGTATCACAAGGACAACTCGAGGAAGAAAGAACAAAAAAGAATGGCCTATATCGGTCAACGAATCGGCGATAGAATGCTGCCCGGCGCCGTTGTTCCTGGTTGGACACGTTTAGTAGCAGTATTTGCCTTCATCTTCGTCTTCCTCACAGTTTTCGCCGATTCCGTCACGAATGATTCCCAGGTACAATATTCCCAAAACCCTATCTCTATTTTTTTTCCGATTAAGAATGAGAATTCGAATGCCAATGATCGAATCCAATTTTTGAATTTTTATTCTCTCCATTTAAAAAAAAATAGTTGTAACAATAATTGTTATAATTACACAGCTAAAATGTAGCAGAACCTGCATAGCTGAAAACTGTAATTGTGAGCTCCTTCTTCTTTTCCTCCCGAATTACTTTCTTGAGAAATCAACTAGATTTTCTTATTAATTGTTTTTCGTAATTAATTAATTAATCAATTAATTTTAAATCTGGAATGAAGCGGTTGGGATCCGATACGGGAAATATTGTGGTGTAGGGTGGTCTGGTTGTCCTGGAGAAAAACCGTGCGACGATCTGGACGCTTGTTGCAAGATCCACGACGAGTGCGTCGAGAGAAAAGGTCCTAGTAATCTCTCGTCATCATTTTATATTGAGTCATTCACCAATTTGCCCAGTTTTCATTGAAATTTGCACAAATTTCTCTTTCTCTGAGATTGTTTGATAATAATGAAGGTAATACAGAATTATGATGATGAAGTCGTTCTTTTTGCAGGTTTGATTAACGTAAAATGCCATGAAAAGTTTAAGAGTTGCATAAAGAAAGTACAAAAATCTGGCAAGGTTGGATTTTCTCGTAATTGTCCCATCGAGACGGCTGTGCCTACCATGATGCACGGTATGGATATGGCCATCTTGCTGAGCCGGTTAGGCGGCACCAAGCTTGATGAACTTTGATTTCTCAACTTCAAAATTTAACTTGATTGGACTTCTCATTAACTGTAGATTTATTCCATTTGATGGGCTATGATTTTTTTTCTGAAGAATTTTATCTTCTGGAGCTTTTGATGAACTTTTATCACACTTCGATGCCTTTAATATTCGTTATGTATTTTTAGCGACGAATTAGTTTCTGGTTCTTTCTTTTTGTCAAAACAGTATCAAACTGATCCTCATCCAATGGGATGAAGTATTGGAGATTTATTTTTAAATCAGGCCACTAGTTGGTGGTAGGATTTTTTTGTTAGCCCAATTAGATTGTGGGGGCGGGGGAGCTTACACGTTACACCTGAACTGGTTATTTTGAATAGGCTAAAATAACTAAAAGAAATGCTAAATTTTATCATTTTTTATAATTTTTTATTTTTTTTCATTTAAATAAGTTCTTAAATTTTATTTTACATTTAAATAAATTTTTAATCTTTAATCTTTAATTTATATTTAAATAAATTCTTAACCTTTAATTTATATCTAAATAGAATTTTAAAGTAAATTAATATTTTATTTGAAATAAATATTTATTTTAATATAAATAAAAAATAAAAATTTATTTAAATATAACAAAAATATAAAAAAATATTATAAACATAAAATAATTCAGGTTAGTTTTTTTAATATTTTAGCTATTTGAATACAATAATATTTGTGGCATATATTGTCTGCTGACATAAAAACTATTTTGTGAAAAATAAACCAATTTAAAGGTTGGATTATTTGTTTAAATCCGAAGGTTTATCCAATTTTAAGAGGGTTTGAATAAGAAATTAAAGTTTATTAAATAATTTTGAAAATAATATTTAGACTAAATTTTGGATGGTGCCTAAGACAAAAGAATTAAAGTTTGATTTCGATTCAAATAAAATATACAATAATAATATTATAATTATATAAATGTAATTTATATTTTTATATTTATTTTATAAAATATTTTTTTAATATTTATTACATAAATTAAATTTAATAGATGTGTTTAGGATTTATTTTTCAATTTTGGTTGGGTTTGAAAAAATTTTAAAATTTAAAATATTCGATCGAATCTGAATAAACATATAAGTTATTAATATTAAATATGAGTTTAACCCAATTTTGACTCGATCAAGTCCATAAACACCTTTATTGAAAATGTACATGATAATTTTTTTTTTTATATTTAATGCAAGTTATTTATTGTCAGTAATCAAACAATAATGTTTTATAAAAAAATAATTTGAAGTATATTTTTAATAAGTGTATTTAGTTTTTGAGATTTTAAAAATTTCAAAATTAATTTTTTATGAGATGTTATAATGTGATTTATTGAAAATATATAGTATATATACTCTAACAATGTTCAAATATAAACTTTAAGAAAAAAGTAAACATTGCTTATAAAATTATAGTGCAAGCCTTATGAGAAAATTTTTCCTCAACAATAAGCTCAAACAATATAGATCATTGCAATATTTTTTGATAAAAAATACAATTATCATCCCAAAAATTTTATTGATTTTAGATTATATGAATACATTTTAAAGCATGTTAAAAGTTATGTGATTTATTAATAGAATATTAAATTTTCAATACCAATGAGATTTTATCTTAATAGTAAGGTGAAAACTTTAGAATATTTAGATTTTAAGTTCAAGCTTTATTATATATGTTTTATTATTTAATTATATTTTAATTTGTTAGTTGATTATTCATCATAAATTAAGTATGATGTAATAATTAATTATTCAATTGAATATATCAATATAATATTTATTTGTAATTGTAAAATTTAATTATGATATAATAATTAGTTTTTTAATTGATTATATAGATGTTATATTTGATTATGATTGTAATTATAAAAAATATTTAATTTTTAGTTTTAATAATCATATTTAATTTTTAATAACTTCAAATATAATTTTTTTAAGTATATTTTATAAATTTCACTCATTCCTTATCTCTAAAATACATTTTAGAAATTTAAACTTTCTTATATCTAAAATGTAAGAACGAAAGGTTTTATTATGAAAAAAACAAAATATAAATGTATAATTGTAGACGGAAAAAAAAAACCTCTTGGAAAATTATTTTCTATTGCCGAGTTGAATTTTATCTACCATGAAAAAGGTTTACGAAGCTACTTGGACATTTTAGTTTTGTTTGAAGAAGCAATACTAAAGCCGGCCCGGTTTCACCGCAAGAGCATGGAAATTACCTGTGATCTAAAGGGGCAATCTGGTAAATCCAAAATGTGAACCGAGTTCCACGTCGTTCATTCCCCTGACCCCTCTCTTGATCAAATGTTTGACCCACAACTTTTCTTACGCTGTTCCCCAAATTGAGTGTTCTAATCAGATTCGTTTTCTGACAATTACAAAAGAAAACGCAACAACAAATTTCTTTTTAGAAAAAAAAAAAAGAAAAGAACAAGAAGGGAAAAACGACAATCCAATTTTGCGCGAGAGTCCAATCGACTTGTATAACTTTCTTCACTTCTAAGATACCGATTTCCATTAACAATCATCTCGCAAATCGAATTATCAGACACGCTCCGGAAAAAATGCTTCACAGGAGCTTCAAGCCAGCCAAATGGTAAATTCTCTTTTTTTTTTTTTAATTTTAATATATGTTTCATTGATTGAATTTTGGGTTGTTTTTGGATCGAAGTCGAAGTGATCGTTTGACTTTTTTTAGTTTTGATTGGTTTTGGTTTTACTGAATTTTGATTTGATGCAGCAAGATAGCTCTAAAGCTAGCGATTCCGCGAACAAAGCTAATGAAGAACAAGAGGGAAGCACAGGTCAAGCAGTTAAAGAGGGAATTGGCTCAATTACTGGAGTCAGGACAGGATCAGACGGCCAGGATTAGGGTATTGAATTTTGATCAAAGTTTCATAATCATAATTTTGTTTGTAATTGTTGTGGTATTAATTTTGGAGGTTTTTTTTCAGGTGGAGCATGTGGTTAGGGAAGAAAAGACTGTGGAAGCATATAATCTTCTTGAGATATACTGTGAACTTATCGTGGCACGTATGCCCATCATTGAGTCTCAAAAGTGTGTAAAAATACTTTCTTTAGTATTTCATATTTTGATTTTATTCGTCTTTTAATGTTTTGCCAGCATGCAAATGGAATTAGGGAAACTTTTGCTGAGTTTGCAAATGTTTGAAACAAATAGAGAACAGATTTTCAGTGTTGAAGCAATTAGACTTGGTCTTTAAAAATCTTAAGTTGCCTTAATCCCTGGGGAAACTGACATTCGATCCAACTGCCAAAAACTACTTTGATTTCAACTAATTAGATTGGCACCTTCCCGCTTAAGTTATGAGGACCTGTTTATTTCACCGGCTTTGAATAGCTGCATATGCATGCTTTGGTCTTTCAGCCAGATTAAATTTTGTTGATTGCTATTGTTTATTACAACTTTGGCTTGTGCTTTTCTGACCTGAATTATTCAGAAACTGCCCAATTGATTTGAAGGAAGCAATTTCAAGTGTCATATTTGCATCTGCAAGGTGTGAAGAGATACCAGAACTCAAGGATGTCTCCAAACATTTTACTGCAAAATATGGAAAGGAATTTGCTTCTGCCGCGCTTGAACTGCGTCCTAATTGTGGTGTAGGTCGTATGGTGAGTTTTTATGGAAAATCTACTCACGAATAAACAATAGTTGAAATGTAACTGAATTTTGATAGTAGTATTATTGACTGATCCTTATATTGTTTCATATAGTTGGTTGAGAAATTATCTGCCAAAGCACCTGATGGTCCAACCAAACTCAAAATTTTGACTGCAATTGCTGAGGAACACAAAATCAACTGGGATCCTGAATCATTTGGAGCAAAAGAGTCACAGATTTATGATGACTTGCTGGTAAGACTAGAATAGTGCCAAACAGGTTATTTTATGCCAATTTGTTATGATGCTTAGGACCCTCCTTAGAAAAATACTCGATTATGAAGTGATTGTATGTTGTTATTTGTTTGTCAGTGATTGAATGATTTACTGGACAACTTATGTTCTTTTCATTTGAAATTGCTTCTGCAGAATAGACCAAATAGTTTTATGGAGGCCACCAAAATTCCAGTGGATCCTCCTAATATCCAAGCTTCATCACCCAGTCATTATGAGCAGAGGCCTCCTAGCACTGAAGTTCCTAATCATGATAAGGGGCGTCCTAATGTTCAAGATCCAAAACACATTGAGAAAAATGATGCGCCCACAAGCTTCCATGAGCACAGCTCAAGATCATCTCCTCACCCAAAGAAATTTGATTATTCAAA
The DNA here is from genome assembly GCF_047325235.1 of Durio zibethinus. Taxonomy (NCBI): domain Eukaryota; kingdom Viridiplantae; phylum Streptophyta; class Magnoliopsida; order Malvales; family Malvaceae; genus Durio; species Durio zibethinus. The sequence continues at coordinate 22,960,259 of NC_143174.1, forward strand.
TAATAGTGCCAATAATTCAATATCCTCTGGCACTTATCCCCCAAATTCAAAACCTCATGGTATGTTAATTATTATTCAAACATGTTAATTGATCAATTCTTTTGGTCATTTTTAAATAAAAATTTCACTTAGCTTTTCATTGTCCATTAATGATTAGCATATTTTGGGTGCTCTGTTTTGAAGGAACTGAAAATCAAGGGATGGAATTTAGGAATTCATATTCTGGGAATGAGAGAACTTTCTCTTCACCAAGGCAACGTTGGAATATGGAATTCAAGGATGCTACTGCTGCAGCTCAGGCAGCTGCAGAATCTGCAGAGCGAGCGAGTATGGCTGCCCGAGCTGCTGCTGAACTTTCAAGCCGTGGAAATATCTCCCAGAAGTATTCAACGGAGTCACTAATGTCGTCTCCTCATGGTATGAGAGATGATGAACCATGGGAGTATACTGGCTCAGCATCTCAAAATGAACATCTTGCCAGACATCCAGTTAATATTTCCCTCCATGGAAGGAATTCTACGAATTATGAACAAACTGACAGCAACGAACAACATAACCGGGCAGGAGAGTCTGAAAATGTTTATGGTAACAATGTGAGGAGCGGTGTTAAATCCACTCACAGTTCCTTTAAGTCAACTGCAGCTTCCTTCAATGAAGAACCATCAGTGAATAATCAGATCCTAGATGCATATTCTCTACGTAATTCATCTGAAGGCAGGCAAATTGAGCATTTTGCTGAAGTGAGTATGAAGAGAAACTCAGGCGAAAATGGGATGCAATTTGTAAATGAACTGCATGATATTAATCCTCAGAATGTTGATCATCATGAAGCTAGGATTAGGGAACAATCACCCTATTCTTCTTCTCATTCTCAATCAAACTCTTTTACTGATGATCGTGATGTTGTCTCTAATTTAAATTGGCAGAAGTCAGAAAATGATAAGATAAACTCAGGCGAAAGCAGGATGCAGTTTGTGAATGAACTGCATGATAAAAAAAATTCTGATTTTGCTGATTATCAGGAAGTAAGGATCAGGAAGCAATCAAGCTATTCTTCGTCTCATTCTCTCTCGGGTACTTTTGCTGATGATCATAATGTTGTATTAAATTTAAACCGTCAGAAGTTGGGAAATAATTCTGGTGAGGATTCTTTTCTTCTCAATGATGAAGGAAGCCTTCAAAGAGCCACCAAAGAAACAACAGATTCTTATGACAATGCCTCTGCAGTTTTTGATGATTATGGATCAGATAATGATGAAGATAATTTTGATTTGGAGGAAGAGCATAAGGTACCTGAAAACGGTATGAACTTTTCATCTCCTGGTCAAAGATCACCTACTCATCCATTTACAAGTACAAATTCTTGGAGCGTTGAGCAGGATGTTAAGTCACCTGCAAAGCCCATTTCACAATCACATATTTTCTCAGAGCAGCGGTCTACTCCTGTCTTCTTTGAGAGTTCAACTAGCTCTACAGTTCCTTCACATGGAGATGACTTGCCTGCAACTTTTGATAATTATGGCCCTAGCTCAGAAAGTGAAGAGGAGGTAGACAATTCTAAGTTTGTTAGGACCACTGATCTAAGTATAGGTAGTCATATAAAGAATATGAATTCCCACCAAGCTGAAAACAGTAATTTCTCTCCACAGTTGGCTGAAGGCATGGAAGATACTGAACATTCTAATCATTCTAATATGGAAGAAAGTAAGGAATTGAACTTTGGAAAATTGACAGGTGGCCTTCGAAATAAGGGTTATAGGCATCCACCATATTCAAAAATTCCTCAAGGCAATGCTTTATCCTCTGGAGAGGCAGCCAATGATACATCTTCTAGAATTAAGCAATCATCCTCTGCTGCTGCAGCAGTGGAGGCTTCAGTTAGTTCTGGATCTTACAATCAAGAGCCACACAGTTGGAAAGGGAGTGATGAGGGGAATAGAAAACTCAGCACAAGGGCATCGGTTACTCATGTTGATTCTAGTGATGATGACTCTGAGGAGGAACAACCAAAACAGACTTTTAGTAGCACTCAAGACCAATACAACAAAACGCCAAGCTTTGAAGAAAATAAAAGATTAAGCTTAAGGGCCCGCATCCCATATTTTGGTTCAGGAAATAGTGATTCTGATGAAGATATTCCTAAAACAAGTTTCAAGGCTCATTCAAACACTGGTTTTTCTAGAAGGACAAGGGCTTATCCTTTAAATTCACGGAGAAGTTCCAATCTTAAAAGTACAATTTCCTCTGAGCCAACTGTAGTTTCTAGCTATGATGGGGAGAAGAATTCCTTCTCAAGGAGTTCTAATGCTGATGAGCTATCAAAGACTCAGCCTCAGAAGAAGAACTCTGATCACTGGGAAAGTTTTCATCATTCCCAGTTGGCATCACAGGCAACTTCAAGGCTGGTTTCAGAGACCAAAAGGTCTTCATTTGATGGAACTTTAACATCGGAAAAGGAACTGTCATCTACTTCTGTCCCGAAGATTATACCATCAGATAGTGCCAAAAGTTTGAAGGCTCAAACTTCAATTAGGGAGGGGCCATCTAAGGAGAAAGCTAGTCATGTTCACCCAAAGCTTCCTGATTATGATATCTTGACCGCACAATTATATTCTCTCAGACAGAATCGCCAATGAATAGGCTTTTTTCGCAGTCTAATATGATGTATTATATTTTTACTCTTATTTTCGATATTTATGTTTATACAGGTTCGTTTTAAGGTTTATAGGGTTGTATAATATAACCTTTCCAACTCAGTCAAAATATTATCTGTTCATTGATTTGCTTTCATAAGCTTCTTTGATTTGGAGCTTGCTATAATGCAATAAAACTGTTGCTCTGAGACGGGAATCAAGAGTGGAATAAGTTTCTGGGGCTGAGTCTTTTGTGCTTTGGTCCTGTATTTTTCGCTTATGTTAGCATTCAATATCATCAATTTTTGTGGACGTGAATATGTGAGATAACTTGAATTATATGACTATACCCCGTAAACTCCGAAGTGTCATTGCCATTTGCACGAATGAAGTATCATTGAGATGATCAATTTTCCATCTCTCTCTCTCTCACACCATCTCCAGAGCTGACTGGCTCAACTCCCAACATGGCATGCAAAGCCCGGGTGATGAAAAGGTTCTGTCGTTTCAATCACTTGAAGGACATTATCGTAATCTAACAGACCAACTGAAATGGCATTTTGGATATTAAAAGTAAAGACATGTTCATTATGTATCTTGGACAGGTTTTGAAGGGTAGTAATAACAAATACTGGTCAACTGTTTGAAACAATTCTAATATCTTCCATTCAGCTGTCTTGTCCTTTTTTATTGTATTTTTTTTTTCCAGTTTTTGTCATTCATTTTCTCAATGGAGGATCTACCGCCACTTCTTGTCGTGGAAATCCTGAGTCGACTCACCGATTCCGCCGACCTTGCTCGGTGCCGACTCGTCTCCAAAACACTGAACTCCCTCTCTCACGAGGTCCGCTCTGTTAACCTCCTCTGCACCTTATCTCGATACCTTAAATCCCGCTCGCCTGAGACCAAGGCCCACGTCACTCCTTTCAAGGCAATCTTTAATAACCTTGTCCGCCAAGCTCGGTGTCTTAACTCAATCACGATCGGAGTCGATAAGTCGCTCAGAGATATCTCGTACGATGACGTGGATGACGAGTCGGATGATTTGTATTTGACCGATGTGGGGTTCGTGAAGGAGTGGTTGCCTAAGGTTTGTGGGGACCTAAGGAAGCTGTCGATTTTGGATTTTTTGATACAGTCATGCTGGAGGAAATCTGAGGTTTTGAGCTTGATTTCTTCGTGTTGTGAGTTCCTCGGCAATGCAATTTCTTTCTTATTTTATCTTTGAATACAGGAGAATTAGTTTGAAATTGAGCTTAATAGATTGGGGGGTTTGATTTAATTTGGGAGTTAAAGTTATGAGAAATGGGATTGTGAAAGATGGTTAAGCGAAATGAATTAATCATCAGTTTTCTTTTGATTGCATTAAAGCCTGAAGCCTTTTCTCTTTTTTGTTAAGTTATTTATTGTATTGTATCTTATGCAATGGCCATTGCCTTTGTTTTGTGTCTGTAGGCAATGGTCTTATGGAACTAGAGCTGAAGAATGCTTGGCTTTCGGTTGATAGGTTGAAGCCAATGACTGGGGTAACAAATTTGAAACTTGAATTTATTAAACTTGAAGATGAGGACCTAACCAAACTTAATGATTGCTTTCCTTCTCTTCGAGTTCTGAATTTGGTTGGTGTTGGAGGACTTAAAGATCCCAAGATTCATCTCTTGCATCTTGAATCCTGCTTGTGGACGGTGTCAAATGCTCCACTTTCTTTGACTATCTTTGCTCCCAACCTCGTGAAACTCAGACTGAAATGTATTAAGCCAAAATCTCTTGTTCTTGATACCCCATTGTTGTCAGATTTGCATCTTTCTGTTGAGGAAGCCTATAATTTTAGAGCGAAAGAGTTTTGTAATTTGGAAAACCTTCAGCTTGAATCTTCAAGTCTTCATAGCCTCCTTGGCATGTTTCCATCTAGTAAATCAATTAAGAAGCTGACAGTGGATTCTCTCAGATGGACTGAAGCTCTTGAAACAAGCAAATTTGGATTAGAAGCATTGTTTGATGTGTTTCCAAATGTAATGTCTCTTAATTTAGGCCCTGGGGCTTGGTCTGAAGCAGAGAGTTGTTTTTGGAAACGAGGTTTGGAGGATAGGAATGCAATGAAGGAGTTGAAAGAGATTGTGGCACATTTGGTTGTGTACGATATTGAAGTTACCCTCTCATTTATTTATTCAATCTTGGATGAATGCCCCAACTTATCCGACATGGCATTACTCCACCCTAAAGAAGATTCTGGAGCTGCTAATAGCCTCATCTCTAGGTGTACAACTTATCGTCCAAGAGTAAAATGGAGATGGGGAACGTGGAAGGAGGGATCAAAAGATACCTAGGTCTTTATTGGCATTTAATTTGGTAATCCTCCTTTCTAGAAAGGAAATAGGAATGCTTTATCTTTTATGCTGTCTGTGTGTTGTTTCTCTGGTTTAAGTTAATCTTCCCAAATAAAAGGGATGAAGTCTTTTCAGCAACCTCAAATGGTTAGAATAAGGATTTTGTTAGTAAATACACGTATAGGTGACTTGTATGAAGACATAAGTGACTACATGACCTGTAAAAATGAATATGGTTGCTTGGAAAGTGAAAGCATATTGGATTACAGTTTTGCAGACATGTCAGGCCTTCTCCAAACTAAACTTCATAGTTGGTTTCTTACCATCTTCTTATGCATCTCTGTCCTGAATTCTACTGCAAACTCCACTGCTTTTGAGTGACTGAACAAGAGAGTTCACCACCAAGTACCCCCAGCATCTTGCCTTCCAGCAAAAGGAGAGGGGAAAAGGAGGAAAGAAAACCAGGCATCACCAAGCTGATACTTGGTTGTTATTTTGTAAATAGTATATTTTTGTGTTTTCTTTCAGGAATAGTTCTGCAGGTCGTATTTTTTCTGCAAAACAAAAATCCATCGATTAAGAATGTAAATATCATCCGTTTCCCAAATATGGTGCTGATGTACATTGCCTGAGCTTGTGGTTTATTTATGTTTCAGTGAGGTTAATTGCTAGCCTGCTACGTCATATTTGTGTTGCTTTGATAAATGTTCATCCCGTAAGGAGCTACATGGGAAATAGAATTCAAAGGAAGTTACTATGTTGTCTTTGATAAAGACGGTTCTTTTGCCCTTTTGAAGTTCCTTTTCTTCTTGGCATGCACAAACCATTTGCCATTCATTTAGCGAAAGCGGGGAGCTGATGCTTAGTTGATTTGGTGTTCTGTTTTAATTTGAAACTAATCCTATTTTCACCAAAATAAAATACAAATGTGGGGCGCTCCGAGAATCGAACTCGGGACCTCTCGCACCCAAAGCGAGAATCATACCACTAGACCAAGCACCCTCAGCGAAACGCGATGACAAATCAAATTATCATGTCTTTCGATAGCCAGATTTATTAGGATTTTTACCCGGAATATAGGAGCACAACTTTCGGTATCGCAATAGTTAGGCGACCCTAAGACCCTGTTCGCCGCCGGCGTCTATTGCTCCGTTGCTGTGACCTCTCCTCTCGGTCTTTCGAATGGTTCCTTTTTTTTTTTTTTTGTTTTCCTAAACTCTGATTTCGGTCTTTTTCCTTCTCTACGATCTTAAATTTGTTTCCCCTTTTCCACATTTTTGTTTCGGTTCGATCTGATCTCTATCCATTGCGTTTGTTCTCAGGCAAATCAAATGGCGACGGTTCCAGGGCAGTTGATTTGGGAGATCGTGAAGAAGAACAACTATTTCTTGGTGAAGGAGTTCGGCCGAGGAAACGCTAGCGTCCAATTCAGTAAGGAGAGCAACAATCTCTACAATCTCAACTCTTACAAACACTCTGGGAACCCAATCCTCCACTTTGTCTTAATTGTTATCCGTAAAATCCCAAACTATAGAAGACATTTTTTTTTTAAATTGTTGCAGGTGTAGCAAACATGTAACTATTCAGTCTGGAGGGAAGGATCAGTCTGTGTTGCTTGCCACCTCAAAGACCAAGAAGCAGAACAAACCTGTAGTTTGCTTCATAAATCTGTTATGAGGAAGGAGTTTCCTAGGATGGCTAAGGCTGCTGTCAATCAGGTACTTTTACGATTTTGTTTTACAAGTTATGAACAGATGTGTAGTTTTAGCTTATATTCGAACCATTTGGGAAACAAGCATTGATTAGTCTCATGTTTGAATGTAATGCTCTTTGCTAATGTTCTATTCTTCTGTTTCAATGATATGTTGGATGTGCAATGTTTAATGGAATGGTTATTGCCGGTTGAACAACTTCTATATTAGAAAGTTGCCTGCAACCATCTGTTGACAGTTTTATCTTAGAAGTTGTGATGAAAAGCTAACATGTAAGGAGACCCATGTTATGGTGGGTTCTTCAATGAAATGTATTTGTTACGCTTGGCTACCGAGCTTCAATCCTCGATCATGTATCCCTGTTCTTTTAATTGATTGTCCGTTCTATTCTTTTTGTTTGATCAACTGTTGCAGCTGACAATAATTATTGATATCACGAAGTTTTCTTCTTTGTTAAATATCTTGCTCCTGCATTAGTCTTTTTTCTCTATTTCTTGTGTTGGTTGCGAATGCTACTCATTTCTCAATTTGGGAAAACCCCTGCATTTATTCATTAGTTTTCGAGTTCTAATGTTGGCAATAGACTTGAATCTAAGTCGTGGAGTTATTTCTGCCAAAAACCCAAAACAAAGGCTAATACACCTATCTATATCATGGATGAAAAGCTATCGAATATGAGCCTTTTCCTGACTGCTGCTTGTTCAATGGTTTCAGGTTGCAGATAATTACTACCGACCACATTTGAAGAAGGCGGCCCTTGCAAGACTTAGTACTGTTCGTAGGAGTCTTAAGGTAGTCAAATCTGGAGTCAAGAAGAGGAACAGGCAGGCTGTTAGGATCTCTCGGAGGAAGTGAGATATAGATATTTAGTGAAGGTGTCATTTTACTTGGATGAGTGTCAATTTTCCTTGGTTCCAAAAGTTTCGAACATTAAATGTTTCACTTCATGTTCAAGCTTTTGATGTAATGGGAGAATTTCACCTCTGCTAGAGATGTTAAGCCAAAATTTTGAGACATTTTCTGTGCATCTGGATTTTTTTTTTTTTTTGGGGTACAAAAGAGGTCTTAGTTTGATGAAAGGGAAATGGGTTGCAAATATTCAAATTTGAATATCAGATTTGCACAATGCCATTTTTTAATATTGATTGCATTAATCAACTGAGCTAAGATTGCATTAGGAAATTTTAAGTACATTGTATGAGGGTGCATTTTGATTTTTAGTCATTGAGTTCTTTTGACAAAAACCCACGGATCATGTACAAGAACAATTTAAAATCAGCACGAGGAAGAATCTTACAGCCGTATACATTTGTAAATAGACATTTTCTTGTGGCATGATTGCTTAAATGAGGGATTATTTTTAGTTCTTTGGCTACTTTAATCCTTTTGTGTGTTAGAATTTTAGGGATGTCAAAACATTGAAGCCCCTTGATAGAATTTTAGGCATTTCAACCTGGTCCAAAGAAAGAACCTTGTTCCTCAATGCAAAAGCTTTTGAAAAACATTGCATGATAAAACGGATGCTCTCAATGGGTTAACAATGAGGCTCTGGTCGGCTTTTCGCTTTTGTTTTAAGCCCATTTCTTTTATGGGCCAACGATGCCTTACAGCCTAATCCTTTCAACTTTCCTTTTCTCGAACATCAAGGTGCGCTGAACGCTATCACTACCCTTTTCTCTTTTGAACTGCACCGGATTTGCTATAAATAGCCTAACGTATCCCCAATTCGCACAACATAATTTCCCGCCTCTCACTCCATCATTTCCGGCTCTGCAAAACCCTAACCCTCCGGCAAATGGGGCAGAAGCAGCAATTACCCAATCCCGATCCACTCTCCGAGCCCAAGAAAAAGCGACGCGTCGGTTTCTCCAACGTCGGTCAGTCTACTCTTCTCTGATTTCATCGTTTTATGTTTTAGCTTTTCCGCCGAAATTACGTGTTCCATTTCGAACTTAAATTCCCCTTAGCTTCGCAGTAAATTCTTTTTTCTATTTGCTGTCCGAAGAGTGTTCCGTGATTCAGCTCACTGATGTTTCTTTTTTTTTTTTCTGTATTTTTTTTGTTGGTTCTTGAAGCAGATGCTGGAGTTGAGCCCAATGACTGCATTAAGATTTATTTGGGTGAGTAGCTTTCTTTTTGAAAAAAATAAGTTGTTTTCCTCAACTTGTTTGAGTTTTTGTTTGTGTTAATTTTATGAGTGGTTTATCTTCTGCTGTTGGGAACCTAAACTCTGTTTTTGGGTTTTGCTATACATTGATGGCAAAAAAAAGGAGAAAAAAGAAAGTTGATTTTCGTGAATTGTCAATTGGATACTTAAAACTGTTTTAAGTAAGAACGAAGAAAATATTTTGCCTTAGTCTCGATGAAAATGTTATTAACTTTGCTCTTGCCAGAGTTGAGGCAGTCATAATACACGACACGTCACCTGGAAAAATTTAGAATTGTCTTCCTTATATAAGTTAGTGAGGCTTGTTGCTACTTGCTATTACTAATTTTAAAGTGGCATTGCTGCATGACCTGTCAATACTAGAGTTGGCAGACTCAGTTCACTATTAAATTCATCATATATGGTATGGTCCTAGCTGGGCCATCATAGATTGCTTCTTGATTGTTGGCAAATGGTTGATTCCTAATTATACACTGGCAACCCTATTAGGTCAGTTTTTAGTTTTGTATTTAATTTAGTCAGACTTTATTTCCACTCGAAATTCTGATATTTTTCATGTGAATTTTCTTCCACATTACTTATTTGCTTAATTGATGGTAATTCAGTTTCTAGGAAAGAGGAAGTGGGAACTTCATATGGTTTCTGTATCAGTCCAGTTGATTTGAACACCTTTTTTGAAGAAGATGGGAAGATATATGGTTACCAATGGTTAAAGGTAGTTTGCATTCTAAGTTGCAGTATATTTGCCTTTAAACAATCTTTTATTTTCTCTGACGGTTTAGTTTTGATGTATTATTACACTTCATTTTATGCAGATAACCATCTGGATTAGCAGCATATCATTTCATGCACATGCTGATATTACCTTCCAAGGCACATCTGATGTAAGTAGAATTTCCGCAACTCTGAACCACTAGTAGCGGTTTAATCTCATTTTGTATCATACATTGAATCAGTGAAGCATTTTCTTTGTCTTTGCATGGCGTTTTAATTATATCTGCTGTTGTTTATTTCAAGGTGGGCAAAGGGATTACAGACCTGAAATCTGCTCTTGAGGTATACATTAGCTATAATGTTGAGTCTTTACTTAATGTCTGATATCTTGAGGCCTTCTGATTAATTACATCTTCTTCTTATAGAAAATTTTTGGTGAGACTCTTTTGGAGAATAGAGATGATTTCCTGCAAACATTTTCAACCGAGAATAATTTCATTAGGTATTATGCGATGAAAATCTTATGCACATATAAAGATGTATTTCCCATTTCTCTTTGCAATGTTGGCTTTATATTTCCTTTGGTTGGTTGTTGTGAACTCTATATATTTACTTTTTTCAGTTCAGTTGTTTCAAATGGAGAGAAGTTGCGAAGTCAAGCCTCCATAGGCCATATAAGTCATTTTAATGGCAATTCAGAAGCAGCTTCTTATGGTCTGGAGGTACTTTTACTATCTTTGCATGCACTGAAAGAGGACGCTAGTGCTCCTTAATAGTTCAAACCACCATGGAAGGGAAAATATTTTAATAGATTAAGTTACCTTGATGTTAACTTCTGGTAAATTACATCACTATGAAATTAATGGTTTTGAGTTGCATGCATGCATGAGCTATGGTTGATTTGCTATACTTCTTCTTAGGTTGTTCGCCTGGTGGTGATTAATTTGGCTGCTGGACACCTTTATAGTCGCTTGGTACCTCTGGTTCTTCTTCTTGTTGATGGTAACTGTCACTTGTCACAGATATTAATAGCAGTATGTATTTCGTTCCTAATATAATCTAAATAATTCTATTTTCTTGATTAGGTAGCAATCCAATTGATGTAACTGATCCAAGCTGGGAGTTATATCTCTTGACTTAGAAGAAAATTGATCAGACAGAAAATACACAGCATTTAGTGCTTGGTTTGGCAGCTCTCTATTGCTTTTATCGATACCCTGATGGTTCACACTTGCAACTCAGCCAGGTTTAATCTCTTTCATTGTCATTATTCCCATTAGTAATTGAGGTAGACTGAATTAACCCCAAACTATTGCTCTCTTCAACAACCTTTGCATGTTGATATATTTTATTAATCACCATTAGCAGTTTTCATGAAGTTATTTTTTTTGTTGGCAGATTTTGGTATTGCCTCCTTACCAGCACCAGGGTTATGGCAGTTACCTTGTGGAGGTGCTGACCAATGTTGCAATATCTGAAAACGTTTATGACTTGACAATTGAAGAGCCTCTAGATTACTTCTAACATTTGTGCACCAGTTTTGATGTATAAGGACTGCTAGCTTTTGACCCAGTCCAGAGTGCTGTTAAATCAGCTGTCTTGCGTCTAAGCATGGGAAATTGTCCAAAAAAACCCATGTTCCTCGATTCTTGCCACCTCCAGATGTAGTTGAGGATGTCAGAAAAACTTTGAAAATCAACAAGAAACAGTTTCTTCAGTGTTGGGAGATTTTGATATATCTTGGCCTTGAACCTGTAGAGAAGCATGCAGAGGACTATGTAACAATCATTTGGAATAGGGTGAAGGCTGATATACTGGGAAAAGATTCTGAGACTGCAGGAAAATTATTGATTGAGGCCCTAAGTGCTCACAATAAGGAGATGTCATTTGTCATGTTCAGGTCTCAGAACTGTGAGGTTTGTGGTGTTCAAATGGATGAATATCAGACAAAAACTCAAAGACAGCAGCTGCAGCTGTTGGTTGATGAGAGAATTAAAGAGGTAAAGTTAATTGCACAAAAGGTGTCTCAGAAACATGTATGAAGTACCACTTTCTAGGCATGATGCATTAACCAGGTAAGCATTACTGATAAGTTGTAGTGAAGTTGTAGGCTGCGGTAAATTGAGGCTTGTTTGTAAATTTTTGAGCAGTAGTTTAAGGTAAGCTTATCTTAGAATATTAGCTAACTTTATCGCCAATGTGATCATTTTAACCCTCACATTAATTTGAATATTCCCAATCTTGAAATAATTGTTGAATCAAAGCTTGTCCTATTCACTTCCCCTAATCGGAAGGTTGGACTTGGATCTGTTCAAAGCTTTTGAGTTCTGAGCAATCATCCAGGCCAGCGGAGCAGTTTTTATTTATTTCTTAGCTAGTATTGCCATTGAGCTCTAGTACTTAATGGCATTTATCAATATCACCTTCAGCTTCCTTCTTGGTCAGTTGGCCCGTAGAGATGGAATTTAATTTCTCATTAAATTGTTGATTTTTAATTATGAATATTGACGGCATATCTGCTTGGTAGTTAATGTTTTTGAAACAGACAATGTTGCATTTCATGATAAACCGAGGCTAAGGCTTGGGCTGGCACCGCACCTCTGATCAATTTCTGCTTATATTTTTTTAAAGAAATTGACCATAAATGCTACGAATGCCCTACCAAACTGCAGACTTAAAGAATAAGTACTTTCTCCAATTACTGGATAAATCCAACAGCATAAGATTAACAAATAACTGGCGTTTAGCCTTTAGTTTCCTCTACCTCCTGCTAGTACCTGGAAGGTACATGTGTTACGGACTCAGAGCTTTAGCCGAGCAAATCTTGCAGTTTTAGGCTGATTCTTCCTTCAACTAGATCTCGCGGCCTGATCTTGATGTGAGCGTTCGGGTCTTGGGTGTGCACATCTTACGCAGGTGAAAATCCTAACTTTTTTTGGTTGAGGAAAATAATAATGTATAGATTGCATAAAATGAAATATTATAGTAAATGATAAAAGAAAAAGCAAGAGCACAACACTTGAGTTTTGTAAAGATGGGAAATCTATATTTTACTATTTATAAACTACAAAAGATTGCCGTATGAGTAAAGTCTAGATTTTGATTTCTTGAGGTGGAATATTTTATGTTCATCTCGTGGAGAAGAGATAAATGAATTGATGTATGTAATCTCTAATTTAATGATTGAATTATAAAATAACAAATTATATTTTGTAATTAATCATTAAATTAAAATTTTTTTTTCTTACCCCCTTTCTTTCCTTGGAAAGAAATGAACAATGGTACTAAGATTGAGCACTGTAAAAGGAAGAGCAATTAGTGTAACCATAACCAAATCCATGCTCACAAAATGGAAAATTCAAAATTATAACAAGTAAAATAGACAAAGATGGTTAAGGGAGCCAGTCTGGGAAAAAGGAAATTCAATTCAATAATGTTGAAAACCCAAAAAAAGAAAAAATAAAATACACTGATTCTTTGGGTATTATACCAAGAATACCTAACCTTCTTTTGACTCTTTCAAATACATATCTAATCCAAGGTAAGTATTGTTCTCTATTTTAATACAAACATGTAACATTATCTTATTACATATATAATCAATTATTATTCTCTATTTTAATACAAACATTTCACGTTTGATTAGATCCCTGTAGCCTTTCCTACCCTCTTAGACTTTCTAACAACGGCAGCGTAAGATATTGTGACAGGCTGACCGCATCAGGAAATGAATACTAAAAAATTTAAAAGGCTTTGACTTTTCTTTTGTATTAAAGAGGCTTCAAACTGGTTTCTTCCGCGCAATGCAATGGAAAGTACAATGGGTTTTCAACATTGACCTGTAAAGGTCGAGCACTCCCCATATATATATATATATGGAAGGAAAGAAGCTTCTCTTCAATTGTGTTTCCTGAATCAAGAGAAAGAAACAAGAAATGGGGTCGCATCCAGCAGAGAAATCATCATCCTTCGCCAAGATGCAAAGCTTCAGGTCTCTGGAGCCGCTAAACGTGTCTCTCAACCAAGAGGTTGATCAACGGCCCTTTGGAGTTGACTATGGAAAGCTTGATAATGGTCTGTCTTATTATGTTCGCTGCAATCATAAGCCCAAAATGAGAGCTGCTCTAGCTCTAGCTGTAAAAGTCGGGTTAGTGTTTAACTTCTCTCATCTTTTGGGGGGTTTTTAGCTCCTTTGATTTTATGCTGGAATGATTCTATTTTTGTAATAGTCTATGCTACTCGGGATCAATTTTGATGTTGTCGGAAACCTTTGGCTTTAACTAGACCGCATTCATGTATTCTTGTATGTTTCTTTTAGAAAATAAAACAGGAAATATAGTCGTTGGAAGCCAAGCATTACCCAAAGCCTGTTTTCATAGTAGAAAACACTTGCTATTACCCAGATAGTCCTATTTACCAAAACTGTCAACTTATTAGCTGAAATAGACTAGACAGCTAGTTGCCTTAATCGGATGCAGAGAAAAAAAGGTCTTTGTGGCTCAAGAGCTATTTGTCAAGATAGTTTTTCTAGCCTTGAAAGTTGAAACTCTTTTAGGTGGGATCCGATCAATAGTTTCATTTTGGTAAATATCTGATTCATCAGGTCTCTAAATTTCTTTTATCAAATTCCTTGTGTGATTATTTTGATTGTTATGACTATACTATAGTTAAGACTCTAAAGCATACAAGTTTCCGATATAAACTGTAAAAACGCTGATTTATTACATTCATGGCAGCTCCGTTGTAGAAGAGGAGGATGAGCGTGGAGTGGCTCACATAGTTGAGCATCTTGCTTTCTCTGCCACAAAGAAATACACAAATCATAATATTGTCAAATTTCTGGAAAGTATTGGAGCAGAATTTGGTCCTTGTCATAATGCGTATACATATTTCGATGAGACTGTATATGAGTTGGTTGTCCCTATTGACAAGCCCGAGTTGTTATCCACGGCCATTTTGGTCCTTGCAGAATTTAGTTCAGAGGTATCTCTTAACTTATTTTAGTTTGAAAATTTTCATAATGCCTTTTATGTTTTGGTATAATTATTTGTGACATGTAGATTCGACTCTCAAAAGATGATTTGGAGAAAGAAAGAGGGGCAGTGATGGAAGAGTATAGAGGGGGTCGAAATGCTAGCGGGAGAATAGGTGATGCACATTGGGCTTTGATGATGGAAGGTTCAAAGGTACTGCTATTAACTTTGATCTATTTGCAAGTATTGCATCAATGAACAGAGAATGCCTTCAAGGATGTTCTCTTTTTGGCATTCTCATAGCATGATATAGCCACAATGATTTTTTTCCTTTTCCACCTAACCATGAAGAGATCTAATTATTTGATTTTCCGTTTTACTGCACCTTTTGTAATGCAAGAAATGGTGTTTAGCAGATGTTCCAAAAAATGGAAGATTACTGATTGCCATAGCCTTTTATATCATTGGTGTAACAGGTTAGGGAAGGGTCAGTGGCCACTGGTGCTTTTTTCATTGTTTTCTCTGGCACCTGATTTTTCCTATAACCTACAGTCAAAATAAATTTTCACTTACATTTTAGAATTTGAGAGGCTCAAGTTTGAGAAAATAATTTCATGAATAACTTTTTATTTGGTTCATAACTCATCAATCCTAAGTTTTGGTGTTGTGTTATTTTATCTTATTTTTAGAACTTTGCTCAATTGCAGTATGCTGAACGTCTACCTATTGGATTGGAAAAAATAATACAAACGGTTTCTTCTGAAGCATTGAAGCAATTTTATCAGAAGTGGTACCATTTGCAAAATATGGCAGTGATAGCTGTTGGAGATTTTCCTGAAACAAAGGTTGGTCATGGTTAATCTGCAATTCTCCTATTAGAGTTATAACTGTTTTAATCAATTGAATTTAACAATCTTTCTCTCTCTCACTCCAGAGTGTTGTTGAGTTGATAAGGACTCATTTTGGGCATAAAACTTCAAAGCCCGACCTTCCACCTGTACCACACTTTACAATTCCATCACACAAGGAGCCACGCTTTTCATACTTTGTGGAACCTGAAGCTGATGGGGTTAGTAAAATCTTAATAATAAGACTTGTTTGTGCACATACATGCACGCATTAAGGAGCAAATTACCATAACAGGCAAACATGTTGATTTTCATATGGATATTGCCAATTTTAATATGTTTTCTTTTGGTTTTCCTTGGAAAGTCTTCAGTGATGGTAAGCTATAAGAAGCAAGCAGACCAACTAAAGACAATAGAAGACTACAGGGATATGCTTGTGGAGTCCATGTTTACAACTGCTCTAAACCAGAGGTTCTTTAAGATCTCTAAGAGAAAGGATCCGCCCTATTTCTCTTGTTCAGGTGCTACAGATAATCTTGTTCGCCAATCTAAGGCTTATATGATGACTTCATATTGTAAAGAAAAGGGGACGTTAGGGGCCCTAGAATCAATGCTTCTTGAGGTATGCCTTTAATATTTCCCCTTTTGATGTGTGTGTGTCTTTTTTTTTTTTTTCATTCCTTCTTTTTCTTCTTTAGTCATTTTACTAATGCATTCTGTTACAGGTTTCAAGAGTACGACTACATGGATTTTCAGAACGTGAAATATCAGTTGTCCGTGCATTATTGCTGTCAAGTATAGAATCTGCATACTTGGAACGTGATCAAATGGAATCAACCAGCTTGAGACATGAATATGTAGAGGTCTGACACCATTTCCTGAAATTTAAGTTGCACTAACATGATCTGGAAAATTATTGTCTTCATCTTTTTGTTTGCAGCACTTCATCCATGATGTACCTGTTCTTGGGATTGAGCAGGAAGCTCAGCTCCGAAAAACTATTCTTCCTTGTAAGTGAAATACTTAGAACATTTTTATATACATTTTTGTAATAAACCGTATCTCACATTATTTGTTGTTCCATTCATAATTTCATCTGCGCAGATGTATCAGCATCAGAGGTATCTAAATATGCAGAAAAATTATGGACCTCATGTAGCTGTGTCATTAAAATAGTTGAACCTCAAGCTTCTGCAAAGATCAATGACCTGAAAAATGTTGTCATGAAGATCAACAAGCTTGAGAAGGAAGGTAGTATTACTCCTTGGGATGATGAAGATGTACCAGAAGAAATTGTCAATTCAAAGCCAAATGCAGGGTAAAGTTGGGCCCTTTGTACTGTTTTGTTGCACTATGCCATGCCTTTACAGTATAACTTTAAAAACTATATAATTTATTCTTTTTTCTTCAAAATGTGATATTCTAATGTTATTTAAATAAAAGGATAATGGGTAAAATTGATTGAAAAGAAGATAATAGGTGGAAAACTAGGAGAATGACAGTGCTTGAAGGTAAAAATCATTATGTGTGTTTGAGAGAAGGAGGTTAATAAATAGGAAAGGGAGATCCCAGTTGCATAAGAAACCAACTCAGCCACTCCTATTATTAAGTGAAAAAGGTATAATAGAAGATACTTTTGTATATGTTGTCTCACTTGTTTTGAGATTTATTCCTTAAATAGTCATCATCTAACCATCCTTAGGCAAAAGAGAGGGAATCAGTGTTTAAGAAGTCTTAACTACAGTTCCACAAGCAATGTCTTAATGAGATAATATTTCAAATTGTATGAAGTTCTAAATGAATAAGATGATCTTTTACTTTTCTTTCAAGCAATGAATATATATTCTCTTTCCAAATAAGCTTTCATTCATCTCTAAATGAATTTTGTAATTTCATGTTGATGTGTTTATGGCCTCCTTTTACTTCATTTCTAGACAACTACAAAGTTCTAGATCTCAGTTAGGTATTTTGATTACGTGAACTTTAACCCTATTCTAATAATTTACTTCAGGAACATTGTACAGCAGCTTGAGTACTCAGATATTGGAGCTACCGAATTGATTCTATCAAATGGAATGCGAGTTTGCTATAAGTGTACAGACTTCTCTGATGATGAGGTACAATTCCTTTAGGCCTTACAGTACTTAGAAATCCTATCAGTTAGAATCCCACTTTGTTGCTGAGAAAAGAGTCAATATGAATATAATTCTAGTAAATTTGTACCATAAAAGGTTTTAACTATTGTTTGCTTAGAATTTAAGGCATAATAACCTCAGTTAAGCACTGGTTCATGTGAAGCATATAATTCTTAACTATTATGTGTTTCGACAGGTTCTATTTTCAGGGTTCTCCTATGGTGGTTTATCTGAACTCCCAGAAAACAATTACTTTTCATCTTTGATGGGATCAGAAATTGCAAGAGAAGTCGGTATGTTTGGTCATAGACCATCAGTGCTAATGGATATGCTGGCTGGTAAGAGAGTTAATGTTGGTGTAGATGTTAGGAAGTACATGAGAAGTTTTCATGGTGGTTGTTCGCCCTTGTACTTGGAAGCTGCCCTGCAGGTTTGTTAACTGGATTTTACACATCTGCATTTTAGCACCCATCTAAATGATAACTTTTGCTGTAGTTTTTCTTTTGCATCTTTGATGATATCTAAATGAATGAGAACAATAGCTATTCTGTCTATTTTTTTGGTGCTCCTCTCTCTTCTCTCCAGAAAGAGTGGTGGTTTGGGCTGCATGAGATAATATGCATCATAGGAATTTCTTATTAGGCCTTCCTACCTCATTTGATGCAATTTTTACGGTAAAGTTCTTCCTAGGATTGGTAATCTCATGTAAACTAACATGGAAAATATGCCAATGTGTCTTATGTTAATTCATTGAGTGTAGTGCTGTTGCAATAGATGGTGGTTATCTTGAATTTCTTTTCATAAATGCATCAAACACCTATACATAAAGTAGTAATTAAAGTTACTTCTTATATACAAATAGTGGAGTTACTATTTATTCCATGTAGCCTATGGTACTTCTTATAATCACTTTTCAACTTTGATGATGCAATTGTATTTTCTCTGGCCTTCTTCTGCTTTCATATTTTAAAACATGCTTAACTGCTTCAGAGCATGCCAGTTTAACACCCCCCCCCTCCCCATATTATGTCTCCTGATACTCCTGTTCTGGCAGCTTGTTTATCAGCTATTTACGACAGACGTAACACCAGTTGAAGAAATTGTCAAAAGAGTGATGCAAGTGGAAAAAGAAATGATTCTTGCTCAAGCAAGGGATCCTTTTACTGCATTTGCAAACCGAGTGACTGAAATCAACTATGGAAAGTCCTACTTTTTCAGGGTATGCACTATCACTTGTTTTTAAATACTACTAAGGATTTCAAATGTGTATGCCTCCTTGTGATTTAGATTTAATTTTTCTTGCAGCCTACAAGAATCAGCGACCTTAAGAAAGTTGATCCATTAAAGGCATGTCAATATTTCAACAGCTGTTTCAAGGATCCATCAACTTTTACCGTTGTGATAGTTGGGAATATTGATGCCACAGTTGCACTTCCTTTAATACTGCAGTATTTGGTTAGTTGGGATTCCTTTTCAAGCAACCCCAAGTCTACATACAATTTTTGTTGAGTTAACTAGTCTTTTTCCTCTGCTTGCAGGGGGGAATACCAAAGCCTTCTGAACCTATTTTCCACTTTAATTCTGACTACGTCAAGGAATTGCCATTCACATATCCTACAACCATAACTAGGTAGGTGACTTTTATATTTGATAATGGTAACAAGAGAAGAGTTTGGTGGATTCAGTTGTACTGGTTGCTCAACTCAATTGTCCTCGGTGTTCAGAAGTCGATCTTTCTCTTTTCATTGCTTATGCACGTGCATGCATCACCAGGCCAATTTTTCATGTTAGAGTTTGCATGCTTTCTGTTGAAAATTTACTTCTAAAGCATTTGATGTGTTTGCAGAGAAGTGGTACACAGCCCCATGGTGGAAGCACAATGTTGTGTCCATATATTCATTCCCATAGAGCTGAAGAAAGGAACAATGGTTTGTCATATTTTTGTAATGGATCTATTAGAAGCTCACTCTGTGGAAGACCTCAGGCCTTTATTGACTTTTGTTTTATGATGCATCTTTCCATTGGAAAAAACAATTACAGGTAGAAGAGATTCGGTATGTCGGGTTCCTTAGCAAACTTCTAGAAAACAAAATACTGGAGCTTCTTCGTTTCAAGCATGGGCAGGTATGGGTGTCCCACAGATTTAACTGCTAACATCTTTTATATTCTGTGGCCTATTTTTTTGTCATAATATAAATGTTCTCTGTGCCCCAGATCTATGGTGCTAGTGTTAATGATTTCCTTGATGGTTATCTGCCATGTATAACCACTGACATGCGTGGTGATATTAGCATTAATTTTTCTTGCGATCCAAAGATCTCCTCAAAGCTGGTAGGTATCCTAAAGTTGCACATTTTGCCCATTCACCTCTGAGTTTTAATCATCAAGAGGCCAACCATCTCAAATCCTTATTTATGCAATATTTCTTGACAGGTTGATCTTTCTTTCGATGAAATATTACGTCTTCAAGAAGAAGGGCCTTCAGATCAGGATGTTTCAACCATGCTGGAAATTGAGCAGAGAGCCCATGAAAATGGATTGCAGGTTAAATTTCTTTATGTTTTATTGTGTTTAACATCATTTTGGCTTGTGGATGCCGAAAATGAAGGATTGAATCCTATATGCACTTATCAACCTCACAGCTAAACCCTAAACTTCATCTTAGCTAGACCTGGTAATTCGTGTTATCGTGTTGTGTTTTGTTTTAGACATGACATGAATAACTAAGACATGAACACGGCACGAATAACCTAAACACGAACATAACATGTTTGTTATATGTGTTCTATATGACATGACACGACTAATACTTTTAAAATTAATTTGTTTAATACAAGTAATATGACATGACACGATTAGTATGATTAGACATGAATAATACGATTAGACACGATTAATCTATTTAACACAATATAATTAACACGATTAAGCATGATTAACACGATAAATATGACTATTAACCTATTTATAATCTATTTAAACAAAAAATAATAATTTAAATTAGTACTAAAACAAAAAATTATTTAGGAAATAAGTATTTATAATCTATTTAAACATAAAATGATATGATAAATGCGATTATTAATTTGTTTAGGAAATAAGTATTTAAACAAATATTAGTTTCTATTAATAGTAACATTAAACACAAAATATTAACATAATAAAAAAACTAAAATGTTGTACAACAATAGCAATAACAAATTATGCCTTATAACACATAATGTTGGGGTCGGTTATATGAAAGGCTAAAAAAAAGGAATCATGTTAGGTCGTAAGTTTAAACCGTCTTATGCTATACATTTTTATCAAAAATAACTTTTTCATCTATTTCTTAAGCCTCATATCATCTCTTATTACTTGCATCTATGTCTTTCATGGCCTACTTTTAAAAGTTTTGGTCTAATAAAAAAACTAAAATGTCGTATATTAACATAATAAAACTCAACTAGTATGAAATCCAAAGCATTGATGCTTATATTACTATTAATTGCTTGCTTTTCTTTCATGTAGACTTGGCAATTTTACATATGACATGATAATACAATATGAAAATGACACGAAAAAAATCATGTATAAATTTAGTGTAATCGTGTTTCGTATCTTAATTATGTCAACACGGTTAAAACATAAAATTATTCGTGTTGTGTTCATGTTAAATAATAATGACATGCATAAGACACGGTATTGTTCATAATATAAAAAAAATAAAAAAATTATTTTAATTTATTTAAAAAATAAATAATAATTGTGTTATTCGTATATAAACGTGTCCTGTCGTATTAATTGGATATAAATTAATTTTAAATATATTAATCATGTTGTATCGCATGTAACACGTATAATAAATGTGTTTGATACAAAACATGACATGAATAGTGTTGTGACTTAACCCTGTTGACATGATTAGAACACAAAATAGAATTATACTAAATATATATATACGATTTTTTTATGTTATTTTCGTATCCTGTTATCATGTCATATTTGAAATTATCAAGTATAATTTTATTTGTCCTATCTATCTCCTTAGTAATTGTGTATTGGTCAAGGTTAAGAGATACGAGAACAGATGAAAATAATTCATAGAGCACTTAATTCTTGGCACTAATTTGCTATCGCTTCTCAGGAAAATGGTTACTGGCTGGACATGATTTTAGGCAGCTATCAGTCGAGGATCTATTCTGGTGATGTTGGCACTTCTTTTAAGGTTGGTGGCTCTGTTTGCATCTTTCTCGGATCCGTATACTGTAGTTCCATCTTATATTGCATCTAACTTTGATTGGGGGTTTTTAAACGGTTTCTAGCGGTAAAACAAAAGTTCAAACATAAATTGAAGATAGCCCGGTAGCCTGGTTGCATGTTTTAACTGGATTTTAGATTTTTAGACTACGTGTATGAATAAAGGGAGATCTATTAAAATCCTCCTGTCTTCCTCATATTAGATGGGAAGTGTATGGTTTGAAAATATTCGAGTTTAACCAAGAAGAAAGCGAAATAGGATTTAGTCCAGAATGATATTTAATATGATCGTAAACTTTTTTTCTAATGATAAAACAGGTTAGAAACATTACTGGCATGATTTTTTTTCTTTTAAACACTGTAAGTATCCAACTATGGTGGTTCTGATCTGTGGCTTGTTAGTTATCCCACACACACATGCATGTTATGTCGGAAATCCTACTCTTGACAGAAGCTAGCAGTTATTTGCAGTTCTGTAGTTGGAAGAAGCTGTTACTGAAATGATAGTGACTGTAAATATTGCAGTCAGAACAATTACTAATTTATTTAACTATATATTCTCCTTGAACAGATAGGAAAGAATTTGTTCTAATAGCATGTAATTGACTAGATGTTGTAGTTTAAACACAATGGTGAAAAGGGAAAACTCAAGCAGCGGCTTTGAAAAGCTGTCTTATTGACTTCTGGAGAATGCAAAAAGAGTATTTATTCTAATCATCATTGGAATTAAAACTTTTGGTTCTTTCTCTGGTGCAGATTCTAGATGAAGCGCGTTCCAAAGTTCGAGAATCACTAACACCATTGACAATGCAACTGGCATTACAAAGGATAGTGCCTTTCAAAAATCTGCACACAGTTGTGATTCTAAAGCCTCAATTATCTTGGTCGAAATGGCTCACATCTCATGGGAGAGATGCAAAGGTCAGTTATCATACTGTTTTACTGCTATTCTGATCTCATTCTGATTTTCAGAAATGAACCTAACAAGTTTGATTCTGTTGGTGTTGGCAGATTTTAGCAGGCATTGCTGGTTTGACAGTATTGGCTCTCAGTTTCCGAAAGTGTTCACAGAAATCCTAGGAAACTTTGTAACTTAGTTGGATCTTCCTTCACTAGTGTTGTATATATATATGTTTTAAAATTTTTTAAAGTATCTTTTATAAAGAATAAAGATTTGAAATCGTGTAATTTGTATTTGTACTGGATAAATGACATTCAAAAGTATAAAATAAACTCTAAAATGAATTTATTTATTTATAAAAAAATATTTCAAATATCAATGGAAACTTATAAATATTTTCATTAGAATTTGTTTTACATAATTTTACGTTCAGTAACTCAAATAATTAAAATAATTTTTTCTGGGAAAAAATTTGTTACTATTATAATATATCTTTAGTTCATTTTGAATTTTATAAATGCATCATATTGATTATCACAAAAGATACCATGAAATAAATATACTAGTTTTAGCCGATTCTGGCATTGAACATTTTCTTCTCCCGTTTTCGTCTGGAGTCAACGGAGCGAGAGAGAGATAGAGATGGATTGGCTTCCAACAGATCGCTAAGAAGCACGGTTCAGGTCCTTAAAACTGGTAAACGTGGACTTAGACCAAGGGTTCCAACACCGACCCTTCGGAGTCGACTACGGCATACTCGACGATGGACTCGTTTACTATGTTCGTTCTAATTCTAAGCCCCGAATGACAGCCGCCCTCGCTCTCGCTGTTAAAGTCGGGTTCGTCGTCCTCTTTTCCTTTCATTTTTTCCTTTTTCCTTTTTTTTTTTTGAAAAAGAAAATAAAAATTAATTGACAAATTTAAGAGCTAACAAAACCCTAGCCTGTTTAGGGATTTTAAAAATTTTTGTTGCTTAAGCCTAAATCATACGGTGTATCTTTTACAATATGATTGGATAAATATTAATAAAAATTTTTAAAAAAATACATGTAATTTTTATTTGAGTAATTAAAATAATAAAAAAAAATAAAATTTAACAATTATTATTTAGATAAAGAGTGAAAAATATAATTCATTATAATAATTTTTTTAATTATAATTTTTAATTACATATGATTTTAAAGTATTTTTGGATCATTATATATTTATTATTTTATTTAATCTCATAATTGTTACTATATCAATAATTTTTAATCAAGTAAAATAATAAGATGTTTTACAAATATATATTGATAGATTTTGAGCTAATTTGACATCTCATAAATTTAAAAAATATATCTATTCATATTTAATTATTTATTGAAATCAAATTACCAAAAAATTATAAAAAAATTTTATATTAAAAGAGATACGTGAAATTTACTTGAAAAAAAAGATAATTTTAAAAAATATTATAAGATAATTGTGATATATTTAGGTTTTTTTATTATGTTTTTAGTATTAATAAAAATATGAATATAATAATTTTTTTATAAAATTTTTTTTAATTTTTTTTCTTAATTTTGTTTTCAAATTGAGATATTAAAAAAATTAAATTTATAAGGAAAACTAAAAATTATTTAATTTTTATCTCTTTTCCTTTTATTAAATTAAAAATTTATTCAAACAAAAAAATTTATTTTTTTATATTTTTTAATTTTACTTTCTTTTATTTTCTCTCTCCTTAATCCAAACAAACTGTAAAGGACACTAAAAGACGAACAAATCATGATTTTGTCAAAGTTCCTTGAAAGCATTGGACCCGAATTGGGTGCTTGTCAGAATGCAGTAACTTCTGCTGATGAGAAGGTATATGAGTTGTTTGTTCCTGTTGATAAGCCTGAGCTGTTGTCGCAAGCCATCTCGTCTTGGCAGAGTTCAATTCAGAGGTATATAAACATCTCAATTTTGTTGTTTGGGTGCTTTTTGGTAATGTTTCTTGTTTTATCTCCGACTTGTTCTGCAGATTTGAGTCTGGAAAGATGATTTGGAAAAAGAATGAGGCTGATTTTTTTTTTTTTCCTTTTCATTTTTAAGTTGCTAATTTTTTTTATGGTGTAACATGTGAGTCTTAAGAATGTCGAGACATCAAATCACAGAAATGAAAATCATAGTACTAATTAAAATCTGTTCTCCATGGTTACTTCACCCTTAACAATACCCACCATTCATAGATTTAAAAAATAATTGGTATAATTTATTTTTTAAATGGTAGTTTTTTTACATGTCTTGACATATGTTTATTTTTTTATTTTTAAAATTATAAGTTGATAAATTTTTTATATTTGATTAAAATTTGTACTAATTATTTTAAATTATAAATCTTCCAAACAAAATATTTAAGTAAATAGAAGAATAAATAAAAAACAAAAAAAAAAGATAAGACATAATGCTTAAATTGGGCCGAAAAAGATTAATTCTTTTAACCCAAAACCCACACGATAAAAGCCCAAAACCCAACCACTGAAAACCCTAGGTTCAGGAATCAATATACTTTGTTCCCTGAGCTCCCTTCTTTTCTGCCTCTCTTCTCGCGTGGCTTCTGCTTTCTTTCAAATCTTACCAGGTCTCTCTCTCTCTCTCTCTCTCTCTCTCTCCTTTTCCTTTCGTTTGGTGTCAGAGAAAACCCAACTTGAAACTAGAAGCGAAAAAGAAAACTATATTACGATTCTATGTTTCTGATTTACTTTTTTTTTTTTGTTTTAAATCAATTTCTATTGATTAAGAGTTGGTTTTGAAGTGACAAATGGATGGCTGAATGCAGGTAAGGGCTAAAGGCAGAGAGAGTGAAAATGGTTGATAAAACTAGGGGAAGAAAGGAAGAGGTGGTGACCAGAGAGTACACCATCAACCTTCACAAGCGCCTTCATGGCTGGTAATTTAACAATTGACTTCTTTCTATTAATGGATCCCTTTTTCTTTCTATTCCTAGTATTGTTCTCTTTGCTTGGTAGGTCTTTATTGGCTTGGTTGTCAATTATCTTCTTTCTTTGAAAGTCGTTTGCTTGATTTATCACTCTTTTCAATGTTTCGATTATATGTATCAATCCTTTGGTTAATTTGACCTTTTTTGGTATTCGTGTTGTTTGTGATTAGTGGGCTAGCTATTGTAATCATGAATTTAATGGGCTAAGTAATGGTCTTTCGTGGGGATAAGAAATTGAACTGTAAAGTTGGTATTAATGAAAAAGAAACAGCTCAAGTTGGTGCCACTGCGTTTAAGGGTAATTTGTGCTTGGAAGTTGGGAGGAATGGGTTTTTATTATAGGAGAATAGTGACAAGTATTACATACTATAGTGTGATATTTTTGCTTTGGTAATAGCAATAGCTTTAGGATGTGTTTGGTACACAAGGATGTGATAAAATAGGATAAGATAATATTATGAATATAATTAGATTAAATAATATCATTTTATCTTGTGTTTGATGTGTCCAAAGATTATAATAAGATAATTTATTTATTTATTGGTCAAAATTATCCTTTCTTAAAGTTTATATAATTTAAGTTATTAATGTAATTTTAAAGAATATAATAAGACATATAAGTTCAATCCTATGGATTAAAAATAATCATCTCTATTTTGGGAGGATTGAATCATCTTATTCCAAGAGGATGATTAATCCTTCTTGTAATCTTATCCTTTCTTTAGATACAAATCAGATATAATATAGAATGATTATTATTTTATTCTATACATCATCTTATGTACCAAACATGATCTTACGAAGCAATCTTAACTATACTTCAGCCTTTGAATTGGGTGGAATAAGAAGTTATTTCTGCAGGAGGGCATCACTTTGTTTAGAAATAGGTTTAATCATGTTGAAATTGATGATTTCCGGTAAAAGGTTGAGTAACTTGTTTTTAACCATCTTCTTTGTACCCTTGGAAACAGCACATTCAAGAAGAAAGCTCCCAAGGCTATAAAGGAGATCAGGAAGTTTGCACAAAAAGCCATGGGGACCAAGGATGTGCGAGTTGATGTCAAGCTGAACAAGCACATCTGGAGCAGAGGGATCCGAAGTGTCCCAAGAAGGATTAGGGTTCGCATTGCTCGCAGGAGAAATGATGATGAAGATGCAAAGGAGGAGCTCTACTCTCTAGTAACTGTTGCTGAAATCCCCGCTGAAGGACTAAAGGGTTTGGGCACCAAGGTCATTGATGATGATGAGTAGTATTTTCTTGATCTCTAGTTTATGAGAACTTCCATTTTGTTCACCAGTTTTGGCTAGTGTTACAATTGTGACTTGTGAGACATACTATTTTCCTCGTATATTTGGTTTGGACTTTTAAGCATGGTGCTTTTTAGTTTTATAAAAAGATTCAAACGATGAATGGTTTGGAATTTACGTTAGACTTAACTAAACACTCCAAAATGATACAACGACTGTTTCTGCACTGTTCACACTTCATGGTTGACTTAACTAATAAACGCTCCAAAATGATTAAAAAAAACAAAACAAGAATCCTCCAATTCTGGTTTTTGTTCCAGTCTGTCCAGTGAGAATTACTGGTGAAGAGGTAGTTCTCTATGTAGTGCAGAGAAATGAAGATAAGTTCTCAGCTGCCAAACTATGGCATTGGACATTCTTTCTTCAACCCCCATGACCTAACAAAAGCTGCTTCTAATTCTAAATCCTGTTAGACAATCTGATACCGAGCGGAAACAGACTTCTAGCCAGCTTTAAAAGCATACATGTAGCTTCTGAGTTTTCTCACTTCTTCTGATGACTCAGAAAGGAGATGGTCCACGTAGAGACATACCCCAGATCCACTGCAAGTTTATTGTACAAGTATGAATTTGATATGCATTATGTATAGATAAAAAAGGCAGGAAAAATAGACCTTACCTCAAGGGCCCAACAGGAAGCCAGATAACATCCCAACGGAATTTTGGCATTCTACCATGCATATTAGCATTGCATCAGTAAGCAAATGACAGGTTATAAGATATTACAACATCCAGGTTGATGAATCAAAGAATAAACTTAAGCAAACAAAGATTTCAACAACATTTGAATTACAAAAGAAAATAAATTGAAAAGACTGCATTAGAAACCAATTTTACAAACTAACAAATACAAACTGCTTTGATTACATGTATTTCAATGCATAAAGAATCCAACAAAAGTGTTTCTGATTAAAAATGACTGCAATCCAATAGGTTTGAATGGAGTTGTCTGTGCATTGCTTCATTTCATTCCCCTTAAACCACAACACTTTCCCCCTTTTTCACCCACAATTAAGCATCATAGATTGTTCTTAAAAATTTCCATGGCCAAATCAAGACAATCAATATGGACAATGAAAATCAAATATATGGGAGTTAAAATTCTGAGACTATGATGTACCTCAGCATGTAATATAACCAGAAAACTGCAAGCATAAGGCCTAGAGAGCATGAGTACCAAATCCATCTTCTGTGATCCTTTGAATTATTGAATAGACCCATAATGGCCATTGAGCAAGCCAAAACAGCTAGCCAATCTAATAAAGGATAAACTTAGTAAATATACCATATCTAACAGTTAGAAACACCGCATCAGCCATGCTGAATGTAATAGGAGTGGAAAATATCTACTATGAATAGCAAATTAAAGGGAAAAATAAAATATTGTAAAACAATATGGCTATATTTCATCATAAGAATAGCCAAAATCAGGACTTTTGGAATAAACTGTGTACTATTTTAGTAAAATAATTGACGTGTTACAGGCACAATCAGCCAATGAAGGAATGCAAATCAATGAGGATAAGCAAACAGTCAAACCTGCAGTTATTATTATCCATGAATCAACCTCTTCCATGAAGTAAGCATGGTACCGCTGTTAATCAAAGTGCTAAAAGTTACATTTGATGATTGGTGATAAGAAAAAAGAAATGACATACAATCCAATGAACTCTTAAAATTAATACAGTTTAAGAGCAAAGTGCATCATGGACCTTGCAAACCATCCAATTACATTAGCAATTCTATAATCATACCCAAGAAAATTTTCCAAGAATAATACGCTCTAAACCGTGATAAGATTTTTGGCCATAGTAAGTAATTGGGAACTATATATGGGTGATTCGTACCAGTTCCCATGGGAAAAAAGCCTGCTGATAGATGGAGTATAGAAGAAACGCCGAATAACAAAAGAGAAGTGCTGCAAACACGCTCTACATTCGAAAAACAGGATAATTAGAAAGTATATGTAATATGAAGAAATTAGAATTGCAAGTGAAGGGAAAGATGAAAGTTTCTTTTTTTCCTTATGAGATTATGAAGAAGCAAAGATATTACTTTCCATTGAAGACTTTGGTAAGCATGCATCCTTTCGAGCGATCGGACCAACTCCTCTTGTTCTGCCGATTTCAAAACATACCCAAAAAAGAAAAAGCTTTCTTTTTATCAGTATCGCTATTGTTAATCAAATAGGATGATAAATATATGGGCAAAAGAGAAAGAGAAGGACAGAGAGACCGTTGGTATCCATGGGACGAGAATCGTCGAGGGTTGGGAGAGTGAATTTGTCATCCTTAGAATTTCCAAATCGTCTCGCCAGTTTCCTCATTTTCAAACCAAATTCGCAAAATGAAACAACTATGGGTACAGCCGGTTACAGTTGAAAAGCCTAAAGATGTGGGGGCGTTGAATCTCGAAACTCAAACTGAAGAAGGAAACCATACGACGCCGTTTCCAGACCGCTTCGATTTCACTCAAGATTTAGTATTTGCTTATGATTAA
The DNA here is from genome assembly GCF_047325235.1 of Durio zibethinus. NCBI lineage: Eukaryota > Viridiplantae > Streptophyta > Magnoliopsida > Malvales > Malvaceae > Durio > Durio zibethinus. The sequence goes on from NC_143174.1 coordinate 22,989,679, forward strand.
TATACTTTTTTTTTTGTGCTAAATAGGGCTTACTATTAAATGTTATTACAGTTACTGATACCTTTATTATTTTTTTAAATTAACCCTCCAACCTCCCTTAGCACAAATTTATGTTGGTCGATGATCAATATTATACTAATGTTTTTATGAAGGAATGAATCAAAAGACATGAAGTAAAGCAGACAAGTCTTGTTACATAAGAAAATAACATTAACATCCACGTATAACAAACAAAAAATTGAAGCGCACGGGAAGAAATAGAGCAAGAATAAAGTACGTAACATATCACTAAAGGCTTGAGTAATAAGGCAATATACGAACATCCATGCGTATTTTTAAACTGAAAATCAAGACCATTTTCTCAGGTCATCTGGCAGAAACCAAATCAAAGATCAGCTCTCCCTGGATATATCTCCGGAAAGGAATAACATCTCTAATGTTAACAACGCCAGTGGCAAATAGAATCATTCGTTCAAAGCCTAAACCAAATCAAAGATCAGCTCTCCCTGGATATCTCGGGAAAGGAATAACATCTCTAATATTATCAATGCCAGTGGCAAATAGAATCATTCGTTCAAAGCCTAAACCAAATCCACAATGTTTAACTGTTCCATAGCGCCGCAGGTCAAGATACCACTCATATGGCTCCAGGGGCAGTCCCATCTCCATAATTCTGTAACGAATAGTAACCACAACCAGGTTCATTATTATGTTCAATGTCAACAGTAGAATATCCAGTGCCAATGATATAACTAAGACAAAACTTAGCAGCACAAAACTAAAATACCATCATGATATGGACCAAGGAAATACTCATACCTTTCCCGAATAACCTCATAACGCTCTTCCCTTTGGCTTCCCCCAATCAGTTCTCCAACCTAAAATGTTCGAAAAATATACACTCACAATTGTGACGATGCAAAGACAGAGAGATTGTGAATAAATATGTAATGTACAGAATGAAAAAGCCCACCTTTGGCACAAGGACATCCATAGCAGCAACAGTTTTCAAGTCATCATTGAGTCTCATGTAGAATGCTTTAATTCCCTTTGGGTAGTTATATACAATAACGGGTTTCTGAAATTTAACCTCTGTCAAGTATCTGCAAGAAAAGCAAAACAAGATATTAGCATCCACAGTTCAAGCATGTGGATGAAAATAACAATACACACTTGCATACCTTTCATGCTCAGATGCTAAATCAATCCCCCACTCCACTTCATTCTCAAATTTCTTACCATCTCTCACAGCTTCCTCTAATAGCTCCACTGCTTTTGTGTATGATATTCGTACAAAGGGAGTTGAAGCAACCATTCTCAGCCGTTCAATGCAACCTTTATCATAATTTTTTGCCATGAATTCCATATCATCAAGGCATTGCTCAAGTAAATATTTACACATATACTTCACATAAGCCTCAGCGCAGTTCATGTCATCCTGCAAAAGTATCCAATCTTTTATTTAACTTCCACATGAATATTTTTTTAAACCACATAAATGAATGTAAAAGGGTATTATGAACTAGTGCCAGACATACCTGAAGATCTGCAAATGCTATTTCAGGCTCTACCATCCAAAATTCTGCCAAATGCCTTGAAGTGTGAGAGTGTTCAGCCCGAAAAGTTGGTCCAAAGGTGTATACATTACTAACAGCACAAGCATATGTTTCAACCTGTAGTTGGCCAGAAACTGTCAAAAAAGCTTGACGGGCAAAGAAATCTTGATTGTAGTCAATCTTGCCATCCTTTAGGGGGATGCCAGGTTTCAATTTAGATCTCTCCTCCAGCTTTAAGAGACTCTCCTTTGCTTTGTTAAGTTCCGCCACAGAAGCACCAATATCCTCCTTGCTTGCTTTAGCAGCTTTAAGTTGTTTAACAGCCTCTCCTCTCTCACTCACAAGTTGCCTAGCTGCTTCTATATCCGCCTCTGATGGAGGAGGGTTTTTAATCAGCTCCTTCTCCAACTTTTCAGCTTCACTAATCAGAGTTGTAACTTGAAACATTTCACCAGCACCTTCACAATCACTAGTGGTTATAATTGGAGTGTGCACATAAAGGAAATGATGCTCTTGGAAGAATGAGTGAGTAGCAAAAGCAAGTGCATTTCGAATTCGAGCAATGGCAGCAATCTGAATCCATAAATAACACAAGTAAAAAATTAACATATGTATTACACAAAATATCTTAGATATAATAAAGCAAGAAAACAGCAACATCAAATGATTCCTAAAGTTACTCAATTTTTCTTACCAAAAATTCATATTTGGTTTTGAATTGAACTGTGCACTGATGACTTGTCAGGAAAATTGAAACACCTAACCTTCTATATATATATATATATATATATAGTAGCATTAAAATTTTAAGCTTTTTTTCAGGGAAATACTATAGTTTTAGAACGTTCCAAAAAAGAGAGATGAGCGTTTAATTTGGGGTAGAGATTCATACCGTGTTGGTCCTAGATCGAAGATGAAGATGATCCCTCAAAAATTCGAGCGTGAGCTTCGTTTTTGGTATGGGGTACTTAGCAGGATCCACCTCGCCTATATGAACCACTTTTTCGACCCGAAGCTCAATCCTCTGCCTCGTTCCTTCAGGCGGCGACTTCAATATTCCATCAACCACCACGCACGTGCCGGTGGCCACCAGCTTGCTCAGAACAGCCACGCCGGCGTCCACAATCACTTGCAAGTTCGCCGGACACGAGCCGTCGTTCAGTTCCAAGAACGCGAAAGTTCCTTTTCCTTGCTCTCTCCCTGTCTTTACCCAACCACCGGCCCGAACTCGTTGCCCCGCGAGGCCAGCCCCGCCGTCGGATCGGCCCACGATAGACCGGATTAGGACTCGGTCAGAGAATGCGTGGTTCTGAATGGCGTCGTTCAAGTTCATTGCGGTGAGTTGGTCCACTGGCGGCGTCGCCTGATCTATTTCCGCCATTGGCTTCTCGAGCGTGACTGAAGTGAACAGGAAAAACGAGGACTTTACAACCAAAAAAAAATGAGGGCTTTTGGATTTAGAGACTTGGGATAAACCCTAAAAACATTTTATATGTGGTCAGGGATGAACTGTTGGAGCCAATACTACATTCATTTTGATATACTCCAATGAGGGCTGCGCTTCCATGTTTGTTTTATACACGTGTAATTTTTTTATTGGATGAATTAATGAGTCTTGTGGAATCTTCGATTTTTTGAGGTCTGCAAGACTGCAACGGACGAAACGATATAAAGGATTCTAAAGCGCGTTGTTTTAAGGCGGAATCTTGAAAGAATATTTGGTTTAAGAAAATATTTTTTATTGTTATTTTATAAAAATAGTTTTTATTTCTTATTTTTATTTTTTAAAAATTATATTTAGTAAAAAACATAAAAAGTATTTTTTAAATAAATAAATAAAATATTTAATGATATTTGTTAATGACATCTAATTATAAATATAATTTATATTTGTTAATTAATGAAATTAAAATATATTTAAATATGATAACTTATAAAACACACAAAAAAATATTGTATATCTTTTATTTTCTTAATTAAAAACATTTTTTCATATTTTAATTTATTTTTATTTTTTATAATTTTATTTTTATTTTCAATTATCAAATACATTTTTACTTTTAAAAAAAAAATAAAAAATAACTTTATCTTTTAAAGCCAAGCACTGCCTCAATTTATCCGGAAAGAAAAAACTGTTTTGATCAATTAATTTTTTTTTCATATTTCTTTTTGTGCGTAATTTTTTTTCATATTTTCCTTATTTTCTATTTTGATCATAGGTAAATTTTAAAAGGAGGGATTTGAATTAGATTGGGCTTTAAAGACTGTCGGCAATAAATGGGCTTTACTTTTAACTGTTTTTTTAAGACTTTATAATGGCCCAAATTCAACTCTCAGGGTCCTAACCGGGCCCAAATTCTCCACACATTATATTACCAAAACCCTAACCCTCGTGTTGCTGATTTCGTGCTCACCGCTGGAAGCGAACCAAAGAGGTAAACAACCAGCAGCTCAGCAACCAAAGAGCAGTCTTTTGACCATCCGACATGGGTAAATCTCCAAAGCTTCCTCACTTAGCTGTCTTTTCGTTTGCTTAGGGTGTTTTTCCTGGGTGTTTGATGCTGATCAATTTGAATCCCGTTGATTACTTCAGGTAAGGTTCACGGATCTTTAGCTCGTGCCGGTAAGGTTAGAGGCCAAACTCCTAAAGTGGCAAAGCAAGACAAGAAGAAGAAGCCCCGCGGCCGCGCTTACAAGAGGATGCAGTACAACCGCCGTTTTGTTACCGCAGGTGATTATTGTTCTCTCTCTTTTCATTCCTTTTTTTGTGGGGTTTTGATTTTCAACTTGGATTATCTGGTTCATTTTAGATCTTATCGAAGTTCTTTCACGGGTGAAAAAGAAACCCATATTTTATTATGGTTAACTTTGATTGGGAATTTTTTTCTTCTAGAAATGGATTTCACTTTTGCTCTTGGAAGAAGTTTTGTTGTGAACTGAATTTCACTGAAACTAAATGAATGTAAAGAAATGTGAATGTTCATTAATGACAGTAATTTATTTTAATTTGGGGGTTTTTGCAGTGGTTGGATTTGGCAAAAAGAGGGGACCTAACTCATCTGAGAAGTAAGAGCTATGTAGTTGGTTGAAGCTTTGATGGATTAAGTCTTTAATTTTCTTTTTGTAATGTTTTATGATACTTATATTTAGCTACTGGTATCAAGGATTGAGTTGAACTTTAATTTTGTTTTAGGGATGATGTGATTTTGTTATCAATTGTCTTACTTTTTGGTTTATCATGGTTTTCGTTTCTGCTTCGTCCTTGCTAAATTAATGTCATTTCATTGTTGAAAGTACATCTTTGGAGTCATGAGGAGAGAAAGGATTGAAAATATTACTATTAGATAACGTTAAAATAACATAATGAATGAGTCATTGTGGTTTAGAGTATTTGATTTCCAGTTTGATTCTTATTCTATATGTTGCCACAGTCACGAGGATGGATCTTTTTTAAATTTGATTATTGATGGTTGAGGTTAACCAGTTCCAGGGTTCTAGTGTGATTGTGGGTTGCCTTGAAATATATTCATTTTCTGAACCATTGATGAGGGATTATGCTTATTAGTTTTGCAATTGAAATATCATTTTGTTCAATTAGCTTATCCTCTTCTCTTAGGATGAGTATGGCATGTGCCTCTTAATCGAATTTAAGGGTTCTAGAATTTTACTTCGGCCATTTCCATTCTATTTTCCATAGCCTATGGAAAACGGTTAACTTTTAAAAGAACATGGGATCATGGATGGTTTATGCTAGAACATTGTTCAACTATAGCCAACAAGGCGGAGCTATGCTAAAGAAGCTTTTCTAGTTCTGATTCTCTTTACTTGTTTTTTGAGTAGCCAATGTAAAATTTTTCACAAGATTGGTGAGTTGGCACCTAATTAAAAGAAAAAAAGAAGGTCACGGCACTTGGCACTTGGCACCAGATGAAAATGTAAAACTCCTTCACTAATAGAAGATGGGCTGATCAAGATTCCTGAGAAGGAGCCAAATTTAGGAGGTAGCTATTGACAGCACCAAAATCAAATTAGTTCATAATAGTTTGGATGAGACATAGAACTAGATGCCTGCTTGACATCACAAAATATCTGCTCAGAGTTCATCACGATAACTTTCTTCTGGTTGTGGTGTTTGGATAGATTTTCCAATAGGTATGTCATCGCCAATGATGCATGCGGAACTGCACCTTTTGGAAAAATATCTTCATTTACTCTAAAGTAGGGTGAGTAGTGTACTAGTTGAATTGGTCCTTGAGTCTCATTCTTACTTCCAAGAAATTAATAAGTCCTGGAATCGCCTCTGAAAAGAATGCAAAATCATCTGTGGTTGCATTTCTTTGATATTCAGAGGGCCCAACGTATACCCTGCAACTTTTTTGAAACTAGGGTGGGTAATAGGTCGGGTGTCACAGGTCGAGACTTAAGCTCCAGACTCATGTGGCTCTAGGATCCGGGCATTCACTCTTTCGACGTCCTAAATCAGCCTGACTGTCACGGTTCACACCTTTGTGAGATATTATTTGCACTAACCCCCTTGGCTTCACGGTTTTGTCCTACAAAAGGCGGCTCACAAGAAAGAGATGGTGTGAACCCTTTTATATCCCAATGACCTTTCTTTATGTCCGATGTGGGATTTAAGATTTCTCTTTAGGTCCATGACATTTTCCTCCATTCAATCTCGTGATGCCCTCGTCATAGAAGTTGACCATCTTGCCTACCTCCCTAATCTAGTGATGCCTTCGTCACAGAAGTTGGCCACCTTGCCTACCTCCCTCGAGGGGCTTGGCGTGGATCGAGCGGTTTAGGGTTGGTTTTGATACAATTTGTCATAAGTCGACACTTAAGCTCCAGGCTCGTGCGGTTCCAGGACCCGAGCATTCACTCTTCCAGTGACCTAGATCAGCCTGATGGTGTGGATCTTTTTATACCCTAGTGACTCATTTTTTGTTCAATGTGAGATTCATGACTCTTTATTAGGTCCATGACATCAGGTTAGAGCAGGTTTTTGCTCGTTTTGAACCCGATTCGATTTTATAATCATAAAATTTGAACCTAATTTGATCCGAAAATTTTTTTTATATTCGAATTTAACTCGACCCAATATTGTATAAATCGTACTCGATCTAATCTGATTCAAAATTAATAAAATATTATTTTTAAAATATATAAATAAAAAAATAAAATAATTAATTAAAAAATAATTTTATATAATATTAGGTTGGATCGAGTCAGGTTTGGTTAAAATTCGAACTTGATTCGATCTTGATTTTTTTTTAATACTACATAGACTTGAAATTTGATTTAAAAAAAAAAAAAAAAACTTATAAAGTTGGGTCGATCGGAACGACAGATTGAATTGCCAATCCTGTCTGAAACGCTGATGCAACTCTTTCTTGTTTGAGCCCATAGGGTAAGAGGACTTTTTATCGAAGATGACTTTTGCATTTCAACTTCGTATACTTGCATGTTTCATAATAACCTGAAATTTTGCTTCGTGAGCACTCTACAATGAAAATTCCATTCTCGATACATCTCTCTTTCTCAAGTGGAACCGAAAAGAAGTTAACAATGACTACTTGACAGGATCAAGAAAGAAGGTTGTTTCTGTTTTGGGTGAACTAATCGAGTCAAGTAATGGTAAACGGTAAATATATTTTCATATGTGAGAATTTACTGTATTACTTTTTACCTAACTATCTAGAAAAAATATTAATAAGAAAAATAAAATTATCTCTATTTTTTTCAATAATTTTCTTCTACGTCACTCAAGAACCGAACGCAAAGCAGAAATTTTTTTTTTTTTGACAAAAAGCATAAAGCAGAATATTAAATATTCTTTATTCTTTCTTACCATTTGTTTCCACCCTTTTTTATCATTGATTTGGCTTATAATTAATTTACCAATTATAAATCCCAAACATTTTCATACAGAGGATCATGACAGTGAGATACTGTGTTAATTCTTCGAGGTTGAAGTGAATCCAAAGGGTCCTACTTTTCTCAGGTCTCGTCATAAAAAAACCAAAAAAGAAAAAGTATCTATCTGTTCTATTAGAAATAAAATTACATTCAAATGGAGTGAAATTCCTCTTAGTCTCTTAAAGGTATTAAAAAAAAAAAAAAAGATCAAATAATCACATTTAAACTTTTGGTGAGACAATTTGGTAATAAAAGATTGCACCAAAGAAAAATTTTGGTTGTCATTACCCTTTCTATCCATTTTTCAAGTAAAATAAAAAAAGAAAAGAAGCTATGTAAGTGTCATAATTAAGGTTTGGGATTGGCTGTGTTTGTAGAATGGGTAAAAGCATTGAAAATCTTTATAAAGTTAGAATGAGTCCCCTTCAATCAAGAGTGTTAATTAGGTTACAAAAGATTGTTATTTTATTATAATTTGTTTTAATGAATAATTCTGATGTATCATCTCAACAGTGACTATTGACTAGTCAAACTTAGAATTAATAAAAATCATTACTTCTCACTCCAACGACAAAAAAAAATTTGAAATTTAACCATGACGAAATCTGTTAAAATTTTAAATTTAATAGTTAACTTTATTTATTTATATTATTATTTTTAATAATAAATTTTAAATTTTTATTATTTATAATTTTTTTATTTCTAAATTATGATTTTTAAAAAAATCAACCAAAACAAATTATATCGGATATAATTCCAAATTAATTATATTACTTTTGTTTACTATTTTTATTCATAATTTGTATCTAAAATGAAAATGAAAAAGAAACCGACAGAAAAAACAAAAAAAAAGCAATTTTTTAGTTAAACTTAAATGCCAAGTTGGCAATTTCTTTTGGATAGTTTTATTTTATTTTACAGCATCGAAACGACGGCGTAGTCTCAAACGATAGAATGAATACCGTAGAGATGGGGCCCAATCTTGTCCATAAAATACCAAGTGAACGCGACACGGAAAGCAAATGACCTTAACGTCGTGAAGAGAGACGAAGCAAACGCAGAACTCCCTTCGAACACAACACGCTTAAGGAAAAAAATCCCCAAAAAAAATCCCCCTCCCACCCTTCTATTTTTCTCTCTCCGAGAAATTCCCAGATCTCTTTCCCTCTTTTTTTTATTTCTCTCAACTCCCCACATCCCTAATTTTTTAAATTTACAGGTTAGAACTTTTCCCCCTTGTTTTAATATTCTTTTTGACTTCTTATAACATTTGTTTTTCTTCTTGTTGATTCTTTTTTTCCATGTTTTCGAGTGATTGATTGTTTGATTATGTTTCTTTTGATCTGATTGTATTGGTGACTGTTGTTGAACAGAAGATCGGGGGTTTAATCGAGAGTTAATCATGTTTAACCGGCTTTTCGGGAAACCCAAGCAGGAAACAAATGCTCTAACCACGTTAGATAAGTTAAATGAGGTATATTCTCGATTTTCTAACTCTTTTATCCGCTTTAATTGGGAAATCAGCTATTTGCTTTAGATTTCTTTTGCTTTGTGCGAGCTCTGGAATTTGAAAATTGCCGGGTTGAATTTAGTACTCACAATTGGTTGTTGCTTTTCGGATTTGCTTGAAGGAACTGAGTTACTGGCTGACGGGTTTATGGAATAATATGATAACCCCTTCTGTGGATTCTTATATTGTTTGATTACATTTTAGAAGGGTTGTTGTCAATCGCTGAAAAATAATGAACAGCTGAAGTTGAATAAATTTCATACAAGAAAAAAAAAAAAAAAAGAATTAACTGGCTAATATATATGATGGAGTTTATTCTTGTAGTCAAGTAATCCATCTTCACAAAATCTGCTACTTGAGGAGGAGGGGGTGTTTGTTTACTTTGGTTGACAACTTGAAGGTGAAAATTTTGCAATAAATGTAATATTTTTCTGACGCAAAAAATCGATTAATGCATGGAATTTGTTTCTTATACTTCTAGCACAACTTATCTAGTATTGCCATTCAGATAAAGAGATAGGTTCTAAGTATCAAAGGAAAAAATATCTTTTATTGTGTATGCAAATTCCTTGCTGATCTCACTAAAATTTGACAGTATGATGGACTATGATCTTTTTATATAAGGTTAGAAGTTTGGTTGTATTGATTGTGTATTAGGGATGCTTTCAAACTCCACAATCTTAATCATAATCCAGATTCCAGCATTTTTTTGGTGTGGTGCTGCAAAATGCAAATTGCACTCTTTATTTGTTTCCACTGATTAAATTACATTGCTTTTCTTCTGCATTATGCTTAATGGAACCCTATTTTGATCTCCATCATGTAGACCCTTGATATGTTAGAGAAAAAGGAAAATGTACTTGTGAAAAAGGCTGCTGCAGAGGTTGAAAAGGCGAAGGAATTTGCCAAAGGGAGAAACAAGAGAGGTATGGTTGCAATGTATATGCACGTATAGTTATTGTTTTATCTAGTTTTCCATGATTTTCTCTGTTGAAAAAATATATCAAGTTTCGGACTAGCTGACTTTTGACTTTGTAAATGATAGTAGTTCTTATGTTTGGTTTCTTGATACTTCTATATAAATATGTAACAAAGGATATAAAACTCTGTCATGCTGCAGTATCATGTGATGACTTGTACTCATATCATATTTCTTTGGTATTTATATTAGAGACTTCTAATGGTTGTTTTCAGTAATAATCCCCCTCCCCCTCCCCTCCCCTCCCAATTTTTTTTTCATTTAAATTCCTAAAAGAAAGGAAAGAACATATTAGAGTGAAGCTACCACAAAAGAAATAAAAATAGCACTCAAATGTTTTACAGCATTGCAAGTGTCATCTTTAGGGTCTTTTGGTTTCCCAAGAACTGTGAGTTCTTAATGCTTTTTGGACAAAAATTGATGTTCTAATGCAGATTAACATTAACATTCTAAGATATGATTCTGAATTTCTGATGTTTAGTGCGCTCATGTCATTTGAACTTGACATTCAAAGATATTGTCCTTGTTTATCATCTGATTTATGACTTAATTAATCCATGTTGTGTACGTTGATTGTTTACTTATTGTTGCTATTCTAATGCAGCGGCTATACAGTGCTTGAAGAGGAAGAAACTATATGAACAGCAAATAGAACAGCTTGGAAACTTCCAGCTTCGTATACATGATCAAGTGAACTTGGAATTTTGTTTTTTTTTAGTGTTTTAATTGTGTCCTAAAAGCCTTTTTTGAGTTTTTTGCTGTTTCTGATGATGCTATTCTTATTGGTATATATCAACTTCTACAGATGATAATGTTAGAAGGTGCCAAAGCCACAACTGAGACTGTAGATGCATTGAGAACTGGAGCAGCTACAATGAAGGCAATGCAGAAAGCAACGTATGTAAACAAGATATTGTTACTGTCGGCCAAAAATTTACTTTTTGGGTTTTTCTTCCTTGTATTTGTCCCTTTGCATCGGCATTCACCATACTGCTGAAGTGTGCCAACTTGCTATTTCTTCTTTTTAAATTGGCACTTATTCTTGGGCCTTTATGAAGAACAAGCAGTGGCTAGTTCTCCCTGTTTTACTGAAAATGGCTTTCTTTACAGGAATATAGATGATGTTGACAAAACAATGGACGAGATCAATGAACAAACTGAGAACATGAAACAGATTCAAGAAGCACTGTCAACTCCTATTGGAGCTGCTGCTGATTTTGACGAGGTTAATACCTTTCTGATGTGCTCTCTTCATTTCTCTTTTTTTTTTTTTTTGTTGCTATTATCTATGTTTACACATATCGTGACTAGCATTTATACGCATCTAACAATGAATTGAAAACTTTTGATGCTGTAGGATGAATTGGAAGCGGAACTTGAAGAACTTGAAGGTGCTGACTTGGAAGAACAGCTTCTCCAGCCTGCAACAACAGCTCCTGCAGCTACAGTGCAGGTGCCGGCTGGCAGGCAACCAGCTCGGCCTGTTCCTCAAAAGCGCACAGCTGAGGAAGATGAACTTGCTGCATTGCAGGCAGAGATGGCACTTTAAGGTAATTCATTCTAGTTCAGTTCGTTATGCAGGAATTACAGATGGACCTTAAAACACGGCTAACTGATCTGATAGTTAGTTCACCGTTGCAGCATAATTGGACCCATTCTTTTGATGCTAATTATTTTTTTTTATTTTGCTCTGCAGGCATCTAGTAGAGAACTGATTTTGTTGCTGTTTGCAGGTCATGTTGCAAAACATGAAAGAGAGGCCATATCGTATTATTGAACCTTCTCCTTTAAATTTGTGTGCCTTGAATGTTTTACAGACAATGTACATAAAGATTGCATGAACTAAACGTTGTACTCTGCTTCCTGGAATCTGTTCCCTCTTTTTTCTCTTTTTGTTGTTCGTCCAATAAACACCCATTCTGCTTATGAGTCATTGTAGCTATCTTGACTACCTGTGTAATGTCAACTACTTGGAGACGGTAAATTATCTCGAAAAGACCATTTGGTGTTATTAGTTATCATACAGCCACGCAAATTTCTTCTTTTTTTGGAGGAATATTGAACAAAGAAGTTTGCAATTTGCGAAGAAACAGAGATAAAGGAGGAGAAAAATCTGAAGGAGAAGAAGAAAACAAAAATTTGGTTAGAAAAGAATTGAGTTCCAAATGAATGAACGGTAAAGCATACAAAAATTACAATCATGACTTGTTTTCCATTTTGTCATCTCTGTCAGTGAACGATATATGTGAGCACAGAAGCTACCAGCATTAAAACGTAGGCAATCCCCTGATCAACTGCTACCCTGCAAATCATATTTAAACCATGTCATGGCCCCCCAGAAACACCAAAAATTCTTTACCAAATACAATTTAAGCCAACTATAAGAAAAACCCAGACACCAAAGTATTCATTTAGATCCATGACTCAACAGAAACAGAGAGAGTGAGAGAACAAACTATCACTTGTAGGTGGAGGTGCAGGAGCGGGGCTTTGAGCATTGATGGAAGGTACAATCAGGGACAATACAAGTGCAAAAATGGCCATTACTGCAAACTGAACTCTTAAAATCTCCATCCTATCTTCAAACTACAATTCTAGCCTTTTTTTCTTTTTTGTTTCTTGGGTTTGTTCCTGCTAACGAACTTTTGATAACCCCTGCTTTCAAACTTTAGACATTAAGGGTAGGGGTTCAAAAAGAGGCCGAAACTCAGAATCTTAACGAAGAAACTGCCACTCTGGCTTGCAATGCCGTGAGGTAATGAACAAGGCTGTGATACCCCCACTTTTAGCTGTTGACTTGATTGGTGCCACCTGTACGATCAATGACGGCTGCACGATCAGACTCCCGGTATTGTAGAGCTGTGTTCCCTAGGCACGTCCAATGACTGATGATTCTTTTTTCACTTGGCCACATGCAAAAAAGATTTGAGTTTTGATAAAATATTTGCTTTCCTTATTAAGTAATTTGTTACGTTGATGCACGTCACTGGGTGGTTTTCAAAGTTCAAAGTGGATTTTGCCCTCATTTTGGACGTCGAAATCAACATGGAATGGACGAAACCCCAGACATGCCACCCCGATTTTGGCAGCATATTCACCGTATCATCTATTATGTATTGGACCTATGAGTTTGATAATACACCCACCAAATTGCAAGTAGATAAAAACATATATTCATTCCGACTTTTCTAATATCTTCTACAAATAATGAATTCGATCGCCATATAATTTTCATTTTAACAATTGTTTCCTTGCAAAGTCTAAATATTCTTACCTTATTATTGAACAGGAAAAAGATAAGTATAATATCAAGTGCAAATCAAAATGGATGTAGACACTTTATTTAATCCGAGCTTAAAGTCATTGGACCTGATCCAATAGAGTTTGGATTTAAGTTTATTGAGTCCGATTCAAGATCCAATTAGCAGGTTCAATTGACTTTTATTTTTATTTTTATTTTTATTATTTGTCTATTTATTAATATTTTTATTTTTATTTTTATTATTTATTTGCTTTTATTATTTATCTATTTCTTTTATTTATCTAATTATTTTTTGTTATCTATTAATATTTTTATTTTTTTTATTTTGATTAATTTTCGGTTAAGATTAAGATTATAATAAAAGGATTGGAATGAATTTGGCCGTGATTTGAGAATTGAAAGAGTTGAAATTGTATTCAAAAATTGAATCTAAATCTCAGAAATAGTTGGGATTGATCAAAAACTCTTCTGATCAATCCCTATAAATAGGTTCATAAATCACAGAGGAATCAAGGAGAAAAAAAGAAAACAAAGAGGTGAAACAGAAGCAAAAAGTGTTTGAGGCAGTATAGGATTTTTAGAAGCTTTTTTTTTTTTAATTTTTGGAGTTCTTTTTTTGGAAAATTTTTGAAAATTTTTCAGAATCTGACGAAAATTTTCGATAAATTTTGAATTTTCTGACCAGTTTTTCAGTCAAATTTGAAGTTTTCAACGGCTTTTTTCAGATTTCGGTAAGAATTCAACCGAAATCTGAAATCATTTAGAGAGAATGAGGAGAAGAGAAGGGAAGAAAGAGAAAAGGAGAAGGGAATTCTGAAAAAAAAAATCGATCTTCAGTCTTATATACCATCCCCAAAACAACGTCGTTTTTGCATTATTAAACCCACAGGATCCACGGGTTTTGTCAAGATTCAACCCGACCCGTAGCGCACCCAAACCAGCGACCCATTTCTCCGCCTGGGTTCCAACCAAGCTAAGCCGAACCGAGATCTCGAGCTGCGCATCTGAGCCTTGATTTTTGGTCTTGAGTCGAACCATATCCCAAGCCTGAGCCGAGCCGTTTTTTTATTTTTGGTATTTTCTTATTTATTTTATTTAATTTATTTGTTTGCTTGTTTTTTTTTTCATTTTATCAAAATAAAATAAAATAAAATAAATAAAAATTTTGAGAATAAATATTAATTATCTAATGATGAAATTTATAAAAATTTCAAATGAAAATTTTTATAAAATTCTTAGGTGATAAATTTTGTCTAGATTTGTCCCAAATGGTAGAATAATATAGATAAAATTTTAATAACAATAATTAATATATATTTTCAAACAAAATTAAAAAGATAAAAAGCATAAAAATATAAAATTTTTGAAATTAAATACAAATTACTCAAGGATGAGATTCGTATAAATTTCAAATTATAAATTTTTAAAAAATCTCTAGATAAAAAATTTTCTCTAAATTTGACCCATATGGTGAAATAATTTAGATGAAATTTCAATAAAAATAATTGTCATATTATGTTCTTTTCAAGAAAAAAAGAGAAAAAAAATTTTCTAAATAGACCTAAATTGTGGAATAATTAGATTTATTTTCAAAATAAAAATAAAAAAATAAATCTTTTTCCGACGATGAAACCTTTTTAAGAAATCAAATGGGATTCTTGAATACTCTTGAAGTGAGAAAAAAATTTTTTTAGAGTACTACCAGATTGATGGAGAATCTTAAAAATTGTTTTCAATGTTTAACATAAAATTTGAAGCCATTAGATTCTAAACCTTAGGATAAATTCGAAATAATATGTTACCATCCTTTGTGAGAATGCTATAACATTCTTCATATGTAAACGAACTCTCAAATCCTGTTTTGGTTCGTAAACTTGAATCTATTCTTTTACGGACCTTTAGTAAGCTTAAGAGTTCCTTAAAATGATAGATTTCTTAGGTTACCAATCACACCTAATAAAAGATTGATGACAATTCCATTCATTTGTTAAATATAACTATAGATTTTTGAATCTATATGTTATGACAACGGAGAAAACACATTTGGAAATTTAAGAAACAATTGAGACTATAAAAAGTAAATCATCAAGAAAAGTGAATTTCTTGTTTCTACCGAAGTCAAATACCCGGAATTAAACAACTAATACACTATTTCCATGATCAACTTATAGTAATGTTTACTTCAATTAAGCCTTAGATGAACCTATTTTCACCTTGACGACTATTATGGTTTGAACATTCGATCAAGACGGTAGTCGTTAAGTTTCGAGAAAAAAAATGGTATTGCATATAGTGTGTCCACTTGAGAGAGAGATACTATGAATGGCATCACTTAAGGATTGCCTTCTAGCATCTGATCGCCAACTTCGTGGAGTGGAATGGCTAGTGACAACTCCACATAATCGAAATCATCTGTAATTCCTACCTGTAGTAAGATTCGGAAAGCAAAATCTTAGTGTACAATATAGAACCAAGTCTAACAAGAGGGCTAGCCTCGAAACAAGCATGTATTCAATAAATAAGGAAGACAGAGAGGTCATACTGTAAAATGTATTCTGGAATATGCACTTTAGTCTTATTAATGAGAAGTGGCCAAAACAGAGAAAAAAACTCTCTTTTTTAAATAAATTATTCAGTTTTATTGATTCTATGTCTAGAAACGTTAACAATATGATGTATTAAGGCAGCCATAGAGAAAGGTTTCTGTGTCGTGTGACTCCCCACAACAATCAAATTTCAACCAGAATTAATTGACTGTCAGAGACCCGGACTTGAGTATTTCCCACTGGATTTGAAATGAATAACAAGTTTGTGCACCCCAGAGAGACCGTTGAAGATAACACAAATAAAAGGGATACCCATTGCAAAGAGAGTGCTGGCTTTATTTGCATTTCATATGACAATTGACAAGTTTGTGCATATACTTAAGAGGAAATTAAGCAGTATACCTCCTTGTACATGTGCTCAAGCTGCTCTTTGGCTTCAGGAAAGTTGTTCGAGCACCACTGCCGCAGAGTAAAGATGTTGTCTGCAGAGGTTTGGACAATTAATTTTAAGAAATATTTTGAATATCAATCGAAATTAATCAAAATAGTCAACAACATTATGCATAACAGTACAAGTACAACTGTGCACATATATGTGCAGCACATAAAAGGGAAAAGGAAGAGGAAATCAATGTTATGCAAAAGGAAAGATAAAATGGACGAGCTCAATTGCTTTCTCTGCCAAGATTAAATAAAATTATTTGATGGGATCATGGGAGTTTATTGAACTACAGAAAACCCTCAAACGATGCAGACTCTCATGAACGGCAGGTGGCAGGTGTCTGAAAGAAAACAATCACTCGAGCGCCAAGGCAAAACAAGCACTAAACTCATTGCATCAAATGCAGCTGGATCATTGTCCAATACTGTCCCATCTCCTCCTGAAAATTTAGACCATAGATTGTTACAAACTCAAATAGGCCTCTATATGATTTTTTTTTTTTTACAGGAAGCAAAAGATATGAAGAATCCAAGCTTAAGCTCATTATATTTCAATTCTATAGCTTTTAGTTCAGCTAAGGCCCCCCCTCTTTCATCCTGGCAAATGCACAAAATGTTGAGATATTATACACTAACATTCATCACTAAAAACAAAATTGAAATACCAAATCACTGAGCAAGCTTAAGATACTTACAGATTCTGCGCGCCTCTTCTTTAATTCATTACAATGATAAACAAGTTCTGAGAACCTCTTCTTACTGCTTTGAAGATCAGACTCAAGTTCTCGTTGCACATTCGTCAGCTGTTCGAAGAATTACATCAATATTGAGATGAAAACTATGCTAAGATAGAAAAGGATGTTAGAAAACAAAACCACCTGATTTCCAGCACAGCTAAGAAGGCTGCAAAAGTATACCTAGAATTACATCATAAGAGCAATTAATTATCTAGAAATAGAGGAAATCAACATATTAATTTGGGAAAAATTTTTACTTACAGATGTTCCAATTTTGTCTTTTGAAACAAGGTCATCATCCACCAAACTTTGGACAACATCTTTGACAGATTGGGTAATTACGCCTTTCTGGGGCCCACTTTTTCAAGCTCCTTAAGCTAAAACCATTGTAAGAAAGGCATGAAATCAATAAAATTTCAAGCTTTAGGCATATCTAACAACAACTTTTCAATAAACTGATACACTCACAAGGAAGAAGTCTTGGGGTTCATAAAATATATGGAGAATCCTCTCCCTCTCTTCTTCCAATGAAAGACCTCATTTATTCGACTGAATCACAGTTGAAAAAGTAAAAATCTTAAAAGTTAGGGGAATTTCATAGGAAATTTCCATATATCAAAAAATTTAAAGGATATTATAGCATTAATTAAAACAACGTTAGATTCAACTAAATCTGATAATCTAAGTTTGGCTGCTGAGAAAATGAAGGAAAATAGCAGAAAAGAAAAGAAAAAGAGAAAAGTAGGGATTAGAGAAATTTGATTTTACCATTGCGATGATCCTTTTTTCTGAACAAAGGCTCAGCTGAAATGGAAAACGGAAACTGGTGATCGGAGGAAAGGTGTTTGAAATAAGACCCCAGATAGGCGTTTGCTTCTTTTGGCGGGAATTTGTCACGGCTATCGGTGTTGGATGGGCAAATTTAATCAAATACCCTTGCTTTCTTTACATATTTACTCTTTTGGGTTTTTTCACTTTTCTTTTTTTAAATAATACTTGGAATTTAATTGTTCAACTATGAGCTATACATAGCCCATTGGTTTCTTAAGCCTTTTAGTTATCGGCCATGGCTATCAAATTATAGTAATAATTTGGATCAATAAATTATTTAGCGTCTTCAATTCACTTAAATATAGATTGAGTTTGAATTTAATTTAAAAAAATTATATTATAAGCTCGACTCAACCCATAAATAACCTTAATCATATATATCATAATTTTTAAATTTACAAACAATCCAAATCTTGCTTAGCCACTGTCAGATCTTAGTAGTTTTCCACATGGTAACAAGAACTGTTACCCCTTAGCACCTGCAGCTGGAAAGGGCAGTTTATATATTTGATTGGAGCCTCGTTCTTGCATGGAAATTATGATGGTGATGATAAGCACCCAGAATTTGATCTTGATCTTGATGTTAGTCTCCGGTTATCTGTTAAATTCAGCAATGCTTCCGATAAAAGTTTCTTAATATTTTAATGAGACCATTAACTTGACTTTAAGTGGATTAATTGGCATGATATCTGCTTCAATTGGTAACCTCTCATCACTGGATGCCCTGTAAATATACATGTCATAGCACTCATATTGTTGAATCACATTTCTGCACTGATCCTGAACCAGATTTTCACAAAGCTCCCAATGCATATAATGCATCATTTTCTGCCAGGGATTTGTCAAACAATCACTTAACTGGACCAGTTCCTGAGTTTCTGAAAGAACTATTAAATCTCTGAAGTTCCGGTAAAGTTATAGTGCATTTGGAGTGTAATAGCAGAACAAGCATCTGCAATAATAAAATCACATGATGTCTTTATGGGAAGTATTGTTGATCAAAGGCTGCATGGAGAATTTGATTGAATTCTGTCTGGAAAGCTTTGGAAGTGGCAGTGGCATGTACTACACCTAGTTCCTTCCATTGAGCTACAGTAAGCTTTTGTGTTACTGGAGCTAAAACGGTGCTTGGCCATGGAGTTATCTCACAATAAGGAAAGAAGGCAAGGCGTTCAGTGTATTCCATTATATTGGCACTGCCACTGAATCCTTTACTAGTTTATCTGCTAGGTAGCATACATGATTTGTACAACTTCTTTCTCCAGAAATCAAATTGGAATATTCTGTCATCTCTTGCAAAGTTAACCAAATCACATGATCTTGATTTTGTAATTTTCCTTGATTTCTGACTTAATTCATCTAAACATCGTTATCAGAGTTAAAATTTGGTAAAATCATTTTCATTTGGCATGTTTATCACTACTGGCATCCCCATGGTAGATTTTATTGATATTGCCAACCCCAACACCAACCCCCCCCCCCCCCCTCCCCCAGTTCTTTTCCACGACAATTTCCACCAATTTGACTTCACAAAGTTTATAAAAGGACTTGTCAAAAGGGGATAACACATTTCAAATTTGGGGACAACATCTAATTGATGTGTAAAAGAGACAAGATAGAATCATATAACCAGAGAATTAATAATATATGATTCTTTAGTTGACTTGGAGTCATCCAAGTACAGCCAAGGGATTGAACCAAGCTTTTAAGGTTCCCACAAATTTTACCGGAGAGAGATGTCTATTTTAGAAAATGGGATTATTCCTTGGAAATCTCTAATGAACAAAGAAACTTCAGGTCATTCATAAATTTAGAGCAGATGGATTCAAAGAGCTGAGATTTTAAAGGTGATTGTTTCTTTAGAAAACTGAGATTCCCATTTGTTGAAAATTACACATGACATATAACAGTTTTTGAGCCATTTCTACGGTAATCCTGTCGTTGGAGAATGAATTATTTTGTTTACATAGGATGTGACGAAAATGCTTGACAGCCATAACAGAAGCTTCTGTATGCCTTGTGGAATGAACTCATAATATGTCCTACAATGGCTGCTAAAAGAGTCAAATTCACATGGTGAATATTTATTTATTTATATTTTATCTGACAAATGTTTCGAACACATTGATTCAGACGTTTCAGAATTCTTGGCTGTGTCGAGCCTGGATATGGAAAAGATTGTATGTTTGCTGGACCCTACGTCTGAATGCATGATCCACGTCTACTTAAAATCATTAAACTAATTAATGCAAAAAAAAAAAAAAAGCTTTTGAAAATTAACAGGATGAAATTAATAATCTAATATAGAATTTATATTTAATGTATTAATAGTATATAACTTTCGTACACTATTAATAAATAATTCGTAAACACCTTATTATTAGATAAATATAAAAATATGTACACCATCATTCTATCAAATATAAAATTTAATAGAGAATAATAAAAAAATTATCTTTAAATACTATATAATATTATTGCATCACATAAAATTTAACAAGTAATATTTAAAGATCTACATGATAAAATAACGAGTTAAAATAAAATTTAAAGATCCATGTGATCACTGATATTAAAACTAACTCTTAACTCATTCGACTTTACCCCAAGTGCCCTAATAAAGATAGGTAAAGTGGGTCAATCTGGTCACTTAACAAAGTATTGTGATCACTATAGAAGAATAGGTTTTTATTAGTATTTTTTTTCATGTTTAGCTAAACGATTAGCGATATTTATCAAAAACGCCGTTAAGAACGTCGACTATACTTGTGTTGAAAAAAATAGTGACATTTTAGAAAAAAAAACAAAAACATTAATTTAGCGACATTTTTGAAAACAAACGCAGCTAAATTGCCTAGAATTAAAGGTGTTTGTGTAAAAAAGTCACTAAATTTAGCAGCATTTTGGGATACAAACATCGTTAATTTTAAGTAATTTAACGACATCTGTATCTAAAAACATCTTTAAGTTATTGATTTAGTAGTGTTTGTAAATAAAAATATTTCTAAATTTAATGATGTTTTTCACTACAAATGCCACTAAATTAAAAATTTTACTTTTTTTTATATCTTTTCATATTTACTATTATAATTAAATAAAAAATTATTGAAAAAAATAAAAAATGAATTTAACTTCATAAACTAAATATTATAAATATTTAAATATCTAAATACATAATTTGTTTTAGTATGCATAGAACACAAAATTTAATATAATAACATTAAAATTATTTCAGTTTAATGAATCTTTTTCTCATTAAAATCTCCTTTCCAATCTTTCATACTCTTGCCTACGTGTAACTTCAACATGCTACCATTCTTCCCACTTCTCTACTAGCCCATATATTTCCAACATTTTCACCAACTTTGACATTGCTAGATAAACTCTAGTAAAGCTTGAGTACAAAGCAATGCAACTAGGATCATTGCCTCCACCTCCTAGATGTTGTAATTTTTATTAAGATTTCGATCTCGAGAAAGGATTCTTATATAAATTAAAAGAAATTCTAACCCCAAATGGCCAAAGCCACTGAGACAGAATACAATGAGGGATCTAACCAAAAGATTTACCTTTTATGGTGACAAAGGTTATAACACTGAAAATTGCATCAACCTGAAAAATGAGTTTGAAACTGTGATAAAAAAAGGTCAGCTGTGAAGGTTTATAAAGTAGTGAAGATAAGGCCAGCCAAGAACAAATTATAGACAATACCAAAGAGAGCCCACCTGATGTAGAGAAGAAAGGCTAAAAAAGAGAAAAAAAATCGAAAAGACAAGGTGAGGCAAGAAAAAGGTCAAACTAATAACAATAAGTCGATTATCGAAATGATTAATATGATCATTAGAGGTAGCTTTACCTCGGCCAAAAGGAAATCCAACCTAGGCATGGTTATAACAGTGGGCACCATGGCAAAGTGAAAAAAAAAAATTAGAGAAATTAGCCAATCTCATTCAGCTCGGAAGACCTTGAAAGAATCCAACACCCTTATGATGATGCTATAATGATTATGATCATAGTGTATAACTATGTAGTCAAGAGAATCTTGTTCGACAATGGGAGTTCAATCGATGTCATGTACTACGGCACCATAAAAAATATGAAAATTGGTGAAAATCAATTACAGTCGATCATCATAACATTGGTGGGATTCGAGAATGAACAGGAGCCTGTGAAAAGAGTAATCAAACTACTGATCTCTTTGGGGATAAAACCTAAAACAATCATCTCGTTCATAAAATTTATGGTACAACATGATATAAGGCCAACCTATCCAGTCTATTATGTGGCTTATAGGCCCAGTTCCCCATCTAAAAGTAAAATTTTCAACACCAATAAGGTTAGAGAGGTTAGAGGAGACTAGTCCACGACACGTCATTGTTATGTCACAATAATAAAAGGGAGGACTGAGAAGCAGACCGGCAGTTCAGTCGAGAATAAAAGCATTAAAAAGGAGAAAACAACGAAAGCTGACAAAAAGCAAAAAGTCACAAGCAAGAACATAAAATAAAATGGTTCCGACGTAATTGAACAAAAAGACATAATTGATTAAAGTTCGGATTAGGATGAAAATCGACCTGAGTTAGTCGAAGATCTTGAAATAATTTTGTTCTAGGATAGCATTCCTAAAAATATATGCAAATCGAAGCTAAACTTCAACATAAGGATCAGTTAATTCAACTCCTAAAAGATAATGTCAACATGTTTACTTGGACATCATTCGATATGCTTGAGATTGATATTGATGTAATGGTTAATAGGCTGCACATTAATCTCGAGGTAAAATTAGTTCGACAAAAAAAAAATCTTTGCCCTAAAAAGACAATAGGTTATCAAGAAGGAGGTCAACAAATTATTACTAACAGACTTAATCAGAGAGATCTACTACCCTGAATGGATAACCAACATGGTCATAGTAAAAAAGCACAATGAAAAATGAAGAATATACATTGACTTTACCAACCTGAATAAAGCCTACCTGAAAAACAGCTTTTTTCTCTATAGCATAGATTGGCTAGTGGATAATAGTGCCAATCATAGCCTTCTCAGTTTTATGGATGTTTATTCTAGTTACAACCAAATAAAAATGCTAAAAAATGATAATGAAAATATAGTCTTTATTATTGAGAAAGGCTTTTACTATTACAAGATAATGTCTTTCGGATTAAAAAATGCAAAGGTGACCTATCAAAGGTTGGTCAACAAGATGTTTAAAAATTAAATCAATCACAATATAAAAATATATGTGGACGACATGATAGTCAAAAGCAAGAACTCAATTAAGCACTTGAAAGATCTCAGAGAGACTTTCAACACCTTAAGAAAGTATAATATAAGACTTAACCTAAGTAAATGTGCTTTTGAGTTCACGTTAGGTAAGTTCCTTGGTTATGTGATCAACAAAAGAAAGATGGAGATGAACCCAAAAAAGGTTCAAGCAATCCTAAACATAAAGGTATCGACCTTAGTAAAAAATGTAAAAAGGTTAACTGGTAAAATAATTATCTTAAACTAATTCATGTCCAAGTCGATAGAACAACGTCTGCCATTCTTCAAAATTTTCAAAATATCTTGGACTTCAAGTGGATTCTTCAAAGTTAAAAAATATTTAAAAAACTCAAAAAGTTTTTATCCTCTCCACCTATTTTGTCTAAATTAAGGTTTGACAATACTTTATACTTATACTTAAACACCAAGCAATTAGCTCGATTTTGGTTTGAAAGGAAGAAAGAAAATAAAAATCGATGTATTTTATGAACAAGGTATTAACGAGGCCAGAAATCAACTATAGTAATATAGAAAAATTAACCTACAAGGTTCTCACTTCGGTTAGAAAACTTAGGTCATATTTCTAAGTCTATAAGATTCTCGTATTGTCCAATCAACCACTAAGACAGGTTTTACAGAAGCTCAAAATGTTAAGGAGGCTAATCAAATGGGCAATAGAGCTTAACGAATTCAACTTGCACATTCTACCCAAGTGGCAATGAAATCTCAAGTGCTGGTAGATTTCATTGCAGAGCTTACCTTGGGCCACCTTAAAAGAAAACCTAAGAAAAAAATAGATACCTTAGATAAGAAAAGTTAGAAGCTTTTTGTTGACAGATCAGCCATGAACCATAGTGGAAGAGTTGATTTTATTCTGATCAGCTCGGAAAGACTGCAATTTTCATACATCTTGATATTCAAGTTTAGGACTTCTAATAATTAGGTGAAATATGAGACACTGATAGTTGATTTGAGGTTGGTCATCTAACTCAACGTTGAATATATAACCATATATAGCGACTCCCAGCTAGTGGTCAACCAAATAAATAAGGAGTTCAAAGCTCGAAAAAATTAAATTTAAAAATATATGGACAATGTGATAGCCTTAGTGGCTGATTTCAAGAAAATTGAGGTGAAAAAAATACCAAAGTCAAAAAATTCATTAGCAAACTCTTTACTAAGTTGGCTTCAGGAATAACAACAAACAGCCTGAACCAAGTCTCAGTAGAAGAGTCGACATACAAAAACACCGAAGATAAACTCGTAGGACAAATCATAGAAAAAAATGGATGACATCGATCAAAGCATATATGACCATGAAAACGCTACTAGAAGATAGAATTTAAGCTAAAGCACTGATAAGAAAAGCTTTTCGATATACGATAATTAAGAAAAAATTATATAAAAGGTCTTTTAGCCTGCCTTATCTAAGATATGTTAATGAAGAAGAGGTAGACTGCATCCTGTGAAAAATTTACGAAGAAATATGTGAAAGTCACCTTGAACCTTAGCCATTAGCTTACAAAATGCTCAGACAGGGCTATTATTGGGCCACTATCAAAAGGGTGCAACTAAACTAGTAAAGATATGTAATAAGTGTTAGAGATTTACTTACGTGCAATATATCTCTTCAATTAAACTAACATCTATCATCAACTCGTAATCCTTCATGCAATGAAAAATAAACATATTCAGACTGTTCACCTCAACTACAGGCCAGAAGAGATTTGTCTTAATAACAATATATTATTTCACAAAATGGTTACAAGCCAAAGCTTTAACCACTACTATAAAGGCTTAAGTGGAAAATTTTGTGTGGAAAAATATAATTTGCAATTTGGCATATCTCGATTATAATAACAGATAACGGTAAATAATTTAAAATTTTGAGGTTTAAGGAATGGTGTTTAAACTTTTACATTAATCTTAGATTCACATCGATTGCCCACTATCAGTCCAATAGACAAGTCAAAGCTATAAACAAGATAATATTAGAAGCTCTAAAGAAGAAACTCAATGCAACAAAGGAAAAACGAGCCAATGAGCTATCAAGCGTGCTATAGGCCCTGAAGATAAACACAAAGGTACCAATAAATGAAACCTTATTCCATCTGGCATTTAAAACGGAGACTATGGTACCTATTGAGATCTTTTTTTGAGCTTAAAAGTTAAATTAAGATTAAAAAAAAAACAAATAAAAAAGCACTTAAAACTAACCTAGACCTTATCAAAGAATAGAGGGACATATCCTTAACATAAATAGTAATTTATTAGCAAAATGTGGCAAGTTATTATAATAAAAGAATCTTACATAAGCACATCAAGAAGGGTGATCTGTTACTTAGAAAAGTTGAAGCCTTAGAAGTAAATAATTGAAATGAATAATTAGCCCCGACCTGAGAAGGACCATATGTAGTTAAAGAGATCATCTATGATGGACCTATAAACTATAAGATATGAATGGTAACGTCATCCCAAGGATGTGAAATGCAAATAATTTAAAGATTTACTTTCAATAACTTCATCTAAATCAAGCTCACACGTGTATTTTGTGCTCGAATATAGAAATCAAATTATACTCAATAAGCTTACATCTACTGATCTAACAAAATTTGATCTAGAACTTAAATAGATTCTCAAGTTAATTTAATCTGAGCAATTACGTAAATTCTCAGTTTAGTTAATCAAGCTCAAATTTCTTTGATTATCCATGCTTATACTTAGTACAAATAAAGAAAAAATTATAACAGAATTGAGCTGAAGCTTAGATTGAATTGAACAAAATTTTTTATTTCATTTTTTATTAAGTACAAATGATGTCAGATAGATTATTCCTATCCGAGGTCATTGCAAAAACTGACCTCATGCATTAGCAAAAATTTACAAAAGTTAAAAATAAAAAAATCATGTGTCATCCATATCAGCAGTAATAGTAGGAGCAGCATTCCTATTAACAAGAGTAGCAATGATGACTTCAACCTCTCTGGCCTTCTCTACCTCATCCCTAGCACCATCATCATCATCTTTTTTTTCTTTTTTTTTTTTCTCTTTGAACTGATTTAGAAAAGACTTCAATCTGATATTGTTGATATCAATATCAAAAAGATCAAGATTGAGGGTGAGAAATTTAAATTATACCTTATCCTTAACCAACTAAAATCACTAAGCACATTTTTTTTGGATAATTGCACCTTCATTTGAAGGCACTTGTTGGAAACTTTAAACTATTTCATAACCTTCTTAGCTCTTTCTCCCTCTTCTCTTTAGCCTCCAACTCAAACCTTAATTTTGCTATCTCGACCTGTTCTTTTTTTTACTCAGTTGAGGTTTTATCAATCGAGATGGCTTTTAACTTTGTTGTTAGCTCATTGTTTCTCTTCGTCAACTCAGCTTCCTTTTATGAGACGTGTTGAGATTGAAACTGACATTGCCCAACGTGTTAAAACAATTTTTATGCTTTTCAACCATGACAAGATAAGCATGGTGGAGGGCTTGGCTAGTGTTCTCTAAGGGTAAAGGTGAAAACTTTTATTGCACCGCACGAAAAGAACTTAGACTTAAAAAAATTAAAAATAATAAGAAACCAAGCTAAGGTCAGGTAGTACTCATCAAGATGATGGATCACAATCTTGTAGAACCTTCTTGTCATGTCAAAATTCATGGTAAGGTCATCGATTAGAGCATACTCCAACCTCATTAAAATCTTTTTCGAGCTGGGCTTTAATAACTTAGCCTTAAGGTTCTCAAGGATGGAAAATGAAACCTTTACCTGTAGGTTTTTTGTAAGAGAAAGAGGTGTTGGTGCTAATGTTAAAGACAGATCCTGGCCATCTCTAGCATTTGTTTTTCAAGCTACGAGAGAGCGATGCAATGAGGTTTGATGACCTTGTCTTCTCCGTAAGACGGGGCCTCGAGTTGACTTTTATTTTGGTTTTTATTGAGTTAAGGATGTGCTAGTACAAGTCGAAGTCAAAGTCACCGTTCGTTGTCATCTTTGAAAAATTAAGCTAACAGTTAGATAAAATTAAGTTAAAATAAAACCTTACAAGGTTACCTTAAATCTACTCTAATACTTCATCTTAGTTATTATATCGAGAGAAATCAGTTCTTGGGTATCAATGATGAGCTCTTTTTATGGATATACTCTAAAATTTTATCTCAATTTAAGAAATCTATGATAGAAAAAACCATCGATGCATTCATAAAAGTGTCAGACATACTTCTTATCTCTCAGGTCTCAACCTCAGGAGTAGCCTCAACCCTAGGCCTACCATCTTTATTTATTTTTTTTCTTTTTAAGGCAAAAGAAGAACAGCTTTAAATCTTTTATTGAACTTGAGCAATCGATAAATAATTTTTTATTAGATCAAGCTATTATGTAGTATCACCTATTATTGTTATGGTGCTTTTAAGAGAAAAGAATTTCCTAAATAGAAGAAGAGAATAAATAATGTTTAAATGCTAATAAAAAAAGATAAAGGTAATTATGTACCATACAAAATTGAGAGTAAGCTGAGTGGTAGTTAAATTATAAGAATTAAAAATAAAAATAAATAAAAAATAAAATAAAAACCTCAAGCCAACCATAAAATAATCCTAATATACATAAAATTGATGTGGCTTCAATCTATCAGTGACTCAGTTGGAAGAGTTTGGCATTATTATACTGTACCCTTTTCTAAGAAAAAAAAGTCATCATTAGAGCATGAACGTGATAAACTGAACACATGTTAGGATAGTCTTTAAAATTTGCCATATCCTTTAGTTTACTCATCATATCCTTGGAGATCATGACAAGGTCACAGAGAGTATATACAAGAACCTCGACCAGTTCATCCTACTTCATAGAATTCCTCTCTTTGCCATCACTTTCTCTGACTAAGGTACTCCATTCTTGTTATTCTTCCTCTAAACCCTTTTCATTAAAATCTCCATTGTCAGAAAACTCTAACTCCTGAACAAGAGCAAAATTTTAAGGTTGAATTGTGGCTGAGAATAACTCAATTTTAAAAAAAAGAAAGATGAGGTGAAAACACCTCAGAAGAGGAAAAGATCTCGACAAGAATTGATAGGGTGAAATGGAAGTGACAATGGGAGCATTGATAGAAGAAAGAGTAGAAGTAGAAAAAAATTGATGTTATCGAACCCCAGAAGGGAGAATAGTCAAAAATAAAAGAAGGTCGACCATAAAAGATGGATCAACCTGAGAAACAAAAAAAGGTGATAGATTTTGTTGGTCTAAGTCTATCTGAGCATACAACTATTTTATGCTCAAGATCGTTCTCCTCTTGCTTGAGCATTTTTTTCATTACATCATTACCTTTCCTTGGACATTAGGTTGAACCAATAGGTTATCCTCTCATAATTATAACCTCTGATGATTGGTGGAATCAAATCATTGTTGTCTTACTTACATTGACCTCCCTTAGGTTCTACTCTATAACTCCCAACCTCTTCAAAACTGACGCTAGAAGAGATAGTTAATAATATGTACCAAAAAAAGTGTAAAAAAATTTTAAGGCCAAAAAGCTTTTAAGGTCAAAAAATTTAGATTGGATTGAGAACACAAAAAGTAGAAAGGTGAAAAACTAAAGCCCCAACACCCCTTTATATAGCCACGTAACAGATCAAAAAAAATAGCTCAGATCATGCCACATGTTAAAATAAAAATGAGCTAACGTCTCTTCGTCTTTTTTGTCCAAATTTTTTTGCTCAAATTACCTCTCTCCTTAGTTAATGTCGTCAGACTGACCAAATCGGATGAATTATAGATCAGATCGACCAGACTATACAACTCCTCAAACTAGCTGAACACCCAACTCGTTGCTAGAGTTCAAAGTAAAAACCCAAATTCAAATTCTTGAAATAAAATACAAGCTCACATTAACCAAACGAACTCCATTACCAACCTCGATAATTTTGAACAATTAACAACTTGACGACCTTTAAGTCGACCATACATTTAACACATGACGTACACATAAGATCAAATGCTTACCAAATTAGACCACTCCTTTAAGCTATTTATCTTCCGATATCGATCTTTCCTATGACGTCGACTCTAAAGAATCATGTTTCATGTCATCTTTCTCTACCTACTTGACCTACATGGAATGCACTGATCATATGAGTAGTCTAATACTCAAACTACTTGATAAGGGCATAGAATATTAGAGGCATTTAGTGGTCAAAAGGGCATGATAGTCTTTTTTCATGTTAAAAGCCTTTAACAGATAACCTAAGGTAATTTTGACATTTACACTGACCTGACATGTCATGTCGATCTAACATTCTTAGTGACATGTCAGCTCAGCAATGTCCTTATTGTCCCCTAATGGTCCCCTATCACCTATTTATAAATATGAAAGTCTAGGCACCATGAAGGAAACAAACACTATTCTATCTTCTCCCTATTACTCTCTTTTGATCTCATCCTTTTTGACTTATGCGTCCGAGTGTAAACGTAAAAAACACTTCTTACTTTTATCTTTAATCACTATTTTCTTCTGTCTTTTCAAAAATATCCTAAGACTGGAACTCAACACAAATAAAAGGCTAATTTTTTTTAATATTTAAATTATAAACCAAAATGGGTATTACACATAAACCAGGATTCAAAAATGAATTAAAAAAAAAAAAACCAATGTGTAATCTTTCTTTTCGTGCTAAAGTCAACAAGGGCATGTGCTAATCAATATTTAATTCAAAGACATGCCATCAAAATGCAATACATGCAATAAATTTTGAGATCAAAATCAAACAAAAAAGTAAGGGTGTTCATAATTTGATTTTAATTAAATTAAATATTAAATCGATTTAATTTGATTAATTAGTGGGTTATCGAATTAATTTTAATTGATTAATAAAAATGAATTTGCAAAAAATTCTGTTTTTGGTTAATTTGGTTCGAAAACCAAATTAACTAAAATTTTAATCGAAATATAAAAAATTGTAAATATAAAATGAAAAATACATGAAATAAATTATTTTATTTCATAAATTATTAGAGTTTTTAACATAATACTTTGATATTTGAATATTTTGTTAAATAACTTTATTTCGTTTAATTAAAATATTAAAAATTAAAAATTAAAAATATAATTTAACTTAAATATATTTATTATTCAGTTAAATTACAAAATTAACTGAACTAACCAAATTAAAATCGGTAAATTAATTTTTAAAATTAATAAGTTTGATTAAGTTAACAAAAATTTTAAAAATATATTTAGTTAATTTAATTTTAAATAGTTCAAGTTAAATTAATTGAATCCACCGAATAAACAACCTTACCAAAAAGTATATCAAAGCAACAAATATAGCACAAATAAAAAAAGTTGTTTTTCTGCTTTTTGTTCTTTGTTCATCTTATTTTGGTTCTATTGTTTAGAATGGAGCACAGGAAAGTTCAAGGAAGCAGCAGGGTCCAACTTCCAAGAAGGGGAGGAAGGCTTCTTGACAAGAGTTGGGTCTACAGCATTGACTCGAGGCAAAGTGACTAGAAATTGTTGTATATGGTCACCATTTTTCTAGTAGAGATCAAAGTGAAATGCTAGAAATGAAAATGAATCCAGTATTAAGACTAACCCGTGGGCATCAAATTTCCAATAATAATATCAAACTTGTCCAAACGAGTAGAACCTTGACTAAAACATTTTGACCCCACTGGCCGTTTGACCTCAAGGGGCAAGGGCTTCGATTTTCGTTCAGACTGACCATTCCATAACGAAAATTGAAGTTTCTCCACTATGGATGTGTGAATTCAAAGCCAGGAGTTTGAAGAATGTGGCTATGGTAAAGAAACTTTGATCCTCCAGTAGAACTTAAGTTATAGATCATATATAGAAATAGGTGATGGATTTCAAAAACACATGCTTCTTCATAAAACTCTTTATCAAACACTCGCCATGTATGATAATGTTAAAGCAATCACGTTCTTGATTTTTCCACCATAATTAATTAATTAATCGATAGATGTTGAAGAGAATTAAGGATAAGATGAAGTAATTTGGTTGATTTCAAATTTTGTCATCTCCAAGTCGAGAGAAAGATAATGAATACATGAATATTTTATAACTTTTGGGCTCCTTTGTGAAGCCATAATTCACGACTTGACTGTTGAAAGTTGCCTTTGATTTGTTTTTAACGTTTTTTCTGGTAGATTTTCTAGATTAGACAGCCATTATCATCCCTAACTCTTAACATAAAAAAGAGGGCTACTTCACTATGAATGATAACATATGAATTGAAACTAATGTGAGGGGTGTCAATTACCAAAAACGACTCAACCACTTAGTCTCGTGGGACTTCTAAAACAAGGCCGACGATAGATGTGAATGTCATATAAGTCTTTCCATTTGAAGTGAGTTTTACGTTTGATCAAAAGGGTGAAGTCCGAGTTAGCAGCACATCAATATATAAACAAGAAAAAAAATGTTACTATAAGTTATTCATTACATAAGCCTGCTTATTGATCATATATTTTGTCTAGAATAAACCGAAAAGATAAAATCCAATTACTTTCCTGCAGGCAACAACCCTTTATTCTATTTCCTTTAAAGTATAATCTTTGCTTGAAACTTGGGAGATCTAGAGGCGAACGGCAGTATATACCATTAATTAACGTGTAAATAAACCTGATTTCGAATACTCTCTAAAGACCAGCACAAGAAAATTATCCTAAAAATGAAATTTAGATAGGGAAAGAAGAGTGAGAGGGTCTCATGCAACAGCTATATGTGGTCACCGTCAGATGTAGACGTTTTCTTTAACTTTAAATTGGCTTAACCAATGCAACTTTCGTGACCACTGACCAGTCAGAAGCTAATACTCACAAATTTCGTTGACTGCGTTCCCTCGTGTTCATGAACATTTCACCCTAACAATGAAGCAAAAACTTATATAAACAGTAAAACTAAGGCTCCACTGCCAAAGAATAAAATATTATAGTATATTGGAAATAGTACAAACCACGTAACTTCATAATTCTACTAGTTGAACTTTTAGTATCTGTTACATTAGACACTTCCTATTTCCACCATAACTTAACATAGCCTGGTAAATATCTATTATAACTTACAAGAGTTATTGTCTCCATTTCCCTTTATAAAAAACAACTTTTTCCCACCCTCATTTTGAGTAAATTCGAGGCAGCATTGATATGCTTGGACTAAATTAAGGTTAATAACTGTTAGCCAGCGATGTTGTAGAAGAAAAGATCACTATTTATTTCTTGAAAGTTAGAGCCATTGAAAAGGTATTGAGGGTCCTGAAAATCAAGATCCATTAAGATTCCTTGATCTTCAGCACCTCCAATGCTAGACCAAGCAGTATAACTGTTCTCCAAAAGAAAGGAAGATGAATTGGAAAGACTTGAAACTTCTTGAGAAGATGACATACTGTAATTGTTATTGGCAGTACTCGAGATATATTCCATAAGCCCTGGCAGTGGAAACTGATCAATTGGGTCCAAAACTAGCCCTGGATAATCATAATTTTGCTGGAATTTCATGTCTGTCATATAAGAAGATGATGCACTGCCATTTGCATTCAAGTAATAATCTGAATTCTCATTAGCATTAGCTTCAGCTTCAGCAGGAATTGAGGCAGAAAATTGACCTGAGATGATGCTGTCAGTAATTGTTATTTCATTCTTGCTGTTTTTGTCGATTCCTATCTTTCCTGCCAATAATCTTTTCTTCAACTTAGTGTTCCAATAATTCTTCACATCATTGTCAGTTCTTCCTGGCAGTCGGGCAGCTATGACAGACCACCTTAACCGAGAACATATAGTATTAAGTTATTCAGATATAACCAAAACCATAAAAAAAAGGGAAAAAAAAAAGTAACTAAACATTTAAGTGTTGAATTGACTTGCCTACTTCCTATGCTACTATAGAGGGAACATATAATGTTGTCTTCCTCCTCGGTAAAGCCTCCATGCTTGATGTCTGGCCTGAGGTAGTTAAGCCACCTTAACCGACAACTCTTGCCGCAGCGTTTGAGGCCTAAAATATAGTAGAAATTAATTATCAACAAACAGCAAGAAAATACATACATATATACATCCTGCCAAGCTTTGAAGAAGTATGGCATGAAATTAAAGAATGTTTCAGGAACAATAATCATCGCTTGTTTTCAACGAAAATCATCATTGGCGTTAACCCCAAGGTCTAAGAAAGAAGTACAGATGAGGAGAAGACAGAGGAAAGAGACCTGCTTTGCGGGGAAGGGCAATCCAATTGCCTCCAGTCCCATGTTTCTCAAGGTAGTTTCTGAGAGTGTTATCTTCATCAGGTGACCATGGCCCTCTTTTCACGTTGGCTTTGTCACAGCATGGAGCTCTTCCCATTGAAACCACTTAGCGATCACACAAATTCAAGCAAAGCACAAAGAGAAATTGAGAGACAGAGAGAGGGAGAGACAGCGCTAAAAAAATGCTAGAGCCACCGATTGCTTGGTATGGGACATGACGTGGTCTTAAAGCTTGATAAAAACTTTAGGAAACTCGACTTTTCCTACTCTTTCATATAAAAAAACCAATAGGTTTATTTCTTCAAATTTTTTGGTATAGTGCATTTTTGTCGTGGGTTTCTTTGTTGGAGAGCCAAGTCAACGCGAGTGCTTGAGAGTTGAAAAGCACGGAAATTTCATGCTCCTGCTGTCATCTGATCTGGCAAACTCATTTGGCAGTTTTTTTTTTTCTTACATATGCAGAGACGAAACAGAGGTGAAGTACTTTTACCTTTGATTAAATTTTACGCGGTTTCTGCTTGTCTCATTGGCCATTTTTTTTTGTGAAAATAAAAAATGCTTTGCTTCGGCCTTAGTAAAACATTAATTAGTGGTGTCCATTTTGGGTTGCCATGATTGATTAAAAAAATTAGCTCATGTGATGGACTGTTTCAACTTAGCTTGTTATCATTCAACGTGTCTTGCGAGAATGATTTATGAAAGTTAAAGAATACAATTCAGCGTAGCATATGATTCATAATTCTAATAAATTTTATTGTGTCTAGTATAATATCATTTTTTGTATAGCATGCTTCATTAATAATTTTTTATATTTTTTATAAAATTTAATTTTTTTATTTTTTCATATGCCACGTATTAACATTAATCCTTATGGTTCATACCATATTAATTCATTTGACTCAAAATTTTTAATATAATATAACACAAATATATAAACCATTCTTGGCACAACCTACGACCATAAGAGTAAGTCGTGTCAAATACGATCAAAATCTTACCTTACCGTGTCATGTCTGACACCCAGCCCATGTACTACCTTTAACATTAATTGTCAGTACAAATGCCCTTTATTAATGAATTCAATATTTTGCAAAGAGTGAACGCAGTATCACAGCAATGATTGAAATTAAAAAAAAAAAAAAAAAAAGAAATGATGCTCCAATAGTTTATTTGATTTATATGTTCATTTATGAGAAATAGTATTTAGTAAATTTAAATTTTATTTATCGTCCTTTTATTAATCATAAGATTAAGATTTTTAAAAAAATAATTGAACCACAATACAGTTTGGCCTAAATAATTGGTCCGTTGTCTTAACTCATAGATGCTTTGAATATATTATTATTATTCCAAAATTGGCCCAGTAGATAGTAAAATAAAAAA
This sequence comes from Durio zibethinus, assembly GCF_047325235.1. NCBI lineage: Eukaryota > Viridiplantae > Streptophyta > Magnoliopsida > Malvales > Malvaceae > Durio > Durio zibethinus. The sequence continues at coordinate 23,024,362 of NC_143174.1, forward strand.
ATCTTCAACCTCCCTAACAAAAAGAAATGTCTTGGACCAATAGCCTTCCAACCCATTTTCTGGACATAATGGGCTCTGCCCAAAGTACTTAGGTCTAGGATGTCAAAATTAGTAAAAAGATCAGAAAGCTTCTTCAACTAAGAGATTGGGGTTTGGAGACTGGGAAATAAAAATGAATTGAGATGAGTTCCAAAAATCACTTGAAATGAGAAACATTAGGATGCATTTTGCTGCATCTATATTCCAACTAGCTAGCCTGTGAAATCTCCTTCGCGACTGGTTACCTGATTCCAGCAAATTCAAGCTCGTTTGCTTATAAAAAGTTCTCCACACCTTTGAGACTTGAGAGTGCCACATTTTGGAGCTTTTAGCCATGCATTGGATTAGAAGTTTAATGTTGCTAATTATTTCATTTGTTGGTTAGACCAACTTGTTCCTTTTTTCATCAAGTAAGGATGTCAATTTTATTTATATTTAATTAAAAATTTTAATTTTTTATTCAAATGATAACGAAAATATACATTAAATTTTAAGTATAGGAATGGATATAATTTTAAATTTTTTATCGAATACGATAACAAAAACGAATAAAATAATACCCATCATATTTGTACTTATATCTTATATATATTTTTATATATATTTAGTAAATAAATGTTTTATTAAATAAGATATTTTTATTTTAGATTAATTAGAATTAATATATGTTTATTTAAAATATATATTAATATATATTGATAAAAAATTCCATAAATGTGTAAACTATAAAAATAAAAAAGTTAAAAACATAAATATTTATTTTTAATTTTTTTAAAAAAGTTATGAGTGCAAAGATTATTCATATTTATTAATATATCGATAAAAATAAAAATAAATTTAAAATATTGATTAGATATGTGTATAAAAATAAATATAATATAAAAATTCAAATATAAAATATAAAAAATATTCTACCCACCTCATAATCTACTCATTGACTTTCTATCAATAACAACATTCTTGTTGCAATATAAATCTTTTTTTTGTATTTTGGATGAAAGAAGTTTTCAATTATGCAAAGGGGACTTACCTTCCTATTCCTTTAAGTAGTTATGGTAATCATTTTTTTTTAATAATCTTGTAATTTGTTGATAAAATATTAAATTTTTAGTTAAATAATCATAAATCAATTTCAACAGTATTAAAAAAATAAATAAATTGTTGAATATATTGATGAGAAATTTTTATTTTTATCCATAATTGATGAGAAATTTAAATTTTTATTTAAATAAAAACAAAGATGATTATTATATTATGAGATAAAGATAAATATAATTTTAAATTTTTTTTAAATGAAGCCGGATAATATAGCATTGCTTTATATTTTATGTATGTTTTTATATATGTAGTAAATAATTTTTTATTAAAAATGTAAAATATTATTTTGACTAATTAAATTTAATATATTTTTAATTAAAAAATATATATTAATATATATAATTATATAAATGTACAAAAAATAAAAATAAAAATAACTTTTTATTGTTTTTTTTTTAATTTATAAAATGATAATTATTTATTCTTATTAAATATTAATTGAGTATATAAAAATCAAGAGATAAAAATAAAAAAATATTTTACTCATTTCATATTATATCCATTTTTTTTATTTTTAATTATTCAAATTCAATCGATTAAAAATTATGAAATTATAAATTCTGCTAAATTTGTAATTAAACTCAATATCAGTACACATGCTTTGACCGATAAAAAAAATTTCGAAACTTAAAAATTTCTTATCAATAAAAAATTTAAAAATAGTCCCAAAATTAAAATAAGGTATCAACATCAAGATTGTACAACCCCCAACTTTATTTTTTCACCCTATATATCTAAACTGTTTGTTTTAAAAGCAAAATTTTAAGACTAATTTAAATAAAGCCAAAATCTGTTCGAATAAAACCTAACAGACTACCCTAAATCATGGGATAAGTTTGAATTTCTTTTTTACTTTTGTCTTTTTTTTTCTTTTTTTTTCTGTAGCGACAAAGTCAGCTTGATGAAACCATTAACCGATGAAAGCGACTTCCAACTCTTGCACTCCAAATTTTTTTTTATCACTTACTTGGGTTGACAGTAACCTTGATTTGCCGGCAAATCACACTACACGAAACCCCCCTTTTTTTTTTAATTTTATTATTGTATTATTTGTGCCTATGATTTTGGCTTGCTCCTTGACAAAACTATTTTACCACACCCTCTTAGTTTCCCTTTTTTTTTTTTTATCTTAATTTTTTAATGTATATTTAATTATTTACATCAGTAAATATGGGCCCATGCGTTATTTAATTTGAATATATTCAATTTGAAGATTTTGATCAATTTTGACCATGGCCATGATTAAGATTTTGCATTGACATTTTAGGAGGATATCCAAGGACTTTAGGCATGATCGAACCGGCCAAAGTCCTCATAGTTACATGTCTTCGATTTTATTTTCTTATAATGCAATTTGTTTGGATATATATATATATGATTTTATATTTAATGTATTTTTAATATGTAATATCATATATTATTAGTAAAACTTTATTATGATACATCATTAAATAATTTAATTTTAAATATATTTATTTTTAAAATTTTAAAATTAATTTTATAATAAAATATTATTATTTGATTTATCTATAATAATATATTAAATATAAACTTTTTATATATTATATACAAATAAATATATCTTCAAATTTTATTGGAATTTAAGGGTATATTTTTTATTTTAAAATATTTTTTATAAAAATTGAACTCTAATTAATAAATAAATAATTTCTCTTAAAAAAAAATAATCTGACAATTGGGAAAGCATTAAACTTTGGATAGTAAAAAGATTTTTTTTTTTTTTTTTGACGAGTGAATCATGAATTATTTGAATTGTATTAAATTTGAGATAAAGACAGTATCAATAATGAAGTATGTTGGAGTTGGAGCAAACTAATAATTGTTCCCTTGGGGAGAACTCATTGGATCTTTGTGATTAGTTTGTATCTAGCTAGGGCTAGATTTCTAATAGACAAAGCACATGTGTATTCTTTTAAGCAGGTCGTCGGTTGAACGGACAGCATTATCGGTGTTAAAATTGAAGCTGCCAACTAGGGCTTAGCCCTAGAGTTTACAAACGATAATGCCAGATTGCCAGATCGTGTTACGATGATCCTTATGTTTTTCAATTTTCAATTCAGTTTTGTATAGATAATAATTTTAGGTTAATTGATAATAAGATTCAATTTTGTTTTAATATAGAATCACATAAAATTTAATATTTAATAGATATAAAACAACATCATAATAAAATTAAAATTTTAATATCATATTAAACATATAATCTAAAATCAATTAACAAAATAAAAAATTTTAATAATATATAAAATTATAATATATTTAACAAAAAATATAGTCAACAAATTCTTCTAAAACTAAGCTGGTAAAACTTGTTTTACTTCTTCGAGAAAAAAAATTACTGCAAGTATAAATTCCATCGTCCATCGCATAGAAAAAAAATGGTGGGAGAGATGGATGCAGAGGGAGAACAAAGGGTGATGAATTGCCTGCCTAATTCACTGAGCAGATCAAAAGTCAAAATGTCATAACCTAATAAGCAATTAGCTTTAACCAAAAAGAAAAAATCTGGAACAGATACAATACAAAGATCTTATCTTGAAAGAGCTGTAGCAATTAATTTAGTTGACAAATTTTCTTCATCCATATCGGAAAAGAAACGCTAAATATAATGGAAGTTTATAGTTTCAAAAGAAAAAGTAGGTTAATAATTTCAAAGTAACGAAATTATTACACTGTAAAACCATCAATGTCTAAATCGAGCTTTGGTTTGTCATTAAGAATGCCCGTCAAAAGGTGGCCTATATCTAAAACTATGATTCGGTCTATAGTTTCGCACGTCCAAAATCACCGTAGAATTTTTTGTCAAACGATCGGACGGTTGAGACTCCATGAGAGTACCTCGATCATCTTCGTAACCTAACCAGGACGTACCAATCATCTTTTATCAAAGCTGTTGAATAAGATCTCATTTCATGATGTTGCGTGTTGGAAGGGTTATAAATAAAAAGAACAAGTAAAGTCCACTTGTGCATAAACTCTCAGTGTCCTCTTTTCTGAGATGTTTCTTTCTATACCCAGTAGCCACTCAGTCCCTCCTTGACTTGGAACTGAAATAAAAACAAAAAAGCCTTCTCTTTCAGCGATGGATTACAGTATGTAAAACGAATTGCCAATGCTTTTGATTGGTTTTCTTTCCCAGACCCACTTAAGAAAATCCTCCACACTAGCCCAGAAAATCTCCAACCCTTTCTACATTTCACTGCAAAATCCATATTGATGCTGACAAAAATTTTGAGTGTTATGACTTGGTCAAGTTTTACTCCACTTCAAGCATATCATTCACTCTGCAAAGGGTTTTGAGATTAACTACAGTTGAACAGCCGGCTATGGTTTATCATGCTTTTTCCAAAGTCTATGCCTTTTGCATCATTCACATTAGCAATTCTTAAAATATAAAAGAACTGAAATCCTTCAACAAAATATAAAATGCATTAATCTGCAGGTCCACGAGCATACATAGATCTGAAATTTTACATTGATCATTATTATAATATCAATAATTTATACTATTTACTAGTACTAAAAAACGATCAGCAGCTTGGATAACCATTAATTAATATACTTAATAGGCACAAAATCAACCATTATAATAAAGAAAGGGAATAATCAACTGTCTGCTACCTATACAAAAGCACAAGGTTCTTTCTTTACGAGTTCTGATCTTATGAAGCTCATAGAAAATTCCCCAGAAAGAGATTCTAATCCTCACCAGTCACCACCCCACTTCAATCACTTCGTAGGAAATAATATTTGATATTTACACAGAATCTTCAATTTGGTGCAGCAGCTACTCCAAAATATATTCCAGATGTCGAGAATTTTCAGATTTTCTTTTCCTTTAGATACTATTCACAGTGAGAAGAAAACTCAAAATAGATTCATTTAATCAGAAAATAATGAAGACTCACTTGAGCGAGCTAGCTCACTTCCCCTTCCCCTTCCATATATTTTTTTTTTTCATTTCACCAGGTCCGAAATCCAATCCACATCCAGACCTCCAGAAAACTGACCCGGGTTAACCCTCTCCAAAGAATTCTCTTTACTCAGTTTTTCAAACATCTTTGCACGTAAATCCCTTCCAGACTCGACTCTTTCCATCAAAGGTTCTTCTTCACACCCTTGATCCAAGAAATCCAAGTACCCAATACCAGGACGGGTCAAGTTTCGGGTCGGAGTACTAGGCAGGCTACAGAAACCGGGTCGGATAACTGCCCCTCTGGGAGACCCGAACCCAGGAGTAGTAGAAGGAGAACAACCACCTACTTGTGTGCTCCAAGACGAAGGCAAAGACTTAACTTTACCAAGCTGCAAATTCCTCAAAGAAGCCACCATCTTATTAATAGAAGCCGAACCCAGAGAACGACTCAGAGACTGAGCCATAGGTGAAACAGGCGGTGAAGAATCAGCCCGCGGACTCAGCGGAGGAGAACCGGAACCAGAGGAAGACCAAAGAGTCAGTGCTTTTGCACAAGGTGAACCATCATAAGAATCAACAGAGCTAACAACCCTAAGCTGGTCTGGAGTATGAGCAAAGAAACAAACCCGACGCCTACAATCCGGCCCGTCTTTGCATGGCTGAGTCCTGTAACGAGCCGGGTGGAGCCAGCACTCGAAAACCCCATGGGCGAACTCGCAAGCGTCTCCTTTTCGACAGTTTCCTTTCCTGAAATCAGGGCAAGCCGTACCAGAGTAATGATACTTCCTCGGATCCCTCCGACGAGCTTTTTCACCTGGATGTGCGTACGGACACTCAGTCCAGTCATGTGACCGGCCACGTGCACATCTCCGAACTTTGAACTCAAACATCCTGAAATGATCACACGAGTAAGCATCAACAGGAGAATCCGGGTTGTCAAGACCCGAAAGCTCAGAATCCGACTCCACATCCGGTTCATTCGATGGCAAGTAACATTGCAGCGCTGTTAACGCTTCCTGGAGGAAAAACGGGTTGCTGTTATTGCCGAAGTGGTTGTCGGCCGCATTGTAATTGAGAAGAGAGTAAACCTCAGCCGTTTGATCATCTTCAAGGTTAGGCCAAGGTGGAACGTGGATCGTTGGATTGGGACGATGAGTTTCTCCGAGCATCATTTTTCGCTTGATCTGGTGTTGTTTTTTTTGGCTTGTGAGATTTGTATACAGAAACACCGGCAAGCTTTGGTCGTTTATAAGCAGAATCTGGTAGTGGGAAGTAGGGCTGTTTAACCGTGGTTAGATTTAAAAGTAACCGTAGTTCGTTAAAGATCTAGCCTAGGGAGCTATAATTTTGTATATTCCGCTTTCAACTGCGGTAAAAAACGATCTAGGTGGGAGTAGTATTGGTGTTACGGACTTGTTACTTAAGCAGTTTGAAAGTGATTATGGGATCGCCACGTGGATAACGTGGGTTAACGGTGACAAAGCTGTGAGGTGAAGGAGGCTTTGGAATAATTAATCCTGCTACGCCCCGTAGCGTTCCAAAGGCGGTGGAGCTTGAGATCTGCTGGATAAAGACGAGAATTTTCTTTTCTTTTTTTTAACAAGAAAAAAAAAAGGGAAGTACTATTATAGTACAACTAAACGTATTGATAAATCTCCATCTACTTTTATAGTGAGAAAAAAAAAATCTCAATTTTTTATTTGAATAATTGATGAAAAAAAAATTTCATACCGTTATCGTACCATTTTAAAATTGACAACATTGCTCTAAATTTTATATTGAAAACTTGCAAGACTTCGGTATAACATATATATATTTATAAAGATTTAAACTTATGTTTATAAAATACTTATGAAATATATTATGAAACTTTTATGAAGAGTTAAACTCATATTTATAATCAATGTGATATATAAATAAAATTTTTAATTTTAATTATTAAAATTAAAATTTTAATATTTTTAAACATAAATAAAATTTGATATTTATAAATGTAAAAAACTTTAAAATCAAAGTAAATAATTTTTTCACACACATAATGTATATTTTTATAAGATTCAATTTTCTTTTTCTACATCTTACATTTTATTTAATTCCAATTTTTATTTATTTTTACTATTTATATATAATGAGATTGTAGGCATAAAATTGTTGCATTTTAGTGTTTAAAATTTTATTTTAGTTACAATCACGAAAGTTCTCAAATATATATAGGCAGAAGAAAACGATAAAGTATGATACCTTTGCCTCGTCAACTCATTTGTCACTGATGTTTTAACTTTGGACAAATTGTTCCATGTATTTTGATCGTTATGTCATATCAAAGGGTAATGGTTTTGATTTCCTCATATATTTTTCCATTGTCCATTTTGACTATTTTCATCATTTTCTCTTTACGAAATTCGATGTCTCCCATTTTAAAAAAGAAAAGCCAAAGGGAAATATACTAGCGGAAAGTACCATTTGAATTGCCCCATTTGAAGTTCAAGTAAATGATTGTTACAAGCACATTACATCCATTCCTCATCATCACTCTCAATGTTGTCTTTTTGTATAAAGTAAACTATAATTTAATAAATAAAAAATTTATGAATGTTAAAATTAAAATTTATTTTTAAAAATAATTATATAAATTATTAAATTAAATTATCAATTTGTTAGCTCACCCAACAATCATCTTACATGATAATCAATCTTGTTTGTTTTTTATTTAATTTTGTTGTTCCCATTGTTTGAGTTCATTTTGGTTTGTTGAATTAAGATAGTTTTTGCCTAACATGCATGTATTTCAATCTATTTTTAATATAAAAAGCCATAATTTAGAATAAAAGAAGAAATTTAAAATTTAATGAATATTCATTAAATGTTATTTTTTAACTGCGGAAACCCTAGCTTCTAAAAGAAGAAGAAGAGCTAATTCTTTAGCCTTTGTTCTTTGTCCAATTATTGGAATAACCGAAGAGGAGCTTTAGTGCTTTACCAACAAAACTTTTGCATTTCTTTTTTCCATTGTTAGGGCAATTTGTTGAAGTCACCCCTGATTCCTTCTTTAGAAGGGCTGCCAACGGGAGGGCAGGTAGGTTCCCTTTCGGTACGTCGGACACCAAAGGCTTCACCTGATCTCTCTCGTCTAGAGGAATAACTATTCATTTTTGTCGATTCATAACAAAATTATTAATCGAAGGACGGAGTAATAGGAGACTCAAATTTAGGTGTACATGTGGAGGCAACATGGGGCTTGAAATGAATAGAAGCCATTAATCAACGACAAATCATCAAAGGCAGTCTGCCGACTGCTATAAACAGGTTATAAACAAAATAAATAATTTTCTGACGTCCACCAGAAAGAAAGAAAAAAAAAAAACCTTTTCCTTCCGAACATCTGGCAAATTCTGGATTCGTCCACCACACTAATCTCGCCATGAATTTAGCCGTCCATTTTTTTTTTATTAATGTCCTTAAATTATATTAAAATATTAATTAATATGAAATTGACCCATTTTTAATTAATTTTAAATAACAATATATGATTAATAAATACTTTGTTGATATTTCATTAATTAATAAATATCATATTAAAAATTTATAAAATTTATATATTACATTAAAATTTTCACTATTAAAAATCATTGATACCAAATTATTCAATTCCCCTTTAAATTATGCCATGTTTCATTTCCTATTTCTTTCATGTTGGAAATGAGTCATGCAACCTTTTTTGACGACTGTTTCCAGCGTATTCTAGAACAACTTCGTTCACCTCCGCTAATGTGCTCGTTTGGCGCCAATTTAATGAGGACGTTTTTGCCTTAGTTTACATTTATGCCCTTAGTCGAACGGCCTTTTTTGGAAGGAAAAAAAATTGTTTTTACTTCAAAATTCGGTAAGGTTTATTAAATATTTTACTATCTTAAAATTTGTAATAAAATTTTGTTTTCCATTTAAATAAAATAAAATAATTTGATTTTTTATTAACTTTCTTTCTGCGTTCTATCTCATTCTATTTTTAAATCAATATATTAAGAAAGGTTGTAAAATCTCAATTTTCGTTAAGAAAGTACCCTGCAATATACAATAAAATGAATATATATTTTGTAAAAATGAAAAGATTTTTTGGATGTGTAAAATAAAATTTATAAATAAAAAGAATTCATCCTACCAAATAACTGTAACGATAGTTACATTTAAAATAATAATTTTCATTATTATGATTAATAAATAATTAATTTAATTGATTAAATTTATATTTTTTAATAAAAAATTTTAAATTTAAATTTTATTAATAATTATTTATTAAAATTATTTTAAATATATAATTTATAATTATTTATTTTAAATTATTAAATATGATATATTTTATTTTGATTTAAGGACTTTATTACTTTCAATCAAAAATGAATTTAGATTTTAGATAAATTTGCAAGTACCATTCTCTGGGGGAGAATATCGTCAATCGGCAATTCAACGAGTCAACCACCGTCACGTGAAGTTGGATGACAAAAACCAGAATCAGAACAGAGCCCGAAGAAACATTAAAAAAAATAACCGAGGAACACGTGGCACCCCCGACAGAAATCTTATCCCGTCCCGACAAAAACCAAACGGGAGCTCGGCGTACGAGAAAAATCCCCCTCCCTTCCCTTCTCTCAAGGAAATGCAGTACCGATTTTTATTCGTACGGACGATCTCACCTCGTCTACTCCTTTTTATTTGTCTTGGAATAGTTTGAGCGTACGCGTGGCCTCCTGTGTCCTTTTAATTTGGAGCAAAAACCGCCACGACATATGCGAAAACGAATCGTGGCATCATCTTCATGTCCGCCGGCTCTACCTTTACACCTCGAGATTCTCGTGATTTTGACGCTTCATTTTTTTTTTTGCTTTTCATTTCTTTTTTTTTTTTTTTAATTCTTTTCTATTACTAGTAGTTTTAAATTTTATTATTGGGCCATCTGGATTAATGATGATAAATAATAATAGGAAGTTGGTCGTTGCACTACTAATAGTATAATACCCTTTTTCCGTTTTAATTCAAGCAATGGTGAATGAATTGGCTGTGGAATGATAGAGTTCGAATCCATCATCTTCAACAAGTAATTTTTTTTAAAACATTTCAATAAGTAATATTATTAATTAAAAATAACTTAAATACCATTATTTTAGGACAATTCCTACATGTTTTCATATTTTACATTTGAAAAGTGTTAATCAATGTCGAATGGTAATGATTAAGGTAATATTTAATGAGTTATTTTTTAATTTAATGAAAATAATGCATTAAATATGAAATATTTTAATTATTTTTAAACAGTATTTTTACTCCTATCTCACGTGATTCAAAAGGGATTATTACTTTTATAAACCCTTAAAGAAGTGCATGAATCTATAAAATGGAGGAGCAGCTTCCAAAAGTATGGATGGAAACAACGAACTTGATTACTCTATTTCCAAGTGAATAAATATACTATATGTAATTAACCCTAACAGGAGACAGACATTATTGCATGTTTAATGTTACATAACAAAATGCATGCATCCATTTGTGTTTTGGTTCTCAAACTATATGAAAGAGATTGGATTTTCTCGTGATCTTTTTAATGGCGTATGGACACGGTCATTTGCATAAACAAATATCTTCTTCTTTTTCTTTTTTTTTTTTTTAACAACGAAATTGTGGCTTGGTTTTCTCCACTCATATGCAATCAAATCACATCGGATCAAGATGAAGAATTGTATAAAAGCATTAAATCTTCTGCTTGCCATAGCCTATACATATATGCATGTATGTTTGACATTCATCAGTTTGGATCCATGAAACTTTTTCAAGCTCTTTCTCTCTAATTTGTACATGTATAGGTTTACTTTTTTAAATCTTTCTTTCATTGTCAAATTTAACCAACTTATGACACTTTACCTAATTCGCACTAAAGAAAACACTCTAATTGTAAGCTTTTAATTTTATTGACTTAACCTACATAACTTTCAATCAACTTGCATTTCTTTTAGTTACTTGATGCATTTCCCTTTCACCATTCCTCTTCCGCCTTGTAGAAATAAACGTTTAATTTACTCCCTCTTCTTTCTACTTAAAAAAAATAGAAATTAGGCCATGCTGAAAACAAGATCAAACAAAATTTTCCATGCACTTATATAGTGTAACTAATAATTGAAAATTTTCATTAAATATGGCTCATATAGTTATATTTTTAAATATAGTGATCTTTAATTACTACCTTCATCCTTTTTTTTTATCTTTTTTTAAGATATCCTAAAATTATAGATACATTTTAAACATATAATTTTTTATATTTTAAAATTAATTTTTTATAAATTTTTATTTTTCGACATTAAAATTTAAGAAGCTGTAATTTTAAAAAATTTTAAAATTAAATATATAAAAATTTAACAATATCCAAATAATTTGAGATAAAAAAATATGTTTTTTTTATGAATAGTGAAGTCATCTTCTATTTTCTTAAAAGACTTTTTCTTAAAAGACTTGATGCATGGTTGTCTTGTCACTTCGTACATTATTTTTCTTTTCTAAAACTTCTGATACTTTATTGTTTATCTTACTTGCAGTCCAATTTAACTTTATCCATTTGAATTAATCATACTTGTGCCATTAATAGTTTTTCCATAAAGGTACCAATTTGATAATAAAAAAATTTTATATTTGAATTTTAAAATTGTTATATATTTATTTTTTAAAATAATTAAATAAATTAATTAAGTTAAATTTTATATTTTATATAATATTATTTTTTTCTTTATACTAATTATATATTATTATTTCAACAAGAACAATTTCAAAAAGGTAAAAACTAAAATATTTTGTGTTGGCGAAATCAAATGACCTTAAGTGAAATTTTAATTTTGAACAAAAATGAATAAATGAAAGTTTAATCCTTAATTAATTTAAAGTGACTCACAAATAAATTTCAACATATTCAGAGGATTTAATAAGAAATTTACCGAAGAGTGTTATAATAATTCAGGAAAGACGTTTTCAGATCTGCCTCGGGGATAAGGCGGAGGGGAAAATATTTTCTCAATTAAAAATAAGTAGAAGTTTTTATTATTTAATTCAAAAGAAATAATAAACTTTTAACTAAATTAATGATTAAAATTAGATATAAAAATAAATAAAATATTTAAATAAATATTAATTATAAATCTAGAGAAAAATGCATTTATCCTCTTTAAATTATTTTTTATTAATTTTGAAATAATGAAGAGGATTTTTTAAAAAACTGAAAGAAAATATGGGAGGAAAAAAACAAAAAAGAGAGAAAAGACAACACTATTTATCAAATTAAACCCATTTGGTGCCACGAGTCAAGGAGCAAATTCAGGTGGCCCCCCTCGCCGGTCAACATTCCATGATCAGGGTTGAGGATTGACCTGCCGAATTAAATCACCACCACGAGAAAAAAAATTTGTATGTCCACCGCAGAACCAAGGGGCTGTCAACGTTTCTTGGATTCAGAGGATCTCGTGGGGTACGTACGTTGAATTGAAAGTGAAAAGTTTACCGACAAGGGATTGACTGGCCCTCGACGTAAAATTTTTAACTTCGCGTTTAATTAATAATTTTTTGTTAAAATGATCTTAAATACATGATTTATGGCAGTTATTTTTAAATTATAAATATAATATATTTTATTTTGATTTAAAAATTAAATAATTTATTTGTTTCAAATTTGTAATACGAAAAAAATAAAAGGTTGGACAGAGAATTCATAATAAGAAATTATTAAATATATTAAAAGTAATTTTTTTTAATTTTACAAATGTTATCAATAGAGTGATATTTTTTTAATATATTTTTAAAAAATAAAAATAATTAAAAATATATATATTATCTTGTTAATTTTATTTATAAAATTAAAAAACCTCGTTAATAATATATCAAATAATTTTTTATTAATAAATTATTAATACTAATTAATAATTTACTAGTACTAAGTACTAGTAATTTGTCGGAAAGCACCCGCCAAATATCAAGTTCAACTTTAATGCCTTTCTTTCATGGATGCCCTCAAGGGAACATAATTACCAAAATTTTAATAGTTTGGCAATGAGATGATCAACTTGATTTTATTAATAATTGTAGGGTCTATTGATATTGTTAGAGTGTTAAATTTTAATATTAATAATTATATAATTTAATATTAAAAAAATCAACCATTTATTTTCAAGATTTAAAGCCAATTAATTATCGTTGAACCAAACATTGCATATCATTTGGTTTTTTTTTTAAGTTATCACATTTTTTTTTTACCAAAAGTTAATTGATTTTTTTTTTTTTTAAGAGGGTAAATACTCATAAAAAAAAAAGAAAGATGACGTAATTAAAACTCACGCTTATATATCTTTTTTAAAACCTTTTAACCATTAAATTAAAATGTGAAAGAACTAATAAAAAATACTAAGAAAAAAAATACACCATGTAGATATTGGCACCAAAACTCTAATCCTACTTAAAGTTCACTTTGTCTCGTTAAAGAACGGAAAAACATATTTTTAAAAACAAATTAAACTTATTTAATTTAATCAGATTCTTGATTTTGTTTTAATAAAAGATGGGAGGTTCATTTCAAGGGGAAGGCTGCTTATTTCTTTAATTTTCCTTTGATTTTCCAATAAATTATTCTAATCTTATGAAATATTTTCATTTATGGTTTGGTTCAGATGTTTCAAGGGATTTCCATTTCATTACATGATTTCTTGGCCGAAATAAGCACAACCCACCACTAAATTATATATCAATATTATTCAACGATTCATCAATGGATAAGAACATATGAAGGTATTGAAACAGATACTTTGCTTTCCACATCAAATAGATTAAATTTCAGAAAAATATAGCGATGAAACGATGTGACTAAAGAACACGAGCTACACGCCAACGCCCTGTCTCTAACGTAAGTCGCCTTATAGAATCATGTGTAAAATGATGATGATGATGAATGATGATACCCATGTGGGTACGTTACAAGCATTTCAAATTGTATGCTACCATATATGACTTAACTCTTGACATTTTCCCATTATATAATTCATACTTTCAACAATTTTGTTTTGATAATATTTGAGACTTGAGATCTAGTATTTTTTTTTTCAAAAATGTTAAAAAGTTCAAAGTTAAAATATTCGCTCTTTCATGAATTAGATTTATTCACGATCAAATCGAATCAAGTTTAATTGAGTCTAAATAAGATATAAATTTTTTTTAAATTTATGTAAATTTGATTTGATCTTAAATATGTATTTTATTTTTTTTGTTAGGTTCAATTATTTTTTAAAAACTTTATTCAAATTCGTCCAAATCTGTTCATTTTTTTAAATAAAAAAATTTATAATAAATATTAATTATAATAAATTAATAGTTAACAAAATAAAATGTAAAAAATAATTTATTAATTTAATTAGGTATTTGAATATGATTAATATATATATGGCATAAAATATTTATTTATATAAATATTATTTAATTATTTATTTTTATATAATATAATTTATATAATAAAATTTTGATCAAATCAAGCTCAAATTTTAAATTTTATATTCAATATTTAATTCGTTTAAGAAATAAATTTAAATATATTTAATGAACTTAAAATTTATTTCTAATTTTTTATAAAATTTCAAATAAAATTTTAAGTTCAAACGAATAAACCTATCTTTAGATAGGTCTATCATGAGTCAGTTAATTATAATGCATCAAAAGATTTCTTTTGTTTCAATGGGTTAGAAAAACGGATGATTTTTATTTCTTTTCAATGTACTGTAATATTTAATATTTTAAACAATCAAACATTGAATTTTAAATATTTTCTCCATAAATTTGATGGATCACACGTAAAGATGGCAATCCAACATGTTCTCGATGAATTTCGAGCTGACTCAATTTTATGAGGTCGATTTTTTTTTTAAATTCGAGTTTCGGGTTAGGTAATGTTAAAAAATAATCGAGATTGAATTAGATTCGAATTTTAAGTAAATCTGATTCGATCCAATAGTATATAAAAATTTATTTTTAATTAATTTGTTAATTATATATATTTATATAATAATATTTTAAAATATTTATATTTAAAAAATAATATATTATATTTTAAAAATAATATTTTATTAATTTCAAATCAAATCAAATCGAGTATGATTTATATAATATCATATCAATATCAGATATAAAAAAATAAAAAAAATTTTAAATAAAATCAAATTTAAATTTATTAAAATATTAAATTGAATCAAATTCAAAACGAGTAAAATTCACTCCGAATTCGATTCCATATCAACTTTAATCACACACGACCGTTGATGCTTTAAAATCTTTTCTTCATTTTCAAAAGTCTCAACGTAGAAGGATGAGTCATCGTGCTCGATGATCATAAGCATGCGCATCCCCAAAGACTCTTTACCAATGCATTAGATGAAAAACCTGATTAATTTTATGTGTGATCCGATGTCAGAAATGCAAGAAGGGACAACTGATTGATAAAGAAAGATCAGAATAATGGAAAAATCATTTCCTATCAATTTCATATCCAACTTTAATCTTGCCCGCCATCATCCGCATGGTGCAATTTCAAGTTAATTGGCTTTTCAAATTCAGTTCTTTTTTTTTTAAGAGATCATAATTCAAAAATAAAAAATAAATTAAAATTTAAAATTATTAAATACTAATTTTTAAAAATAATTAAATTAAATTCAGCTATTATTTTTATTATGACCACGTCAATATAATAAGCATGGTGTAATTTTAATTACTTTTAAAATTATTAAATGACTTTGACTCTTTTTTGCACGAAATCCTGCCACGTGTTAATCATCAATTGCACGAGGAAAAATCATATGTAAACAGTCTTAATTATAAATGGTTTTTTCTTTATGAAAATTTTAAAAAATGGGAAGGAAATTTTAGTTGAAAATTAGAGATGGCAAAATAGCCTTTTCTCAGTTGTCTATTGTCCTGTTCATGGCTTGGAGGGAAGGGTCGATTGACATTACTTGATTGACAATGTTGCTAAGACAGTACTACATATATACATACACTAGACAAAAGAGAGAGGCCGTGATGTGACCGTACATCACCCTGACTGATATACTCTCTTTATTAAAATTTTTTATTTAAACAAAACAAATAATTATTTTTTATTATATAGAATTTTATTTTTCTCCATCTCATTATTAATTATTGAGAGATCAATTGGATAGATAATAAAATTAATTTTGATAAAATAAAGAATAATGGTATAAATTATTGTAATTATAATTAAAAAAAATTCGCATTGAATTTTTAAATTTTAATGAAAAAATTGTGTTAATTTTTACTAAATGTACCTCATTAGACTTTCATTTGATCTTCATTAAAAATTTTTGAAACTTAACTACACTTCATTGGGAATGCAATTACACCCAAATCCAGCTTAAGTGGAGAAATTTCCTTTATTTGTCAATCCAAGTTTAATATTTATATCCAAAATTTTAAATGGATCGAATTGATATGAAAAAAAATTTCTTTTAATATCATGAGGAAATTAGACTCAAATAGAAAAAGCCTATGAATACCCTAATCACATTCTCAAAAAAATGAATCTTTAAAGATAAAATATCAAATTCTAAATAGTATTCTCTAGTAATAAAATAAACTTACAAAAATTTGAATTCACTTCTGATAGAATAATTAGTGTAATTAGAGGATTCAATTGCGAATTAAGAAAAGTAAATTATTGATTTGATATGTTTCAATGAGAAATGTTGACAACCTTTTATGTGGTTCACGATTATCCTTGAGTTGAGCACATGATTCATGGAAATTTTGTCACGTCTTGGCTTGTTTATTGTAGCTGTAGAACTGGGAACGCAAGATTACGGTGGTGATTCGACACCACCATTAGGCAAAAACAATGTGGCCATCTGACCATATGGCAAAATGGAAAAAGAATTAAATGACAAAAGGATGAGGAAATAATCATGACAATTCCATGTTCAACTTTAAAATACTTTCAAACATCATGCCAATTCACAATTCACATGCAGATGGAGGAAATAATCATGCAATCGGTGAAATTTTGTAACCAGATAGGACTTTTATTTCGGCTTTGGCCAAATGGAAGAGGACATAATAAATCATAATTCCATCCTTTTTCTTTCAAAAACATTCCAATAAATCAGAATTTAATGTATTATTGACATAAAATTTTGTAGGAAATATAAATAAAGTCTATGAGAATGATTCAAGATTGGGACACTGATCCATTAACATAGCAAACGCCTTAGATGCGACAGTACAAGTATAAAAAGATGCAACCCATCGGTTTCTAGTGGTCGTGCTCCAAAGAAAGAAAAATTCTAATGGGACCTATTTTCAGCTAGGTGAAATTTACAGTAATTAAATTTCTTTTAAATAATTTAGAAGTTTTTTTTAATAAGAAATATTACTATTTGAGGGGGGATATACTTAGATATTGAATTAAATATTTAAATATTTTTCTTAAATTGTTTTAAGTTTTCCAAATTAAAATAAAAACCAAGATTTTTTTGGCAAGAATCATGGGGGCGTGGAATCTTTTGGGAGGCAGGAACTGAGCTTTGACCCTAG
This sequence comes from Durio zibethinus, assembly GCF_047325235.1. Taxonomy (NCBI): domain Eukaryota; kingdom Viridiplantae; phylum Streptophyta; class Magnoliopsida; order Malvales; family Malvaceae; genus Durio; species Durio zibethinus. The sequence goes on from NC_143174.1 coordinate 23,042,048, forward strand.
CTCTCTTGTGCTTTACTCTCCTTTTGGGTAATCATTAGGCCAAGAGCCACCGATTTTATAAGGAAAATGGGTTCCTATCTATCCAAAGTTATGAAACCATTTATGGCAAGGATATGATATGATATTTTTGAGTATACATAAACTATCGGTGTTTGTCCCCGATGGAAGATGGAGCATGCTTGCAGTAAACTATGATATTTAATTAGCTTAGAAAGACAACCCCATAAACTCAAAATCAAATATATTATAATGAGAAGCTATTAGAAATGTGTTCTCAACTATGCGCCAAACTCATGATGGATGCCTGAGATCATGATCCAACAGCTTCAGCGATGGGATGTGCTCAAACAAATATATATATATATATATATATGTGCTGGAGGTCCCAAGGGAAGATTAGAGATAAAATTTTGAATTGACTAAAGCATCGTGAGTGATTTTGATTTCCAGAGAATCTGCCATCGTTGGATGTCATAATCAACCCATAGTATACTGTTTATATTGTTTCTTGGCAGGCAAGATTATTTGGAAGTGCCCTAGGTTTGGTACGGTGTTTGATTTTTTTTTTCCGAAATAGATGACAGGGATGTTTGAATGAATTTGATCGCTTCATTTTCAATTTCTTAGCGGTCAGTTTACACTGACAAGCTAGTAATATGGCATGACCTGATTGATAAATATAACAAGTAAAAACATAGTTTTTATCACATAAATCAAGTTCTTCGAAGATTGGCAGAAACGTGACAGCTTTGAGTAGAAATGACAAAAGAAATTTGCTACGAGGATTGGATCTTTCCGGAGGAATTATTGATTTACAAAGTTTGTCCCGTCCTTCCCTCTGCTAGCAATAGCAAACCCTCCCAAGATTCCTCGTCTTGTGACTGAATTTTATCATCCATCTACCAAGCCGAGGTAACAAGCTCCAAGGTAAGTCAAGCTCCAAGGAGAGTCAGTGATTTTGATGGCAGCAGCCTAGCAGGGCACTGGATTGAAGTGGGGAGAACAGGATAAAAGCTAGAGTGCAAATGAAGCTATTGTATTAAATCCAGAAAGTGCGAAAGAGGGGTTGGGGGGGGGGGGGGGTGTAAATCTACCCACTTAAACTAGGATCAAATGGTTGTTTCCTCCAAATACTGCAATTGGGGCCCAACTGCAACCCACAAGTTGTGAAAGCAATCAGAAAGATAACAGAGAAGGTTGTTTTTAAAAGAGAAAAATATCTATCTGCATGCAATATAATGGTGGCTCCATATTACTTGAGTACTGAACAAGTGCATGTGAACTATAATTCCTTGCTTGCTGTGTTTGAATCTTTAAAGTTGCCTTATTTCTAAAGATTGAGACAGCAAGGTAGGTCGAAACTCTTTATTTTAAAGTTGAAGAGAATGATTGCCTTTTGTTGAACCAATTGTCTAGAGAACAAATCTAAGCTTTTTTGCTTTTGATAATTACGTTAAGCAGAGTATTGATTCGGCCTAAAGCTACTAGGTTCTACAATGAAAATTTCCAAGGTTCAAGGTTTCTTAAACTAGGCTTAGATCAGATCATTCTTAACCCAAGTCGGGCCCTTTGGAGCTAACTTTTTACTCCTAATGACCAGGGCCCATGTGCTGGAGGGCTCATCTCTACCCCAAAAAGGGTAAAGAAAAGTGGCCTAATCCCCAATCTCATAGTGGCTCATTAATCACTTTTCAGCCGAATCATCCATCAGAAAGTTCACTAGTATTAGCATAGTGTTACATGAATGACTGCTTGAGAAATTTGTAGTCAAGCTTACTTGTCGAAGGCAGCGTTCAGATAGATTAAGAAAATTTGAACCCCAACAAACACGAACAAACTAGCTAGCAAGCAAACGAGCTAGCGTTATTAAACTATTAGACGACATAAAGATGCAAATGGTGGCCTGCATGACCAACAACTCTATGTCTGTGGGGACTGCTAGAGAGCTTTATTCCTTGCCTCCTTGGTCTTCTCCTTCACCACTTGAGTTATCAGGAAAGTGCTGAAAGAAAATGAAGAAATAAAAGAGTAGGAAACCATTGTAATATTTACCAGTTACATGAATAATATTTGAAATAGGAAATATGGCTGCCTAAAGTACATGGTGTATTTTCTATATGAACACCTTGTGGATGAGGGAGAGATAGTATGGCTTCACTTCCTCGACGTTGATCCTCACCTTGTTTTTGTTACACAGATCATATTTGCTACAGAGGGAAACAGATGGATGGATGATCATTGATCTCCCCCTACTTATGTGGTGAATCAAATGAGGTTCTGGTTAATTACCTTTGAGTTGTAAGTTAATATTGCTGTCATTTCTTTTATATACGCACAAAAGGAAAGAGAAAACCATGTACACTTGAACATGACTTTGAGCCACTTCAACATCTCCTTGTCCTTATCATTCATCGGGTAAATATAAGATCCAGATCGGTGTACGGCTGTCCAATTCAAAGTACCAAAAATTAAAGAGAATTAAGATTTGATTGATTGGTGTTTTTATTTTTTATTAAAAATATAAAAATATCAACGAAATGAACCAAATTAAATTACTATAATATTGGAATCACGCCCAGGTTTAGGTTCTATTTCATTTTGACAACAATATTACAAGGATTATAGAACTCGACGTAGAATGTCAACATTCTTTCTCAATTTCATTTGGACTTTGGGCTCTAAACACTTTTTAAATTAATGAGCCTTAATAGATTAATCTCTGCATATATCTTGTTATAGCTGACATTTTTCAATCTGAAAGAGAACATTTAACTATGAATCGTAAGGAGATATATAAATTGACATGGTGGTTCATAATAGATTCGTCAAAAGAGGAAACGTGTTACCTAGCAATTAGAAACATACACCACCAAATTATATATATATATATATATATATCTCATCCTATATATTGATTTATCATAAAAAAAAAAAAGGTTCACGAGCTGATAAATGATCAAAATATCAAATGCAGCAACGGCAACCCATTGTGGCTGAGCGCCGGCCAAATGAGGGAGGAAACACAACTTTCCCCAAGTCAGTAACGTTTGCACATTGTAAACATTAGCTTTTTGCACGTGCAATCGTGCATGTGTATTTTTTGTCAGTATACGCATGCAGGTTAGTATAATTAAGCTAGGGCTGGAGACAATTGTAAACCGTGCATTAGGGCAGTGAGATGGAGCCAGTCTTCATCAGGGTAGGCCTGGCGGAAGGCTTAGGCACTCTGGAGGGAGCTGCTCCATTGTGGCTCGTCCAGATCAGGGCCACTCTCGTCGATATTCGTTGAGTAGCTCCCAGCATTCCCAGATGCTCTCATAGCTTGAGAGAAATTAGGGTTGAGTGGCTTCTAACTTTCCAAGTCTCAACTCATTTCAAAGAAAAAGGGATGGCCTTCAAATCCATCTTTAAGAAGATAATAATAATCAAATCAAGTGACAAACATCCAGAAAAAAAAAAAGGAAAAAATGTTTATGTTACATGCGAAAATGACACATGAATATTATATATATATATTTATAATAAGATCATATTTCAAGTGAGAAACAAGGTTACCAATCATCCTATAACCAAACAATTTGACTTAATACCAAGTCTAATTAATATATAGTACTCATTCCCTAATTTTCTAACAAATTCACAAAAGTCTTCCACATGACGGTTTGATCATAGCTAAAGCAATCATTTTGGAAACCACTCAACGCCTTAATTGCAACTCTTATTTATAGTCAATAAAACAATACGTGATTCAACTCTTTTTTTTTTTAATTAAACCATGGGAAACTCTTTCATGAGTAATTCAAGATCAAATGCATGTACCATGTAAATGAAATTATTAACAAAGATTTGAATGCAAAAACTAAAGAAAAATATCTCTAAAATTCAAAATTTTAGATTAGTAGTCATTGTGAACGTAGGATAGCTTTCTCAATTTCAAATCAAATAATATAATCTATTATAGCTTACTTCCATGAAAATCTCTAGTATGAGATGAATGACTTTTCACCGAATTGGAATCATCAGCGGATAGTTTTCAATATGAAGTGAATGACTTTCCATCGCATTGAAATCATAAAAAATTTAATAAAAAACTTAGTATAAATAAAAACTTCAAGAGAATTAACCATAAAAAAAAATTAATTTAAATAAAACCAATCTTATTAAGAATTATGACAGTTTTGATACCATTCTCTTAATTTTTTATAATTCATTTAAAAAAAAATATCCTTCAATTTTTTGTAAATTCATATATTTTTTTTATAAAATAAAATCGTAACATGAAAATAAAAAATATTTATATTACCTTCGCATTTTTCATTTCTTAATCTTAGTGCATGCCATTATTTTAACACTTCATTCTCATCACCCCATCCCAAAAATAAAGAATTTTTCCTTTGGTAACGCACCAACTATCTTATTTATTAGCCAAAGCGAAGCAATGCTGTCGGTTCTAAAATATGCGAAGATCTCTGCTGGCAACGTCTCTGACCTATTTGCAGCAGCTTGCTCCTCTACCGACGTTGACTTTTGCAGCAACGTGACATAATCTCACCCGTCTGATTCGCTTTGTTCTTACCTTTTTTTTTTTCTGATGTGTTTTTGAGCTGTGATTAACACATCAACACGGTTCAGCCGTTGATTTGAAACCCACTCCTCTCCCAACTCCCACCACAAAAAAAAAAAAAAAAAAAATCAAATCTGAGTCGTTGGCCATGACTAGATGCTGCGTCAGTCTGAACCAACTGATAATAACATACGTTATCCACGTAGATCTGAGTCAGTCTCCTACTCCAAATTTTTTATTTAGTTTTTTTTTTTTTTAGGATTTTTGAGTTATCTCGGAATAAACGCATTCTCATTTTATTATCTTACAACTTTAAATCCTAATTTCTAAATTTAATCCTATAATAATAATAATAATAATAATAATAATAATAATAATAAATTTCTAGATAATTTTTTTGGCCAGTGAATTTGTAGATAATTGACTAAACAAAGAAATTACACTAGTTTACTTAAAATAAATTTAAATCCAAAGTTTAATTCGTTAATTTTTTTTATTTTTAGAAGATAATATTTATCATCTTTACATTTAAATCTTGATATTATATTTTTTATACCCAGATATTTTAAAGATGGTTTGACAGGTGGAAGAACTTGATTGGAAGTTGAGGGTCACACTCATTCAAAAGGAGTGAGTCAGGTGTGATTAGATCCCGTGTTTGGATTATTATGAAGGTGATTTATTCCATTTTTGGAGATAAAATGGTTGGAGGAAGAAACTAAAGATTTTTCAGTTGAGGACATGAAAAATTCCAATTGACAAGGAAGGACTTTTCTTATGTTACTATAAAAACCCCTCCATTGCAACATCACCGACCGCATACAAGAAGTCATTCGATTGAGCTTTTCTGTTGGTTTTCTTTGTAGACAAGTTTTTGGGCTACTTTTTTTTTTTTTTTTACTACTTCGTTTTAACATTTTCTTGGAGGGAAAATGACTATCCTTATTGAAAAGCCTGAGCTAGGTACCATTTTTTTTTTCCATGGAGTCTAATAAAATTGAGTTTGTGAAACAGTCACTTATTGGCTTCATTTTAATGTTTAACAGAGTCTCAAGCTGAGTGCCAGAAGCATGTTCAGGAAACTGACGAATTGGTGTTGGATGGTGGATTTCCGGTGCCACGTGATGGGTTTTTGGCACCTGAAATCAACTCATTTGGCCACTCCTTCAGGTATATGAATTGACCCATAACTTTTTCTTTGACAATGTCCCCGTTTGTTTTCCATTGAGAGAAATCTTAACAATAAAATGGCTTTGCAGGGATTATAATGCAGAAAGTGAAAGGCAGGAGAGCGTGGAGGAATTCTACAGACAGCAGCACATTCATCAGACGTACGACTTTGTAAGCAGACCTAAACATAATTTCAACTTTGTGGCCTTCATTTGTTCGTTGTTTGATAAGTGAACTTCCGATGCAGGTGCAACAGATGAGGGAAGAGTACTCCAAATTGGACAGAATGGAAATGAGCATATGGGAATGCTGCCAGCTCCTGAATGAGGTCGTCGATGACAGCGACCCTGACCTGGATGAACCTCAAATTCAGCACCTATTGCAATCAGCTGAAGCTATTAGAAAGGATTATCCTGATGAAGACTGGCTTCATTTGACTGCTCTTATTCATGGTATAAACTTCCTTTGTCCTAGTCTATGCAACAACTTAATACAACTGTCATCCATACCCATATTTTGATTCAATCCATGGCTTCTGCCCCACCAAATCTATATATAGAAAACAAGATGGTCCTGCCTTACTGGATAACTACCAAAATAATAGCCCCCCTTGAAACTTTGAAAAGGATAAAGGATTTTTTTCTTAAACAAAAAAAAGGAAAGGAATTAATCTACTAGGTTTGTGGATTCCAGATCTTGGAAAGGTTCTTCTTCTACCCAAGTTTGGAGGGCTTCCACAATGGGCTGTTGTTGGTGAGTTTTGAGTTTATCATCATGCTTTATATGATTTTTGTTTTATTGTTTTGAGTGATTCCGATTAAACAATCAATCAATGTCAATATGTAAATTGCAGGAGACACATTCCCTGTAGGATGTGCTTTTGATGAGGCCAATATTCACCACAAGGTCTTTTCTCTTTCCTCCAAAAACAAAAAAAAAAAAAAAACTGTATCCATAAATCCATAATTTGTTTAAGATAAACAATAAACTAAAATAAAATCCAAAAATTCTTTTGTGTTTCAGTATTTCAAGGAAAACCCAGATTATAACAATCCTGCTTACAACACTAAGAACGGAATTTACTCCGAAGGCTGTGGGCTAGATAATGTCATGATTTCATGGGGGCACGATGACTATATGTACTTGGTATTTTTTTTTTTTTCAGTTTACCTTTTCTATAACTCTTCGAATTATTAATTACATACTAAAAAAAAATGTCATTATAAGGTTTGTCTTTAACTTTACAGGTAGCCAAGGAAAATGGAACTACTCTACCTTCAGCCGGGTTGTTCATTATCCGATATCATTCCCTTTATCGTAAGCACTTATGAATTGATATTTAATTGAGACAAAATTTTATTTTTGGTATGAAAGGGATCATAGTTTGAGAATATAGGAAAAAATTAAATCAGATCTGTTGGATGTTACTTTTTAAGATTAATTATATAAATCAAACAGATTGAATCTCAAATTTAAGAAATTTTTTATAATGTGCAATTTAGTTTATATTTTAAATTATATATTAATTAGTATTTAATGTAAATAATTTCAATTTATGCAGCTTTACATAAGGAGGAAGCATACACGCACTTACTGAATGAAGAGGATAAGGAGAATTTGAAGTGGCTCAGAATATTCAAGTGAGCCTCAAATTCAATCATTTTTCATTTTGATATTCTTTTTCTTATAACTTTTTTGTCTACATGATTTTATGCCAAATTATTTTTTTAATTTCTTTGAAATATTAATTTTACAGCAAATATGACCTCTACAGCAAGAGCAAAGTCCTGGTTGACGTTGAAAAAGTCAAACCATATTATCTTTCACTTATTGAAAAAGTGAGTACTGCATTTATTTGTAGGGCAAATTACTTTCACCTTATGATTCTTTTGTTTCCTAAAAGTGAAAATTTTTTGTTGCAGTATTTCCCAGCAAAGCTCAAGTGGTAATAGCTTGAAGAAATTTAATTAAGGATGTGAGATTAAAGACTGAAAGCTTGATTAATTAGCTGCCTTAGCATAAGGAAATTTTGGGCGGCTGGGTGCTTCATTTTCTTCACCCAATTATATGATTTATATTTGCTGAGTTACGTAAAAAATAAATTGAAATGTGTGTTTTTATCGTCATTCGTTGTAACTAAAGTCGTTAACTACTAAATCCGAAATTTAGTTCATTTATACAGTCATCCTACAATCTTTTGTTCGTAATTGAAATTTTGTACAAGCTCCCCTCATGTATTCAAGTGCCATAGGATGTTTGAATAACTTGCAAACTATCAGTTCTCAAAGCAATATGTCATTTTTATGTCTTAATCTTTTGGGACCAGCAGTACAGTACCATCACTGTGAATCTAGCATCCAGAAGACTATCATAAGGCCCCTGATTTGAACGAATAGACCAGAAGGTCATTTCAATGCCATGAAACTGAAGCAAATGTTGTATTGTGAGAGAAAAGAACGAGTGACAGTCGTTTGATCCATGGTAGTTGGTACAAACATGAGCAAGCATTAGGGTAGGTGTAAATTGATTAAACAAGAGCTAGTATTAGAATTTTTGGGCCACTTTTTGTGCCAATTTCAATGGACTATAGAGTGCCAAGCTATGAAAAAAAATCAAATGTCATTAAACCACTTCTACCATGAAACTATCATACAAGCAAACACTAGATACAATTAAGTATGGAGCAAACTGTTGAAGGTTTTTGTTTCTATTTAACTTATTGTACGACTTGCAAAACTTAAAAAGCTGAAATAGAAAAGAAAAGGGCGAACAAAAAAGAAAAGAAACAGGGAGAAAATAAAAAACAATTTGCCAGGATGCTCAAAGACAATCGCCATATCCAATCTAGAAAACTAACCCCTTTTTTTTTCCTCATGATGCCTTGTCCATCAGCTGAATTGGAGTCAGAATGTTAGCCTTGCTTGTCTCAACAACAGAACCATTCATAACCATTTCCTCCAGCATGAAATGTGCTTTCTCTAAATGGAACATGATATCTAGCTCACACTGCAAAAAAAAAAAAAATCAATAAACAAAGAGATAACAATGATTAAAGACACAAATACACAAGTCCAGTCACTTTGAAAGGGTTAGAGATTAATCCATCTTCTTGGGGAAGAACTTACTACGTTGCCAAAATGACGGTCCATGGTTTCAACTAAGAGATGTATAAATTCCAAAATTGCAAGCTCATTCTGCCACATCAAAGACAAGAGAAGATAAAGATGAATATAAGCTTGAATTTAAGTCTTGGTTCATATCAAAACCCAAGTTCTAGAGAAGTCATCCAAAATTCATTTTCTCTCCGATTTTCACCCAATGTCAAGAACATATGTTGGATGCTTAATCAGGTTTTTATTGCTAAAATGGTGTTAGAAAATAAGGGAAGAAACGGAACTTACTTCATCATTGTCAACTCCAACTAAGAAAAACAGCGAAGCATATCGCCTGTATACGATTTTGTAATTTCGATGCTCAACAAACGAACACTGTCACAATTTAACCAAAAAAAAAAAGAAATTAATGATATCAAAACCCAGACTTTTATAAATGAGATGGGGGAAATTACAAATGATGACGGAAATGAATAAATAGAGCATAATTCTGAAGCAGCTATAATTTGAAAAATCCAAATCCCTAACAAATCGCGAACAGATAAAATGTTTAAACGCAATGCTTTTTCTTAGGTGCAATTTATAAAATGAAGGCATGAGAAGGGGAAATGTGAAGAACCTGTTGCTCGGTGCGGGCTAAGCACTTGCGGACGATCTCGCCTTCGAGGGCACGTCGTTCTTCGAGGGTGAGCCATTCGTAGTATTGGGCGAGACGAGTCTGCCCTTGCTTGTTCACCATCAATATGAATCTGATCCCCATCTCTCTTTCTTCCTTCTGGATCTGAATCTCTATCCTCTACCAGCAAAATTGATCGCGCTTCTTTATATTTTTCCCCTTTCTGTCTACATGGGTTTTGTTGCCGTTGTTGTTGAGCTCAATGGGAAAATTGCAGATTAGGACCGAGGATTTTTACTTTGCACGTTTTATGGGGTTTAGTGATTGCTGCATGATCAGCTGGGCCTGGGCCGACAACCTCTTGCTCAAAAATAGGTGACTTTTTTAGTAGTTACTTTTATAAATTTTATCAATCCATATCCTCTTGCCAAAGAATCAGAAAGCAAAACCCATTGCATTCCTAAAATTTTCAAATTTATATGCTTTAAGTAATTTTCTTATTCTTACAAGAGCAAGGTCATCCTCACCGCGCAAATAGATTTTCTAATTTCACTTTATATATCATTAATGTGCTATAGAAAAAGAATAACAATCATTAATACGTAGAAAAGCATAAAAATCTAATAAAGTATTATAGAAAACCGAAAATTTGTGTTCACAACTATTATCTAGTTCTACCTAGGGGTGTAAATGATACATTAGTACTCGCAAGCTACTCGGGTTCGATTCGAAAAAAACTCGAATTCGGTTCGATTATTGTCGAGTCGAGCTCGAGCTCGAGTAGCTCGACTTACCGATCGAGCCGAATTCGAGTATTCTTATATCTGATTCGAGTAGCTCGCGAGCCTAATCGAGCTTTTATATTTAAATATATTTTTATTTTTTTTAATTAATAAAATATTTCGAATCCGAGTTCGAGTTCGAGTTCGAGCATGAATAATCGAACTCTTGTCGAGTATACGAATCGAGCTTATTTTTACATATTAATCGAGCTTAATCGAGCGAGCTCGAGTAGCTCGAATTCGATCACGAATCGAGCTCGAGCTTGAAAAATAAAACTCGATCGAGCTCGAGCCGAGTATCGAGCCCGGAGTTGTGAGTCGAGCTCGAGCTCGAGCTTCTCACTACTCGGCTCGGCTCGGCTCGTTTACAGCCCTAGTTCTACCCTTCCATCAAACCCAAAGGAATGGCAGAAGCAAAATAATAAACTTTTTTTTGTTCACTCATTTTTTTTGTCACGTTTCGATTCGCCAATCCGATAGTAATTTAGGATTCACAGTAAGGGAGCAATAATTATAAATTATTATCATATATTTTCTAAAGGTCCATTTATTTCATCGTTATCCAAGCAAAAGGCCTTGGATCATCCCCATGCATTACTCGGCCTAGCAACTCCCTGCTTGCATAATAGGGAGTACTAGGCATTAACCAGCACTTGGTGACTTGTTTTCATACCAGGATAGGATCAGGACTGACTTGAAATACGCACACTAAAAATTATCACTTCCATTCAACATTGTCATCATAAATTGACAATATTGCAGCACATAAGGAGGAATACAACTATATAATAAGTTCTTTTTACTCTTAGGGTTCATGAAGCAAAAGAAATCAAACTGCCGAATTTTGCACAACAGTATTATTCAGGGTGTTTGTCGCAGCATGCTATTCTAACTGCGGGCTAAGCATTAGCAGTGGTAAACTACCAACCTCAGTTGGTTACCTCATTCGAAACAAAAGTCTCTTGGCCACAATTTCCATTATCCAACAATTGGTTTGACGGTTCTTCATCACCCTTCTCTTCAACATCTTTAGCACTCAAAAAGCTTGGTTGATTTGTTGACGAAAGGAGCCTTGCCCACATCCTATCTGTAATCACAACATGGTTTTGTTTCTCGATGATTCGCTGCAGAGAAATCATCCAAAAATTAACTCCATCTCAAACACAAAGTTTTAAGGTGTTGCATCCATAAACATTACTGCTAAACGAAAATGTATAATTTAGTCTTACCATCTCAACAAATTTCTTATTGTCACTACCTTAGTCATCAGTTTAGCCATAAAGGCAAAGGGTAAATTACACACAAAATGATTTGAAGATTTCAAATTTCAATTTCACCCCTCTTAAACTTGGAAGGGACAAGAGTTGTCACAGAATACGATGCAAGTGATTTTTGAACAACTCTACATATACTCAGACAGAAGCCAAAAGAAAATTACTACTGAACAGTGTTAGTTTCATTTACCACCCCCTAGAGGAAAAATAAACATCAAGGCATGTTCTCTGGGGAATATTTGTTCCTCACCCCTATAAAAATAAATAAACATCAAAACAAATTCCGTGGGAGTGCATTTGGGTGAGGGATTTGAAGGAAAGATTTCATTTGTAAAAAGATTTTTAAAATTTTAAAATGAAATTACTTTGGCTGAATAAAAATTGAAATTATCAAAATTCTTGAAATTCGAAGAAAGAATTTTAGATGACTCAAATTCTCTTTTCAAATTCTACCTAAGGAGATGGAATTTGTGAAATTCCTTAATTTTATAGTAAAAAGTCAACATTTATTATGTTTTTGTTCTTTATTCAACTTTTGTTTTTGTTTTTTTTTTTTCAATTTTAACTACAAAACTCATTATAAAATTTATTTTTTAATATTTTTCATATTATTAGTAATATCTACACATTTTTACAAATCTAATGACACCTATATTGCATAAATTTTTTTAATATTTTGCTTTTTCGATCTCTAATATCATTATTTTTCATCTCATCATATTCTAATATTTAAAATCTAAAAACTAATTATCCAAATAATACAATTACAAACTCTGTTATTTTGAATTGATGTATTTCAAAATGCTAGTATTTTAAAATTCTTTAAAATTTCAAAATTCCCTATCCAAACGCATCTTGGGAGACTCTATTATCATAAGGCATACATGAAACCTAGAAAAGCTAGATGTAAGTGTTTCAAGGAATAATAGAATCTTAAGGAATGCTCTAAAGAATGTGATCATCATCAAAAACACAAAAGATGAACTGACCACCATCAGAAGTTATACATGCAAAGAACCAGAAAATGTCAACGTCACATAAGAGGTACTAAAATCACACTATCTTTAAATAGTTGGGTTTAATAAAACATGCGATATAAAACAACAATTTTCTAGAAGAATTTTCCAAATTAAAACTCTTTTAAATTATTTTAGGATGAACTCACATTGAACGGTATGTATGTCTGCCTGCCGTTAACAAGACCACTTGTGAAGCCAGTGTACCCTGCCATCGCTCCATGCACAACACTTTGGGCAAGAAGTGTGCAGTAAACATTATCAGATGCATTGCTTGGGATAGCACGAATCATATAAGTAGGATCTGCCAGGAGACAAAGTACGATGCTCAATAACTTCCCCCAACAACTAGCTACTTTAACTCAAAAACACCTGTATTTTTCTGTGGCAAAAAGAAATCCTCAAAAACATCTCAAGTATTTATTCTACTAACCTATATATTTGAGGTTTATGGGCATCTTCCTTTGTTTTGAAAAGTAGTCCTGAAAATGAAAGGCAAAAACCAATGAATATTACATCAAGAAATTCGATAACATGCATCATCACACGTTTGCTCAGATTGGAGTGTAGCAGAAATGCAAATCCTGGAGCATTTCACCATATTGCTACCTCAAAAGATATGAATTGTTCCTAAATTGAATCCATATGGCATACCTTGATCCTCTGTGATATCCATAGCCCAACATCCTGGAGAAGCTTGTTTCCTGAAGCATCTTTCTGTGTCATTGATTTCATGCTCTCAGAAAGCAGCTCTTGGCCAGCACCCTCTGCTATCACGATAACCATATGCCCATTTTCTTTAAGTCGTTTCTCAATGTATTCAAAAAGCCCTCCAGCTCCTTCAAGAAAAAAGGGTGACTCTGGGATCAAGCAACAATCCACATCTCGGCTTGCGAGAGTGGCATACATTGCAATAAAACCTGTCCATAAGTTGGGTTTAGATTGCATTAACCAAAATAAAAAGAACATTCTGACACAGTTTCAGAAAACAAGGAAACATAATTAAGGGGAATGTGAACTCATCTGCAGAACAAAACCAAGAATATTTTTAAATGACACTCAACTTAAAATCGAAAAGATTTATGTAAAATATCATAACTTGATAAAATCGTAACTGTCTCACTTCTTGCATTGCACAATTAACACTTCAAGAGAGACCAAAAAAGATACTTACCACTGTAGCGACCCATCAACTTCACAAGACCAATACCATTCTCAATACTTTCAGCTTCAACATGAGCAGCATTAATAGCACGTTGAGCCTCCTCAACGGCAGTGTCAAAGCCAAAGGATTTGTCAATAACCTACCAAGTGCCAAAAAGAAATAAAGTTTCAAGACTGTGTAGTAACCAAAAAATAAAAATAGGTTGCAATTCCTAACAGGCTTTTGGTACAGCAACATTCTATCCGAGCTAAGAGGATTACTGGAATGTCGTTGTCAATGGTTTTAGGGATTCCCGCAACTGAAACTTTGAGACCTCGCCTTCTAACTTCCTGTAAAGTGTGGAATAATTTTTTTTTTAATATGCACAAATTCACGGTACAAATCAATGCGTGTATATTCCATTAAAGAAATCACCTCAAATATAACAGCTGCACCTCTCTGAGTTCCATCACCGCCAATAATGTAAACCTGAGTTACCACAAATGATCAAATGTCAGTCAGATTGGCATGTCTTCATCATAATAACTACTTGAAATTCAACTTATGGTCGACAATCACAAATATCATCTAAATTTTTTTTACAGACCTGATTAATTCCACGATCCTGAATGCTGTCAACAATCTTTGTAGTATCATGCCCACCTCGTGATGTCCCAAGGATTGTTCCACCACGTTTATGGATATCATTGACAACATTGGGATCTAAATGCACGGTATTTTTAGCATAAAATCCCCTGTATCCTCCCTGCATATGCATTAAACTCATTAATCGCTAATGCACCAACTTATTAAATGATGGATATAATATATATTTTGACAACCTTGGGATCTAAATGCACGGGTTTTTTAGCATAAAATCCCCTGTATCCTCCCTGCAAATGCATTAAACTCATTAATCGCTAATGCACCAACTTATTAAATGATGAATATCTATATTGCAGTGTCTTCTGATCAAGGGAAAGCAACATATACCCGGATGAAAGTAGTAGGTTGACACATTTAACGAAGCAGTCCATGTAATAAGAATTTATATGTTTCTATTAAGTCATGTAGATATGGTGCCATTATTAACAACTCAGAGCCAGAAAGCATTAATGCTTCAAGAAACTTTTCACTTATTTGTTTATCATTTGTAGGGAAAATCAAAAGGAGATATAGGAAAGTAAACTCCATAAAGAAGAACAAACTAGAGGTGAAACGATCACTTACATCTATCCCCAAAACTTTCTTCACACCATACATGTGGTTCAAGCCACATACTATCTCTCTAATCACAGTGTTGAGTCCAGGGCAAAGACCACCACACGTCACAATACAGGCATGAACTTCATCAGAGTCAAAATATACCTAGGCAACCATCAAATATCCAACAAATAGTTGTAAAACAAAATGCAGAGTTTCAACATTCCAAATCTCATTCTTAAGGTACATAACATTAAACATATACCTTTTGACGTGGTCCAGCTCGTCGGAAATGCGTTCCTCTTGGACTATCCTTGTGAACAACAATCTATAAAGAAGAAAAGAGAACATTGAAATAAATATAAACGAATGCTTAGATAAATTAAAAATAAAATTACAAGGAAGGCTAACCTTTTGAGGAACGGTGTCATCTACATGAACAAAATATTGCCTGGTGAAACAGAGAAATCGATCCAATTAATACTAATTCAACAACATTTGCACAATCGACAATAGATATCAAATAAAATTTGTTAAAAAGGAGCTGTGAAATTAGGCTTACTTAACAACTGAGTATGCCGGATTGTCTTGCAACGGATTGGGATAAGTCTGTCAAAACATAAAATCAGATTTAAAATTTTCAGAAATTAATTAACAAATTTCTTATCAATTAACTTTAAAAATAAGAAAATCATGAAAAATACAACCTCTTTTAAAAAAAAAAATTGAAACAGAAATCTAAAATTGTAATTTGTTGCCAACAAAGAGACAGGGAAATCAAGCTTTTTAAAAGAATACGTATAATTATACGTAGAAAGAGGAAAAAAGACAGAATAAGCGTACAGGAAGATCAGGAATGTAATCCGATAAGTGAGGAACATCCTCAAGAACATAACCACCAGGACCGGTGACGATCTTAGGCTTTGCAATCTCAGGCGAAGCAGCAGAAGCAGAGAAATCCATCGTAACACTTGTTAAACAGTCGATCTTTGAACAACCAGAACTCCTTCCCATCAAACGACAATCGCAACCGTAACCAAAACTAACCGTACTAAACTTTTTCAAATTAAAGATTCGAAAACTCGATGGCACCGAAAAGCTCGATTTATTCTCACTATTAATATTACAATAATAATAATTCTTATTATTATTCAGTGGAGAAGAGAAAGACGACGTGGAACGAGGGGCGAGAAGGGAATCCATTCAACGGAACATGGAGACGAGATTTTCGAAGAAATAGAGAAATAAGAGAAATCCATAATTATAGGAGAATACTGTTTGACTAAAAATGAATGTTGGATGACCCTTCTTATTTTGTGTTTGTTTGGAGGGGGAGAGGGGGGAAATTGGCTTTATATAGCAGAAAGAAGAGTTGGAAAAACCTGGTTCCGCTGTTGGTTATTCTGTTTGACGCTCTTGTTTTCTTTTTTTTTTTTTTTTGGCTTCCTTTCCCGAGTTGCAGTTACAATACCAATCGCAGTGGGCTTGGGAGAAGAAAGCTGGGAGGAAAGAGAAAAGTGAATTTTGGAAATTTCAATTTGCGCAAAGATTTTTTGGGACATAAAAGTAATAGATTCGACTGAAATGTCTTTTTATTTTCTTGGACTTGGCCGATAAGTTAAAAAAAAAAGGGTTTTGGGTAGGGTCTGGTCCCGCTTTTTTTTTTTTTTTTTGAGGGGCAGTCTAATACCAGAATAATAACGCACATTGGATAGCAATTATGAAGCTAAGCTACATTAGAATCTAAATAAGCTATCACCGACTGCATGTTTGTCTGTCCGCTGATTACAAAAATATCGTGCATTTCATCAATACACTCAAAACTACTATTAGGAGAGAAAAAAATTTTAAAAATTTAAAAATTAATTTTAAATTAAAATACTTGATTTGAATTTATTTTGTATTAAATTTAGATAAATTTATATATTAAATATATATTAAATTCGAATTAAATTTTATATTAAAAGATAAAAAATAAAAAAAATTAAATCAAATCAAATTATATATATTTTAAATATATTTTAAATTTTTATAAAATAAAAAAAATAATTTTATATTAAAATAATATATAAAAATTAAAAAATTAAATTAAATCACACCAATAAAATTTAATTCAATTTAATTTAAATTTTTATAATATTATAATATTTTAAAAAAATCAAATACGATTTGAATCGAAGTGTTATTACTTTTTTACAATATATTTTTAAAGGGATCCATTGTGCCTTATAAGTATTGAAATGCAATTTCGTCAAACATAATCATGCCCGTGGAACACAACAAATGTTTAACTCGTTAAAATCAAAATGTTTGATGGCTTTCTTCTACGTAGTCTAATGTTAAAGTCAAATTAATGTGTGGATTTGTCAACCGCGGCTAGGTAATAGCTGATTTCACATAGGGTTAGTAAAGGATCATGCTACAGGAATTAATACGGTTATTTTCTTTTGCACCAAAGAACATGGCTCGGAGAGATATTTTATAATTTATGGTTTGATGACATAGAATTTACACGAGAAATAAAATAAAAGGTACATCTGATCTTAAAAAAATATATATATAAAATGTCAAAATTAAAATTTTGAAGGCGCATTTTAATATATATATTAAAAAATTAATGATAAATAAATTATTTAATTATTTAAATTAAAATAAGATGTATCGTATTTAATAATTTAAAATAAATAATTATAAATTATATATTTAAAATGATTTTAATAAATGATCATTAATAAAATTTAAATTTAAAATTTTGTTATCAAAAAAAATAAATTTAATCAATTAAATTTTATTGATATATTTCAATATTCAAATAAATGTACGGAAAAAACAGAAGTACTCTCTTGTATTCAACAAGATTCACTTCCATTTTCTTTTTTTTTTTTCCTTGTCCAGAACGTTTAGGCTGCTGATAGACTATTCTCGTTCTCGATCAATCTTCCGATTTTACTTTTTCTTATTTCAAATTTCAAATAAAAGTCAATTGAAAAGAGGGGAAGAATATAAATTTCAAATTAAATAAAATATATTAGAGAGATTAGTTTATTAATAAAAAAATTAATTATAAAAATAAAAAATTGACTGTCCATGATTAATTTTCTATAGAGTTGACATAGGAAGATAGAGTCATTTTCCAAGGTCGTAAGCTGGCATGCCTTTGCCCAATGCCCAAATGGCCATTCCAGACAACAAGAGGTCACACAGTCTCAAAGGGTTAACGTGACGTATCAAATTAAATACAAGAAAAAACAATACTAGTCCTTAAACACGGGCTTCTTGGAAGGTGATCTGGTCAGCAGAGCAGGGCTCGAGATTCGGATCCATCTAGAATATGCCCTTTCAAAAGCCAGCCATTTCGATCGACGGTTTCACAAAGCACGTGAGCCTTTTCAGTTTCCCCCTTTTGAATGCTGGAGACGATGCCACGTATAACACTTCAACTGTTTTACAGAACTTTCCATTAGGAAACCAAAAAATTTGGAGTCAAATTTTTAAATGGTTTTGGTTTAAATTTGTTTAAAAGTCTCGTAATATATTAATATATGTTCTTCTTTGGACATCATCACATGGGTTTGGGTCTTAATTATCACAGATAAGCACATTTAAGACCACATCGGATGCGTATCATTTGCATTTTTCTTTTGCTAATATCACTAAATCTGCTTTGACCTTTGGTAATAAAGGAAAGTAAGTCTTCCATCAAGTTTCGATATCAGCTGTTGTGCAGTGAATCCATGGTAACCATTTTCATGTGCGGCAATGCAAATTAAAATCATCTTTTTTGACATGTAGTCTTCTCGGTAAAATGACTGTTCGATGAAATCTCCAAGGGGCATCCACTGAAAAAACATTGCAACCTCAAATAACAGCTTGAACCCAGAAGATAATGAGAAATGACTGCTGTTAATGCTGTATCAATGAAGTGAAACCTTGATTTACCTTAGCGTCTTGAATTTCGTTTTCATCAATTACAATTTCTGAGGATAAAGGCTTTAGCATGCAAACGAAGAGTAAATCTGATTTCTCGAAAGCCACTCGGTGGGCATGTCTATTAAATTTTAAATCAAAAGTGAAAAACCATTATATATATATATATATGTTTATCAAATGAGACCGATTTGAATGGAATTAATACTGGAGAAGCAGAGTACTTGAATACCTGAAAGCAACCATTTCCAAGAAAACCGTGTGCACCTGAAACAAGAGAAAACCATGATCCCTCCGAAGTTTGCAAGTAGATGCTAGTAAGGCTAAGTCGTATATAAGGCTACTTACACCAGTCTCTTCTTTCACTTCTCTCACAGCTCCAGAAAATATTTCTTCGTACTGGAGAGAAATCAAAAGATCACACGTTGTTATTGCCCTTTAGAAATCATTTCCTCCAAGAAAAATGAAAAAAATAGGTATGATTATGACTGTGATTACCTTATTGATATAGCCCGTAGGCAATTTCCATACCCCAGAACAACTGCAAGGGCACTTCTCTTTGACCACAAGGACCTGTGTTTTGTAAATTTGGCATATAGTATCATCAGAAAATAGAATTCGGTGAGTAAAAGAGAAGGGAAAAGAAGACATGAAAACTATACTAAATACTAGTAATGGACAACCTCTCTTTTTTCATTGATGACAAATCCTGCTACACCAATTTGGTGAGAAGGGCTGCCGGGGAGCATGCAAGGTTCATTTGGAATCCAGTAAGTCAACATCACATAACCTGGTTCTGCGTGGTGGTATTCGAAACCCTCCTGGAAATCCATGAACCAAAATAACCTCAAAACAACAGTTGTTTGTGTTATGTGCCTAGATGCTGACATTGATTATTGATCCCTAGTTCATCACCTGAATTGCAATTGGAACAAGATCGGCCTGCTCTGATATTATCTTGAGCCAAATACCCCTTTTCCCCTGCATTTTTCATTTTACTTCCAGTTATTATCTACTTTTATAATTTTTAAATAACTCCATAAAATTAACTTGCATTATGTGAAGGTTTCCACATGCTTGTCAAAACTTAGTTGCTTAATTATGTATTTATCTTTCAAAAATAGTTTCAGGTGAATTGGAGACTTCATGGCTGGAAATTTATGATGTATGATGTTTTTATGATGTTTTCATGCATGTGCAAACATCTTTGCCCGGCATGGCCTATGAATGTTATATACATAAAAAACGTGCCTTCAGCTTCCAGTTGGACAGAGAAGCACGAAGGACAGATGCAAAAGCATTTGCACTTGAGGGTAAGCATTCTGTATCAATGATGACCCCATTATATTCATCATCCCATGCATCAAGACACTCCATTTCCAAGCCTGGTGTTTGTAGATCAGGAGACATGCCATGAATGCCTTTTCTCTTTGGCATAATGCCACCGTTAAGAGATGGCACGGAACAGGAAATAAATTGAGCACTGGGGGACACTAAGAGTGATGACTTCCTGAGTAAACCTGAAAGATTCAATGAGAAAATAAATTAAAAATTTCAACTGTAACTATTTTTTCTTGTTGACGCTTATATAACGATCATGTGGTTCGAAATTAGTGGATACTTACCCCTTGACAGCCCTGGCAAGGTGCAATTCTGTGTCCATGAAGTTCCAGACACTCTTAGACATTGCTGGCAAAAAATTCCTGAATACTGCCGGAGACACAAGTCTGCTGCCATCATTTCCATCAATATTCAAGCAAACTGTAGAAGGAACTTGACTTCAATAGTACTATATACAGCCATTCAAATGCAAAAATGCATGGATCTATCAATTTAAGAAAAAACTGAAAAGGAATGAATATTACAGAGAACCGAATCCTGTTGCTGTTGGACAAGTAGAAGGAAGGAGAAATGGCATCCTATACCTTTAGATACTATGATGATTGCATTACATAATCTGGGCCTAATTTGTTTCTTTAAGAAAGGAATTTTCACATCATCCAAAATACAGTAGTACAAGTAACCTTACATCCTTCTTTTCTTTATAAAAAAAAAAAAAATAAGACCTAAAACCATAGCCAATGGTATTGACAGGATAGCAACCAGTGCAACTTCCAGCGTATCACTACATTCCATCGTGGAATGGTGGAGAAATGTTCTCTCCATTTTAGAATATCTTGGCTTTGTCTGCCTTCTGTTTTAGGCTTAATCCATTGGCAACTTGTGGCCCTGTGGAAGGAATATTTAACAGCATGAGGATTCAATATTCCTTTCCCGGTATCGATGCCTCTTATGTGGTTATAGTAATGGGATTGTCTTTCTCTGTTTTGATTCGCATTTTTTTTGTTCATCATGTATATCAGCTTCACCTCGAGGCTTTGCAGTTGATGGAGTGCGTCAGAATTGCTAGGCCATTGAGATATATATCTCCTCAAACATTCAAACATTCTTTCTTAATTTCCATTTTCTCTTAATTCTCATGTTTTTCTTGAATTTTCTTGAACATTGATAATTAATGTAAGCGCACAACCTAAGACGAATGCACAAAATATTGAAACACCTTTAATGAAATTTGAAGCCTTAAAAGGAAATACATTAGCATAAATAATTCAATTATATTTCTTAAAGAAAGATTATGAACTTTAAATTTAAATAATTGTTTTTTCAATACCAATTTTTATTTTAATTAGTTAATCTTTGTGTTCTCCTTCTATCAATAATGTTGAGTAACCCTTTTCTTTCTAAAGTGATTTGATGAAATATTAGTATCAAAGTATAAATTTTACATTTTTATTAAGTATTTTTAAAAGAAATTGATTGAGTAGGAGCATCACACCATGTACTATTATTAAGAAAAA
Organism: Durio zibethinus; assembly: GCF_047325235.1. NCBI lineage: Eukaryota > Viridiplantae > Streptophyta > Magnoliopsida > Malvales > Malvaceae > Durio > Durio zibethinus. The sequence goes on from NC_143174.1 coordinate 23,063,715, forward strand.
TTATATTAATCATTATTACTGAAAATTTTAAATTTACATATATTAAAAATAAAATATATAAAAATCTTTTAATCTCATTTATAAAATTGAAAAATTATACTAGGAGTATATAAAAAACAAACGAAAAAAAATCCTCAATTGAAATTGATCTTAATAAAAAAAAGAAAACTATCTCATTAATCAAATAGTACGCCAATCGGACGGCGAGGAGTTTATCATGAGCAAGCACACCAAGACTAACTTATCACACGGCTCAGGTTGCAACCCATTTCTTCTCTCACGTGTCTCGGGAAAGCTTCGCACGTGTCGACATCCTTGACGGCCAATCAAAACCCCCACATTGCAGAAATAAAGAAAAACAGTAACCGCTCAATCCAGTCGCTCCCATCTACAGCAAAACCCTTCGGCTTCAAAACGAAACGGAGCTTCACAGCGTCTGTACAATTTAGGGCTTCTCAGAGATCAGACCGCCTATCACGATGTACCGAACCGCGGCTTCTCGCCTCCGCACTCTCAAGGTCAGTTCAGTAGTTCCCGAAACCAGAATTTGTGGTCGCTAATGATTCGATCTCACTATCACAATCAGCCTCCTATCTCGAATATAACAAAGCTAGTTCGATTCGATATTTGCTTTCTGCGATTACTTTCGAATTTATTCAATAGATCTATTATTTTATTCATTAACGATGCTTACCTTGTTACTTTGATTTCTTAATTAAATGTATTTATCTCGTCTTAGTTAAGAAATGAGAAATTGGTTTGATTATGAATCTCAGCTTCGTTCAGTTTGAGATTAGACGTTTCTCGAGTGATTGTCTCCTTTTTTTCTTTTAATTTTGAGGATAATATATATTTAATCTTATAAAAATATTGAGCCACCAGACTATGATAGCCATATAATTCCAGTTTTTAAAGCGGCTTCATATTGTGGAAGAGTTTTATTATTATTGTTATAAACTGCAAGAAAAAAACAGATTACATGTGCAGAAATGTGATTTACTGTGAGAACCAAAAGAGAAACTAGTGAGTTAGAATTTCCACCACCATACTCATACAGATAAAGCAAATAATGAACTCACGAACAATATTTGAAAGATAGTTAATTCTAAATGTTACTAGTTTTAGTGATGAAGCAACATATGATATGCCCAGAGTGGGTTGTTTATTTTGCCATATTCCCCATTTTTTGTCCCCCTCCAAAAGAAGTAGATATAAGTGGTCCTAGCAAGCCTAAGCTCCAAGAATCACAGCTGATGGTGTCTTTCCTTTTAGGCCTTTCTTTTATCCATTGGAATTCTGAGGATCAACCTCTGAGCTGTCTATATATTGGCGACTTGCAACACCTTTTGCTTGATCTGTTAAGAGAAAGAGCAGGGGAACACCATGTAATGACTAGTTTTATCCGACTAATTGCTTAGCAAGCTACTAGTGCTAGGCAATGAAATAGCTGAACAGTTTAATCTGTGTGGCAAAGAATGCTTGTCCAAGATGAGTCTGTCCATCACCTAACTTATACTTAATGAAGGGTTTGGCCTCGTCTTAATAGCTTTCTCCAGCTCTAGCTACATTTATTAGGGTGGAGGCCTGCCAAAGACTTTTTTTTTTTGTTGTTTTATTGATATTTCTTCTTCTGCTTGTTTCATTTATAATTGTTATATACATTTGGGAGGAATTTTTTAAACGTCAACAAGTTAGACTTAGCAGCTTCAGTAAGGATATTATTGTGAAGGTAACCGTTGTTGTAACTGGGTATTGATGCTCAGCTGTTTCATGTGCCTTTTTTAAAATTTACACTTCAGCTGTGTATCATCCAGTAATAGTTTCCCATATCGATAGTCTGAATGCTTGGAAATGTGCTATGCTTTGAATGAAAATTCAATTATAGGGTCGCACATGCCGCAGAGTACCTGCAAGGTTTGCAAGTTCAAGTGCTGTTGCTACAACATCCTCCTCTTCAGATGGCCTCTTTAGTTGGGTCACTGGAGGTCAGGCCAAGTCCATACCATCACTAGATTTTCCTCTACCAGGCGTTGCCCTACCACCTTCATTGCCTGACTATGTTGAACCTGGTAAAACTAAGATTACAGCACTCCCAAATGGCCTCAAAATTGCTTCAGAAACCTCAGCGGTACGTGTGGATATGCTTTTTGTGAACATATTTTCCTATATAAGGTCTCTTCTTTTAGAAGAGAATTAATTTTCTAATTCATTGAGGAATTGGCTATTTGATTTTGTTGCCAAGCAGAATCCTGCAGCATCAATAGGACTATATGTTGACTGTGGTTCAATCTACGAGTCACCAGCCTCATTTGGGGTCTCACACCTGCTTGAGCGTATGGCCTTCAAGAGCACAACAAACCGCAGCCATTTGCGGATTGTGAGGGAAGTAGAGGCAATTGGAGGCAATGTGCAAGCTGCAGTTTCTCGGGAGCAGATTGGATATACCTTTGATGCTTTGAAGACATATGTTCCTGAAATGGTAGAGCTGCTTATTGACTGTGTGAGAAACCCTGTTTTCTTGGATTGGGAGGTCAATGAACAGGTAAATGTCTTAATCTGGCTGTTTTTATGCGAAATAGTTTTGTGCATTTTCAGATTAAATGCCTTGTGAGATGAAAATTCATTATTTCACCTTCTGCAGCTTCAGAAAGTGAAAGAGGAAATTGCTGAAGCTGCAAAGAATCCTCAGGGCTTGCTTTTAGAGGCCATTCACTCGGCTGGCTATTCTGGTGCTTTGGCAAATCCTCTTTTAGCCCCAGCATCTGCAGTAAATGCATTGAATGGTACAGTTTTGGAGGATTTTGTTGCGGTGAGTCTAAGAAACTTTATGTAGTATGCTTTCAGTGCTAGCTGTGTTATTCTAGTTAAGATTCTAGGTGATCTTTGTGTATCCTTCTCACTAATAACCTTGGTTTTGTATGGAAATATTAGGAAAATTTTACTGCTTCTCGGATGGTACTGGCAGCATCTGGTGTTGAACACGAGGAATTGTTATCTGTTGCCGAACCACTTTTGTCAGACCTTCCCAATATTCCTCGTCTTCAGGAGCCAAAATCCGTGTATACTGGAGGTGATTATCGTTGTCAGGCTGATTCAGGGGTATGTATCAGATACTTGAAGGAAAATGTTAACCATTGCCACTAGGCAATGGTTAAAGTGATATTTAAAGAAAGAAATCTACAATCAATGCATTTCTGCTATTGAATTTGGTGAAAATAGTGCATTAAATGTAAAATTTTTTCCTTTAAGTAGTATTTTGATTTTCCTTAAACAGTGCCTATAGTCACCTGTTAACCAAACTCATACTTAAAATGACTTTTGCTTTTATATTTCTTCCCAGTCCGAGTTGCTAATGATTTCAAATTCCAGGATCAAACTCATTTTGCTCTTGCATTTGAACTTCCTGGTGGTTGGCACAAGGAGAAGGAGGCTATAATTTTGACTGTTCTTCAGGTTTTCAACATTTGATTTCTCTATCTGCTGAATGTTCTTGTTACGCCATTTTTAATTTTTAATGTCATTCGTAAAATTCTTGCTAGGAATTGTTCTATCTTGCCCAATTGATTTTTTATTGCATTTTTTGGGTTCTTCCTACTTGCTACCATGATTTTAAGATAGGAAAATTGATAAATCTAATTATTCTGTAGATTCTAATGGGAGGGGGTGGATCATTTTCAGCTGGCGGCCCTGGGAAAGGAATGTATTCGAGACTATGTAAGTTAATCCTGGTGCACGCTCTAATCCTTCAGTATATGACATGTTATAATAAAGAAAGATAAATTTTAGTGTTGTTTTAGTGCATTTCTTTATTTTCAAAAGTCTTCTGCAACTAGACACTCAATTTCTTAACCTTTTTAGCCAATTTGTTTAAGTCAGCATTAAAGTGGTTTGGTTATGATATGAGCAGATGTCCGTGTCTTGAATGAGTATCCACAAGTTCAATCATTTTCAGCATTCAACAGTATTTACAATCATAGTGGCATATTTGGAATACAAGCCACAGTGGTAAGTCTGCTATTAAACCTTCCATTATTAATTCTTGTACAGTTCTTTATTCCTATCTCTACTTTCCCCAGCCACCTTATGTTTTTGTGTGGCAAGAGCTCAATTTGATATTATAACTTTCTTTCATTGGTTTTTGCATTTCTCTGCACTGATTTATTGGGAATTTTTTTTGGTTGTTGATTTGTTGGAAAGGGAATTTTTGTTCTTTTTTCTCTTCACCATTCTCTTCTCTTCTTTCTTTTTCGCTTTCTTTTTTGCTCGTCTATAGCACTTGAGATGTTCAAGCCACTAACTTTGGCCAAAATTATTGGACAATTTTGTCTTGAGATCAGCTTTGATGGTGTTATGAAACTGTGTGGTTTTGGAGTTCATATTTGCTTTGGCAGATTTGACTTAGGAAAGTTCTTGGATGGTAAAGGTCATGATTCAAGATAGCCATGGGAGAGTCATGTTGGCATCTTCTTTGTAAAATAATGTTACATTCTATGTCTTTCATGATTTTCAACTGTTTATCTCTTTATTAGTCATAATTGTGCTGAACTATGCCATCCAGGAGCTTTCTTCTCCCTGTGCCCAAATTTAATTATTTTACAAGCTTCTGTTTGGATCATAATCTCACAACCAAATCTTTCCTTGCTGTTTTTCATGTCAGACATCTATTTGTCAATTCTAGTAATTGCATGGTTAAATGGCCATGATGGCCTGCATTTGAAAGTTTTCTTAGCATAACCTATTGGTGTATATTTGTTACCTCCTGGTTCCCTTGACTCTTTTTTTCTTGGCCTTTAACGAAATTTATTCCAAATTTCCATTTGTGTAGACGCTGTCTGCTGATAATGTTTGCATCATAGTACTACTTGATGATACTCATGCTTTTGGACTCAGGGTTCTGATTTTGCACCAACTGCGATTGATGTAGCTGTCAAGGAGCTTATTGCTGTTGCAACACCTGGACGAGGTTGGCTGTTCTTTATTTCAGCAATTTTTTTGCTGCAACATTCAATTAATAGCCTTTTACTGAAATGCTTTTCATGGTGTTCTTAGCAGTTGACCAAATGCAACTAGACCGTGCCAAACAGTCAACCAAGTCTGCCATTTTGATGAATTTGGAATCTAGAGTATGTAAACTGTTTTTGTTAATTTCTTGACTGTAGATGAATTTAATTATGCTGGTCAAGGAGTCATATTCTCCATCCAAGCATTGCTGTTTACTTATGAGGTGCTTTCTGCAGATGATTGCTTCAGAAGATATTGGGAAACAAGTCTTGACATATGGTGAGAGGTATGGCTGTTTATAAGGTTCTTAGCTTTTATCCTTCGCTGTGATGGTCTTTTTACTGTTTGCTTTTTATATTTTTATGAGAAAACTTGGATAATAATATTCTTCTTGCTAATAAAATTGTTTTGAATTTATCAGGAAACCTGTGGAGTTTTTCTTGAAGGCTGTTGATAAAGTTACACTGAAGGATATTTCTTCTGTAGCCCAAAAGCTTCTATCTTCTCCTCTCACAATGGCATCATATGGAAATGGTAGTTCTCAGTTTAGTTGAAACTTAAACACTGGATTCAGTTGTTTTATCGGAATGCATTTTAGATTAACTTGTTGGTTTTGCTCATATTTTGCAGTCATTAATGTCCCAAGCTACGATTCGGTTAGCCGCAAGTTCAAGTGAAACATGAGATTGCTTTCATGTGTCGAATGTGACGACCATTTGACCCATTTTCTACAGTGCTGTGCATCTGTGTGCCTTTGAGTTGTTTTATAACAAGATGCGGTTGAAAATAAGGAGATAAGATTTTTCCATTTTAATCAATAAATTTTTTCTTCCCAGCAAGCAATATATTAATGAAATAGCTGCTGCAGACAATGGGACTGGCATGTTTTCTGCTGAATTCCATGACTTTGGTCATAGTTCGGGAAAAAGGTCTCCAAATTCTATGTTCACTTCTGTTTTACCAATGACCCAAAGTAAATTCAAGAATGGTTATTTACTTGAGTGTACATTTGGACTGGGAAATTTTTGCTGTGTATGTCAGAACATTTGCCTGTTATGGCACAATTTTCAGCTTTTGCTGTTATGACTTATTTCAGGTTACTCGAATTTATGATGGATGCTTTTGATTTCATATTTTTACTCTCTTAACATGTTGCAGACGGTATGGAAATTGGTTGTGCCCCTAAGATTATTTCAAAAGGGTTATATGATCGTAATTTGTTCTATGTTGAAATAATTGACGTTCCTTTTAATTGTGTGCATAAATCTGCCAACTGACCTATATTTGGCATAAAGTTTGCTGTTCTTCGTGTTTATGCTTAAGCCTTTCAACCATAACTACGGGAGATAGAGAATAGAGATATATTCGCATCAAAGTTGAGGCATACGACTTTATAAACTTTTAGAAAGGTCATAGTTGACTTCAAATTCCACAAATAAATTTATGAGGTACTTCTAATTAACAATTTATAAGAGCCATTGTTCTCATGTAAGAGATATTCTCATACATGAATTATACTATAAGTCTTAATTTCTATTGTAAAGAAGCTTCCAAATGCACACAGAAAAAAAATATTCTTGGAATATTTCATGTTCATTGCTCGCATTCAGTGCTTTTTTGCAATTAATTCCCTTGCTCCTCATTTTTTTCTTTATTTGAAGAAAATTAAATAATTAGTGGTTATGAGGCTAAAAATTGACAAATATTTATGAAATTTAGGACACATGACATGAGGAGAATAAAAAAAGCATAAAAGTTAAAACAAGTGTTTTTAAGATTTGTTGGACCCTTTTGCCCTGATCAGTCAACTTATTGGATAATCTGAGAGCAATCTTATTCTCTCATTCCCTTTGGGACAAAAAGAGAAACCTAATCAAAGGTTGCTCACAACTTGAATTATGTTTGGCCCACTGTTTTTATTCTTTTTACCCTTATTTTTTTCCAAATTAAAAAAAAATTAAGAAAACCCTTCCAGGATATATTCTTCCCTGTCCAATGAAATTACATAATTCTTTCAACTCAAGAAGAAAAAATAATAGTAAATAATTAAAAAGAAAATGGAAATTAAAAATATATATCAGACAAAGAAGCAATCATAGTTATCTACCTGTTCTGAAAACAAACTTCTGGTCCCTCATCATGCACTCCTTGACTAAACCCAATAAAAAAAAATGTTATAAACGTGAAGGCTAGCCATCATCTGCTATCGGATCAATACACAAAGATGTCCATCTTGGGGCCACATTATTGTGGTTCCAATTTTCATTGTTCCTTTCATCTATTGGTTGCAAGTGTTACGTCCTTTAGATCTCTCTTTCTGAAAAATAACTGTAGTAAACTAGTAATGAAAACAGGTACAAAAAAAAAAAAAAAACCCAAAAATATTCTAGTAATTCAATTGAGTCAGTTTTGTTAAAACTCGATGTATATCTTAGTTTTGGAATGAAATAATCTTTTATTTATTTTTTATAAAAATAAAAAACAGTTGAAGTCAAGCCAAGAGAAGAACAGATTATTACTTATTTTTAAATACTGTGTCTATTTCCTGATGAGTAAAAATTTTGTAACGTGCTTCTACTTGAAGATTTTGTACAGATTTGTTTCTTATATACTAATATAAATAAAATTATATACTAGTTTTTATATGATTTTGTATAGTTCTAATTAGAAGGAGGTGGTGGTGGTCCATCGAGTACACTGCTCATTTACCTTGTATTTCAAGCAACCCTATAATTCTTCTCTCTCTGCAACATTCATGGCAAAAGAATCATGATCAGCACTCCATCTCAAAACCCATGTGAGTTTTTGTCATCTTTTTTTTTTTCCCCCTCTTCTAACTCTTCTCTATTTCTATTTTTTTTTCCACCATCTCTCCTTTCTCTCCTGAAGAAAATTTTTGCCCTTTCTCATCATAGGGTCTAACTCTAATCTGTTACACATATATCTTATGGAAAAACTAATAAAAAACTGTAATTTTCCCAGTTATCTTCTTCGTTACTCAAAGTTTTTCCACTGTGTATAACTTTCAAGTTTGAATGCCTTTAGTATTTTCCTTTTAGCACACGGCCTAAGATTTCACATTTCTTAACTTCATTGATTTCACCCTTTCATATCTACCATCAAAAACTGGCCCAATAGATTTGTATTTTATCTAATCTAACGTAATATTATATAAAAAAGCTCTTTTTGGGGTTAAATTTTTTTTTTTAAAGATTATATATTTAAGTATAATTATACAGATAGGGTTGCCATGCTTTTGAATATGTGCTTCAAGTAACAGCTGTGGAGGCCGTTTCTTCCCTTTTGCTTTAGTAGTCAAGACCTTCAAAACAAAGGTGTGGGAAGTCTTAAGCTTTTAGAGAAGAAATAAAAAAAAAAAAAAAAAAAACAGCCAACCGGGTTTCCTTTCTATCTTTGTCTCTCTTCCTGTCTCTCTTAAACCGCCTAGCCATATGGCTACTTAAATTAGCGAAGGGTTAAAGGTGGTGTGTAGGTTAGGAAGGGCAACTTTTTCTTTTTCTCACTTGGGCTTCGGTTAAAGTAGCTATGATAGGGAATTCTGGTGTTTTCCTAATGGTTAAAGCAGGTTTATAGCTCAATCCCACTGTAACAGTTTCCTCTTTTCCTCTCTCACTCACTCCCTCTTCTTCTCCTTCTTCCCTTCCCTTCCCTTCCCTTCCTCTCCCTTTCCTTTTCCTTGTGGGAAACTAAAAATATTTTGTTTTGGAGAATATAAATTTCTCATCTGGATCTTGCGTAACTTTCTTGTTTTTGATTGGTTTAGGTAATATATAGTTTCATTAAAAAATATAGCACCTATTGTTGATTATAAACATGTGTATTTATATATATAGAGTTTAAAATCCAAAAGCTTTTCTCTTTTTGGGTTCTTGTTTATTCAGGATTTTGACATGTTCTTCTTCTTCCTTTTTGATGTTTTCTTTTGGTATGTGAATAAACACGGTCTGAAGTTACAAAAATCACATAGTTTCAATCATTTATCCATTTAGGAACTACTTTTTTATCAAACCCAACAGTTTATTTCTTTGTCTTTTTTTTTTCTAGTTTAAAAGGAATATCAGATCTCGATCAGGCTTATGGTAGTTTCTGTTGTATAGAGAAGGTAACTGGGATATTATGAGTAGTTGGCAGCTATATAAAGTTGGTTATTTCATAGAAGATTTTAAGAGTTTGAGAGAAAGAAGAGAGCATCTGCCACACCACTAAAAGGGAAAGAAACAATGAATAAGAGTAATCTGGGCTCCATCAGTAGCTCTGATCTCATTGATGCAAAGCTTGAAGAGCATCAGCTGTGTGGATCCAAGCAGTGCCCAGGTTGCGGACACAAGCTTGAAGGAAAGCCGGTACGGATTAGTCTCATAATATTCTTGGCTTTTACAGCAAGATTTTGACAAAAGAAGAAATCAAGGAAAATTATGAGAATTATGCTTGCTGTTTTTTCTTTTTCCATAGTCATGTTGTTTCTTTAATAACAACTACATTCAAAATTTTTGATTAAAGCTTCTTTTTCTCTTCATTTTGTTTATTCTTTCCTTTTGCTTTAGTTCAAACTTGATTCTAATAAATGAAAATTTGCAGGACTGGTTGGGTCTACCAGCTGGAGTGAAATTTGATCCGACAGACCAAGAACTGATAGAACACCTTGAAGCAAAAGTAGAAGCTAAAGACATGAAGTCTCACCCTTTGATAGATGAGTTCATTCCTACCATTGAAGGAGAAGATGGGATTTGTTATACCCATCCTGAGAAACTCCCAGGTAGTCAAAAAATATGGATAATGCTTCATCCCTCTGTCTTGTGTGATTGCTTCCGTCATTATTCAACCCTGTTAGGTCTTACCATATTATCTCAAGCTGCAACCTCATAAATTCCAGGGGGTTGTTTTTAGTTTTTACAATGATTTTGGTTTTGACTTTCTAGATTCTTTCCATTTTCTCATAGATTTGCACCTAAGCCAACCTAACTTTGATTTTGGCAATGTTTTACTACATTTCTTGCAGGAGTAACCAGAGATGGCTTGAGCAGGCATTTCTTCCACAGACCATCAAAGGCCTACACAACTGGGACAAGAAAAAGAAGGAAGATTCAAACCGAATGTGACTTACAAGGAGGAGAAACAAGATGGCACAAAACCGGCAAGACAAGGCCAGTCTTGGTCAATGGCAAACAGAAAGGGTGCAAGAAAATCCTAGTTCTCTACACAAATTTTGGCAAGAATCGGAAACCCGAAAAGACCAATTGGGTCATGCACCAATATCATCTCGGTCAGCAGGAAGAAGAGAAAGAAGGAGAACTTGTGGTGTCAAAGATATTTTATCAGACTCAACCGAGGCAGTGCAACTGGTCTGATCATCGAAGTGCAACAACTCTTGAAGGAAGCAATGACCCTAATAGCAGAAGAGATGGTGGCAGTGGAAGTTGTTCTTCAAAGGAAGTAATCCCTTTAAGAGATGAAGTTTCTGGAGCTGGGGTTGCTGCTGCTTTATCAAGTTATGCCGGTGCCGTGGATATCCAACAGTTTAAATCTGATCATTTCAGTTTCACCCCATTTAGCAAAAGCTTCGATGAGGTACAATTTTGTTCATTTATGCAAATGTGTTTTTCTCCCTTCTACAACTTCCAAAAATTTTTCCTACCGCTCCAACTTTTAACATTAATCAACAACCAAGAAATAAAAGCATAAATTGATATTGAAGTTTGTACCTTGTAATTTTATGCTTAGACATCGTATCCGTCAACTTGACAAGTACACCTAACCACAAAAAGGAGCAAAAATCAAAAAAGAAAATTAATTCGATATATGAATAAATCCAATTTTCTTGTACAAGCTAGCATGTTGTTACTGGACTAGCAGAAATAAGCATTCCAGTTTTAAACATCAAGGTGGTCAGCATATCTCATCTTACATAAAATAAAAGTAAAGGGAAGAGATTATTAAGTTTTAGGGTTGCTTTATATATATATATATATATATATATATATATATTGAAACTATCAAAATTTATATTATGATAATTAGAACTAGTAATTCATAACTTTAACAACAGATCACACGGTAATTAATAAGGTTGATTTTCTCTTAGTCAATTGCTTGCATACACGGCATAAAAACTTATATGTACCTCAATTGATTATCTTTATGAGCTAACTAAACTTTTTTAACCCACTAGTAGGACCAATATTGAAACTGAAAGTAAAACTATAGAAAAACTGAAGGGCTTAAAAGAAAGGTAATAAAAAAAAAGAATTAAAGCGATGGAAAATGTTGTGTTTGAAAATGGACTAGCTAGCAAACTGCTTCTTGGGGGTGTCCATTGCAGGTAGGGATTGGAGAAGCTTCAGAAACAAGGGAAGCCCCAGCTCCAGGTACGTGCGAAGAGATACGCGAGCATCCACAGCCACATCATATCGCCCTTGATCATCATCATCACCATCAGCAACAACAACAACAACACCACCATCATACACATCATCAGATTGCTACTACGGCCTTCCACATTAGCAGTTCTTCACATCCCATCTCCACCATCATCTCTCCACCTCCCCTTCACCATTCTTCCATCATTCTTGATGAGGACTCCTTCCATGTCTCCAGAATAATGCTTCAAAATGAAAGTTTTCAGGTAATATATCATCATTATATCAATCATATTAACCTCAATTAATTATCCTCATATAGATATAATTAATAGTCCACCAAGTTAAAACAAGTCAAATTGTGTGTGAACAAGATATTTATACATACAATATTTTTAGATAGTACAATTATTTTTCAAAATTCAATGAAATTAATAACTTTCTCTAGAATCCACAATTTTAAGTGGTACCTCTTTTTTTTAATCCAGTTTTCTGATATAATTTTTATGTAGCCAGCAGGAACAAAATGACACAGTGTTTTACACATGCATGCCTCATTTTTATATTAAGTATTATACTTATTAAGCTGAAGCCTTTTTCCCTACTTTTTAAACGTTTTTTATAATTAACTCAACCATGCATGTTTTTAATTAAGTCTGACCTTAATTATAAATGAATTGATGGGATGTAGCTCGGTCATGAAACTGGGTCTGATTTTTGGGGGGGTGTAGATGTGGCAGACTCAGTTTAGTGATGCTATCTTTTAGTATCAGCTAAGTTGAGAACAATGAACTGCCTTTTCACTTTTTAAACCTTATTGAAGACATGATGGTTTAGATGGGAAATTTTGGTTTATTATATTTTGTTGAATTGAATAAATGCAGCATCAACAGCAACAGCAGCAGCAGCAGCAGCAACATAAACTGGGAGGAAGGTCTGCATCAGGTTTGGAGGAACTAATAATGGGTTGCACTTCAACTGATATCAAAGAAGTGAGTATCCACTTTTTGACCCTGAAATCCATGAGCCTTGTTTGTCATAATACCAGCTAAGCAAGGGAAGAAAGAAAGAAAGAAAGAAAAAGTAAGGGAAGTATATTTCTAAAACAATTAAAGGATAAAAAGAAGAGAAAAAAATACCAAATTCTTTAGTAATATTATTATTTTTTAATAAAGAGAGAAACCAGAATCCTTTTCTTTTTCTCTTTATCTCTTTTAGTATTTTTTTTTCTTTCTTGTTTTTCATGAGAGTTAAGTATGGCATTCAGCATCCTGAAAAGGAACAATAACCTTATTTCTCCTTTACCACTCTCTTAAGATTCAGTAGAAATCAATATGTTAGGCAAGTTTGATGTGCTTTCATGTGGTTTTTAGTATATTTTATTCAAATATATATATGAATAAGAATCAGAATTCCAAATATTAAAGTATAATTTATAGCAGAATGTGAAACCATATAGCCTTCAAATTAAATCACTTCTTGAAACGAATAGAATCTTCTTTTATATTTCTCTTTTGGACAAAAAAGGTAGTTGGAAAACTAAAGCCTATACTACTTTACCTACACCGCCTTTGATTTTTCTTTGAATATATGTTGCTAAGAAGAGCTGTAAATTCTGGAAAATTTGCTCCTTTGTGACTATATAAACAGCAGGGGCAATAAAAAAGAGAAAGAGAATAAATATCTCAAAAGCAAAGAAAACAGATAGTATTAACATTCTTTTGGTTGGGTTGAGAAAGGGGGTCTGGAAGAGTGAAGAGAAGATGTATGCGTGATAGCAACATGAAATCTTTTTATCATGTGTTGCCTCATAAAATAGATAAAGAAACAAACAACTTGATTGTGGAGTGGGAAAGAGGATAAAAAAGGCAGCTTCTTCATTTGTTGTTTTTAGAGGAAAATTTTATGGTTAAATCCCTAAACCCTAAGTTTTTTTCTTTTTACATGGGCTTTTCGCAGGAATCATCCATCACAAACCCACAAGAGGCTGAATGGTTGAAGTACTCCTTCTGGCCTGACCCTGACAACCAGGATCCTCATGGATAGAAGCAAAAATATTAGACAAACAAACCAAACCTTGCAGACATCATTATTATCATCATTATTAGTACTTGAAGCCTCTGGTGAAGTTCTTTTCAAGGAGAGTCCAAGAAACCATCTACTACAGCTTGCTCTTTTTCTTTCTTTTTCTAATGGGGGACCTGGCTTATGACTCTCGAAGTCTCAACTGAACTAACTGTACACAGTCCATGTTGGAAAGAAAGAGAAAGAACAAAAAGAATAAGAAGATTGAAAGAAAGTAAAACAAGGAAAAGAACCCAGGAAAAATGCTGCTCTCTACTGACAAATAGAAGGAGAACCCAAGACCCAATGAAAATCCCGCCCTGCATGAAAATCATCACCATTAAGAATGTTACAATATCATCTTCATGGCTATTCTTATTATTTTATTATTTCGAAGCTCTTGTATAATTTCTTTTCTTGTTCTTTTCAAACAAAATACCAAAGAGTTTGTGCAAATTGCAAACAAATACCTTGTTAATTGTGTTGTTTTAGTCACCTTTTCTAGTAAAATATATGTGGATTAGGGGGTTTACGATTTCCTTTTATATATATTATATAGAAATGAAAATATTGGTTACAGAATTCTTTATTGCAATCGCTGTGCCACTTTTTCCACTTCTTTTGATACTTGCAGACAATATAAAGAATATTTAGGTTCTGCAATTGCTATATTATTGAATGAATAAGACTTTTAAATATTGTTCTAAAAGTGTACAACCTATGCAAAAATTGTAAGGCTAGAGCTAGCTAATTCGCCTAATCCACATTTCTAATCTCAAGAGAATAGATCAACTAGCTAGGGATCATGACTTGTCGGCAGGCCATATATCTGCATGTACCCCAAAGGTGAAAAGTTAGTCCTTGAAGAATTAGGAATTCAGGATCATGATCATAGTAACTTTTCATCATCTATATTATATATTTATATATATATATATATATTCCACAGTCAAATCCGATCTTTGAAGTAAATTAGTTCCTTCCATTCTTTGTCCCTACAACCTGAGCACCTAAGGCGACAGCAGTGCTACCATTATGCTCACAAAATCAATCTCAAAAAGCAACTACTATTGCTAATGATGCATGAAGAAAGTTGGTGCATTTGATTTATCAGGTCAAGTATACTTTTCAATATTTATTTTTCTGGTTGAGTATCCTTTTTCCCTTTGTTTGCCTTTAGTGACAAATGGGGGAGAAGTTCTATCCTGAGAGGGGCTTAAAATAAGAGCTCCTTTGGAGCTTGTATTGGTACTGTAATGTTTGCCTAATGAAAAGTAAATGTACTTTAGCTGGTTTTTGGTTTAAATGATGGGTCCTCACACCTCACTAAATGACATTCCACTGCACTCAGCCACTTACCGAACAGTTTCTTGAAAGTAGCTATCACACGTCATTTTGAGGTGACAAATGGGACATTGCCACGAGGAAGTCTACTTGCATGTTTTTTTCTTTTTTTTTTATGAACTAAACTTCATATCATGCATGCTCCATGATTTTCTTCTTTTTTTTTTTGTAAGTGGCTGTCATACTCCTAGTAAAGGAGTTTTATTTGGTTCTTTGGATTTAGATATATCGAAAGGAGGATAGAAGAGAATGTGGGGTTTCGTTAAAATTTTTTTTCTTATTGGAATCTTGGAATCTTTCAATAGTATAGCAGCAGAAATCACATCTTAAAGTATCAGTCTCTCTTTGTCTTTTTGTTACTTGGGTAACTTCTTTCCTGCTTTTATATCTATTCCTCAGATTCGAGCTTTTTTTCAGCTGTATTATACTACCGTTATATGGAGATGATGAGATGAGCTTATCTCCCTCCAAATACAAAGACAGAGAGAGAAAGAGAGAGAAACGTGCATATTTTATCTTTTCCTTCGATGGGATTGGGACGTGCAAGAAATAAAGATGGAGTCACGGAGGGCGAGGCAGCTTCACCGTAGTTTCTGAAGGGAATAACTTATTGGAAATGAGTAGAAAATTAAGAATAACCTTTAAGCTTTGAAATGACCGTACATTCTCATAACTTAATGGAAAATTTCTTTTATCTCGTCATTTATATAAACTATACTTGTACATTTATCTATATATGTACTATGGTCTACATGCATGCATCTTTGTGGAGTACATTTTATATATTATGCTACCCCATTTTATCAGTACTATCTCAAAGAATCACTGAAAATATCAAAATTTTCCATCTAGATATAGCCTAAAAAAATTAGGTTTAGTTCATTGATGTAATATGCAAAAATTATAATCCATTGATGAACATTTCCCCCATATTGACTGTATATACTTGCTAATTAAATATTTATAAAACTTAATTATATATAAGCAAAAAGGGGTTTAGGGTAATTTGAAGAAGGATTGGGAGAATCCAAATATTGTGGCGTAGAGATGCTTGAGGTTAGTAAATAAAATAGGTAAAATAAACAAAAAGAGGAAGATCCTATAGTAGGGATGTTGTGATATAATTAATAGAGTGGGAAGAGGAAATGTCTCTTTCCACATGCAATGAAAATAAAAAGGAATGACATGTCTTGTTCAATTCAACCTAAAAAGGTGATATTCAATTCTTCCACTTTATGGAAGATTTTGGGTGCTTTTGAAAGAAAGAAGTATTAGCAGTGTTAGGGTTTCGGGGTTTGCAGAGATTTGGTCCCATAAAGAAGTTGCAGGGAGAATCGTGTAGTGCAATAAGGAATATCACGACACGGCAATACCCACCTTTTTTGGATTCTTCAACAGCGAGGCCGAGGCCAAGGCCAGGCCACAGCTGCTTTTTAGATAGTAACCCAATATTCGTTTCCCTTCTCTCTCATTTCAGCTTAGAAGCTTGTTTATGTACTTCGAGTACTAGGAAATGGAAGGTGATTTATTCATTTTCACTGTCACTTATTACACAGTGACTTTTTCAATTATATATGACAGATCACTTGCCTGTATAGTGTAATTCTGATGGTGAATCTATCTGTTTTCTTCAAGAGAGCGAAGTTCACTTAAATTTACTTCCTTTTTGTGTCTTTTGTTTCTTACTCTGACATAGTCAGATTGGCTGTGGCAAAATCTGTTATAGTCAGGAAAGTTTGGTGAGAATTTGACGCATAGATGAATAATGCAATCAAAGACATGGCCAAACTAGTTAGGTTCCTCGTGCGGCTAATGCAACAAATAAATAATAGTGCAAAAAACAAAGGCTAACACTACATATGCTATAATCAATGATGTAACAAATACCTGATACTATCTACCCTGAAGCCTATCAGAATTTAGAAAAGAAAGTGAATGACGCAACAAAAGGTGAAAGGAACTGATCAACCATTTTCTTTCTGAAAGTATATATGTTCCTTTTCTTTGAACAATATGAAAATCAGCACCTAGTAGTGAAGGTTTTGGAAGGACTGTTAAAATTTCATATATGCTTAGATGAAGAAAACAAAGCTCTGAATTAAGTATAACTTTTTGGGATATTGAAGACAAGGTTAGATAAGATTGTGATTGATACAATTAGTATAAATTTGCCACACCATCTCTTGTTTAGCCGTTGAAAATGTATGCAAATTACATGAACAGGAATCCATTCAATCAGTAACAAAATGACTTTAGGGAGTAACTCTGAAATGTGATTTTGCACCAAATAAGTCTTTAAAAAAGTGCAGTACATATAAAGCAAACTCTCAAAATAAATCGGCCCTTGGAAAAGGTACAGGAAGATACGTTAGGCAAGCCAATAATCAGTACAAATAAATAGGGGAAGCAGATGGTATCATTTTTGTGACGAATGGTAGCCAGCGAAGAATTATCAATTTTGTTATATGCCTGCGAGTAGCTTCCTTTAACAAAGACTTGTTTTGGTCCTTTCTATCCGTAAAGCGGCTGGCATATTCTTCTTGTTAGGGAACGGCTGACAAACCAACATATCCTAACCATACTGCCATCTGAGCATGATGAAGTTTCCTTCTTTCCTATGTGTCTCTCTCTCCTTTTCACTTGTTCAATGTTGAAACCTCTTTGAACAGGTTCTTGATCGTATAAAACAGGAAATTATAGGTAGATACTCGACAGGTCAATCTTTCAAGTCGTTCTTTTTATCAGTAGCCAAGGACTAATGCTTGAAATAATGGTCTGCATCAATTTGTTTGCCTTTGGCCCCGCCCTATAGCTATCTTATTGCTAAATCTCCTTTCGAATCCTTTTCGAACTATTGCTGCTGCCAGGACTGGTTCGTGTAAAGAATCTTGGCTTTTAGGAAAGTCCCCAAACACTTCAGCCTGGAAACTTCAGCTATTTGACAAGACCATCGTACCATCGGGCATAACTTCAAAATAAGATAAGATTTGGCAACTTGCAAGGTGCTGAATAATGCAACATTGACAGACTTATAATCCAGAGGCCTAAATGCACAGTTGCTTTCATTGAAGAATGTCAGCTAAACAACAAAGTAATAGGCACCACCTAAAAACAGGTAAGTTTGCTATTTCCTACCAGGCTAACCAGAACACTGAAAACTCCTAGACCCTTTCATTTCTTGGTCCTTCCCACAAATCATGCAAAGCATATGCTTTTTCACAAATGAATCCAAAATGAAAATTGTTGCACGATTTACACATGGATATATAATACAGCAAAGCTGATTGTATGATTGACACCATGTTATACATATCATTGAAGAACTCTTCTAGCTTTCTTCGTTTTATATTTTTCCTTCTGCTTCTGTCGTACACAATTACTGGAACAGATATTTATCAGACCTCTGCAATCTATACTTATTTGCATTTTCTGTACAAGCAACTACCACAAAATGTAAAAACGAGCAACAGACTCAGCAGGCACGTGCTTGAGTCAGCCTCCCATTCACAGGTACACGGACTTCAGAAACTTTCAATGATGCAAAAAGGCACGACAATCGAGCTACCATGGGCCTGGCTCTCTCCATTCTGGGCACAACCACGAGCTCCTTACCAGTAATATCATCCAAAGCACTATGATAGCCTTCAAGATCTGCTTTTGTAATCATAACTGCATCCACTGAAAGAGAGTGTGTAGTAGTACGTAGCTGGCTGTCTGAGCCTGCTATACTCCAGAACTGTCTGCTCATAACCATTGACAAGCAAGGAAGAGACACAGTACATCATTCATGATTGTGACTGGAATAAATCTGGTAATTAATACCATTTGGAAACATGGAACTATTCTCAGTTCATTCATAAAGCTGGTAAAATCTTGTTCTTTTTTCTGAGCAAACAGTAAATGGCAAAGGGAGATAGGAGATTTCATCTTTTGCAAGAAGAGAAAGGTGCAATTCATGCATAATCTAAAAGTGACCAACATGAACAAGGCCATTTGTGAAAAATAATAAAATAATAAAATAAAAAATATAAATCTTGGTGCTTATAGTACCATCTTCATTGTCATCAACTTCATTTCCCCTTTCATGTGGACAGGTACGTAGGGGCAAGAAACATGAAAAAATTGCAGGATTTCTTAGAAGGTTTCATACTCTGCACATGATAACACCACAAAACTTATCTTCCATTGTAAGGGGGCAAGCAAAACTCGAGGTCTTTGAGACCGAAACATATTCGAGGGCACCTGCAGGTGTCATGCGCTTATGCCCTATCTGCAGAGTTCAAAACCAGTTCAACCATTGAAATTAAAATGAAAGCTGGAGCTAGCCTTACAGGTTAGTGAACAACAGTGTGTCAACAAAGCACCATGCAACAAACAGATTTACCAAGTAGCAAAGCACAACAGTGGTACTCCTTCCTCGTCCAGCTATACAATGTACATTGGTGGTTCTACCACAAGATGCATTCTCTGTAGCCAAAAAAAATGTTCGGGGTGAGACAGCCAGTTGGCCACAGTGACTAACAGAGATAATTGAAAGAATTATCTACTCACTGTGAATAAGTCCACAGCTCTGCTGATATCTGGAATTGAAGGAGCAAATAAATAACCTCTCGTTGGAATTACTAGGCGATCAATTCCATGAGCCTGCAATAAACCATAAAGCAATAGTAGTAAACATCAATACCCAACAAAACAGAAAGTTCAGAAAATGAAAACGAAAATCATGCGATTTTGAAATACCCATTCACCTAAAACCTTAAAAAAATGGAAATCATGTAAGTTTTGAGAAGCTTACATGATATGAGGAAGTGGAAACCATAGTTTCAAAAGGCTCATTAAGAGTGATGACCCCAACTGCTTCAACCGTCAGACATCCTTGGGAAATGGAACCGCCCCCGGCAAAAGAAACTGAAAAAGTATAACACCCATCGTTAACAAAACAGAAAAATGAAAAAAAAAAAAAAAAGAAATGGTTAATTACTGATTTGGGATTAATTATTAAAAAAGCAAAAGAAAAAACACCCAGTTGTTTTCTCTAGGAAAGTCACAAATTTTAATCGATCATCAAAGCAAGAATTACTGATTTGGGATTAATTATTATAAAAAAGAAAAGGTTAACAAAGAGGGGAAATTAAGGATAAGAGAAAAAGAGAAAATTTGTAAACTTTGTCCCACCCTCTTTTGAATTTGTTCATTTGAAATTGATTTTCAAAAAGTATTATTTCAAAAAAAAATATTTTTAAAAAAATAAAAAAAATTATTATTTAAATAAATTAATGACAAAATTTTTTTGTTATAGTAAAATATTGAGTTTTAATTGTAATTCAACTTTGATCTATTAGTTTGAAAAATAGATATCTCACCCCAAAACTTATTAATTAATAAGATATTAAAGTGTTTCTGTAAGTTAAATTTCGTTAAAAGGCTTTTAAAATATAATTTTACCTTAAAAAATCAATGTTCTCATATACTTACATAAAATAATTATTTATAATAATAATTTTTTTCTTAAAATCTATAAAATATATTAATAATATATAAAAAATTTAAGTGTAATATATAAAAACAAAATTTACAATTATAATAAGAAAAAATATTATAATAAGAAAATATTTACATAAAATAATTATTTATAATAATAATTTTTTCTTCAAATATATAAAATATATTAGTAACATATAAAAAAGATTTTTAGGTATAATATAGAAAAATAAAATTCAAAATGTATAATAAGAAAAAATGTTATAATAAGAACACATAACATATAATAAGAAAAAATATTTGATTGAAAAAATTATTATTTATAATTATGAATTTTTTTTTATATATTTCACCTAAAAATCTTTTTTATATATTATTAATATATTTTAAGAAAAAATTATTGTTATAAAAAATTATTTTATGTAAATATTTAAGGATATTAATTTTTTAATCGTAAAATGGTTTTAACGAGCCTTTTAATGGAGTTAATTGACATAAGCATTTTAATGTCCTATTAGTTAAAGGTGAGATGTTTATTTTTTAAACTAATAGACCTAAGTTGAACTATATCTAAAATTCAAGAATCTGAATGTATTTTACTCTCTTTGTCAATTAGTTATTTTTT
This sequence comes from Durio zibethinus, assembly GCF_047325235.1. Classification (NCBI taxonomy): domain Eukaryota; kingdom Viridiplantae; phylum Streptophyta; class Magnoliopsida; order Malvales; family Malvaceae; genus Durio; species Durio zibethinus. Next base: position 23,084,607 of record NC_143174.1, read on the forward strand.
AAAAATAATATTAATATAACTATTAAATTATTTAAAACAATTTATTATTAAAATATATTTAAATTATTTATTATTAAAATTATTAATATTCAAGAATAATTATATTTTAATAATAATATTTAATAATAAAATATTATATTAATAAAAATATACTTAAAATAAAACTATTTATTATTGTTTTATTAATATTTTCAAATATTTAAAATATTATTACTTTCTTAAAATATTATTTTTATTAAAATTAAAATAATAGTATTTATTATTAAAATATTTATAATTTATATTAAAAGTATCTATTATTAAATCATAACAAGATTTATATTTGTTATTAAAATAGTAATATAAACACCTTAATAAATAAAAATATAAAATTATATATTTTAAACTAAAAAATAAAAAAAATTATTTAAAATATTCATATTAAGAAAATATTATTATTATATTATTTAACTTTAATTATTAAAATAATAAAAATATTATTATATGTTATTACTTATTATTAAAATAATAATATAATATTATTTATTATTGAAATACTAAAAGTATTTATGCTTAATAATATACGAAATAAAAATATTTAAAATTAAAATATTAAAATATTTTTACTGTTAATATTTTAATTTTTAATTAAAATTAAATAAAATATTTTTATCAATACCATAATATTTTAAATCAAATCAAATTAAGTTCAAGTTTAAAATATTATGTTTAAAGTTTTATTTGAGTAAAATTAAAATATTAAAATATTTTAAATTTTTAAATAAAATTAAATAAATATTAATATAATAATATTTTACCTAGAGTCAAATTAAGTTTAAATTTTAAAAAATTATGTACAAAATTTAATTAATTATACTCAAACATATTGATAATTAGTTATAGTCATTATTTAAAAAAAAAAATTATCTTCTTTCTAAAAAAAGGTAAAATAATTTTCAAAATATTATTTTATTTCTTATTAATCAATAAATTATTTTTCACTAAACATTTAACCTTTTATTAAACAATCATTTAAAAATATAAAAATCATTTTCCGTAAAATAAACACGCCTCAGGTTGGATTTTGTTTATGAAGAAATTGTATAAAAGGGTCGGGTAAAATAGAATCCGAGCACCCGGTCCGACTAGAACTCTCTTCGCATCGTCGACTCTAACTATCTGCAGCTGCTTCACGACATCAACACCGTCGTTGTCCCGATCACTCTCCACGTCATCCAACTCCTCGATCTACATCTAATGAAAAACTGGAAATGAATCTTTTTTAATAACTGAACCGGAAATTGGTTACATTTTACGACATGAAAAATAGTTTGGAGTTGGGAGATTTCGGCATGGAATTGAGAAGACGGGAAAAAATTCAAAGAAGGTTTATCGGGAATTTGAGAAGATGCGAGAGAGCAGAGCTAGAAAAAATGGAAAACATTTGTGATTTGTGAGCTAGAAAAAAAAACCTCACAATAATAATTACACTATTTTTTTAAATTATAATAATTGCAATACTTATTTGCATTAAGGAAGCTTTTAAACGCGTCTTTTTATATATATATATATATATATATATTTAAAATCATTCTAAAATAATTTTTATTTTTATTTTTAAAACTTCAAATTTACAAATTCGAAAAAATATAAAAGTTTTCAAATTTGTAAATTTTAATTTTTTTTATTCACATATCCAGAAAGTTAGCATTAAATTAAGAAAGATTTAAAGACCCACTTGCATAGGTTTTTTATCAATTTATAAATAAACTTATAATTAATTGAAACAAATAAATTTTTTTACAATGTTGTGAAAATTCATTGGATATGAGATTTTGTTTTGATAATTAAATTTTTTTATTTTAAATGTAACTAATCGGATACACTTATCCTGTAAATTATAAAATTTATGAAACTTATATATATGAAAATTTTAAAATTAAAATAATTAAATAATTTGATGTAAAAATAATTTTGAGAAAAAAAAAGTGCCAGGAAAGAATGGGATCAATTTAGAAGCACCGTTTCACTTAAGGGGTGTTCTAAATACATCATCAAAATTTCTTTATACATCTTCTAAATTTTCTTCTAAAAATATTTATATATTGAAATATCAAATTTAACTTTTAGTAAATAATAAATATACTTTTAATAGGTTATACACTCAAAAATTATATCGTATTCCTCTAAAATGGTTTTTCAAATGTTATATTGTGTTTTCGAAAATATATTTTCGAGAAAGCATCATAATTTTTAAAAATGGATTATTGAAAACAAAACAAATTTCTCAAAAATCTGGTTTTGATAATGCATTAAAAATTTTTTAATTATATTTAATTATAAACTATTGATAACAAAAAAATTGAGATCTCTAATATTGTGACCATTAAAAATATTATCATTTTGACATATGAGATATATAAATCTAGCAGTAAAAATCTCTAATTTTTCTACCAAACATTGTTCGATAAATAATATTCGTAATATTTATTAATTCTAATAAACGTGTATTTTAAAAAAAATCATTAATTATGAAGAACACTCATGCAAGTAGCTATTGCACTATCCGTAATGAGATATTTATGTTTTATCACATATGATGCAACGATCAGTTTGTATAAGTGCCCATATACACTTAACAATTCCTCTTAAACCCATATTTATAAGAATTGTAAAAATATTACAAATGTTATTGAACAAAAAATGTCTGATAGTTAAAAAATTAAAGGTTTTTATTGATGAAATTGTCCTGTCCAAAAAATCAAAAACTCCAAACTTCTCGGATATAGAAATCCAAAAAATCTCAACTTTTTTTTGATATTTATTTTTGAAAAACTAAAAACTTCTCAAAAATGGAAGTTCGATAAGTTTTGAAAAATTTCAAAAATAAATATTCGAGAGACTTTGAAGCTTCTTAAAAATGGATATCTAAAATTTTTTTAAACTTTTTAATATACATTTTTGAGAAATTTAATATCGAGAAGTGAAAAGAGAGAGAGAGAGAAAAAAAGAGTAAGAATGAAAAAATTAAAGTGAGAGATAAGATGTATTTAGTAGATAAAGAAAAATAAAATTTGAATTTAAAATGTATATAGTATTAGATGGGCTGCATTTAAAATTCCCCTTCACTTAATTGTAAAATGAGTTATAAAAGCCCTTGGCATTGCTTTAATTTTCAGTATTACCCTCTATTCGCATTTCTTTAAGATCATTACTTATTAATTATGCGAGGACAAATGTTTCACAATTCAATCAACAAGACACGGTTTTTTTAGAAAAATAATTATATTCTGTCGTTTTCTTTCAAATAAATAGACTCTTGAATTAGAAACACATCATCTATCGCCGACCAAGACCAACTCTTGGATCGCTCAATGCTGAAAGTAACAAAACACTAGTGGCACGAATGTAATAAGTAACAATTTTTACGAACATCTAATTATTTATTTTGTTTGACTAGTCAAATTCTTCGATGCTTTAACAGTTTTTATTTTTTTTTTTCAATAAATATGCTACTTTGTATTCAACAATAGAAGATTTCATTTTAAGAGTGCGAACGATGAATGCAGGGTAGCAAAAGATTTAGGTGATTGATCACTCTTAAAAATATAAATAATATATTAATATTTATAAATTATTTAAATTTAATTCAAATAAAAAATAAATTTAATTCAATTATTATTAAATCGAATTTGAATTTGAATAGTACGATTTATCAATTGAATCAAATTTGAATATTTTTATATTCGATTCAGTAATTTACGAGTTTAATTAAAATTTTATATTTTAATATATTTTAATTAATAAAACATATTTAAACTTAAATTTGAATACAAATAATCACATTTTTATTAAATATAAGAATTACGTTTATTTTTATATGTTAATTCAATTTAATCGAATTAATTTAAATAGTTTAATTTTTATTTTAAGTTAAGTTCAACTTAAAAAAAATAATTGTATTTGAATCGATTTTCGAATTTTAAATTTAAAATCGAATTTAATATTATATTAATTTGAATTGACCCTACTACTCCCGTGAGCAAATTAGACAAGTAATAATTGTAGGTGTAGCAACAGCATTGGATTGGTTAGATGGAAGGTGTTTTTTTTTTTTTTTAGTTGAAAGGGTTGCTGCTTTCTCCAACTATCTTCTAACCATGCCCAGCTGCTGAGTTTATGATTGGCAGAGAGAGAAATCCAAATTGCTACTTCATACTAATCTACTAAACTTTATTACTAATTCAATCACCTACCTTTCCAAGACCATACGCTAACTAATTACTACTACTCTACTCATTACATTTGATACTTTTACTTCATACTTATGCTTAACATCATAATAAATTTTAGTCATAAAAACAAAAAATTTATTTAATTTTATCCATTCAAAATTTATTTTTAATTTTTTGCATTATCTGAAAAAATACTCGAATATTTAATTTATTATTAATCATTAGTACATGTGGTTTTACTCAAGGAGTAAAAATAGAAAGGAAAAAAAAAAGGCAAAATTTTGTTTGAATCCACCCATTCCTAATATAAGTAATAAATAATCCTATGGCCTAACCCATAAGAAGGATTCCATTTCTGGAACGAATGGCCCATTTGAGTAACTCAGGCCTCTTTCCATATATGGCCCAAAACTCATTTCGTGTGTGATTCCAATCTTGTTTCTTCTTCCCCTATCTATTATTCTGTACCCTCCTGAAGGTACAAATACAATAACTTTCACAGAAAGTTGTTGATATATCCATTAAAAAAAAAAGGCAGCGTTGTATTTAACTGATAGAATAGAAGCATAAAACCATTTCCTTTTTTGTGTGATTAATCTTCATCCATAGCCTACAAAAGTAGCAGTGGTCTCCTAAATGCTTCAACTTTTCTGAGGCAGACCTGAAATTGAGCCATGTGCCATATAATGCAAGTCCACCAATTAATGAGAATTAATAATTTAGTTGGATCTTAATTCTTACCACTCTGTCCATTGGCAGACTAGGAACCAACTTAGCCTACAGCATCCCAACCCTTTTTTTCCCTGATTTTAATATTTTTAATTTAACATTACCAACTAACTAAACCAATGAGCAATAACTATAGCTCAGGATAGGTGTCACGGTCCCTCAGCCTTAAATCTTGTATTGGTTGTATATTAGAGTTTATCTGGTTATATAAATGTTTACACAATCTTCAATTTGACAGCTTAGTGAAAAATGCGATCGAGTGAGACATAGACCTGAAAGTTCTAAATCTAACTTTCTATCCAGGGAGATTCTTGGACGTCACATTAAAAAACAAAGATGTTGCTTGTCTCAATCAAATGAAAGTTGTAATTGGATGCCAGTTTAAACTATTTAGTGTTAAATTTACATAACACATCAATATCATTTGCTTTTAAACAGGTTGATTGTAACAAGACAAGGAAGCCTTGGAATTGTGTTTGTCACGGGTGTGATAACTGATAAAGTGTGGAGGTGAACAAGTAAAACACAAATCCAAAAATCCAATGTTTCTGGATTAAATGCAGTCATCAGATCATTACAAATAAAAGTTACCCTTCTTTTTTTACCACAAATTCAGTCCATTTATGGTGTCAAAGTTGCCCATTACTCCATTATGCAAGATGTTTACTTAAAAAGAAGAGGAAATCAGCACAATGAACAATATCAGTTAAAACGCCATAGCAGTAGGATACAAAAGTGATGGGACAAATAGTATTTTTTTCAAAGTGAAATGATCTAGCCATAAAATGTAATAAACGGACATTACCACTTCATTCAAATAGATAATACGAGATTTAACAATCAAGAAACTAGAATTTTTCCTAAATAAAAGAGAAAAGGAACATTGCTGCATTAACCATGGATTGTTGCTATGCACCTACTCCTGTTATTGTTAAAGAATTAAAACTTGCAACTACACACTGCCTTTTCCTTTTGCAGGAACCTAACCGAACTTTGGATGGATGAAACATTCCGAGATGGCCATTAACAGTGTTGTTTAATTTCATTTTTCTCAGAGTATGATACTGAATTTTCACCGACTTTTCCTATAGCTAGTGGGAAGTACTAGCACCATAATCAAAAAACCCAACTGAAAATTCTTGTGGCCAAGCTTTAACATGAAAAATACTTCAGCAGGACTGCCACTAATAGTGTCACAGTTAAAAGGAGACTAAAGGAATCCAATTTTTTCCCCTTCTTTGTTCTGTGAACGCCGCAAAAGACTTGGCCATGAAGCTAGCTGCCATCCAATATGGAAATGAAAGTCGCATGCATTTTGCTTTATTATTCTTTCACATTCACATGAAATTCTCCATTTTCTTTTTCTAATGATTACGAGCTTTGTATGTACAACAATACACTCTCACCCATGAGACAGGAAAGGAAACATTGCACGTTAAGCCACTTACAGATGAATCTTGCGTGTTGTGCTGGCTGGCCTTGGCTGAAACCAGAACAAATTGTTGTGACCTCGTCGTCAAGGCTTAAACAAGAGAAAGTGACCAGGGCCCAATTTTCAGTCTCCTGTCCGGTGTGTCCATAAAATGATGAGCAAAACTTTGTTGGTTTATAAATTCAATTGCCAACAGGCTGAAAATTATTTTTGATATGGTTCTATCTGTTTTCTAATAAAACTGGTTACATTAATTCTTAAGTGTCCTAAATTAGCATCGTTATGTCTTGGTTTTGAGTTGTTAAACAGAGTTTGGCCGGGTTGATTTACTCATTTATCTGTGCAATTTTCAACATTTATTTTGGCTTCCGTAAAAGAAAGTTACATTTAAAAGATCACAATCAATGCTCGTTAATCCTAGCTGGATGTCGGTCTATGATCTTTTGCTGCCGTCACAATCAATGCTCGTTAATCCTAGCTGGATGTTGGTCTATGATCTTTTGCTGCTTCTTTCTGTGAGGAAGGTTTGGAGGTTGGAGGTTGAACAGAGAATCTTTAAACCAAATCTATGCCATTGTCTGCTATTGTTTGGCCAATTCTCATCATATCCCAATTCTTTTTTCAATTCTTTAATCCCGCAAAAATCTCTTTCGTAATCTTCACTTAATCCTTTTATAATCCTAATTCTGATCTAAGTATGAAGAATTAGCATCCCCCTAAACTTTAATCCAATTATATTCCCATGCATTGCTACCTAACAATGCTCTATTCCGATAGATAAAATGCAATTATCTTCCTCCCAGGGTACAATTTGAGACTTTTTTTTTTTGGCCAAGTACCATTCGAGACTTGAGAATACGCTTTCGCCTCTCTACCAATAAAGCACTTTTGTGGTATTATTTTTCTTTCTAATCTAGTCATGGAGGGACCAAGGTCAAGCTTTTCTTCAGCTTCATAGTATTTTCTTATTTAAGAACCAGGGCATTAGGCATAGGCATGCGCAATACAATCTCACAGCTTCAATAATCTCAAACCTTTTGTTGTTGCTAAGCAACTCAGCAACAGCCAGCCTTTTTCTGCAGCATCAGTCTCAACTCCCAAGTCAACATTTGCATAGAAAAAGTTGCTCGTACAATAATAAAAGCCCAAAACTGTAACCATACGTAAAAATGAAAAATAAAAAAAATTAAAATAGAAAGTATTCAAGAGCAATCAACCCCACCATCTCCTCTCATCAATGCAGCAGCCTCATTTGCACATCCTTACAAGAAAAAAATCCCATCACAGTAAGCATCTTGGTGTCTTCAACATAGAAAATGGGGAAGAGTTGGCTCCTGGCTTTTATCCTTTGGCAGATAATTCCAACAGAAGCGGCCATCACTGTTGGTGGTGGTGTTGGCATTAATATCGGCAATGCTGGTGGCGGTGGTGGTGGAGGTGTTTGGATTGGTGGAGGAATCAACAATAGCCCTGCTCCTTCTGGCCCTTCAGTGTCAAAGCTCGGCGGTGCTTACACTGCTCTCCAAGCATGGAAATCTGCAATCACAGATGACCCATTGGGGATTTTGAAGACTTGGGTTGGCTCTGATGTGTGTTCTTATAAAGGGATCTTTTGTGCAGATCCTCAAGGTGCAGTGGATTCAACTTCTGGGCCATTTGTTGCGGGCATAGATCTCAATCATGCAAATCTTCAAGGCACTCTAGTCAGGGAACTCTCTGTCCTTGCAGATATCTCAATCCTCCACCTTAACAGCAACAGGTTCTCAGGCACTGTTCCTGACACTTTCAAAGACCTTTTATCACTTCAAGAGTTAGACCTCAGTAACAACCACTTCTCTGGTCCTTTCCCTATATTTACTTTATATATTCCAAATCTCGTTTATTTGGACCTTAGGTTCAACAGCTTCTCAGGACCCGTCCCTGAAGATCTATTCAACAAGAGACTTGATGCAATCTTCCTCAACAACAATCAGTTTGAGGGTGAACTTCCGCAAAATCTGGGTAATTCTCCAGCTTCTGTGATAAACTTGGCTAATAACAAATTCAGTGGAAACATCCCAGCTAGTTTTGGCTTCATGAGTTCTAAATTGAAAGAGATTTTGCTTCTTAATAACCAGTTAACAGGTTGCATTCCAGAAGGAGTTGGGCTCTTCTCAGAGATGCAAGTTTTTGATGTGAGCCACAACTCACTCATGGGTCATTTGCCGGACACAATATCTTGTCTGAGTGACATTGAGGTTCTCAATTTGGCTCACAACAAGCTATCTGGGGTTCTACCTGACTTGGTTTGTTCTCTGAAGAGCCTTATGAATTTGACTGTTGCCTACAATTTCTTCTCTGGGTTTAGCCAGGAATGTTCCAAGTTGTTCTTCAGGAATGCTGGTTTTGACTTCTCGCTTAATTGCATTCCTGGGAGAGACATGCAGAGACCACAACCAGAGTGCTCTGTGATCCCTCGAGGTGGGTTGAATTGTCTGAGAATTCCTTCTGCAGAACCTTTAGTTTGTGGGGCATTGCTTGGGAACTTGGAGGTTAATCTAACCTCACCGTCTCCATGATCTCATTACAGAGGAAGTCACTTGTATAACAGGTTGGTGATGGTTGTCAATTCTCCAATTCATTAATAGCAATTTACGATTTAGATTTTCCAAATTCATTTGTTCATGGATTCAGTTGCATCTTTTTATAATCAGTCTTTGAATGGTAAAGACATGCCCAGCCCAGGTAGCCGAGAAAAGGATTTATGAAGAGTATAATTAAATATTCAGGTAGAAAATGCTACTATAATCGGATCTTGACTACCCATAAGAAAATCCGATTAAAAAGACAATATTTTATTTGTCCTGTCTGACTCATTTAGCGCCACATTGTGATTTTCTGTGCAATTAGCTCGCTTGTCCAAACTCCTTGGTCTAAATGGTCTTGCCAAGACATTTTAGAATGCTAAAATCCATGGCCTGATTTACAACAGCAACTTTTTTTTTTTGTCATTCTAACACTATTCTACGTCGCCGGTACCACATTTATTCTGATTAATATTTTCTGATGACATTGCTGGCGGCATCAAGCTACCAATTTTCCTTCTTAATTTATTGATAATAAAGCAAATGTGGCTTGAAAGGAACTCTTTTAAGAAACAATACCAGCAGCTAGCTCCCTAGTCCCCCCATCAATGCAGAAGCTACCTGGAATCGGTGCTTAATTATGTAGATCCAAGTTGGTTCCAGCAGAGGAGCATCCCTCTTGTAACAGCGACAATGCCAATCTGTAATTTGTCAGAAGAGAAACCAATTCTTATTAACTCCGAATCGCCAGAGTTCAGTTTATACGTAAGAAAGGCCTGCTTAGATTTCTAAGAACCCACCCAAGATTATTAAAGGTAACAAGTAATATGAGCTAGCCATAAAGTTTTCACAACAAGAAGTACAGAATTACAACATATTAGGGAATTGCATTATATTGTTTAGGCAATGTAATACATTGCATTTGGCAGCTTAAAGGACCGTTTAGCTAACGCAAAACCCAGTAAATCACTCCACTGATCTCCAGAGCTCCCGTGGATCCTGTAACCTTCATTTACCAGAACCGATCTCCTCTCAGATTTGAATACGGTAGCTGGTGTCCCTTCATCAGAAGGTCCTCTGTATCATAAACCAAAATTTCATCAGTCATTCTTATGTTTAACAAGTTTTTATTTAAAGCCAGTTACATATACCTCAAAAGAAGCCTTTCCCAGCCAGTGTACCCTGCAAGCATAAGATTCTTTTCCGTGACATTCCTTTGATTTTCAGTCCGCCCAGTAAGCACAACTATTTTGAACCCCATCTGCTTCAGCGCATTATATAATTTCAAACTCGCTGGTATAGCTGGGGCCTCGGCTGAGTCCACCCACAGATCCCAAGAATTCTCGTCAAAAGTCTCTGATCTACGTCCATAACGATATAACCTTTGTAATTTCAATCAATGAACACAAACATATAAATTTAAGACGAAGTAAACAGATTACACAATTCCTCCAATTCAAAATACACGATAAACATGATTCACCCGATTCAAAATTTGCACAATCAAGGGCCAAATAAGCCATTGACAACTTCAACCCCTTTCTCTTCTCCATCCATCAAGAAGGAATTGTTTCATTGCCACATTCTGACCTTTACACAAGCCAAATGTCAACCACCAAGTTCAACAGCAAGCAAACAAAACTAGAAACTAGTACTATAGTAGATTCACTTTTTTCCTCCAATGGAAGTGAAGAACACAACCAAGTCAGATGAAATCATTTTCAAAACCACCCAACACAATAACTGTCCGTACACTAGTGAACTTCAATAAAAGTAGTTACGACTCACAATGAGCTACAACGCTCCACGTACTCAGTTTAATTATCTTATCCCAATCACCAGGCATGCAAAAATCAATTAGTACTTCTGTTTTAGTTTTTTCTTTTTTTACCACCAAGAAAAAACAAAAAAAATTTTTAACCTGCCCTGTAATTGTTTGCTTAGACAGATGCCAGATTGTCATTTTTGGCGATGGTTCATTGTTTAAGCATTACATAAAATCATTCTAATGATGGTTTTGCCTTTGTTTTTTCTTGGTAAACATTAATGATGGTTTAGTTCACACAACAATGCTACTGACCCCACAACAAGAAACCCACCGGGTTTCAACTCCAAGCGGTAAAAGCTCACGTGCCTGGTTCAACGACCCTGATTCGTTATTCCTTTTACTTGGTGTGACAATGGACTCTTCGTCTGATAAGAATATCAATATTCAATGCAAAACTTCCACGTGTATCTATCCAATTGGTTTCGTCATTATGGAAGAAACACGAGGCTACCTAACCGTCCACGACAAGACAATTTATACCGCAATATTCGGTTTTTTTACCGCCTTTTTAATCTTACCAAAAGCAAAGACACAGCGCATTCCTCGAATCTTATCTAACTATTGGTTTTAAAGGAAAGGGTTCACACACATACCCGAATCCGTGGGCTTGATAGTAGGGTAGATTCGACAACAAAGTTTCATCGACATCGAAGATCCAGGCGTCTTTTCCGTCGGATGCAATCTCGATGGAGGAGGCGTAACCGAGGGAGTAGTTAGCGACGATCTCGGAATCTGACATGTAGCGTTGACCGGTCATGTAGTCTTGGACGAAGGACTCGCAGCGGGAGGAGATTTGGGCCCAGCTTCCAGCGTTGTTAGTCTCGACGGATAAATGCCAGCTGGAACAGTAAAGGTCATCGTCAACGTGGGATTTGCGGCCGGTTGTTGTTGCGGGGAGCTGGATGAGGGGTTCAAAAGAAGCGGAAGAGGCAGAGGAGATGAGAATGGAGATGAGGAGGAACGAGAAGGTGACAGGCTGAGACGCCATTGGAAGATGGAATCTATATTTCGGGAGAGGGCTTTTTCTTTTCTGGTTTTTTCCTTCCTCTCCCAAGGAGTGGCTAATGGGAGAATGTTGCCTAGCTGTTTTTTATTTGATTATGAAGAGAGTTGATTGGTATAAACGGCGCCGTTCGCAGCATTATATTTTGGCCATCCATTTTCTTTTTTCTTTTTCTTTACATCATCATGTTATTTTTTTATTAGTAGTTATGAAGATAAAGCTGTTGAAAAAAATGAAGAACGAAAAGGAAACTATGAACAACCAATGATACAATTGAATTTTTATCTATATATTTCAGTCTGCAAGGTATTAATCCAACAACAAGAGAAATGTTCCCTGCATATTGTGTTCGACAAAACACAAACTAAAAGCAGAATCAAAATGATCAAAAACTCTTAGAAACCAGATCAGCAGCAGCCACACACCTAAACAGAAGAAAACTTGAAAAACATTTGGGGGAAAAAAAATAATTAAGGATGGAAAAAAAGAGAAGAAAGATGCAGTTGTCCAGCTCTCTGCTCAAACCAACAGTGCTTTACTGATGAAAAGCTAAAACTAAGTGGTTATCACGGCAGCAGAAGGGAAATTTGCAGTGAAATAGGGTTTTTAATTAAGTTTAAAGAAGAGGAGTCCTGTTCATCCTGGCAAAGTTCCTTCCTGAGTTTACGTGAGAAAAGTAAGCATCCATGCTAAGATCAATGGCAGCTGAAAGTGCAATAAACAGTGCAGCATCAGCCATGCATGTCACATGCTGCATCCCAATTTGTACCACAGGCTCGCTAACCTTTCCTTCACCTTCAACAGTCGAACCCATAACAAATCCTTTAACAGGTGACCTCAAACTCAATGTAGAATCTCGGGATACTCTCCTATATATACAAAATTGGCCACCCTTTTTGACACTCATTGTACCTTCGGCAATAGGGAAACCATTATTAGGGCCATTCTCAGTGACAAGCTCAAACTTGTGGCCTAAACCATCGACAGGACCCCGTTCTCGCCATGCCTCTAAACGACCCCATGGTTTCCAGCTGCTGAAAGAGAAGCCGTGAGGGCTAAGTATTAGCCATGCACCGGGGTTTGATCTGGAAACACGGTCTGAGCGAGGGGAGGGTACAAACGGAGTGATCATTGAGGCAGCTGCAACAGGAGAGCCAGATAGATCATATATCATTATCATCCATACCTTCCTCTCCCTTCCTTGCCTTTCCTCTCCTGATAATGTTCTCATCCATCCTCTATTCTTGTTGGTAAAATTTGGAGGAAGGGGTCTGGTTTCACAATTGACAGGTAAACAAAGCAATCTATCAATAACATGAAAAATGAATATAAATTAAAATTGAAAAAAAATAGATAATTAAAGTAACATGACTCCATCAAATTGGAATAACAAAAAAAATAGCCATCAAATGTTTGTGCACTTGGGAGAGAATCAAAGGTGGTTGTATTTGACAGTTAGGGAGATATGGAAAGGAAACTTTCTGTTTGACCAAAAGTATGTACGAGGTATACATTGTTATTCCTTTATAAAGTACCGGTAATAAGAGATTTTATTCTCAAGGAGATCATTTTCTAATAAAATTGAAGTTCATGGTCGGTCATGGCTGCTGGATCGATGCAGAGTTCTTCTATGGATTTTGATAACTACAGTTATAGTTGAACCTTTAAATTTGTCCAGAAAAGCTGCGGATAAAGAAAAAAATGCAGTGACAGCAGTTCCCTGAATAATATAGCTAAAGAGGAAGGAAGAGATAGAACCTATATATTCACTTATATTCAGCCATTAATCTTAAAAAAATCATGAATTCTCATAATATTATAGAGCAAGGTCAAGAAGAGTCTAACTGGTCCCATCAATAATCATGTGTATCAAAACCAATAACAATAAATCATGCTCTTTTCAAATGTCTCTCTGATCTATCAATTTTGATGTTAACTCCTCCAAGAAAGCAACAGAAAAATTAGATAAGGTGGAAAACTAATGGTGTTGGGCAACTTGGGCATGTTGACATAAATTACTACTCCAATTACCATCTCACAAAGAAAAAATCGACAATCCCCAGTCCCCACATGCTCCTAGAAAGTGCCCATACTCCTGGAATTAGTGGGACAAAACCATGATGTTCCCCCAAGGAAAATAACAGAGAACCAAATCCAAGACCCCACTAGACGCGCATTTTAGCACAGCCTCCAGGAAAACTCACTAAAATGCATCGTATTGGAAGTCAAAAAGGAAACGAGGAACTTACCGAGATCTTGAACGATCGGCGCTAAACTTGCAACTGAACATGGGTTGTCTAACGTTACCTTGAATTTGAAACACGACAGGGCTACATTCTGGTTCTCCACCGAATTGGAAAACGAATCGGGGATCAGGTTCAGCCCTGACCGTTAAATGAAGCTTAGCGGTTGGCTTATCCGTTTCGTTAACAAGTTTCATCCACCCATTTTGGAACACCGAAGGCCTCTTTTGTGACACACTCAAGTCCATGGTAACCTGAACCCGACCCACCAGCTTCCCACAACTGAATTTAATTCTTCCATAGGGAGGTTGTGGGGGACCTCTGTATTTATCGGGTGACTGGGACTGGGAGGCAAGCGTGAAGGCGCAGCATCCCCCATTTTTTTGAAACTCTTATCACTAAATTATGTTTATTGAAATGTTACGCTACCAAATTCTTTCATTCATGTTCCATTCAGTCCCTCGTAGACCAAACGAACTTTGGTAAGACATTAATTTTGTGAGGGTCTGTCAAAATCATACATTATCTCATCAAAGCAACAAAGGGGCCCACACCAACTGTCCAATGGACCATCTTGGAAACAAGGCCTAGTCATGTGGGTGTTATGCATGCTTGGCAAAAATGATGTGGCACGTTACCATTGGTTATTTCTTGGAGTTTGTGGAAAATTGCTGACATGATGAGGGGATACATTGAGCAATCTTTTCATAACTTACAATAAGTGAAGAGAATTAATGAAGGGTTCATTGTGGCCCTAGTTTACCATTGGTGCTTTCACTATTTTTTCCGTGTCTCATTTTAAGTGTTCACTTCTTTGTTTTTTTTAGCCAGACGTGGGTGACAGATAAACTCATAAGAGGTATAAAAGTACAAAAATCCAACTGTAAGATTACATAAAATTCAAGATTCAATAGAAATGGGACAACTTTTGATTGGAGAAAATAGTAAAAGAGAGGCTTTCGTACCATAAACAAATGTACGCATGTAAGGGTAGGGCACACAAGTGAAGGAAATAGTGAAAAGAAAGCTGTTTTATCGAATGACTCGCTTCATTTTAGAGAAAGATTATAAATGAAAATTCCCAAATCACTTTTGATTTAATTACTTGCTTATCAAGGTCAAACTTTAATTATTTCACCATAGCAATAGAATTTGATTAAATTCTATTTCTATTTTATCTTTTTTTTTTGTTGATGATAGTCGAACGGTCAATGACCCCATTGACATTGGGCCTTGTTTCCTCGTCTTGCTATTCTGAAACCCAAGTTTCCAATTCCTGGCTTAGTATGAGTAGCCCAGGATCCAAGTTCATATGTTCGGACCAATTTGCATTACACAGCTGCTAGTCAGACACAGCAAGGGTCAAAATACGAAAAATTCTGAGCTTCTTCTAATTCTTCGGCTGTTTATGGAAGCAGAAAATAAGTAAAGAAATATTGGGCTGCTTTCTTCTCATTTGACAAGTTTTCTTCTGGGATTGCAATGTCTTCACCTGCTGAGTAAGTCCCATTCATCTTCCTTTTGTTTTTCTTTTCCCCTTTATTTCCTTTTCTGGGTTTATCGTTTTAAGTTGTTTTTTCTGCCCTTCCCACTGGATTTTGTTAATTATTAGCTTGGTTCTATGTTTTTTCATTTGGGCTAATTTTGTCGTTTTGTGCGGTTGGAACTCGCGTGAACATTGGAAAATTTCATTAGTTTGTCGTGTTGTTTCTCTGCTTTATTTGCTATGTCTGGTCTTGTCAAAATGAAGTTGGCATATGGGAAAAGCCGTCCTATGTCATTCCAATTGTGTCTTGCTATTCCTTGTTATTATGCGGAATATGATTGTTAGAATAATAATCCATTTATGAAGAAAATGAAAGCTATGCATATTGAGATAAGATAGTCTCTTACAGTGTAGCATCTCTTAAATGCACAATCTCGTGATAAAGAATTATTGTTTTGTCGTGTTAAATTAGAGTACCCCACCATTAAAGAACTTTTCCAAACTACTGGCCATGGCATTGTTGTTTTCAATTGCCATGCTTTTTCAACTGGATGGTAGCAGCTGCATACGTTAGTGACAGTAACACTTTTGGTTGTAGCAGAATTAATTTAGGCTACTTGTTTTTATCTTTTATGTGGCGTTACTGTCTCCGATGATTTGTGATAGTCTGCTTATTTCAAATGTACTGTTTTGTTACTATTTGTATTAATTTTTAATTATCTATTTCTTTCTTTCTTTTTTTGACTAGTTTGTTAACCTTTTTTTTCAGATTTTATAACTCTCTTCCACCTATAAGCAAGGCTTATGGGACCGCATGCTTATTGGTCACTACAGCCTTTCAGTTAGGACTGCATGATGTTTATCACATTGCGTTGATACATGAATATGTATTCAAGCATTTTCAGGAAGGGACTTTATATAAGCTTGATTGTGAAGAACAGATGTGTGGTTCCTAGAATCCAATAATTTTCAAAATGCGTTTGATTTTGAGTTTTCTCTGATGGAACGTGATTTTGCTTTACCTAGATTATGGAATGTTAATGTTTATTGCATGCATTCTGCTATATACATGTGCTTTTATTATTGTTATTATCCAAGGAAAAAAAAAGGAAAAATGAAGAAGAAAAATAAAAGCTTATCATATTGCCCTGTAAATGGTTGTTTATAAATTGAAATGGATTATGTTGTTTCTATTTCAGGCTTCTATGTATGAAATAGCATTTCTGTAAAGTGACTAATGTTCACTATAAAAAGTTGTAACAGGATAGATCTCTATTTCTAAAGTTTGGTTCTCTGTATAAATGGTAAAATCTCATTTTATTCATAAATATTTAAATAATTATTTTTAGTTAATCAGGAGAATTCTCTTATAACTTCACATGTCTGTAGGTGTGGAGGCTAATTACAAACTTCTTTTTCCTTGGGAAATTTTCTATCAATTTCGGAATACGGTTTTTAATGATGTGAGTATCACAGCAAGATAAGTAGTTCAACTAGGGAAGGGACCATTTGAAAGGCGGACAGCTGATTTCTTGTGGATGATGATATTTGGTGCATCGTCATTATTGGTGAGTTAGGGCATGTCCCTTCCTGTTCAACTTTGTAATTTGGTGGTTCAAATTGATTGTTTCCAGTGGAGATGAGGGGCAAACCATCATACGGTAGGGTTGGCATAAATCGCTCTAAGATCTAAGAGCAAAATGAAACACCTTCTCCGCCCTTGTGTCTTTGCTAACAATCACTTTTTAAAGCATTTGGTACTAAAGGTATCTGGTTTAGATAATGATCACCTCTCCATGTAAAAACTCAGGTAACTAAAGTATAAAATACTATCTCCTTCCATTGTCTTCTGTTCTGGTTTTAGGTTTTGTCAGCAATCCAAATATTCTGAACCCCTTTCTTAGGGATATCTCTTGTTTTCATGTTTCTTTATGTCTGGAGTTAGGGTTTTCAAATGCTCAAATCAACATATATGGCCTTATGACACTTCTGGTAAGCTTAACTGTAACTTTCGCACATATTAGTTGGGATTCTGTAATCTGTTTACGTAAGCTTTCTGGGGCTGAGAGTTTAAGTTCGTACGCAAACTATTTGCATATTTATTACTTCAGGCATCTACCATGGACAATGCTTGCTTTGGATGTTATTTTTGGTTCACCACTCATCCCAGATCTGCTATGAATCATTGCTGGACATCTATATTACTTCTTGACAGTGTTGCATCCTCTTGCAACTGGAAAGGTCATCCTGAAGACGTCTATGTGGGTGTATCCTTAAATTGTTTGGTTCTTGAGGAGAAGAGTATGTTTAGCAGTTTAGCCTTTATTTTTTATGTTCCTTAAATGCAACGTGATTTATCAATTCCTTGTATGCCATTTTTCAGTTCTATTATTGATAGATATATCTCATAAATAAATTCTATCATTAGTCTTTGACCTCTTCATAATGCTTCATTTTCATCTTTGATCTAAAATACTCAATTTTTTCATCTACAATCTTTTGAATTTGGTCCAAATTCATCCATCTGTCAAACTTCCGTTATAATTTCGATGAGATATGAACTAAATTTGCCATGTGGTACTTTGGTGGACATACACGTGAAATTCATTCAAATTGTAACGGTATGTTGATGGATGGATGAATAATGGATTTGGAACGAATTCAAAAGCTAGTGGATGGAAGTGAAACTTGCGAGAAGGTCATAGGTTAACAATGACATTTAATTCATAGACACAAACTTGCAACAGTTTCTTTTCCTTGACTGCTACTGCTGCACAGACACAAACTGGTTGCAAGGTGGAGAATCGGAGCTCCAGCCCATCCAAGCAGTCATGCACAGCCTGATAGATCAACAGGTGTGGCTTTCAGGGGAAGAACATATCGACTTAATGGATAATTGCTATACTTTCTGGTATCACCTCAACTAGACCATGAAGATTTACCTGTTGTCATTTCTAGACTCCACTATCAACAACCTCCCCATTTATTTATTTTTTCTCCTTCAGATGAGCCGCTAACAAAGAATCAAAATGTTTGATAACAGCCTATAACAAAGGAAATTCTCAAATAGGTCCTGCCTATTCATGTAATTGACTTGTGGAGAGAGCAAACATCTTGAGCAAAGCCAATGTTGTTGCTTCATATTTTGAACTAGAATTATTATTTCCTTTAAATCAATTGTTATCTTTTAGGTTTTGCATTGTAGGAAGGATGAAAATAGATGAAAAAAAAATTATTAATTTAATGATTAAATTACAAAATAAAAAAATTTATTATGAATTTTAATTATTAAATTAATAAAATTTTCAGCCTCTTCTCTTTATATCCTTTCTAGTAAAGCCTTAATATATAACAATTAAGACTTCATTTGCATATTATTACTTTTGTTATTTATTTTTGTATTTGCCTTTTAGTTCTTCAAATTTTGTAATAAAAAAGAACTAAATAGTAAAAAGAATTCAAATATACTACAATTGTTTCAATAACAAAAAAGTTATGTACTTCTTCCATTTCTTTTTCTTTGTTCATTTTTTTATGTTTTAAAATATTTTTTCATTTTTAATATCTATTACCTTTATTTTTTTCTATATTTTTTAAATTGATTTTTATTTTTTTTATTTTTTGAAAAAATGGTACATCAATATTTTAAAAAATAAATTTATAATATTAAATATATAAAAATCAAAATCTTTTTCTAATATATGTGAAAATTAAAGAGAAACCAAGAAAATAAAAAGGAAAAAATACCGTAAAAATTTTACAGCATTGAAAATCAGAACTGAAGGAATAATATATATATATATATATATATATATATATAGATTTATAGATTTTAAAGCAAAAACAATACTTTGGCGAAAAAAAGTTATAAGCATTAGAAATCTAAAGGCACGACTGCAAATGCCATTAAAAGCAAAAATAGAAGACAAGAATGTGGGCAATGTGACACGTGAAAAGAGAGAAACAGAAAAAAAAAAAAAAAAGAAGGAAAGAAAGGGGGTTGGGAGAGAGGGTCATGGGGCTATGGGTGCTAAAATAAAGGCGGACGTGAATGGCAGTGATTAAAAGGAGTAAACGAACGGCTGAGAAATCATCAAACCAGCTTTTTCAATGCTTTCCATTCCTTATTCCTTGCATCCTTATTTATCGTCCCTCCCCCTTCAACCTTCACCATTACCAAACTTGAGTCTATTCTCCCCCCAATACCATTTCACGCAACATACACAAAACAAAGACCCCCAACATCTCTTAGTAAATCAAACCAACTTACAACAAACGAAGAAAATGTCGTGGCAAACTTACGTAGATGAGCACTTGATGTGTGACATCGATGGCCAAGGTCAGCACCTTGCTGCCGCTGCTATCATTGGCCATGACGGCAGTGTCTGGGCTCAGAGCTCTACCTTCCCTCAGGTCATATATCATATTAATATTAACTTTTTTTTTTCTTTTTTGGTTATAAGATTGTTGTCTGATTTAATCCCCTACTTTGTTTTGTTTGCAGTTCAAGCCTAATGAGATCGCTGACATCATGAAAGATTTTGATGAACCAGGCCACCTTGCCCCTACAGGCTTACACCTTGGTGGCGCAAAGTATATGGTCATCCAGGGTGAGCCTGGTGCTGTCATTCGTGGAAAAAAGGTTATGCTTTGTTACAGTAACACATCATCGGTACAAAAGAAAATACATATTAAGGCTTGAAATTACTAGTATTTAATTGGAAAACTGTGAACATTTGATGTGGGCAGGGATCAGGAGGGATCACTATTAAGAAAACTGGACAAGCTCTGATCTTTGGCATCTATGAAGAACCAGTGACTCCAGGACAATGCAACATGGTTGTTGAGAGGATGGGTGATTATCTTGCTGATCAGGGCCTGTAGTCGACCTACCTTTAAAATTCAATGCCTTTCTTGTTTTTAAGTTCCGGTTCCAAGTATTTTGCATCTTCTCCCA
This sequence comes from Durio zibethinus, assembly GCF_047325235.1. Lineage (NCBI taxonomy): Eukaryota > Viridiplantae > Streptophyta > Magnoliopsida > Malvales > Malvaceae > Durio > Durio zibethinus. The sequence goes on from NC_143174.1 coordinate 23,105,063, forward strand.
TTTAAATCTATGGCTGTCAAGATGGTTTGATTGGCATTTGGACTTGGTTGATTCACTTGCCTCCTTCTCCATATATGTTTTTTTTTTTCTTTTTGGGTTCTGTGTGTAATCCCCATCAGTGGTTGCGGTATCTATTTTTTGTTTGGCACTATTTGATGCCATTTTTTTTCTATGTTTTGGATTTTCCCTATAAAGAAAGTTTGAATATGCCATTTTTCTTTGTGAATGAGAGAATTATATTTCAGGTTCCTTGATTGTCACTTGCTTTCCTGATTAGTTCAAAATTTTTTTTCTGCGATTTTGTTATTCCACTTTCTGACTTCTGAATTCCTAGAATATCTTGACTTTTTTATCCCTTCTGAAGATTATGTGAAAAGCAATGATCTCCTCCACAGCAAGTGCAACGTAATTGTCGAAAGGCTTGGTGATTATCTCATTAAACAAGATCTTTGATGTCTTGGGTGTGCCTTATTTGAATCAATTCTTCTTGGTTCCTATACAAACCTGCATCTGCCACCTCCTATAGTAATGGTTGGATGCAGTTAAATAATAGTATTACTAGTTCTAGTATTAAGTCACGAGGAACCTTTCCCAGAAACAAAATGCTTGGTGTTTGTTATGGTGATGCTAATGATCTCTTTGTTTCTGTACTTGTTTGATGGATGGTATTATCAAGGTTGTCTGAGGTACTTTGTCCACATTTACAATGCCTTATGTTGCCTGCTAAAAGCATCAGGATCTGGATGTTACAGAAATCTGTTCGGAATTCAAAAGCTTCTCGTGATCATTTGATACATGTTCGTTTGGGTTTTTGGTGATTTGTGTTTAGGGTTTGAAACTGACAGCGTCCGTTATAAAATGCAGCTTTATAACTCAAACCGTTGCTTCACCTTTGACACAGGTGAGATTAAATCTAAGAATAACCACCCATGAAGTACGCTGACATACAAGCTACAGACTACTGTTAAATGTGAAATTGGCTTTATTACTGGCCTCGTCAAATTGGAAGCGTTTGCCTTTTCATTTGGATGGTTGGAGAAGATGGAAGTGAAGCTACAGTTCCATTATAAACATTGAAAGAAACACTAGGCCTTTAACTAGCATGAAAATTGTACCAAACACAGGTTACTGCAATCGCACCACATTTAATACAAGCAGCAATGACCGGCACATACAATTCTTTTATTTTGACAGCATCTTGTCACCACTACCAATAACATACAAAAACTAGAGGCAGCATCAAATTATTCCCCACCACAAATTTCTCGAATCAAATCTTCCTCATCTCGCGAGGGCATGCCAGATTCCTTGGCTGTCTTCAAAATGATGTATCTAATACATTGCCCAGGTTCAAAACAACGGAGATTAAAGTCATTAGAAAGAAAGTAGCAATCCATGGACACACTTCAGTCTGCGGAGAGGAAGAAATATTAGCAATGGCAGTCGTGTTTCTTGCTGCAGTTTTGATGATCCTGCATGATAATCACAATAACTTCAGTACATTCAGTGATGAGTGTCCTAAAGATGGGATCAAACCAAAGGAAGCAGGTGTGTGATGAAATACTAAAACATAGAGAGAGGAGGGCAAAATGAAGGATGACAAGGAATTATTCAGAACCTGAGCTTACCCTCTAGTGGTCAGATAGATGCAATTATCATAGCCTGCACAAATAATTAAGAAAATTAGTTTCAAGGTAGCAAGATCATTGCAGAAGGGATTCTGAATGACACCATCAAAACCGTAGAAAAATAAAATAACAAATAAATACTGGTAGTTCCTTGACTTCCAAAAAACCATGCCAAACTAAGAGATTAAAGATAGATTAGCTAACAGGTAAATGAACATTTTATGGTATCACCCGAGTTCAGGCCCGTTGGAGCAAGTTTGATGTACATCAAATCAAACATGGTTAGAAAGTGAAGATTAACACCTCTGAGCAGCTCAGTTAGTACAATTGGACAAGATAAGCATGCGTAATGCATTTTTGTAATTAGGTTCTGCATAAAACAATAGACTTACTGGGATCCTTGTCAACTTTGACCCCATTTCCTCCAAAACTGCATGCAACGTCACTGGCCCCGTTTTGCTGGTAGTAACTATTGAATGCGTAAGAGGCATGGGAAACTAAATTATCTGGCTCAAAACATGGCTGGCTAGGCTGAATGGCAGAGCAATCCACATTCCCAGGACCACAAGCCCAATCTAAGGCATTCTGTAAATTTGATTCAGAAACCTTGCTAGAAGCAATGCACCAGGTTGTTCCATTTGAATTGGTACCATTTGTCATATCAACAGCACCTTTTCCAGTGAAGTCCAGGTTATAGACACTTGTCTGGTCTGGATAAAATAAGCCCCAGTTTCTCTCTGATTCCAGTCCAGGCTTCCTGTTTTCATTAAACAACGAGAAAATATACACATCTAGCTTTTCGCCAGGCTTGGCAGGAGTGCCAGAGTCATCGATAACATGACGAATTAAATTGGTGTTATAAGTCTGGGCATTGTCAGGAGTAGCAGCCTTCTCTTTGGGTGAACCTTTGGAAGGCCAGCCAGTTTCAGTGACCATAATCTGAATTGTTCTGAAATTTACTGCCATCAGGGCATAATAAAGGGCATCTATCTGGGCATCAAACATGTTTGTGTAAAGTAGGCCAGTGTTTGGATCTATGACTTCTGAGGATAACTCAAACAGAGCATAATCCAAAGAGACATTGTTTGGAGAATCTCTATAAGCATAATATGGATATAAATCAATCATAAATGGTGATTGGTTCTCAGCTAGGAATTCCAACATAGGTTTCAAGAAAAATGCATATCTGCTGCTAAAAGCCCCGGCAGAAGGTGGGAATGATCGGGACAGAACCCCTAGGGAATGGGTACTTGAAACTTTAATCCTCTTGTGAAGGCCAACCTTTTTCAATGCTGTGAGGACATTATGCATAGCAGGTACAACCAAGGCAGAGACATTATCTGGGCTCTCTGTGACTTCAAGACCTACAGTAATGTATGTGATCTTTGTGGCCGGGTAGTATTGAAGGATGCTATTCTTTAGCCAGGAATCTGCATTTGATTGAAACTGGGAGAATGCTAACAAGTCTGAATTTGGTACCCCAACTATAAGTTCAACTCCAGTGTTTGCAAAGGCCTTTAACACTTGGATATTAGAATCGTAAATCCTGAGGTACTTAATGTTGTGAAGTTGAACCACTTGTGCTACTTTATCAGGTGTTGGAAGATCATCAGCATTCCTTCCATAGCAAACACCAACTATGCTTCCCCTACAGAAATCTGCCATATAAATTGGCATCAGATATAGTCCTCAACTAACCATTGAACCCAGTTTAATTGATAGAGCAACTGAGCAACCTTACATGAGTAGAGAGCAAAATTAAAGGACCGACCAACAAAAATAGAAAAAGAGAGAACAAAGACATAAATTGCAGCATAGCGTCGGTTGTTACACAGTTTGTGACAAAAAGAAATCATCCAGCAGCCAAATACAAGATAATCTCCTTAAGAGCTACATTAACAACCAGGTTACTGCAGATACTTAAACAATTCATGGGAAAAGCAATAATAAACCAGTGTACTCAATTCTTAAGAAATGAAGAACTAATAATCAGACACCTGATTCAGCATTCCATCATGAAATGTGGTCAATCTATGATTGATATAAACTAAAGAAGATTATCAAGGGGTCCACCGACTAAAACATTGGAATCTAACTGTTGTACATATCGAAGCCCTACCAACTCGATAGCATGATCAATGCAAGTATAATCTCTTGGTCTACAAAGATAACATTTCTTGTTGCATTAAGACTGAGCTAGATAAGCCAATAGCAAATGATCAATACAAGGAAACCCAGTTGAGGCAGAGAGTGAATAGGCAAGAGAAAGAGTGACCGATCACAGAAAAGAATGAAGAACAAGCAGAGTGCTGAAAAAGCTGAGATTTTTACTCAGAAGAAATGTGGGTATTCAAAAACAGGGATTGAAGCCTGAAAAATACAAAGATCTAAGCACAGATGGATAGAGAAATAGCTAATAATAATAATAAAAAAACTTCAGCTCAAACGAGTTCTGGGATAGAAAAGCACAAAACGAAGCTCTGTTAGTAACTGTAATGCAGAAACGCAGTGAAGAGAAGAGAAAGATAGTAGGACAAACCTAAAAGTAGAAGCAACAAAGAAACTGCAAAGACAAACTTGAATCTTGAAGCCATTGTTCATAAGAAAAAAAAATTCCAAAGAATCTTCTTCTCTTCTACTATATTCCTACTGGGTTTTACTTGGGTCTGTCAAACTTCCAACATTCTTATAGAGAACAAAACTAGTGCTCAATGTGTCTCTTTTCCTTGTTTCTGTCTCTCACTCTCGCTCTTTTCAAAATGGAAAGCAGAAAAAAAAACGCTTTCTGTGGAGCTCGTGAGTGACAGAGGGAGCACTTAAGTTAAAGCTTGGCTGGCTGAGCTTTGATGTACGGCTGTGTTTTGTGTCAGATGACACAGTGTTTCGTACCGGATTTCACAATTATTTTTATGAATTCAAGTTAAAAGACGCATGTCGATTCCGCTTCTTTGTCCTTACCATGTTTGTTCTTATCTTTAATCTTCTGTTTCTTCCACACCCTTTTCTTCTCAAAGGTTGTAAAAAAAAAAAAATGTGGCTTTTGTTGGATTTTTTTTGGCCAAAACTTTTGTTGGATTATATTGCTTATTAAATTTTAAACTGCCATCTAACATAAAATTAAAATTAATTGACAAAAAATAAGTGACATTTATCATATTTCTATGTCAAATTGTTTCAATCGAACAGATATAAAATTTATTTTATTTTTACCTCAATACTTTTTTTTTACCTGTAAAATAATGGGTTTATCGTACGACATAAATATCATGTATATAAAATTTAAAAGAATCACACCTCAAATCTAATTATTAGAAAGGAAGAACCCAAAGTCCATATAAATCCTACAATAAAATTCCGTACTTTTTAATTGGGATTAAATTAAATTTGAATTTTATCACTTTTTTTATAATATGATTATATTTATAATATCATTAATTAAATTTAAATATTAATTTTAATAAAATTTATTGGACATAAATTTTTTATTAAAATCAAAATTAAAAATTAATTTCTTCCCTCATGCAAATAGAATGTAAATCTTATTGAAATTAGGACATGAGTAGAGTGAGTAATTCAATCCGTCTCGACGAGTTTTGACCTGATCCAAGCATATAAGATTCAATTTTTTTTTTTTCAAATCGGGTTTTGGTTTGGTCAGGTTTGGATTTTAGATAAATTCAATCCGATTCGATATGATATTATATAAAAATAATTTTTAAATTAATTTTTTTATTTATATATATTTAAATATTTATATTTAAAAATAATATTTTATATTTTAAAAAATAATATTTTATTAATTTCGAGTTTGGTACGATTTATATACTATTAGATTAGGTCGAGTTCGAATATAAATTTTTTTTTTTTAAAGTTGAATCGAATCAAAATCGAATTTGATCGATATGAAATCGAATCGATTTAGGACAAGTAAAAATTTACTCTGACATGATTCGTTATCAACTTTAATCATGAGTCACCACAATCTAACTTTACGGTTGAATGATTTTTATTATATTTATTTGACTAAAATATTCTTAATTTAACAAATGTGAGATTTTTTTTTAATACTTCAATTATTTCTGGCTTTAATTTACTACATCCACAATAATAAAAGGTGAAAGTGAAAGTAACGGTCCTGAAAAAGTTTTACCCCTAATTCTTGATTACTTTTTGTTTACATGTAATAATAATTATTCTCTTTTTAAAAATATTTGAATTGTATTGATTTTTATAAGAGTTAAAAATAATTTTTGATTTTAATGTATTTGATATTAAAATTTAATTTTTTATAAAATTAAAATTTTATTATTTTTATTGTTAAAAAGTAAAAAAAATAATTTTAAAATATATAAAAAAAGAAAATCTAATATAAAAAAAAACATAATTTTGAGATATTTTATAAAAATTGAATAAAGAAAATGAGACAAAGAGATAATAATTTTTTTCTTAAGTTTGTGAATCTCTATAAAGTAAGACAATGTTGTATTTAGTTTTATTTATTTCCTTTTACTTGAAATGAAAAAAACCTAAGGAGAAGCAACATCGTACCATGCATGAATGTCATGGTACCGCACTTGGCAAGGCCGAGGTTTCATGTTTCAAAATGTCCCATTTTTCATTTTCTATACAAATACTGAGAGATGGGGAATCCGAGATCTAAGTTAAAAAAAAAAAAAAAGGGGATTGGGAATTGGGTGATGCAGCCTACAGGTAGATGGCTTGTTGGGCCATCGGCCTTCATCAGATCTGATGGAAATTGGCTGAACTTTGGAAGCGGAGCCCAGTTGATAGTTGTAGCGTCCATTTGGGTTATCCTATGACCGTCCACATAAGATTATTATTTGACTTTGTTTTACGCGGTCTTTCCCGTTTGAATTCATAACGAATCCATAACGAATCCATCCTCACTTTTTCAATATAAAAACCCTAACTGAACAGTTACTATATAATCACTCAACAAAAGAAAATTTAACAAAGAAAATGAAGATCAAGAAGCCCTTGAAGCAACTGAAGCTCTCTGTTCCTTCTCAAGAAACCCCAATCTCTTCTTTCCTGTAAGTTTCTTTTTTTTTTTTTTTACCTATTCCTTAAGCATATTTCTAGATTGCTTCGATATCGGATCAAACTTCGCTTTTTAATTTACTAGAAATCGCTTCTTGAATCAAAGTTTATGGCTTGATCAGTTTATGGTTTCCGTCACATTTTCTCTGTTTCGCTGCCGGCCAATTAAAGGTGAAAATATTTTGCATTTGAATTTCTTTTACCATAATATCTTCAGGACAGCGAGTGGGACATTTCACGATGGTGATTTGCTTCTAAATCAGAAAGGGTTGCGTCTCATTTCCGAGGAAAAAGAATCTCGAGTAAGTTTTTTAAACTAATCTAGGGACCTTTATGCTTCGTTGGAGGGTATTTACGTCAGCTCAAATTATGCTCCTTTTGGTAATATTTTACTAGCATTTCAGTTTTATATGCTTTTGTAGCTTTGCTCATGGCATTCACTTCCAATATGCCCATATAAAAAACTATAACTCGATTGGTTTTGATTGTATTAGTATTGTGTTGAAAGTGCACCTCTGTTTTCAGTGCTATATTTTGTCGCTTCATTTTTGTTTCCCTTGAAAATTGAGGACAACATTGATGGTAAAAAGTTGGGATTAGGTTAGAATGTATTGTGACATTTGGGAAACCATGGAAAAAGGTGCTGTTGTACTTGGCAATATTATCAAAAGTATCATCAAATTTTGGATTCTTGGACCAAAATACTTGTCCAGGGCCTTCCTGCTTCTTCCATTACTTAGTAAAAGACTTCAAATTACCCCCCCTCCCTTTCTTCTTCTGTCCTTCCAACTTCCCTCTGCCCACTTCCCTTCAAAATCCATGTTACTTTCCTCATATCCCAAAGTCTGTATGTTTTGTGTGTGGTTTTTGTTTGAACAGGTAGCTAACCGGTTATGAGCAGCAATGGTTGTTCAAGTTCCCATAGTGTTATTTATCCTTTTGCTTTTTAGAATCAATATTCTGGGGATTCAAGATTTTTTTTTAAAATTTTTTGTTGGGTTACTTTGAGCAGCCTTCTGACGGCAAGGAGCTTGATTTTGAATTCTCATTGGAAGATCTTGAGACCATCAAAGTTATTGGGAAGGGCAGTGGTGGTGTAGTACAACTTGTTCGCCATAAATGGGTTGGAAGATTGTTTGCCTTGAAGGTAAGTGTTCAAGACTGACAAACATTTTTCATTTGCTTGTTAGTTTTTTAACTTGCTATTAAGAGACTGCTGATTTTCCTATTGTCTTTTATCTGTATCTTAAACCAGGAACTGATGTTAACTTGTTAAGATTACTAGCCTTAGGTTTATCCTTTGCTTCCTCCTTTCAAGTCATGTAGGATATGAGAATTTCCTGATAGATATATAATGGGGATCATGATAATTTGGGTTGAGAGGGTGGTGACCAAAGAAGGCATGCAATAAAAATATAATACTGGTACTATTTTTACAATTAAAAGTTTAAAATATAGTACTATTTCGTTGACGATCTACAGGGATAATAGAAGGAAGGACTGTTCCATACTTCTTTTATTATTTGTGCTTCACGCTATACTACAGATTAAAGATATGTTAGCCTGTGCTTCTCTTTTCTTGTATGATGTTGATATGGCCATGTCTTCATAATTGTTTGATTTCTAGAACCGGAACATAAAATCCTCATAACTAGCATTCTCACCTTTTTTCCCGGTTTTGACTAAATATTAACATTTTCACTATTTAAATTGCATCTACTTCTGCTTGAATATTGACTTAATCATACATAGTAGTAAAAAATTTTGAAATGCTTGGAACATGGTGGTTATAAATGAAGAAAAACAGATTCCATGAAATTCATTGGTCTACTAAATGCAGGTCATCCAAATGAACATACAAGAGGAAATTCGCAAGCAAATTGTGCAGGAGCTAAAAATAAACCAAGCATCACAATGTTCACATGTTGTGGTTTGCTACCATTCTTTCTATCACAATGGGGCCATATCTCTGATGCTAGAATACATGGACCGTGGATCTCTAGCTGATGTGATCAGACAAGTAAACACAATTCTTGAACCATATCTGGCAGTTGTGTGTAAGCAGGTATTCTTCCTTTCTATGAATTGAAATTTTACGAATGGCCTAAAAATACAAGCCCTAGCCAAAGCTAAACAAGTGAGTTCTTCTTTCTACTCATGTGTCTTTATGTTTCAGGTCCTACAGGGTCTTGTGTACTTGCACCATGAAAGGCATGTAATACACAGGGACATAAAACCATCCAATCTACTGGTAAACCATAAAGGGGAAGTGAAGATCACTGACTTTGGTGTCAGTGCAATGCTGGCTAGCTCTATGGGCCAGAGAGATACATTTGTAGGGACTTACAACTACATGTCGGTATGTGGAGTTACCACACTATTGAAATTACTCAGTAAAACTTTGGTTTGTCGTTCATCATGGCATCTTATTTTGCTGCTTGTGATTAGCTACTTCAATTTTTCTATTCTCACTTAGATTTGATATAAAATTTTAATCTTAATCATCTTGTTTCCACTTGTAGCCAGAGAGAATTAGTGGGAGTACTTACGACTATAGCAGTGATATTTGGAGTATGGGGATGGTAGTGCTTGAGTGTGCTATTGGACGTTTCCCATATATGCAATCTGAAGATCAGCAAAGCAGGCCTAGCTTTTATGAGCTTTTGGAGGCAATTGTGGAAAAGCCTCCACCAACTGCTGCACCAGATCAATTCTCTCCAGAGTTCTGTTCATTTGTATCAGCCTGGTAAATGTTTACACGTTTAGTTTGCATTATATCATCTGATCTCATCCAAGTGATCTGTCAAACTTGGAATTCTTTTGCCATTGTCTAGGCTTTTAGTGTTAGTTAGCAACCCTCTCCAACATGCTATCCACTTTTGCAGCATGTAGCAAGAAATATTGGTGCACAAGTTCTTTAAATGTAATCTTACCTTCTTAATATCACAAAAATCCAAAAATTTATCCTCAAAGGCTCATTTTATGTGCTTTTGACAGTATCCTCTAAAAGTGGTGGATATTGTAATATACTACGATTTTCTTTGAAGACAAATCATTTGCACCGCATTTGAGATTCAATGAACAATTGGAAACTCTTATCCAAGGAAATTTTGCCCATAATGCCTTTGTAGTTATCCTTTTGTACTAACTTCCTGAAGTTATTAGACAGCAGAATATCTTGCGAGTTACGTATTTGTTGTGTTTTGTGAAACATTCATGTGGAAGCTTATCCGGTTCTTGAAGATGAAAAAAGCTTTTACATTAATTTCATTTCTTTACGTAATACTCCTTGATCATTTTCCATTTGCTTTTGTTGTGATTGATAAACAGTATTCTAATTGCCTTCTCCAATTCCATTTTTAGCATACAGAAGAACCCTCGAGAGAGAGCATCATCTTTGGACCTCTTGGTAAATTTCACTCGGTTTACCACCAATTTCTTGGTAAAATATATATTTTTTCTCCAAAACCTTGATTGTCACTTCTTTTGTTCTTGCAGAGTCACCCCTTCATCAAAAAGTTTGAAGACAAGGACATCGACCTTGGCATTTTGGTAGGTAGTTTGGAACCCCCTGTGAATTACCCAAGATAATTTGCCTTGTAATAATATGTTTTGGTCTTGTTTCACTCTTCACCTTGTTCAAACCTACATCAAGAATTTCTTGTAGCACTTCATATATCAAGGTTTCATATTCCGACCAAAAGACAAGTTTGATTGCAAAATCTTTCTATTTCTCTCTACACATTGAAATGTTAAGAGCTAAGAAGAATCTATACCAAATGAAATCAACTATAGCAAAAAAGATTATGACAAGAAATAATCTTTTAGGCAGAGTTGGATGGACGAGATAAGCTCATAAGAGCTGTGGGCACTAAACTAGGGAAGAAGAACTAATAGCAAATAGGGGCGATTAGGGTTCAAGATGTGGGCACTAGAAGGGATAAGAATGGAAGAATAAGGCCTACCTACAAAAACTTGTGGTGCCATTCCTATTGCCCATCAAATAGCCTATTTCCCATCATGATTTGTTCCCAAGTTAATCTTCTTATCCTTTTTCACTACCTTACCAACCTTTTGGCCCCCCACCTTTAATAGAAAAACGAAGGAAAATCCATACAAAATCCATCAATTTAATGCAATCATCTTTAAGAACTATACTGTTTTTATGCATTGGCAGTGATCTGTCTGAAGTTGACACTTTGAGAGGAAATGGTAGCCATGTTTTGTTAAAAGAATAGTCTAGTTGTTTTGCTTTTTGACCATACAAAATTGGGTGTTCCAAAAATTGAAGAAACTTGTTAGGAATGCGATATATTGAAATTTTTTATTTGAAATCCTTTTATGAACATCAAGATCCTATTCACCAGCTGGCAATTACAATAATTAGTTAGCCATATCATTCACAATAAAGCTTCTTTTCAAATTAAAGCAAATTTCTAATCAGATGGATTTTGCGATCTTTTGGATACAATTTTTGGGGGGTTTGAACATCTTTTTCGTATTAAAATCTAACAATTTTCTAATGTGTAAAAGTTGTAAAAAGAAAGGGAGAGTATCAACAAAAATAGGAACACTAGTTTTATTGTTACATGTTAAAAGAGGAATCGAGCTCGTTCATTCTGTACTTGAAGAGTAAACTTTTTTAACTTGCGAAGAATTTTTGATGAAATTGACAAGACAATCATTGACTTTCAAAATATTGAAATGAAATCCCTTAAGAAATGTTTCCCATAGTGGTAAAAACACACCCAAATCCACCAAGAAATGTTTCCCTGAACTCATCGAAGCTTCTTCTGCCAATACATCTAGATAAAGATTCCTCTCCTATGCTTCAAGTTTTACAATGTGATTGCAAGTTAAAACATGTAAATTATGTCATGGTTTTTTGAGGCAAAGTTGTTTAAGATAGTGACCTCATTTTCAGCCAAAAAAAAGATGGTCAAAGCTTTTTTTTTTTTTTGGATAAATGATGGTCAAAGGTTATCCAATGCTTACATATACCACCAAATATTATCGATAAAGATTGCTATTTTTTTTATTATAAATGCAAATAAAGAATGTCGAACAAGTAGCAATAGCATGTACAATTGTGCTCCCTACGGGAAGATCACATAGAATATAGGATTTTCAGAACTCTGATCTCGTTCTTGCTCTTGTTCTTTTTCCAGCTGCAATCCAAATGGGCAAAGAAGCAAGCCAAATATTTCAAGATATGAATCTGAAGAAAATGAGTAGTAATGAAGCTTGGTGCAGTAAGAAGATGATCATGGAAGGAGGAAATAGTAAGGAAATATGTGACTCAATATCCATAGAATCCTCTTTTGAAGAAAATTCAGAAGACTCCGTCTCTTCAATATCTCCATCAGACTTGCTTGACGATCCATCATCTTCTGCAACATCATCATCATATTTTTCATCGAATAGGCCACTCTATGAATTATCCGAGGTCATGGCTCAATTACCTGTCAGGTAATCAAACATCCTTTCAATATGCTAAAATGCCAGAGAACATGAGTTGGGTAATGATTGATTTTGATATATGTGTAGGAGAGGACTTTCTAAACATTATCAAGGGAAGTCTCAATCTTTCACGTCTCTAGCAAGCGTGAGGAGCATAGAAGACCTTCCAAAGAAAGTGATTCCTATGTACAATAGAGCGAAAATGAAATCATGCAAGAGCTACGGGTGGGGACTAGATGGCCATAACAAGAAGAAGCCATATAGCCCAAAGGCTACGATATCAAAGAAGGCCGGTTCCCGGGGTTGGTTGTTGTCTTCCCTTGGTAATTAGAGAAGTAATACTACTCTAGTGATCATTGGTGAATGATTAGTAGTTATAGCTGGATTTTTGTATGTTGTATAAGCAGCTTTTAGATGTCATGAAGAAACCATCGATCAACTTTTGACCATTTTTTGAGGATCCGTCGACAAAGAAAAGGAAATATAAATATAAACATATATATATTTATGAATCGTGAATATATAATGGAAAATTCAATTTTGCAAGCATCTCTTTAGAATTATCAGGTCATATTCGTTTTTCTTTTTGGCCAAAAAAAAAAAAAGAAAGTTCAAAGTACTGCTTAGAGTAGTTGTGATTTCCGCTGGTTTTGGTTAATGCGCATTTTCATTCAATTAGAAGCAGGATTTTTAAATATTTTGAGCTTCGAATGAATCAAATTCAGTCGCTGGAATGGAATTCATCTTCAGACTAGAAATTGAGAACAGCCATAGTTGGACAGAAAACATAAATTCAGAGTTGGCATGGATATATAGGAAATTAGTCAGAATTATCTATATATTATATAATATAATTTCACAAAGAATTGGCATGACAGACACAAGTAGTGTATCCAGTTGATACTCGGCATGGATAAGAAATCAGAATAATCCAACGTTTTCAAATTAAAAAAAAAAAAGAGATTTTTTCATTGGACAAATGAGAACCGCTGGATTAATAAAAAACACATTTTTGAAAAATGAGAACTCATAGGCATTAGGCAAACCTCGATCACATTTTTATAGTGTGAAAAGGATTTATAAAAACACTAAATCAACTTCTAAAAACAATTTTTGCCTTTATTTCTTCTTTTCTTTTAGCTCAAAATCTTCGAAGGCCACTTCAATCGAGACAGTCGTGTGAATTGATTACAACTGTCAAAGGTCAAAGTACAGAGGATATATGAATTTATAAGCCTTTTTTGTAAGATTACAAAATACTTTCTCAAGAGGATGTAAGATTACAAAATACTATCATATCTTATAAATAGGCGTGATTCCCAGGAGATTGAAGCACTTTCTCATAACCACGGCGGTTGCTTCACATAATAGTAGTCGACTCGTTTCCATATCCGACCCGACAACCTGGCCAATGTATTATCAATATACCACAAGTTACAAAGAAAGGCTAGCTACAGCTAAAAATCCACATGCATACGCATTTGTTCATGCTATCTAAGTTACATGCCACAACAGTATTTGGAAGAAGTGGCCCTGTGAATGATATTCTTAATTTTTTAAATAGGATGTGATGGTAGAACGGCTATATTCTGAGCTAGTTTGTTCTGCCATCTTGTGAGGCAGGTGATAATCAACTACCAACTTTATTTTACTGAGAAACTATAAATTAGATCGTGGATTATACCTTGCACTCGGGGTTGCTATAAAATTTTGAGAAGATTTCAGATAAATTATAGAGGTAGTCACACAAAACATTTGGTAACAAATTGGTACAGGCCTCTTCGACAACCTGACAATGAGATAAAAATGTGTCAAACCAAGCCTTGGTCTAGAAGCAAGGAATTGATTGGAACTTAGTTATTTACCTCAGGGAACTGCAGCAAATGAAGGCCCAAATCACGCTCATCCTTATGCCCCAATACTAGTGTCCCCTTCTGTTAAATACAAAAAGTTACGAAAGGCATAAGTTGCAGACAATGAATCTGGCTAAAAGAGTACTGCTACTAACCTTATAAGAGCACACATAAATAGAAAATAGTTACCCTCCACTTTTTAAGTGAAAGTTCAAAATTAAACACCTATATTCAGATACATTGAAAAACATATTCCACGCCATTCAAAGAGACAAAACTACAGAAAGCCTCAATTCTTTCTGCAAAAGAACCGGTTGTTATCTTTTCATGTCAATAGAGCTTGGATGCACAATAACAAGTGCAAATGCAACTAAGGTTTCAAGAAGCTACAGCTTCAGGCTGAGAGGGAACTTACATTCTTCAGTTCCTCCACATCTTTTCCAGATCTCCTGATGATTGAACAGATTCGAGCATGAGCATACAGCAAATAAACAGCAGTGTTGCCCTGCCACAAAAATTTTAGAAGGCAAGAATCAGATGCTGAAGGTGATGATAGTAATAGCAACAATAATGACATTAGTAGGAACAATCAGCAAACAACACCATAAGAAACCTTCAGCAATAAAAATGTTCATCAGAGACAAAAATGACGAAACAAGTTATCTTCACAAAATCTGCAGTCTAAAAGCAAGAAAATTGTTGGGGCACCTTATCGTTAAGCATCTGGTCAAAATTAAATGTGTAATTGGTCAATCTGTTGTTCTTCAAGTCAGCATACCTGTAATCAGAATTCAAGAATATTTAAAGGATACCAACATGGAACAAGAACAAAAGAGATCGTCACAATAACAGTAAGAGAAATAAGGTTATATAATAAATAATAAATAGCTTACTTTACAGCACCATAACCAACTGCCTCAGCAGTACTCTCAATCTCATCCTCAGTCCATTCTTCACCCTTACCTGATCAATGCATAAGGTAGCCATTTCAGATATAAGTTTGAAAGGTTAAAAGACTACAATTTAACAGCAGCAAGAATGTGCACTAACATATACATTACATAGTTTTTCAAACATTTGTAACAACGGAGACAAGGTTCAACATTATACCACGTTCAATAAGTGCTGCTTTACTTCGACTCTTGGCTTCATCAAGTAGATCAACTAATCGAACTACTTCAGTGTTACGGGTTCGAAAACGCTTGCCATCTTCTCCAAGAACAAGGCCAAAACCAACATGGCTAGCTTTGAGATATGAACTATCACTATGTGGAAGCCACCCTGCACGTTTGGCAGCCTAAAAAATAAACCAAAATAGTGTCAGACCTATCGCTGAAGGTCAAAAGTTTGAACAGCACTTTAAGATCCTTAATTAGTGATATTCCACAAGCATCAATCTAGCTCTAAGTAAATAGAATACAAGAGAACTTTCACTCATTAATAAAGACTTTTACAATATTACTCATCAACAGAATCCAGGAAACAGCTTTGAGAACATACTTTGAACACCATATCAAAATGCTGCTGCTGGCCTACATCAGTAACATATATAATCCACTCAGCTTTCTCTTCATTGAGGCGATACCTAAGAATTGCAAGTAAAAAGATTGATGCAAAAGCTGATAAATTCATATCCCTACACTAACATGCTCCAGATCAACACAGTAAAACAGTAAAATTTTTTAAACACATGCCATAATCAGTAAAACAGTAAAATCCTCAAAGCAAATTGGTCTAACATTAACAGAGTACCCCATGAGATTAACATGGAAAAGAAAACGATAAGCAATAAATCATCTAAAGTTTACACACTCCAGAATTTTCAAAAACCAGCTGCCACTTTGTAATTTTAGCCACTCTTATTTCAGTCAATACTCTTGGCTGCACATAAATCTACATATTTCACATATTATGCAAGAAATGCAAAACAACAATAGAGGCTCATAACATTGTGTTGAAGGAAGAAAACTTACCAAAGAGCAGCCATATCAGTTGATGCATAGTTGAAACCACCATCACTCTTCACCACAATAAGAGGTATATTACTGCCTTCAATAAAGATCACACGAGCTCCCTGACTTTCCTCAACTAATCCTTGATTGGTCAAGGCCTCTATAACCCCAGGAATGTATGGATTATAAAAGCTCTCCCCCTGTCAATAAGGAAATTGTCAAACATATAAATTTGGAACATCATTTACACTATAAACAAAACTTGCTAGTTTACACAAATTTAATGAGGTTATAGAAATCTTGTATTCAGAAAAAAAAAATATAATTCCTCCACTGTCACTATCTCAGTAGAAAGTCATCAAAATCATGTAATTGTGTATAATTGCATGTTTATGAAGATTTCAGGTGATTATATAGTTGTTAAAGGCAATAAACATGTATAATTACAGTTTGTACAAGATTGAAGACGATTATAAAAACAGGCCCAAAATATAAAGAAAGCTTAAAAGTAAATCATAAATAAAGAGATTCCAAATTATCCAAGAATGTCATAGTCATACAGAGAATTTCATATAAAGGTGCAACTGAAAAATTACCTAAGCTGGCCTAAGTATCACCAATACATAGAGCTTGTGGCACTGGACTTACTTTTTCCTCTAGATGAACTCCAAGCCGTTTATAGACCTTATGAAATTCAGTCCGGCTGATTTCACATATTTGTGCCCATGCCCTACGATACTTGTCTTCTCCACCCTGAAATGGGTTGAACAATAGAAAATGACGCAAAGAGAAATTAAGGTATTAATGAATCTAAGTGCATTCAGAGAAAAAAAAAACTACAAATACTTAAACAAGGTAAAATTTTACCTGAAGGCGCACTACTGCCTGTTGTGCTCTCTCCTTAAAAGCAGGATCAGCATCAAACCTCTGCTTTGATGATTTATAAAATGCCTAAGGAAGTCAATTCAAGTTAGAATTACAACATTCACTTGATTTCTGCTTAAGCTTCAAAGTCAAGGAATTTGAGAGTAGTTTGTCACCTGCAGATCTCCAATGGCTGTTTCAGTAGCATCTTCAAAGTTTGGAAACTTTTCAAAGAGGAACTCAATCAGCATGCCAAACTGCAAGACAAATAGGAAAGTTATAAAAAATTGTTACCGATGAGGAAATGCTGAAAATATACATAAATGTCTGCTTTAAAAGTGGCAGGCTTCAAAAGGAGCAAGCCAAATCAAGAGTCAATGAATGAGACTACAATGAGATGTAAGACTACAGCCCATTTCAATCTCGGACAGAACCCAAGATCAGATACAAACTCTAAAATAGATGAATGCTTAAGCCCTTGTTGAGCACAAACAAGAATCCATGCCCTCTGTGCACAATTCAGAAACAACACCAACCTGTGTCCCCCAGTCACCAACATGGTTTCGCCGAAGAACTTCAACTTTTGAAAATTCAAGCATGCGGGCAAGCGTGTCACCAATAATTGTAGACCTCAAGTGACCAACGTGCATTTCTTTGGCAATATTTGGGGATGAAAAGTCAACAACTGCCTTTTTGACTGGCGGCATTGGTGCCCATGTATCTATACCTTCACTTAGCATCTTTTGAATGCTCTGTCAAACAATAAAGCAGCCAAGCAATCTTATAAGACTAATACAATAACTACAACAAGCATAAAAGGAAGTGAAAACTATTCTTGGAAGTAAGTCGATAACATCAAAGAAAAATAGAGGAACATGTGAAGCACCTTAGCCATCCAACTCTTGGACAATACTACATTTACAAATCCAGGCCCAGCTACAGAGCATGATTCTATCATTTCAGAGGTTGGGAGATTATTCTTGATTGCCTAACAAAAGAAACAAGGGATATGTCAAAAGAACAAACTAATGATTATCTATTCATTCCAAGTATGATAGCAAATACATGCTCCTTTACCTCTCCAACTGCTGGAGGCCCACGAAATTGAGTACCTTTCCCTTTTATTTTAGACCACAGGCCCATGGCATTGTTACTGCACCAAAGAAATTCCCAATTTGGCATCGAAAATTAGTCCATACAAAAAGGTTGAACGAAGCTAACCTTACTTCTAACAACCAATAATCTACCATTTCATTACAAAACAAAAACACCATTTAAGGCATATGGTCTATTTTTCACTAAATGAACTTATACCGTACCATTGGTAATCACCAAACTTTCCAGTGCAGGCAGCTATCAATGGTTCTACATCCGGTTCATTAGGAACAGTTACTTTAAGCGAAACTTCAAATAGCTTTGCTAACTGTGCCTTCACACTGCCCATACATTCATCCTCTTCCTAACCACGGAACCACGGAACCCGAATAATTAGTATACCTTTTTTTTCTAGCAAAATACAGTTAAAACGTATTAATAATAAAATTCATGCATGAATTTTTCAGTTGAAGGAACTTACAGTTGCCATGGTCGCTATTGACTCTGTCTTGGTTGCCCAAGCAAGTCTTCTAGATGTCACCCTCACTAAATCTGTCTAATTTTTTGGATTATCAAAATAAAATTATTAAGAATGCATAATAAATTTTGAATTGAAGAAAATACTAATAAATTAAAATAAACAGCCACGTAATATGAATTTTTTTTAAAATGTAATAAAGTGAAATCACATTTAGGCTTTCTTTTTTACAAAGAAAAATTACGACAAAAAGAAAAGCAGAAAAGATATACTTATTTACCTTTGCAGCTATCATCTATCAATTGATTTTATTTTCAAAGCATGAAAAAACAAAACGTGAAATTGAAGCTTCCATCTTAAAACAGAAATCTCACCAAAAAGAGAGGAACTCCAAAAATAGTAAAGAAAATTGTGCATGGAACGTGAGAAGAAGTAGACGAGCTCGGAAGAAAGTTGAAAGAAGTAAATCGGCTTTAAACAAGTACAGTGAAAGAGAAAAAGAGAAGATTGAAGGAGGGCTGACCAGAGACGGAGGCGGAGATGGACGGAGAGAAGCGACTGAAGGAAAGAAACGGGGAAGGAGATGCCGGCGGTACCAAAAGCGTTATGGATGCCAGCATAGCTTTTTAACTTATATCACCCCAAAACCCTATTGCTTCCTTCCCTCTTTCTTTTTCTCTCTTGTTCTGTTTATTTTTTACGATATTTTTCCCTCTAGGGTCGTTAAGTTTGGCCAATTAAATCGTGTCACGTCACCTATTTACAGGGAGACCCACCATGGACCACCAGAAAAAATTAGAACTTATTGAAATTGAGATTAAAAAAAGAAAAGGTAAATTAAAAAATAGAAGTGATTTTCAAGCATTTTGATATTTTTGGTTCATAAAAATAAAAATACCAGCAATGTGAAAAACCATAGACATGAAGTTGACCTTTTTTATTATAATATGGATAGAAAAATTAATGATTCTCCTATGCAAAATAATATTACTATATAGTATGTTTAAAAATTATATTCTTACAGTACGGCTGATGTTGAATTCTCTAAATTAAAGTTGTTAATATTATATGAGATAATGTTTTTTATTTTTAAAAATTTTTAAAGATTTTTTTCAAAAATTAAAATTTTTTATTGTTTGGATAAGAAAAAAAGATTTTTTGTTGTTTGAATTTTAAAACATTGTTATTGATTAATCTTCAAAATTGTGACATTATTCAACCATTTTTTCTATCTTAACAAAAATCCATCAAAAATTAAAATCATAAAAAAAAAAAAGGAAAACGATAGTATCCAAAACTCCTTTATCACTAAACTTTCCAGCCATTTGCTCAACCGTTGATCCAAAACTCAACAATTTTATCATACAATTATCAGTTGCCGACACCATTCTGGTTTACTTCAGGTCAGAGGATAAAGGCATGTTTGTGATTTTCTATTTTGTGCTTGTTTTTTATTCTTTCTCTGTTTTTCTTTTTTTTTTTGCTTTTCTTTCTTTTAAAGATTTAAAATTAAGGAAACAAAAAATAAAAAATTGCAGAATCTGAAAAATGAAAACTTCGAAGAATCAGAACCTGATGCTGGAGAATCAGAACCTGCTGCTGGGGCCAAAGTTTCTTACCAACGAAGCATAAAAGAATATACCAGAAAAGAAAAAGGAAGAAGCATAAATAAGAAAAAAAAAAAAAAGGAAAAGTAAAGATTGGATTTGCAATGAATGAGGGAGATTTGTGGGTTTCAATGGTGACTGATAATGGAGAAAGGGTTAAGATTTGGGAGGGATTGTGGGTTTGTTTGAGAGAGTTTGGGAGTGATAGATTGATAGTTGCTTGTAATGTTTAGAAAATTGTCCTTCGATGAAAATAAAAAATAATTTTTGCACGTTAAGTTTTATTTTTTTGTTAATAAAAAATAAATTTTGTTGAACAAATTATTTTAAACTTTTAAAATATTAAAAAATATGAAAAATGACTTTAAAAAAGATTTTAAAATAAATTATTTTGGTCTATTATTTTACATTTTTTATTTAATATAAAAATATTTATAAATATAATGGTTTATAGTGTTTAATGTTCAAAGCTTAATGTATTTCAATTTCAAAAAGGCATAAGTAAGACGCACCGTATTTTAAAGTTCTTTTTTTTTTTTCCTTTGTTTATCACAATCTAGTCTCAGTTACAAGGAAAGGATCTTTTTAAGACAACAGATGATGTCTTACGCAGTCGTTATAATATCGAAAATGTCCAATATATATTTATTAAAATGTGT
The DNA here is from genome assembly GCF_047325235.1 of Durio zibethinus. NCBI lineage: Eukaryota > Viridiplantae > Streptophyta > Magnoliopsida > Malvales > Malvaceae > Durio > Durio zibethinus. Next base: position 23,125,720 of record NC_143174.1, read on the forward strand.
TTTAATAAGATATTTAAATTTGGACTAATATAATGTTTAATAATAATAATATTAAAAAACAAATCTTAAAAGTCGACAGAAAAAGAGACATACCGATAATATTTTGAGATAAATTTTAATTTATAGTCCTATTTTATTTTACGGCAAATCAAACAAACTTAAAAAAAGATGTAAAAAAATTCATAAACATTTGATTTATTTTTCTTAAAGATCGGAAAAGAAAAGAAGATAAAATATTGTACAAGAAATATTTGATTTATTTTTCATAAAAATATTGAAAAAGAAAAAGAAATAAAAATGTTGCACACGAATTTGGACCTTGGAGTAAAATATAATCCCTTTCAATGAATTATTTAAAGTTTTTAATTTTGTAGTAAGTAATTGTGAAGAAATTTTTATTGTGAAATAATTAGAGAAGATAATGGATCGAGATGAGATGGAATTTATTTTTATTTGTCTTGAAATTAATCTGATTTTATATTTTTAATATATAAATTTGATTTAATTTGATAATTTTATATTTGATTTTGATTTTATTTTAAATAAAATTATAATTAATTACATTTGAATTTAATAAAATATTATTTTTTAAAATATAAATATAAAATAAAATAAATTTTTTTTATATATAACCTAGATCAGATCAAAATAAATTATCTAAAATTCAACCTAAATTTAAAACTTAATTCGAGTAAACTTGAAATTTAATTAAAAAAAAATTAACCCTATAAAATTGAATTTGATCGAAATTCGACGGGATTAAATTGTGAACACATAAGCAACGCATATGTGGAACCAAACGTAGATCTGCTATCAACAATCGCTGGATCCGTTAATGCTTTAGTGGGCCCAAGAAGGACTACCCATCTTTTCACGCCACGTTGTCCTCAAAGCACGAAACCAAGGCAAAACGGTAGAAGAAAACCCATTTTTTTTTAATTAAAAAAAAAAAAAAGAAAATCCTGTCCAAGAGCCCATTCTCGTTATTTCTCTTTGAGACGATGTCCCGGTAGAAAATTTTGCAACATCTACGCAAAAACTCAAATGCTCAATGGGGAACAAGATCGCGCGAACGACGCAGGTCTCGGCGACGGAGTATTACCTGCACGACCTGCCGTCTTCCTATAATCTGGTGCTGAAGGAGGTGCTCGGTCGAGGCCGATTCTTCAAGTCGATCCAGTGTAAGCACGACGAAGGTCTCGTCCTTGTCAAGGTCTACTTCAAGCGTGGCGACTCCATCGATCTCCGTGAGTACGAGCGCCGACTCGCTCACATCAAAGAAACCTTTCGATCACTTGACCATCCCCACGTCTGGCCCTTCCAGGTCACCGATTCTCCTTTAATTCTTTTTTCTTTTTTTTTTCAATTCTGGATTATCAGTGTTTGATTTTGAATTTTAACTTAGACCCAAGCTTGATAGCGCTAATTCGAATTGTTTTAGGTTTTTGAGTTTGAGATTAACTAATTGAGAATTTTAAAATTAATTTTAGGCGCATCTCTGATTGGAATTGTTTGTTTTCCTGCAGTTTTGGCAAGAAACAGATAAAGCCGCATATTTATTAAGGCAATATTTTTTCAATAATTTACATGATCGATTGAGTACTCGGCCTTTTCTGAGTCTCGTTGAAAAAAAATGGTTGGCGTTTCAGGTTCGTCTTCATCCTTCCTTTTTGCTTTTTTTCTATCCTGGACATTGAAGAGTATAATTCCTTTTTTTTTTTTAATTTAAAATTTGGATTTTGGTGGTGCTGCAGTTACTTCTTGCGGCAAAGCAATGCCATGATAAGGGGATATGCCACGGTCAGTACAGTTAGTTATGAGGGAATTTATTAGTTTTATCTCCTGATTTCATAAGTATATGTTGTTTGAATATATTTTTAGGTGATATTAAGTGTGAGAATGTGTTGGTTACCTCATGGAACTGGCTTTATCTTGCTGATTTTGCATCATTCAAGCCCACATATATTCCTTATGATGACCCATCAGATTTCTCCTTCTTCTTTGACACTGGAGGAAGAAGGCTATGTTATCTTGCACCGGAGGTTGGTTCAAAATTTCACTTATTTTTTTGTTGTATTTTGAACCGTGCATTGTCTTGTCTGTTTCCTCTGATAAATTTTTTATTGAACCTTAACTAAGGTCCAATGTTTAGGATGCATCATACAAGGATGAACTGCCATTTGAACTAATGCCATACATGTTCTCATATTTAAATATTTCACTTTTGATCAGCAATTGGGCCTAGATTCCTTTAGAAGTGGAACTATTTTGAACTTTAAACTGATCTTCCAAAATTTTAACAAGTCATAAAGAACCAAGTTTGGATGAATTCTTTGATGCCAAAATAGCTATATGGATTGTGAAATCTCTTAATACTCCACTGTAAATAACTCTGGCAGTTTATTGGCTTCGTCTATTTTTGGTTTTTACACCTACATGTACTAAGAAGGTTTGTTTGATAAGGGCTGCTATTTGCTGGTGGGAAGTTGGTGATTTAATTCTTTTTCCATTTATGCTTTAATGGATCTGCCCTAATAGGGAGTGGAGCAAAAGGATTACATCAATCCTTTTGCTCATTTATGTGGTTGTTAATTTGATTCAGGAAAAGGTATATGTCATCTCTCATAAAAGAAACATTTTCTGCTTTTCGTCTTTCCCATTGACAGCATTTGTTTATCAGTTAAAAGTTTCGTATGATAATTGGTAGACTGGATTGGTCCTACCGAACTTGGTTCTATTAGGATATGCTTGTCTAGCTGAAGATAAATGAGTTGAGCATGTATGATAATTGCTACATGTGAATTATATGCTGAAGCATCTGGTTTTGGACATCATGTTTTAGAGGTTTGGTATTTTGTAAAATTTGTTATTTGTTCAGTTATAATATATTAGTTAGATTGTTGTTCTCCTACATATAAAACATATCACATGAAATTTAAGCGCAACACTTGAACGAATGTCATTTTGATTCCATACGCATGTGCCTTTATTTTTCTTCGTTGTCAATAAATTCCTCTAAATGTAAATATTATGCATTCTTTGTTGTAATACCGCTGGTTTTTTCCCCATTGCTATACAGAGATTTTATGAGCATGGAGGTGAAATGCAAGTTGCACAAGATGCACCTTTGAAGCCATCTATGGACATATTTGCTATTGGGTGAGCTTTTCTCAGTTATTAGCTTCTCTTTTTTTGAAACTACAATAGCTTATAAAATTATTGTTTTCCAAAGAGATTCTTGTCTCTCTTATCTGAAATCATATGTTACTAGAAACATGTTGTTGAAAATCAAGTTTCATTTTAAAAGTGCATATTTTTGAGGCAGTGATTGGTGAGATATTGCTACATGGTAAACTAGTGTACATAGTATCTTGATATGCCAATATGCACTATGCCTTTTAAAGACATTAACTGAAACAAACCAACTGATACGATTGAACTTCTTCAGAATGTTTTGAATGGTATTACTTGATGAGTAATCAGTCCTCTGGTGTAACGATAATACTTCCTCGTGAGGCAATAATAGCAGATTGGCTTGTTGTTGTGAACTTTTGTTATTTTTATGTTTCTGAGTCCTATTGATATATTTTGGTCTTACATGTGGAAATAGTGGTTCCAATCTTATTGTTTTAACAAAATTTAAATTCCATATTGTTTTTGTCTCACAATGTAATAATATGCACTTACTATGCTACTATTTAGATGTGTCATTGCGGAGCTTTTCCTTGAGGGCCAGCCGCTGTTTGAACTTTCTCAGCTTCTCGCATACCGCAGAGGGCAATATGATCCTAGTCAACATCTTGAAAAGGTGCTAATTTCTTTTCCTACCCTTGTGTATGATGCACTTGCTATGCCGTTCCCACTAATTTTTCCTTCTTCATATTGGTTTTTACGTGATCTTGCTGCTAATTACTTGCCTGCACGAAAGACTGCTATCAGTGCACATTCTTGCTAGTCCTAGAGAATTTAGTCCCTTGCTTTCATCTTCTTAACTTCTATTCATACTTAATTATCGTTAATAATTTGCATTGGATGTGCAGATCCCAGATATTGGGATACGCAAGATGATACTTCATATGATCCAGCTTGAACCGGAGTCTCGCTTCTCTGCTGAAAGTTATCTACAGAATTATGCAGCTGTTGTATTTCCTAGCTACTTCTCACCATTTCTGCACAATTTTTATTGTTGCTGGAATCCTCTTCATTCTGATATGAGGGTACACATATTTCTAACTAAGAACATGGAACTTAATCCTTCTTGCATCTAATATGTTGATCCCTGCTCTGTAATTTCTATTGTAGATTGCAATGTGCCAGAGTGTTTTCCCTGAGATACTGAAGCAGATGAGGTGCAAGAGGTCAAGTGATAAGATGGAAAGAGGTCTTGGCAAGTCACACACCTCAAATGGGAAGCAGTCACAAGAGATTGTTGCAAAACAGAACTTAAGTTCCACAACACACTTGTTGACAAAAAGAGAAAAGATAGAGAATGGTTCTGTTAGGGATCAATTCAAGCTTCCTGGCAACATTGATTCTCTACTTGGGGATGTAGAACCAAGCAATCATTACCTTCATGAGAAGTCAATGACCGGGGATGCACCCAAATCTGCACTTTCCCAAGATTTTAAACAGCACAGCATGCAATCTCCTGCCCTTTTTCTTCAAAATATCTCTGATTCGTTTAGGAAAAATGATCACCCTTTTTTAAAAAAGATTACAATGGATGATTTGAACTCATTGATGTCTGAGTATGATAGTCAATCAGACACCTTTGGAACGCCTTTTTTGGCATTACCCGAAGACAGTATGAAATGTGAAGGGATGGTTTTAATTGCCTCTCTGCTTTGTTCCTGCATACGTAACGTTAAGTTGCCTCATTTAAGGAGAGGGGCCATACTTTTACTCAAGACTTCTTCATTATACATTGATGACGAAGATCGCTTGCAGCGAGTGCTTCCATATGTAATTGCAATGCTTTCTGACCCAGCGGCCATTGTGCGTTGCGCTGCCCTTGAGACTTTGTGTGACATTCTGCCCTTAGTCCGAGATTTTCCTCCAAGTGATGCAAAAATTTTTCCAGAGTATATTCTTCCGATGCTTTCCATGCTTCCTGATGACCCAGAGGAAAGTGTGAGAATCTGTTATGCTAGTACTATAGCTAAGCTGGCTCTAACAGCTTATGGATTCTTGATTCATTCAATAAGGCTAAGTGAGGCTGGGGTTCTTAATGAATTGAATTTGTCACCTAAGTCATTAGCATCATCTAGTGAGTCATCTGGGCACCTCCAGAGGTTAAATAGTGATGCACAGCTGTGCCAACTGAGGAAGTCCATTGCTGAGGTAGTTCAGGAACTTGTAATGGGTCCAAAGCAAACTCCAAACATTAGGAGAGCTCTTCTTCAGGACGTTGGCAACTTATGCTGCTTTTTTGGCCAGAGACAGAGCAATGACTTTTTGTTGCCCATACTCCCTGCTTTTTTGAATGATAGAGATGAGCAACTTAGGGCAGTATTCTACGGGCAAATTGTGTATGTTTGCTTCTTTGTGGGCCAAAGAAGTGTGGAGGAATATCTTTTACCTTACATTGAGCAGGCTTTAGGTGATGCAATAGAGGCTGTTATTGTCAATGCACTGGATTGTTTGGCCGTTCTGTGCAAAAGTGGTTTCTTGCGGAAAAGAATATTGCTCGAAATGATAGAGCGTGTCTTTCCATTGCTAGGTTTTCCTAGTCAATGGGTAAGGAGGTCAGTTGTCACTTTCCTTGCATCTAGCAGTGAGTGCTTGGGTGCAGTAGATTCTTTTGTTTTCCTTGCTCCAGTTATACGGCCTTTCCTACGTCGGCAACCTGCATCTCTGGCCTCTGAAAAGGCTCTTCTTTCATGTTTAAAACCTCCAGTCTCAAGGCAAGTGTTTTATGAAGTCCTAGAAAATGCTAGGAGTTCAGACATGTTGGAGAGACAAAGAAAAATATGGTACAATTCATCAGCACAATCTAAACAATGGGAAATTGCTGATTTGCTCAAGAGAGGTACTGGGGAAATAGACTCATTGAAGTACTGGCCTGACAAAGAACAGTCTACAGGGGGTCATAGACCTATTGATAATGCATTGCAACAATCTGGGCTAATGGAATTTGATGATGATGATTCCAAGTTGAGAGCTTTGGCGGGCCATACACGCAATGCTTCTAGCATAATTGATATGCGTGATCCACTATGCTCAGAGAAGCTACAGTTTTCAGGTTTAACATCTCCACAGCTCAATGGTGTCAACAGTTTCATGTGTGATAAATCGTCAGATGGTATACCTTTGTACTCTTTTAGCATGGACAAGCGAGCAATGGCAGCTCCTCCAGCAGCTTCTGATACTCTTTTGCAAGTAAACTCCTTAGGAATTGGTTCATCTTCCATGCCTTGGATGGATCCAGTTAGTAAATCATTTAGCATGGCTAGTTCAGTTCCAGCGCCTAAGCTTGTTTCAGGCTCCTTCAGTATCACTGGTGGTTCTAAACAGTTCTACAGGGTTGTACATGAACCAGAAAGTCGGGAAAATGATCAAACAACCTATGTTAATAGTAAATTTCAAGATATGGGATTATCTGGTACAATGAAAGGAAGTTCTGTTTCTATTGAAGATGCTTCTGCTTCAACTGATCTTACAGGACTACCCTCCTTTGCTCGGTCTTCATCAATTTCAGACTCAGGCTGGAGACCTCGTGGGGTGTTGGTTGCACACCTGCAGGAGCACCGATCTGCTGTCAATGATATTGCTATTTCAAATGATCACAGCTTTTTTGTGAGTGCATCTGATGATTCCACTGTCAAGGTGTGGGATTCAAGAAAGTTGGAGAAGGATATATCATTTAGGTCAAGACTGACTTATCACTTGGAGGGAAGCCAAGCACTTTGCACTGCAATGCTTCGAAATTCTGCTCAAGTTGTTGTTGGAGCATGTGATGGGACAATACATATGTTTTCTGTTGATCACATCTCTAGAGGTCTTGGAAATGTTGTTGAAAAGTACTCAGGTATAGCTGATATAAAAAAGAAGGATGTGAAGGAAGGTGCAATACTTACCCTTTTGAACTACCCCGTAGATAACTATGGTAGTCAGATGTTTATGTACAGCACCCAAAATTGTGGGATTCATCTCTGGGATACAAGATCAAGTTCAAATGCATGGACATTAAAAGCAATTCCAGAGGAAGGCTATATCTCTTGTCTGGTAGCAGGCCCTTGTGGGAATTGGTTTGTTTCAGGGTCTTCTAGGGGTGTGCTTACCCTTTGGGATTTGAGGTTCCTTATTCCTGTGAACTCATGGCAGTATTCTCTTGTATGCCCTGTAGAAAAGATGTGTCTTTTTGTTCCTCCTTCTAGTGTCTCAGTTTCTACCACTGCTAGGCCTCTTATTTATGTTGCTGCTGGCTGCAATGAAGTCTCACTTTGGAATGCAGAGAATGGGAGCTGTCACCAGGTACACAGGCATATTGCTTCTATTAATTACTATGTCTAAATGTATGTATAATAGCAATAAATGATTTGGAATATTAAGACTGTGCTTGGTAGGAGAAAACATTTGGAGGATGAAAAGTGTTTGGTGGTAAAGAGGAAAGAAAAATGACTTTTAGCAAGCTTGGTAAGATAGAAAAGTGAGAGGCAAAAACAATATGACTGTCATTTTCTATCCATAATAAAAATAATCAACTGGTCCTTCCAAATTGGATTAGGGGAGAGAATGGGAGAAGTGTAGTCAATTCTTTAGAGATTATGTATAAGGGAAGAAACTTACTTGAAGGGATATTGAAAAGCCTAGATTTGGCTCTCTAGAATGAGAACTGGTTCTGTTCTGTCTGATCATCTATTGTGATTGAGTTTTTTCTTTTGCAACTTCTATCTCCAGGTATTTAGAGCTGCAAATTATGACAGTGATGCAGAGATGTCTGATTTACCATGGGCCTTGGCAAGGCCTTCAACTAAAACAAGCTCTAAATCTGATATGAGGAGAAATGCAAATCCAAAGTATCGAGTGGATGAACTGAATGAACCACCTGCTCGTCATCCGGGTATGCGTTCATTACTTCCTTTACCTGGTGGTGATCTGTTGACTGGGGGCACTGACTTAAGGATTCGCCGCTGGGACCATTGCAGGTTTTAGTCGAATTCTTCTTTTTTTACCCTGTTCATCAATCTTATAGAAATTTTATGCTTCATTTACATTGTTTTCATTGCAGCCCTGATCGAAGTTACTGTATCTGTGGCCCAAATTTTAAGGGAGTAGGAAATGATGATTTCTATGAAACAAGATCGAGTTTTGGTGCACAAATTGTACAGGTATCTTTGAATGATAGGTTTACTTGTAACTTCATTGTGGTGTTTTACCTTTCAGATTTTTAGTGGATGGTTGGGTGTTCATCTTCTATTGATAATAGTTTTCCATTCCATGTATCTATCCCATTCAATATCGTGACAACCGGTAGTAAGGAGTATGGAATGGATCTTACTGATCGAAGATGTCAATGTAAACCCCCCCCCCCCCCCCCCCCCCAACCAAACAAATTCAGTAAGCTTGATTTATGCTTGAAGGGGGCCAACAATTTTTTTATTGAGTTCTTTCAAGAGTTAATTATATGTTTTAGACAATCATCCTTTCTGATTTTTTCATATCACAGTTTTTTCAATTATGCAAATCAAAGCATTTCTTATCCAGAGCTTTGATTTTAGATATAAACATTCCCTTTTTGGAACTATAGCCTATTGGGTGATTGTGGATATCCTTTTGACATATCCTGGAAACTTTAATTTCCTGCTTTGCATATGTGTTCTCTTATTACCTTCCTTGTTCTTAAATGTTCATATTCTGACAGATTTTGCATTTATTAACTAGTTATTTAAGCTGCAAGCGCTTGGGGAGTTAAGTTGTTAATTGTTAATGAAAACTGGGTTAGCTAGGGTCCATGCCATTTTTTAATCATCTTTCTCATCTTCTATCATGTTTTTTTGTGCAATTCCCTCAACTCCCTTTTCATTATAAAGCAAATGTGCCTTGTGGAAGTGTTTACCGCTATTTTTCTTTTTCCTAAAAAGTTATTGATTTGGGGTCTCCCCACTCTTTAGAATTTATAATATTGAAACTGTTGTCATTTTTCTTGCAAACAGGAGACTAAGAGACGACCTCTAACAACAAAGCTGACTGCAAAAGCAGTTTTTGCTGCTGCTGCCACTGATTCTGCTGGATGCCACCACGATTCTATCCTCTCTTTGGCTTCTGTGAAGTTGAACCAGAGACTCTTGTTATCAAGCAGTAGAGATGGGGCTATTAAGGTTTGGAAGTGAATAACCTAAAAGTTTAGTGCTTTAACGTACATATTAATTCCAACAGTAGTGAAATTGTACATAATATATATATATATATATATTCAAATTCAGATCCTAAATTCTGCAGTCTAACCACTTCTTTGATCTGTAGTTTTGTACAGTTTGTAAGCATGTAGGTTTATACAGGATTTTTCATTATTAATATAATGCCCTATTTATCAAGAAAAATAGAATCCCCTAGGTTGTATTCTTGTTTAAAAGGGAAAAACTTGTTGTGCCATACATATTCTTGCATCTATGTGCAAAGTTAGTCGTTGCTATCAAATCTTGCAACCTTTTGATGTCCCATGTAGCTGTTCTTATTCATTAGTTTTTTTTTTAGTTTGTAAAAGTAATGTTCTCTTGATATATTGAATTAGACAGTATTTGGGTGGCAAACGGTGAGATTTCTTCCATAATCAGGCATCACATTCTTTTGCCATAGTTTTCTTTTATTTTTGCCATCACACCTGCTTCTGTCTATAAAGGAGCTTAGACAGAAATGAGGTTGTTGAGATTTGGAGATGGCTGAAAGAGATGAAATTGGAAAAGAAAGCATGAAAGAGAATGGACATAGAACTTACAGAAAATAGAATGTCTTTTGAGGTGGTTTAGTCATGTTTATGCTCAAATTATTGTGTTAGATTTGCAGGAGATAATATAACAAGCAGATAGAGACACAAGCAATGCATTTAAGATGATTTAATGCTACTTGCTAAATGAGGTGAATGAATCCATTGATTTTTGCATTAGTTGGTAGATTTGCGTTTATTATTGTTGCCAGTGCTTTTCTCATTTTTGTTGTTCTCTTCATGAAAGCTATGATGATAGTCTGAGTTTCTCATTAATAAGGGATTGTGTCATAAATAAATACCTGAAATAAGGCTGCGTACTGATGATTCATTTTAGTGTAATTTGGCTAGAAGTTAAGTTAATTTATCAAGAATCTAGAGAGCTCTTAAGACCCTACACGGAAGTGTATAACTCTCTCAAGGTTATGCCTGTCTCGCACAATTCATGTTAGTTCTCCATTGAGGACTAGGGAGGCATGCCTGACAGCTCTAGAAACTCTCCAAACTTCGTGTTGCACCAAATGCCACCATGACTCGGCAGTATTGAGCTTCTTTGACTTTTCAATTGCATCTTCTATTCCTGGAAAGGATGTAGATCCGTAATCATTGTGCCTTGAGGGCGCATAAATCTGCATGCCATAAAAGTAGGTAATTTAGTCCATTCTGTTATAATTATGATATTGAATTATATATTTCTTGAGTTCTCCATCTTGTGGTTTTGATATTTAACTTGATTGTGTAATGAATTAATTGAAAACAAAACATTAGTACGGTGAAATTAACTTGTTTAGGTGAATGTAGTTAACAACAACTAAGTGTTTGTACCATGGCCTTCTAAGAAGTTCATCATGGTCCATAAGTGCACATTCTGCCATCGTTAGTCTGTCATTTAGCTCTCGCACTTTGACATGGTCACTTCTCCGCATTGATGTCCAACCTTTAGCTTCTTTTATTTCCTAGACAATAATACTTCCATTACTTGTTCTGCTGAACATTGTTACTTTTTTCATTTTCAAACTTGGTTTATGGAAACTGTAGTGTTACCTTTTTCTGGTTATTTATCCTGCTGGCTGCTTTTGACAGCTCCCTAATAGACTTGAACAAGGGAGAACAGGTTATCCCCTTATCTGAAATCTTATTTTCCAGGTCTTTTGCACTCTTCTGTTATCATGGATTTTGTTATACCGTATTAAGCTTTAGTGGCTAAGCCCTAAATCTTCCTGGTTTATAGTGCATTTAACTGCATATAGTTATTTTTTTCCTAAAGGTTAGTTTACCTGGTGTTCAAATGCATGGGAATGATACTCAGAAGGCAAGAACTCCTTATCTGCCAACCGAAGAGCTGCTAAACCCCAAACATTTTGCCACTGTTTTTTTTAAACAAAAAAAGTTCTCGTTTTGTCATTAAGTTGTTTGAGGTTAGTCTGTTTTATTAAATTTCTCTAATAATGAAATGTTTTGACAAAAGCTAAAGTAATTAATCCACACTACATATCCTATTTATCAAAGTGCATTTAGGAGTGTAGAGTATTAATGAGCAATGACGAGGAAAAAACTTTATACCATTTGTTCAAGGATTTCTAATTGTTAGATGCTGCTATGTTCCTGCAATGGGTCAATGAAACATTAAGTCACCAAAATTTTCCATCCAGATGTAGTCATCATACATTGAATGATATACCAGGTATTCTGCACGGACAATTACTTCTATTAGGCATGAAACATGGGAAAACTTGATGCCATCATATGTCTGCGTCTACTATGGTAATGGTTGCAAAATTCTGGGGTTTCAAAGTTGTATCCAAGGTAAAGGGCTTAAGGCATTAGAAAAAATTTTGAAGTTGAAGTACCTTGCGATGAGATTTATTTTTCAGAGAGGGCCGGGGGGCGCTGGACAAGGTAAAAAGAGATTGATGAATCTTTCTTCAAGGCTAATGTTGACTTGCGACATATTTTGTAATAGTGCTAGATTATTTTTAAAGCTTGAAAAAATTAATTACATAAAAAAAGGGGGTTGAAGTATTTTATGAGAAAAAATTTAATAATTTTTGTTTAACGTGAAACAAAATAAAAAATTATAGTTTTTTTTTCTCATCTTCATAGGGTTGAGGAGTTTGAAAAATTAAGTTGAGATATAAAATCAAAAATATCTTTTGTAAAATAAAATCGTAAGATTCAATAAATCAAAGTAAAATATCAAATTAGTGTAAATTATAATGTTTGATATCAAAGTTAGCTCTAAGAAAACTAGTAATTTACTATCGATGATAGTAAGCCTTTATTGGAGTGGGGATGTTATGGTTTTAGAAAAAAATCATGAACTTTACATCTGTACTAAAGTTAGTATTGTGATATAATTTTGTGAAGCATTTATCATGCTGTTATATATAGCATGCATTTGTTGGATATTTCTTTTGCATGGATTGAGAGTCATTTTTCATGGTAACAGTTGAAATTATTGGGAATTGTTTTCAGGTTCTATGGTCTAATAATTTGTCAAGACTCGAGTACTTGTCGTTTCATTATCTGTTGTCATTACCCTAGTGGCATTGTCTTTTATCAACCTTATCTGAATAGAACGAAAAGTTTCTTTCAATACAAATGAATGGAGAATCTACTTGATTTGGCAAGGTTTGATATAATTTATTGGTCATGTAGTTGTGAGATCTTCATATCTGCTTACATTAGTCGAAAGCATACCATTTTACGTGTGCATTGATTAACATACTAGAAATTTTCTTCTATTTATTTTTCATCACCATATGGATCAAACTATTTTGTTGGTGTCTGATTAATTCTCTATCCAAACTAAGTATATCACCTTTGTTTGTTTATTATAAAAATTGTTTATGCATCCTTTTTTTCTTTGAAAAAAGGTTACAACACCTTATAATTTGATTGGGAATCTAAGCCTGATCGGGTGAATATGCCTCCAAATACGGTAAATTGATTATTAAAGCAAAAAACAGAGGATATGGCTGCATGATCTCCATAGGAGCCTGGACCAATCTTGATGATTTGTAATTCGGATGGTGTCTATTTCCCTTCAATGGGTTTCCCTCAAAATGGTTCTCATTGACATAACAAAGATTGAATTGAGCGAATTTAAATGGATTGCTTATTCTGATCTGATCTTCCTCGTATTACCTAAACTATTCTTTCATAACCCAGCAATCAAACTTAACCGTAATTTAATTTTTCATCCACTGATGTAATACTTCAACTACTTGATCCGATAAGGTTTAAGGTTTAAACTTTAATCCTGTCAAGGCGTAGCAGCTTAACATTTATTCCGTGTTTTTTTTTTTTTTAACATTTATTCCATATTAATCTTATTGTTTAAGGAATGCAGAAGTGTCGCTGTTGAATCAGTTTCCAGAACATTCCTGGAACATCTGGTTCATTTTAATGTTTTGGAATTTAGATCTGCTCACGAGCTCAGATTCATGTCATAATTTTTTTTTTCTTGACAGCCTCCCCTGGTTGTCCTCTTCTAGCTTTAGACTTCATTCATTCACTCAATCACTGCACTCTCTGTCTTCTAGTCTTGTTCACTGTTTCAACTTCGCACATGATTAATTTCATGCAATATGTTTCATAATCCTTTTTTTTTTTTTTTCATTTCTGGAGGTTCTCCTTATTAAGACATAAATTCTTAATCTCTCTTTATCTTTTATTTGTTTATTATTTTTTTTCCAAACATAGCTTTAGCGTCCTTCCTATAAAGGACATCATGTCAAAATTATTATTTGCTTTACATTTGTTCTCTTTTCTTTTTTGTTTTACCTTCTAAAAATAAGAGACTGGGTACTGCGCCTGCCCCGTTGGATATGAATCCAATCATTTCACTTTTCACTTCTCATCTTATATGTATTCCGGGCTCTTTGTCAAAATTTTCTCATTATTTTTTAAGGGTTAGATTTTATGGTGTTGAAGAGATGCAAATCTCTTTCCATTTTTTTTTTTCTGTTTTCTCATTTTCTACCAAATGACCCAAACAGTTTCAATGTCCTTTGATTTTCTTTTTAGTTATGTTTTGGTCATTGGAACTATTCTTTATCTCCATTCTATATTATGCTTTTCTTCTTTATTTAATTACAGTATACCAACATCTGATAGATCCTTTAGCCAGAATCTATACGGCATTATTTGTAAAGCTTATTTGACTTGAATTCGATTCATAAGAGGTTCAAAACATCAAAAACTAAAAGAAAAAAAAAATTATTATCTGCATGATAATTTTCTAACCACATAGTCTATAAAAGACTCGTGTATTGGTCACAAAATGTAAAATAGAAGCCCTCGAGAAAAGCAGAAAATTGGTACCCAACTTCAGCAGAAAAGCACAAAAAGAGATAAATGGACTGATATAGAGTAATATAGAAGAATTTTTTCAATTCCAAAACTCAAACAACCCCATCATTTTGTTAATAGTCTAATCCCATCGTCCACATCACCATAATCCCAAACGGAAGCAAAAGCATCTGTAATTTTGTAAGTAAGCCAGGGTCATGTGTATTTCTTTTGTCTAAGTCCAGCAAGTGGTCCTGTCAAATCCTCTTTCTCACCCTTGAACTACTTTGTAAAACTTATGCAGCCCAGCTGATGTAAACCACCCAAATTGGTCAGTAGGAAGCCAATAATCTAATGATACAGGCGTAAGTAATCTGCAAACAGGACAGAAGGATTTTGATAAACTATTGAAAAATTAGTAGAAATGCAAGCTGATATAGACATCCCATTATATCTCTTTTAGAATATATATCATACACAAACAGGTAGGAGAGACCACTCACGGGCCTTTGAAACAAACAACAATTAGAAGAAAACTTTTTTTAATTTAACAAACGTTCTTATATGTGAAAAACTGCAACCTGTCTTGTGGCCTGGATTGTTTTCCTTTTTTTCTTCCCTCTTTCTCTCTCTCTCATTCTTTCCTCTTAAGTCTTGACATGTTTGTCAGCAGAAGCACCCGTGACCTCTCACTTTCTGTCATTGATTTTCTAATTCAACAAAATCACTTTCCACCGAAGGCCAAGTACCAACTAGCTTGTTTATAAACCATAATTCGACCTTGCCAGTTTCACTTGAACCTATAAAACAACATTCCCTTTTGTTACACTTGCTCTCATTCTCATTCATTCGTAAATATGTCAAAGTTTCAATGTATTTTTTACATTGCCATCCTTCTTATTCTCTTGAATTCAGGCCAGACATTATGCCATACCAAAGGAATCAGACTCAAAATTTCTAGAGGGAAGCTCAAGCAATCAACCATTAATATGACAGGAACCCAAGTATCAGAGCAGCAGTTCATGCAGTGGGTCAAATTTGTTGGTAGCCTTAAACACTCAGTTTTCAGGACAGCAAAGAACAAGCTTTTCCCTTCTAATACTATCATTGTGGACAAGAATCCGGCGGCTGGAGACTTCACCACAATTCAGGATGCCATTGATTCTCTTCCTTCCATAAATCTTGTGAGAGTGGTTATCAAGGTCAATGCAGGGGTTTACACGTGAGTACTTTGACTCGTATAATGTGGTTTGCTTGGATTGTATTTTTACTCTTGTCTTTATGCTTTCTGTAATTTTAGTTTCATTAGGTTCTGCCAAATTGTTCTAGTTTCCACAGAATTCTGGATTCTAGAATTAGTCTACATTCACTTGTATGCTAATTCTTGTTCAGTCTGAAAGTGTCATACTGATACAAGAATGTGATTCCCATTTTTTGTTTGTTTTTGTGTCTTTATCATTGTGATCAAAATTCTCTGTTAATTGTGAAATGGTATTTTGACCAAGAGTACTCTAAGACCTTTTTTAAACCAATCTTGTCTTACTTTTAGTTCATTTCTTGCTCGTGAAAGAAGTTACTATATGAGAAGTTGAGAATTAATTATTTAATTATACTGATTTTTCAGGGAGAAGGTTAACATACCGCCATTGAAATCCTTCATAACCATTGAAGGAGCAGGAGCAGATAAAACAATTGTTCAATGGGGAGACACAGCTCAAACACCTGGGCCAAGAGGACAACCTTTGGGAACCTATGGTTCTGCAACTTTTGCTGTGAATTCCCCTTATTTTATTGCCAAAAACATTACATTCAAGGTAGGTAATTTAGTCTTAATAATTTTTCATCCCTCACCCTCCTTGCCACTCTTTCTTTTTCTTATAGCAAAAGAAAATGTTGGTGCAGAACACTACACCAGTTCCACCACCAGGAGCAGTTGGAAAGCAAGCTGTTGCATTTAGAATATCAGCAGATACAGCTACTTTCTTGGGCTGTAATTTCATGGGAGCTCAGGACACTCTCTATGATCACTTGGGTAGGCATTATTATAAGGATTGTTACATTGAAGGTTCTGTGGATTTTATCTTTGGCAATGCTCTCTCCCTCTTTGAGGTTAGTTTCTTACCTGTAAATTGTAATAGACACTTTTATCAAATGTCTAACTTGTGATATCAAATGTTTTAGGTCTAAAGTGTAATATGGTTGGATGGTTGGTGGTTTCAGGGATGTCACGTGCATGCAATAGCAAGGTTAACAGGGGCCGTAACAGCACAAGGCAGAGGGAGTGCCTTAGAGGACACAGGCTTCTCTTTTGTAAACTGTAAGGTCACGGGCTCCGGAGCTCTATACCTAGGGAGGGCATGGGGTCCTTTCTCCAGGGTGGTCTTTGCTTATACTTACATGGACGACATTATCATTCCTAAGGGCTGGTATAACTGGGGCGACCCTAGCCGTGAAATGTAATTTTCCCCCCTCCCTTTCATTCATGCATGCATATTCACATACACATTGACATGAAAATGAAATTTAAGGATTAGGATCATCCTTTTAAGAGCTCAATTAAAAACAAAGAGACTTCCAAGCTAAGGCCATCTTATTGCATACGTAAAATGTTATAAGGGTTAATTACACATTTGATACTCCTAAGTTATATTTGAGAATTAATCCTATATATAAAGTTTAAAATTTTATAATTAAAATATTTTAAAAAAATTTTATAATTAAAATATTTTAAAAAAATTTTTATCAGTTTATACATAAGATTAAACTGTTCGTCAATCAAACGATGACATGTTCAAAAAGTCCATAAAATATGCCATGTGTTGCAATTTTATTAGATGTGTCGGAGACGTCAGTCCTTTGACTAATAATACTAGTCCCGTGTGCGAATTGATGAATCAAAACAAATTTTGAATACTTAATTAAAAAATTTTGATTATAATTCAAATATCACATATGTAATTAACCCAAAAATTAAATTGTCCATATATACTGTGATTAAATTATTGGATAAATCCCACTATAGTAGTAATGGTAATTAATGGATACATGATGGACGGTGCGCATGCGGATCCCTTTCCCATACAGAACAGGCTTTGGATGGTTTTATTGTTTGTCAGGTTACCCTTTTCCCAGCAGCACCGCCTCAAACTATATACAAAGCCTTTCTTGTTTTCGTCTACCTCATCATCGCATTCATATATTGGCAAACAAGTCGTACGACAACAAATATGGGCCGTTACTGTTTTAGGAACCTGACCATTAAAACTGTGTGCCATAGCTTTTCCTCCTTCGAATGATCTGAAAAATCTACGTGTAATGCACCAGAAAAAGAGAAGCAATCCACGCCAAACAAATGTTAGGCAATATTGGTGGATTATAAAGACAAGGCCACGACAGCCTAGCTCATGCTGATCCGTGCCTAAAGTTTTTTTTATTTAGCAATATTGCAGAAGCTAGAGCATGTGCATGCATTTGTTGAGAGGGCTGGCTTTGTGATTTGTATTGATGTGGTTGGTTTTTGTGGGTTGGTACTTTGCCAGGACTGTGTTTTATGGGCAGTATAAATGCACTGGACCTGGAGCAAGCTTTGCAGGCAGGGTTTCATGGTCAAGAGAACTTACAGATGAGGAAGCCAAACCTTTTATTTCTCTTAGTTTCATTGATGGGTCAGAATGGATCAAATTATAATCATCAAATTTGTTCATGTATAATGTATACCAACAAACAAAAAGTATTTCTTTGTACAAGCCATAATGATGATAGTTTTGATCTATTGTAGGACGATAATCACGACAATTCTTCATTTATTTGTAATCTTTTGTGTTTTGGTTCCTAGGAGCAGAAAAATCTGCTAAAAATCACAAGCCTTAGACCTAATAACTCTAAGACAATCCCATCGCATCAAGTGAATCATTGAAGGCCAGGCCCTTCTTTTTGTACTTTAAAGGTCTTTCAGAAGAAAATTACATTACAATCATTTGGTTCAAAGGGGCTGTTTGTAAGAACTCTGATACGTGAGCCTGAACCCACAATGAGCTTTGATAGTTGTTAATTTGTTTCTAGATTGAAAAAGTGATCGGAGCAACGCAACTATTCCAAAAGCCAGCTAGGACTAGGTGCCTTGGCCTGCAATAGCAGCAGGCAATCAGCTAATGTTCTCGGTCAGCTGAGAGCCTAGTGCTGCCATTAGGTGTCTGTTCCTATGAAGGATAATGGATGAAAAAAAAGTTGGTTCATTAGGTTTAGGCCAGCTACCAAATTTAGGCCCAGCTCAATAGAGATCTTAGCTTTGGGCAGTCTTTCTAAAGCCTATCAAAATTTCGGCAGTGAGCATGCCATGTGGCATCAGCCTGCCATAACTCACCTTGTTACCCAATGATAGCTCAAACAAGAGACCTCTCTAAATTAATTTTGGGTTCAAAGGTCATAAAGAATTACAGATGGCACCCAAATATTTATTAAACAGTAAACACCTCTCCTATCCCATCTTGAAAGCCTGAACTGCCAATTTTTTTAAAAAATTTTAAAAAGAAGTAACTGATTGATGGGTGGCAGATGGCGCAAAGTAACGGTGAAAACAGAGCTGCTGTTTGTCTCCTAAAATCAAGAACATTTTATATGTGTCAAATCAAAAGCTAATCATTATTTGTCTGGGGAATCTGAAAATTATTGACAAATTATCATGATATAAGATCGACGAAAAGTAGTGCTACTTGAATTGATTGAAAAATGAAAAAGATAAAATTTTCTTTGTTTCTTTTGAATTATTTGTAGTGGTTCCATAGTTTCAAACATGTTAGCTTGACTTCTAGTTGGGGTGGTCGTGAAGCAGCAAGCTGAAAATTTTTTAATTTTCACTTGATTGACCCAGTGAGTACAATTATTACTACTAATCTTCCATAGATAAATCTTCTCAAGGTATTGATTGAAGTACTTTCTCATTTCATAAACTTAGTACTAAAGTAACAAGAGTAGTGGTAATGAGCGTGGAAGACAACAAAGAGAGTTGGTGGTGAAAGTGTAAATAATCAAGAAAATAATACTGTAATAATGAGAAATTGCTGCATGTTATTTCCATTTTCAGGTTTGATTTGGTTGCTTCCAGTCAAATATATATGAAAAACTTACATTTGTAGATAGATAGCATTGGTGGTACAACAAGCAGTAATCGGCAAACTAAAAACAAAAAAGCCTTGAAAAGGAAGAAGAAAGAAATAAACAAACAAAATTTGTAACAGAAGGTGGGTCATGCATGAACGTAACTCAAGGGGCCATTGCCATTAAATACACAATGAAAAAAAATCCAAGCTATCACATATCATATGCAAACAAAGAGAGAGAGCAAATGGTTGCAGTCTTACACACAATTCCAAAATGAATAATGAGGGAGGGAACATTGTACTGGAAATGCATGTTGAAATACCAAAGCTATGGTTTCCAATATTTTCAAATTGAGAAATCAACCACCACACCACCCATGGCAATGTTTTTCCACATTCACATTTATCTTTGGCTCCTAAAGTCAAGAAAATAAATACACTTACATCAAATCAATCAGACAATGATGGCGAGGAATTAAAAGATGGGAGTTTTTCAAATTCTGCCACCATTATTTTTTGTGCTGATCTGACAAGGTCACAGAATTTTAAGAGATTGGTGAGTTTGGATTAATTCATAGTTTGCAAAAATTAGCTTCTATTAGTCCAGGAAAAACTAAGAAATGTTGGTTGTTTAGAAAACAAACATTGAAGAGTGTTATGGAGAGCTCAACTAATTCTACAATTGCAATTTCATTTCATTAACAAGAAAGGCAAATTCCTTCACATGACACTGACAATTGAATCAGATGGACAGGAATTTCGATCAGATCATGTAAATTCTCCACTCATTCTATCTTGTTTAATCACCTATCTTTGTTCACTAGCATACAAGGGGGGGCCCACAGAGGCAGAGCTACATTTTTTTCTTTTGCTCTCATAATCACAACTTTCTCTGCAAATAGTTTCTCTCAGGATCTCTACCAAATTCTGAGGATCTATCAAGCTTCCTCATCACTGCATTCTTAAAATTAATAGATTCCTGAACTTGTGAGCATGATGTCTGCATTCTAACCCCACTTAAACTACTTCTAGATTCCATCATTTCATAGAGGGAAAGGCGCTTTTTCGGCCCTTGCTCTAGCCTTTGCTTTGGTGCACTCTGTGACCTCAATTTAGCCTTGAAAGATTGTGTGTTAGCCATATAATTGGGAACATTAATATTCCCGTAGTGTCTAAAAAAGTTATCAGCGCATATACTCTTGGCCGGTGTAACGGGGGCATTAGACACACAAGAATTGATAAACCGAGGTGTACTTTGTGCTGTAGAGAACCTGCATTCATCTCCAGTTAATCCCCAATTAGTGTCTTGAAAGCGCCGGCTATCTGGCATCGATAAACGGGCTGGAACCGAATATGGAAGTGGAGAAGACAGCGTTTGATAAGGCGGGTCATCGCTGAAATCTGATACAGAAGTGTTGATTATGCGAGATTTTGATTTAGGCCTGCCTGTATCAACCTCCACAATTTTGGGGCTTCCATCAATGTTAATTCCAGTGTCAAGAGAAGCTGACAATCTTCTGCTATGGATAGAAACCGTATGTTCACTCCTTGTATCATCAAATCTCTCCTACAAGATGGATTTTAAATGGTTCAGAAATAAGCCTAAATGGAAGTCAAAATAGAGTAGAATTATTGAATTAAAAGGATTGTTTACCATAGATTTTCGTGCTCGGATGTCAAATCTGTTAGCATCATGGTTAATGATTCCACGAGCTTTCTGGGACCTAATGGTGGCTTGTGCTCTTATGAGGGCCTGCATACCATAAAGAGTAGCTGTAGCCTGTTTCCGCACTAAATATCCTCTAACAAGGGCTTGTATCTTCACTAATCCTTTCAAAGCTCGTCGTGCTTTCCTAGCCTGTTTTGAATCCAAAATCCAAAATTAAAAAACATGATGAAGAAGCCTTAAATTTTACTCAAGTTCAAGCAGATAACATCAATATGCCAATCCGCAATGCTTAAAAAAAAAAGAAATGAAGACTCAATTGTTTAAATAAATTGAGTAAGAGAGACTATACTTACCAGATAACCTCTAAAAACAGTTTGAATCTTAACAGCAGCCCACCTCTCATGTCCACCACCAAATATGGTCCCTCTGCCATGACTTGTCAGCCTCACCACTGCCGCTGCTGCCTGCGCAGCGGCTACTGCGGCATCTGCAGCCGCTGCTGTGGCGGCTGCCACTGCAATTGCGTTCTTGTTCTGCTCCTTCTCTGTTTCATTGTAGTATGATCTTAGCCAGACATTCTCTTCTGGTGATATGTTTGGAGGTATTGTTATTGGGTTGTGATACAATCCACCACTTAAGTCTCGCCCTGAATGGCCAACGCTACACCTTTTCTTGTCTTGTCGGTCACTGGAATTTGAGTAGTCTTTGCTGCTCTTTATCCCAAACAAGCTCTTTAGCCACCTTGTAGCTCTTCCCATTTTTTTTCTCAGTGCACTGAGTGGGAGAACTTGAAGAGTAAGAGGGAGTTCAGGAAATGAACACATAAACTAAGGGACACAAAAAGACAGAATAATTTAAAAAAAGAAAAAAAGAGGGATTTAAAAGTGAAATCTAAAAATGCCCATTTTGATAAGAAAGCTTAGAAACAAGAAAAGGTGATACAGCTCACAATCTTAGTTGCTTTCCATGTTGCGAAAAGTGGTGATGCAAAGTTGTTGAAGAATAATACACTATACAGTATGATCTTTTTAAAGGAACGTCAATATTTGAGAAAACAAAATTTGTTAACAAGAGATGGGGAATATATATATTTTCTATATTTTAATGATGGAGTGTGTTTCATAGAGTAGTATTTGAAATTCAAAATAACTCAAGGGAATAAAAATACTGTCATTGCCTGGTGAGAAACAGCATTACATGACAAGAACATGCCGCTGAAAGATTCAGAGGGTCTTAAAAAGAAAATATTATTATTAATCAGAAGTTTTAAAATGGAGTTACAATTACAATGTAGTGAAACCCCACAAACAGGAGAGTTAAACAAAGATGATATAATAAAATAATCGATAAAGAAGAACACCCACCTCACTAGAATCTGATTCTCAAATGAAAAGAAAAGAAAACAAGAAACAGGGTTAAGGTAAAAGAGAGAGAGGGGAAAATGAAGGAAAGTGAAACATTCGAATTTTCATTCCTCCAACGGGAAACTCAGGAAAGTTTTGGTTTGACAAGAAAAAGAAAAAGAACAACACTCTTAACAGTACAAAAAAGAATACAAACACACCCACAAAAAAAAAAAATAGTCTCCCTATTTTTCTCTCACTCATTACTTTCTGGAGCGACGTGTCTTCAAAAAGAAAGGGACCTTAGTGTCCTCAGCTTCTGACAATCTCGTGAAGCCTTTCTTTTTTATCTAATTCTCTGCAGCTGTTTTTACTCTCCCCTCTCTCCCTTCTTTGAACCCTAGCAAATAAATGATATTATTCTATGCATGTTAGAAAAAAATTTTGTTACCACAAAAGAGAAACAGTCTATAAATTCGAGCACCATGGCGATGATCTCTTATTCACGCTATCCAAAAAGATAATTAAGCATATCCCGGCTGCTGCAACAATGAACAATCTCAATTTTTTTTTTAATCTATGGTACTTAGAACCAGGTATCAGAAGACAACAGAATGCAATGATATGTCACTGTAAAACTTCTCAGCATCAAGACAGTAGCTTTCTGTGAATATTTTGTTCTTCTTAATTCCCTCTGTAACTCAAACAAAGCTGTTCCTTCGCTGCAAAGTTCATCTCTCTCTATAGCTGCCATTGCTAGCATCTAAAACTGTGAATTTGCAGAATTCTTTTTCACTGTTTTATTACATTGTTCTTCAATTATTTATGCTCGAATTCCACTTTCTTGTCAATGTTTTTTACTTTATTTTCACAATGACAGTCCGTCCTTTCACTCTCTGCACCAATCTGTGACCCCATCTTATAGGTGATACAATAAAGTTCCTTCTACTTTTCATGAACTTTTTTAACCAGTGCTCTCAGACATTTCACAATCATGAAAAATCCAACTAAAATTTTGAGAAAATAAACATTAAAAAAATAAAAGAATTTTTGATTGGTTAATGCTAAAACTTTGTGATTTTCCTTCTCTTCTCTACTGGTACTTTGCTGGCTATATTCAGACAAATGAAAACAAATTTGTCCCTTACATGTCACTATTTACGAAATTGGTGCCAATGCTGGGAATGGCATGGAACAAAATAGGGGAGTGGGAGAAGGGTACAATGGTAACTTGGGGATGATACTAGGTGTAACTTCTTAGCTGGCCCTCCTTTGATGGCAACGGCGTATCTCAGACCATTCAAAGGCAAAATCCAAAATGAGGTCATTGAAATTGGCTTTATTTACGGAAATACCATGAGAGGTTTGACAAAATTTATAAAAGGTGGATGGTTGGATCATTTTTTGTACGGATTTACGGAAAAGTTTTATTTTGGGCTGTCTAGGAACTAGGATGGCAGAGGAGAAATTGCCTTTTACTGATTTTATTTTATTTATTTTTGTTAAAGGGCAATATTGAAGAAAATTCCAATTCAGGCTTTGAATTTTATAGCATTTTTAACGTAATATAGATGAGCTCATCATAATATCAATAAATTTAAATATTAATTTTAGTAAAATTTATTTAATATAAAATTTTTTATAAAATTTTTTTAATTATAATTATAATAATTTTTTTAATTATAATTATAATAATTTTTTTACTATAATTACAGTAATTTTTATTATTATTTTTAATCTCATTAAAACTAATCTTATTATCTATATAAATAAACTCTTATCCCACAAAATAAATACTTGGACTACAAGTTTATTAGTTACATGAAACAGATGAAATTGAAGTAAAATACTAATCTATAATTGATTATGGACCGTGAAAAAAATAAGCGCATACTTTTACAAGGATTTGATCTCAAGTTCCAGTAATTTGTTGTATCATCATCCCATAAATTTTCTCCTTAGAGAGAAAAAAAAAACCCAAAATGAGATAAAAAAGTGTAATGATGATCAATATTCCCAGGCTGAAGGAGCACATAGTTGTTGTAAATGGCACATTTCATCACAACATAAAGTGTTTCGAACTTTGTATACAAAAGCAGAGGTGATTAGATGGCCTGTCAATTGGAACTACTCAAAGTAGTTTAAAGGGCTGAAACTAGCCAGCTACTCCATCAAATATATAATTTTAGGCCATTACTGAATGTCTGCTTGCAATTATTTCTGTCTGATTTAATGTATATTCTTGCACCACTTTGCCCAGAAAACCATCCTTTTTCCTAATCTGGCAAAATAAGCTTTATTTTTATTTTTCTTTGGAAAACAAACTTTTGATTGATAACGAGCCAAATTGAAACTAGGCAAAAGCTACTCCAAGTGGTAGAGAAAATTTCCCGACGGGGCGTTAAAGCTGGGTGCATTAATATCGGGTGCCAAATTAGGGTTCTTAGGAACCTAGAAATTATGGTAGTTTCCTAGATAACTATACTGGGAAATTTGCAAAATTCGTCACTTTCTTCATCTGGCAATCAGTGCTGCTCAGAAACCATTGTCCTATAAGCAACATCTGGAACAGCCAAAACCATTATTTTTACAACACTTCTTTTCTTTTTTTTTCTTTCTTTTGTTAGAAATGAAAGAATCCGGAAGTTCTCAGAACTTCAAATAAAATCCATAATTGCTTGATGATAGTGATATTCAAGCATTTTGTCCATAGCTTCTGATAAAAATAAAATCCATCTGAATGAATGATGGGATCAATCCCTAAACTGACCAGGACAGATTCCATCCTTCTGAGAAATATAAACTGGAAAATGGGCTAAGCCCAGAATTCAAGCTTAGCAGTTTGCACTCTTCTGAATGCATTCTGGTTAAAACAATGACAGTATGACACTCAACTCTGCGATGAGTGTAGGATTAGGTTAGCCCCCTTCAACATGGAGGGAGCCATGAATACCAATTACCCAATCTCTATGCGATACTTGGCAATCCAAGTTGGATCAATTCGGTGGCCCCATAAGCCTGTTGGCCCTGGAACCTGTAAAGCTTGTAAGTTGGGGAAGAATTGCATAATGAACCCATAATCCCCATTGGACAAAGGTCTACATTCAGGCTGAGGTTTCTGTTGCCCAAATTGGTGTCAGCATTTCTCAACAAATATGGCCAGAATGATTGCAGCCCAAACTGACCCAATTCATTATCTGAAATTAATTTTTATATATACACGAAACCAATGAGAATCTCAAAAGCGCAGCCACTATGAACATAAAAAATATCTAGTTGGACAATCTAGCGCACTCCCCCTTGAATACTCTAGTAATGTCCATATCATCAAATTTGGTTTTTTTTTTCGTATTATGAAGGTGGGGCAGTTTCTTATCTACACATGAATGATTGATATAATTTTGATCACATAAGCTTGACAGAAATCTTTTAAAAGAAAAAAAACCCGTTTTCTTTGGACTTAAGCTTAGTGGTTTTTTAAAGTTAAATTCATGATTTTGTTTCTTAGGTGATGTACAAAGTCTCAATAGCTGGTATGTGGCCGAAAAAAAAAAGGTCTGGATAGCTGGTAGGATCAATATTGTTGTTTTGGATGACCAAAAAGATGTCAATTCCTTTCCGAAATAAAAAGAAATTAAATATAGTAGATTCGTGCATGGCTTGACTCATTAATCCATCATTTTATTTATTTATTTATTATTATTAAGTGAAGTGCATGTGCCTATCTATGTGTATATATGCATACATGCTTACAAAATCATTCAATATCTTAAGGTTTTTTTTTTTTTTAATAATTTGCATGCATGCTTATAAAATTCAAATATAATTAAGAATTTTATCAAATTTGATTCAAATTAAAATATAAAATTCTTAACATTGAAGTCTCCATTTAAAAATAAATTGTACATATTTATACTAACGTATATGTATATATGTTCAAAGTGCATTAGTTGAGATATTCAAAAATGTAATTCATGGTAAATACGCATTTATTTCTACTCAAAGAGTTAAATTTAAATCTTTCGGTTTCTTTTATTTAAAAAAAAATTCAAGGCTTGGGTGTACCAAAAAAGAACAATCACACGTAATAGAAAAAGGATTACTATTATATTGTGGTATATAATATAGTATACCGGTGGTGGAGTAATTATAGTTTCATCATCATCATCATTGCATACATAACTTGCCCAACCTCGATCATGTCAAGTTGATCAAGTTTGGGCAGCCCCAATGTTTAATGTTTTTGCAACTCTTGGCTCTTGATCCACTCATTTCATTGCATTAATTGCTTTTCAGGGCGGGCACTTTGCTAATGATAAACCCAAATAGCCTACCCTAAGTTGGTCCCTACATATCTATTTAATTAACCTAGAGCATATATCAAGCTCTACATATCCCAGCTGTATGATCTTTGATTACTATCAATCCAAGTTGCAGCCAAATTAAATACATCGAAAAACACACAACATTAGGACATGTTTGCATGCTTTTGTTTTTGTGAACGTACTAGGCCAAATATAGTCATCCAACTTTAAAGTGGAACCCAACTTGTCAACCTCTTAGGGTGTAGAGAATAACGGTGAGCAAGGGAAGGCTAAAACATGCCTACTATGCTCTCAAAGACTAAAAGTAATAGTGATCATATAGTAGAAAAGAGGAGATATATGCCATCGTCATGTGAGAAGGAGATTGAGCTCCTCCTGAAGGGGACATGTCATGGCAAGTTGAGAAATAAAGAAACAGGGATTGTTGAATAAATCATGGAAACTAACCCTACTGAATGCAAATGCTGCTGCAGGAAGAAAATTTCAAAAGTGTTTTTGAGTGTTTGTGCTGCCAGTTGTTGCTTACAAGGAGGACAAAAGGCCTTACATATGCCCTAACACAGCCTACCCTACATTGCTCGTTTCATAGTTGCCGCTTCAAAATGAGGAGTTTAATTCTTTCATACATGCAGACAGCGATGATGGGGGTGGTTTGGGGGATGATAGTGGGGGCACTTGGAGCCCCTTGAAAGAATATGGCAAGAGAGAGAGAGAGAGAGAGAGAGAGATGTAGATAAGGTAGGGGACAAAGAGAGAGATGTATGAATTGAAGGAATGGAAATGGAATGGCTGCCAAAAAGAGTAGCCATGTGAGAAGCATGATGCTCTAGAATGATGCTGTCGCTCTTCTAGTATTTGCTCTTCTATTTTACTAGAAAAGGAATGGCAACCATGACCCCCCTTCTCTCTCTCTCTCTCTTGACAGACCATCTGTGGGAATTTGATAGTTGTTTATTCTACTCCCAACATGCTCTGTAAATATCTACCTACGCCAATTGTTGGTTGCTTATCTAAATAAAATATATATATATATGATAAATCATTCAAAGAGGACATAGCTAGCTGCTATCTATCTACCTAGGTTCATTCAACTTGGAAAAGATGATAAATTAGCAGGAGGAAACTTTCCTCAGCCTGTGGTTAAATGACGCCTGTACGTGCAGAGGCAAAAGTTGAATTGACAGTAGATAAATCTTAACATTTGCTAAAATAAGGGAGCCTTAGACAGCCAGTGGTCACTGGGTGACTTTGAGAGAGGGCACTGAAATTGAGAAACCTTTATTTATTTTTAGAGACGATACATCCCTTTCAATTCATTCTGGCACGTTGAACGCTCCCTGGCAATGGCATATGATCTTTTAATTAAAGCTTTTCAACCAATCAAGATTCTAATCCCTGATTATTCAATTACTAGCGGTTGCATGCCCCTAGTTACTGGCCCCCGTTTTTCTTCCCTGCTTCCTGTCTCTGTTAAAAAAAAAAGGTTCACGTATTTAAGCAGAATACAAATTTAGAAAACGGAAATAGCCTCCTGGTAACCTAGTGTCAGACCTATTCACGTTAGTAATATTCACACATTTTAACTCATGTGATTCATGTAACTACAGTTATTGAAGCACAAATGCAAATGCAGTTTGCACATATAAAAATATGCTGCAGCGGCTTGTTGATTTGGAAAGGAATATTGTGGTTTATGATCTTGAGGATCTAACTTTTTCCACGAGTTGGCAAATGAAGATTTTTGGTTGGGCCAGCTAATTAACTCTGGGCTATGTTTCAGCTAACTACATATTATAGAAGAAACAGTATGTACTATGCACTTCTGCCCATCTCCCAAAAGGATAATATAGACAGAACCAAATAAAAATGGCACATCCAGCACTCCGATGGCAGGATTCGATTCTGAATGTAGATATAGTACTATTTGTTCAAAGATGGTGAAAGAAATAATAATTTTAAAATGATTATGGAAAAGAAACTGTTTATATAGAAAGGGTTTTTTTTTTTTAATATCATATCTTTAATTAAAAAGATTTCAACAACATGATACAATATGCACATTTTAAAGACTTTGGTCAGGATGTCCATCACTATTAATGGAATTTATATGATATATTTAAAGAAGCTTGTCTTCCTTAAAATATATATGCATTCTATCATCATCATCATCATCATCGATCAAAATATGAAAAAAAGACAACAAAATGGATGCAATACTATAATATATCAATAATGAAGCCATTATTCTGATTTTTTTAGTATTTTATGAATAAATCCGTAGATTATTTTGCCTAGAGATGTGATTGAATATGTCTTACAAGTATGTATATCTTGTGGATTTGATGATTTATTAATTTGAGCAATTGCACTATGAAAAAAATAGGTCAAAGCCCTCAATGTGCATTGGTCTCAAAAAATTAATTATATTTCACCCATATAAGGCTTTAATTTAGTTAAAATATCATTTATAAATGTAAAAAAAAAAAGAGAGAGGAAAAAGTTGGAATGAAGAAGGACCTCTCAATTCTCATTGTTAGCATATTGTTTCTTCTAATTTATGATGATGAAATTAAATCATCAAGATTAAAATTTCAATCATTTAGACGATTGAACATGAGTTACGTTTGGTTATGCCCCTGGCTCCTTATCTATACCACAAATACCAGACTACGTACAGGAAAGAATTATGCTATAAAACTTGTGCCAATTAAGATTTTGAGTTGATGGATATGACGGGATGGACACCCAGAAATTAAGCAGCACTGTCCTGCCCTCTTGAGTCCTACCCTTCGTTTGGGGGTATGCAGCCAAAGAGAAATTAGTTATATGAAATATTTGATGATAGATGAGATCTTTTTACATGTAGAAGAGAAGAGAAGAGAAGAGAAGGGGGAGATGAATTTTCTGCTCCTCATTGTCATGGCAAATCAAAGCAAAGAAAAGTGTGCGCATGAGAAAATCTTTGAGTGACTGATGTGAAATGCTGATACCCCTTAATTCTAGCCCACTTGAAGAACTAGACACTACTCTCTTTTGTTTTTCCTTTCCAGAGCTGCCATGGGCAATGCTGTTGTTTTCTGAACTGATCACAGACAACCCCCCGGACCCCCCCCCCCACAACCCATCCACCACCTGAGCTAATCAATAATATATATGGCATTTTCCTTTTTTGAAGGTAAAATTCAATAAAGTTGATTGCAAGTTGACCTTTGCAAACTATTCATGATATTTACTGGTCACATGAACTTGATCTGCATGGGATATATAATATAATGAAATTCAAACTAGCTCTAAGTATAACCATAGATTCTAGTATGTGACATTTACCAACCAGATCATTGAATTAATTTTTTTCTAGTTATATGCCTAATTAATTAACTTATTATGTCGGTGAACGATCCAAATATCTTTAAGTAGTTGAGATATCAAAAATGTCTTAGATTGTACCTTTTGGATGACAAACAGATTGCTTGACGAATCATTATGTAGTAACTTCAACTTTTGGAAATATGCCTCTTTCATTTCCCCATCCCACCGGCCTTTCCCCCATCCCCACCAAAAGGAAAGAAAGAACGGATTTGACAGTGTCAAGTGAAGGGCAAATCCTGAAAACACTACCCTACAAAAACTACAAATTAAGACGCAATTCCTCCAACATAGTCGCCTACCCAAATGTATACATAGGTGGGCCTAAAACGAGAGGGCCAGCTTTTTCTTTGGCAATATATGAAAGTTCCATCATCGCCACCACCATGATCTCGTTAGGTCTATAAAAGATAGCTTGCCCCACTATATATTGCTGGCATGATTTTTAGATCCGGAGGGACCAGGTAGCCTGCTAGGAAAGCCTCCAAGTTAGATGTAACATGAAGCTAATACTGTTAGCTGCTGAGAGAGTCAACAAAAATGATGACAGCATATATGGTTTTCAAATCAAAATTCATACCAAACTTTAGCCTTTTGTATGCTTTTTGTTGTTGGGTAATCAGCCATTCAGCTCAACTTGCTGAAAAAAACTTGGCAAAAAGTCTCCATGTGTGGCCTGTTGGATGATTCTAAAGTGGCTTGTCTAATCTTCTGCTCAATAAAACTCACAAAGGGCAAAACTCGTCTTGTCTGAATCTTTGAGACATTTACCTTCGTTAATTCATTAGCCTTTTTAATTTAACCCTTTGTCACTTTCTCATATATTTTAGGTTCCCGATAATAAGTGTTTATAGACATTGATTAAGATTAGTTAAAATGTTAATTCTAAAATTATTTATACTTTTAATGCATAATTATTTCCATCACATTCAATAAAAGACAATACATTAATTATAAAATTTTTAAAATATCATTTTAATTTATCAATGACACTAAACATTTATTAACATTTTCTTTTTTTTAAACAACTAATTAAGGACTAACACAAATTAATAAATTCATGATATAAGAATAAACTAAAAATTGATATCAAAATTTAATTTAATTGATTTATACTATCATCATTAAAATGCGACATCAATAAATTTAAAATTAAAATTTCAACACTCACATTTTTTTTTAATTTTTAAACTATAACCTTCTTTTATTAAAAAAAGAAAACATAATAAGCCTAAGAGACACCAATTAAATCATTTTATGGTCTCAAACATGTTTAATTTGAAATAAATTCTTTTTTAATATACATTAAAATGCCCTAATTCAACATGTACCAATATAACTTGGACATGGTTTTCCGAATTCTCTAATTTTCTAATAGAATGTCAAATATAAATTTGAAAATTTTTCTTTTCCTTCTCGACATTACATTTAGCTATGCATTGATATATATAAATATATATATATATATATATATCAGTATAAATGTGCTCCATGCTCATGTTAATCAAGCTCAACATACTGAAATAGAGAAATGATTTAAAAAATTAATATAAATACTGCACTCTTAATTAATATTATTGTCAACAACAAAGGGGAAGGGAGTTGGAAGAGAAATTATTAAAAAATTTTCACACAAAGAATATAGCAGACAACAAAACATTTTCTTTTTATCTTTTTACTAAATTGAACTACCCCCCATTCACAAACTAAAAAAAAATGAGAAAATGAAATAAAAAAAAAAAAAAAGGAAAAGAAGATAAGAAATGGAGTTACATATTAGTTTCTAATTTTACTACAAGCTTCGTTTAATCAAGAAGCCGAAGTCACCGTAATAGAAATCAACGGCTGTTCTTCCTCACCCATGATTTTATCATAATCAATAGGTATCGTTGTATCTATGCAGGTCAGCATCTGGGCCCTCTTAGCTTGTAGGTCCCAGTCAGTGGACCCCACTACATACAACATAAGCCCAGCACAACACACTTGGGCGGCAAGTAAGCCCAACCAAAGCCCAGAAAACCCAACTCCGAGATAGAACCCGAGTCCAATTGCCATTGGCATGCCTACCAGGTAGAATGCACTGAGGTTCACATTAGCTGCGATGGAAGGACGTGCACTCCCTCTGAGGACCCCACATCCCACCGTTTGTGGACAATTCCCAAGCTCGCATAGCCCTAGGATGGGAAGGGCAATGGATGTCAACCGCAGGATCTCGGAGTCAGATGTGAACATCCGGGCCCACTTGTGCCTCATCCCAGAAGCAAACATCGAAGCTGATAGGCCCATCATGGCTGATACGAACACCGCCACCGCAGCTGATAACCTCGCTTTATAAGGACGGTTTGCCCCTAGTTCGTTACCAACGCGAGTCGAAACAGCGAAACCCAGTGAAGAAGGGAAAACGTATATCAACGACGTCGTTTGTATCAATATTCCCATGGAAGCAACCGGCGCCTTTGGGTTCATCAAAAGCCCACACATAACTATCATGATCTCATACCACCACCACTCCAAACAAACCGAAACGCAGCTCGGCGCGGCTAGCTTGAGCAGCGGTTTCCAGCCGTTTAAGCACTCCAAACTGGGCTTTTCCCACGTGGGTTCGTGTAGGCCGGAGGCCCAAATATAAGCAACCAAGGAGCTGAGAACAAAGAAGTTGGAAATGGTAGCGGAAGCGGCAACGCCGGCGACGCCGAAGTTGAAATGAGAGACGAGTAAGAAATTGATGGGTAAATGGAGAATGGTGGCGATGAGGGTTGCAAAAGTAAGCGGGTGAGTGATGCCTTGAGCGCGAAGGTAAATGCGGATTGGGTGAATGAAAGAGTTGGTGAAGAGGTCAGGGAGGGAAAAGAGTAAGTACGTCTGGCCGATGCGGGTGATATTAGGATCTTGATGAAGATAAACCAAAATGTTGAACATGTTTATCCAAAGAAAAGAAATTAATATGGACGTGAATAAGAGGAAAATAACAAAGCGGTGAAGGGTTATAGATAAAAGTTTAGGCCTTTGAGCGCCAAAGGCTTGGGAACAGAGAGGTTCCATACCTAAAGCAAGGCCAGAGAGAACTGAGTAGCCAGTGATGTTGGCAAAGGCTATAGCCAATGAACCAGCGGCAAGTTGGATATCACCGAGAAGGCCAAGGAAAAGCATGGAAATAAGGGAACGAGAATAGAGAATGAGACCGGTTAGGGCTATGGGAAAGGCTAGTTTAAAGAGTGACTTAGCTTCTGTTATGATCTCAGAGATTGAAGGGTATAGGTATTCAGATCTTTGGTGTTCCTGATGCTTTTCAGTGTCTTTTATGGAGTTGGGTTGTGGTAGAAGATTGAAATAGAGGTGGGTTTGAGATGATTTCTCAGTTGAAGTAGATATAGCGGTTGTGCTTTTGTTACACATGATGACGACGACGATGATGATAAGAAGGAAGAAGAATAAATGATGAAGCAAAATACTGCTTGTTGTTTTTCGTTTCAACTCTCCAGAGATACTCTCATAAAGAGCGCTCTTTTCCTTCCTTTCGCTCTCTCTAACTTTGTATGGATGCTAAGTTTCCCTTCAAGGATAGACAGATAGAATGGTTTGATTTTCAGCAGAGATGGGGTATATTAATAGATGAGTTGAGGTGGAGTTTTTTTTTTTAATTCATTTTTTTTATTTCCTTTCTCTTTTTTCCTTTTTTTCCTTTCCTCCTTTGCAATATTTATATATATATATATAACGTATGAGTACGCAGTATAAAATATATATTATATATATATGAATGGGGTGATGTAGATATAAATACTGTGATTTGTTGTTTTTTTAAAGGTGTAATCATTTTTGTTACTTTATGTGGTTTAAAGAAAGAGAGACAAGGATTGTCAGATTGGTTCAATTTCCGATAAGTGAAATGGTGTTTTTACGAGAGATTGTTCCTGCTGATTTTTATTCTTCCGGCAGCTCACCTCTGCTCTGTTTTTCTGCTCTCTTCCCTTTCCCTTCTCTTCTACATATATAATAGTAAGATATACATAAATTTATTACTACAGCTAGCTTTTCACTCCTCTTATTTACCCTTTCATGGTAGTTCTGATTCAGTATCTGGACCCTTCGAATGTTTTGACTTCTCCTGTAAAGCGATTGGAGAAGTCCCCACTGGGAGAAACCACGGACACGGAGGTTCTGCAGTTGTCACTATGTTATGACAACTTTGCTTAAAATAAGTTTTTGGGTTGAATATTTATATTTTGTACGTTGCATTTAATATTGTTATTTTATGACTAATTTGAATATTTGTATTTCCTTTGCAGCATTTTTTGTAACCATGTGTTAACAGAACGATGACTAGAATAAAATTGGTTAGTGATAGAAAAAATAAAGCACAAAACTAGAGAGATGTAATGACACGTGACAGGCCACACGTGCAGTTAGGAATTTGCTTTTGCCTTTTAGGATTTTTTTTTTCATCTGGCAGTCCTTAAAGGGCCGTGGAGCAGAGACAGAGTGGGCAGGCTAGGCTAAGAGAGAGGAGGAAGACGAAGACGAACTGAAACAGATGGGGAGTGGGACTAGACTGAGAGGACTGGTATTAGAGTTGGCAGTGTCAATTTATCTGATTGGACGACTGAAATCAGTCTGCCAAAAGCTTGGACCCCGCATCAAAGCCGGTCAAGAAACTTTTGGCGTCAGCTAATGCATCCCTAAAATAAACTGGGATTTTACTGCCAAAAAATGCTGTTGCTGGCATTTGCCCCCACCTGAAACACGTCATTTCTCGTCACCCTTCCACTCTAGTTTGTTTTACTTTAAACTCAACCCCCATAAAGAAAAAAAGGATACCTAGAACTTATCTAATTTCTGGTAGAAATGTACGAAGTAGGAAAGTAATTTTTATGTGGAAGATTTGGAGACGGGTAAACTTTATTTTTGTCACGTTTTGTTTTAATGCATGTGATTTGGAATAATAATGATGGTAATTACAAGATTTTCACGTGCAGGAGAAAGGGAGAGTCAAAAAAACAGCTGGATACGTAAATTAAGTACGTGATCAATGGAGGACAAAGAGGCGGGCAATGGTCGAGATCGCTGGGATTTCCCCAAACCGATTGAAGAAAGGAGACATGCAACTTTTTCTTTTTTATTTTTTTTTACAAATTTTTACTTCTCCCGCTTAATCTGTGCATCTCTTCTTTAATTTTGTTTCGCTCTTTCTTCCCTGTCTATGTTGAGTTGGGTGTAATTGACTGTTGTTGTCGTTTTGTCTTAGAAAAACTGGACGAGAGCCACTCTTGAAGTGGATATGACCCACATATTTGGCAGCCCCACCTCCTTTCCTTCCCCCATCTGACATTCGCTGTCCCTGGCCTTCCTGCACCACTTCTTGTGCTTCTCTAACGGGAGCGCCTTTGTGTTTTCCCTGAGCTGTGCCGTTTTTGTGGGCTCCCTTTCATTGAAAAAGTTTTTTTGTCTTTTTCTCGCCATTCCTGATGCTTGATTTTGGACCATTTCATTCCCAACTTGGCTAAGATATATATATATATATATTTATATATATGCTCCAAACATCATCCGTTCCCACTTCCCATCCCATTGTTGATATATATACCTTCCCTTAGTATACGTACCCCAGCCAGCCCTGCCATTTACATTCCAATGACATATACCACCAATTAACAAATTGTGGGGAAGACTCTTCTGCAGCTTTATGCCTCCAAATAAATATCAGAGATTCAAACAAGTTGACAGACATGTTTTCTAGTCTTAATAACAATTCAGAATTAAGGCATTCAGTTTTGTTAAACCATCAACATATACATTCTAATAATAGGATTTATCTCCAACAAACCATTGACGGTCAAAGATCAGCTAATGATAAAATTGGAAGGTGGAGTATAAAAGGCATTGAGAGGGACAGGGCATGCAAGATCGCCATGGTGTTGAACAGCTTCAAAGTTTCAGTTTGAGAGAGTATATTCCTATTCGGTTGTTAATGAGTGGGAGGGCCCCGCATTGAACATAGTAGGGGTATCTTTTTGGGGGTGATAGGCTGCTAATTTTGTCAGATTGAGATTGCCATTGATGATGGATGCACATGATGATGATTTCACGAATTTACAAAAAGTACGCTTGCTGCATGGTTTCCTGCCAATTTTCTGTGTTGTACTTATTGTTGGAAAGAGCATGTATTCTTCCTGTAGTTCTATGTCCCACTATGTATGGCTCTGTTTGGTCCAAAAACTTGTCTTGAAGATATACATGGTTATGAAAGTTTCTCTCATTGCCAAACTAGAGTTTTTTGCTGTTTTCAAATCGTCAAATACTGTACTAATTAAATTGCTTCTTGATTTAATGCATATTGTTACGAGTCAATTATTTGTTGGACGACTATGCTTGAACAGTGAAATTAAAGCGTGGCTGCATGCCCCATCGACAATAATGGTTCTCTAACAAATCCTAGAAAACAATGGCATCAAAGTTACCACTAATGCGACATTTTCCAAACCTTGTGCTTTGAAAAAGGTTTCCTAATTTATAGTTTGGTTTGTTTGCAAGCATGCAGAATTGCCTAGAGGAAAGGTGATTAAAAAACCCATATATCGAGGACAAATAACAATCTAAACAACAAAAGAGATTAAAAAAAAAAAAAGGTCAATTCTAGGAAGGAATTTTTCCTAATAAGATCACTTTTAGGGGTACGTATCTTTATTTTTTATACAAAAAAAAAGTTGCAATTAAATGATAAGAGTTGCATGTATTAAAATAAAAATTTTAATAAAAATAATTAATGTATAAATCAATTGAATTAAATTTTAACTTTTAGATTCAAGTATTTATTATTATTCATGGAATATATATGATCACCCACATTATATAAGTTAAAACAAAATTAATTTCCTAGCCTTTGACTCCTAATTTGAATCAACGGTATGCATATATACCATCCTTAATTAAATATTAATTGATTATAGATGCTTACTTAAGCATATTAATTAAAAAAGTCTCTAATTAGTATAACTCTACATTACCCTGATAAAAAAATTTTTCCAAGCAATATTTAATATTCTTTAAAGCATATTAAGGCTCTTTCTATCTATACTATATCCCTTTAATGATATATGTGAAAATACCAAACAAAAGGAATAATATTAATAATAATCTCTTGCGTGCATGGGTCCATTATGCACTATCCAACATACTTTACCAAGATAACATAAAAATATATCTTGGAAGTATTTTAAATAGACTTTCTTCAGGATGACCAGGAGAGATGCCAATAATCACTTGACATGTTGGCGTTAGTAAACTTCGCTTTGAAAATGCTAGTCAAATATTCCCTTCCTGCAACGGTATGGACGGCTAATTTTAGATATGATATGATAGATAAAAAAGAATTAAAAATAATATGAAAATAATATGATCTAAATTTTAAATAATTTATATGTAAATTTAATAAAAATAAAAAAATATATTTTATATTTAATGTATCAACATATATAAAACAGAAATTTAAATTTAATAACAATTCATATTTATTTATGTTTTATTTCCCAATGAGAAAAGAGATATATTATATACTTACCAAAAATAATGAGAATTGGACGAGTGGCAGTACCCCTAGACGTGTGAGAAGTAAGAACCAGATACTTTTTGTTTTTACAAGAGCAATCTATCCTCTAGTCTCCCCCTTTTTACGTATCGTATTCTATTTGCATTTAGAATTCTAAGAAAGTTTCGTTTCGGAACTAAATACCCTTTTTAAAACCACAACTCTTACAGTTAAACAAACCCGATCCTGATCTTGTTTTGTCTCCTTTTCTTTTCTTTTCTTTAAGTAATGATCACAGCTCAACTCAGAACATGATCAGCACACCCTACCCCAATTTAGACGTGGCAGGTAATAACTTGGAGGATTAGCATTACTTTTTAGTGAAAAAACGAAAAAGGATAAATTTATGGTTTTGGGTTGCTGTTTTCATCTATTTTATAAAGGTTCAGGATGTGTAGGTAATGATCAGTTTTGAGCCACAAATAAGTATCTGCAGATTCAGATTTCAGCATCATAATGAACGAGGCTAAATGTTACCGGGGGTAGATAGGTCCCATATATGCAGTTGCGGCTGCAGATCGAATGCTTCAAGGAATTTAAGCAAAACACTCGAAAAGGAAAAGACACTTGCTCTAACAGCGCATTTGCTTTAGTAAAAGTGCAGTTAATATTAGATGTTGACGCCAACCAAATATAATTGTTTTCTGGCTCAGCTAAAACTTGTCAGGACTCAGCAAAAGCTGGACACAAATGGATGTTATAATATATATGAAGATTGAATCATGCTCAAAAGCTACACTTTTTGAACACATATATCAGCCTTTTTTTTTTTGGGGGGGGGGGGGGGGGTGGGATTCCGATTTCAGATTATCAAAAGGGAAAATCAACTGTGCTGGTATAACTGTCAAACGAATACCAGAGAAAGAAATATAGGCACGTGATGTATGAAAGGTTCTAGCAGATAGGGCTGATCAAGGGGGTCTTAAATTTACAAGGCCAGCTACTTGCCTCACACGCACAGCTCATCTTCACCTCCAAATTCCAAATTCCAATCAAAAGGTTCGAATGCAAAGAACCTGTATTTATCATCCATTTGCTTGCAGACATCTCAAACTCAACATGGAAAAGAAAGTCCCCTAAGAGTAGGAGGTTAGCTTGCTTTGCTCTATAAGGCATATTTTAATTTCCTAGTACACATTTGAATGTCCTTTGTGTATGGGACTTGAAATCCTATACTTCCTATGATTTTCTTTCTTTTCGTTGAAAAAAGTTTAGGATAAAAGAAAACTTATCTATTCCAAGATTAAGATAAATTATAAGCTTTAAAGAAGGTTCAGATTGGATTTATAAATTATTCACTAAAAAACACAACTGACAATAAAATTTAAATTTACAAGTGAAATATTTGAACTTTGCCAATTCAATCAACCCTTTGCATGCTTTCCTTTTTTTCCAATTCCCTTTGCTTGCAAGCTTTGGTGTGTGGGTTTTGTGATTGAGCTGGTACGTTCTAAAAACGGGTCATTAAAAGCAACAAAAACAGGACCATGTTGTAAGAGACCTACACGCATGTCATATCCCACGTGGGGCGCATTTCTGCGCATGATTTGTGAGACATTCTTGTCTAAATCCACAGCATTGATGACCTTTCTTTACTTAATTCAAATATGCATTATTCCACCCAAGCCACCCCATCTTCATGTTTAGCTTGATTCAGACCTTTTTCAACAACAAAAGTCCAAAACCCATTTTCAGTTTTCCATGTCAAAAAAAAAAAAAAAAGCTTTGATTTGATTTTTAATGAGTTATATTTTTAATTACTAGTAGATCATCACACCTTGGACTACGACCTTCACTAGAGCCACAATGTTTGACCCCACTTATTGTTCTTCAAGACTCAAGCTGGGAAGAAAAAACGACAGGAAATTTGGTAAAATGGATTTGCTTTGATTCGATTTAGACCGTTGGAGGAATTATATTCAGTCGGAACGTACATGTGTTCTACAAATTGAACACATTTTTTTATGTTTTGGATTCCTTGATTGATGCAGTAGTGATCGGAGAGTGATCAGCCAAGAATAATTCAATTTCCTCAGCTTCTGATTCTAAATGATTGCAAATCCCACTCATCAGCCATTGGTGTCCCTAGCTAGCTCCAATCACCAGCTAAAATCTTCCATTAAGGAGAGAATATAATATTTTTTTTCTTCTTTAAAGAAACATGCAATCTCCATATAAATAAAAAATTCTATAAACTAATCTTCGTCGTACAATTAATATTCTTCATATTCATGTCAAACATTAAAAAAAAAATACAAGTCAACAACATCAATTAATTACTCCACCATTTGGATGAAACAAAAGAGAGATGATCTCCCATATATATCGAAGGCATAAGGGGAAAATGGTTCGCCATTAATATACAAAAACTCAAGGGAATGATGAGAATTAGATATGACAGGATAGACGAATCACCAATGATGTTGGAAAGGTATTATTGCTTGGAGAATATAGAAGATCGTAGATATTTTGTTTTGTTTTATTTTGTTTTTTCCGTTAAATCTATAGATACCACGATTTGTTCACTGGACCAAAATTGAAGGACAATAGAAAACATCTTTGCTTTGATATTTGATTCCTTTATTCTCGCAATGTTCTTTTTGACAATTTGGAGATTATGACAATTCAAAGAAAACATCCTCAGCGTGGAAAAGTTATCCTTATTGTCGTGCAGGAATCGATATGAACTCCAAACTATTTGATCCAAATGAGCCATATTTAATTCTTTAATTAGAAAAAGGAGATTGGAAATAAATCAATTTAATCTTCCTTCAAGAAGAAGTTGTACATGCACCAATCTAAAAGGTTGATGAAATGATAATGTGATTGATCAATGCATGTAAATCTTAGTTAAACAAAGCAAACGTGTATCATCTCCGAGTGGATTAATACATTTAATTTAATAAGTGAAAACTTAAAATTGAAAAGAAACGAAGTAGAAATTAATCTATAGTTTAGGTGTATAATATTTTGAAAATCATAATAGCAAACATATGGATATCCTTAAAATTAAGGGATGGTAATTAGTTTAGAATGTCTCTTTAACCTAAGATTTAAGACAATGACAGATTTTTCAGGTTGATTAACGAGGAATCTCATGTTGGTTAATCTATGTTTAGCTTTGACGAGAAACAAAATCAGTCCCCTTTCCTAATGTTTCAATTGAGATTCAAAATGATGTGATGGAAAAAGATTTGCACCTATCGAGGTAAAAAAAATTAAAACCAACGACATAATTTCTGGGAGTCGGCAGCCAAATCACCTAAAGTAAAGATATATATGGACAAAGGGAGGGGGCATGTTTAGCCTAAGCTCCCCCAAGGGTACAGTTCAATGGTGTAGAAACTTTGATAGGCAATTACAAAGTCACATGCAGCTAGAAATTTAAGTCATTTACAACTAATTGCCAGTTGATTTGATGTACCTCTTAGCCATCCAATTTTCAACCTAGTAGCGTTATGTTTGGTTTCATTATTAATTAAAAAAATGTTTAAATCATTTAGTGGGAGTTTGGATTTCACTACATTTTTAATATAGTGTAATTGAGTTTATCGTATTACTAATTAAATTTAAATGTTAATTCGAATGAAATTCATTCAGTATAAATTTTTTTATGATTTTTTTTAATTGTAGCTATAATAATTTTTTTTAATCATAATTACAATAATTTTTATTACTGTTTTCAATCTCATTAAAATCAATTTTATCGTCCATCCAAATATACTCTTACTCATTAAGTTTTCACCACTTAAAATATCTCTTAAAGTTATACAAAATTTTCACAATAAATAATTTTTTATTCTTCTCATTTCACATCGTACATGTTTCTTTACCCTATTATTTGAAGGAGAACAAATTTGACTAAAAAATCAAATTTATTATGCTTGAATTTCATCTCATTTCATAAAAATAATTTTCACTATGACAGGTTTATTCCTTGAATAATCCCACTATTGCAAATAAGTTCAATTTTAAACACCTCCATCAATTAGGTGTTATTGTTTCGCTTGGAAGTTATATACTTTCTTTTTGTTATTTGTCTTTAATTTTATATTATTTTTTGTAAAAGAAAAATAAAAACATTTACCAAAAGGAACCTATTTGTTTAGTAGGAGAGGCATTTTCATCCAAAAATTATTATTGTTAATTTCCCCTAGTGCATATATAGTAATAATCTCTTTTCCCATTTATATGAACTCCGATAAATGATTCACATGTGGCATTTTGGAAGGTAATATTCATTCGTATGATAATGAAATGCATGACTAATCATTTTTCACATGTTTTAAAGATCCATAAATCTAGCTTACTTTTCGTGTTACACACCATTACAGAAAATTATTATCATTATTATTAAGCCCGATCATTGTCGACTATAACATTGGGCCTCATACCCATAATAGTTTCTAATTTTGTTGTGAATCATAGTCCATTATGAGTGCATATTGACGTATATTTATTTGAGTAAAAAATATTTTATAAAATTCAAAGAGATTAAAAAAGTTTATAAGTATTGATATTTTAGTTAAATTAATTTATTAATGTGTTTGTTATGTTACGTAATTAGTAAATTTTATTTTAATTTATGAATGTAAATCGATTGAATCGAATTATGTTAAATTATTATATCTTATATAATTGATTGATTGTTTAATATTACTTTCATTAACTTGATTATTTAATTTGATTGAAGATTTTTTGGCCTAACAGCATTTTCATCCAAAAATTACTATTGTTTAATTTCCCGTGATGCATATATAGTAATAATCTTCTTTACCATATATGTGAACTCCGATAGGTGATTCCCATGTGCCAATTTGGAAAGTGATATTCATTAATATCACAATGAAATGCATGGCAAATAATTTTCACATGTTTTAAATGTCTATTATTTTCTAGCTCACTTTTTCGTGTTACACACATTTACAAAAATAAAAAAAATAAAAAATAATTTGATTTTAACATCATAGATCTCTCACCCTTTTGCTTCCCCTCACCTAATTCCTCTCCAAAAAATAAGAAAAGTGATTGTATCACTCCCTGTTTCAAATCTTTTTTCTTCACAGATTTGGCCAAAATATTATTTTGGAGTAAAAATATGAGAATCCTCAAATTTTTTTTTTTTTTTTATAAAAGGTTTAAATGAGGGGAGTCTTTTACAATGTAGGGTCAAAACGTACTAAAAGTTTTAGTAAAAACTTAAATTAAATTTATAAATCATTCATAAAATATTATTAACAGAAAAAAAAAAACCTAAATCTTACAAATAAAATATTTAATTTTACTATCTTAACCAATCCTCATTGCTGGAGGTGAGATTCGTAAAGTTGTTAACATGTTATTAGTAAGAAAAAGAAAGGATATCGCCAATTAAGCCCAACTATAGCCCACGATAAATTTGGGCCTTCTTCCCACAATAGTTTCTTATTGTTTTGCGGACCGTGGTCCATTATCAACTCCCTGTCTAAATCTGGAAAATTTTGAAGTGAATGGCGAGGGATGGAACCTGAAAAAGGACCTGAACCCAAGAGGAGGAAAATCCATAGGCCACCGCCTCGCCTGTAATGTCCTTTATACCGCTCTCTGGTTCTGGGTATTTCCTTTTTCGTTTTTTTTTTTTTTTTTCGTTTTAGAGAAATATACTCATCTGGGTTGCTTGATGCTAGGCTTGAACATGAGGTTCTGCAATGATTTTTTTTTTTTTTGAAATTGTAAGTCGTCTTCGCTTGCAAATTGAACTTGGTTTTTAATGATGGGGTTGGAGCTAGAATTAACTTATCAACAATTCTTTTATATTTGGGAATTGAAGCTTGAATATGCATAAGATATGATGATAATAAAGGGAAAATTTTAAATGTGGATTGTCAAACTAGGGTTTGGGAATGAAATAGGTTGAGTGAGGCACTCATTTGACGTTATATGGGAGATTTAGAATGTGGGTTATATGTTTGAGTGATGGAAACGCATTTATGATATTCAGTTTTTTTATATACATTTTCTTCTATTGGATGAAATCCTTGAAATATTACTTCTGTTTTTTGTTTATGTTCCTTCAATGACATGTGATATACTCAGTTTAAAAAACTTGTGAAAGTTTAAATTGCTATTGAGATAAATGGTAGGCAGTTCCATTGTAGGAATTTCTTTCTGAATAGTGAAAAGATTTGGCTCTTATCCCCTTCCTCCTCAATTTTCAAACTCTCCAGCAATGTGCCAAAAAGCCCCATAAAATAAAAGGAAAATAGAATTGAAATTCTTTCAAGTTTGTTGTGTTATGTTGTTTCATTTTTCTGTGGCTTTGTTCATATGCTATAATTCAGAGGACCAAACTCTTGATATCTTATTTAGAATTTCTG
The DNA here is from genome assembly GCF_047325235.1 of Durio zibethinus. Classification (NCBI taxonomy): domain Eukaryota; kingdom Viridiplantae; phylum Streptophyta; class Magnoliopsida; order Malvales; family Malvaceae; genus Durio; species Durio zibethinus. Next base: position 23,169,681 of record NC_143174.1, read on the forward strand.
TTGGCAGGAATGTCTTTCACCTGCTTTAAAGACTGCCAAAGATGCAAAATCGAGAAGTAATTTGACAGTAAAGCCTTTGCTCTTTCTTCTATTCTCATGAAGTTTCATTTTTCAACTTTTTAAACCTTGGTAAAGTTCTAATGTGAATGGATTTGCAGGTTCGAGGGTCACAAACAAGTGGTATTAGTTTGAGAATCCAACAAGCCAAAAACTTTGCAGTAGCTCAGGCAAAACAAGATGGCAGCACTGGAAATTTTAAGAAATTTGATCCACAGTATCGGAATTTTCTGGTGCCAGTTGTTCCATCTCGAGCAGAACTAATTGGATAAGTACTTCTTGTACCTTATTGATTTTGATCTATTTTTATCTACAGACAATGGGATCATAATATTTCTATGGACAAGTAGATTATGTTCCTATCAGTTCTTGCTTGTACCATATGGTTAAGACACTACAAGAAAATGACATATTAGCGGTAATTTTACAAGATTTTTTAGTTGTTAATTTTTGTGTTTTTATAAAACTTAAAATGTTTATTATCAAAACATCATTAAATATTCAAATAGCGGTGTTGTTACTTATAAACGTTACTAAAGACAAAAATTAGTAGCGTTTATCGACTAAAATGCCTTAAATAATCATTTCTAAAAAATTAGATTAATTATTAAAAATTTTTTTTACAGAAAACACCTTGAATAATCATCTCATAAAAAATAGATAGAGGATTATTGAAGGCGTTTTTTATAGACATCGATTTGAATAATCCTCTCATAAAAAATTAAAGCAATTATTGAAGGCATTTTCTGCAAAAAATACCTTCAATGATTCTCTTAAAAAATTGTAAAGGATTATTAAAGGTATTTTTTGTCAAAAAAACACTTTCAATAATCCTCTTCATTTTTTATGAGGGAATTATTGAAGATGTTTTATGCAAACAACACTTTTAATAATCCCCTTCAATTTTTTATGATGGATTATTGAAGGCGTTTCAAGCAAAAAAGGCCTAGAATAATCTGCTTATAAATAATAGAAGCGATTGTTGAAGGCGTTTTCTATAAAGAAACGTCTTCAATAATTCTCCTATTCAATAATTCTCCTAAAAAATGGTAAAAGATTATTGAAAACATTTTTAGTAAAAAACACCTTCAATAAATTGTCAATAAATTTATCAAAAATGAAATAGTGTTGTTGGTTAGAGTATATAGTCCTTAACTATAAGGTTGTAGGTTCGATATTTTCTTTTAGCATTTTATGAATTTTTTAAGGATTTATTGAAGGTGTTTCTGGCCAAAAACGTCTTTAATAATCCTTCAAAAAACTTAAAAATTGCTAAAGAGATGGATTGAACCTACAACCTTATGATTAACAACCGTATGTAATGCTACTCCATTTTTGGCAATTTCATTGGCAAAAAGATTTATTAAAGGCGTTTTTGGTCAAAACACTTTCAATAATTCTTTATAATTTTTTAAGAGAATTATTGAAGGCGTTTTACGCTTTCAATAATCACCTATATTTTTTATGAGTAGATTATTCAACACATTTTTTGACTAAAACACATTCAATAATGTCTCATAAAAATTTGGAAGGAATTATTGAAGGCGTTTTCTGCACAAAATACCTTCAATAATTCTCTTTAAAAAATTAGATGGGATTATTAAAGGTATTTTTTACTAAAAAACGCTATCAGTAATTTCCTCTAAAAAATTAAAAAGGATTATTAAAAGCGTTTTTTATAAAAAAAATACATTCAATAATCTCCTCATCAAAATTTAAAAAGATTATTGAAGGTATTTTTTACAGAAAATACCTTCAATAATCCCCTAAAAAAATTTAGAAGGGATTATTGAATGTGTTTTTGGGTAAAAAAACGTCTTCAATAATCTTCTTATCAAAATTTAAATTTAAAAGGATCATTAAAGACACTTTCTACCTGAAACACCTTCAATAATCATTTTTGCAAATAGTGACATTTTTTTAAGTAAATGCCGGTATCGTGAAAAAATGATATGACTAAATTTTTTTTCCAAAATTTAAACCCCCTATTTCTTTTCTGTAATTTGCTTTCTTTCCCTAGCTTTTTTATTGGAAGAGAATGGCCAGAAAGAAAATTCAAATCAAGAATATTAACAACGTAGCAACAAGGCAGGTGACTTTTTCATGAGCTTTCCACTCTTTGCGATGCTGAGATAGCTCTTCTAGTCTTTTTAGCCACTAGAAAGCTCTTTGAGTACTCCAGCATAAGGTTGCTCTCACTTATCTCATATCTATATATGAATGCTTTGCTTTGATTCCTGCTTTATCTCTGCTGGTTTAATATAAAAATATTTGCCTGCTGTTCGATTTAATGTGTTGAATATGCTTGGGCGAGTGTGAGAGAAAGTGAGAAACATAATTGTTTTGAAAGAAAATTTTTCAAATAAAGAGAACTGTATAAAAGTATAAATTCATGATAAGTGAATATACTTTAATCTTATATTCTATTACAAAAAGAACTTCTTTTAATAATTTGTCAGAAGCTTAAGGGTTTTAAGGTGGAAAGCCATGGTTTCACATGAATGTCTGTATGATATTTGTTGAGCTTGTTCGTACTTTCTTGAACCTTGTTTAAGTCATATTTTATGACTAATCAGCTGTCATATAAGAAGTTCATGCTTTCCATATATCTTTTCTAGTGCAACTTAGAGCACAAATTGATATTTTACCTTTCATTTTTCTTGTCAGAACTTGATTTGCTATCATTTTCATTTTTTCTCCAATCAAATAACTTTTAATTTCAGTTTTCTTAATTGAGTCTTATTACAATTTTAGGTTTCCTACATTCTTTTTGAATGTTCTTTAAGATTTTCAAAATGAAATTTACAAATTCTCATGATTTCCTTTCAAATTCTGTAAAATTCACGTTGAACTCAAATCTGGTTTCAAAATCGCACACATGACCTATCTTCAGTCTTTTGATCAAAACTCAGTGAATTCTACTTGATTTGCTTCAAATTTTTTTTCTTAGATTCCTAGTTCATAAAGCTATAATTCAGTAAAAATTCAACCTTAAATTCCATATGTACAAGTACAGTTAAATCTTTAAAGTTAAGATTGAATCTAGAAGGCAAAAATGATCCATGCATGAGACTTGATGAATGATGATCCTCTCTCATTCTAGGTGTTCGATTTGATTCTCTCATATTTTACATTCTTAGTTTTGCATGTTTACTCATTATTTTTTAATTGATTGCATTTATTTTCATGAATTCATTTGGTGTTTGGATAGATTTAGTTGTTAATGCTCTGTTTTTCTTTATTTTAAGTATCACTTTAGTTACTAGTTCATTAAGCTGATTTTTCTCTATTTTGCTATCATTTTCTTGTTGAATTTTGTAGCAAACTTGATTGATGAATTGTAGCAGTTGAAAGGTGCATACTATAGACCTATCAACTTGGATTGGTCCTCTATACTTTTTTCAATTACTTTCTAATAATTCCATGATACAGTTTTTGCTACTGCTAAGTCTAAAAAAGCATTGATCTCTATAGCCACAGCTATACCATCAATTCAAGGTGCAACATGGTTGATTTATCCATTACACAATTTGTATTTTTCTCTTGAAACTCTGTTGCGTGGTCATTTTATTTTGAAGAATTTGTTTATTTCTCTCTTAAAGCATTTGAATCCATTTATTTTTATGAATTTATTTATGAGCTAAAAATATGATTTGAAATAGTTTATCTTATAAACTTCATTGAATCAAATAATCTTTATCTTTTTTTCAATGCAATCAAACATGAACTTGATTGAAGATCTATCTCTCAGCCTTTCATATATTCTCTTTCTCTCAAATTATATGGCATTGCATTTCAAGTCTAGCAATTTCATAACGATATATGCAAAATGGAAGAATTATGATTATGAAAGGCATTTTCGTGAAATGCACTCAAAGAGGAAATGTACATCATTTTACCTTGTGCATTTATCTTGATCATTAGCTAAAAAATATATCTTAGTTTGTTGCTTTGGTTAAATCTGTTTCTATGTTATTTCTGCATATATGTAACAATGAGATCTTGTATATCTTCCTTGATTTTATCTTGCATTACAAAGTTTATGATATTTTTTATAGCTTATCCAGTTACATTTTTCAATCGAATGAAACATGAAATTGTGGAGAAGATAAGTGAAATGTACTGTGATGCATTTCTAACAACACATTTTAAGGTTCTTGGAGAAATATTCTCTTTAGCAATGGAAGCCAAGAGGAGGAATGGGCATTGTAGGCTTCATTCAAAGCAAGTGTGACTCGTTCCATGGAGTCCGTTGATGGGCAATAGAAAAACAAATGCAAAGTGGAATGTTATTGTATGTATTAAACTTTGTATTACATGCATATTGAAACAAATTATGTATTTAGATATTTAAATATTTATAATATTCATTTTATGAATTTAAATTCATTTTTATTTCTTTTAACAATTTTTATTTAATTATAATAAATATTAAAAGAAAATTAAAAAAAAATAAAATTTTTTATTTAGCAACGTTTGTATTTAAAAATGTCACTAAATGCTAAACTTAGTAATGTTTATATCAGAAAATATCGTTAAATTTAATGACATTTTTACTACAAATGTCGTTATTTTCAAAATTTAACGGTATTTTTTTTATACAAACGTTACCAATTTAATTACGTTTTTATGATAAAAATACCACTAAATTAACGGCGTCTCAAAAATATAAATGTTACTAATATAGCGATATTTTTCATATGCAAACGCCGTTAATATAGTGGTTTTTTTTTTTAAAATGCTACTATTTTTCACAACACATGTATAGCTGATACTTTGAATATCATTTTTCGCAAACGTTGTAAATCTTATAAACGTCACTAAACATTAAAAAAACATCACTAAAAACCTAAACTCATATAGTGAGATTCTTCTATGCCGGTCATTTCTCTTTTATTTGCCTATAAGAACTCCAATAGTACTGAGCCTAATCACAGAAGTATATGCTAATTACTCCTGCAGAGGATTTTGTCTTCCAATTCCATCCCCTCAGAAAAGATCAGAAACACCTTGAAACAAAATGGAGTTTGTGGATCATGGGGCCAACAGCGACACGGCATAATGCTTATTCACGCATCTGATCTGAGCACCAACAAGTAAAGAAAAGAAGAGTAACCAAAAAATAAAAAAACCATGATACGAGAATGCAAACAAAAGGTTTCCATGTTCCACTTGATCATATTTGCCTTGTAATAACCCAAAAGCTTTTGAGTACCTACTTTTTTTTTTTTTTTCTGGATTCCCGGCTTTAGTGGAACTGAAATCCTACCGTAAAAGCAACGACAAGTATCTAGTGTACGTGGAACTGATCTTAAGTCTGACGCTTGCTTTAATAAGAAGTTCCTACAATGTTGAACATGAGAATCATTTTCATTCTATACAGTGTTGTAATGGAACTGGTATTATGAGAGGAAATATTAATAATCTTAAGTTTGACGTCAAATATTTTGGCGCCGCTTGGTTTTTGCCTTTTAATGTGGATTTTTTTTGTTGTAATTAAGCAAATGTACCAGTTCCACCGCTCCACCTATGGATATCTGGCACCGACAGTCGCGGGCCAGGCGCCCGCTAAGCACTAACTCGGTAGCTATATCGGATTTTATATATTTATATTGAATTTTAATTCATATTAATATAAAAATATAAATTTTTTTTTATTTTTTAAAATTTATATATAATTTTATTAAAATTTTAAATTAATTTTTTTTATATATTATTTTTATATTATATTCGTATCATATCATTATATTATATTTTATATTACAAATCAATAATTGAGGATCGATTCTCTTCATATTTCTATTATATCTTCTCTTTTTATGGAAGCTTTTTCTTCGAACATTGCATCCTTTATGCCTTCAGCTATTTATCTGTTCCAAGATTTTAAAATTTGTACACTGCTTTTCTTATCTACTGCTAAAAGGCTTTAGAATCAAATTCCCATAAAAGGAAACTTTTGATCTATGGTTAAAATAATTTTGGTGCGTGAGAAAATAGATCTTTTAGAAGAAATGAATTTCTTTTGAATGATCGATGAAAATTCAATCTCAAAATAAAGTAATGAAAATATATTTTTTTTATCAAATAAAGTGTTAAAATGGTCTCTTAATACCAAGTAAATCATTCAAAAGAAATGCTCTAACTCCAAATACTCGAAAAATGAAAAGCTCTAATCACAATTAACATAATTAAAAAATATGCTTTAAATGCATTTTGGGTTTTTGACTTTCTTATTGATCTATATAAACAAATATCAATAACTTCATTAGAAAGAAAATCGCATATTAAAATTTTATTTTTATTTTATTTTTAATTTTTAATATCAATAAATAAAAAAATATTTTACAATAAAAAAGTTTACGAACAAGTGTCCAATCTGAATAAAAAAAAAATCATTCTACCTTTCATTAATTAGTTAACGTGATTGTGGAATGATCCATCATTATCTTAGTAAAATAATCTGTATTTGTCAAAGAAAACAAGAATTGATTTTTTCTCATCATTCAAACCATGTGCCTTACTTCCAAAATCTGGTGACTAAATTAACTACCAGCGTGCCAACAAGAAATCAATACTGATGAGATGCTGAGTCAGATTTTTCTGTTGGCTTTTTCATACCAAACTGTGGTCAATCCTGGTTTCAAAATTAAATGGATGGTTAATTGCAATAGTTGAACTAATAATAGAAATTTAATTCAGTTATTTATATAATTATTTTAAAGAATTATATTTAATTATATACATTTTTGTTGTAAAATGTAACTTTTATTCTATTATAATATATTGTCATTTATGCTGCAAAAATAAAATATTTTGTAATATATATACAAATTATTTCAAAAAAATATTATAATAAAGATGAAAGTTTTGTAGTGAATTTATTAATTTCATTGTTACTCCGATATTCTATAATTAGCAATTACTAAGTACTCATTTGCTAAATCTCATATGTCAGTCCATTTTCCAAGAACCTAACGAAGTTTTATTTTTAAATTCTTTTATTTTATAAAATATATTAATAAAAATAAAAAATGTTTTTTTTTTTTTTTCACAATTATCACATCAAATTTTTTGTCAGTTATCACATCACATAGGATTTAACAATAAAATTAAGGAACAAATTGATTAAAAAAATAAAAATAAAAAATTTATTTTAAAATTTAAGAAAAAAAAATATTGTTTTAAAAATGTTTTTACTTTTTATCTAATTTGTAAAAAAATAAGATTCCCAAATTGTAAAAGTCTGCACATGCATGTCAGCCAAAACCAAACACCTGTCGTTCCTTAAACTCTCAGTCAGAACCACAAAAAGTGAAAAAAGTTCCAAACTGACAGGTCATTATCGTAATTCCAACCCAATATCATGTCCACCTTCCCAACGCCTCACTTTTAAATATCTTCTTCTCACCGCAGCTCCGGACAAATTTATTTTAGCAAATAAAAAAAAAATTATAATTATAAATATCTTTTTCTTTGTTTTCCTTTTTTTTTTTTTTTTCAGCCCAGGAAAGCTGCTTCATTGGCATTTGCTGAAGCAGAACACAAAAAAAAAGTATAGAATTTTGAATTTTCGGATAAACTTTAAAAAAAAGATTTTGCTTTTATTTTTATTTTTATTTGATTGGTATTAAGGATTTGGTTGTGGGAGTGATGGGGAAGGTGGCAGTGGGAGCGACGGTGGTGGGAGCGGCGGCGGTGTGTGCCGGGGCGGCGTTGTTGGTGCGTCACAGGATGAAGAATTCGGGGAAGTGGGCCCGGGCGATGGCTATCCTCAAAGAGTTCGAGGAAAAGTGTGGGTCCCCAATTTCGAAACTGAAACAGGTGGCGGATGCTATGACCGTTGAGATGCATGCGGGGCTCGCATCAGAAGGTGGCAGTAAGCTCAAGATGATCATCAGCTATGTGGATAATCTCCCCACTGGGTAAATTAACAAATCAACTCAAATGAACCAACTTTTTTCCCTTACAAGTTCAGTTTCCAATACTTTGAAACTTTTTGTTTCCTTTAAATGATTCAATCATAGAAAGGTTGATTGGATAAAGATGGTCCGTTGATTGATTATCTCTGATTATAAGCTTTATTTTTTAAAATTTTTGTAGAAAAGTTTAATTCATGATTGAAATTTAACTAAATTATGTGATGAAGAAGCTTTAGAACTTAAAAGTTGGTGGCTTTAGTGGTACACTGTGGTCCATCTAAATTTGCTGTTAATGAGATTAATTAAATGTCTCGAATCGAACCTTCTATACCCAAAAGATAAAATTTTTTGTAGTTTCGAATTTTACTTTGGGTAATTGATGTGTTGGATTCCACTTTGTGATACCTTTTTTGTGTTAACTTTATATTTATTCATTCTTAAGAACTTTATGCTTTTGTTCTTGCATTAAAGTCGATTTATCGGTTACGTTTGTGGAGAAACTATTTGTTTACTGATTCTTATTTACCTTTCTTTTTTCCCTATCAGTGTCAACCTTTTGCTTTCATTTCATGGGATAAATAATTTATGTTTTGATGTATAGATTACGTCTAAAGCTTTGCTACGTTTAGTGTATTTCTGGTCCTTGACTATAGGTGCTTTATTTACTGCTTTTGTTAGAGCTTTTATAATGAAAATTCTCTTGCCTATGGTTACTTCTATATTGACTTTGTTTTACGACGATTTGCTGCTGTTGAAGTTGAACGGTTTTCTGAGAGAATATTAAAGTTGAGTGGAATGTCATGTCAAGTTTTTGATGGATAAGCAATCCGAATTTCTCTTGCGTATTGATTGATTAGAGTTTATAAAATTTGTACTATCCATGTGAGATGTTTCTGTCATGTGATATTGCTATTTTCTGATCTGTGAGAGTGAGTTTTTTGTTCTATATATTGAGCACTAATTTTGCTTGTTGTCTACAATGTCTTGATTTTCCAATTTACTTTTAGTTTGAGGAATATTTGGTTCGATATCATTTTAACATTTAATTAAGTTCTGGTATAAAATTAATTTCTCATAAGACATACTCATACCAGTTTACTTTAGTGAGGATTTTTTTCTTTAATTTTTTTATTATGCTAATGGGTGATGAGAGATGATATGCCAGAGAAAAATGCTTTCTTGGCTTGCTGCTGAACATATGTATAGCTAGTAGGTCATAATAGGGAAAGAGTTTACCTTTTCTTGGGAGGGAGGGGGGACATGTGAGCGGTAGCCTTCTATTATGAAAGAAAAGGATGATTGGTAAATATGACTTTACAAATAAACTTTCGTTTTACATTTGATTGCGTCATAAACTATCTTATCAACATTTCTAGATAAAAAAAGTGGCAATTCTAATCAATGGATTCCTTAAAACATAATTTACAACAAGGAAAAGAAGTTACTCAACTGTAGTAAAATTTTGCATGGTGTGAAATATCCTAGTTTCCTAGAGTTTTACATTGGTTGAAAGCTCAACTAAGTATTTGTCATATTTTCATGTTTAACTTTCCAGTGATGAGAAAGGGCTGTTTTATGCCCTGGACCTTGGTGGCACAAATTTCCGTGTCCTACGTGTACAGTTGGGTGGTAAAGAAAGCCGTGTTGTTAAGCAGGAATTTGAGGAAGTTTCAATTCCTCCACATTTGATGACTGGATCTTCAGATGTGAGGCCTTTCTCCATGCAACCTAGCAATATTTAATCCTGCCTGTGTTTGTTCTTTTTCTGAAATTCTCTATATGATGTGATTGCAGGCGTTATTTGATTACATTGCTGCAGCTCTTGCAAAATTTGTTGCTACAGAAAGTGAAGGTTTACATGTTTCACCTGGTAGACAAAGGGAGCTGGGGTTTACTTTCTCATTTCCTGTTAGGCAAACATCGATATCATCAGGGGCTCTTATAAAATGGACAAAGGGTTTCTCAATAGATGACACAGTTAATTCTAATAACCTTGACTCCGAGTCTGCAGCCTTGTATGGTAGTTTGTTATATGGTCATTAATTTTCTTTCTGTTCCATTGTCCACATTTTGTGGAATTAGGACTTCGTTCCTGCCATTATTATTCTATTTTTTTCTTTCCAAAGTCTATGGCATGCTGACCTTGTTTTTCCCCACTTCTTAGAATCTTAACATTTTGTGCTTATGGGCTATGTTTAGACCCTGGAACTAAGTTGGTGAAGCGATGTGTTCAAATAAGTCCTTTAGAATCTGGCCTGGCATGTAATCTCTGATTAATTACTTAATTTGTAGCAACAGTTCAATTTATAGACATTTAACTTTTTTATGATCAACCTGAGAGGACAAGTTCTTCTTATAGATGGTCTGGGAAGCATGCATGTGACATTCAGAATTTCATATTGTAATGATTTTATGCTATATTATCTGGTATGATCTTAATGTTTCTCCTGGGTGGTATGTGTAGGTTGGTCAAGATGTTGTAGGAGAATTGACCAAAGCGATGGAAAGGGTTGGCCTTGACATGCGTGTGGCTGCTTTGGTGAGTAATTTGTTTCTGCTGTTCAGTGTGTTGCATTTTCTCTTCACTGGATGGGATCTGGTGCTTCTACTTGGATAATGTTTTTAGTTGGTAATCCAAATTCTCTTGCGGAATATGCAGGTCAATGATACAATTGGTACATTGGCTGGTGGTAGATACAATAACCCAGATGTTGTAGCTGCTGTGATATTGGGTACAGGCACAAATGCAGCTTATGTAGAGCGTGCCCATGCAATTCCCAAATGGCACGGTCTTTTACCTAAATCAGGGGATATGGTAGGTAGTGTTAAGATATATGTTCTCTACTTCTTCTAATATCTGATCAAATATATGACCAACCTTGTTATGCTAAACTTCTACCCTGTTTTTGTGTCAGATGCACTTGTGATTCTTAATAGGCAACTTAGCTATTACTATGAGTCAAGAGTTCTGAAACCTTTTCCTCATTTCTGCAGGTTATCAACATGGAGTGGGGTAACTTTCGGTCTTCACACCTTCCACTAACAGAATATGACCAAGCACTGGATGTTGAGAGTCTAAACCCTGGAGAGCAGGTCACTTTTTTCAGTCCAAATTTATAGTTCCAACTTACTAATTTTTTATAAGCTAGATGTAACTTTATTAGCTACTGTTTCCAGATTTTTGAAAAAATTATTTCTGGTATGTATTTGGGAGAGATTGTACGTAGAGTTTTGTGCAAGATGGCTGAAGAAGCTGCATTTTTTGGTGATACTGTTCCACCAAAGTTGAAAATTCCTTTCATACTCAGGTATCCTTTATTATGTTCCCCAGTTAAAATTCACTCATTGTGTAGAGTACTGTAATTTTTCCATATGTCATATTTTGCAATGGGACTTAGATGCATGTAGCTATCTTAGAATCTCATGGCTCCTTCAATGTGCAGCCTTTGGTTGCAAACTCATCATTTATTGACCCCGAGGCCCTAGCACTTGATATTAACCCTTAACAATGCTCACATTGGAAGGATAACAACTTGTGGAGCCTTAACCCAACTCAATAATAATCTGATCTAATCTAGATTGGTCTAATGATTTGTTTAGTTACAGAATTTAGGCAGTTGATATGTGTTGGACTATGGTACTTGTTTAAGTATGTTCAATTTGAATCCGTAAGATAATTGTTTTTCCAATATTTAATTTAGCAGTCTTTGGTTTTGGGCCTGACGAGTGCTTGGAGAGTTGTTTAACATTTATCTGTTAAATCTGCAGAACTCCTCACATGTCTGCAATGCATCATGACACATCTCCGGATCTGAAAGTGGTTGGGACCAAATTAAAGGATATCTTAGAGGTAGAATATGTTAGATGTTTGCTGTATGAATGTATAATTTTCTGTAAATCCTTTTGGCCGCTTTCCTTTTCTGCCTCTGAATGCTTCTGTTTGGAAATAAAACAACAATAATAACAAGAAGGAATTTAACTTCAACTGCAAAACCTCCCTTTAACAGATATTTATTGAGTTTCTTGAAGAAAAGTAGTTTTACATGAGATTTAATGAGATTTTATCACGTGAATTCACTGCTTTAATAGGTTTTATTGTGTTTATGTTGTCTCTTCTTTGTTTTATTTCAGATATTCAATACCTCCCTGAAAATGAGAAAAGTTATTGTTGAGCTATGCGATATTGTTGCTACTCGTGGTGCCCGCCTATCTGCTGCAGGAATCGTAGGCATCCTCAAGAAATTAGGAAGAGACACAGTGAAAGATGGTGAAAAGCAGAAGTCGGTGGTAGCTCTAGATGGTGGGTTGTATGAGCACTACACTAAATTCAGGACCTGCATGGAGAACACCCTCGAGGAGTTGTTAGGAAAAGAAGTCTCCAAGAACATAGTCATTGAGCACTCCAATGATGGCTCTGGCATTGGGGCAGCCCTCCTGGCAGCCTCTCACTCCCAGTACCTTGAGTTTGAGGAGTCCTGAAGATGGTTGAAGTATAGGGAGATTAAAGAATCATAACTGTTGGGATTTTTTGTATATTATCAGCTTTTGTGTTCTTATTGCAACCCATTCAGAACTAAGAGCTCTTTGCATCTCCTGATCCAAGAGTTCATGCCAGCAAATCCTTAAGTTATGGTCATTCGGAGCGTATAATTGAGCAATGGATCAAATGTAATGAGTGCCCGATAGTAGCCAGAAGTTTCATTGCTGCAACTTGTCACTCAACTCCATTCACAGTGTCGGAGGATTATACTGGTACACCCATGTATAAGTTCTCATCTCCTGAATTATAAGGTAATAAGATAGGGGTATGTAAACTCCTCTTTCGAGTTTTTGATCTCTTCTCATTTAGAATAAAAAAGTAATCTTACAGGTCATATGCCCATTGTTTTGTTTGAATTGTTTGTTCTAGCTGAATTTAGTCTGTGATTAATAAAATGGTTTACTAGACAGTTAGAGTTGGCAGCCTTAGCTCTCATTTCGCTCCTTCCCTGTCATCGGCAAACCGATTAGACTGGATCCAGGCTCCCAGCTCCCTTATATTAATAATAGGATTTGCAAAAATAGTGGTGCTTTCATGATAATGGAACTCAAGGATGGAAGCACATGCACCATTGTTAGGGCATAGCTACAATTATCTTAGAATTCCAGGTAAACTATACATAGTGGGAGAAAAGTAAAAGGAAATCCTCCCACTTTTTAGAAACTATACATATGCCAGGTAAATTATACCTAGAATAAGTAGTTTTTATTTTGAAGTTAGAAGGAAAAGGTCCAAAACAAAATTAGTTACATGTTAGCCAAATTAGACCAAATTAGACCCTATGTTATTTTGAGGTAGACAGGAGGATAAAGGTGAAAAGAATCTCAAATTTCATAAAGCCATAAACAATAAGAACCAAAAATTTATTGGTCAAATTGATTTGATCAGACCAAAAAATAAAAAATTTATAGGTGAAATTAATGTTTTAACTTAAATCTTGAAGCCAGATTTTGCAATTCACCCTCAGTTGAAGTCAGACCAAAGTGCTCCCATTCTTCTTTCGAAAATAGAGTTGCGGAATTTGTTCTTCCTATAAATACATAGGAAGAAGACCACTATGGTCTAAGATTTGCAGAACATCCTTCGTTTGCCCTGACAAAGAAACATATCATTGAGCTAAGTCATCCTCATTTAGTGGCCAGCTTTGACCTAGAAGCTTAATCAACATTGGAAAGTGCATCCAATCTGAATCTAACCTCTCAGCTATAGCAGAAAGCATCGTTGTGTCACGGGTCGAGATTTAAGTTTCGAATCAGCGCGACTCCGGGATCAGAGCATCCACTCATCCGGCGTCTCAAATCAGTTTAACCGTCACGGTTCACATCCTTGTGAGGTATTGTCCGGACCTCTACTCATCCAACTTCTCAGATCAGTATAATCGTCACGGTTCACACCCTTGTGAGGGATTGTTGTCCAGGCATCCACTCATCCGACGTCTCAGATCAGTTTAACTGTCACGGTTCACACCCTTATGAGGTATTATCCGCTCTGGTCCTCTTGGCCTCACGATTTTGTCCTACAAAAGGTCTCACACAATGAAGAGATGGGGTGAACCCTTATATACCTTAGTGACCCTTCTATTATACCCTTGTGAGGTATTGTCCGCTCTGGTACTCCTGGCTTCATGGTTTTGTCCTACAAAAGGCCTCTCACAAGGAAGAGATAGGAAGAGATGGTGTGAACCCCTACAAAAGGTCTCTCACAAGGAAGAGATAGGAAGAGATGGTGTGAACCTTTATATACTCTAGTGACCCTCCTATTATGTTCGATGTAGGATTCAGGACTCTTCTTTAGGTCCATGACATTCTTCCTCACCCAATCTCGTCCTTGTCACGGAAGCTGACCATCCTACCTACCTCCCTCAAGGTGCTTGGCGTGAATCGAACGGGTATAGGGTTGGCTCTGATACCACTTGTCACGGGCCGAGATTTAAGCTTCGAACTCGTGCGGTTCGAGATCCCCGCATCCACTCATCCGGCGTTTCAAATCAGTCTAACCGTTACAGTTCACACTCTTGTGAGGTATTATCCGTTTTGGCCTCCCTGACCTCACAATTTTATCCTATAAAAGATGTCTCACAAGGAAGAGATGGTGTGAACTTTTATATATCTCTTATTATGTTCGATGTGGGATTCAGGACTCTTCCTTAAATTCGTGACAGCTGCAGCTTTCGATGAATTATATAAATGTGCTCCATGCTATCCTGAGTATAAACTCATTTAGGCTTTGCTTAATTGGAAGGATGGAAAGAGATAAAAATGAAAAATTTTATCAAATGTTTAAGCTACAAAGTAGGAAAGTTGTTATGAATTTTAACTATTAGTTTAACAAGTTGTTCATTCTCACCTCTTCCCATCATTCCTATCAAGAAAAGTCTTGGAGATTTGCCTTTCAGCTTCAGTTTTGCCCAACGAAATTCATCAGACCATTCCCCAGTCCTGTCAATGGATTTGTGAACAATTCAGCAATCTTGACCAAACTTGGTTAGATAAATGCAAGCAAAAACCAAATGATCTCCGGTTTCCATGGACAGGTAATAAAGCAGACGGCTGCTCCTAGGAAGAGAGATACCTTCTCTAACGTAATGGCCAAGCCCTTTTCATATTCTCATCTCCATTGTTTGCTTTCATTCCTGTCATTAGCACCAAAATCATAATTGTGACAGCTGTAAATATAAATTTGCACTTTAAGGGAAGCGCTTTGGTTCTAACCACTGGAACTCTGTAGTCCAAGTGTGCTCAGCTGGTCACAACAATGCAATGAGGGTGACCTACGAGAAACTTTTTCTTCTCATGAAGACCTACAGGAAGCTTATCACCGAAAATTTTACAAATAAATCAACAAGAATTTTGAGAAAAAAAGTTGCGCAAGTTACCTTGGATTCATGCCACACCAAATCAACATCATTTTCAAATTCTGGAATCTGAGTCATTTTCAGCATTCTTGTACTCATAATTACAAGAATGCCTGCTTTGGACTAGCATTTGCAGAACTTTCCTCATGCAAGGTCTTCTTGAAGGTAATGTTGTGGTACATTGGATTCCAACTTTAAAGACATTGTACATTTGATCCAAGTAACAATCTTCCTTGATCTCCTCATCTAATGCGTCCACTATTGAGTTGTCATCCTGAAAGTAATGCTGAGCCCACTCTGCAAGCGATCTGTTCTCATCTCCATGGTTAGCTTCTCTTCCTGTCGTTAGCTCCAAAAGAACTACTCCAAAGCTATAAACATCAATCTTCTCATTTATTCTTGTTGTCCGAGCGTATTCTACAAGTCAATTTAAAATACATATTGGTAACTTCAAACCAAATCAACATTTGTACTCACAAAACTTAAAACTTTTTACTCTTAAACCTTAAAAAAACCCAAAACCCGTTATACCCAACATTGCTCTCTTCGTTCCTTAGGTTTCTTTTCACTAATTCTTCTCAATCTCTACATTGTAAAACTCAAAATCCTAACATTTGTCTCATAAACCTCACAGGTGTATACTTCTCTCACTTGATTGCCTACGAAAAGCCGTTATTGATCCATAGATTTCTTGTCTATTAAGCAAACTTATCGACAAATAAAAATGCTATGCTAAATGGAATTTGAGTCAAAATTATAAACACATGGAACATTTAAATGAAACCTTTTCTAGAGGGGTGGAGGAACATAACATAAAGATGTCTATGAATTTTGTACCATTACTCACCGGGAGCTATGTAGCCACAGGAGCCAGCAACAGCAGAAACTGTTATAGTTTCTTCTCCTTGCTTGCTTGATAGCTTAGCAAGACCAAAATCAGCAATTTTAGCATTGAACTCAGAATCTAATAAAATGTTGCTGGATTTCACATCTCGGTGAATAATGGGTGGTGAGCAGTCATGATGCATGTAGCAGAGTCCCTGGGCAGCCCCAATTGCAACATGCAACCTCCTAGGCCAATCTAGGATAACATTTTTTGTTGAACTAGAAACAGTTGCTGCTTGATGCTTATGGAGCCAAAGGTCTAGGCTACGATTTTCCACATATTCATAAACCAAAACATTTTTAGTCTCACTTGAAAGACAACATATCAACTTTACTACGTTCAAATGTCTAATTCTACCCAATATCCCAACTTCAGCCCGAAATTGTGTTTCAAGTGTGTGCTCCAGCTTTTTATTATTCGAAATGACTTTAGCAGCAACAACGCTGTCCGAACAAATTAAATCAACACGGTATACATTTCCTGATCCTCCACTTCCAATCTTGTTTTCTTCTATCAATTCTGGCAAAATTTGTGCTTCTGTAAACGTTATATCTTCGAAACGGGTGTACTCCCATTTTGGCTCCGATCCATGCCTCGGTTGCTTTCTCTTCGGACAAAGCTTAATCATGAAAAATGAAAAAGCCAAAATCAAGACAAATAATCCTATCGCAGAACCTGAAATCCTGGCAGTATTTTGTGGAGAATGTATGCTAGATTTTTTAGGTGAACGACAGTTTTCAAGGTTTATGTGTGGAGAACTAGCACAGAGACCAGGATTGTTAAGGAAACTATTGGAATATGCAGTATTTTCAAACTGCTTTGGGATACTGCCAATGAGAAGATTTGAAGAAAGGTTGAGCAAAGTGAGCCTCAGAAGGCCAAGGTTAGGAGGAATTAGGCCAGAAATTTGGTTTCTCGACAAATCTAATTCAAGAAGGCTTGGTAGGAAACCAATCTCCTCTGGAATTGGTCCAGAAAGTTTATTTTGACTAAGATTTAGAGAATTAAGCGACCTCCATGAGATTATAGCTGACGGAAGGAAGCCATGTAGTTGGTTTTGATCAAGCAAAAGAGTAGTAAGAAAGGGAAGAGCTGTCAATGCTGTAGGAATTGTACCGTTGAGGAGGTTATTACTAGCCTTGAATACAACTAGGCTCTTCCATGAGTTCACCTCATCGGGAATTTGTCCAAAAAACTTGTTGCTACTGATCTCAAGTCGAGAAAGAGATTGCGAGACTTTTTTGGGAAGCTCACCTGTAAAATTGTTATCACTTATCATCAACATTTGTAAGTTCAACGATATCCATAGACCACTAGGAATGCTCCCTTTAAGACCATTACCGCTGATATCGACAATTGTTAAGCTGCCACAATTACCAAGTGATTTTGGCAATTCGCCTGTGAGATTGTTATCAAAAGCAACAACTCCTAGCAACTTACCTCCATAGCATAAATGTTCAGGCAACTTCCCTGTAAGCTTGTTAGAAGAAACCTCGAACCTCTCGAGCATTGAATATCGACCAAAATCTGGAGGCAGAGTGCCTGACAAGTTGTTGCCGAACAATCTAACATCTGTTAGTGTTGAGATTCGTCCAATGCTTTCTGGAATTTCACCTGACAGTTGATTGAAAAACAGAACTAAACCCGATAACCCTTCTAGTTTCCCAACATCACTTGGGATTCTTCCATTCAGGTTGTTTCCAGAAAGATCCATTGCTGTCAGGTTGGAAGCTTCAATTACTTGAGGAATCTCTCCGGATAAGTTGTTGCTGAAAAGATAGATCTCCTTCAAATTCCTTAACAAGAATAAAGAAGTTGGGATTTTTCCCCTTAGTTCATTGCTAGATAAATCCAATACCTCGAGAGCTGTCATATCTCCAACCATGTCGGGGATTTCACCAATTAAATTTGCTTCACTCATCCATAATGTCCTCAGCTTCTTCAGTTGCTTGAAACTGGAAGGCAACTTGGCTGGCTGGAATTTCCTATTATATGCCAATCCCAAAAAGTCAAGTTTAGACAAGTTGCCAATTTCTGTGGGGAAAGAACCATTGAACTGGTTTACACAAAGCAGAAGACTCTTTAGCTCTTGTAACCTTCCAATGGCTGCTGGAATGTGACCAGAAAAATTATTAGCCATAAGGTTCAAGTACTGGAGCTGACCTAGGCTGACAATGTCATCAGGGATAGTGCCAACAAAATAGTTTTGAGAGAGGTCCAGGTGCTCAAGTTTGGAACAGTTATAAAGTGTTTTTGGAAATTCACCTGGGATGTTGTTGTAATTAAGATCAATGACTTTAAGGTTCTGGAGGTCACAAATGAATGATGGGATTGATTTGTTGATGGTCTTGTTTTTGAGAGATAACTCTACGACAGAGTTGTTGAGGCAGGTAATTTCAGGCCAGCTACAATGGAAGGAAGAGTCTAATGATTGTGCCCAATGGCTGATGGACGGCAGGTTCTGCCAGTATGTTTTTAGTTTAAGTAAGATCGATTGTTCTTGGTCAGCATGTGATTGGGAGTTTACTTGGCTAAGGCTTAGAGCAAGGAGGAGGAGCTTAAAGTGAATATGGGAGAATGTCGGGGCTAATTTAGACATTTTAGTGACGGGACCAAGGATCTTTTCTGAACAATAGATAAATTTGCTTCAATCTCAAGAAAACGATGAAATTTATAGTGTTTGCAGGGAATACCTCAAGCATTGACTCACCGTATCAAAAGTCAATACTTTTTCCTCGGGAACTTTGGAAACCTATAAGATAAACTCCAAAGAAAAACATTAACATGCGAAAACAAAAGATGAACTTGTTTAAGTCTTTAACCAGTATCACTGTAACTTCCTTAAAACAACCTTGGTTAATAATCAATGATCAAACTTCTTCCCTTAGAAAAAAAAAAAAAAAAAAAGCCTAGAGACAAGCCAAAGCAAAAGGCCAACATAGATAGGATTAGTTGGTAAAATTAGAATATTTCGATTTTAAGGTATAGGTTTGAGTGTCTCTATTAGCGATTCCTTTTAATAAGAGATTTATAGTTTTTTAATGGACGATATGTAAATTTAATATAAATTTTTTCAAAAATTTGTAATTTATTTTAATCATGAATAAAAAATCTCCCCACACCCAAAACTTATACCTAATGAAAAGCTAATCTATCAATGTTGCAGTTTGCTTTTTACCTAATTATAAAATTCGTTTTTGATGTATCAGTCGAAACGCTGCAAATTTAAGAAACTTTTTGTACCAATAATAATATCGGACAATTACGGTTGATTTTGGATGTTTCGGGTAATTCTGGGTTGTTTCGAGAAACTTATTGATTTCGACTGGTAGAAGGTTTGCTCGTCACCAACCTTACATTAACATATCTTCTACAACTTTTATCATGTTCTTTTTTTTTTTTTCTGCACTTCATTTTCTCACCACCGTAGCGAAAGGTTCAAAAGCCAAACTGCAGAATCTCTTCAAAAAAATAAAATTTGAAGGGTATTATAAAAGAAAAGAAAAAAAATCTAGAAAATAAGTTAAAATTTAACAATTGGCAGCGGAGATTTTGAGTCTCGGCTAAGAAGAAAAGAAACAAATGGTCATTGGGCGATGAAAAATGAAAGACAAAGGAAGAGGTGTTGCTCGATGGAGAGCGGCGGTAGAAACCAAGAAAAGACCAAAGGTAGAAGAAGGGGACAGAATTGAAGTAGGTGTAGGTGAGGCGGCTAGAAAGAAAAATGGAAGAGAATGGTTTCTTTGTAAATCTAGGTATAGGAGTATAATATTAAAGAATAAACCTATCTCAAAATGATGGATGTTAGTTGAGGTTAAATGATTTACTAAGAAGTTTCAATTTTTTTTTAATAAATTGATAAATCTATTTATTTATTTTTAGTTTTAAATTTTTGGTAATAAAAATATGATAATATATGATTTTGTTTGTTATAATTTGGTGTTTATATATATGTTACATATTAAATTTTTTTAATTGATATTTAAGGAGATTTAGATTGTTAAATGATATAAATCTTAATTTTTTTTATTGTATTATTAGTGATATTCATATAGATTTAAATATACTTATAAGTATTTGTATATTTCATATCAAAAAATCTGAAATAATAAATCGAAATAAATGATATTGATATATATCAATTTTTTTAAAAAAACCAAAATATTATTCTGCATGGTATTAACAACATTGGTTTTTATCGTAAAATTCACGTTGCCGATTCCTTTTTTGCTTTTTCTTTTCTTTTATTGTGGATCCCTTCTTTTTTTTTTTTTTTTTTTTTTTTTTAAAGGGGTTGGGACTCATATCTTTTTTTTTTTATTTTAAAGGTGTGGGATCCAATTTTTTTAATAAGTTGCTTTGGTTTTGTTTTTTTTTTTTACGGTGGGTTCTACCTATTTTTTTAAAAAAATTTTAAATGGGTGTTTTTAAAGTGTATAGTTTTGTCAATTGATTTTTTTTTTAATTTGTGGACCCATATTTTTTATATTTTAAAAAGATGCAAGGGCTCACATTTTTAAATTTATCTTTTTTTATCATTTTTTAAATTCTTTTTTTTATTATATTTAATATTTTAAAAATATATTTTTTAAAAAAAATATTTTTGTGGGACTCCCTTAAATCTATTCAAGGATCAGTTACTCGTCTAAACCTAAAGGCTCACCCAAATTTAATAGAATTTGGACAAAAAATTAAAATATATTAAATGAGTTTGAGCATAATTTTTAAATTCGTTTAAATTTTGGATCATGTCTTGGATAAAATATTTAAAATCTGAATTCGACCTAGTCAGAATTCACATATAAATATTTTTTTTTACTTTTATATATATTTGAATTATATATAAAACTTAATTCACATATATATAAATTAAAAATAAAAATTATATATTTTATTAAACTTAATTTTTATTTTTATTTTGTACATCTATAATTTTTATTTTTATTTTATATATATATGAATTAAATATAATCTCATTAAATTTAATTTAATCATATTTTTTAATTTTTTATTATATAAGTTAAGTTTAATGAGTAAGTTTGAATTTTTTTTTAAATTTGAGCCGAGCTTAAAAAAATCTTAAGTGTTGAAATTTCAAGTTCGAACTAAGCAAGTATATAAATTATAAATAACAAGCATGAACCCGAGCCTGACTCAGCTCATTAACACCTCTATACTCATTTATATCAATTTTTTTTTTTACTTTTTTTTTTATTTTTTCCAATTTTTTTTCATCTTAATTTTATTTTGAAACTCATTTGCTACTAAGGATTTTTTTTTTATTATTTTTTACATAATTGAAAAATAATTTTTGATTTAAAATTTTTTGTTAAACCCACTTTTTATCTATGATATACAACATATCAAGTCATTTTTTTAAAAAAAATTTCCTATTAACTTTTTTTAATATTTAAGTTTTTTATATTTTGATTTTTTAATATGGGCCGCTTGATATTATTATTAAAAATATATTTGATTTTTTTATTTTTTTATTTGATCATTTTTTAAAAAAATTATATTAATGAATATGATTGCTTCACATCCAAATTTGATTTTTTCTTTTTATTTTTTAAGTCATAATATAAATTTTTTTATAAATGTTCATTATTATTAATGTCACGTGAAAATTTAATTTTCTTAAAAATGATCATAATGTTGTTTTAATTACTCAATAATTGAATTGTATGCATCTAAATTAACTATGATGCCTCTTTTTCTATGATTAATTAAAACCATTATAATGCAACTCTTGACATAATTATTGAAATACCATTCTTATCATAATTGATCAAAGTTACTATAACGCGCCTCTTACTATATTTACAAAAAATCTTTCATATTATAATTTATCAAAATTACTATAATACTCTTTACACATAATTACGAAAATGTCATATGATCGTAATTATGAAAATATCTTCATATTATAATTGGCTAAAATTATTATAATCCTTTCTGAGTATAATTGTGAAAATACGCTTCCGATTGCTTCATAATTACTCATTCAATATAGTAGTGCATGAAATTATCGTAATGCCCTTTTAATTATTTCATGTAATCTTTTAGAAATGATCATAATACCCTTTCAATTATTTAACAATTGAATTACATCCATATAAATTGATTCTAATGCCTTTTTTTCTATGATTAATTAAAATTATTATATTACCTCTATTAACATAATTACTTAAATATCCTTATTACCATAATTGGTTAATGTTACTTCAATGCCCCTATGACCATAATTATGGAAATATCTTTCTATCATAATGACGCAAATCCCCTCATATTATGATTTGTCAAAATTACTTTAATACCTTCTGACCATGATTATGAAAATGCCATCTTACAATAATTATAAAATACTCCCTCATGTTATAATTGATTTAAATTAATATAATATCTTTTAACTGTAATTACAAAAAATATCCTTTTGATTGCTTCATATAATGCATCTCCTATTATAATTACAAAAATACCCCTCATATGACAATTTACTAAAATTACTGTAATATCCTCTTACCATAATTATAAAATATAATTTTTATTACTTTTATAATTATGTATTAAATTTTAATATTCATACAATTATATAAAAGTGATCCCTTTGGAAATGATCATAATTACAAAAATTTCCTATTACAATCATTGCCTAAAATTACTGTAATGCTTTTCCTATAATATTAAAATTATTAATTTTTTCCTTAACAAATTAAGTTGAACGAGTGATGATATTAGTGAGTTTTGATTCCATGGATAGATATGTATGAAATTGATAATTGATCAATGTAAAAAGTAAATATTATCTCAGTAGGTTGGATTATCATATATATATATATATATATTATTAAATTTTGATTTAATTTATATATATATTTTTTAAATTAGTCTCCCTTATTTAAAATAAAAGTCGATACCTATCTAACAATAATTAAGTGAAACAATTCGAGCATCAATATTTTTATTTTATTCAAAAATTATAAAAATAACAATAAAATACTAAAAAGTATTTATTTTATATTATCAAATAAAAAAATTATATAATTTATATTTCACCCAAATAAAAAAAATTATAACCTTGGAGTAGCCAAGTAGTTTTGCTAGTTAACAGATAAAAACAAAATATGGACTTGTTTAAGTCTTTAACCAGTATCATTGTAACTTATTTAAAATAACCTTGGTTAATAATCAACGATCAAACTTCTTTCCTGGAAAAAAAAAAAAAAAAAAGGTATCGAGACAAACCAAAATTAATATATCAAGGCCGACATATGTTAGATCAATTGGTAAGATTATAATATTTTACTTGTAAAGTTTAAATTCGAAAGTCACTATAGTAGTCCCCTTTAGTAAGCGGTCAACAATTTTTTAATAAATGATTTATAAATTCAATATAAATATTTTTTAAAGCATATGATCTGTTTTAATCATGAAATAAAAAACCATTTCCACACCCTAAACTTTTACGTGAAAAATAAAATAAAAGCTAATATATCAAGATGTTATATGCTCAACATGATGCCATCTCACACAACTCGCTCAAATCCCTTAAAGGTTCTTCCGGAGTTAGCTTAAAATATCGACTCTAAAACACCAACAACCCTCACCTTACAACATCCAAAGACTCTATTCCATTATTATGGATAAAACATTCTAATCCCAAATATACAAAGCCAAAGTATCCCCCAATCAAAAGAACAACACTAATAAATTTGCATTTTTTTCCCTTTTTTATGTTTTTCGCTTTTTTTTTTTAATTAAAATCCTTTTATAAAAAAATAATAAAGGTGTTTACATGGCATTGTTTGCCTTTTTTTCATTTTATTTTTTTATTAATTAAATAAATTTTGTAACGAAATATATCAATTGATAAAGATGCTAGAATAATTCATATCTAATTAATTTTGATCTATCTCGATTGGTTGATTTTTTTCAAACCGAGATTGAGTTGAGATGGGTTGAATTTTATTTAAAAAAAATAATATTGGGTCTAAAGCATGTTTATAGTACTTTATTCCAATCAATTTCGAGATAAATATTAATAAAATTATTTTAATTTTAATTTAAAAAATTAAATTAATATTTTAAGCTCAATATAGGATACCGATGTACCACCCTCTCTCAGCATTTTTGTTTAAATTTTCTTACCTTTTTTTTCAGTTTTTCTATTTTTTGATCTTTTGATTTTTAAAATTTTTTTTAATTAAATAAATTTTTCAAAAAAATATAAAAACAGATGACAAAACAAAAAATTTTTGATTCGGGAGAACGTACGTGTATATTTCTAATTTTATATATAAATGTTGCAGTTTGCTTTTTATTGTAAAATTCATGTGTCGTTTTCTCCTTGTTTGCTTTCTTTTCCCTTTTTTTTTTTTTTTTACTGTGGATTCCATTTTT
Organism: Durio zibethinus; assembly: GCF_047325235.1. Taxonomy (NCBI): domain Eukaryota; kingdom Viridiplantae; phylum Streptophyta; class Magnoliopsida; order Malvales; family Malvaceae; genus Durio; species Durio zibethinus. The sequence continues at coordinate 23,194,337 of NC_143174.1, forward strand.
ATTTTTTATTTTTTAAAAGAGTTGGACTCACGTCCTTTTCTGCTTTCAAATGTGTGGGATCCAATTTTCTTAGTAGGTTGCTTTGTTTTTTTTTTTTCTTTTTTTTAATTTTATTTTTTTAATGTTAGGTTCCACCTATTTTTTAAAATTTTTTAAATAGGTGTGAAACCTACATCCTTTTTTGTTTTTAAATGTTTTTTTTCAATTGAATTTTTTACAAAAAAATTGGTAGACCCATATTTTTTAAAATTTAAAAAATGTGTAGGGCTCACATTTTTAAATTTATCTTTCAATTTTTTTACCCTCTTTTTAACATCTCTTTTTTTATTATATTTAATATTTAAAAAAATATTTGTGTGGAACTCACTTACATCAAAATTTGTTCTTTTTAAATTTTTTTCCTTCTTTCTTTTTAAAAAATTTTTCAAATAATTTTATTTTGAAATTCATTTGCTATTAAGGAATATTTATTTTTTAAACTTTTTTCCATAATTGAAAAATAATTTTTATTTAAATTTTTTTGTTAGACCTACTTTATATCAATGATATACAACATGTTAAGTCATTTTTTATTTTTTTCCTATTAACTTTTTCTAATATTTAAGTTTTTTATATTTTGGTTTTTTAATATAAACCGCTTGATATTATTATTCAAAATATATATTCATTTTTTTTATTTTTTTAATTTGATCATTTTTTAAGAAATTTATATAGTGAATGTGTTGGCTTCGCATCTAAATTTATTTTTTTTATTTTTTTAATTCATACTATAAATTTTTTTATAAAAGTTTATTATTGTTGATGTTGCTTATGAATAATTTTCTTAAAAATTATCATAATGCTTTTTTAATTACTTGACAACTGAATTATATGTGTCTATATTAATTGTGATGACTCTTTTTCTATATTTAATTAAAATTACTATAATGCAAATCTTGACATGATTATTGAAATACTATTCTTACTTTAATTTGCCAAATTTATTATAATGCACATTCTATTATATTTATGAAAATATCTCTCATATTATAATTTGTCAAAATTACTATAATACTCTATATATATATATAATTATGAAAATGTCATTTTACCATAATTATGAATATACCTTCATATTATAATTGGTCAAAATTACTATAATCCCCTTTAAACATAATTATAAAAATATATTTTTGATTGCTTTATAATTACTCATTAAATTTTAATATGCACATAATTATATGAAATTAATCCCCTTGAAAATAATTGTAACGCCATTTTAATTACTCGACAATTGAATTACATGCATCTAAATTGATTGTAATGCCCTTTTTTCTATGATTAACTAAAATTATTATACTACCCCTCTTACATAATTACTTAAATATCTTTTTTACCAAAATTAGCTAATGTTACTCTAATTACATGCATCTAAATTGATTCTAATGCCTTTGCAACTATAATTATGAAAATATCCCCTCATATGATAATTAATATAAATTATTATAATACTTTTTAATTGTAATTACAAAAAAATACATTTTTGATTGCTTTATATAATGTTTCTCTTATCAGAATTATGAAAAATACCCTCATATTATAATTTACCAAAATTACTACAATGCCCTCTTATCATAATTATAAAATATCCTTTTTATTACTTCATAATTACATATTAAAATTTAAAATTCATACAATTATATAAAAATAATTTTTTGGAAATGATCATAATTAAAAAAATGCCCTCCTACAATCATTGGCTAAAATTACTGTAATGTTTTTCCTACTATATTAACATTATTGGTTTTTTTCTTAAAAAAAATTAAGTTGAACAAGTGATGATATTAGTAGGTTTTGATTCCATGGGTAGATAGGTTTGAATTTGATAATCGATTAATATAATAAATAAATATTATCTCGATAAGTTAGATTGTCATGTACGTATTATTAAATTTTGATTTAATTTATATAATTTTTTAAAGTAGTCTCTCTTATTTAAAATAAAAATCGATACCTATCTAATAACAATTGAATGACACAATTTAAGTATCAATATTTTTATTTTTTCCAAAAATTATAAAAAAAATACTAAAAAATATTTATTTTATATTATTAAATAAAAAATTGATATAATTTATATTTCATTCAAATAAAAAAAATTGTAACCCTGGCGTAGCCAGGTAATTTTGCTAGTTAACAGATAAAAACAAAAGATGGACTTGTTTAAGTCTTCAACCGGTATCACTGTAACTTATTTAAAATAACCTTGGTTAATAATCAATGATCAAACTTCTTTTCTTGAAAAAAAAAAAGGAAAAAAAAAACAGTCTCGAGACAAATCAAAACTAATATATCAAGGCCGAAGTGAGTTGCATGAATTGATAAGATTAGAATATTTTACTTGTAAGATTTAAATTTAAAAGTCACTATTAACAGTACCCTTTATGTTAAAAAAAAAAAAATTAATATATCAAGATGCCATATGCAAAACACGATGCCATCTCACACAGCTCGCCCAAATCCCTTAAAGGCTCTTCCGGAGTCAGCCTAAACTATCAACTCTAAAACATCAACAACCTTGCAACCTCCAAAAACTCTGTTTCATTATTATGGATAAAACATTGTAATCCCAAATGTACAAAGCCAACATTATCCCCCAATCAAAAGAATAGAACTAACAAAATTTACCTGAAAATTGTTTAACAATCAAGAGAATACCAGAGCTGCCAATACACGTAAGTCTAGAGTGCATAGCTTGATAATTTTATGAAATTAGTAGTGATGAAGATTATATATAGTATTAGAAAGTTTTCCCTGGTTGCTTGATTAGTTCTTACTTAACAAAATAAAAAACCTTTGTCTCAAAGTTTATTTGAAGTAAATTTGTTTTACTTGAACGCAATTCAGTTTTAACCAATTTTAATTCATTCAATAATTTATGCAACATCAAAAAGTGGATGGAATCATAGGATTCGGCACTTTGAAGAGATAATGAAACAAATATAAACAAAACGTATATGGACCAGCGGAAAAATTAGAAAGCAAATGAAAAGTCAATAAAAATTGATTGATTTAATAAAAATGAAAGGTCACTTCAATCTTTTTCTTGCAAACAGAAGAAAGCAGATAAACGTCAAGCGCCCAAAGCTTAAGTCTACCCACTGTGCGGCGCAATAAGCACGGTTGTTAGGCTTAAGCTTTCGTGATATAAGCATCAAACATTAAATATGTTAATTTTATTTATATTTAATAAAAAATTTAATTTTGTATTCAAATAAAAAAATATATTATATTATGATAATAGAAATGAAGATAAAAATAGATATGATTTAAATTTTTATTAGATATAAGATTGAGATGAATAATATAATATTTATTTTGTGAATAGATATTTTTTATTAAATAAAATAAATTATTATTTTAAATTAATTGAAATAAATATATTTTTATTAAAAAAAAATATTTATTTATATTTATAAAAAAATTACCTAAGATAAAAATAAATAGTTAAAAAAATAATTTTTAATTTTTTTTAAAAATTTATGAATATGATTTATTTATATTTATTAAATATCTGAAAAATAAAATATGAATAAATTTAAAATATTTTTGAAATATGAATAAAATATAAATATAATATAAAAATTTAAAAATAAAAAGTATGTTATCTTTTTCGTACCTTAATGACGTCCTGTCGGCCCTGACCATTAGGATAGAAATTTGGGATCCAACCATAAATGTTCACTTTCCAACAGTTCGATTGACACATACAGCATGGACTTTTAGCGCGTCAAAGGGGTTCGGCGTGTTAATGTGTTCGGCGTGTTAATGCGTTCGGCATGTTTCTTTCTACGAGTGATTGAAATTTGAAACATCCATTTCCATTTTAAAAATTGAATACAGATTCATATATCAAACTATTTCATATTTAATTATAAATACGAATTTTACAATCAGATTGGTTTACTTCATAGTCATAAAATATTTCAGATTTCAGTAAAAAAAAAGATTTTTTAAATAAAAATTTATCCACACGTTATATATTTTATTATTATTTTAATTATTGAAATAAAGAAAATTCATATTAAAAAAATACATTGTAACAATCCACACGACACGGCATATTCTTAATGAAAATGACTTTACGTAAAGACAGTGAGATGATAATTGTAACATTTTTCCACCAATTTATTTTAAATGTTTGTTGACTTAAAACATTTGAAAAAGATATTGATTCAATTAATTTTTGGATAATGACAAATGACGTCAAACACCTATATAAAACAAAACAGTACTAATCTTATATATTAATTTCTATCGTTATCAACCCGGTCTGTAATTTGAATAGTTTAATAATATTTTTTAAAAAATTATATTTAATAAATTTAAAATTTTTATATTTATTTATTTATAAAAAATTTTGAATTATTTTTTTATTTTAAAAAATGTGTCTCTGCAAAATAAAAAAGTGACATACCAGTTATATTATCATAATATCAAATATTAATAGGTTTAAGATTATTTACTACATTGGATGCAATAAAGATTTAATTTTTAATGGTCTCAGTAGTATTTTCACCGATATTCCAATAACCATATTTTCCATCCTGTTTGGGATACGAAGTATTAATGAAATAAAGATATTGCATACTTGATGAGGTTTTAAATTTTTTATTTAATGTTTAATAAGATTTAAGGAAATAATTAAAATAGGAATTCAAATCTCATTATTTTTATTCATTTATCTATAATTTAAATGCATGATATCAAAATTTAAAAGTGATAGCAATTTAAATTGCATCAAATTTTATTTCGTTTTTTAAATAATATATAAAATTATAATTTTTAAAATTAAATTAAATTAAATTAAATTTTATTAATTTAGTTTGATTCATTGATTTTTAAATTTAAATTTAATATATTATTTTAATATATTTAAATATAAAATAATTATTTTATTTTATAAAAATATAAAAATTAATAAAAATATATAATTTAATTCAATTTTTTAAAATTTAATTTTTATCAAAATATAATATATATTTAATATCTAAATTTAATTTAAATCAAATAAAAAATTATTTTAAATTAAATCAAATATTATAATTATAAATTTATTATTATTTTTTTTATCTTGACTTAAATCAATAATTTTAAAGTTGTCAGACAATATATTTACTAAGAATCTTGGAGTGTCCAAAGGATTCGACGTTTTATCCAATCCAAGCTTTTGTGTAGGGGCAAAGCCAACGTCATGCTTGGGGTCAAGTATTAAGTCAATAATAAATTAAATTAAAAGGGCCCAAAAATAAAAATAATAATATTAAAACAATAATTTTAAGATTATTAAAACTCTTTTTGAGGGGCATGACCAGCCTGTCCCTCGAGATTCCTTTCTGTGAGCTGTCAAAGAAATGAGCAAGTCAAGTTCTACTAGGAAAAAGCACAAGGCCATATCAATAAAACAAGTACTATAAATTGTGGAAATTAAGATAAGGGCGAGGTGATTTAAAAAAACAAAAGGACAGTGTGTGTGAGCTTTGAATGAATGCATTGTGGAATATTGGGGAAGTCCGGACGCCTAACGTGGTTAGGACCATTGACTGTTGACTCATCGCTTTATGGTGAATATGGCACATCAAACTTTATTTTTATCAATATCAATTTTGATATTAAATTTATATCAGCTTTAAGTTGATTTTGAGTCGAGTCTTATTTTTTAAAAATTATTTTGATAAAACAAAAAAAAAATATTTTTATTTTATTAAAATTATTTTGAGTCAAGTCGATTGATTTATGCTGAATGATTCATTAATGCATTCAAAATTTTATTTATTTTAATATTTGCAACAAATTGATAGAATATCTAATTACTTCATGTTCATATTTACCTATTATTTAGAGGAGATTGGTTAAATTTTTATACTTTGGCAAACAGAAAATGGAGAAATTAAGATAGTATTTGGTTTCAAAAAATAAAATTATTTTTTATTTTTATCTTTATAAAAATAAAAAATATGAATGAAAATATATTTAATAATTAAAAATAAAATAATAAATATATAATAAATAAATAAATAATCAAATATTTTTTTATATATCTTGAAGAAAGTCGAGACAAAACACTTCAAATTTAATTTCAATTTGACACAAATTGTTTAAAAATATAAAATTTTATCCAATTTCTATTAAAAAGAACACATCGATTAAATCGTGATGAATCAAAATTCATTGGATATAAGTTATTTTGTCATCCATACATCTATTAACTTTTTTTTTTATAAAATTTATCTAATAAATAAAATTATTAAAAAAAGGGTCAAATGAAATGGTATGTGAATTTATTAAATTAAAATATTAAATAAGTTTTTTAATAAAATAATTATATAATTATATAATTGAATAAATAAAAAAATATATTTTTTATATATACCAAGGTTGAAACATGACACTCAAAACCTTACCTTGATTCGAGCTTGATTTTTAAAAAAAAATTAATTTAATTATCTCGAATTAAAAGAAAACACATAAATTGGATCGATCTAATTAATTGAAACCCATTTAATACGAGTTATTTTGTCACTTCTATCTCAATTAATTTTTTTATTATAAATTTATCTAATAGAGAGTAAAAAAAAGGAAAAAATTTAAAATAAGCAAAAGCTTTAAAATTAAAGAAAATGACAAAAACAAAAAACTCAAGATGGGATTAAACACTTTAAATTTATCTTCAACCCAACTTTACTTAAAAAAAAAACCTTAATTTAATTTTGATTTTTTAAAAAATACCCCTATGTTGAATTAATGTGAATCAAAACCAATTGAATACGATTTGTTTACTATCTTATTTCTATTAACTTTTTTACAATATTTATCTAATAAATAATAAAGTTAAAAAACTAAATATAAATAAATAAATAAATAAAAATAAAAAATAAAAGAAAGATGAGGTGACATGTGGATATCTTATCCTTTTTTATCTTTTACAAAATCAATATTATATATATTAAAATTTTTCACATCTTCAAATTATATACGCTAAAATTTTTTTTAAATACTAATATTTGTTCAAAATTCTTAAACAAACTCTTATTCTTTTATTGTACCCTTATAAAATTGCATGTTGTTATGATTAAAAAAAAAAATTCTTTGATTCTTTTCATCTTCATAAAATGATGTGTTATCCATACCCCCTATAGTTTGGAAAGCTTATATTATTTCCATATTTTGTATTATCATAAATAAATCTATATAAATTGGAGTAAATATTTTTTTATCACCTTCTAAAATATTTTTTTTTTTTTGTTTTGAACCTTACAAAAATAGTGTTTTTAAGTACATAAAACATGCTATTATTACTATGCCCTAAATAGATTACACAAAAACAAAAAAAAAAGGTAGTAATAATTTGCTTTGGCCTCTCAAAACCAAAATGTTGTTTTAAGTTTCCCACGCATACGTCAATAGATGAGAAACCTATATAAATGTTTAAGGTATCACATATGTTGGAAAAAAATATGACATGGGGTAATAGGTGTTAAGAATAATGACTTAAATCTCATACGATATTTATTTAAAATTTATTAGATATTATTTAATAGATAATAAAACTTGTAAGATGAAAATTTTAAGGGAAAAAAGATTTTTGATAAGAAAATTTATATGCTTATAAATAAATAAAGTCTCTAAAACATTAAATATGAGAAAAAGATATAAGAATTTTATAGAGTTTTTTGGGATAGACACTCTATAAGACTACTAAAGATTTACATCTTATGGATGTATATATTTAAATGTTTATGAGTGAATTAAAGAATACTAAGAAGGTTCACATAAGTATAGTATGTGGTGCATATAAGTATGTGTTTTTTTAGTTAAGAATATTTCATAGAACTAGAGAAAATTGAAAGGGTTTATAAGTATTAATTGTAAGTGGTTAAGAAAGTCTATGTATTGATTATGAGTAATTGATTTGATTATATATTTGTAATTTCATATAATTAATGAATTTTTTTTTATTTGTGGATGTAATTATTTGATTTTACTTTCGTTGACTTAAATAATTTGATTGATTGGAGCTATTTAGCCTACAAGTGATATTAGAATTATCATGATTTTAATAAATGATATCAAGGCTGAATATTATATATGGTATTAGAAACTTTTCCCTGGTTGCTTGATTAGTTCTTACTTAACAAAATAAAAAACCTTTGTCTCAAAATTTATTTGAAGTAAATTTGTTTTACTTGAACGCAATTCAGTTTAACCAATTTTAATTCATTCAACGATTTATGCAACATAAAAAAGTGGATCGAATCTTAGGATTCGACACTTTGAAGAGATAATGAAACAAATATAAACAACCGTATATGGATCAGCGGAGAAATTAGAAAGCAAATGAAAGGACAGTGAGTGTGACCTTTGAACGAATGCATTGTGGAATTTTGGGGAAGGGACCCCTAACATGGTTAGGACCATTGACTATTGACTCATCGCTTTATGGTCAAGAAGCCACATCAAACTTTACTTTTATCAATATCAATTTTGATATTAAATTTATGTCAGCTTCCAGTAGGTTTTGAGTCAAGTCTTATTTTTTAAAAATTATTTTGATAAAACAAAAAAAAATTTATTTTTATTTTATTAAAATTATTTTGAGTCAAGTCGATTGATTTATGCTGAATGATTTATTAATGCATTCACAATTTTATTTATTTTAATATTTGCAACAGATTGATAGAATATCTAATTACTTCATGTTCATATTTACCTATTATTTAGAGGAGATGGGTTAAATTTTTATACTTTGGCAAACAGAAAATGAAGAAATTAAGATAGTATTTGGTTTCAAAAAATAAAATTATTTTTTTTATTTTTATAAAAGTAAAAAATATGAATGAAAATATATTTAATAATTAAAAATAAAAATAAAAAATATATAATAAATAAATAAATAATTAAATTTTTTATATATATCTCGAAGACAGTCAAGACAAAACACTTCAAATTTAATTTCAATTTGACACAAATTGTTTAAAAATATAAAATTTTATCCAATTTCTATTAAAAAGAACACATCGATTAAATTGTGACGAATCAAAATTCATTATATATAGGTTGTTTTTTCATCCATACATCTATTAACTTTTTTTTATAAAATTTATCTAATAAATAAAATTATTAAAAAAAGGTCAAATGAAATGGTATGTGAATTTATTAAATTAAAGTATTAAATAAGTTTTTTAATAAAATAATTATATAATTAAATAAATAAAAATATATATTTTTATATATACCAAGGTTGAAACATGAGACTCAAAACTTTACTTTGATCCGAGCTTGATTTAAAAAAAATTAATTCAATTATCTCGAATTAAAAGAAAACATACAAATTGGATTGGTATTAATTGAAACCCATTTAATACGAGTTATTTTGTCACTTCTATCTCAATTAACTTTTTTTATTATAAAACTTATTTAATAAAGAGTAAAAAAAAAATTAAAATAAGCAAAAGCTTTAAAATTAAAGAAAATGATAAAAACAAAAAACTCAAGATGGGATTAAACACCTTAAATTTATCTTCAACCCAACTTTACTTTAAAAAAAAAAAACCTTAATTTAATTTTGATTTTTTTAAAAATACCCCTATATTGAATTAATGTGAATCAAAACCAATCGAATACGATTTATTTACTATCTTATTTCTATTGACTTTTTTACAATATTTATCTAATAAATAATAAAGTTAAAACAACTAAATATAAATAAATAAATAAAAATAAAAAATAAAAGAAATATGAAGTGACGTGTGGATATCTTATGATTTTTTATCTTTTACAAAATTAATATTATATATATTAAATTTTTTCACGTCTTCAAATTATATAGGCTAAAATTTTTTAAAAAAATACTTATATTTTTTTGAAATTCTCAAACAAACCTTATTCTTCTATTGTACCCTTATAAAATTGCATGTTCTTATGATTAAAAAAAATTTATTTGATTCTTTTACCCCCTTATAGTTTGGAAAGCTTTTATTATTTTCGTAATTTGTATTATGATAAATAAATCTATATAAATTGGAGTAAATTTTTTTTATCACCTTCTAAAATATTTTTTTTTTTGGTATTGAACCTTACAAAAATAGTGTTTTTTAGTACTTGAAACATGCTATTATTACTATGCCCTAAATAGATTACACAAAAACAAAAAAAAGGGTAGTAATAATTTGCTTTGGCCTCTCAAAACCAAAATATTGTTTTAAGTTTCCCATGCATACATCAATAGATGAGAAACCTATATAAATGTTTAAGGTATCACATATGTTGGAAAGAAATATGACGTGGGGTAATGGGTGTTAGGAATAGTGACTCAAATCTCATACGATATTTATTTGAGATTTATTATATATTACTTAATGGATAATAAAACTTGCAAGATGAAAATTCTAAGGGAAAAAAGATTTTTGATAGGAAAGTTTGTATGCTTATAAATAAATAAAGTCTCTACAAGGTTAAATATGAAAAAAAGATATAAAAAATTTGTAGAATTTTTTTATGATAGACATTCTATAAGACTACTGAAGATTTATATCTTATGAATGTGTATGTTTGAATGTTTGTGAGTGGACTAAAGAATACTAAGAGGGTTCACATAAGTATGGTACATTGGTGCACATAAGTATATGTTTTTTGAGTTAAGAATATTTCATAAGACTAGAGAATATTGAGAGGGCCTATGGGTATTGATTGTGAGTGGTTAAGAGAGTCTATGGGTATTGATTATGAGTAATTGATTTGATTGTATGTTTGTAATTTTATATAATTAGTGAATTTTTTTTTTGTTTGTGGATGTAGTTATTTGATTTTACTTTCGCTGACTTGAATGGCTTGATTGATTGGGGTTATTTAGCCTACAAGTGATATCAGAATTATCATAATCCTAATAAGTGATATCAAAGCTGAATATTCAAGATATGGGAAGAGGTAAACCCAAAGGAGCTTGATTCAAGAGAAGAGATTGGGTATGTGTTTTGAAGATTGAGGGTTGACGAGCAATTTGCTTAAAACGTGAAGATCCATAAAAAAAGATGATTGTTATAAGACTTCTATTATAGGTGTAGACATCCCATTTTGTTCGAAGTTTAAAATTTATTTTATTTTATTTATTATTTATTTTTCAATAAAAAAATGGTAGACTTAGTTGAAAAAGGATTGCTTGGTTAGATAAAAAGTTTTTTAAACAATGAAATTTAGTCCTAATTTAACTATTAGATAGACTTTATCAAGAGTTTAAAATAAGTTAAAGCACTATTTGGACTGAAATTCTCACTATAAATAGACATGTTTATCATCAGTGAAAGACATACAAGAAATCAACAAAGATCAAAGAGAGCAAAACAATAAAAGAAAGCTTAGGGACCTAGCGGTGCTATTAGGGGCATCAAAGTATTGCTATATTAGAGGTTTTGATGTTACAAGCAATGTTGCAGTTGGGAGGTTATTCGGGATATCTCTTTGTGGAACACATCCCCATGTTTTTACTAGCTCATTTATGAGCCCTGACGAGGTCCTAGAAAGATCCATGTGTAGCTTTGATAGTTCAAGCACTTGTAAAGACTTTGTAAGTCTTGTTCAATTAATGTTAAGTAAAATACAACCAAGTTGAGCCATGCGTTGTAGCTACTATTGAGCCGTGATGCTAGCCAAGTCGAGCTGATTTTTTTTTTTGTATTTTCTTTTCATTTTATTTATTTAGTTTTTTCTCAATTTATTTATTTATTTGTCTTTTTTTGTTGCATGATTGGATTTTAGGAAAAGTTAAAAGAAATCATAAAATAAGAAAAATGAAACATTAATAATTTTTTGAAAATAAATAATAACTATCCAATGATGAAATTTTTAAAAATTTTAAATGGTGAATTTTTATAAAATTTTTAGGTGATAAATTTTTTATAAATTTGTCCCAAAAGTGAAATAATTTGGATAAAGTTTCAATAATAATAATTAATATTTTATTTTTAAATAAAAAAATAAAAAATTTAATAAAATTTTTTGGAATTTCAATAAAAGTAATTGTATTCTTTTCCAAATAAAAAAATTTGGTTGAAAATATTTGACAATTATCCAATGATGAAAATCTTAGAAATTTCAAATGATAAATTTTTTAAGAAATCTTTATGTGAGAAATTTCTTTAAATTTGTCTCAAATTGTGGAAGAATTTAAATGAAACTTAAAAAAAATAATTGTCATATTATTTTTTTTCAAAGATAAAATAAAATTTCTAAATAAACCCAAATGATGAAAAATTTAGAAATCAAAAAGAAAATTTTTAAATTGACCCAAATGGTGAAAGTTTTGAAAATAAAAATAAAAAATAAAAATAAATTTCGATGATGAAATTCTTAGTAATCGTAAATAGTTGATTATCTAATAAAATTTTAATTGATAAGATATTTCTAATTTAGCCCAAATGGTAGAATAATTAGATATATTTTTAATAAAAAATCAAAATAAAAATGATTAAACCTTTTTTCAATGACAAAGCATCTTCAAGAAAATAAATGGGGTTCTTAAATACTCTTGAAGTGAATAAGTATTTTAAGAATTTTTTCAGATTGATGAAGAAATCTTAGAAATTATTTTCAATATTTAAACATTAAAATAAAAATCATTAGAACCAAGATACTTATTAAGATAATTAAAAATTAAATGGTACTATCTTAGGATGAGTGTTGTAGGGGTGCTATAATATTCTTCACATGTAATCAAACTCTTGAACTTAGTTATATTTAGAAGATCAGAATCTATTATTTAAGGACCTTTAGTCAAGTTTAGAAGCTCCTTAAAATGATAGATTCATTATATGACCAATCACACCTAGACAAAAGATTAGTGGTGACTCTTCTTGTTAAGTCTAACTATAGATTTATGAATCTATATGTTATGATAATAGGTGGAACTAAGCATGTCGAGCATAAAAATTGATAATTTGATAAAATTTGAGTAAAGGTAGAGATTGTTAGGGATAGTTACTCAAATCCCATAAGAGATTTATTTGAGATTGATTAGATATTACTTAGTGGATAATAGAACTTGTAAAAAAAAAATTCTAAGAGAAAAATAATTCTTGATAGGCAAGTTTGTATGCTTATAAATAAGTAAAATCTCTACAGGCTTAAATATGAGAAAAATATATAACAGAGTTATAGAATTTTATGAGATAAATATCTCATATGACTACTAGAGATTTATGTTTTATAGATGTGTGTGTTTGAATATTTGTAAATGGACTATAAGAGATTGAGATGGTTCACAAGGTATAATACATGGGTGCACATAGGTATATGTTTATTTAGGTTGAGAATACTCCATAGGATAGAGAAGATTAAGAGGGTTTATGGGTATTGATTATGAGTGGTTAAGAGGGTCTACAGGTATTGATTGTGAGTGATTAATTTGATTATATATTTGTAATTCTTTACAACTAATAGATCTTTTTTATTATTCGTTGATGTAAGTCGATTGAATCGAACTATGTTAAATTATTATATTTTATGTGATTGATTAATTATTTATTTTACTTTCGCTAACTTGAATGGCTTGACTGATTGGGGCTATTTAGCCTAAATAGTAGTATCAAAACTATCGTGATCTCCTAACAACGGTATTAAAGCTATCGTGATCCCAACAATGTGGTGAGTTGATGATGTTTAGCATGTTTGGGGTGAAGAAAGAGCACAAAGGCCAAAAAGTAATGAGTATTGTCGAATAGTTTTTTTCTACACTATAATAGTATAAAACTTTATTCCCTAATAAAGGTATTTTTAATTTTATTTATTTAAATAAGATATTTAATGACACATCATCATTTTATTTTTCTCATACCTTCATTATCATAGTTTTTCATTTTTCATACATCAAAAATAAAAAAAAAACTTTAAAATTCTTATTTTTTTAACTGTGTTAATTCAATGCTTAAAAACAAATCTATTTTCTATTTAGAAAATAAATTGAAAGTTCTTAAATCACATTTGGTGTATAAAATGATTGATAAGATAAAATGATAATTATATTATATTATATTTAGTTTGTATCTAAAAAAAATGGATAGAATTATAAATATGATTAATAATTCTCTTTGTATAAGAGGATTCAATTATTTTTAAGTGAAAAAGATTATTTTTAATTAATGAAATTCAATTTATATGTTTTATTATATCTTTAAAAATTATATCAATAATTTAAATTATATAAATTTTGAGGAAGGATAATTTTAACCATTTAATAAATTATCTTATTCTAATTTTTGTACACACCAAATATAAAATAAGATGATATTATTTAATCTAATCCTATTTATAATATTATCATATCTTATCTTATCATAATACTGTGTTTGAAATACATCCTTAACCTATTATTTTTATTTATTTATTTATTTATTTTGCATAGGCTGTCTCAAATAAAAAGAAGCTCTGCAAACTTTTATTGTTTTGAAAACTTTTTTAGATTGCATTTTAAAGTTGAAAAATAAAAAAAAAAGTTAATTAAAGCTAAAATATGGGTGGAGCTTTAATGATGGATTTCATTTTGGTTGGGATTAGAGGTGGTTTTTTAGCTAACCCAAAGGAGCGAAAGCCCTTCTAAGATTTTGAAAATTTTCCTTTACATACATATATTTATATATTATATATATTAAATAAATTTAAATTGATCTCCCAAATTAAATGATTAAAATATATTAAAGTTTATCTTTTTATTTTACCCACCAATCATTATTCACAAACATTTAATGTTAATTGACTTGTCCCAAATATTAAGTTACAATATTGTGAATTTAGAAAAACTTAATTTAACCTTTTTAATTCTAATTTACACTTTCAATTAAGTAAAAAAAAATAAATTTAGACTTTTTTTTTCTTTGACCTAGTTATTGTAACTTCTTTTTTATTCTAAAAATAATTTTTGTTTGCTGTTTAACTTTTTTGCCTTTTAAAAGCATATATAATAAAATTGTTAAAGGTTAGTTTATTAGTTTATTTTTATTTTTATATTATCTATTTGTGTTTGTTTTTTAGTTCTATATGATAACTTTTTTTCTTGATACTTTGTTAATGCTCTATACATAACAATGATTGACTTCATAATTTTTTTAAAAATAACTTGATAGATTTTACTACAACTAGAGGTTAGACAACAACCAATATAACTTGATATTAAGTCTTTTTTTAAAAAATAATGACTTGATAAGATTTGATTTTTGGTCGAACAAAAACAATTTTGGATAGACAAATGAAAAGGTTTTTTACTTGATTTATGGTAGAATTAGATTTTCAATTGTGGGTGATCACATAAATTTCCAGCTAAGCTAGATTAACTTTTAAAATGAAAGATCATTAGGTTATATCATATTTGATAAAAAAATAATATTAATAATTAATTTATTTGTATAAAGTTTTTAATTTTAATTTATCAAAATGAATTAATAAGAAAGTTTTGTTTATATAACTTGGTTGTTAACATTGAAAGATAAATGACTAGAATATTTACTTCAGATTCAATTTTTGAAAATATTATTTCTTTAAAAGAATATCACTCATAATTTTATATAAAATTATTTATTTGATATGTGTTATTTTCTTATACTTTTATTTAAAATTTGATAAAATTTATGATTTTATAAGTTTGTAATTTTTTATTAATATATTATTTGCATATATATATATCTTGTATTAATAAAATAACATAGAAATATATATCATATTAGATTGTTAATGGACCCCTCAAAATTAAATATGAAAGTCAACCACTGGTTGAGACCCTGACATGGGACGTCACTTGTAAAGCAATGTATGTGATTACCAATGATCAAGCTCCTCTGTTCATGTTCACTAGATCTGTAAGGATAGTATTTGTTGGCATGATGTGGCATTACATTCACTTAGTCTCAGGTTCAATTTAGGCTCCTTTACGTTTGGATATATATAAATAGAAAAAAAAAATAATACATGTATTATTTGTTTAAATACTTAAAATTAATAAAAAAAATAAAATTTAACAATAATTATTTAGATAAATAAAAAAAGATAAGAAAATAATTCATTATAATATATATTTTTTAATTATAACTTTTTTTTATAAAATAACCTATAATATATAAATATATCTTTATATTACTTAACTTGTATAAATATTTTTTTTTAAAAAATTAAACATATTTAATACGATAAAATATATTAATTAATTATTATTTTACTCTTAATTTTATATTAATTTAATTTTTTAATTTATTTTTATAATAATTTAACTTATTTTATTGTTAAAACTTGAAAAATTATAAAATATTTACAAACTATGAAGTTATATAAAATACTTATACAAAAAAAATTCTTTTTGTAAGAAGTGTGAGTTACATAACTAAATCAATATCATAATAAAAATATAAATATAATAATCTTTTTATAAAAATAAATTATTTTTAAAATTTTTCCTTAGCTTTTTCCCCAAAATTGAATATTAAAGTAATGAACATTACAAAAAAATCAAAGTTTATTGAGTTTTTACTTCTTTCCTTTCTTTTGAATTAAAAATTTATCCACCGTTATTTTTTTTTCTTTCCCTTTGATCCAAGCATAATGTTAATTAGGAATGATAATGAATAGTATATAAATAGATATTTGTCATTATTTAAGTTGTTTATATCGGATTCGAATAATTATAAATAAATAATTAATAGATATAAATAAAAAATGTATTATCTGTGATGAATTTGAAACGAATACAAATAATATTTTTTAAATATCTAATATCTTATTTGTTTAAGTTTTAATAAATAATAATAGATATCTGAATCTATTAATGTTACATATATAAAATATATAAAATTTTATACTTATAAAAAATTTCGAATCTTAAAAAATAATTTTTATTTATTATTAATTAAAAGTGAAGTTGAATTTTAAATTAAATTTTTATTTATATTATATTTAAAAAAATTTAAGTAAATGAATACTTTAGCAACTTCGAATATTTAAACAGTTTTTTATTTAAATAGTAATATTAAATTAAATAAATATTTAATTGAATTTAAATATTATAAATATTAAATAAATTTAGATATAAATATTTAAAAATAATTAATATTCACTCCGATATCATTTTTAGTCTGGATAGATTTCATACAGTTCTTTCAAGTTGGAAACAGAGTTGGAATGTGGTAGAAGTTTCCATGGTTTAATTGCTTAGTTTGGTTACTTTAATTGCCCTGCCAACAAGAAACAAAGCATTTTTGCAAGCACGACAGTTAGAATTCTCAAGGCTTTAGAGTTGCGTTGAGTTGGCATTATTACAGATTTTTCAGAAAAAACATTGGAGAAATTGATTTAATGATGTCAGTGTATGGAGTGATGAAAAACGACGAACAGTGCAGAGATGAAAAAAAAAATGATGACATGACAAAAGACTTTGACGAAAGTGAAAGCACTTGCAAAAGTTCTTTATTAGACCGAAGAAAGTATGGCCAAAGAGTTTCACGCACCTTTGTGAAACACGCACTCAGACCAATTCATTGATATCTTAATAATCAATGAAACACTTTCATGGCCACAATCCAGAATGGAACGACGACTTTTTTCTTGGACGAGGATAAAATAAAAATTTTAGTCCCTAATAAAAGTAATTTTAATCTTATTTATTTAAATAGAATATTTTATGCCACATTAGACTTGTTTTCCATCCCAACGGCGGTGTCTCGCACTCCTAATAAAGAAAACTTATCTTAAAAAAACTCTCAAAGAAGATGTGATTGCTTAATTTTCATCTTCATGAAAGTTTTATTCATGTAACCCAGACTAATTGTGTCACCTCTCATATCCTAAATCTATTATATGATTTCATAATTATATAAAACTTGGCTTTTTTTGGAGAGACTAAGTATGAGTCTCTTGGTCATAAAAAAAAAGTATGAGTTTGTTGGAATGTTCTCTGTCAAACAAGAACTGCTGTTAGTAGTATGCCTCTTTCAAACCAAGTTTTTGCATAAGACTGTCGACTTTCAATACCTGCTGTGGATGAGGGTTCTACTATAGCTATATTCCCTCACTCCTCTCCTCTTGGCTCCAAGAATGGACAATGGCAAAGCTTTTGTGCAGACACAAGAACGTTTTCAGTTTGGGGCTAAATTTCATTATCAATTTTATAAAAGTTGTGAGCCCTCTCAGATAGATTTCTTAGTAGACAATCTCTCTCTGAGCAAACCATCACTATGACGTTTTCAGATATGAGGCAACCGAGCTACCAATCTCAAGGAATGCAAGTTGACTGGCTGCTTAACAGGAGCAAGAGGGGCATCTGGTCTTTGTATTGATCATGGGGAGAACAAAGTTGCAAAAACCAAGGTGTAACAAAGGTGTTCAGAGTCGTACGGCCTGCGCCCGTGGTGGAGAGAGGAGGTGCCATCACTTGGGTTGCACTAAAAGTGCCGAGGGGAAGACCTATTTTTGCATAGCATAAAATGGTGCTTAGTCTTTCCAGGATTCTTTGCTCTCGCACAAATGTTACAGAAAAGCTAATGTTAGTAATGCAATTAATCTACTCGTAAATTTTGTCCAACCCTAGATCAAATTTGAACCGCAATCTAGTTAACTCCATTTCAACATACACATTTACTAATTGAATTCCATTCTTTGTTTTCAATATGAGTGGCCTTTACTCTCTTCCCTCCACTCGGTCTCCGGATAAAAAATATAAGCTGTAAAGAAAATTGAAATACAAACCAACTTCGGTTCAAATGAACAAAATTCTTCTACTACGAACAAAATGGGAAGTTCTACTTGAAATCCTTCTGAATGATTGAAATCAGAAATCATCTGAGTCTTTAAGCACTTGTGTCTTGCCGGCAAAGCTTAAAGATGAGTATAGGTGAATAAACTCCAGTTTCCTGTTACTTGGCTTTATATCGTTCCACCAGATTATTCAGGATGGAGCTTGGTTTGGATTGCTTGCACGAATAATATTTTACTAAAGATGGAAATCAATCGAAGTGGGACATTATCTTTGGGACTTTGTTTGTTTAAGAAGATGGGAAAAGAACAATAATGACGATGTGGCATTAAGTATCTCGTTTATGTAAATAAGATTATAAATAGCTTTATTAGGGAATAAGATTTTATTTAATATTAGTGCAGAAAAAAACTCATGGACTGACCTTGCTACTAAGTTTAATTTAACCCTTCGCTCCTAATTAATTTTTCGAGCACTTTCTTGGGCACTATTTTGTTTAATCAATGAACGCTTAAATGACCGATATTTCTTTCAGGAGGATGATCCTACTACAGACTTAGTCGTTCCACTTCATTCAATTAGATACCAGTACTTTGATCGGAACCGATTAATTGGCATCCGTGCCAGATTGCCTTATCATGGGAAAAAATTTAGGATGCCTTCACAATTTTGTGGGTTAGGCAAGTGAAATGAAAACAAACTTGATCATGTATATATTGCAACTTCAGGGCTACTTGCATTCCTGCCAGTTTAAACTTCAGAGAGATGGTGCGTGTGTGTGAGAGAGATCACGATAGCAGGCATATTGTTACATGGTTCCTTTTGCATAATGTGTATATGATTGTCACAAAAGAAGGAACGCATTAAAACTGAAAACTGAATGCGCTCGATGTCCATTGCTGAAGATTGTATTACTATAAGAAATCTATGATAAAGCAAGTCATCTGTCATATAACATGACATGATCAGATGACGTTGCCCTGCAACATGAGGCATGCCTCGTTATTACAGAGCATCTCTATAAATTATAACCCCCCCCCCCCCCCCCAATCCCTTCCTCTTGTTTGCTGCTTAGAAACTAAACAATGCCTACCAAGGCACAAAAAATGCCAGTTCCACTAAAAAATGATGGTCCTTGCTATTCAACTTATCATTTCAAGTGGAGAACAAATAAAGACTATAGCATATAGATCATTCATCACTCACATTCCGCCTAGCAGGAGATAATGGATGGATACAGCCACTAAATAGTAGACAGGGATTCAAAAAACGGGTTGATAGCGGAATAGCGGCCGTAAAATTACGATAGCGCTGCCTTCCGCCACCGTTAATGTATAGAAAACGGTTGAAAAATTCATTCCCATCAAAAACGGAGAATAACGGCCGCAAAATAACGGCGTAACGGGCAATAGCGGCAATAACGGACCGTTATTGTCGCTATTCCGTTTTTCTACTCACGGATCTAATAGTTTTAACAAAAAAACAAAATTTTATGCCTGCAAAATAAAACAACAAACCTGCAAAAGTAAAAATAAAAGCCAAATCAAAAAATAAAGCTCACAATCTCAGATCTTTATCATCAAAAAAAATTGTAAAACGAGCTAGAAAACAGAGTTTCAAGTTTCAACCATTCAAACGGCATTTTCGGCATTCAAATTCAAATCAACCTCAAGTTTTCGATCAACATTCAAGAATCAAGATCAAACAAGGTAAGAAAAGAAAGTTAAATTACCTTCTTTTTTTTTGTAAAATTTTTGTAAAATGATTGATTTGTTGTGTCTTGTGAGAGTTTGAAAGATGAACGAGATCTGTAGATACTAGATAAGTTAGCAAGTGATAGTGATAAAGGGATGTGAGAAAAAATGAGAGACGAAAAAAAAATTTTTTTTTTCTGGAAAGCCAGAGAAAGTAAAGACGAAGAAGATGATGAACAGTAAAATGAAATGTTTCTAGAATGGTCTCGGCTCGGGTTGTTAGAAAGAGTCAAACAGATTAATATATTTAGGCACGTGGAGAGATTGGAGGGGGGGGTGGGAGGATTGGGTGTGGTGGGGCGTTGGGGGGTAAGGTGGGGAGGGATTGGGTGTGGTGGGATGTTGGGAGGGAAGGTGGAGAGGGATTGATGGGGTGAGGAGGGATTGAGTGTGGTAGGGTGTATGGAAGGTGGGATTGAATTTTTTTATTTAATTTTGTAATTAATTTTTGAAAATTTTTTAGATAAAATTTAATTAGTGGTTTTAAAAATTTATAATTAATATAATATATAGATATTTTAAATGAAAATTTTGATAAATTTTTTTGTATAAGTTAGATGAAAAATAATTAAAATTAAATATTATGTTTTGATTGTGTTATATATTAATTTATAATTTTGCATATGAATTTTAATTTTTTTTGTTGTTTTGATATTTATATTATTGTCAATTCTTTTGATATTATATTAATTCTTGTTATTTTTGTGTAATTATTGAAGATTGTGTTTATTATATAATTATTAAAAGTTGTTTGTGATAAAAAAAATTTTATATCAATTATTGTATCAAAAAAATTAAGTTACTTAACAAATTTAGCATTTTATGATCTATTATTCTTATTAAGATTAAAAACTAAAAAATAAAAAATATAGGTTTGAAAATTTTATTAAAATATAAGTTTGAAAACTTTTAATTTTTGAAATTTTTTTTAGATAAAATCTAATTAGAGGGATTGAAGATTTATAATTAAAAAAAATAAAAGATTAATAATTTAATATGATATACATAGAGATTGTAGATGAAAATTATTGATAAATTTTTTATATAAGTTAGACAAAAATTAATTAAAATTAAATATTATATTTTGATTGTGTTAGATATTAATTTATAATTTTGTATATGAAATTTAATAATTTTTTTTGTTGTTTTGATATTTATATCGTTGTCAATTCTTTTAATATTAGATTAATTCTTATTATTTTTGTGTAATTATTGAAGATTATATTTATTATATAATTATTTGAAGTTATTTGTGATAAAAAAATTAATATCAATTAATGCATCTAAAAGATTAAGTTATTTAATAATATTCTTAAGATTAAAAACTAAAAATTAAAAAATTTAGCCTAAAATCAATTTTTAATGATGTAATAAGTAATATTAATATTTCTAAATATAAGTTTATTTTGTTTTTACACAAAATAGTAAGTATGCCACCACGTGAAGAGTTCCCGAGTAAAGGAGTAGATGGCGCGCCAAGTGATGATATAGGTTGGCATTTTGGAACACCTGTGCCAAATACAAGAGGAAATGTTTCATGTAAACTTTGTGGTAAAGTTGTAAAAGGAGGAATAACACGTTTCAAAGAACACATTGCTCATAAAACTGGCAATGTTACACCATGCCCCAACGTTACTGGTATGTTATGTTTTTTTAATTTCTTTGAAAATATTATTGTTAATTTCTTAATAAAAATTATAAAATTACATAAGCATGTGCAACTAATTTTTTTTTTTTTTAAACTATATTATTAATAGGTATAGTAAGAGAAAGCATGATGAAACTCCTTCAAGAAAGTAAATCAAAAAAGGCTGACAACAAAAGAAAAAAAAATGAATTTTTATCACAGTTAAGAGGGGAAGATGATTATGAAGGATTTATTGATGAAGACATTGCTACTAGACAAGCCGTGCGAGATAGTATCCAATCACAACATGAGTGGCACAGAAGACAAGAATTCAGACAAAGAACTAATGGTTGGAGTAACATATATGAAGAAGGACGAAGCTCTCATGGTTCAGTTGCTGAATATTTTGAAGAAAGAACAAGAACTCTAAATGAGTCTGAATTTTCATTAAGGGGAGCTGTTCCTGAATTGGTTAGAAGTAAAAGTTCAAGACAACCAAAAGTAAGTGATTCATTTCTAAAGACATTAAGAAGAAAAATGGATGAATCAGTATCAAAATTTTTGATATATGATCGACTTCCTTTTCAATTAGCAAATTCCCCATGGTTGCATAATTTGATTTCTGTGGCAGCAGAAATTGGCCAACATGTAAGACTTCCAACACCTTATGAGGTCTCAGATGTGTATTTAGAGTCTGAGTATCAACAAGTTCATGAATGGGTTAATGGATTAAAAGCTTATTGGAATGAATTGGGTGTCACTTTGATGTGTGATGGTTGGACCAATAGTTTGAATCAAATGCATATCATTAATTTTCTTGTTTATTGTAGTAAATGGACTATTTTTTGAAAATCTATAGATGTCTCAAGTGTTCGTAGTAGAAATACAAACTTTTACTATAGATTATTAGATGAAGTTGTGGAAGAAATTGGAGAAAAATACATTGTTCAAATAGTCACTGATAATGAGGCAGCACTTAAGGCCGCAGGAAAAAGACTAATGGAGAAGAGAAAATATTTGTATTGGACAGCATGTTCAGCTCATTGTTTGGACTTGTGCCTTGAAGATATTGGGAGGAAAAAAATGTGGCAAAGGTTTTGGATGATGCAAAGAAAGTGACTTGTTTTTTATACAATCACATTTGGACTGTTAATTTGATGAAGAAATATACACAAGGGAAGCAAATACTTCGTCCTGCTCTTACCCGATTTGCCACTCATTTCATACAATTAGAAGAAATAATAAGGCAAAAGCAAAGTTTGAGAGAGATGTTCAATTCAAAGGTTAGTACTTAGTAATTAGTACAATTATTTAAATCTAGCATCTTTTTATAATATTATTGTTTTAAAATATTAATTTAAAATATATTACTCTAAAAATTTATTGATGAATATATAGGAATTTAAAGATTCAAAATGGGGACAACAAAAATCAGGACCTGCTTATGAAGTCAAAAAAATCATTTTGGGAAAAGATTTTTGGAAAAAAGCAGGTGATATAATAAAAGTTTATGAGCCTTTGGTAAAAGTATTGCGCCTTGTGGATGGTGATGAAAAACCAACAATGGGCTTTATTTACGAGGCTGTGGATAGAGCTAAACAAGCAATTCAACAAACTTGTCGTTATTCTGCTGAATATGAAAAGATTATTGACAATAGATGGAGTTTCATGCACTCTGACTTGCATTCAGCTGGTAAGTAAACCAAGAATATAGATGGTATTTAAAAAATATGTTTATTTTTTATACTTAAATTGCTTATATATTTATTTTTTATTCCTTTTATATAATATTGTTATAAATTATGTTTAGGTTACTATCTAAATCCACAATTTCAATTTGGAGTGGAACATTCTGCAAATGTGTTTAAGGAAACATTAAAAGGTATAAAAGCAGTTATTGAAAGATTAGAACCTTCGATAGATACTCAAATCAGAATGATTAATCATGTTAGTATTTAATACTATTTTATAACTTTAACATTTGTTTTATGTATTAAAAATTAAATTATTTTTTATTTATTCATTTATTATTGTATTTTCAATGATGTAGTTGTTATTATTTCGAGACAAACATGAAACATTTGGTAGTCCACAAGCACAAAGAGCTTGGAAGCAAATGAATCCAGGTAAATAGTAAGTTAAATAATTATAATTTATTTATATTATTTAATTGTATAGCCCATTGAAATTTAATTTAAATAATTTTATACAGCTGAGTGGTGGATGATATATGACACTTGTGTTCCTGAATTACAAAAACTAGCAATCAAAGTGCTTAGTCAAACAACATCTGCATCAAATTGTGAACGTAATTGGAGCACATTTAGCTATATTCACACCAAAGCAAGAAACAGATTGAAGTTTGCAAGACTCCAGAAACTTGTATATACCTATTATAACATGAGGTTGAGGATGAGACATCAAAAAAGAATGAGCATTGATGAAATAAATAATAGTTTTAATCCTATTAGCCTTGACCATATTTTTGAAGATGATGATCCACTAACAGAATGGCTGCAAGAGAAAGAAAATCCTCTATTAGGTGGTCAAAACTCTGATTGGTTACCTGCAGATAATTCTGATAATGAAATGAATGTTGAACGATCACGTCAATCTCAAGAAAGGAATGTATCTCATTCAAGTTCAAGTCCAACACCAAGTTAGAGTGATGATGGTGGTGGTTTAAGTCCAGATGATGATGGTGATGGAGATGGTGATGGTGATGGTGCGAATTTTGATGATAATATGGATGCGAATCGACCTTACAGCCCACTTGGAGGAGAATTTGGGCTTGCTGCTACTGGTGAACTTTTTATTAATATGGCAGAATACGGAAGAAATCCATTTGCTGAATCTAGTGAGGGTCAAAGTGCACGTACAGCTCGATCAAAAGGAAAAGCAAAGAAGCACCACTATGAAATTTCTAGAGGTTCTTCATCTTCAGGTGAGAGACCAAATTCTAGTAACTTTGAGTATAGTGAATCATCTGCTAGTACTCAAAGACATTACTATCCACCAGAACAACATAATTTTCAACCTCCTCATGGTTATCCACCTCCATATGGTTATTATCCACCTCAAATGTATCATCCACCTCCTCAAATATATCCTCCATTTCAAATGTATCAGTTACCACAAATGTACCCTCCACCACAAATGTATCATCCTCAAATATATCCTCCACCTCAAATGTATCAAGAACAAAGATCTCAGGGATGGAGATGAAGTCAACTTGGCTCTCAAAGTGAAGATAGAGAATTTGATCCTCCTCGTCATTCTACCATGTGATAAATTTGAAATATGTATCAATAATTGTAGTTGATGGAATTTAAAATTATTATATTTTTAAGTTTGTAATTTTATTAAATTAAATGCTTGGTATTTAACATATTATGTTTTATTAATATTTGATTTGTCTAGAATTAATATTGAATATGAACTTAGCCAAAAAAAATTTTATGGATAAATCAAATATGAATGCTTTTTATAATCTAAATAAAATTGTGAATAATTTTTTTAGAAAATAAAAAACATAAAGTGTCATAAACTATTTTTAAAATCATTGAATAAGAGTTTTTATAATTATAATTATTACATTTTATAATAAATTGTGCAAAAAAAAAAAAATTTCACGACCGTGATGACCGCAGTGACCGCAATTATCTCCGTTATATCCGAAAATGCGACAAATGCTACGCAACCGAAAACGTGACCGCGACCGCTATTTAAATCCCTGAGTAGAGTTGCAACTTCGCAGAATGGGGGATAAATAGTCTTAAAGCGGGAAGGTTACAGGCTAGGCATATGAAGCCTTGTTCTCTTTCTCATAGTGGGAAAGGGGGAATGTTAACTTGTGACCTTTCAGGTTTCGCTAGCATTAACTCTATTATCTTGGCCTGAATCAAATCATATCGAAGAAAAAGAAACAAATGCAACTTCCATATATACACACTACTCCATCAAATCAGGTATGAATAAAGAAGACGACTCTCTAAAATCTGAACTACACCAGCGTTTAAAGCCTAAATGCAAAAGCGATACTGCGGTTTGACAATTTTTCAACAAAGGCTTCAGCAGTATGGCATCCAGGCCATTTACTTCCAATTTTATAATAACAGGTATCATCAAATGACTCAAGCTAAAACAACTTAATGGTGAATTGCTTGCACCACAGCTGAGATGTGAAAAGCAAGTGTAGCAGCAAAAATATAAGGTTGCAAATTAGCTAATCTCGAGAGACTGTAAATGGCAGCACATAAAAACAATAAGCTATCAAAATCAAGTCGACCAAACTGAATTTTTTATAGACTGCAACAAACGATAACACCACACAATTTTCAGTTGCCATAATATTGAATACGGATCGGCAATGGACTATTACTAGAAATTTAACATAACAGTTTACCAGGTTTAAGAATTTAGGGTCACGTTATTGAGTCTCTCCAAAGCCAGAATCAGAGCTTGGGTTCCCAAATTTCCTTCCCCATGAGCCTTAAGGGACAAATAAAGCTGCTGAGCCAAAGCCAAACCGGGCAAAGCAAGTCCCATGTTCTGACACTCCTTTAAACAAATCCCTAAATCCTTAACAAAATGGTTCACGAAAAAACCCGGTTCGAAATCCCTCTTCAAAACCCTGCTCCCGTACAAATCCAACGACTTTGAGCCAGCTGCCCCCGTCGATATCGCATCTAAGAACGATGCGACATTGAGCCCTGCTTTATGGGCGTAAATGATTCCTTCTACTAATCCCACCATCCCTGATGCTATCGTGATTTGATTTGCTAATTTCGCGAATTGACCTTTCCCGCTGGGACCCATGTAATTAACTTTGCCTAAGAGGGTAAAGAGGGGATTTAAGCGGTGGACGATGGCTTCATCTCCACCGGCGAATATCGCGAGAGTCCCGTTCTTGGCGCCGCGGTCGCCTCCGGAGACGGGGGCGTCGATTGAGGAGCAGTTCTTGGAGGAGGCGGCGGCGGAAATTTCGACGGCGAGGGAAGGTTCCGATGTTGTCATGTCAACGAGTATGCCGCTGGGACGGAGGCCAGAGAGGGCTCCATCAGTGGGATCGAGGAGGACTTGGCGGACGTCCGAAGGATAGCCAACGATGGAGAAAACAACGTCGGACTGGGCAGCGAGATCGTGGGGGGTCTGGGCTAGGCGAGCGCCCATGTCGACGAGGGGTTGGGCCTTGGAGAGGGTTCGGTTGAAGACCGTGAGACTGTAGCCGGCGTTGATTAAATGAGCACACATAGATCTGCCCATTACGCCAGTTCCAATCCAGCCCACCCGGGTGTTGGATGGGCTGATGCGGTCAGCAGCGGCGGATGTGGCCATGGAGCGGAGGAAGACGATAAGGTGAGGAGGAGAGGGAGTTTGAGAGTGGGGATGGTAGCGAGAGAGTGAGCGGAGTATGAACGGCAGTGATCTCATTTTACTTTTATGTGAATTATCTTTTTATTAGTGATTTTCGATTGTGTGGGATATGGTAATTTACTGACGTCAAAGAGTGGATATTTCTTGGTTGAAAGGAAAAAGATACTCTGTATTGGCAAAAACGACACTATCGTTCGGCATTTAAGAAGGATATTTCAGTCACTTCAGAAACAGAAAAAAGCAGGGCGTTTTGCATTGGCGGCGTCGTTTTATGCTTCCGCAGCCTATGAAACCTAAAATGATCATTTGCCTTCAGATAAAAGAGAACCAGAGCTGGAAAACCGTTAAAGAAAGCTTGTCTAGCCATTGACGGGGATTAGATAAGGTTATTGATTTACTCGTCCAAGGCCTCTGCTCTTAATCCAGGTAGAGTATTCTATCACTGAACTGCTGTTTCAATTTCCAAACTCATCTCTTTATTTATAAAGTGAGTGGTAGTTCTTGTAATTCTATGTAAGACTGCGCACAATGAACTCTAACCTGACAAAGAGCCAAGTTTTTCCTATTGTTATTAGATTTTCTTCACAAACCAAATGTATCCAACAGTTTCATACCTCAAAAACCCAATCTTTACCAATTGGGTCTTGTCCAAAACCCTCACTAAACCCTTCCTTAATTTGTACCACCCATAAAGCTCTCCACTTTCACCATAAGTCCTTAACAATTAGCAGTGTGGAAAAACCCAGAAGTATTTTAAGTGGGTTTAGGATGAGAAGTGCTATACAGTGTTGTTTTTTGCTAAGAGCTAGAAGCTCATGGAGTTTGCATTCGAAAAGAGTTGGTGAAGAAAGGGATTTAACTAGAGCAGAAAAATCTTTACCTTGGTTATCCTCAGAGAAAGTGAATGAAAAGAAAGGGTCACATAAAGTGGAAATTGAGAAGACTAATGGTCGTTCTTCTTGGGAGGAATCGTTGGATAGATTGAAGAAAGAGAATAATCGTTCCTCCTGGGAGGAAATACCAAAAAGGTCGGAGGTGACAGTAGGAAAAACTGGACAGTCCTCGTGGGAGGAATCTGGTGAATCCTTTTTGGGAAAAAAAGGTGCTCAGTCACTGGATATTAAAGAGAGTAGACAAAGGAAGGTAGGCATGATGAGGGATCATCATAATGGTAACCATGGCAGAAGGGATGAAAGCAATGAAGAAAAAGGAGTAAGAGAAGAGGATGAGGTTGTCCATGATCCAAGATGGGATAAGATTAAGAGTAGATTTAGAGGAATGGTGGATGTAGAACTTGGGTCTGAGAAACCAGAGTTTCGAAGATGGAATAAACAGGAAAGTTGGGGTAGAAAAACATGGAAAGAGGCTACTGAATCAACTTTACCTAAGATGGTTGGTGAAGGGGTTTATGGGGTGGGTCCTGTTTTGGCTGCATTGTCAGCTGGAAGAAGAGAGTTCTATGCTTTGTATGTCCAAGAAGGATTAGATTTGAGTAGTAATAATAGGAAAAAGAAAGATAAGAAAGGGTTTGAAAAAGTGTTTAGGATGGCTGAAATACTTGGGTTAAGTGTAAAAGAAGTTTCAAAGCATGATCTCAATATGGTTGTTGATAACCGCCCCCATCAGGGTTTGGTGCTAGATGCTTCTTCATTAGAGATGGTGAAAATAAAGGAATTGGATCCTGTCTCAAATGACGAAGAGAAAGGTTCTCTTTGGGTAGCTTTAGATGAGGTTACTGATCCTCAGAATTTGGGGGCAATAATTAGGTCAGCTTACTTCTTTGGAGCCTCAGGGGTTGTGCTATGTGCAAAAAATTCAGCCCCATTAAGTGGTGTTGTGAGCAAGGCAAGTGCTGGCTCACTTGAACTAATGGAGCTTAGATATTGCAAGAATATGATGCAGTTTTTAGTTTCATCAGCTGAAAATGGTTGGCGGGTTCTTGGGGGTTCTGTTTCTTCTAAAGCTGTTCCCTTGAATGAACTTTTGCCAGGTGTACCAACCATCCTTGTCTTAGGCAGTGAAGGCACTGGCTTGAGGCCTTTAGTAGAGAGATCATGCACTCAGTTAGTTAGGATTCCTGGAAACATTCCTGTGGACATAGCAGCCAGAGAGCTCGATGATGCTGAACCTGCAGAAGTAGATTCTGGGAACTCAGGCGAGGAGTTCCGGTCCTTTTTGGCTGTGGAGAGCTTGAATGTCAGTGTTGCAGCAGGTGTGTTTCTTCACCACTTAATTGGAAAGAGCCATGGTATTAATTCTTCTACAGATGGGAAGCCAACTGATATGCATCAATGATATTCCATGGCTGATGCATTGAGCTTGGTGTCTTGTCATCTTTCAATACTTATTTCTGAAATTTTATCACCATATGTCGGGCTTTCTCTAGAAAATGTAGGCTGACAATTCTGACTTTTATTCTTTTCAGAAGAAAGATATGAGATAAGAGACTTTATATTGGTTTTATGCAGAAAGATTCATTTAGATCAAAATTTATGGATTTGGAATCAAATTTCAATAGTTGATTAGTTAGACTGTTCAATCATTTTGATGGTCATTCTTTAGTTTTCAATATACAGTACAGTAATAATATTAGTTAGTCATATAAGAGTTGGTATAATCTTTTTGTATGCAAGAAGTTTCACAAATTTGCTTGGTTCAACAATTTGTTCTAATTGGTGGAAAACCAAAATATGCGTGAAAATTAGAACCCTTGTATGAATGTGAGATGCTTGACTCTAGAGTATCAGTTTTAAGATGCGAGGCTTGGGCTTTCTCTAAAAACATTTGCTGGATCAGATTTTCTTTGCTTTGTTCAAGTTGCAATTCCTCAAATACTAATGTGTTGCAATGAAGCTAGCAACTTGTTGCTACCTCTTTTCTTTCTTCTTCACAAAAACGGCGGGACATATATCACCATCGTTAGCTTTACAGGCATTGATGTCTAAGAAACTTGCAATCCTGCTTAATATACTTTTGTAACACTTTTTTGTAACACTTTTTTGTAGGTTTTGCATTAGTTATAGGTTTATAATTGCTCTTTGTTCTAAAGAGTTCATGGTATTTGTATCCATGTTGTTCATACTCTTCGTTTTCCCTAATGTACTCGGATTCAACACATATCTAACATCGTAGGTACAATGGTACAGAGATTCGATCCTCCAAATATATAAAAATGGAAAATTGCTTTGGGAACATACTCAAATCTGACACTCATTAAGAGTCCCAAGTAACATAGTATTATTGTTGTGCGGCTCCAAAAAAGGAGATTGCAGCAGCCTCCATGGGTACCTTTTATTTGCTACATCTTCACTCTATCAAATCCCTAGAGAAACCCCTTTGGCCATCACTTTGGAAATTTTCTGGAAAGATTGAATGCATCCTAAGTTAGACAAATGGAAATTACTCTTATCAAAGCGTAACATCCATCCATTTCCATTCGAATAGCTGAAGCAGGAGTTTTTGTTTTTGTTTTTTTTGTTGGAATGGCAATAACCACTATTTTTGGCAAGAGACACAGTTTAAAATTAGGCCCTGGTCGTGGAGGTTGGGTTTCAATTTCAACCTTGCCACTGGGCCGAAGCCTGTTGCTCGAAGCAGGAAGGTCTGCTACTAGATATGCGAAGTTGCTAAGGAGCAAACAAAGTATTGAAAAATTGAAATGCAACAAAGGATAAATCGGATCGTTCATTCATCCATTGAGATATCAATTATCGTACTACAGGATTATTCAATTGTCATCACCTCCGTTATCTGCTGCCGTGATGATGACATTTTCCCACAAATTGGCTTTTTCATTCACAGCCTGAAAATTGAAGAAAACCGTTCTTTTATTGCTACATGTGGTTTCACATGGAAAATTTGAATAAAACACCGCAGAGATCTTTTTCCTGAAGGAACCTACCTAATCCGTTAACTACACTTGGAAAGCAATGACAGATTCCGAAATTTCCTTGGCAATTTAACGGTCACTGTGGGTGTGGTTTTGTAGTCTTTTTCAAACTGCTGAATTGCTTGAAATATGATTTTGAATTGATTCTAGTTCAGATAATATCAGTGGCACAAGGTTTTGATTTCAACCTTTTCTTTACCCACTGGACTCCACAATGGTGGGGCAAAAGGGTTAGTTTCTCCTTTTTGAAGCTTTTTCTCGCAATGGGAAAAGACAATAAAAGAGTAAATGAGTGGAGTTTGAATCAATCAATCCCAAGATCCCAATTCTGGAAGGCACGTGAAAACATGATAGAAATGGGCTTTTGCCCGCTCAACACTTTTTGAGGTCATGTACATAAATTCCAGGACAAGATTGGGTCGGTTTCCTGAATCTCCAAAAGGGTCAGTCTTTTTTGTACTTGTGAATGTCTTTTATGAAATGGAATTCCGTTTAATTAGTCTCCTCAATTGGGATTATTACAAAGATGAATTTGCAGCATTGAAAAATGAAGGTTAAGACTTGGTTGATTGACTGAACAAGGCAAAAGACGTCCCTTTGCTCCAATGGTTTTCCCATGGTCCAGTCAGTATGGACGTTCCCCTTCTGTAATGACTTTCCAGAAACCTCGTTTTCAATAGCTACCTCAGCTTGGTCCCTCTTGTTTCTCAAGCTTTTCTGGGCATACAGTGAACTGATTTGAACTCTTTTATTAGAGAACTCTTTGTAGCTAATTGTAGTTAAAGCAAACTTAATTATAAAATCAACCTTCCAATCAATTAAAAAATGTTTTTTCCTTTTATAAAAGAAATGGCCACTTAAGTAAAAAAAAATCAAACGCTGGGATCAAATTTAACTTTACTAGATTGCACTGTTCAAAAGATGGGAATAAATCATTCAGGTTTAGTCTTAAATTTTCAATCAAATTACACCAAAAATTCGAATTTGGAAAAGGCATTTTGGGTTGGAATTGAAAAGCTAACAAACAATTTTCAGGAGTCAAAACATGGACCGGTAGGTTATGAGACCAGACCATCCAATCCAAAACCAAAAACATCTGGGAAAAAAATTCATGACTCGGCTAAATCCACGATGAACTTTTTCCACTAAAAATATACGAAAGCAATGGGCCTCATGGGAGGGAAGTAGGCAAACCATGTTATGCTTTGCTAACATGGTTCTTTCGAATAAGAAAGCTGGCAGCACCACGTGGTCATATGCATTTTGATATAAAGATTTGAGGATTGATATATTTATATTATATAAAATATTAATATTATATTTTTTATAAAAATTATATATCAAATTTATATCGATATAAAAATAAAAAATATAATTTTTTTATTTTATTAAATTTATATATAATAATAATTATAATTATAAATCATATTATTTTTATATTATATTTTAAATTATCAAATTTATACTTTAACCGTCTCGCTTGCTAGTCTTCCTCTCTCTTGTATCAGTTTCTCCCTTTCCCATTTTGCAAAAACAAAAAAAAAAGGCCAAGAAAGCAGAATGGAGCAAGTGCCAGCTCACACGTGGGGACAAATATAACTCTCTCGCCCAATCATTCTGCCAATCTCTCTGAGCTTTTCTTTTTTAATTTTCACTGTAATTTATTTATATAAATAACTAACGGTCTCTCCCTCTTCTCCGTGGAATTCCATTTTTGGTTTTTTTCCAATCTCCGTCTATTTTGTATATTTTTTTCCCTTAAAAAAAGAGGGGAAGAGCGGATGTGTATGGTCAAATCCAAATCCAAATCCAAAATTATAAAAATTACGCGGTCTCTTACTCTTGCCTTCTTCTGTCTCTCTTGCTCTCTCTTTTTTCTTTCTCAACAACGCACGCCCTTCATTCAACGACGGACAGAGAGCAAAGAGGGAGGGAAAAGAAAGAGAAAAAACTTTCATAGATAAATTCTAGGGCTCTTTTTTTTTTTTTTTAAATTGTTTGGTTGATTTTGTTTGGTTAGTTTGACACCCGTTTCCACCGACGAGTATTGAAAGAGGGAGGAGGAAAAGAAAATAAAATACAATAGAATGTCGGCATTGGACACTGTCGATTGGCTTCTCTTCTCTGTCAGCAGAACTTTCTGCAGTCCTCTCGCCGTTTTTATTCAGATCCAGGTTTGTTCTTTTCTCTTTCAGATCCATTTTCTTTGTTTCGTTCCTTGCAAAGTTCATAATTAACCTTAAACAAGCCACTGTTTGGATAGATTTAGGGTATGGAAGTAAGCTTAATTGTTTTCTTCTCGTTTTCAATTTTCTTTTTAATCTTTGCTTCAATTTCTTTTAAACCTTGTTTTAAAATTTGCATATTTTCTCAGAAATTAAATGGGTATTTGGTTAGTTTCTCAGCTTCGTATCTTATTTATAATTAGCTTTTTTTAAAATTTTTTTTACTTAATATGTGACCTTAAAGATCTACCCTTTAAAGAATTTATAATTTCCTTTTTTACAGCGAAGGTGCAGGTTTTTCGTTACCATTGGATCTAGAAAGCTAAGTTTAGAACAAAAAAAGTTTTTTTTTAATAAATTTATTAAAAAGAAGAGAGAAAGAATGCTGCTTTTGACATAATGGAGATTAAATGTTTGAAATTTGGTCATAAAGGTGGCTGTTATTATGATAGTCAGCAATATATCTTGAATTGTAATGATGATTATAAAGTTTGTAGATGTAAATTCCTTAATTTTGTATTAATCGTGTAAATTGTAGGTATCTGAGTTGAGCTTTGTTTGTTATAGCATTGAAATAAAATGGAGTAGAAAGCTCCTTCTCCTAAATACCATTTTTCATTTTGGTTTACTTATTTGTTTATGTCAGTAGAGGGAAGGCTGGCATGTCAGTTAAAACGTAGTCAGCTTCCAACTAATGGTTTATCCAACAGAAGAGCTATTGAAACATCCTTACTTTTGTACAAGAATTACCAATTACATTTTTGGAGGAACTACAATGTTTGACTAATACTTGTTATCCGATCTGCTATGTGATATTCTTCTCATTTTGACTAATGGCTTCCTTCTTTTATCACTTTCCTATCACTCCAATTGTCGACTTTATGAAACCAGTATTTTCACATTGATTATCTTTAATTAGTTGCCTCTATTGATCTGAATATTTTATATGTGATGTAGGGATGTGTAATCTGCTTGACTCTTGCTATTGGGTGGGCTTTTGCTGCTTATGTCAGGTACATGGTTATAGCGATGAGGGTTTAAACAGCAGGCTGTTATGACTATTCTATTTTGTCCCACGACCTAGAAACTTGCCTATTTCATCTATATAACCTGCATCTTTTGCCCTTCACAGCAACAGAGAGATCAATCGAATGAAGGATGGCATAAAAGGTGGCAATAGCTTTGCTTTTCTTTCCCATGATATTAATGAACTTGAGCACTCTAATCAAGTCAATCTACCTAGAGTTACAGTTGTAATGCCTTTAAAAGGTTTTGGAGAACATAATCTACACAATTGGAAGAGTCAGGTGAGTATTTTATGGTAGGAATTCTAGCTAACACTTATCTTGAGGTGTTTTCTCAGTGCATGCTACAGAAGCATGCATTTACCTTTCCCTTGTCCATGTTTTGTTCATCAGAAAATGGAAAATTGAACTAAATTTCCTTTAATAAGTGTTAAGCATATTCCTTTTTTTTATTTTATTGTTCTGCCAGAACCATTTTAGAATTTTCACGTTTGCAATAAGTATTTTGCTGAGATATTTGTTTAATATTAATGGAGGCAGATCACATCTCTCTTTGGTGGTCCTCTAGAGTTCCATTTTGTGGTGGAAAGTACTGAAGACCCTGCATACCTTGCTGTATCTCAGTTGATAACAGATTTTGAGGTACACAATATTTGCTTTATCATGCATTTTCTGATAATATTAGGCAAAAGAATCTGACAAAAAGTCAAATAGGATAGACACTGTATAATCGTTAGTTCCCTTTTCACTAAACATTCCCAAAAGACTCACTGCTTGCCCTTTGTTTTATGTAAGTGTTTGAGGGCTTCATTTGAGTTTCTTCACTGTGGCTTCACTTCTTGCCTTCCTGATTGCATTGCATGTTTTTCTTTGCAGGATGATGTTGATGCTAAAATCATTGTGGCGGGTTTATCGACAACCTGTAGTCAGAAAATACATAACCAGCTGGTATGCAACAACTTCACCAAATTTTTAAACATATTTTTCAAATGACCTGGCCTTGTATATCATTTACTTTTCTATTAAAATTATTGTTTAGACTACATGCCTTTTCACTCTCACTTGTACTTAGTGAAGAATTAATTTAAAGCCTTAGATGAAGATGTCCTCTTTTGTTAATACACAATTATTTAAAGTCAGTCCCTATATGTTGTTTAAATCTCTTTGCTAGAAGTGCATTCAATAAAATGCTTAATCAAATATATATATATTTTGATATTTTTTGTGAAGGTTGGGGTGGAGAAAATGCATAAAGATACTAAGTATGTACTATTTTTGGATGATGATGTTAGGCTCCACCCAGGATCAATTGGAGCCCTCACTGCTGAGATGGAAAAGAATCCTGAGGCATGTTTCTACATATCCATATACCTTCAATCAAAATTATTAGATTTTTCTGAACCTTTACGTGTGTGTTATGGTTATGGTGCAGAGTATAAACTATTGATTCCTTTTGTGTTATTCATGTTATTGGCAACAATGTGCAGATATTTATTCAAACTGGATACCCTCTTGATTTACCATCTGGAAGTTTAGGGAGTTACTGCATCTATGAATACCATATGGTATGGGGCCTTCTATGACTTATTCTTTCCTCCAAGATATTGCATATACCTGAAACATCTTTTTTTGGGATAACTAGCTTTGTATTTATCCAAGAGCGCAGGGGAAAACCTGCTAACCAAACAACAGTACAACAAAAAATAAAGAAACTAGTGACTACCCCCTATGTCAATGGTCCAATTATTACATAAATTGTGATTAATGGGGGAGTCAGGCACTCTATATCTCATTTCTGTATGACTTACTGTTTTATTCATATCCTACTGGTCAATCTACCAGCATACACTTGTAGATAAGTTGCAACCTTAGATTACTACAGAAGCATTTTGCTAGTTGAACAATCCTGCGCCCCTCCCAAAAGAATAAACACATACACAGATCAACAGGCAAGCACTTCCTATTGAAATACCAGCTCTCATATGTTAACTTATTCCATGGCCCAAATTTCAGACAAGAATAGAGCACTGTAGATGGCCAGTTTGGTGCGCAAGGGGGATGGCCTCATCTCTAACTATTATTTGAATTTGGCCAAGAGGTAAAGCCAAATAGTAGAATGAAGGATCCCAACCCCTCCTTGCTAATGTAGTTCCTAAGCAGAAAAGCTTTTGTTTTTATGCGTAACTGTGCTCCAGTGGTTGATATCGCATGTGTTATTTTAATCTTTCTAAGTTGATTGTATCTCCTTTACTTCTTGTACTCATTAAATATTTCTTTTCTACAGCCTTGCTCAATGGGATTTGCTACTGGTGGGAAAACATTTTTTCTTTGGGGAGGGTGTATGATGGCAAGTAGCTCCTCCTATTCTTCTTGGTGCTTCCTGCACAACATTGAACTATTATTTCTGATTTTTCTAGATTGTTTTTCAGATGCATGCTGATGATTTTAGACATGACCGCTATGGTGTGGTCTCGGGACTTCGAGATGGTGGATACTTGGATGATATGACTCTAGCTGCTATAGCTGGTAATCTAGTCTCTAAAAATCCTTTTAGTAGACTAATAAGAAATTCAGTATATCTGTTGGTATTAAAATTACAGCTTTATACACTCATAGACTTGAAACCTTTTAACTGCTCATGTATTCTCTTCTTAGGAGCCCACAAGAGGCTTATTACATCTCCTCTGGTTGCTGTTTTTCCTCATCCTCTTAGAAGTGATCTTAACATCTCAAGGTTAGTGATTTTTACCCATTAAGCTTTTCTATAATACTTATATCCATGTTGACTTTGACTTCTTGTCCAGGTACTGGAATTACTTGAGGAAGCAAACATTTGTTTTGGAATAATACATAAGCAAGGTGAATTGGCTGATGAACAAAGCACTGTTTTCTTCCCACTGCTATCTGTCATGGGGATTTGTTGCTCCATACTTTATGGCTATGGTTCATGTTGCAGCAGCACTACAAATCTATGTCCGGGGTTATTCATATGAGGAAACAACCTGTACTACTGGTGGTGAGGACACTATTTTTAGTAATTTAGACATATTTGTTTGTCAGGGTTCCTTAACTGTTTGCCTTTCCACAACAGGAAATGCTGGCAGTAGCCCTTGTCACATAATGTAAAACTCCTTTTTTGTTGTTTTTTTAGGTTGCAGTTCCTCTGTTAAAGTATTCAATCTAATAAAATGGAAGCTAGAGAAGTATGCCATAATATTAAAGTTGGAATTAGCTCCTGCAACTAAGCAAACTGCATTTGTACAGGATTATTACTAGCTAGTTGCTTAGCTATATGTACCTTTACGGAGCTACTTTCTATGTGGAACTTAACAAGGATTGAAGTACAACTATGCAACATGTTATCTCCTGAGGCACCTAAGCTCTCACTTGGTACTTACAACTGGAGCATGGTAAGCATCTCTATCTCTTTAATTTGGTGGAAGGCAATGAGCTTTTCCTACCATTCTGTTGTTCCCATGAAACTTAAGAGCCTATCTTGAGTATCTAAACTTTCTTTTTTTTTTTGTCCCTTAAACTGTATATCACTCATAAATTATTCATATATGTTTAGAGTGATGAAGAAAAATTCTGGCCTTTTTGTCCGTTTCAATGCATCATGTAGAACCTGGAATAATCTCCTTCAGACTATAGTAAATTAGTGTAATCAAGCTTTCAGTTAAAAAAATGAACTGCATGTTTTTGGTTGGATTTAAAAGGCCTGAGTTAGTTGGATATCATAAATACTTTTGAGTGTGTACTGATATAAATGAAATTGTTTTGTGATTGAGCAGGTCTTTGTTGCAATGCTGGTTGATAACTTTTTATACCCTATCTCTGCTTTCCGTTCTCATTTCTCACAATCTATCAATTGGTCGGGTATTTGATGTCACTTGAAGAATGGAAAGATAAGCAAGGTATGTCAGTTGAGCATGGCACTTAAGCATTCATAATGAGCTTTATTTATTTCTTCAAAGCTTAGCAGTAAATGCCTACTCTGCAGATTGAAAGGAACAAGGATATGTGTCCCAATTTTACGGACTTGGGAGGGAAGCATTTATATGGGAAGAAAGGAGCTCCTCCTAAAGCCTCATTCCTCAGCTCTTTGGCGAGAAGTTTGGCTCAGTGGCGTCAACCCAAGAAATTCGATGTCTAGAGATAAGCTTTGGTCTTTGGTAGAGAGAATGTTTATGTCCTTTTTGCCACTTGTTTTTTAAGATCCGATAGGCAGCAAGGATTCCGAAGCAAAGATCAGGTAGTTGATGGTTGGTGGATTATTTGGTGATTCCTTATTGATTTTAGTGGTTTAGGAATTTTTGCCTATTTTTTAGTCGCCATTCAATCAATTTATTCTTAATTTATCAACCATGGTCGGGGCCGTTTTTGTAATTTGTGTTGATTTCATCCTGTAATTTTATAAATCCTTATATACAGTTAATGTTCAAATGTGAGACGGTACTATTTGTGATTTACAGTTTGCCCAATCTGTCTGTTGAGTGACCTTTCTGTACAATCTTCATTTCTCCATTTTTTTTTTCTTTTAATCAAAATTCAAGCAAATTAACTCTTTGCCATTGCAACGACAGATCACAAGTGCACGTACAGATTGGAAACCCATATTCATACAATAAACACTTTTACATGGCAACCCTCTTTCTAAATGCTTTCCCAGATAAACTTATGGAATGGAACAAGATTATCAGAGCATTTGGAGAAGTTTTATCAGCAGATGGAGAAAGGAACTTGTGAGTGTGCACAGCACATAACAATGTCGGACTTGTAAAGCCAACAGAAGAATATTCTCAGAAGCGTATCCTTTTTGCTCCCAAATTTTACAACCCGATCGTGGGCAGTTGCTTGTAATTTACTTGTTAAGATCTCCAATTTAGAAGTCATCAATCATGTCAACTCCTGTCACAGACAATAAAAAGATGGAAATAATACCGAGTAAGCTTTGGATGCACAAAAACCTTCATTACGTGAAACATGACAAACTGAATAAGAATAACATGTTTTGAAAGATGAAAAATGCATGGATTTTACCTCATTTGTCCGTTTTATGTATCAAATCCTATCCAGACAGACGTATATAAGAGCCAAGCCCAGAAGAAAGAAGACTCTAGCGTACTAACTCCAGAGGGGATAGATAGAACTGAAGAAAGGGTTTTCACTCTCAGTTATTAGTTACTATCATCAGCAATATCTCTCCAAGGTACGAAATGGTGATCTGTCGGAAAACGCCAAACCAAAAAGAGACCAAAATGAAACCTCAGCAAACAAAACCCCAAAATGGAAAACGAAACAAAGCTAAGCATATACAGAGCAACAAGGACAATAAAACGCAAAGACAACACTCTCTTCAACGCACTTTGATCAATTTACGAGGACTCAATCTTTGTCGGCGAAATCTCCCTGCTATGGCCTCAACTCCCTCTCGTTACCAACCTCTGTTGCGGTCTCTGGTATTCCCCAAAATTTATGTCCACTTGTTACTTTAAATCCTCTGACGTTCACACCAATTATTGGTCTTTAAATACTTCCCGTCTCAACTTCCATATCGTCCTTCTCGCTGGTAAAATCTTCATTTTTTTTCTTTTTTTAATGTAAGTTGAAAAATTTTTTTGGGTTTTTTATTGGTAGGACAAAAGTGAGGGTGTATTATTGTTGATGCGACACGGAGAGCGAAGCGGTTTTCCTGATAGTACGCGGAAAACTATACCTATTTGGACGTGTGTTTTGAATCGCTCTATTTCTAAATATTTGAACAAGTTGCGTAATGATGATGGTTCATTGGTGGAGCCGTTGAGTACCGGTAATGCTCTCTGTTTAATGTTTCTTAATTTTGTCTAACTTTTTATCATTTTCAATATTGTTTTGCTAATGGGTTTCATGTAAATTGTAGTGTTTGAATTTTCATGATTACCGAGTAATTTAATTGTTAATACGTCATCCGTAATGAAAATTTTGTCCAAAATTATTACGAGCGATTCCTTTCTTTCGCCTCTCAAAATGCTGTTTGAGTCAGTATCATTCATAATATGACAAGCACTTGACAAGTGTTAGGGCTGAGAGAGTTCTTGACTTGCATTTATGCATTTTGTTTGGGTTGCATTGAGTTGTGATGCTCAAAGAACTGCTTTATTGCTTGAAAGTAATTGCATTACCGATAGGAGCTCTTTCTTGTTCCCGTCTTCTGATTTGTTTCTCTACAGGAGTCAGATGCAGGGCATAATTCTGTTGATTGGGATTGTTCCTTGCACCTTCCCCTTTGGGTTCCTGAAACAGAGATGGCAGCAATTTAGGACCAGTTAGAAGGATAGACCAAAGACTTGGATGCAAGTGGAGCTGATATTGCGGCTCTTGCATCATGCTTAAAAAAGCCCTTGCGTCCTCTACGGATTTCTCAGAAAACTGTCATCTGGATGAACTAAGTGCCTGATTATGATTCTTAGGATTTCATACCATTAATTCTTGTTTCTGCCTCTTCCACAAGTGGCTTAACTACACATAGACTACCTCAGAGTTTAGCTGGAATTATATAGCAGGAGCTGGGGATGATGAAGAAAGCTGGGCTAGGGGCTTGTCTCCTAGTATCTTTTGGAATCATGCCTATAATCTTATTAGCTCAGGACCTGATTTGTGTAGCCAGAAGGTTGCTGATATAGTTGATAAGGACAGAGTATATGTTGCTCGAGCAGAATGCCCCTCAGATCACTGCCAAGCCCTCAATCTATGGATATTGAATAGCACTCAAATATCCTCTAACATGTTCTTATGAAACTGTTATCAGGGGAAGATATCAGTGTATGTGTTTGTCTGGCAATCTTGATATCATTATTTGATTATGAAGGTATGCTATCTTACGCTGACTTTAGATGATTATACTTTTATTATCTAATCATAATTTTTTCGTTTGGTGCAAATCAACCCTTTTGTTTAATTATTTTGATGCCTTAGAAAATGAATAATTGACAAATGAAATCTCTTTCCCTCTTAAGATACCATATGAGTTTGCTTTCTTTGCGGTTGCCTTGTGGAACTCAACTTCCTTCCCCTTCCCCCAATGAATTTAAACAGGGCAGATTTGGTGCATCTACTGAAACCAAGACTGATGTATTAACTTTGTGCCTGAAACCAAAACTTATCATTCCCTCGCAAGATAGCTTCTTGTTAGCATCATTCTTTTGCTTTCTGAATTTTAAGTTCTTGGGTGATTTCTGAAGTTTTCACCCATATTTTAGGGCCCTTTGATGGTGGCAAATCCTTCAGTGATGCGTGTCACGAAATGTGAGATGCTGGCGACGACTTGTATATATTTGTAAATTTGCAATAAAGGCCCAGCCATCTGCAGTAAACCTCTAACAAGTTTTCAGTTTTCTCAATAATGGAAAAGTCGCCTAAGTTGGGAGATGATTGATCAGCTCTCTGTTTATATGTTTTAGAGTGAGCTTGTAACTTTATCTGTAGGAAGCCCAATATCAAGTTTCGTAATAATCTTAGCACTCTGGGAATGGCTTAGCTTCTTTTCCCATGGAGGTTTTGAGGTTTCTCACATGGTTAATGTCAAATAATTTTTAAATTATAATAAAATATTTAAGATAGCATTTTAATTTTAAAAATTTTTAATATAATATTTAAATTATAAATTTATTAATTAATGTAATATTTATTTTTAATATAATTAATTTTAAATAATGATAAGTGACGGATAAATAATTTTTTATATGTTATATTAATTAATAAATTCATCATTCAAATATAATATTAAAGATTTTTAAAATTCAGATATTAGATTAAATATTTATTATAGCTTAAAAATTATTTATAATATTAATCTTTTATCACATAATATATTTTTGAATCTATTTTTTTTTAATAAAATCCATTTTCATATAAGAAAGCATTCTACCATTTTTTTTTTTGGGTCAAGTTTTAGCACAGGGAGGTCTATGTGCTTAATTCACTTGCAATCTGCAAATTCCAAACCAACAGAACAAAAAGGATAACCTAAGAAATATAGATTAAAAAGAAATTTTTATTTTTGCCCCCATGATGGAAAAGAAGGATAATACTACCATATATAACAGCATGGAGCAGGCTTGGGAGCTATCTCTGGCCCATTGTTAGATTTTAGAGTTCCCATGGGTGGTACACGGCCTAGAATCCACCATTTTTTTTCCTTTTTCTTTTCTGATTAATCTGTCTGTGTTAAGCCCAATATATTAGCGAGTGACTGCTTGAATTATGCAAAATATTTGAAATGATCGAGTGTATTTTACAAAGAAAAAGTGGTTTGTATTGAAAAGGAAATAAGAGAAAAAAATAAATTATGTACCCACAAAGGTTAGTCTAGCTGACAAGAAAAGGAATTCATTTTTTTTTTGGTCATCCTAAATTCAATCTTAAAAGAGTAATACGAGAATGTTTGAATCAATATCTTTATTATCAAATTATATTATCGTTTATACATACAATCCAAGATACAAAATTTCATACAATGCTTCTAATACGTTATAACTAATTATCAGCATTAATCCAAGTTTATAATTATTGCAATATAAGATGAAATAATGGTTCCTTGCTTTTCCCAGCTCAAAGTTGCCATGAGATTGGGAAAATAAAGCTAGAAACAGTTAAACTTTTTGCATGCCATAATTGGAAAGCACAGTGGAAAGAAAAATGAGCATATAATCCAAACATCAATCTTGAGTCTTGACCCATTAAAATATTGCTTTAACTCAAAATTTTCTTTAAACAAATAAAAAAAAATTAAAGATCAAAGTCCAAGATCAAAAGGGTGGCAATATTTTACATTTTCTTCATGTAATGGAAGAGCTTTTGATTTTTGTTTTTTTGTTTGGGAATAGAGAAAAAGATAGAGCAAGTGTCTTTCCTGTCTTGTTTCCAGTCTAATACCACTGGTGAATTAACTTTTGTCGATGTCTAAATGGAGAGGTCCCCTCCCTATTGTCCATTGAAGCATGCTTAATCCTAATTGCTTTGCCATGTACCAAGGTGGTGAAGTCACAAGCAAGATGATCGGAGGCATGAACCAAGACCATCGCCATCACTTTCAACCTTTTTTTCTCTTTGGATTCATCATTTATGCCAGTTGCTTTAATAATTAATTAAAAACATTAGCGTGGAACTAAAGTAGTGTTAAAATTAGTGGTTTACAATTAAAGTGAATATTGGTCCCATTTTCTTAGTTTAATCATCTAAAGCCTTAACCCTATCTTTCCATATATATTAATCATTTTCAATACGGATCCATATAA
The DNA here is from genome assembly GCF_047325235.1 of Durio zibethinus. Taxonomy (NCBI): domain Eukaryota; kingdom Viridiplantae; phylum Streptophyta; class Magnoliopsida; order Malvales; family Malvaceae; genus Durio; species Durio zibethinus. Next base: position 23,238,271 of record NC_143174.1, read on the forward strand.
ATAATTAAATTTTAGGGTTTGAAAATAAAATATTTAGATCTGAATCCATACGATTTTTGTTGGTAAATAATTTGTAAATTTAAAGAGCCTCAAATAATTCATAATTTTTTTTTGTGTGGATTGACGATTTATCTTAATTTTGAGAAGAAGATAATTTTTTTATTCTTAAATTTTTTTTGACAAAAAAATATATAAATATATATTAATCATTTTTCTCTATCTTTATTTTTTTTAAAAAACAATGCAATAGCAAATCCACACTTAACAATGAAATATTTATGGATACTCTTAAAAATTAAAAAAAATTTAAAAATTTTGGACACTATTTTTATTGATAAAAGAATTTAAATTTATGAATAATTTTTTATATATTATAAATGAACATTAAAAAAAAAAATTGAATTCGCCATATATGATGTTAAGCATATTATCAATTCTTGTGATATTTTCTTTTTATGATATATATATGGAATATTGATTACCATATTTTTTGATACAGTTATTAATTTTTCTTTGGAATATGATGCTATGTTGTTTATCAATAAATTATCTCAAAGATTCGATTGTGCGAGAATTATTATAAAATTTGAGGTGACATCACTTCAAATTATTATTCATACTTGTTTTTTTTTTTAATCCGTGTGTGAAATTTTCTATTATATTTTTTATAATTTAAAATTTTAATTTATATTAAATTTTTTATTTAAATTAAGATAAAATTTATATATTTTAAAAGATTTGAATAAATATAAGTTTTTAAAAATTAAATAATTGATTGGATAAAATTATTTTAAACTATCTTATATATCAATAATATAAGTTATTCATCTAAGTGTTTACGTAAATAAATTTTATTAAATTTTTATATATGTTATATTATGATATTATATATAATTACTCTTGCTTGATTTTAGTTCTAGGGCAATGTTAAACTGTTAATTTCGTTAATTAGTGGTCATTTATTATAATCAAATTTATAATTATGATAATGCCACATCAATATTTCGTGATAATTTTATGGTATTTGACCTATAAAATAATAATAATAATAATGGGAAATCAGTCAACTTTATTACATTAACAAATTCAGGGTTTTCGGCCACTTTAGCGACATATCTAATAGATGAAGATCTGTGGATGCTTGATATACTGCAATGATAATCTCAATCTCTGGAAATATCATTTGTACTAAGATAGGCAGAGGATATAGCATAAATTCTAGCTCCATCTTAATTGGCACATGCTTCATACGTTTTATTGCTCATTAGAACAACATTAATTAATTATTTATTTTATAAAAAAAGAATATAATTTTTTTTAAGGTTTGGATTGATTGTTGTTTGACCTGTTTTTTTTTTTTTTTAAATGAAGTAAGATGATACATATTTTTATGATATAATTAAAAATAAATAAAAAATTTTAAAAAAATTTTAAAAAATGAAACATGTGAAAGTCTCTCAATACTGGTTATAAAGTTGGAAATTTATACTTATGATTATAAAAAAAGAACTCAAAAATAATAACTCCACTCCACTTTATCTCAATTGTTTATTAAGTCCACTAACTGAAATTAATTTTAAATACAATCAAGTTTAGGCTAACCTAACATTAACATATATAGAAAATGGAGATGGGTTAATTTAATTTAATGGCTAATACTAGCCTATGCTATCCTTGAAAATTAGTCTGATATATACAAACCTCACCAAGTTCAGGTCGAGAAATAGAGATGGGTTAATTTAATTTAATTTAATTTAGGGCGTGAAAGAAATTGGTGAGATAGATGTTGAATCATTGATCGAAGAAAATTTTATAACATATGCTTTTTTTTTTTAAAATCATATAAGTTTTGTGGGTTTAATCAATCATGATATCACATGTCAACAGTTTTTAAATAAAAAAAAAAAAAAGAAGTTGCGTTTAAGATTTTGATTCTAAAGATGAATTTTTCTCTCAAATTTTGTATATTTGATTGAGAAAATAAATTAAAGCATTAATTTAAATTTTATTTAGTATTAAATCCTTCGTAAGCATAACTTTAACATAAATTGGTCCATCATACATAAACATGCTATGCAAGAAAAAAAAATATCAAATCAAAATGAACAAACAAAAGTGGTAAGCCGGCAAAAAGAACCCCATTTATATATATTCATTGTTACAATAGTGGCATTTTTCATTAAATAATATTAGGATATTTTGTAAGCTGCAATGTTTTGACCAAAAAAAAAAAAGATTTATAGCAGATTTCATTTGAAAAAAAGAGTTTCCGAAACGTCACCTAAAGAATTTATAAGAAAATCAATTCATACGATCTAAATGGAATCCAATAAGATTTTATTGGATTGATGTAAGGATGGAAATTGAGGGGTTTCTGCCATTTCGGGGGAACAAAAAATCTTATTTTTAACCAAGAAATATCTTATTCTTATAAGAAAAGTGCCAAGAGAAAAGATGCAGAAACTAATGATTTATCCTTTGCCCACATTGCTCACCACAAAATAATGGGATTTGAGACGGAACTTTTTTTTTTTTTGTCATTTTATTCTAGGAAATCTTCATGTAATCGTAACAAAAGTTGGAGATATAAAGGAAAAATCTTCCCCGGCCCCTTCAAGGCCCTTCAGCTAAATATCTTGCACCATACATAATCCTTGGAAGTTACAATTATATATGTTTCAAATATTAGAGAAAAATGCATGCACAAAAATTTTGGATTCAAAAAAAGCAAAAATGTCTTGTTTGATTGACATCTTCAACATTCCTAAAGTAGAAAAGAACAACTACAACAATTGATTGGAAAACATGAAATTGCTCGATGTCATGTTATAAGTGAAAGGAAGATCTCATATCTCCTCTAGATTTCACATGTCTGAAAACGAATTTTGTAAATTAATGATGGGGCAAGATCGATATTAATTGATGGTGTAGTGAGGTTATAGACAAAGAAAAGAGAGGTTCAGATATTCTAGTATCCCTTTGCATTTATAATGTGAGGAAAGATTCTGTATGTTTTCTTCTCTATTAATTATAATTAATCAATGATCTTTTCTAATTGGGTTATCAATCATATGCATTATTATTATAGGACATGGTAAAAGGACTTAATGATCTGATGATATTTTTTATTTGTTTTACATTTAAAACTGTTAGAATTTGATTTATGATCATTAAAATTATCAACGGATCACGTTAGTGTTGACGATGATATTTTCTATTATTTGTATGGTTGTAGGGATTAGAAAGGCTGCTTTTCTAGCTTACAAGAAATAGGATTTTAATTTAATTATTGTGTTATTTCATTTTGAGTGTGAGAGAATATGATTAGAAGTCTGGCTAGCACTACAACTCAGAATATGATGCTATGCCAGCATAGGATCAGTGCATCCAACTGACTACAATTTGGATAGATATAATGGAATATGCTTTATGTTTATAAATTTTTTAAAAGAAAAAGACCTGCTTTACTTTAGGAAAAAAAAAAAAAAAAAGAAGCCTTCAATTTTTAAGAAAAGAATCTTTTATTTTTCAGCTCATTCCAAGAGCTTTTCTTCTTTTCAATACTTTTAACCCTTTTTAACTTTAAGATTTAGAAATTATACAGTCTAAATTTTGCTGATCTCTACCCTTTAAATGATGATATTCTTGATGTATTAAAATATCAAAAGAATTGGTTATTCCCGCATTGCTAGTTTCATGGTCATTCCTTATAAAGCAATTACTCTTACAACAATTCAGGTATATATAATCTGTGTTGGTGCATGTCTTTCATGTTGTAATTATATATATATATATATATATATATATATATATGTTACTGACATCATGACAGAATGCCAAATTTATATTGACCTTGGATCTAGGAGTTGGAAGTCTACTATAATTAATCAAATCTTTAATAATTGTATAATAAAAAATCAATTAAAAATAAAAATTTGACATTAAGGACGTGTTTAAAGTGATATCACATCACAATTGCTAAACTAAACCATTAAAAAAATGAAAAGAAGGGAACAAGAAACAAAAATGGCCCCAATTAAAGGGTGGTCATACTCATCTTTTCTTGAACTTACATAAAAAATGGTTTATCCTTGTTCTCATGGTAGTGAAAGTAACAATAACCAATACCATGTAAAAAAATAATAACAGCAACAACAACCCTGACCAACACCATAAAAAGACTATCTTTAACAACCCCACAAAAGGCTTTGTGACAGATATGAAGTTTTTTTTTTTTTTTGCCAATGACATATATAAAGTTCACTTCATGGAAAACCAGCAGCCATCATTGCTCTAGTTATATAAATAGATATTCAAATGCCCAATAGTTTGGTAGAGCAAATTGAGTCTTTAATGTCATATATGCTTGCAGTCCTCTTTTGCTTTTCTTCTTTTATCATCTCAGCTTGCTTGATCAGATAATTTTCTTAGGAAAACCAGAAGTTTCTTTGAAACTGATCAGTTCTGATCAGAAGGAAAAAAAATGGGTTCTCCAGAGAAAAATGGGTTCCCAAGGGAGCAGGAAAGAAAGCATAATATAGGCATAATTTTCAGATATGCTGATTGGGTTGATATTCTGCTAATGGTGTTGGGTACCATCGGAGCTATAGGAGATGGAATGTCTACAAACTGGTTAATTGTCTTTGCTGGCCGCATAATGAACATCATGGGTTATGGTAATACCCAACAAAACAATAACAATTTCATGGAAGAGGTCGAAAAGGTTAGCACTTTAGTTACAAATTATAACTGGCAGTCAATAATCTCATTCGTTTTGCTTTTCTTTCTGTCCCTCATATGTTTTCCTCTTTTCTTTTTTTTTACTTTTCTTAACAGTGCAGCTTATTCTTTATATACTTGGGATTAGCAGTCATGGTGATGGCTTTCATGGGTAATTTCAAGAAACATTTTCCCACATTTTTGTGTAGCTTTCTGAGTGAGGACAAGGGGACAGTCCGGTACAAATAAGTTAAACCTGTTGCAGACCATTTCCAAACAGCAGGGATCCGAGGAAGCTAGCTTTAATTATAACCAAAAATGAAACAAGGAAAATAAGAAGCTCATTTTAAGAAACCCTAGATTTTGGAATGCCCTAATTTCGATCAAACTGATTACCTATTGCATGTTAAAATATATAATATATAATGGATAGAAAAAGACTAAATTGATCTTAATATTGCTTGCAGAAGGCTACTGTTGGAGCAAAACCAGCGAGCGGCAAGTGTTGAAGATTCGTTACAAGTATTTGGAAGCCATTCTTAGACAAGAAGTTGGCTTTTTTGATTCACAAGAGGCGACTACCTCAGAGGTCATCAATAGCATATCAAAAGATACATCTCTCGTACAAGAAGTCCTTAGTGAAAAGGTATCCATTATATATGTTATTCATCGCTCAATCTCATGAAACAAGTTCCAGATCTGCTTTATTAATATTGTTAATTAAAATCCAGAGAGTGAAGTATTCCTAACATTATCTGTTTATCATTTCGTTTAATTACATTTTCAGGTGCCAATATTTGTGATGAATTCATCAGCCTTCATCTCCGGACTTGCATTTTCGGCTTGCCTTTCATGGAGGTTGGCTTTAGTAGTTTTTCCAGCATTAGTTCTCCTCATCATTCCAGGAATAATTTATGGAAAGTACCTTCTCTATTTATCAAAGAAAGCTTCCAAGGAATATGTGAAAGCAAACAGCATTGTGGAGCAGGCTCTAAGTTCCATTAAGACGGTTTATTCATTCACAGCTGAAAGGAGAATATTGGAGAGATATTCAGCAATATTGGATAGGACAATAAAGTTGGGGTTGAAGCAAGGAATAGCAAAAGGTTTGGCAGTGGGGAGCACAGGGATTTCTTTTGCAATATGGGCTTTCCTTGCTTGGTATGGAAGTCATTTGGTAATGTACAAAGGAGAAAGTGGAGGAAGGATCTATGCAGCTGGGGTCTCCTTTGTATTGGGAGGACTGTAAGTCAGGCTTTATTTACTTGCCTTAAGCCATCTTATTTATTTTTTATTACTCATATTGATTAATAATTAGGTCTGCTCTATGTTATATAGAATATATTAACGCATGAAAGTGCTTAAGGAATCTTCAATAAAATATTTACATATTCTCATTTCCAAGTTTCCCTAGTTGAACCTATTAAGTTCTCCTTTGAGCAAGGAAGGGGGGGGGGGGGGGGGGGGAGAGAATGAAAGACACTTGGGAAGAGAAAATTATTTTCTTCTGTTTGGTAAGAAGGAAATTAGGAAGATATATGGAGGTATTAATTATTCAACCGAGTAATCCTTTTATTTTTATTTTACAATTCAATACTTTTTTCTTCAATTCTTTATCTCTTCTCTTGTACTAAATATCAAAAGAAAAAGAAAAAATTCTTTTTTTTTTTTAACCGAAGTTTCTTTTCTTTTACTTGTCTCTTGCCATACACCTATTTATTGTTCAAGTAAGACCTGATTGGAGAAGTAGATTTAACACTCGACTATATGAAAATTATCACGAAAATCTTGATGTTGTGATATTTAGAACTAAATATTTGATCACAATCACCTTGATTGGTTTCAATAAGTAATCATTTATTATACTCAAAACTTTGGGATTATAATGATGTGCCACATTAAAATTCCCGTGAAGTCAGAATTTTATAAGATCATTATTCGATTTGGCAAATGAAAAGCATCATTAATAACCATTTGTCTTTCAGATTGTCCATCTGTATGTAGCCACTAAGTTGAAATTGAAGTTTCTCTAGCTATTTAACTAAAGTTGACGTGGTGAATTGAATGTAGGTCTCTTGGAGTAGCACTTGCTGATCTGAAGTACTTCACAGAAGCTGCTGTCGCTGCTGCAAGAATATTTGCTAGGATTGACCGAACCCCAGAAATTGATAGTGAAGACACAAAAGGCGTTGTGTTAGACATAATTCGAGGAGAAATAGAATTTGAGCATGTCAATTTCATATATTCTTCTCGTCCTGATTCCGTTGTTCTCAAAGATTTCAACCTCAAAGTTGAAGCAGGCAAAACTGTGGCACTTGTTGGCGCAAGTGGAAGCGGAAAATCTACAGCAATTGCACTGGTACAACGTTTTTATGATGCAAACGATGGAGTAGTGAAGATTGATGGAGCTGATATAAGAACTTTGCAATTGAAATGGATCAGAGGAAAAATGGGGCTTGTTAGTCAAGAACATGCATTGTTTGGGACATCAATAAAGGAAAATATAATGTTTGGGAAGCTAGATGCTACAATGGATGAAGTCATGGCTGCCGCCATGGCTGCTAATGCTCATAATTTCATAAGACAGCTTCCAGAAGGGTATGAAACAAAGGTGGGTGTTAAGGGAGATTGATTATGTTTGTTCTTTTCTTGAGTCAAATCATGAAGTATAAATTCAAGTCTAACTTTTAACATCATAAAAATTGAACAGATTGGCGAACGCGGAGCACTTTTGTCAGGAGGACAAAAGCAGCGAATTGCGATTGCCAGAGCCATTATCAAGAACCCTGTGATCCTCCTACTTGATGAGGCAACAAGTGCTCTTGACTCTGAATCTGAAACACTGGTACAAAATGCACTTGATCAGGCCTCCATGGGAAGAACCACTCTTGTACGTGCTGACTAATTGAAGTGCTTTTAGTGTTTAATATCAATCAACTTCTTTTTTATAATTATTAGTGCCAAATTCAAATAATGAGTGATGAAAATTGTATGTATTTCTTTGGATTTTGTTTTGTGACAAAATGTGTTTTTTTTTTTGAAATAGACAAAATGAGATTAAATATTCTGTTTAGCCTCACCAATTTTTCAATAGTTGATTCCTTTTAAAAGGTGTTTTTAAGGAAAGCAGTATGATAATTTTTCTACGAACTTTCTTTGAATAGTTCTCTTAAAACACCCAGTCTAACAACAGGTTTCCTCTTTATTGTTCATTGTTTTTCAGCAAATATGAGTTGTCTTTGGCTACCAAATAAACCTTCTTTCTTTTTTTTTAAAGTTGCTTACCCTATTTTATTTTTCTTGTCCCACTTTGCTTTTTCCTTTTTTGGTCCTGACTTGCATTTCTTCTTCTAATTAATTAATTACTCAAAGTTAATTACAATTTGACCAGGTTATTGCCCACAAGCTCTCCACTGTTCGAAATGCAGACCTCATTGCAGTGGTTAACAATGGTTGTATCATTGAAATGGGATCCCACAACGATCTGATAAACATGGAGAACGGCCACTATGCACAACTTGCAAAGCTACAAAGACAATTCAGCTGTGATGACCGTGAACAAAATCCTGAAACACGCCTTTCTTCTGTTGGAAGAATCAGTACAGGCAGGCTAAGCACAGCTAAATCAAGCCCAGCTTTCTTTGCGACACCATTGCTTAACATTGAAAGTCCAAAACCAGTATCTCATCCCTCTCCTTCCTTCCTTCGGCTTCTCTCTTTAAATTCCCTAGAATGGAAGCAAGGTTTGATTGGTAGCCTCTCAGCTATAGCTTTTGGCGCAGTTCAACCTGTCTATGCCTTAAACGTTGGTGGCATGATTTCAGCCTTCTTTGCAAAAAGCCACCAAGAAATGCAGTCTCGTATACGTACTTATGCTATGACCTTTTCTTTACTCGCCTTGTTCTCCATCATTCTGAATCTTATTCAGCATTATAATTTTGCTTATATGGGTGAGCGGCTAACCAGGAGAATCCGAAAGAGAATGCTAGAAAAAATGTTGTCCTTTGAAGCTGCTTGGTTTGATGAAGAGAAAAACTCTAGTGGAGCTTTATGTTCTAGTTTGAGCAATCAGGCTTCAATGGTTAAGACACTTGTCGCAGACAGAATTTCATTGTTAGTTCAAACTACTTCTGCTGTGAGCATCGCGATGATTATAGGACTAATTGTCGCGTGGAAGTTAGCGGTGGTCATGATTGCAGTCCAACCTCTCACAATTCTATGTTTCTACACACGAAAAGTTTTGCTTTCCAGCATGTCAACTAATTTTGTCAAGTCACAAAATCAAAGTGCTCAAATAGCTGTAGAAGCAGTCTATAATCATAGAATTGTAAGTTCATTTGGGAGCATAGGTAAGGTCCTTCAACTTTTTGATGAGGCTCAAGAGGAACCAAGGAAAGAGGCAAGGAAAAAGTCATGGCTGGCAGGAATTGGTATGGGGTCTGCTCAATGCTTAACCTTTATGTCCTGGGCTTTGGATTTTTGGTATGGAGGTATATTAGTTGAAAAGGGAGAGATATCAGCAGGGGATGTGTTTAAGACTTTCTTTGTCTTGGTGAGCACTGGAAAGGTCATAGCTGATGCTGGAAGCATGACCTCTGATCTAGCCAAGGGCTCAACCGCGGTGGCATCAGTGTTTGAGATCCTTGACCGACAATCCTCAATTCCATGGTCTCAAGTAAGCAGACAGTTTCCTTAATGCTCAAATATGTAGTCAAATTAATTGAGCTTTTTGTATATTACAGCATAAAATTTGCTTTAATTAATCTGTTGACTATTGTATTAGGGAGGAGATGGCACCAGTGGAACAAAGTTAGAAAGAATGACTGGAAAGATAGAGCTGAAGAAGGTTGATTTTGCGTATCCAAGCAGGCCAGAGACACTAGTGTTACGCCAATTTAGCTTGGAGGTGAAACCAGGCACAAGCATTGGACTAGTTGGGAAAAGTGGCTGTGGAAAATCAACTGTTATTGGATTAATCCAAAGATTTTATGATGTTGAAGTGGGGTCGGTGAAAGCAGATGGCATTGACATAAGAGAACTAGATGTTCAATGGTACAGGAGGCAAATGGCACTTGTCAGCCAAGAGCCAGTGTTATATTCAGGCAGCATACGAGAGAACATTGTGTTTGGAAAGCTTGATGCATCAGAGAATGAAGTTGTGGAGGCAGCTAGAGCTGCAAATGCTCATGAATTTATCTCGTAAGTTGTTACTTTCTAGCCATTGCAGTAGTGGCATTGCAACGTTGAAATGTGCTAATAATTCTGGTTTGCATTGAATTTGTTCTGTAGAGCACTGAAGGAAGGATACGAAACAGAAAGTGGAGAAAGAGGAGTACAATTATCAGGAGGACAGAAACAAAGAATAGCCATTGCTAGAGCTATAATTCGGAACCCAAGAATTCTTTTACTGGATGAGGCGACTAGCGCCCTTGACGTGCAATCTGAACAAGTTGTTCAAGAAGCACTGGATCGAACCATGGTCGGAAGAACCACAATTGTGATCGCTCATCGGCTTAACACAATAAAAAAAGTAGACTCAATTGCATTTGTTGCCGATGGGAAGGTGGTAGAGCGAGGCACCTATGCTCAGCTCAAGAACCAGCAAGGAGCATTCTCCAAGCTTGCTAGCCTTCAAACATAATTGCACTTGTTTATTGGATTAATTAAACTTAAAAGAGATGTCCTAGTTGTCTATCAAATGCATAACATTGTACTAATGGAGCTGTGAAGATATCTAAACAGCTGGTGTTTAACATGATCCATGACAAATAGCAGTGATTATTACCTTTGTATCATATATAAGGATTGCAGGTAGGTTTCGTTTTTGTTTATGGAGACCTTATTTTCAAATGCCGACTGCTGGAAATAGAAATTGAAAATGGGAACGATTTAGAAAGGCCGATATTAGTCGAATACTCGAATCCAAGTGCTCTGCCCCACTTATTTTCCCTATCCGTTCCCCGACTCCCAAAACAAGCCATTTGTCCGCTTTTTCTGAATTCTTTACATGGTGAAACATCTATCGCAAATATTCTACTTTTTCTGAATACTTTACATGGTGAAACAAAGAGTAATGAGTGCTAAAGGCGCACTTCCAATGCTTCAACATTTCCCTAGTTTCCCTCTAATTACTTGGGAGAAGACAAGGATAGGAATTGGAAAAGAAAATAAAAAACAAGGAGATTAAACATTAGATATTCTCATCCTTCCCTATCTTTCTCAACCTTCGGAACATATGCACGAAGGAGCTTTTTTTTTTTTTTTATATCCCTGCTTCTCTATCTCTTGAACAAACCAGTTAAAAGTGATGATTGATCTAACGGTTTGCAGTACCAAACCTCTTCCTATTATGGAATAGATGTCATATTCCAGTTAACTTTGTAAAGGTCAGGAAGAGTAATTGTGATCTGTTTGGTTGTGGAACTAGGTGAACTTGCCACGTCTTTCTTGCCAACCTCATCTGTTAACTTTAGTAGGACAGAAGGAATTGTATTACGAGGTAATTGAAGAAAGAAAATGAATTTGCTCCTTTTTCACTGCCTTGGCTGGCGTTTCCTCTTGGATTTTAAGTCCACAACGATGATAGAAATATTATCCGAGCTGTTTCGTCCTATTGCTATTTCAGTGAGATTATCAGCTACTGCTTGAGCGGGAGAAACTCCACCAGCCACCGAAGACTTACGACGCCGTCTTAGTAGGCGGCGAGCTACCCCCCCAGCCTCTTCATTTGTCATGACATCCCACAACCCGTCACTGGCCAGTATCAAACACTCATCCTCATCCGTCCTCGTCATGAAGGTAATCTCTGGCACAGGAATTATCCAAGGCCTTAAATAGCGATCACCTGAAACACACATCACCAACATTAAGAACCACAAGGATGAGTACAGGAACTGAATTTATCATTTTTGGTCGATCACTGTCTTTCCAGTATTAGTTCAGCCACAATGGGTTCTTCTTAATATTATACTAGGTATAAAATCAGCAATCAGCAGCAACACAAAACAGAAACCTCTCCCCCAGCCCCCCACTACCCTCTACTTATGGTCATGGACAGAGAAAGAAGAATTAATATTTCTAAATTGCCTAGATTGCCAGTGTTTTTCTAGCTTATACTACAATCGCACGCATAATGATAACTTTCAATATTAATGTGATATACAAAATCATGAAAGTTTATACGAAGCTATATTGAAACTAAATATTGAAAATACTAATCTAGCAATCCAAGCTTGACTTAAAACCCAAAATTTGCATTCCCAACTGGAGGAGTTAATACCCAAGATTTGAATTCCTACTTCACATATGACCTTAATTGTATTATGGTGTCATGGTGGTACTGTTGTTTTTAGTAAATCAATTATAGATGATTTCATTCTTCAGAATAACATCCTACACTCTCTAAACCATAATCAATTAAAATTTTATTTATGCGATGATCTGTTATGTTTTGCCGACCAGTGACCCACCTTTCATGCCTGTTATATGCACAAAAATGAATGGACAAATTACTAAGCAGACCGCCAATTTTCTTTCGAAAACCTTTGAGATTATAATTAGAGAACAAATTTTATAGTTCAGAAACTCAAAGCCATTGCCTTCTGTTTCAGGTAACCGAATTCCAGCCAAATTCTTTAGAAAAGGCTGAGCGAATGTTGAATGGAGGCTTTGATATGCATATGGTAACAAGCAAGGCAAATGGTTTTTATCAAAAACCAAAGGCAACAAATTTCTCTGCCTACATGGTAGAAGTCAAAATATACAGGATAGAAGCAAAACAAAGACTAGTATTGGTAGTTCAATCAGTCTATAAGTCACTAAGATATTGTTGATTATTCAAAATTATACTTTTGTATCTAGAAAAAAAGATGATCATAATGAAAGCCTTTTCTAATGGTTTAGCAGGACAACCTGTCCTTATACTAGTCGAAGACTTCCAGCTACGGTGAAAGCAACAAGGCTGCCTCCAAAACCATATTAGCCATACAATGGTAATAAGAATAACAAACAACAACATTTTTTTTGGCCAAAAAAAAAAAACACATTATTTTCTTTTCTCCTAAAAAGTTATAAAAAAAAAAATAGCGGACTAGTCTTTACAAATGGTGATAGTTTCAAACTTTCTGATCAGCAGACTGGCTACATATGCTTTCAAAGTTGTAAATTTTAACAGAAATCTGGTCTTTAGAGATGGTGACAATTTGAGAGTTCTAACAGCATTAAGGCTGACCACCATGTAGATAGGCATCCCTTACAACTTACACTGACTACAATGAGATTTCTGATCAGAATTACAGAAAATAATAGTATGTAGATGTTTCCTGGTAAGAAAAGAATACCCGTAACTTTCTTCAATTGCCATCTACTGATGCTAAATCCTACTAATTGACAAATCCACATAACTCATTCAAAAGTAAAAGTAAAAAAGAATAGAAAAGAATCCACATGTTGAAGGAAATACAATCACTTATATAAAACATAACTACTGTGAACTCTAACTGCATCACTTATATAGCACACAGAGACATTGTATAATGAAATATATTCTAAACATTCTCTATGTTAAAATTTCACATGAAAACAAATCTCAAAAAGGAAATATGGAAGGTTCTCTTTAGTTTTCGTGTTGTCATGTCCATTAGGGACATACAAATAATTTGTTAATACAGTTAGGAAATTTTTTTTTTTAAAGAATGCAAGTTTCATTTTTGCCACAATTTTACAAATGCAATCAAATAAGCACTTCAAAATGTTTGATGTACATAATCCACTTGCAATGATATGTCATGAGATACATTTTAGGGCTCCAGCAAAACACCATGAAGCAATCCACAACTTACTTTCAATCCTTGTTTTGCCAAAATATAATTTAGAATCAAACATTCTTTCCTTTGGGATTAAATCACAGAACAATAGAATAGACTGGATGCCCACATGCATAATGACGTTGAAAAGAGAACATATTACAAGATGCCTTGAACACATATGATTTAAGAAGTTTTGATAAATGCTAAACAGCAAATTTGAAATGAAATAGAGATGTAGTGATAAAGGAGAACCTATAGCTCTGGACATTGCAAGAACTCCAAGGACCCTAGCACCATACCAATTTATTACTCTCCCTCCATCTCTCTCAATTCTTATGAGCTCATCCTGTCTGTCAGGCTGTAGTAAGCAGCAAAAAAATGAAAAATAAATGTCTTTACTCCTATTTATGAAACAAAGTTTAAATACACCACTACAGAACTATGATATATATGAATGCAGTTAATTACTCGCCAAGTGATGTCTTTAATTCATTTATGCTCCAAAGTGTGCTCCTCTAACATTTTGTATACCTCAAATGCCATAAAGGACATACACATCTTTTATCTACAGGCAAGTTAATTTTAACAAAATGAGGGGAAAGGAATCAAAGCCTTAAAATTATCTGATTAGAGATACAATGTGTTATAGTTAGTCTTGTTTGGCTGGAAACTACCGGTTTGTCTTTGTAGCACACTAGTTTTGTTAGTTTGGATAATTAATTGGATAACTATGCCCTGAAAGCATGAAAATATTCTACTTAGAAGGTTAAGGAATATGATCTGACTATGCAAGAGGGACAGTAGTTGAATAGTTGAGACTTTGAATAGTTATTACTGCAGCACGAAAGACAGCTATTACACCATTGGCTATTTGGCTTCATCTTCCACTTTCTTTTGTATACTCATTTTAAAATTTCTTGAAAGTGTATGAACTTGTAAAATTGTAATACTTTTAAACAATTTTCAAAAACTAGCGAATAGAGAATGACTTAAAGTAAAAAGGAATTTCCATTGCTACCTTCTGATCAACAGTTAACGGAATTGTTTCAGTACCCCGGCAAAGCACTGCCCTCGAATCACCACAATTGGATGTAATAATCTGGCAACCAGATAAAACTACAACAACAGCAGTTGATCCCACCATTTCTGGTGCAACTGCTGCAGTCAAGATTTCATTGTCAGCCCTCTTAAAACTACTGGAAAATGCCACTTCCCATCTCCTCTGCCACCCAGAGCTCTCAACCACTTCACGGTCCCATTCCTCTGCTACCAATCCATGCATCCTCTCAGCACAAAATTTAGCCACCTAACAATTCTTGCTGAAGTTAATAAGTGACATCACGGGTGTCAAATAAAGGATTGTCTGATTTGTCATATAATGCAAACAGGCAAAGGTGATTTTACAATGCTTCACGGTGAGGAAAGAAAAGAATTCCTTAAGTCAGGAAAAGTTAATTAAAACTTCACATTCATGCTATTAAAGTGGAGCATAAACAGATATTAAAATGAAATATCCCTCTCTGGAGCCAAGGTGGTTGGTAACAAAATCTGCTATGTACAACGCTGCAGAGATTTGTAATGTCATTCGAGATAAACAGCAACGAGTGGATACTGGGATAAGGTGATTTGGTTTCAGCATAATATCCCCAAGCATGGACTAATAAGTTGGATGGCTATCCTAAACAAGCTGTCCACTCTTCTCAAACTTTCCTCTTGGAATTTTCCTCTTGCAAATTGCTTATGCTTCTTTTACAAACAAACTGATGAGGACAGAAATCTGTTATATTTCTCTTGCTCTTATAGTAAGTTAGTATGAAATAAGGAGCTGTATTGTTCTGGGTTTCAAAGGGATGTGGGTGACTGATCATATGAATTTGGTTCGATAAAATTGTTGAAGGAAAAATCTCTGCCGGTGGTAATCCTTAAACTAGCTTGGAATGCATACATCTATTTCATTTAGATGGAAAGGAACAATATGAAGTTTTGAGGGAAACCACGCGAAGCTGAGAAGATTTAACTATATGGTTGATTCTATAAAGTTTAGATTGCAAGATTTTTCACAGGCAACAAAGGACAAACATTTTCTTCTTTGTCAGAACTGGAGACTTACTGATTCTTTGTAAATTTTAATTTTAAGTATATATGCTTCTATTTGTATAGTTTTGTTAGTGTTGTACGGTATTTTATAGCAGGTTCTATCCCTACTTTCTTGGATAAATAAAAATATGCTATTTGTCCAAAAAAACATATTAAACTGAGATAACTTAAAAGGATACATTTTCAAGCTCATGCATTGATTATAATGAATTTGCTTTGACACCAGAGGAAAATATGATATAGATTCACATAATTTATCACTTATTTCAAGAAACAGCAGCTAATTAGCTTAAGAAATGTGAAAGATCAATTCACAGCTTAAACAGTAACTTCTGAACTAAGATACAGCCAACTCTAATGGATGTTCAGCGCAGACACGTGTACATATAGAGACACAATATATATTCTCTTAAGATGTAATCCTTCCGATCAAAGTCGATTGGTTCAATGATTATCAACTTAAAGGCACAATGATCTGGTGCCTCTATAGTCTATATCATGACTTGTAAGGTTAAATTGGATGGGATTTTTATTAACCAGTGCCTAAAAGATCCAGATTACACCATTGGCTTGTGAGTACAGTATCATAATCTTTATTTTGTATATGCATGTACAACTGGTGTAAGTGGTGCCACAAAAATTAGACAAGTAAACATATAAAATTACTCGTTTTCATTTAAGAAAATATTAATTTTGCACACCCACTGAAAAAAAATAAAAGACAAAATAATTTTAAAATAGGTGAAAGAGAAAAACAAGTTATGTAACTATAAAAATATTGGACAATGTTTTCAATTGAATGTAAAAATAACTTAAACTATAAAAATATTGGATAATGTTTTCAATTGAATGTATAAATAATTTAAAATATAAAATTAAGTAAAAAAAATTTAAATTCTTGTATTGAATGATATTTGTATCCTTTATTTTATATATTTAAAATGATCTAATTTGAGTTTAACGTCAATTATCGATATGAGTTTGATGTCTTAGTCAAACCTTTTCTTAATAATAATATAGATAATTAAACGATTTATAAAATTTTTAAATTGAAATTTATGAAATTTTTTATTAAAAATGATTTAATAAAAATTTTAATACTCCCTCCTTCCTTATTTGTTTGTTTTAAAAAAAAAGTTTTAACTTTAATATATTTAATATTAAGATTAAAAATTCTTTTATAAAATTAAAATTTTATGATTTTTAAAGTAAAAAAAAAATCATAAAAATAATTTTAAAATATAAAATAAGAGTTTTAAAAGTTCAAAAAATAAAACATAATTTTGAGACATGCCAAAAAGAAAATATGGACAAAGAAAATGGGACAGAGAAAGTAAAAATTTAAATCAATAAATTAATAAAATTTAATTAAAAAATAAATAATATATAAGATTTTATTTAAAATACTACTTATAATTAAATTTGATCAATACTTATTTAAGAGTAAAATTTTATCAAAATTTTTACTGAAAATACCTATGTAAAAAATATATCAAAATTTGTTAAAATTTTTTTAAAATTTACATATTTGATCTATGTGATAAAATTTTTTAATTTTAATTTATTATTTTTAATTTTGGTTTTATTAATCAATTTTAATAAAAAATTTCACGAATTTTATCTAATAAATTTCATATATCTTTTTTTAAACTATGCATTTAAGTAAAAATTAAATATAAAATATTATTTTTTAATTATAATCAAATGATCAGACAATAAAAATATAAATCAATGTATAAATTATTATTCCACCTCTAATGTATTATGCAAAACATTTATTCAAAGTTCTTTGGAAAATCTAAAGATTCTGTTGGAAACATGACATGACAATAGCAGGACAAATGTATACATGAAATAAGGAAATGTCGTTATTTGATTAAAATAAGTCTTGAGATGAAGGAAAAGACAAGCTCGTTTATGATTTCTTAGAAATTAATAGAAGTTCGTGGAATTGTGTTCTTTTGATGTCCATATAATGGACAAATGTCAACGGCAACTACCTACCACATGGTAATATAAAACAGTGACATAGAACTAAAATTAATTTTCAGACAGACTTTCTACGTGAAAAAGTTTTAAATTAAGGGAAAATTTACAAAAAAAAGAAAAAGAAAAGAAAAGGAGATTGTAAAATGTAAAAGAGGGAAGGACTAGGTCATCAGAACAGGTCCATCATAATCTTCAACTTTTTTATTTAGCGATAAAATAAAAAGAATACATGAAAACTTTTATTTAAATCACATCAGTATCTCTCATCATTTAATTTAAATTTGATAATTAAAAATATAATATAAAAAAATAAAAAACATGATATAATTTATAATTTTAATAATTATTATATATTGATTTAATAAAATCAAAAAATAATATTTTATATTTTTATGTTATAAAAAATTATAATATATAATTTTCATATAAAATATAATATAAACACATAAATTTTAATATTTTATATGATATAAATATACAAATTATCAAGAACTAATCTAATCTTATAAAAAATTGGTCCACCATAAACCTTATTTATGTAGATTCGACCATCGATCACCCTACATCATGTTACTTTTAAGTTTAAGTTTAGATTTCATCGTATTTTTTATGTAATGCAATTGAGTTTATTATACTATTAATTAAATTTAAATATTAATTTAAATAAAATTAATTTAATATTTATTTAATTACATTTATAATAATTTTTATTATTACTTTTAATCTCGTTAAAATAAAATCTATCCAAATAAAACCTAAATTTCTTACACTAGACGCACTCAAGAAACATTTGGTCTCACCCGTGACTTTTCCTCTTCCTACGATGAAGGAGCCTCTGTATTCCTCTTGGCTCACAGTATTTATAATTTTATATCCGCATACGATATACAAATACTACCATGCCACCATCTCAACTAAAACGGCTAAACCCCAGCAGGCCCCATGGCCCATGCCCAATAAACAAAATCAAAATCAAACCAATAATAACTCGCGAATGTATGAGATTTGCATTACGCAATACCGTGACGATAAAAATCAGGCAGGCTACCCTCAGCAAAGCTTAATTGAACTAAAAACCAAAGCCTTGAGACGTGTTGAGCTCTAAAAAATTTGGGCGCGCTTTTAATGACACGTGTCCAGGAAGAATGTGAAAGGCTCTATAAAGTGTCCCCTATGCGTGGAATGGACCACCAGATTTTTAGAACGTGTCAGACCATGTCAAAAAAAATAATTATTTATGTTCGTTCCACGATATTAAACATATTATTATTATATTGTTTTTATAAACCATCGAAAATCACAAAGATTTCCATGGAAACGGGAAGGGACTCTCTCTCGCCATCTGCCCCCCCTTTTCTCTTTATGGAGCCAACTGATACATCATACTTTGATTTCTCCTAGACTTAAACCACTAAAATTTCTAAAGAGTCGAACCAAAATTATTTAAAAAGAAAAAGGAAATTTGGCGTTAAGGAAGGAAAATAAAGCAAATTGAATTCTAAAAGAGTGAAATTCTGTTACCTGTGAGCCTCCATGGCCATCATAGACGCCGAAGAAATGGATCGGGGAGATTTCAGCGGAGGTTCTAGAACCAGGAGCCGTACAACCTCCCACGTGATCGCACGTGTGGGACATGAACGCCGGTATAACGGCGATAGCATCTTCCATCTCTCTCCGTCTACCAATCACCGAAGTGAACCCCCACGTCACTCCCTTATTATTCCTTCCAACGCATTTCTGCGTCGCCGTAACCGTCACCACCAACTCCTCGCAAGTAGGCGCAGGCTCAAGCAACCTCGGAACCACAGCTTCCGCCGCTAAAATCTCACCGGAACTCCCGCTCGTTCCGGAGATATCGCCAGAACTCGTCGTGCTTCTAGAATCCTCCGCACTGAGTATCGAGGACGGGCTTGAGCTGGTTGAAGTCAGATCCGGTTCGGAGAGTGAATCGACTCGGTGGAATCGCTGTTCCTCTTCTTCTCCCGGTGGAGGTTCCATGTGAGTGAGAGAAAAGAAAGATAAAAGAAAGAGAAAAGAAAAGAAATGAAATAAGAGAAGAGAATGAGATAAAAAGAAGAGGGAAGACTGAAGAGAAATGCGACACGTGGGAAGAGAACTTGAGTCGATGACACACGCATCCCCACTGAAATTATACAAATTTAGAACCAAAAAAACTAAAAAAAAGAAAAAAAAAGTCATCGATTAGGAGTCGTACTCACTCGCTTTTTTGCCGTAACGCCACGTGTATCTGTTTAATCTGCAGATGCCACGGTCGTTTTGCGAGTCAAGAGGCCAGGACTAAGAAACTATTATTGGGTGGGGACATAAGGCTTCTCTACTGGGCTACTCTCTTGAAATTCCCTGCACCAGCAATCATCAAATGAAGTGTCACTCCCATGAATGTTTTTACTGATGACATGGCAGTGGGGAAGAAGCTGATTGGGTGGTAGGTGATCAGATCCAAAGTACTGGTGATCTTTGTTTTGTATTGGATTCGAGTTGTCTATGTCCAAGGAATCTAAGGTACGTTCTTAGGTGGACCCAAGCGACGGTACTACCATTCTTTAGAACTGGCTACGTGGCGAGTAGGAAGGAGAATTAGGACCCACCTATTAGGTGGAATTAGACTCTTTTGCAGAAAGAAAGCGGAATTTTCAATTTTGCTAAATAATCCGAGGAGCTATTGAAGGGGCCACGTCGAGAGCTAGCTTTTTAATTACATCATGAAAGAGAGAATTAGATGGTTGATATTGGAGGATCAGGTTTGACCACGTGTCGAGAGGGATGATAATTAGGTGTACAATTCAGTCAAGCCGAATTGATGTAGTAAAAAACTTGAATTTGAGTTAAATTTAATATTTGAAATTCAATTTGAATTTAATTTGAATTTAATTTTTAAGGTTGGTTTGAAATAAATTTTAAATTATTTAAATTTATTTAATTAGATTTATTTATTAAATAAAAAATTTTAATTTCGATGCATGATTTCAATTTTAATTATTTATATTCAAATTAGAATTAAATTTTTATATATAAATAAAATAATTAAAATATATTAAAATATAAAAAATTATTAAATTTACAAATTATTTAAATTAAATATTAAAATATTTAAATTCTACTCGATCATAAATCATATTATTTTAATTCAAACATAATTTGATAAAGA
Source organism: Durio zibethinus (assembly GCF_047325235.1). Lineage (NCBI taxonomy): Eukaryota > Viridiplantae > Streptophyta > Magnoliopsida > Malvales > Malvaceae > Durio > Durio zibethinus. The sequence goes on from NC_143174.1 coordinate 23,259,052, forward strand.
TCAAATTAAATTAAATTTTTATTCTAATTAAATTTAAATAATTTATGAAATATTATTTCCACTGTTAACGGTGATGCACAGCGACAGAGAGCGTGGGACCTCCCAGAGAGTAGTTGGAACAACTTCATATCAATGGTGGAGTTCAAGTCGATCAGATCAATGACAATCTTGTCAACGTTGAAATAGGTCCTTCGGGATCAAAAAATATTTTAAATAATTTTTTTGAAAGATAGAAAAAATTATTTAAAATATTTTTCAATAAAAAACATCTCAAATAATTTTTAATAATTTTAATTGATAATATTTTATAAATAAAAATATTAATTAAATAAAATATTTATTTTTTTATTATTAAAAATATCATTTGTTATTTAAATATTTATAATTAATAAAAATTAATAAAAAATTATCATCATATATATTAAGAATATTATAATAATTATTTAAAAATTAATATATATGAATTTTTTTAATTAAATGAATAAATTTAAATACGAAATATTTTAAAATTTTAAAAAAAATTTAAATATCATAATTTTTAAATTTCTTTTTTTTAATTTAAGATTTCGCGAATTATTGTGAGTAGGTGGGTTCCAAGGGTTTACTTTGTTGGTTGATGATTCGGGAAAATCTCAATTTGATTAAGGTTAATAATTGGACCTAATCCAAATTAATGTTTTGCTAATCAAGAATATTCATTTTTTAGCTGGAACACACCTGTACGTTGGTTAACGAAAGTTAAACTATATTTTACTTGATTTTTTTTTCTCTCTTTTTCTCCCTTAATTGGTTCCACGTGTTTTAGGCATTGCGTGTGAAATTATTCCAAGTATTTGATGTAAAATGCCGTTTGGATGTCAAATGTTGTAAGTCTTGAAGCCTTTTCTTTTGTTCCAATCCGTCCAAAAGTGCTGGTTTTTGAAAAGATGAGTCCGCAATTCTCTATGATGGTTAATTAAAATATTTATGAATATTGTACATTCTTTATTTAATTAATCTTATTCTTTGGCCAAAATCCAAGAAAGATTAGGGTCAGCCATGGGAACTTTCCTTGAAATAGGCTGACTGAATTTAGATGCAAGATGATTAATCTAGATCATAATATGGTTTTAGTTTAGACAATGCAATCAGCAGCATGATTTAATAAAATGTTATGAAATGTGTCAACTTATTGGGTTTATGACCTTTTATTTATTTGAGTACCATAAATGGTGCTTGATTTTGGGATAAGTTCAAGTTTTCCAAGAACAATGACCCACCAGTCATATGTACATCATTATTAGATAATGGCTGTATTTTTTTTTCTTCAAGTTTTAATTAATTAGTTCATTCATATGTCATATTTAGTCGAATTTATAGTGTCACCACACCCCAAAAAAAAAAAAAAAAAAACCAAAAACAAAAACAATAGAAATTTCATCTTGATTAAACATAGCTGTAACATGATTTCATTTGCATTATCAGCTCTTATGCATATTCCTAACAGGAACTCAAGAATATTTGAGAGATTGATATATTTTTTTTTTCCTTTAAGAATAATCATGAAAATTTTAGCGTTTTATCAAAATCTGTGTTGACTTTTTTTTTTTTTTTGGTGTGTTTAGTGGAGCAAAGAACAAGGGAAAGCTTTAGAAAGTGTATCAATTATTAATAATTCAGTTAAGCTTCTTAGAGAAGTTATCAAAAAGGTGAAGAACTTCTATTTGGATTTTAAGACCCACAGTGTTGATTGCTCACGAAAAAGAAGATTTCGGTGGATTTACTGTACAAAATCTTAAGAAAAAAAAAATGGAAATGCTACCTTTTGAAATGGTACGTAATATGTCAACCTAGAGAATTGTAAGTCTTATAATTATAATAGTTTCTATTTGAGGCACATTTTCTTATTGTTTTTCTTAATGTACAAAAGAAAATAATTACTACTATTGTAGTTAGGGAAACTAATTAGACCAATGGTGCCAAAAATATTGTTTGTTATTTGAGTAAATAATATTCTCATGAACTCAAGATTCAACCCCTCCACCCAATTTATTAAAAAAAAAAAATTACTATTAAAAGAAACAACAATCACTTCAAAATAATGGAATCTACATCTATTTTTATTTTATGGAGATCCATACTTTTATTTATTTAGTGAACTTATGAAAAATTATATTTTCTCGAATAAAAAATATATATATTTTTTATCACTTAAATCAATCATTCATCAATAGATCTAGACTCACTTTGAAATATTAATAACTTTAATCTAAAGATTTTAAACTCACTTTCATAGTTTTGTTCCAGAAAAACATTTCATAAAAATAGACTGTTATGTCTTTTGGTCTATGCAATGCTCCACAAATATTTCAGCGTTGGATAGACACTATTTGTAGCAAACATAATCAATTTTGTTGTGTATATATTGATGATATTTTTATTTTTTCTAATACTCTAGATGAGCACAGGAAACACCTGAATATTATTGCTCAAGAATTTATTCTGCATGGTATTATTTTGAGTCCTAAAAAAGTTGAACTCGAAAAAATCGAAATTGAATTTCTTGATCTAAACTTATTTGCTAATTGATTAATATTGCAGGATCACATCATCTCGAAGATCAAAGACTTTCTAGAACAACTGGATAATATCAAACAGTTATAACAATTTTTAGGTCTACTCAATTATGGTAGACAATTTTTTAAAAATCTTTCTGAAAAGGAAAGCAATCTTTTGCGTAAATTGCACAAAGGAAATGATTTTGTTTGGACATCTATTGACTCTGATATTATCAAGTAGATCAAATCAGAGCTAACTTATATTCTTACAGTTTATCTACCTAAACATGGTGATTTATTGATCTTAGAGACAGATGCCAGTGATGAACATTGGGGATGTGTCCTAAAAGTAAAAAATCTTCATCAAAAGGATGAATTGATTTGTGATTATAATTCTAGTAAATTTAAACCAAACAAAATAAATTATATTATATATGAAAAAGAACTATTAGCCATAAAAAATGGTGTACAACGATTTCATATTTATCTTGCCCTTGAAACATTTGTTATAAGAACAGATAACCAGGCCATCCGAAATTTTTTCAATAACAAAAAACTTTCAGATAATCCCAGAAGAATTATGTGGTATAATTTTCTTTGTCAATATAACTTTCTTGTTGAATTTATCAATACTGATAAAAATATTCTAGCAGACTTTCTCAGCAGGCCTGATGGATCGAGGAAAAACTCCTCACGAGAGTCCTGGTTAATGGAGAACAATCAAGAAGACAAACCCTTTTTAGGTTGTTTCTTCAAAATATTCGTATAAATTCAAGAAATTATTTATCTCTTAAATATTGTACTGATTTCCTTCCAAAGCAAAGAAATCTATATCCTGCTAGATTTGTTTTCTGAGAGATGAGATTTTTAAATATTGTTTAACAAATTGTAGACTTATGATTCAAGTCCAAGATTATAAAAATCTTTGATCTCTAATTGAGAGAGTCTTATTTTTTCTAGCAGTTATTCTGCTGAAGAAACTATTTAAGAGCAACTCATAAGGGTCCAGTCGTGAAGAGTTTTTCTTGATTGTTCTCCATTCTCCAGGACTCTCGTGAAGAGTTTTTCCTCGAACTATCTGGCCTGCTAAGAAAGTCTACTAGAATATTTTTATCAAAGTTGATAAATTCAACAAGAAAGTTATATTGACAAAGAAAACTATACCACCTAATTCTTCTGGGATTATCTGAAAGTTTCTGTTATTGAGAAAATTTTGGACAACCTAGTTAGCTGTTCTTATAACAAATATTTCAGGGATAAGATAAATATGAAATCGCTATACACCATTTTTTATGGCTAAGAGTTCTTTTTCGTATATAATATAATTTATTTCGTTTGGTTTAAATTTACCATAATTATAACCACAAATCAATTCATCCTTTTGATAAAGATTTTTTACTTTTAAGACACATCCCTAATGTTCATCACTGGCATCTATCTCTAAGATCAATAAATCACCTTATTTAGATAAATAAACTTTAGGAATATAGGTTAGCTCTGATTTGATCTGTTCGATAATATCAGAGTCAGTGGATGTCCAAACAAAATCATTTTCTTTGCATAATTTATGCAAAAGATTGCTTTCCTTTTTAGAAAAATTTTTGAAAAATTATCTACCATAATTGAGTAGACCTAAAAATTGTTGTAGCTGTTTAACATTATCCAGTTGTTTTGAAAAGTCTTTGATCTTCGAGATGATGTGATCCTGCAATGTTAATCCATTAGCAGATAAGTTTAGACCAAGAAATTTAATTTTGATTTTTTCGAGTTTAACCCTTTTAGGACTCAAAATAATACCATGCAGAATAAATTCTTGAGTAATAATATTCAGGTGTTTCCTGTGTTCATCTAGAGTATTAGAAAAAAATATGAATATCATCAATATATACACAACAAAATTGGTTATATTTGCTGAAAATAGTATCCATCCAACGCTGAAATATTTATGAAGCATTGCATAGACCAAAAGGCATAATAGTCCATTAGTGATGGCCTATTAGAGCACTAAAAACAGTTAATAATTTTGATTCAAGTTTAAGCATGATTTGCCAAAACCAAATTTACAATCAAATTTAGAAAAATATTTAGCATTTTTTGCTAAATTTATTAGCACATCTTTTTTAGGAATAAAATAGCCATCAAAAACAAGATTTTGATTTAATTTCTTATAATTGATAACCATATGAGGTTTACCTCTTTTGATCTCTGAATGGTTTCTTATCATGAATGCTGGACTTGAATGTGGACTGGTCGTTGGTTCGATAAGACCTTTATCCAATAGTTTTGTAATTTGAATTTTGAATTCATCTATCTTGTTTAGTATAGATCATAGGTTTTACTCTAATAATCTCTTTTGGAGAATGAATAATAAGTTCGCAGTATCTTGGACTTCTTTTCCAAAGCTTTAATGGATCTTTACTGAAGTTTTCCTGTAAAATCTTATAAAGCCAATGTTTTTCATTGATTTTTTTAATGTTATGTGATATTCTTTCAGGTTGAAAGTTTTTATCACAAATATGCTCATGTTTTTGTAATAATGGAATGTCAAATGATTTTTTATCAATTGTAAGTGTAACATGATTATTGGAGATAGAAAATGAAACATAAGTTTGGATAAAATTATTTCCTAGTAATATATCTCCATACATGTTAGGAAAACATAATATTTTTGTATTATGAATTTAACATTATTAAAATAAACAGGAATATTTTTTGCTTTGAAACCAACAATAGTTTCCTTACCATCGATACATATTATGATGATAAGATGCTTCATTGGTTGCCATTTGTTTGTTGGCAAAGCATTATTATGACAACTTGAGATTGTTGTTTCAGAGTCAAGCAATATATGTAGACTGTATGGTTTATAGTCCTGAAATCAAAATTCACCTTTGAGAATATAATACTTGTCTTTGTTTGAGAATAATATTGTTTGAAATCAAAAGTATAATACTTGTCTTTGTTTGAGAATAATATTGTTTCTGGTGTAGATAAACGAAAATTATTTATAAAATGTTACATTTTTATTTCCTTTTGTCTAGGAGTTCTAGATGAAGAAAGTCAAGAATTTAAAATAAAATTAACAGAATGATAATAAAATTGATTATCACCTGTAGCTTGCTGAGATGGATTATCTCTTGCAAAAATAAAAATTTGAGCATTACCTGTATGGCTTATATTGTTTGCTCTTTGAAGATTTCTTGCACTAGTTGTACTTTGAAATCCTTAAAAAGAACTTCTGTGAGGAGTATAAAAAGATTGATTGCTAGTTATACTCTCAATATCATCATCTTTTTTATGTTCAAAAATATTTATTGATGGTAAAATCAAGTTTGGATTAAAACTGGCTGAGGCATGAGGATTTTTGAAGTAAAGATTTTTTTCTGATGAGAAAAATTCTAAACTTGGTACCTTCTATTTTTCAAAGGTATTATCTGAAATATCTTCAAGACACCATCCTTGTGGGACAGATAAATCTTCGAGTTTGATCAATTTTGGTTTGATTTCAAAATCAAAACTATTTAGTTTTAAAAGTTTAATAATATTAGAATCTATCAGTTTGATAGAAGTATTTGTAGTATTTGTAGTATTTGTAAATTCATAAATTGTAGACCAGTTGATTGAAAATCATGTGATTTTTCTTCAATATCAGAATTTGTTATTTTGACAAGAAGACATAAGTATTTTTCAATGTTTTCATCAAAAATAGAAATAAAATAATTTGGTTTACAATAGTGGATGATGGTAGGTAAGAAAAAGAGGAAGTAAGAGAGAGAGGGAACTAGAAAGAAGTAAAAAGTTGGTGAAAGAAAAAAGCCTCCTCGAACTAATCAGAAAATAGGCTTAAATAAATAAAACATAAACAGTAATTATGTACAGTGAACAGTAAAATTTTATCTATAGTACTGCTATAGTGACCTGCTACAATGGTTTTGATGGTAGGTCTCTGTCTCCTATCTGCTATAGAACTTTTTATCCAGAACAGTAACTGCTACAATATGGCTGGTCTTTAGCTCCGAACATTTTTGTCTTTTTGTGTCGACAGTTAAGATCAGCTTGGATCTAACTTATTCCTAGTTAGAATTTTAACAAGATTTTTTTGGTTTTAGAATTATCCTTTCATTGCATTATCCAAGTTTTGGAGTTTTACACTTTTTTCATCCAGTGTTTGGTGAGAATGTGGAGAAGCGAATTTGGATTAATTCTACATTTTTCATTCTTCTTGATATTGGTACAGTATTTATGTAACATGATCAATATATTTCATTTGAAAAAATTTTTAAAGAAGATCCAGAGCTTCTGGTTAAGTTTGAAATAGTGCCTGAAATGTTGCATAATAAATTATTACAAAAATTCTTCTTTCATCAGTTTGTATGACAACTTTTGAAAAACTATCTCTAGTGGCTAGCTGAAGGAGATATGAAGTTTTTTTCATCATATCGATTCCTATTTGGAATTGATATTGTACTGGGTTTGAGTATTTTGAAACAATCTTGTTTACAGTTTTAGCAATCTCCAAGGCTTCTGTTGTTATGTTTAACATAGGGCCAGAGATAACTTTTTCCATTTCTTAAATTTGATAGGGTTGAAAAAATCTCTCTCGTTGGTAGCAACCAAGAAGACTGGTAATGGTGAAATCTATATAAAAGAAATAATGAATGTTGTTTACAGCTTTATGAAAATGGTGTTTAATAAAGGCTGAGAAATCTTTGATTAATTCAAAGGAAAGGTTCTGTACAAGAATTTGACCAACTATTTCAAGTTCAATGCTGATTACATCGAAAGGTTCGTGGTTAAGACGAAATTTAATTTTTGAAATATTATCCCTAGTGGTAGTAATATGAACATATAGAGAGTAATAATGTTCAGAAAACTTTTCAATCAACAATTTTTCTGTTGTTTGAGTAATAGAAAGTTTTATTTGTTGAAACAGTTTCTTGATTAGGAAAACTGTAACTTTTTCAAACAAAAGAATTCTCTTAAGCTTTTTTAGCTGTGAAAATTTATAATTTTCAAAATGTTCGCATAAATTCAAGAAATTGTTTATCTCTTGAACATTGTATTGACTTTCTTCCAAAGTAAAAAAATCTATATCTTGCTGTTTTAGCAGATTTGTAGAAAGAAGGCTTTGAAAAGTTGTTTCTTTAAATTTTTAAATTTCATCAGCTTGTTTGACTAAGAATTCAGCTAATTTAGTCATCCTTTTTCGAAAGGTAGATTTATTTTCTGAGATATGAGATTTTCAAATATTGTTTAACAAATTGTAGATTTATAGTTCAAGTCCATGATTATAAAAATCTTTGATCTATGATTGAGAGAGTCTTATTTTTTCTAGCAATTGTTCTACTGAAGAAACGATTTGAGAGTAACTCATAGGGGTTCAGTCGTTTGGATCTTGAGCAAACTGAGAGAATTTTGGTTAAATCCTCAAAGGAGAAGACATGTATGGTGGTCTAAAATTTTGAAGTTAATAAAAAAATAATCCTTGGTTAGGATCATTGTAAAAATCAAATCCAGGGTTAAGATTTACAAAGAAATAAGGAGATTTAAGAGAAGCAGGGGTAAAAAAATATGAAGAAGATGAACCCTTTTTAGGTTGTTTCTTCTTGATTGTTCTCCATTCTTTAAGACTATCGTGAGGAGTTTTTCTTCGATCCATTAGGCCTGCTGAGAAAGTCTGTTAGAATATTTTTATTAGAGTTGATAAATTCAACAAGAAAGTTATATTAACAAAGAAAACTATACCACCTAATTCTTTTGGGATTATCTGAAAGTTTTCTGTTATTGAAAAAATTTCGGACAGCCTGGTTATCTGTTCTTATAACAAATGTTTCAGGGGTAAAATAAATATGAAATTGTTGTACGTCATTTTTATGGCTAACAGTTCTTTTTCGTATATAATATAATTTATTTCGTTTGGTTTAAATTTACCATAATTATAACCACAAATCAATTCATCCTTTTGATGAAGATTTTTTACTTTAGGACACATCCCCATTATTCATCACTGACATCTGTCTCTAAGATCAATAAATCACCCTGTTTAGGTAAATAAATTTTAAGAATATAGGTTAGCTTTGATTTAATCTGTTTGATAATATCAGAGTTAGTGGTTGTCCAAACAAAATCATTTCTTTTGCACAATTTACGTAAAAGATTGTTTTCTTTTTTAGAAAGATTTTTGAAAAATTGTCTACCATATTTGAGTAAACCTAAATATTACTGTAACTGTTTGACATTATCTAGTTATTCTAAAAAGTTTTTTATCTTCGAGATGATGTGATCCTGCAATATTAATCCATTAGCAGATAAGTTTAGACCAAGAAATTGAATTTCAATTTTTTTGAGTTTAACATTTTTAAGATTCAAAATAATACCATGTAGAATAAATTCTTGAGCACTAATATTAAGGTGTTTCTTATGCTCATCTAGAGTATTAGAAAAAAATAAGAATATCATCAATATATACATAGCAAAATTGGTTATGTTTGTTGAAAATAGTATCCATCCAATGCTAAAATATTTGTGGAGCATTGCATATATCAAAAGACATAACAGTCCATTGGTAATGGCCTGTTGGAGCACTAAAAACAGTTAATAATTTTGATTTAAGCATAATTTGTCAAAAACCTTATTTATAATCAAATTTAAAAAAATATTTAGCATTTTTTGCTAAATTTATTAGCACATCTTTTCAAGAAATAAAATAGCCGTAAAAAAAAAGATTTTGATTTAATTTTTTATAATTGATAACCATATGAAGTTTACCTCATTTGATCTCTGAATGGTTTCTTACCATAAATGCTGGACTTGAATGTAGATTGGTCATTGGTTCAATAAGACCTTTATCTAATAGTTTTGTAATTTGAATTTTGAATTCATCTATAGCTTGTTTAATATAGATCATAGGTTTTACTCTAATAATAAAGAGTAAGTTCGCAGTATCTTAGACTTCTTTTCCAAAGCTTCAATGGATCTTCACTGAAGTTTTCTTGCAAAATCTTATAAAGCCAATGTTTTTCATTGATTGTTTTGATGTTATGTGATATTCTTTCGGGTTGAAAGTTTTTATCACAAATATGCTCATGTTTTTGTAATAAAGGAATGTCAACTGATTTTTTATCAATTGTAAGTGTAACATGATTATTAAAGATAAAAAATGGAACATAAGTACGGATAAAATTATTTCCTAGTAATATATCTCCATGCATGTTAGAAAAACATAATATTTTCAGTGTTATGAATTTAACATTATTAAAATAAACAGGAATATTTTTTGCTTTGAAACCAATAATAGTTTCCTTACCATCGATTCCTATTATAATGATAGGATGCTTCATTGGTTGCCATTTGTTTGTGGGCAAAGCATTATTACGATAACTTGAGATTGTTGCTCTAGTGTCAAGTAATATATGTAGACTATATGGTTTATAGTCTTGAAATCGAAAATCACCTTTCACAAAAGTATAATACTTGTCTTTGATAGAGAATAATATTGTTTCTAGTGCAGATAAACAAAAATTATTTATAAAATGTTGCATTTTTATTTCTTTTTGTCTAAAAGTTCTAGATGAAAAAAGTCATGAATTTAAAATAGAATTAACAGAATGATAATAATATTGATTATCACCTGTAGCTTACTGAAATGGATTATCTCCTGTAAAAATAAGAATTTAAGCATTACCTGTATGGCTTATACTGTTTGCTCTTTGAAAATTTCCATCATCTTTTTTTATGTTCAAAAATATTTATTGGCGGTAAAACCAAGTTTGGATTAAAACTGGCTGAGGCATAAGGATTTTTGAAGTAAAAATTTTTTCCTGATGAGAAAAATTCTAAACTTGGTACCTTCTATTTTTCAGAGGTATTATTTGAAATATCTTTGAGACACTATCCTTGTGGGATAGATAAATCTTCGAGTTTGATGAATTTTGGTTTGATTTCAAAATCAAAATCATTTGGTTCAAAAAGTTCAATAATATTAGAATCTATCAGTTTGATATAAGTATTTGTAGTATTTGTAAATTCATAAATTGCAGGCCAGTTGATTGAAAGATCATGTGATTTTTCTTCAATATCAGAATTTGTTATTTTTACACGAAGACATAAACATTTTTCAATGTTTTCATCAAAAATAGAAATAAAATAATTTGGTTTAACTTTAAATAAAACAACACCAGCAGCTAAGTTGGATTGGATTCCTTCAATTATAGCATTAGTAGGATTTTTAAAACGATTATCCATTAAAATAGCTATAATAGGAATATCTTTGGTAGATAGGAACAACGATTTAATGGTAATTAAAATCATACCAATATGGATATATTTACCCTTAGGATATTTTTTCAAAAAATGGTTTATTTTTTGTTTTATAAAAAGAGGTATTTCTACTGATCCTTGTTTAGAATCATTAGCAACAGTATTACCAGATAGTTTTTTTATATGGCGTTTATACCAGGGTTGAAATTTTTTTAACCAACTTGTTTTGTAAATCTCATTTGGTTGGATGAGTTGTAGTTTTTTTAGTTTGTCTTCAGAAATATGATGAGTTTTTCGCATCACATTTTTTAGTTTAACCATACCTTTTTCTGCTGTAATTATGATACCTGTAGAAGAAGTAACTGAAACATTATCTTGGTTAGATTCAGTATTTATCATAAAAATATAATCAGATTCATCATCAGAAGAACTATAATCAGTTTCAAAAAGATCTTCATAATATATTTCTTCATTTGATAATTCATCTGCAAAAGCAATTTGAAGATATTTTTCGTCAAGTTGTTTAATCATTTTTCGAGCACTTTTCCCTTTGTTAGGGCAGCTATCTGCATAGTGACCTTTCTAATCACAAATAAAATATTTACAAGTTTGTTTAGAAGATTTTTTTCTTCTTTTTAACAACAAATTTGCCTTTGTTAGGCTTCTTGGAGTTACCGGTTTTTTTTTGTTTCCATTTTTTCCAAAATATATTTGTGTTTTTTCTTAAAATGATTTTTTCTTTAAATAGATTGATTGTTACAACCAAATTCTAGATCATTTTTTAAAATCTTTGCAACTAAGTTTTGATTTTACCTATTTGACAGCTTTTGCTTGAGACAATGCTCTATAATTTGACTTTGTACGTAGTGTATTCTACATCCAAGAGTATCGTAGAGATCTATGCTGGGATTTGCAGCATTAGCGATTTTGATTTTAAGTTTTAAATAAGTATTATAATTTTGATAACAAAGTTTCTCTCATGGTAAGGGAAGTTTTAAGAAAAATTGTTGTAACCAAAATTTTGATGTTTTTCATCTAATTTTTTATATTCAAAAATATATCTTTTAGAGAAATCATCTAGATTTTGAATATCACATAATTTTAGTTTTGAAAAAAAATATTGAGCTTCTTGATTGGGATCCATAGATTCGATACTTTCATAAAACTCATTTTTTAAGATCTGGGTTAGATCTTTTAACAATTGAGGTATATTACCTGCTGCGAGAAGTGAGCTTTTCTGAATGTTTCCCAAAGTGATTTTTTTTCATTTTTTGAGAAATTGTAGGACATCACCTTGCCAAGTGCCATAAAAATAGTTGAGGAATCTTTCTTTATTCCATTGCTCTTTATAACTTGTGACAACAATAAACATAGATTGTGCCTAATTATCAATGGTTTTTTCATATTCTTTGATAGGAACATGAGTTAGATCTAAATATGTGCTACTTTGTGAAACCGTTCATTTGTTTAACAAATTGATATAGGGACTTCTAGTTTAATCTGATTGGTTTGGTCAGATTCTGTAGTTTGTTTTATCTCATCCTTTTTTAGGTGAGGTTTATGTTGAGCTAATTCTTCAGGAAAATGTAAATAATCAGGAAAACGAAGAAAATCATTCATATCTGGGTTAGATATTTTTGATGTTTTTTTTTTCTCTATCCTCTGGTTGAGGAATAGGGATTTGAGGTTCTAGATCTGGTTGATCTTCAGAACTAAAAGAATCATATGATGAAACTTGTTCATCCTTTACTATTGGGTTAATAGCAAGAATTTTAAAATTATCATTTACAATATCATCATCTGCTTCAAAACTACTAACACTGGTTGTGTCATAATTTAGTATATAATGATAATTGTATTTTTGAAACTCCTTTATGTTCTTCGAAAAAGGTTTCAATAGCATGAAGATAATCAATCTGTTGTTTCGAATCGTCAGATTTTTTCATTTTATACTTGAAATTCTCAATTAAATATTTATAAGAGTCAAAATCAAGTTTTTCTTATTTTGCCTTTGCTGAGGAAGATGAAGGATTGTCATTAGCCATCATAATATTACCATAATAAAGAGGTCCAAAATCTGTAAATGTGTCTAGAGGAACATACCTTGGGTCCATCTTTTCTGTAAGTAAATCTATTTTATCTTCTATATTATCCATTTTAACAAATAACTTAGTAAAGAAAAAAGAAGAAAGGTCAAACAAACCATTTACAGCTATACTAATATATATATTATTAGATTCAGACTTAGGATCTATATTTAAACTATGATTATAAACTTGATCTTCACAAATATAATTATTTTTTGAAGTTAATTTCATGTTTTTTGTGCTTAAAATCGGTGTAATTCTGTATAGGTTACTCAAAGTCAGTCAACAAAAGGCATACAAAGCCTAACAAATACTAACAAATAATCACAGATTCACGATATGAACTTTAAAATAAAGAATAAACAACAAAAAATAAGAGTAGATATAAAAACTTTGTTTATAAAGATAGGATTATAATAGATCTATAAGTTGAATATTACAAACCTTTTTGACGTAAAATTATAGACTTTAAAATGAAAGCTTGCACCAACATATAAAAATATTATTTATTTTAATAAAATATATTAAGATTTTATAAAAAAAAAAAATCTCATTAGTCAAAGTTTAAATTTTTTCATATATAATGGTTCTCAAACCTTTAATCTAATTGTTAAAAATATCTAAGGGGATATTAAAAACTTGATTTCAAGTCAAGTCTCTCTCTTCCTCTTTACTAAGGCTTTGCCCTTTTAATGTAACAAAAAAATTTTTTTTTTCGTATATAGTGACAGATTCTCACACATTTCCGACATGAAATTTGGAGCTATTACAAAACTTTTCCCGCTATTGCAATCTCAGGCATCATTCAACTTTACATGTCAAGCTCAATACGATTGGAACAATGGAGAAACCCAATAAGTCAAATTCACTACAATTGAAGTCACTGTTTTGAACCTATATCCATGGTAGACATGTTTAGGCCTGGGCCCAATTGAAGCATTAAACTCTGGCTTAGGTCAAGTAGGCCCGAAAAAGACCTCGAATTCTAATCTATTAATTAGATTTGGACTCAGTTTTCATAGTAAGGTGTTTTTTTCGGGGGGATGCGTTTTGTGCTAGAGCTGCCGTATTAATTTATTTAAAACTTGTATTAAACGTAATTAAAAAGAACTGAATACTATATATGTTGATTTTTTAGATGATTACTTGTTGAGTTTTTTTTTTTTTTTTTTTAAACTCCAATCTCAGTAAGACATGAAAACACCGTCTTGATCTTTTTAATTAGTAATATTATTATTAATTAAATTAATTAATGGACATTATGCATGCTAGCTGCTTGGATGCATGGACCCGATGGTCGCCGGTTCGCGTCGCATGTAGAATGCCGCAAGGCACGCTGTTGCTTAAATTATTGAAAGCAGCCCCATCATGCTAAAGCCCACCATGACCACAAGCTTTTTATACTAGTAAATATTAGTGAAAATTTAAGAATTTTCACTGTAAAAAAAAAAAAAGAGAAATTATTTGATCTTTAATAAAAGATTAAATACTTATTTTCGTTTAATAAATGAAAATAAAATTTTCATTCTTAAATTAATTTATTGGTCCAATAACGTTAAATTAATTTAAAACTACCAAAAATTGTTATCCGAATTCGCGGAAGTTGATGTTGATCTACAAAGTGAAGTCAAAAAGAGCGATCATTTTCGAGATGGTCAAATTTCGCCTCCTCAAACAAGGATTAGGCTTTATATATAGCAGCAGATAACAAAGGATTTGCTCCTACGCGTTTCCTGAGAGCTTTGCTGCCTTATGCTTTTGCCTAAAACCTCGTTCAAAACAAACAGTAAAATCCCAACCTTTGTCGTCTAACAATAGTCTTTTCATCCTCCTTCTCTTGTTTTGCTATTGCCATGGCCAGCGGATCAGCAAAATACCATGTGGTCGTTTCAGGCAATAATATTTCTGTCCCTTTCACTCAACATTTCGACCTCGACGATGCTATAACGATGCCGGAGAACCTTCAAGCCAGGCATCAAACAGTCACCCGTTTGGTTTCGGACATGCCGATGGTCAATTATGCAACTGGTAGCTGCTCAATTTGCATGGAGAGTTTCTGGCAATCCGACGGAGCTGCTGCTTCTAGGCAAGTTTCATGCGGCCATGTCTATCACCATAACTGTATTACCGATTGGCTCTTGAACGGCAACAGCAATTCTTGCCCCCTTTGCCGCCATGAAATCTCCGGCTGATGATACCTACAGACTTGTCTAGCTAGCTATAGCTTCTCAATTTGGAGCGTGTAATACGTTCACTCCCGATTTTGTTTTTATTTTTATTTAAATTCCGTAGTTGGCGAAATATATATAAAAATATTAAATATTTCAAGATTTATTCCTTTCATTTTGTATAAATTATGGTATCAAGTTATATATTTATAATTACTTCTTGGTCTAACTAATCTTTGTGTATGCTGATACCCATGCATTGTCAGATACCTGTGATTGATGACCATATGTTTTAGCAATAATTAATCACATTTAAAAATGGGTGTGGAATTCTAATATACTTAATTGTATATATAATCGTATTAAAATCTATTAATGCTTTGTTAAGTGATAAAATGATGTGACTATCATCCAAACGAAACATAGCTCACATAAATTTGCACCACCTGGCCAGTTGCATTATCGATGGCTTAATTTTCTTGAATTGATGGGTTTTTTTTTTTTTTTTTCCCACAAAAGTGAAAACGAAATTGTGAGGAAAAGTCACGTTGGATTAAATTTCCAGTGGCCAGTGGGCGAGCAAACAGGCAATTGGCTGGCGAGGATGTCAAAGGAAGAAAAAGTAGCGTAACTGTGACAAGTTGACAATGTTTCTTGAACGTGATGGCTATGAATTTTTAATAGGAAGGAGGTTAGTTCCTTCTTAATTACAAACTTGAGTGTCAGTTTCAACATTTTCAATAAAAAAAAAAAAAATTACTACGTCAACTTCAATAATATTGCATATATAGAATTAATTTGATAAACAAATTTGACTTTATTATTTTCTTTTAATTATAGTTTTCGGCCTTTTAGTTTTCTATTTGCAAAATTAGCTTTCACGTTATACGTACGAATCAATCGTTCATTTGCTAAGTTTGACAATTATTTTGGAACAGTTGGAAGTATGCTCCCCAAATTGAATACTAAGTACAACAAGAAAGAGGAAAACCAAATAATATCTTGAAAAATAAAGAAACAGAATTCTATTGAATTGAAAAAAAAAAATTTACAAAACAATATCAAATAATATATTGAAAAATAAAGAAACAGAATTCTATTCTATTGAAAAAAAAATGCTGTTCATATGTTTTTGACGCCTACGCCTTTCCTCTTTTACGCTTTTGAATTGGATTTGTGGTGGCCTCCGAGAAGCTTCCCTGTGCCCATAATTTTTGTTTGGGCCAAAATTTTCACAAATGCTAGGTTTATATATAATATTATCAGTGTTGGTTTTTGATGAAGTAAAAAAAAAAAAAAAGTAATGTGAACATTATTTTTTTAAAACAAGACGTG
Source organism: Durio zibethinus (assembly GCF_047325235.1). Taxonomy (NCBI): domain Eukaryota; kingdom Viridiplantae; phylum Streptophyta; class Magnoliopsida; order Malvales; family Malvaceae; genus Durio; species Durio zibethinus. The sequence goes on from NC_143174.1 coordinate 23,275,438, forward strand.
CATTATCCAAGAGCTTTCCTTACACGCGTCTTTTTCGACCGAATTAATTTTAATATCTTGAGAAAGCAAGATAAAATAAACGAGTTGATTAAGTTTTGGATTAATCGATATAATTTAAAAATTACAAGTTTTAAAAAATTGTATATAATATTATTTCTAATTATATAAATATAAAGATAAAAAAATTCAAAATAGATTAAAAAAAACGAAGGACACCGACCAAACTACATTCAAAGGTTTTTTTTTTTTTAAACATTTTTTCTTTCGACTATAAAGAATTAATTGAAGGGTTGACAACATAGAGTCATGCCGTATAGTCAGGACAGGAATGGTGCCAAAACAAGAAAAAAAGGGAGCTTGACCTGAACTGCAATGCGATTCACGAGCCAGCCATTAGTTTGCAGTCTTCGTCAAGCAGCCTTACATGCACCATACCAATGTTTGGAATATTAAAATAAAAAATAAATAAAATGAGAAGAAATTAAGAGAAAGGGATAGCAGAGGTTAAATTATATACTTAGTTTTAATTATTTTTGTTTGTGTTAATTCCTCACTTTGATTTAAATCATGATATATTTGGATCATCTGTGATTAATTCAATGAAATCTCAATAAAATCATAATTAAAATTTAAATTAAAAAAATCACTTATATCGACGTAATTAAATTAATTATTATCTGAATAAACCTTGTAATGTTAAGGGTAATATTAATATTAATATTGTTTGATTAAAAAATAATTTATTTCAGGATTATGTATCATAATTCCTAAAAAAATAATGATGGTAAAATAGAAAATTATTGATAGTTTTTTTTTTTTTTTTTTTTTGGGGGGGGGGGGGGGGGAGGGTTTAAAAGCTGAGTTGTATGCCTCCACTTAGATTCAAACCATGTTCTTTGAACAAGAGAATAATGTTCGAATGCAAATCCATGCCTACTCTTGCATTCCTCTTAATGCTTCTATCTTTCTACTCCATTTTTGGCCTTTTCCTCTTTTCCTTTTCTCTTTCTGCCCATCCCTCTTTAGCCTATAACTGCTCCAAGCGTCAAACCTCCTCCGTTTACTTTGTCTTCATCCTTATTGACCCTTTTTTTTTAAAAAAAAATTTTCCTTCTAATTTATGCAAACAATTAAAATTATCTCCTACTTATAATTTATATAATCATATCAATTTTGTCTTAAAAAATTACTTGAGGGGTACTTTTGGAGCTATTGCTTAATAAAATTGTCTTTGTCTTATATTAAAAGTTGCCAACTGATTTTGTCTTTTATTTTTTTGTTTTTTCATTTTCTTTTTGGTTTTAATTTTTTATTTACATAAATTTATAATTTTTTTAATTATTTTTTATTTATTTGTATCATGTAAATTTTATAAATTTTTGAAAATAAATAAAAATTATTCCCATAATGAAATTAAAACAAAATTGTTACCAAAAGTATTGGAAAGATTTTAGAAATATTTTAATAAAAATTTTTATTTATTTTTAATAAATTATTTAGTAAAAAGTAAATGTTTTACAATTAAAATAATAGTTTTTTAATAAAATATTAAATTAATCTGACAAAAGAGCTTTTTTCAAGGAACAAGTGAAATTTTTTAATATTTTTGAAATGAGAGAATTTTCTAAAAATTTTATCATAATATTGAAAAAAACTTAAAATTTTTTAATATTTTATAACTAAAAAAATTTAATTAAAAATAAAATATCATTTAACTAGAATCTTTTTAAAATAATATAAAATTAATCGATATTATCTTTAGATAAACATTGCGATGTTGCTAACACATAAATTAATCAACAATATACATTAAAAGTTATTCCTAACTAGGGACAACTCTCAATTGAATTGTGCGCTATCAAATTACTTTTCATTTGTGAAATAATTATTGGTTGATAAAAAAGTGAAATAAGTTATTGGATTTGGTAGGTTGGGATTTGATTGGATTAAGGCATAATAAGTTGAGGTTTAATTGGATTTAGAAAAAAAATATATGATTATTTGTTTTAACGTAGGTTTGTAATTAGGTGAGATTTTATGGGTTTTGAATTTTTATAATTTTTAATCTATAATAAAATAAATATAATAAATATAAAATATATAAAATAAATAAATAAAACTAAGTTACTTTTTTAATTTTTTGTTTTAAATATTTTTACAAAATATTTATATTTTATAATAAATTGAAAAATCATATATATGTATAATCATGTGATTAATAAAAAAATAAAATACTCATAACGTAGCATAAAAAATTAACAAAAAAAATGTAATTACAATATATGAAATAATATTAATTTTAATACTTTTTGTCAAAATGTGTGAAGTACCATACATAACATAGCATGAAATATTAACAATTTTTTTTTCTTTCATTATTTAATATCTAAACGTTTATATATATTCAATATATTTTTATTATACTTCCGAAACGCGCAATAATGCGGAGTTACTCGTTAAATTTCAGCTAAAATTTCCACTTATATTATTATTATTAAAAAAAATAACATCATAATTCATAGCAAATGGAATACCCCAAGTGAAGCACTAAATAGGAGTTGAAAACTGAAACTTCATCTCTAAAAAGAAATGTTCACATATAGCTGCTATGTTAAATTTATTAATGATGTCTAATAACACAAATATTTATTATACTATATTTAGGGTTGGTGTGCTTATCGGATTTTCATCTGATCCGATTTTATAAGATCTTTTTGTTGAAAATCAAATTTTGAATTAGATCAATTTGTATATTTTTGAAAAAAAAAATTTAGGTTGGGTTTTGTATAAATTCGTCCTACTCGGCATATATATTATTTTTATTATTTATTTAATTATATCTTTTTATATTTATTTAATTTTATATTTATATTTAAAAATCATATTAAATAATATTTTATATTAAAAATTTAATATTTTGTTAATTTGAAGTCGAATCAAGACGATTATAAATTTAAATATATGTAAATTGAATTAGTTCAAATATTAAATTTATAAAATCAAGTCGAGTTTAGGATGAATAAAATCCGTCACAACTTTTCTCATTGTTATCCCTAATTATATTAAGTTCAATTGATAATTATGACCTTAAATATACAATTAAGGATAAAATGCTCCTAAAATTATGAGTAACTATGACCTCAATTAATTTTCAACTACTAAGCTTTCCATTATACGTTTAACCCAATTAATTATGCATTATATTTATTTATTTTATTTAAAAAGAGCTATAACTAGTTTATCCCCCCACTAAAACCCATGCTTAATTTATTGATACTTTAATTTGAGTTCTAATAGCAATTTAACTTTATTAATTTGTGAGAAGTTGGTCAAATTTGCCGAGTCATGACTGAAATTAGAAATATCAATAGGTCAAAAAGTAGATTCTTCGTCTTCACCCTTACTCGACTCTATCCTCGATCTATTTTTTATTTTGGGAAGATTTCCTTTTCATATTCGTCCTTCCAAGAACAAAGATACATTGATATTTTTTGTTTAATTAAAAAATAATTCAATTATTTTAAATTTTATCAAATAAAAATTTAAACAACAAAAAATTAATAATAATTTAAAAACATAGAGATAACCAACAACTACAATTTAAAAAGTTCAACAAAAAAAATTGTACTTATTTTATTTTTATCAAATTACATTCGTTTTATAAAAAATTAGATTCGTAAAGATAAGGATCGATTCAAAATCAAATTTTAGTGAAATTAACATCCTTGTTCGAAGCAGCTATAGCCCATGTGGTCACGTTTCCAATAATTCAGTAGCTCTAATGATTTAAATATTAAAATTCTACTAAAAAGAGATTACAAAACAGAAAACAAATTATCCTGGTAAAACTCTGAGCTTTTACCCATTACTCCATTATCCTTTATTTAAATATTAATAATATGACACAAAAATTATATAAAAATATAATTTATATAATTTATTTTGATAAAAAATATAAAATAATAATTTTACGTATAAGTATAAATTATAACATAATAATTTTATATTTTATACATATTTAAAAAAAAAGCGTAATAAGATACACGTATGTACGCCTACCAAAGTTGATCACGTGCAAATTGAGAAGAACAATGAGGGTCCAACAGATTACCAAAAAGTTGCGGTTGGTCTCTGGATACATCCACTATAAATTCTCATCTCGAGTTTCCAAACTTGAGGTCCATAACGAAACGAAAGTACAAAACAAAGCTACGCCAAGAAAAAGAAAAAAGAAACAAGAAAAATGGAGAATCAGAGCCAAAATGGAGCCGAAGCTCCTGTCAAAGTGTCAACACTCAATTGTATCGATCTCTCTAATCCTGATATTCATCAATCCGTCTCTTTACTCAAGCAGGTTTTTGTTTCCTTCATCAGCATTTTATTTTTGTTCGTTTGACTTGTGTTTTTAATGTACGTGCCGTGGGAATTTACTGTTTTTGTTTGTTTTTTCTTTTGATGGTTTGAAATTGATATTTTGATAGCTTGTTGATTATTAAGACAACCCCAGAATTAAAGTTTGGAATTTTTTGGTGGGTTTAGGCTTGTTTGGATTGTGGGTTTTTCTATTTGGTAAACCATGGGATAAGCCAGGAATTCATGGATGAAGTATTTGCTCAAAGCAAGAACTTTTTTCATTTGCCATTAAATGAGAAAATGAAAGTTTTGAGGAATGAGAAACATAGAGGCTACACTCCTGTGCTTGATGAGCTTCTTGACCCCGATAATCAAGTGCAAGGTCAGCAACTCTTTCATTTTAGTGATTGTATTTTTGTTTTTTTGGACTGTATTTCCTGCCTTACCATTCATATTGATCGTTGGTGAAATAGTTTATTTGGAATTAAAATACCGAGCTTTCTTTTTTTTTGATGGGGTAGTAGGAGACTACAAAGAGGGGTATTACATAGGTGTGGAAGTACCTGAAGATGATCCTGAAGCAGAGAAGCCGTTTTATGGGCCAAATGTTTGGCCTGCAGATGGTAAATTATAATGGATTTCATTGATCGGTTATCTTGCAAGACCTGGTTGAAAGAATTTTTCACCAACATTTTCGAAACTTTTGGCTCTGGTTAGGTGTTTTGCCTGGATGGAGGCAGACTATGGAGAAATTCCATCATGAAGCATTGTAAGTTATAAACTAGTTTGTGATTAGGTTTCTATGCGTGTTTTATGATATGTGCAAAGAAAATAGGCTAATAAGATTGTGTTTTTCTTCTTTATGTGCAATTAGGGAGGTGGCAAAAGCAGTTGCAAGGGTCATAGCGCTTGCACTTGACCTAGAGGTTGATTTTTTTGACAAGCCTGAGATGCTTGGGAAGCCTATTGCCACCTTGCGCTTACTACACTATGAAGGTGGAAGATCATGGAATGCCATTATTTAATCGTGGTGTCATTGCACTGTTGATATAACTTGTTATATAATTTTTTTTTTGGGTATTAACTCGTTATATAATTTCATATTCCAATCAGGTCAAATTTCTGATCCTTCAAAAGGAATATATGGAGCTGGAGCACATTCTGACTATGGATTGATTACACTTTTGGCAACAGATGATGTTATGGGTCTACAAGTATGAACATTGCTGTAATATGCGATTATATTACCATTATTCTGCACATTTGACTAGTTAACAAAAGATTATATGATTTTTGCAGATATGCAAGGATAGAGATGCAAAACCTCAGATATGGGAGTATGTTTCGCCTATAAAAGGGTTAGTTGCTGATGGCTAGCAGAGATTTGAGCTTCAGGGTTACATTATATACATGCTAGTGAAAATGCAAGTTGGTTTTACTGCCTTGCAGTTGGAGGCTGCATTTGGAACCAATATCAGTTTTTAAGCGATTGATTTCCAGTTATTTACTGCACCTAGGTTGCTAGCATATTTTTACTGTTATCTTCTTAAATTTCTATCCTTGCATTGTTCTGTTCATCACTTACTTTGTTCTTGCTTTACATGTAATAAATTTAATTTGATCATTAATAATCATAATTCATGATATGCTTAAAGTGTGGTTGATCTTTTTACAGAGCTTTTATAGTCAATCTTGGGGACATGCTGGAGCGCTGGAGCAACTGTACATTCAAGTAATGTGCAACTTTCTGTTTTAACTATGGTCCAAATTGCATTAAGATGACAGTAAAAGATGAATGATGGATTTTAAGGGGCTCGCCATGTTGTTCAACATTTACTAAATAACTTTAGACTAGTTTTGATTCTCTGCTTTGCCTTTTACTTTTAAGTTCAGCCATTTATTATCTTGATAAATTTAAAGCCTAGAACTGTTATCTAAGGCTGCATCTCCACTGATCTAGATCAAATATAGCTCCATTATTTCTTGGCTCTTTTGTATTGTTATATGTACGCAGGGTTACTAAGTGAAAGCAACCCTATAGTGGCCTTAAGTTTTTTTGCCTCCAGTTTCTTATTGTTTCACAACTTTCTTACACTTATTCATCATTTTTTTTTATAAATTTTACACTCTGAATTTGTGCTGCTCTGAATCTGTTCATTTGTTGGATTATATTTGCTTGAGGTCATCCTACAGAAGGGTGGATGCTACCCTTTCATAACTATCTTGCTTGAACTTTATGTAACCAAATACTTGGTTTTATGTACCCAGGTCCACTTTGCACAGAGTTTTAGGAAACGGTCAGGAGAGATATTCTGTAAGGCCCCTTAGCTTTTTAAACCGTTCTTTGTCATCCAGGTTTTAAGGCCTTTCAAAGCCTTTTGGATGATTCATGATTGAAACATCTGTTCTATGATATCGGGTTGCTTCAATATATTTATCCCGTTGCACTCTCTTCTACATGTCATGTCTGACTTTAGTGCTGGTTAATATATTTATTTCTTGATGTACTTGTTCTTTGTCCATGTGGCCAACTATCTATGGTATCTAAATTCGATTAGGGTAAATTGGGCTTTCAAGAACTTTGAAAATTAACTTTTCTACCAACTCTTGTTACTCTATTTAGTTGATTCCATCTGATCTTTTCTGACTCTGCTAGAATAAACTTAACAATTCTGTGATTGTTGTATGTCAACAACTCGGCTAAAATTGTTGGGAACCATTGTCTATCTGAGTCATAACATTATGAGTGGAAGGATGCTTTAGTTCTGTGAAAGTTTTAAAAGCATTTTGGTTGACAGGAAAAGAAAGGTTTTAACTGTCATCTTCATCTGGTTATCTCTTATCGTTTGCCTTCTTAGTTTAAACTTTTGGCTTAGTTACTTTTTTCTTTAATATTCCTTTTGGTAAGTTTCTTTGTGAATAATCTTGCTTGGAATTTTCATGTTCTCTTACTATCTTTTAACATAATCTTTTGAAGAAGTAAGGTTTATGTCTGTTGTTTCTGATGACAGATTGCATACTTTGTGGAACCTAGTCATGACTGTCTGGTCGAATGTTTGCCAACTTGCTATTCAGAAAATAATCCTCCCAAGTAAGTCTTAGAATCAAAGTGTTTTAATTATAGATAATAAGTGAAGTCAATCTTGAAACCCCTCCCCTTTGAGACCTTAGTTGCTATGAAACCTATGTAGATTACCTTTAATTATCTTGTTGCATCTGACATACCAACTCTAATTGAGCTGCTGCATGTATTGTAACCAGGTTTCTGCCAATTAGATGCAGCACATACCTGAGCCAACGTTACAAGGACACTCATGCCGAGTTAAGCATATACAATAAACATCAAACTTGATAAACATCAAACTTGTTCTCGGAATCAGGAACTTAGGTCAATTGGTTTATGCAATCACCCTTAAGAGGTGGTATCCAGAAGGTTTGGATTCAAATCCTAACACTTGCAATTCTTTTCTCTATCCTAAGTAACGGTCTCCTATGTATTTATAAAAAAAGACTTGAAGTCCTCACAGAAGATGTTTCCTCATGTTTAGGAAAGGTAAACTTGTAATTTTCATAATACAGGGACCTATCGATTTGAATGTGCTATATCAAACATCAGAAAATCCATTTTACCCACATATAGATGTATTACAGTAACAGGGTTATCATTCCTAATAAAGTTATTACATGTTCCAAGATTCAAAAGGGAACCTAGTTTGGTCATTTTCTCTTCAGCTAAGCTTTCTACTGATGAACAGATTACAATCACAAAGCAAACTTTCCTACCAGCTGTCCCTAAAGCGTCACAGCCGTATGTATCTTTACAAAATAGAGAGAGTTGTAGATCAAGTAGATCCAAAAGTTGATGAATCTTCAGAATCTTTGTCAAATTCGGTTCTTAAATAGATGGTTTGAAGTATTATATACTGTTGGGTTTTCACACAACATAAACATACCAACGCCTCATTGTCGGCTGACAAAAAAAAAGAACTTTTCAAACACTCAAATACAACAAGTTGACATTTCCCAAACTAAGTCATATTTTTAGTTGACCTTATTTATTAGGCAACATACAACATATGATGAGCTTAAAGATGAAGCTACATACAAAATGGTGAGGAATATCTGTCCATTTACCGATAACTTCGGTAAACAGGAGAGTACATGCAACTCTCAGCATACTTCACAAGATTTGCAGGGCGAGGGAGACGTGTTGCCACACCTATAAGAAAGCATAATTAGAAATAATGTCATGATTGAGAAATGAAACAGTGACAATTTTTATCTTTAAATCTACAAGAAATGTCACTCACCAAGTTCATATGCCTTAGCAGCCACGTTGGCAGCTATATTAGCTGAAATTTTCCTTATATTAGAGAATGGTGGGTAAATAAGCCCCTTGTCATAGTTTTCCTCAGACACTTGCTTAGCCAAGGCTTCCGCTGTTATAGAAGACGGACAATAAAAGTATACAGTCAATCCCCCGGCCCCTTATTGGCACTTAAATTCATGTTAAGACAAGACGTGATAATTTTAAATATGACATTGTATCACACGAAAATAATATGAAATGACTTGATTTAAATAGCAAAAGTTGTATGAGTTTAGCAAAAAAATGAGCCATGTTTGATATGTTGACACAAATTTGACACTATAATTTTTCATGTTTTACACGTATCTAACATGACACATATGGATATTTGGCAAGTCTAGTTAACACAAATTGTCAGGTCTAGTTAAGACTTTAAATCACTGTGAACTTCATTACGTATCTGCTTCAGTTGTTAAGATTAGTCTGTTGCACAAATAATGAATAAAAAGAATGCCACAAGTATAGATAACTTTCAGTTTAGCAAACAAAAAGGAAAGACAAGACAGCTTATATCAATAATGTTGTTCTTAAATTACATCCTACTTACAGGCTGCCAGAAGCATGTCATCATGCACACGAATAGCTCCAGAGATGACCAAACCCAAACCAAATCCTGGGAAAATGTAAGCATTGTTGGCCTGAATTGACAAAAGAAAACACAAAGCTCAGTCCCTAATATTCAACAGATATCCCATATGGGATAATTTTCTGAAATATACTAAACAATCAAATAATGGTTGGACCTGGCCAGGAACAAAAACTTTGCCATTGTATTCAAAAGGATCAAATGGACTTCCACTAGCAAAAATTGCACGGCCCTGCAAGATGAACCCAAAAGAAGACAACAACTTATAAGATTCATATTTTGAAGCAAATAGGGCACTCATACTTCCCAGCAGCATTTTCACCTTAGTTATGAGGTGAAACAAGTAAGAACTAAGAAGCATTTTACCTGACTCCAAGTATAAGCCTCTTCAGCTGTGCACTCAGATTGTGTGGTTGGATTCGAGAGAGCCATAACAAGAGGTTTCTGCATCATCATAGATTTACAACAATGTAAATCTTTTTCGTAGGTCTGGATGACATGTAGTTTTACCAGAAAGTATATAGATACGGTTAATGCATAAAATACCTCATTGAAGGATGCTAGGGTCTCTATTATTTCCTTCGTAAAAGTTCTTCCCACTCCAGATGATCCGATCAAAACTGTTGGCTTGATTGCCTGAAGAAGAAAGAAAAGTAAGCACTGAAAATTACTTCTTTTTTTAACAAAGGAGACTGAAGCCTAAGGATAAGAGAAGAGATTGCAAGTGTTGAGATTTGAACTCCAGGCCTACTGGATCTCACCTTTTAAATATGACTACATGAATCAACTAAGCCCTCGTTTAACACCAAAAAATACTTCGAAAAATGCAAAAGTAAGCAATGTTTTTCTTACCTTGACAGCACCTAATAGATCCTTAACAGGTTCATGTTCATGAGCCCAAGGTTTCTTGAAGTGTTGAAGTGACTCTTTACGAGAGCTAATAATCAGTCCCTGAAAGATAATTCACATGCTCCTTAGGTGAAAAGGGATGTCCATAGGATATATTTCTTTTGGCAAGAATCATGACCAAACTTATCTATACCTTTGAGTCCACAAGCCAGATCTTCTTGCGGGTCTCTTCCAAGGGAGTTTTTGTCTACAAGTAAGACATAAAAAAACCACAGCCAGCATAATAATAATACCAAACACTAATGAACTAAAAGGATCTGCAAGTTTTAGTAGCATGCTATTACCTGCTTTGACATCTCAAGAGCTATAAGCTCTGCTATACCAGTCCCAGCCTGCAACAGTATGACAGAAGCAAGTGTAACTGACTATTAATACAGACTGCTGAAAATTAGAGAGGTACCGTGAATTGATCCATTAAAAGTTAAATCATGTTGCAGAGAGTGCAATATTTTCTTTCAATCTTTCTTATAAATTATTTCAGCATTTTCCTCCCTTTCCCTTCTGCAAAAGATAAAAACAATGACGAGACAGAGATCAGAGTCTTACCTCTCCAGCACCAAGGAACAAGAATCTGTGGTCAGTTAGAGTACCACCAATCAACTTCAATGCTGCAACAACCCCAGCAAGAACAACAGATGCTGTCCCCTGCACCAAAAATGATGGTAGATTAAAGAACACCTAAACAATCATAAGGAGGGAGTCCCTTATAATGCTTCTACTACCTGTTACCTGTATATCATCGTTGAAGACAAGGTGGGTTGTGCCATATTTAGCAAGCAATGTAAAAGCGTTATGATTTGCAAAATCTTCAAACTGCATAATGCCAAACGAATCAGACATGGTTAGAAAATGCAAGAAGAACATCACATCACAAAAATTTTATGAAAAATCGAAAGTCTCCAAAGCATGAATACCTGTATAAGAACTTTTTCCCCATAGTTCCGCTTGACAGCAGTCATGAACTCATGTAGCAAGTCAGCATATTCCTAAATGTAGTCAAAATAACCTCAGAATAAAATAAGTTATGCAGTTCATAATGATTATGAAACTAAAATCCACCGAGGTATGCAAATATTGACAAACCTGCCCAGTTGCCCTCTTTTGTCTAAGCCCAATGTAGAACTCATCCTTCAACAATTCCTCATTATTTGTGCCCACATCAATGGTCACAGGCAAACACTATAAAGCAGAATCAGTAATTATGAGAGTCTGAGGTTCAGATCTATGATGGCATCACTACAGTTGCTATTATATACAAATTTCAGGCTTAAGAACTACAAATATAGATCTCAAGCACATCAAATGAAGAAATTCAGGAGAAATGCCACAGTGGAAATGCTTACCACCGAAGGACGAATCCCTCCAAGTGCTGTGTATAAGGACAATTTTCCAACAGGAATTCCCATCCCCTGAATTTCCAACAGAATCACACCTACTCTAGTTATTCTTTATAGCTTAGAGCCCCAAAACTGCAATTTAAACTAAGTAACAATTAAAATGTTTCTAATTAAAGACATGATCTTAACACAATTTACCTGACAGCCAAGATCCCCAAGTCCCAAGATGCGCTCACCATCAGTTACAACAATAACTTGAATACTTCTTTCAGGCCAGTTCTTCAAAACATCATGAATTTTTCCCCTGCACGTTATAAGGTTAAGTTGAAGCCTATCCATTGGAGATTCGGATTTACACAACGAAAAGAAACATTCATACTTCTCTTTCAAACTTATGTATAGACCCTGAGGACGCCTGAAGATGCTTCCATACTTCTGGCAAGCTTCACCTACAGTTGGAGTGTAGACAACCGGGAGCAGCTCCTCAACATTATCAATTAGAAGCTTGTAAAACAGTCTTTCATTCCTTTGCTGTTAACAGTGAAAACAAAGGAAAAAAAAAGAGAATTTATTCAGTTATTCCCTTTTCCTCTGAACTGATCATGAACATTTCTATTACTATACAGGCAAAAGAATGATAAATCCCTAACATTTTTTTCCACATCAATTCATTGCAAAAATCAATCTGTCTATATCAAATATTAAAAACGAAAAGCAAAGAAAATAAATGAACAAATTCAAAGCCTGATTTGAATATAATCAGAGGTAAAAGAGAGACCTGAAGCTCCATCATGGCCATATACTTTTGCAGTGGAACTTGATATTTTCGGATACTGCTCATCAACTTTTTCTCCTGGGTTTCAGAGCAAATATAAAACATTAATTAATCCTGCCGCTAATATGCAAACATATTTGGGCAAAAAGATGATGCAATTAGTATAACCTGAAGCTGTTGAGTGACAACAGCAGGAGGAAGTAAACCACGCAAGTAGTGAGAATCCCTCTCTGTCTCAGTGAACGCAAGCCCTTTGTTATGGTGTGGATCCCTCAACAATGTATATCCACTGCACCAAGGACTGATAGTTAAATTCAGACCAAAAAAAAAAAGAATTGACCACTTTCTTTTCCTAGCTTTCTAAACGGTTTTAACAATCATTTTCATTTCTATTACTACCATAATTTTTAAGTAAATTAAACCAAAATCGAAGGATGTTTGATAACTGATCAATCATGAAAACACTCTAAAACAGAAACAAAAACTTACAGGTTAAAAAAAAAAAGTAAGAAGAAAGTTGACCTAGCGACAGAGTAAGTCCAGGGGGTGACCAGCTGGTCCTCAGTGGCACGATCCTCGCCGTAGACATCCTCAACACCGCCACCAACGGTGGATTTGGGGTCCATGCCTAGCACTGATTCCCCACCTCTAATCTCCTTCATGGTGCTCTCCATCCTTTCCCTTATATTGCTTCAGCTGATACTGTTACTACTATTTTTTTCTCTGAGTTTCAGAGATTCAACTGGATATATTACGAACAAATAATCAATCACCAGAACATTCAGAAACACAAACTTGGGTTAGCTGTTTTCAGTGTCCGAGTTAAATTTTAGAATCAATCAAAAGTCAAACTGAAGACTGTAATAAAAAAGATCAACGTCATTGTCGTGCCGTAAGAATAGGAGGAAAAGACCCCATTTGGAAACTTAACTTATAGTGATATAGATGGTGATTCTACAACAAAAAGCGAAGTATTAGTGTACTGCATACCAAAAAAAAAAAAAAGTTTGCCAAGAAATAAGGGCATGTTTGGCAATGATGGATTAAAATAATATAATAATTATTTTATATTTAATTGAAAAAATATAATTATAAGAAAGATTAATTTTTTTTAGTATAAAATAATTTAATTTTTTTAAATAAAAAAATTATTTTTAATTCATGAATTAAATTTATTTATTCAATTATATTTTTAAATTTTATATTATAATTTAAATTATATAAATTAAAAAAGATTTTAAAAAATAAATAAATTATTTTATCTTAATTTTATATACATTAAATATAAAATAAAATGATATTATTTAATATAATTTTATTTATAATATTATCTTATATTATTTTAAAATAATATTATATATCAAACATGACTAATTTTAGCTAAGATTCTTGAGAGTTCTTGTCATTGATAGCAAGTTGGGCACCGTCTGAACTCTTAAAATACTTCAGAAATAACGTTTGTGTTTAATTTGTAACGTTTTGGAAAGAAGGTGGAAGTAGGGTTCTATTTTTAAACGCACAAAATTTAATGGCTAGGTGGCAGATGTGGGCCAACGTGGTGGCCAAGTGGTGGTGGTGGGTGGCTGAGATTGGTAACTTTTCAACAAGGGAAAAGAAAGGGAATGCTTGCCCCACGGTTGTGGGTGGGAGTAGGGACGTTCATGTCTTGCTGATTTTTAGCAGATTTGAGGTCCCATGATTTCAGTGTATCATTGGAATATACTTTTGCTTTAGTCAATAATGCAAGTATCCTTTTCGGGTCCCATTCAGCTTTGTATTTTTCAGTTTTACACTTTCAATCCTCTCTTTGACAAGATAGGAAAACATGTTTCACTTGTTTTTTTTAAATAACAAAAAATTTCTTGAATTTTATTTTTTAAAATAAATTTTTATAAATTTTTATTCCATTAAAATAAATTATTAATTTTTTAATTTATATTTAAATAAATATTTAACTTTTTATTTATATTTAAAAGTTAAATAAATATTTAACTTTTAGTTTCATTTATAAATAGGAAAACATGTTTTTTTTTTCTTTTTTCTATAAGAGCTATAAATAAAAGTCTAAAAGGTGAGGGATCATTTTCTGCCAAAAAGTTCCAAGCCATTGCTCCACCAACAGCCGCCTGGCTAACTATGACAAGTTGGGTGACGTTAGGGGTGAGAAAAAAAAAATTGATTTAAAATTATAATATTTAATTCTGATTTGGTTTAATTTTTTTAATTTTATTTAGACTAAATTTAGATATTAAATATATATTAAATTTAAATCAAATTTCGAATAAAAATAAAAAAATTAAATCAAATAAAATTATATATTTTTTAATTTATATATATTTTTTTAATTTTTATAAAATAAAAATAATAATTTTATATCAAAATCTATTTAAATATATAAAAATTAAAAATTAATAAACTAAATTAAATTCGTAAAATTTAATTTGATTTAAATTTGAATTGAATTTAAATTTTTATAATATTATATAATATCTAAAAAAATTAAAATAAATTTGATTTAAATGAACTATTATTACTCTAAATGACACAATATTTTATTAATTTCCTTTCCTACACTAACTAAAATAATTTTTTACAAAAAAAAAAAGAAATTTCAAAAAGAAAAATTTATTAATCTATTCTATGATTAAAATATTTAATAAAAAAGAAATCATATATAAAATTAATTAAAAAATAAAATTACTTTGGTGACTTTAATGTTCATTCAAAATTACAAATAATTATTATGAACATAAAAATAAAATATAAGCACATACAAATGAAATATACATACAATTATTTTATAACATATATACATTTTTTTTATTAAATTTACATGTATTCGTTTTCTTTCCATTGATTATTTTTTATAATAATACCAAATAATAAATATTTTCGGTAAATTACCATTTCCTATAATTCCCTCAAAAAAAAGCCCTTTTCTGCTACACTTATTTGGCAGCTTTATCTCCGAGTAATGTTTGCTTGGATATGGATATGGATAAGGATAAGGATAAGGAAAAGGAAAAGGAAAAACATCATCTTTTTTGACCTTTCCCACAGAAGTGAGTATTTTGAAGGCTTCCCTCCACAAATTAAAAAGAAACAAAAATCATATGCTTCAGGATATGATAAACTACATATACAGATAAGTTTCTTTTTAACTTGAACGTTTGAAAGCATATATCATTAGCTAATTACAAAGCACATTAGTTCAAGCAAAGAGGTCTTTCAAAACAGAAGGTGCACATGACAAGGTATTTTCACCTTGCTCCAAGCAATACAAACTTAACAGGGCTGAGCCTGCAACTTTCCAAGCAAATGCGCATTTGCTTACGTCTTCCTTTCTGATGGCATAATCATAGGAAATGTTATAAATAGCCACTGCCTCCTCGTAAATCTGTTCGAGAGGCCTTTGTCTCTGCTCCAATTCTGCAGCTCCGTACAATTTCTAAACCACAAGTAAATGTAAAGAACGAGTGTTAAACTTCGATATGCTGCAAACAAGGAAGGGGCAACGTGGAAACACAAAGCTCAACGACCACCTTTTTGTATTTGTTATAAACAGCGTTAGCAGCCTCTTCTTTCTGTTCTTTGCTCTCGGCATCCAAAGCCTCCGTCATGTCCTTCCTGTATTGCTTATAAAGTTCAGTCCATTTTTCTCTGCAATCTCCCGGAAAGCCAACGTTGAAACATGGGAGCTTCCGAACTTCTGAACAGGATAAAACTGTAACATATTATCCCCTTTTGCTTATACTCCATAATAGCATGAAAAATCAGAAAGATGCTCTAATGATAATGCTCTTAAAACCAAATGATGCATCAAGCTTTAATGTTGGTCAAGATAACCTTCACCTTTCTTTGACAGTTCTTCGTTGTATGATTTGACGAAGTCATACATTTTCCCCAATATAGAAGTTGATTTGAAAGAATATTCTTTTTCCCGCTCCATATAATGAGGAAATGCAGCTGCCCTCAAGTCTTCTGGAATTTCAATCTATTCACGATAGCTAATATAAGTAAAATATTTTTTGGAGGTCAACAAACATGAAAAAGTAAATAAAAATAGCTATACATGTATACATAGAGTTTACAGCAAAACCAAAAAAGAAGCAATCATCTCTCACATATACTTCACAATAACCACTGCAACAAACTAAAGCATTGCTGTTTTAGATAACAATCAACCACTTATGCCATAAGTTCTTCAAATCAATTGCTTGCCATTGACTGATGAGAATGTTGTTATTGACTTCACTTGAAAGTAATGATACTTACATGGGCTAAATATAAGCTAATCTCAATCCCTTGACAAAGCAACGTACTAACCTTTTTTCCTGTCTTTGGTGCATCCAAAGCCTCGTAGTATAAATTAATCAAGCTTAGCAGGTTTTGTTTCACAAGAGCCTTCTCATCAGAATTGCTATCTTCCAGTGTAAGAAACCGGTCCATTATTGCCTTCCAATTATCAGCTGCAACACTCATAGCATAACTGAAAGCAGCCAAAAGCAACTTTACATTAGACCAAAACCAAGAACTAGTACGATATTAAGACTATCGACAGAACTTCACCACCATACACTGTATATGTTAGGAACCAAAACAGGAGATGCCTGCCCGAGTTGCCATCTCATATTTGTTATTGAATAATGAAGGATGAATTAACGAACTTGCTCTAAGACTGATAATAAGTTAATAACATGCTACTAGTTGGCCAAAATAAAAAACACACTACTAAATGACTTTGACTTGGTCTCCAAGAACAGTATATCATTTGATAAAACCAAAAGACATTTTGGATGTCCACAAAAGTATTTTAATACTGAGCTGTGAAACAAGCAAATTAACTGAGTGCTTTTTAAGGGAGAGGTACTAGTTTTGAGGAACTTCAGAACATAACTTCAGATGAAAAAGAATTTTTACATATAAGATTTTGATTTATAATATATTAATTGTTCAGAAAGGAATGTCATAAACATTGACACTTCGTGATTCAAGCAAATTCAGTACAGCAAACTTTCACAGCCATTAACATTCAAAGTCAGGCCTCTTACTTGTGAAAACAAAATATTATTAAGGTGTACGGTAAAGTGATTACCTTGGCTGAAACCTAGTTCTCAAGAATAATTTGAAGAGCTCATCCTCCAGCTCCTCATCTGAAAACTCAAGTGGTCCTTTAGTAGGCACTCCACAAGTTGAAGAATTGTCTATCCAGGGTTCACTCATTTTGAAGTAATCCAATAACTGAAGACAATTGGTGGCTAATCTCAGGAAACGTCAAAATAATGCCAAATATAGATGAAACCTACAATTTAATGTACAACATTTGCATTTGTACCATATCTATAAATCATCATTCACTAATCAAATTTAAAAGAAGATTCCTCATTTTTGAAGAGGTTAGCCAAACTTCATTATAAAATTCAGTAGCCAACGCATATATAGCACATAGGATATTTTGGTGCATAAATTTTTTTATTATATATGTATATAAAAAAACTCAATATTTCAATTTAAATTCTAAAGTACAACGGCAATATTAACACTTAAGCATGTCTCATAGATGCCGATGTCAACTAGGACATGAAATAGTTAAAACTTTCCCTACATAACCAATATCCTTTTCACGCAAAATCTATAAGAATGTTGTTGACATCTCTAAAAATGCTGTTTCCAGGAGTTAACACCAACCATGCAGGAATGTAAGGACATTCAAGTAAATACAACTGTAAGAGGATGGAAGAGTGAACTGAAGACCAAATTAAATGTTACCTTCTAGCATATACGTAAAGTAATGCTCCTAATGGATGCATCCAGTTGAAATAAGTGCAAGAATATATTAGTTGAAATAAAGACAAAGGATAGTTACCTGTTTGACCATCTACTAAAAGGAAAGAACAATAAAGGTAGCAATCAGGGCCGCTACAGATGGAAGAAAAGGAAAAGAGTAAATAAACTCTTTAACAGGAAAGTAATTCAAAATAAAACCAACCTGGGGATTTCTTGATACGAAATACATATCACCATCAAAATCACCCCCAGCCATCTCATCAGCCAATGAGCGTCTGCCTTTACAAGGAAAGAATATAGCATACTTAGCATGTCCTACATATTCATTCAAGGCTTCCACATATCTAGCATTTAGCACATGTATATCTCCAAAATGTATACCGGGTTGGTGATACACTAGCACTTTCCCAGAAATCTGTCCATCATCCCTACACATATCATCAGAGCAGACAACACAATATCCAATCATCAAAGAAGGACAAACTTGTCAACTGCCATGTAACTAGTTATACTTGATTTATTAGATTCATCTTGCTGCAAAAAGTTAAATTTCTGTCCAAAACAGTTGAGACTGTGTCGACGAATTTACTAATACAACAATAATAACATAATTCAAGCAAAGGGTGCCCCAAACAGTATTCCTTTCTCTTATGCATCATACACCTTAGTATGTTTCAATGTCTAACAAAATAAACTGAATTACAACTTGCTTTAAGGAAGATGTGTAAACAAAATTAAAAGTCCAAATTGGTGAGAGGGTGGGGGTGATTGTTTGCACAGTATCTTCCATAACTAATAGAATATCTCAACATCAATGCACGGCATCACAAGGAAGCTCCAGCTTCCTTGTAACTTAAACTGTAAAGAACATTATGCAGCAACATTTTCTGATATAATATTTAACAGGAGAATCTGTCATACAAGCAGTCTCTAGTACCAACCTTCTATTGGGAAAAAAGTGAAAGAAGGAAACTTGGGGAAACTCTATACTTTCCTGCATTCTCATTCCCTTCATCTTTATTTATTTTCTGTCAAGATTAGTTATAAGTAGGTATTGGATCTTCATATCTTTTGCCTAACAAAGGGTGGTAGAAGTTCAGTCTAAAATACAAAAACAGCTTACATCATTTCTAACATCATCATCTGCAAAGACACATCCATACTAGAGATCCGAGACTAAAGACACCAGAATAAGATGTCTTTTTTGTTTTTAATCAAAACATGAAGTCATATCATATAAGTGGAGATGGACGTCAAAGAGTTATTCTTGGAATATGTGTCAGAATACATGAGCCTACATGCACAGATGTAAAGGCTCCTGTTATCACTCTCTTTCAACATGCACATCGTATAACAGAACAGCTAAAGCAGCTACCATTAAATGTTAAACCATGTGCTATAATCACTTAAATCAAAAGGTTATGAGATTTTGCTTTCCAAAATGGACAGACTCATTCCTTTGTTTTTATTTTGAGATGCTCCAAAGGTTTCCAACTTTCAATATTGTCGCAAGACTTGATATTGCTACTTAAACTTTTACATTTTCCATAGAAGAAAACATATTCCATTACGATATTTGTAAGAAATGCAGTTCAAAATTGTTATTATTTGTTATGTCACCATCACAAACAAAGAGACAAGAATAACAGAATAACCCCAACTTACGTACAAGATAATGCTGACTTGATCACTTTCTAGGACTCCAGATGGATCAACAGTGCCCATTAAATAATAAGACTCAGTCATAGGGAGCTTTCCTCCTAGCAGACCCTTCCTTTCTTCATTCAACATTATTGACATCCTATGTTGTAAATATGATTCATCAAGGGGGATCCCTGATAAAATCATTTTTGCTGCACTGAGATCATCCATGCTGCCTCGGTTAAGAGAAACTGCACGTGATAGTTATGAAGATCCATTCAAAAGGTGATTATATCAGTGAGAGGTACAAAGCAAAGTGGCATGAACGAGAGAACATTGTTGAAATGTATATCAAATTTGAAGGAGATTGTGCAATGCCAATAAAAGCAAAGAGCAATAAAAACATTAGAATAGAAGAGAATTTCATTTATAAAAGAATATAATATTGTCATGTTAAGGTTGTATAGTCTTCAAAATTGGAGGGAGAATTCAGGGAAGGGGGGGGAAATTTTTGGAAGTTGACAAAACTACCTTTAAGAGCTGTGCGTTTGTTGGAGAAAACACTTTGCGACTCTTCTAAGGCATTCTTCAAGATGTCCATAAAAAAGTCATTTGGGACACCTCCATAGCTAAGGAGCATAATCAAATTCCTTGAAAGAGAAGTTTTCTTTGGTTGATTGCTGCAGGAGATAACACAAATACATCATCCCGAAATGCAATAAAATGAAGTTATCACAAGGCATCAAATTTCTCAGGGTAAATCCATCTCATCAAAGCCAAATACATCAAAATCAAGTCAGAAATAAAAGAAACTTTACGCCTTCACTTGCTTATTGGCTTAAAACAGGAAGTGGGTAATTTTTATTGGGGCTGGAGGACTGATTTGAACTTATTCTGTACTCATGCTTTGAGCTTCCATAGCACCATTAGTAGTTGCTGTTAAGTTCTAGGGAAGTTAAAACTTAAAAGTGATGTGAAGCCAATGGATTCGAAGCAGGGCTTTATGCCCATCTATTAGGTTGGACACACAAGCACTAGAGTGATTCAACACCTGGGAATGGGCACCCCATCCCCACTTTGGGATGGAGAGAAAGACCTTTATCTCCCTCATTTTCCCAAGTTGGGGCATGTTCATTTTTGCAATTACTAAAGACACAATAGCTGGCAAGCATCACCCTCTGACAGCTAGAGTTTATACTTCAATGAAGCATTCACCTCAAAAACAACATTGGACAATTACATTAAATGTTTTCTGGTTAGAAGGCTATGCTCAAAGTATGGTTTCAGGGAATGAAAGAAGAAACGAATAGTGCAAAGACAAACTGTCAGAATGGCAATGCTACATTCAGCAGGCCTGCATACTTTTGTTCATCTAAATTTATCTATTGAGTGGATATTTTGACAAACATGGGCATAAGGAATAACATAAATGATAGATTCAATCCTTTTCTCATTTACCTTTATTTTCTATAGGAGATTCTGTGGAAAAACTAAGAAATAAATCAGTGTGGAAACTGAATGTATATTGAAAAACTGCTTATTTAGAATTATACAAGAACCTTAGGTTTATATACAACTAACTAGGGGTTAAACTAGGAAACTAAATCTTCCTAAAAAACTAATCCTATAATTGAGAGATTGTTTATTCTAATTTTTGTCCTTAATTCTAGGGATACAAATACTTAATTCTAGGATACAAATATAAATATACATATTACAATATTACAACTAGCTGTAAATAAGTGTTTTCCCACACTCCCCCTCAAGCTGATGAATAGGTGTTTTCCATTCCCAGCTTGGAAATAATTTCTTGAAATGTTGCACTGCTGAGACCTTTAGTCAACATATCTGCAAGTTGACCCTTGGTTGATACATAAGGTGTACAAATCAACCCACTATCTAATTTCTCCTTTATGAAATGCCGATCTACTTCAATGTGTTTTGTTCTGTCATGTTGCACAGGATTGTGTGCAATGCTTATTGCAGACTTGTTATCACAGTAGAGTCTCATTGGTCCATCCCATTTGATCTTCAAGTCTTCTAGGATAATCTTTAACCATAGTAGTTCACAAATTCCTTGAGCCATTGCTCTGAACTCTGCTTCAGCACTTGATCTTGCCACCACATTCTGTTTTTTACTCTTTTAAGTCACAAGATTACCACCTAAGAAAGTGTAGTAGCCTGATGTGGATCTTCTATCAGTTACTGAACCTGCATAATCAGTATCTGTATATGCTTTTAGAACTAACCCCGAATTTTTTTTGAATAAAATACCTTTCCCAGGATTGACCTTCAAATAGTGCAATATACAATAGACAGCCTGTAGGTGCACTTCTTTAGGACTATGCATAAATTGACTTATTACACTCACAGCATATGTTATATCAGGTCTAGTATGTGAGAGATAAATGAGTCTTCCAACTAATATTTGGTACATCACTCTATTTACAGCAGCATATTCATTAGCTTCTCCAATTTTATGATTAGGATTTATAGGGGTAATTGCAGGTTTACATAAGAGTTTCCCAGTTTCCTTCAGAAGATCCATCACATATTTCTGTTGTGAGATGAAGATATCATGCCGTGAGTGAGCTACTTCAATTCCTAAAAAGTACTTCAATCTCTCTAGCTCTTTTATCTCAATTCTCTAACTAAACACTGTTTTAGAGATTCTTTCTCTTTTTCATCATCTCCAGTTACAATTATATCATCAACATACACTAATAGAACTGTGACTCTCCCTAAATCAGAGTGTTTGATAAATAATGTGTGATCTCCTTGACTCTGTTTATATCCCATTGCTAACATCACTTTGGCAAATCTCCCGAACCAAGCCCTAGGAGACTGTTTAGGGCCATATAAAGCCTTTTTTTAGCCTACATACTTTGTTTGCTTTTAGATGACCTCCAAATCTCGGTGGAACCTTCATATATATTTCTTCTTCCAAATCACTATGTAGAAAAGCATTCTTTACATCAAATTGTTGAAGCTGCCAATTGTAATTTGCAGTCAATGATAACAAAATCCTAACTATATTCATCTTGGCAACTGGAGCGAAGGTTTCCTGATAATCCATTCCATAGGTTTGAGTGTAGCCCTTAGCCACTAACCTGGCTTTATATCTTTCAATAGTACCATCTGCTTTGTATTTTACAGTGAAAACCCATTTACACCCTACTGAATTTTTTTCTTTAGGCAACTCTACCAGTTCCCATGTCTGATTTTTCTCTAAGGCCTTCATTTCTATTTTCATGGCTTGCCTCCATTTCTCACTGGATAATGCCTAAAATAATGTAGTTGGAATAGAAATAGTGTTTAAGCTCACAAGAAAATTTTTGTGAAATGGTAAGAATTTTTCAAATGACACAAAATTAGAGATTGGGTATAATGGATGCTTAGTACATTCTCTGGTTCCTTTCCTAATGGCAATAGGCAAATCATAATCACTAGTTATAGTTTTAGAAGATTCATGCTCATTTTGAGAAACTCATTTCCAGAATTAGGATCAGGTTCTTGGACTGGCACTGGTTCAGGATCTGAAACTTTCTTTCTTGAGTACACCTATAATTCCTTCATAGAATCAAAAACAATATTATCCTTTGTCACATCTTTTGTACTTGGAATAGGTTCAGACTCAAATTCAGTGTTTGACTTAAGCTCAACAGAAACAAGTTTCGACTCAGAAGAATTAATTGGTGTAAATGTTGAAGAAGGGGACAAATCAAGCAAAAAGAAATCTTTATCCTTATCTTCCATGAATGAAGTCTCCCCCTGAAGATAAGGTTGAGTAAAAAATGATTTACTTTCTTCAAAAGTGACATCTGCAGACACATAATTTTTTGGTAAGAGGATGATAGCATTTATATCCTTTTTGAGTTGAAGAATACCCCACAAAAATACACTTAATTGCTCTTGGATCCAACTTTCCCCTGTTATGACTGTGAACATGAACAAATGATGTACAACCAAATATCCTAGGTGTGAGATTGTTTGTGGTATTGAGGTTGAGATAAAGTGAAAGTAGTTCCATAGGAGTTTTAAATCCCAAAACCCTTAAAGGTAACCTATTTATAAAATGTGTGGTAGTGAGAACAGCTTTTCCCCAGTAAAATAGGCTCGGGTTGTGGCTAGTAAATGGCTATTTTTCCTCTCTGTCACTCCATTCAGCTGTGGAGTATTAACACAAGATGACTCATGGATAATCTTCTCTTTTTGGAAATAGGTAGATAGACTCTAGTTGAAGTAATCTCTTGCATTATCAGACCTAAATCTCTTGATTCTCACTCCAAATTGATTTTGGATTATGTTTTGGAAGCTTAAAAATATACTATTCACATATGATTTGAATTTAAGTAAAAAAACCCAAGAGACCCTGGTACAATCATCTATGAATGAAACAAACCATCTCGCACTAGAAATATTAGGAATTGTAGAAGGACCTCAAATGTCACTACAAATCAAGTAAAAGGGAGTAAAACTTCTTTTGTTACTGATTGAAAAAGACACACATCTATGCTTTGCAAGTTCGCAAACATCACAATGAAAATCTTCGACATTTAATCCTTTGAACAAAGAAGGAAACATGTTTCTCAAGGTTCCAAAAGAAGGATGTCCAAGACGAAAATGATAAAGCCAGATTTTGTCTTTATTGAAAGATTTTTCAGAAAGAAATGACAAAGGTAAACTATTCTTGATATTATTTGTGTTATTTGATGTCTCAAGATAATATAGTCCACCCTTCTCCTTAGCAAGTCCAATGATCTTCCCCAAACTCTGGTCTTGAAATTCACAATAAGAGGGATAAAAAGTTACTTTGCAATTCATATTTCTGGTAAATTTTTGTATAGATATCAGATTAATAGACGATCCAGGAACATGAAGAACATTTTTTAGAACAAACGAAAGATTAACTTGAACATCTCCTAATCCTGTCACTGTGGTAAGTGAACCATTTGCAACAACAATTTTCTTATTATTAGGACACAGATTATATGTACTAAATTTTTGTGAGAAATGTGTCATGTGGTCTGTTGCTCCTGAGTCAATGACCCAAAAACTCATAATAGGCTTAGCCGAGACATTTAATCCATAAGAACCAAAAGCTTTACTTGAACTAAAAACCTTACCTAAAGAACATACCACAGTAAGCTTTTCAAGGATTTTCAATAAGTTTCTCAGCTTTTCATTCTCTTCCCTATCGAACTCTCCTTGTTTCTGAGACATCTGTAGTACTCCAGTGATTTTTTCAGTTAACAATTCCTCAAATTGGGTGATAGTGATATTTTTCTTTGAAAAGGTTCGACAATGAAGGCCAAAACAGGATTCGGCAATGAAGGTCTAAAAAAGTCAGCAATGAAGGCTGAAAATTTTGCTTCCCAAGAAGAACCTAAAGCTCTAATACCATGTGAAAAAACTAAGAAATAAATCAGTATGAAAACTGAATTTATATTGAAAAATTGTTCATTTAGAATTATACAAGAACCTTAGGTTTATATACAACTAACTAGGGGTTAAACTAGGAAACTAAATCTTCCTAAAAAACTAATCCTATAATTGAGAGATTGTCTATCCTAATTTTTGTCCTTAATTCTAGGGATATAAATACTTAATTTTAGGGATACAAATATAAATATATATATTACAATATTACAACTAGCTGTAAATAAATGTTTTCCCACATATTCATTTCAGTTTTGAGAATGTATAGGCTCCCCCCAAAAAACTAATCTCTCCTATATTGAACCCAGAACACATTCAATTGGTACTTATCAAGAGATTTAAAAAAATGTAATAGGTGCTATGCACAAATACATTAAACAGAAATTATATGAATTGAACAATGGCAAGTACCTTGTTTTAACTACTTCCAGTGAATTTCTAGTGCAGATATTTGACAGATTCGGATCTGGCTTAACTTTAATCATCGAAGGCCGAACTTGAATGGTTCTGGGTGGAAGCTACAAAATTTTGGAATAAAGTTATTATAAGCATGCAGAAATTATTAGCCAACAACAATATGATACAGTTGTTGGGATCCTAGACAACAACAACAAATGGATTACATTGATCAATAGATTTTTTAAGGGAAATATGGCATTTGACATAGTCTCAATTCTGATTTCAAATGGTACTGGAGTGAACACACAAAACTAGATTATCTGATGCAATAACAGTTACAACTAATTGAACCAGACTAGATTATCTACTGCAAAGGACAAATCATCATTTCTCATTTCAAGCAGGGACTTTTCTGGAGGAGTAAGCTTATTCTAATCTTAAGGGAAAATAAAAAAACTATACCTTTTTATTGACAAGGACGGTTCCCTTGACAGCAGAACCATTGTTAAAAAGGCGGAACTGGACTAGCAAAGGCTAGGAAGAAAGAAAAAACAATGGAATGATAATCAATAGATAAAATCTAGAGAAGAGAGCACTAATTAATTGTTAAATGCACATACCGGTACCCTATGGTGAGATTCTGTCCGTTTCATGTCTGAAAACTTCCCCTAAAGTCCATTGAGATTAAAATTTATGATCATAAAAAATGCAATGAATTTAAAAACAGGTATCAATAAAAAGATCATAATATAACAATTTTAATATCCCCGCTATAAAATAAGAAATATCGATGGAAAGGAAAATGGAAAAATTTTTATAAAATAGTACCGGAGAAAACTAAATGGCAAAGGAATAGTTGGAACCTAGGCCTAACAAGCATGCTCATCTATATTACCTCAAACATTGTGAAGTTTTAACCAATTATACAAAACAGATTTAATGGAGTTTTA
Organism: Durio zibethinus; assembly: GCF_047325235.1. Lineage (NCBI taxonomy): Eukaryota > Viridiplantae > Streptophyta > Magnoliopsida > Malvales > Malvaceae > Durio > Durio zibethinus. Next base: position 23,301,983 of record NC_143174.1, read on the forward strand.
GTGCAAATGCTGCTTCAGATGGATATATATCAAACTGATTTGTGTTGTGCACACCAGAAAAATGAATTATTGGGCAAATACTCAACATTACTTTCACCTCAAACCAACTGAGTAACAAGTAGAAAATGAAGCACTCTACACCAACCTCAACATTGTCACCATTGACAACACTTCCTTTGAAGACATTTTTTGGGCATTTCAAAGCCAAATCCTCCGATATATAACCAGTTCCATCAGTGTGGATACAAGTTTCTCCATCTTTATTACACACCAAATTTCCATATTTATCCTGCAATAAGATTTATTTTTGCTAAAATATCAAATTGAACTCAGGAAAAAATACATAAGATAAAAAACTATAAAGGGAGACAAGATCATTTTTATTGAAAACTTAAATCAATATACCACACCTGGCAAGGTATATCATCTATCACCATAACATTTACATCAGCTAAATCAATTTCCAACTTCATGGTCTTGGACAAGATTAGTGAAAATCTACAGCCCAAAGAAAAAAAAGCCTTTCAAATTATTAAAAAAAAAAAAAAACTTAAGATACCTCTCAAAAAAATTGAAGAAATTTAAAGGAATAAAAGAAACATGCAGATTTGTATCATCACTGACCTGGCCATATACTTGGCCACATTGGACAGGGTATGGGCATGCATAAACACACTTCTGGCTTCTTGAATTGTCTTGCCAGATAAAACATAATCTTTACCATCATCAATGGATGCATTAGACTCAAACCGAACAAATAAGCACCTAACAGATGAGGTAGTCTGGTCTTTCTTTCTTGCTTTTTTGCCTCCATCCTTAAACACTGAAAATTTACCATATTTGGGATAAAAAAAAAACTAATTTTCCATTCTGTGAGGTTAGGAACATAAGCATCGGAAGAGTTCAATACTTTGACTAGTATAACATAAGTTAAGACATCCTACAAGGTGGTACATACTCAATGCCATTCCCAACAACTAGGGTGTTCAAAGTTTTTTCCATGATATAGGTTTCTATAAAAATGAGAAGCAGAGGATCCTCAATAACTAACAAGTTGCACATAAAGAAAACAAACATGTATGTGCAAGTCAGGACATCCACAAGAAGCTGCAGACTGGAAAATAAGAGCAGTCCTTTCTGACGCACACATAAACAACCTCATACACCCAGCACCATAATGCAAAAGCCCCACATTCGTATTGGAATTGAAATCCATAGTTGTTGTAACAGATCATCCTAATTATCAAACAGACAGAAACAAAGGAGTGACAAAGGAAAACAAATGAACATTACATTTCACCAATATTAAAATGAGGAAACCATCAACTAGAATTGTTGCAAAACAAGCACAAATTCCATGCTTTAAAAGCAGCTCTTACTGCATTGCTTTGTGCTAATTCTCTGAGACAAGTTGAATAAAACACCTAAACTAATGTTGAAAAAAACAACTAAAATGAACTGGTCAAAGCAGATATTCCTCATTTGTAAGATAAGAACAGCTGGCTGATGTATCATCCCTCCACTCTAGCAAAGGACCACATCACAAACATGCATGCCTAAGATACATACAGAGATGTATACTGCTAGCAGAAAATGCATGCTAGTTTAACGGATAACAGTAATAAATTATATGAAAGGGAAAAAAAAAACACCTAATATCATATTCATCATTACAAGATAATGGTGCAGAAGGACTCACCAAAAAACCTGTAATAACGCAAACCAACGAGGATTCCTCCTTTTGCAATTTTTTTGTACTCCGCATAAAAATCATTGCCAGCTGAACTTTTACCATCCGTGACATTTGCAAACTTAACAACAAGAACATTATCATCTCCTAAAACCCTTTGTAAATGACTTCTAGTCTTCTCCAAAAAAGGGCCCTGAAATGGAGAACATAAAAAAAATAATAATTGAAGGGAAAATATTGTAAAAGAAAATTAATGAGCAAAGCACTTCATGTTACTAAGATTTTTGTAACTCTCAAAAATACTATAGGTCAATCTCCTTCATAAGGTAGCAAGAGAAGAAAGCAAAAGTGTTAAACTTTAAATTTTAAACAGGGATGATAGAATCAGATATGCATAGATAAAAAAAAAAAAAAAGGAAAAAGACAAAAGTGACCTTAGGTAAATGGAATAGACAAAGAATTGATACAACAAAGCTTCGAATTTGGGAGCTTGGCATTTGGGAGCAAAGGCTTAATGGGATTGGCCAAGTGAATTATCCTATTATGGCAACAGGAAAAAAGAAAAAAGACTAAGAAAACTAAGTATTAGCTAAGGTTTTCAATAAGGAAACTGCTGTGCATTAAAGGAAAAAAGGAAGAAAGCTAAGAACAAGAAATTTTAAGTGGTTTGGGAAAGATTATAGATGCTTGTTATCTCATGTTCAAGTCACTGCTTCAGTCTTTTTCATTTAAAAAGTCATAATAGTATGAATTATCAAGAAAGTACCAAATCAGAAATAGAAAATTAAATGTGAATCCTTCCAAATCTTTGAAATGGCTGCTCAGGAATGTGTCTACCCCCCTAGAAAGGCAGATCAGATGACTTAAGCCCATGGAAGAAAACAATCACAAATATTTCTATAAGATTAATAGCAGCCAGGACTACAAATAAGGAGCCAGAGCCAGTGACGGCAACCAAAGGTTAAATACACACTTGCAATAGATGTTTGGCTTGTGCTAAATTCCAATCTCAAGATAGTTCTGTATCACCATGCATTACAATAAAAATGGGTACGTTTGATATGCCTGTTATAGAGGCTTAAAACTGAGAAATTGTACTTAAAGGCCTTTGATCACCACGTAAAAGCTGTCCATATTCCAGACAATTTGATATTTGTTTTTAGATATGTCAACAAATTTAACTCAAGGCCTTTTGTCCTTTCAATGTAAGTTAACAATATGCATGCACAGAATCAAGGAAATGTAAGAACCTTGAAACTGCAACTCCCGATTTACCTTGAACCTACAACTCCCATTTTCAGAGACATAACAGTGGTATTGATATGTTTTTCCAGACTCCCACTCAGATGACTGCAAGATAAGCGAATGGAAAAGTAAGAAGAAAGACAAAAAAGAGAAAGTAATCAATTGCACAAAGCATCACATGCATGGGAAGGCAATGCCCATATGAAAAAGTGGTCTAATACACATTCCAAACTTTTGAAACATTTTGCACTCCAATCTTAGAGACGACAGGGTGGAAATCAAATTCTGTTTGTTGGACAATCGTAGTTGATACAACCTTCAGACAATTTTCATAGTTCTTTCTTTCTTATTCATTAGAACATAAATGTAATTCAAAATATACTTAAGAGTCAAAGGCAAATATCATTAAAGACCAGTTATGTTACCTGACATCGATCGGCAGGAGCATAATGTTGGCCCAGAGAAACCCAGACCTCTTCCTCAAATTTATCCATTGCCAAATCTTTTAATCTTCGAATTTCATCAGCAGTGATTACTTCTTCCAACCTCTCCCTAGGATAAAAAGATAGAAAAAAAAAAGTCACCTTTTTGTTTTTTTGTTTTTATTTGTTTAAGAAAAGTTAAACTTGTTGAAAGCACTGGAAAATAAGCATTACGAGCCAATGTAACTTAAAATTAGGAAAGCTTTTCTGAATTCAAGCTCCCCTAAAGTCACCAATTGAGGGCTAAACATTTCTCTTCTGACAAGTGAAGAACTTAAAGGACGGGTATCTGGAGTCTGAATAACATCATGTCCCCTTAAATCAACTATAAAACAAACAACCCAGAAAATAAATTGTCAAAGCAACCGTGAAGAGAGAAAGAAATCCAACATTTCTTAAATAAAAAAAATATTTAACCTTGAGAATTCATCATAAGACGGAGAGTTTTGATGGGAGAAGGCAAGGGGCTACAGTCAAGTTGAGAAGAAGAACTTGGTCGTTTGTGAGGGGTGCCGTTGTTGTTTAGTTCTTGGTTGATCATAGCCATAACAAATCCATCAAATGAAAAACGAATTGACGTCCGTTGGATTTTCTCTAGAATCCTTAAAGATACTTCTTCGCCTATATCATCCAGCGCCCGCCTCGTTGAGGAGGCAAGTGGAGGTTGGTTCTGCTCACGACAAATTCTAGATACTGCTTCTACCACTGTTTGGGGTAGAATCACATCCTCACAAAAGTTACTTTCCATTGATCAAATTAATGTACAATAACTTCCTCAACTTTTAGTCTTGAAAGATGGAAGGCTTGAATTTGTGATAAAACAAAGAGGGTGGAGAAGGTTTAGTTGCAAGAAGGCGGGGTTTTATGGCATTATATACAGGGAGGTAAGCAACCATTCTCAAAATTTTAAAATGCATGATTTTGGGTTTTTTCTTTCCAAATATATCTCCGAATTATATAAAATATTAAAATTTATGTTTTTTTTATTATATTTTATATAAAAACTATATATCATAATTTATATAACATAAAATATTTTTTTAAAATTTTATTAAATTTATATATTATTTTTATTGAAAGTTTAAATCACATTATTTTTATATTTTATTTTCGTACGATACCCACAATTAAATAAAAGAAAAATGCAAAAGCTCCTCGAGGAGCGCTCCTTGCAAAAGAAAAGTAAGGCTTTGTAGTTCAAATCATGACCACTCTGATATCCGACATTAAAGATTTTTTAAATCCACTTTCGCTGGAAAGTACTAAGATTCAATATTCAAAACAAAATAGTAAATAGGCAAACCTCGGCAGCTTTATATATATATATAACAGACAAAAAGCATCGCTTATTAACTCTACATGTTAACATGTTTTCAACATTCATCCTCTATTAATTTCAAACCTTCTTTAATTTCTTAATTTTCTTTTTCCTAAAAAAATTTCTTAATTTTCTCTTTTAATATTATTTTAAATGAAAATAAATAAAATTATATTTACCATTAAGAATATGTTAATGAATAATACTTTTCCCATCTCATTTTATTTGTTTATATATTTTTTTGAAATATTGCAAAAAAAAATTTTTATTTTAAACACTCAATACTCTCTTTTTATATTTCAAATTAATTTTAAAAAATAAAATAGTATTAATTATATAATTATATAAAATATTAGATCAACATCTAAATAGACATGTATAATTGCCTCTTTAGCATGTTCTTTTTTGGCCATCTTCTTCAGAACATGACATCCACAACTTAACCTCAAAGGAAAGGAAAATACTTCAAATAAAGGTTAAGATTTGAATTATAATGGTGCACTTTACTTTTTCCATCTCATTTTATCTGTTTATATATTTTTTTGAAATATTTCAAAATAATTTTTTTATTTTTAAATATTTAATAATCTTGTGTTTTATATTTTAAATTAATTTAAAAAATTAAATAGTATTAATTATATAATTATATAAAATATTAGAGGAACACATAAATCCTCCAATAATCTGACGTGTATAGATGGCTTCTTTGGCATGTTCTTTTTTGGCCATCTTCTTCAGAACATGACAGCCACAACTTAACCACTAAGGAAAGGAAAAAACTTTAAATAAAGGTTAAGATTTGAATTATAATGGTGAACTTTCCTTTTTTTTTTTTTTTTTTGTTGAAAGTGCAAGTAGGGTTATAAAATGAATCGAATATGGACAAATGAATATATATTTGTATTTATTTACTTTTGAAAATGTTTGTGTTTGATTTGTATTCGTTAAAAAAAATTAAATTATTTATTCATATTCAATTATTTAAATAATATATTGTTCATATTCGTTCAATTAAATTAAATCAATTCGTTCATAAATATTAAACGAACTCATTCATGAACATATATAAACAAATATATTCATGAATAATAAATAAATCTTAAACGAACATAAACGAATCTAAACAAATATAAATGAATCTTAAAATAGTATTAGAGTAAAAAATAAAAATATAATTTTATTAGTATTATTATAAATGAATAACAAATTAATAATAAACGAATAAATTTTAAATAAAATTTAAATGAATTTATTTATAAATATTTATGAACTAAATAAATTTTTTTTCGTATTTAATTTATTTAATAAATAAATAAATATTATTTAAAATTATTTATTAAATTTAATAAATAAATATAAATAAATAAAATTCGAATATATTCACAAATAATTCATTAAAAACTCTATTGATTTACACTCTTTTAAGTGCATCACTTTTCTTCTTTACTAGCCAGTAAAAGGATACTACTTCTAAGAGCAATTAAAAAATTGTTTGTCTGTGCCTTTACTCTTTATAACAATGCCAATGAGATAATTTGATGGTCTCCAAAATTGATGTATAAATAGGAAAAATAATTAACCACAGTAAAATTCCTTAGTATTTCTAGAAAATTCATTTTACGATATAAAAGAATATTTCATTCACATGAGAATGACTTTGGATCTGCAACATGCTGCTTCTCAATTTCTTATTTTGTCATTCCCGTTTCAAAAATGAGCTTTCAAGTTATGTAAAAATAGTAGTATATCGACCAGTCCAGTTAAAAGCAGCTTGACGCATCCGAAATTCAGAACTACACCAAAATTTAGTTCCGTTAGTAGTTCCAATCTGCATTATTTGCTTCGAAGATCAACATTTTCCTAGAATATTTGCATATCCAGAATGGCAGTGACTGATTTCTATTGTATACATATTATATAGTTTCATAATATATAACGGTGTCTTCTTGGATAATTCCATATATATACCTGCAAAAAAAATTTTTTTTGAATAACAATCTTGCAGACATTGAATCACTCATTTGGAGAATTCTTTTTTGACTAGCTTTTTATTTTAGATATTTATCAAATTTGAGAATCAAATTTTAATATCTATAATAAAAAATTATTCCCTTGCTCGTACATAACACATTTGGGAGAAATAAAAAAAGGGTTCATTTCAGTATTTTAGATTTGGGCAGCCATAGTTTTAAAAAAGACAAGCTAAAGCCCATCTAAACAATTGTTCTTTAGTTTTCTTAATAGGCTTGTAAAGATGCACAGTAATGAAGAAAACAGGTCCCCACTTCCAGCCCCTTCCTGTCTAGCTCTTGGTCCACTTTTTGTTTCCCCTCAGCTCTTATCCCCAAATTTCTGAAAAAGCTAAAGCAAAAGGGCATGATTTTCTTTTTTTTTTTTTTTGTTGGTAAGAAAAGGGCATGATTTTCGGTTAAAGGATCGTAATTAAGCAAAGATTATCCAGTTAATTAAATCGTGATTGTCTGAATTTGTAGACGTGGCTATCAACAAACAAGTACAGCATTAATTATTATAGTAATAATTGACTTAACAGTGATGTATTCTAACTTTTTCTATGCTCTAATTAGAACCTGTCCGAGCTAAAACCGAGAAACACTTTGAATGATTGTTGATATAAACGTGACGTGACTTGAGTCATAATCAAACAACGGTTGTCAAGACACGTGTTTGTAGTTAGAGGTGAAACTTTTTTGAGCATGGAAAACGAAAAAAAAGGTGACAACTATAAAAATATTAGCGACGATATTTTTTAGGCATTCCGCATCGCGATGTAATGTTATACTCAAATATATTTATACAAATTTTAATTTATCGCTTTAATGCTTATTAGTTCATTCATTTTATTATCATCTTTATATTATCATTAATTTTAATTTTATAATTATATTAATTAATCTCATTAACACCATTATTTTAATTTTATTAGAACTCATCTTATTCCTTTTTGTCAATCTCCGAAACAGAAAAAGCTCTTAGTTGAGTTAATAAAATTTTACTTTACTGCCAAACGCCTATAACTATGGTAAATAAAAAATTAAGACAGCAACACAACAAAGAAAAAAAAAGCTTTTAGAAAACCCTAAAAGCTAATAAATCCAAAGCTCTCCCACTGATCACCAACCTTCAGAAGTAATTCATTAAAATTCTCTTGCATGCATGCCCCAACATATTTTATACTATATCTGCTTTAAATAATTACCTTGTTACAAACTTACTACAGTTGTAATTAATTTTAAAGGAAAAGAAACTATACATAATTTTTTTTCTCTTTTTATTTTTGTATGGTCAAAGATTATTGACATTGGTAAATGAAAAAGGAAAAAGAAAAAACACTGAAACCCAAAAGAGTTACAATTATTAATATCTGAAATGATTTCTTAATTGTAAAAAGAAAAAGGCAAAGTACAGTGTAACAACTAACAAACAAGTAATAACCAAGCTTTGTCGGATCAAAAATTCTCACATGAAATGCAAAATGGAAAGCATATGGTTATGATATATGCAAATCAAGTGACTTGGTTTAGCTTAGTTTTTCTGTGATAATCTTCTCACGAGGAAGAATAGGAAGTGTAGAAACAAGATATACGTCGCCCTTTTGAACCATCAGAAACGAAGTCGTCATCATCATCGACCCCATGTGTTATGAGCTGGAGACTCAAAGGCGGACATTCTTTTCTGTAACTTAAGGTCCTTGTAAAACTTGTTTATGAACTCCTCAGCCGCCTTATCCACCTGGCTATCTCCCTCCTCCTTCAAAGGGAAAGGCGAGTCCGTCACTCTCAGTTGCCTCACCATAGGGCTTCTTCCAAACCCTGGAAAAACCATGGGAGACGCCTCCACGGCCGCCTCATTGTTCAACATCTCGAGAACCTTTTGTACCGCCGCAACCGTCGTCACATCATCATAGTGATAATGGGCTGACTTGCCAAAACGGTGGTGGTTGTTGTAGAAATGGTGATTACGGTGCTTACGCTTGTGAGAATAAAAAGGGTAAAAAGCTGGGCTGTTCCTGCAACTGAACTCGTACTCTCTTGGGGAAATGAAGGAGAGATGAGCATCGTTGGATCGGCAACTCAAGGCAGATAAATGGTCCTGGACTTTTTGGTGGAACACGAGGTTGCTTATTGCTTTGCCTGCGTTATATTTACCTTTCTTGATCATAAAATGGAGATCAACCATTATTTTGCTCTTTAATATCCCTGTCTTTAACGTGAAGAAAACTACCCGTACAATGTTCCATAGTTTTTTGGCTACAACTGGTGGGATTGCCTCCGCCTCCATTTTTTTTTTTTTACTTTCTAGGGTGACAGAGAGAAAGAAAGAGAAAGAGAGAGAGAGCTTGTTTGTTCTTTTTCTTCGTTTGTTCTTTTATTTCCTAATATTTTTGGGTAATTTTTTAGAGAGAGATCAGAGAGAGTGTTAAAGAGAAGAAGGGATCTTTGGTTTGGACGCAACGGAGGAAGAGACGCAGAGAGCTATATAAAGGGCTGGAAAATAATTATTTATAAATCAAGATCAATAATATAAGCAAAGCAAGAAAGATGGTGGTCGAAAATTTTCAATTCATTTTTTTATATTTAGGGTTGTTTTTCCTTTTCTTGGATTAGAAAAGTTGCACCAGAAATTACTAGAAGGACCCTAGGATGGAGCCAAATTACTTAAGTATATCAATATCCTTAGGGTTCAATGATTAAAGATATTTAGATGTGTTCAAGTCGTCGAAAAAGGGTTTCGCCGTGGACGCTAAGGCGAGCTAGCTCCATAGTCTAGATCACAACTTCAATGGGTTAAATCCTCACAGTCTATAGTTGCTTATAGTTGCATTTTGACCGTCCGTTTTCATATTAAATAGCCCATGGACCCTCTAGCTAACATCAATGTGTGACAACATTGACAAATTATACCTAACCAACTTAATTTGGTGTGAAAATTCAAAGTCTAGTAGCTAAGCTTAATTACGTGCACTATAGGGGATTAGGCTTTTAGTGGTGTTTTTTTTTCATATTTAGTGGTGTTTATAAATACTACTAAAAAATTAATTATATTTGTAAAAAACGTCACTAAAAATACCGTCTATATTTGCGTTGAAAAAAAATAATGGTATTTTTTAGAAAAACGTAGCTAATTTAACGGTATTTTTATCATAAAACACTATTAAATTTAAAAAATATTTATAGTAAAAAATGCAGTGACATTGTAATAGAAAACGTCACTACATTTTGGCATTTAGAGTCGTTTTTAGGTACAAATACTACTAAATTAAAAATTTTATTTTTTAAAAATTTTCTTTTAATATTAATTATTATCATTAAATAAAAATATTTAAAAAATAAAAATGAACTTAAATTCATAAACTGCATATTATAAATACATAATTTGTTCCAATATGAATGAAACATAAAGTTTAATACATGCAATAATATTCAAATTATTTTAGTACATTAATAAAAAATTTAAAATGTATAAAATTGATGACTGCATAGATTTGGAACACTACTATTTGTTAAAAAAAAAATTTCACCTCGATCACTACCATATTTTATTGTTGATGGTTTTCATGCACAATGGATATTTTCAAGCAAGATTAAGTCGTTTCATTAAACATCATGATCTAGAAAAACAAACAAAATAAATGCCAATATGAGATAAAAAAAACATAATAAACTATTTCAAAATGCTTTCCTAAGGATATTTTGAATGAATCAATAAATTCATGTTAACAAGTAACAATTTTTTAGTAATTTAAAAAATATTATGTTGAAAAATAAACTAAACATAAAATTTCATTCATGTTTATAACTAAATTCAATATTCAATTTCAAGTTTTTCAAATAAAAACTCTATTTCTTTCACTTTCTATTTTATCTTGAATTTTTCTCACAAACTAAACAAAATCAGAGTCAGAACTGCAATAACAAAATAAATTGATAAAAAAAAAAAAGAATGTTCAAACACTAAAAATTACCAATGTTGAAATGGAACTTACCAATAAAGTTTGAACAGCAGCAAAAATGCAATAAATCAAATAGGAAGTTTAAGAATTTGACCTAATAAATCAGACTAAAAGTTTAGGGATTTGACCCAAAATACAAGAAAACTAACTTGAAATTTGAAAAAATGAAAGGAAAAAAAAATGACCACAAAATGATTAAAACTTAGGCAAAAAATGAAAAGAAAGCAACCCAAAATGAGCAGAAATGAAAGAAAATGAGTAGAAAAAAAAAAAACAAAAAGGGGTCTTATGGGTTTGAAATTTAAATAAAATATAGCAGTGAGAAAATGTGATTATTGAAGGTATTTTTGGTTTAAAATACCTTCAATAATCCTCTCTAATTTTTTTTGAGGTTATTCAATGCGTTTATGGTTAAAAACCACTTTGAATAATCCTTAAAAAAATTGAATGTGATTATTTAAGGTATTTCTAGTCAAAAATGACTTGAATAATCTCATTCCATTTTTTTTAGAGATTATTTAATACGTTTTTAGCTAAAAACACATTCAATAATCCCCTTTAATTTTTTTTTAAGATTATTCAAGGCATTTCTATCCAAAAATTCTTTGAATAATCCTTTTCCATTTTTTTGAGATTATTCAAGGTATTTTTTTACCATAAAATGCCTTAAATAATTTCTTGCAAAAAATTGAATAGGATTATTTAAGGTGTTTTTAACTAAAAATGCTTTAAATAATCTTCATCATTTTTTGAGAAATTATTCAAGATATTTTCTGTAAAAAAATACCTTCAATAATCTTCTTCCCTTTTTGTTTGGATTATTCAAGGCGTTTTTGGCTAAAAAATGCCTTGAATAATTCCTTACAAAAAATTGAATAGGGTTATTCAATGTGTTTCTGGCCAAAAATACATTGAATAATTCCATTTGATTTTTTTTTAAAGATTATTCAAAGCATTTTTTACCAAAAACGCCTTTAATAATCACCTTAATTTTTTTGAAGATTATTCAAGGTGTTTATGACCGAAAATACTTTAAATAATTTTTTTTTTTAAAAAAGATTATCCAATACATTTTTAACCAGAAAACACCTTGAATAATCCCTTAAAAAAATTGAATGTGGTAATTCAAGTCGTTTCTAGCCAAAAATACCTTAAATAATCCCCTTCTATTTTTTTAGAATTATTCAATGTGTTTTTTACAAAAAAAAAAAAAAACCTTCAATAATCTCTTTTTATTTTTTTATATTATTCAAGGCATTTTCTGATAAAAATACCTTAAATAATTTGATACATTTTTTATGATATTATTCAATGTATTTTTTACAAAGAACACCTTAAATAATCCTTTACAAAAAATTGAATGGGGTTATTCAAGTCTTTTATAGCAAAAAATGATTTAAATAATCTCCTTCCATTTTTTTATGATTATTCAAGATATTTTTTACAAAAAAAAAAAGCCTTCAATAATCTTTTTTTTTTTGTATTATTCAAGACATTTCTTGGTAAAAAACGTCTTGAATAATCCTCAACCTTTTTTTATGAAATTATTCAAAGCGTTTTTAGCTAAAATCACATTAAATAATCCCTTACAGAAAATTGAATAAAGTTATTCAAGGCGTTTTTTTATCAAAAACACCTTGAATGATCCCCTTCATTTTTTATTATGGATTATTTAAGGCGTTCTCTCTAATTTTTATTATAAATTATTCAAGGCGTTTTTTGTTAAAAATGCTTTCAATAATTCTTTACTAAAAACATTGGAACAGTTCAGTTGTTTAGAGTATAAGGCTATTAACCATAAGATCCTAGGTTCAATCTTTCTCTCTAACATTTTGAGGATTTTTTAAGTAGTGCAAAAACACATGCTAGCAGCATTTACATTATAAACGCCTTAAATAATCATTTGCTAAAAATATTGAAGTGGTTCAATCGGTTAAAGCATATGGCTATTAACCATTAGGTCTTACATTCAATCATTTCCTATAACATTTTGAAGGTTTTTTAAATAGTGCAAAAATGCATATTAGTGGCGTTTTATTATAAACGCCGCTATATTTATAAAAATTAAAGTATACAACGGCATTTAGGTCAACAAATGCCATAAAAATATATTTTCAGTGGTGTTTTTAAATTCAAACGTCGCTATACAAGAATTTAGTGATGTTTTACAAAAAAATGTCACTAACCTTATAAAAAAAAGAAATTTTGTAGCATTTATTTAAAAATGTTGCTAAAAAACAACACACTAAATCTTTATTTTTTTTGTAGTGGTGTTTGGTTTATAAGATTATAATATGATAAGATAAGATGATATTATAAATTAAATTAAATTAAATAATATCCTCTCATCTTTTGTTTGATATGTGCAAAAAATTATGATAGGATAATTTATTTATTAATTAAAATTATTCTTTTTCAAAATTTATATAATTTAAATTATTTATGAAAATTTTAAGGGTATAATAAGATATATAAATTCAATCTCATAATTTAAAAATAATCTTCTACTTTGAGAAGATTGAATCTTTCTCTACCAAGAGGATGATTAATCTTCTTTGTAATTTTATCCATTTATCTAGTTACAAATCAAACACAATAAAAATAATTATCATTCTACTCTATCTATCATTTTATATATTAAATACGATCATTGTATATTATATAGTTAAGGGCTCAACCATGGATTGCCAATGGCATATTTTTTTCTAAAATAATTAAATGGGGAAAGGAATTTTCTATGTAGTAGTAATTGTTTTAGACTAATAACAATTTTTAATAATTTAATACTTTATGAGCATCTTTATACTTTGTTAATAAGATATTAAAATTTGAATTTTAATAATAAAATATTACATTTTTAATAATTTTAAATACACAAAATTACATTTTTGTTTCTCATTGGTTCACTTTAGTCTTCATCATCAACATAATTTAACACTCTCTATTTCTTAATGGACCATAGTTTCTACTTTGGATCATAATTTTTACATTGGAAATGATTAATTAAGATGAAGTAAAGTGATCAATCTATTTGAGAGTAAAAATAATTTCAACAAAGTTTCATTAGGTTTGCTCTAACTTATGGTTGTGGATTATAATTTGAATCGTATCCAAAGTTTGTAAAGGCTTGGTCGAGAATTTTTGGCTGTTTTTTGAGGATAAATTTATTTAAAGATTAATAAGTTAAATTTGTAAAATTTTTTATTAAAAATAAGTAAATAAAAATTATAATAAAAATTTAATTCGATAAATTAATAAAATTATATATGAAAATCAATAATACGTAAAAAAAATTATTAAAAATATTATTTATAATTTAAATTTGATCAAATTTATTTAATAATAAAAATTTTATCAATATTTTCACTAAAAAAATTTATTTAATAAATATATTAAATTTTTTTAAAATTTTACATAATTAATCTTTATGATGAAAAATTTTAATATATCAATTTTAATTTATAATAAAAAATTTCATAAATTTCGTATAATTCTTTTCGTTCCTTAGCGAGACAGAGAGATGAGTACCAAAATGCCAGCCTGACACGGTTGAGAGGAGTGAATAGCTGCACCTACTTAGTAAACGTGGCAGTCTAGTTGAGGTCCAGATGAATCTCTGGCCGTTCGTGCCAATATCAACCTTTTGCATACCTCATCACGGCCATTCAATTTGGTAGCACTAGGGAGGGGGTGGGGTCCCTCTATATTTCTCAACAACGGTCAGCAAAAGAAAGCTTGGATAGACGGCTTTAATAATTGTACGAACAAAAGCTTACATAATTAATTAAAAACCCTAATTCAAGAAAAACTCGAGAACATTGTAAAAAATATATAAGTATTAAAATTTAAAATTATTAAAAGTTATTTTCAAGAATAAATATATGAATAAATTAATTTAAGTAGGAAATTTTTACTCTGTTCTCTTTAATTATGCCTTGATTCATGAAAAAGTAATGTATTTGTTAATTTTTTTATTTTTTAAAGTTCATTTGGCTCTTCTTTTATTTTCCTAAAGGAATCTATTAGATGATGTGCATGTACTGAGCAATGATAATCATAAGAAATATGGAAATTTTGAACGTGTGGGTGTGTAACACGCATCTTCTCTTTCAGGCAATTATGGTGAAAATGACAATGTCAGCTAACCTGTACGTGCCAAGTGATTGATTTTGATTCAAAAACTGGGAAAAATTTTTAACAAAAAGGAATTATTGGGCATTTATATGCTTCCAGAACCCGCATTCCATACTGGCTATCTATGTTGTGGGAATCAATTAGATGATCCGACATTATATGATTATTTTACTTTGTTCTAAGCTTTTTTTTGTTCTTGCTTTTGTTTGTATCTTTCTCTTTTATTCTTTGATTTACACATTTCCTCCTACATATGGAATTTGAACAATTAAAGCAGCTTTCAAGCTGGGTCCAAAGACATATTGTAAAACTTGTACAAGACAAAGAGGAATCCAAAGCTGAGGAGATCTTTATGATGCCAATGTTAGTCAATTTGAGAATGTTTTAATTGGAGGTTTACTAGCTATAACACTATTAATTTGAGTTGCCACTTAATTCTCGCAATTTCAAATTGATCTATGTTTTTTAGAAATTTTTATTTCATGCATGAACTTCACGTTCCTGATAATTTCGATCACATTCTTTCTTTTTTCAATAGTTAATAAAAGCAAATAATTTAAACTTCACGTGTTCTTTTTATCAAGATATATGAAAGGCGCAGCACATTATTTTTTTTAATTCATAATATACATATACGAGAGAATGCTTTAACCATCATTATGAAACTTTTTCTGATGATCTTAAATCAAGAACATGATGATTACTTGAACAGATTCATCCAAACTCAGCTGAAAAAGTTCGCAAATTAAAGAGCACTTAAATGTTTAATAAATCAACGAGAGATGGCTGATCACTTTGGTGGGTTTGCTTGAGGGTTTGCTCAGTATATATAAGTGCTTATTATTTAGTATTTTCCGTGGAAGAAGTGACGATAAAAACTTGGAAAATTTTATAATATACAGAGTAGTAAACACGGCACAAATAACTTGTCGACCAATATTTCCAGAGGACTTGAAAACGACTAAAGGCCGTGCATGCAGCTGCGTGAGAAATAATTAAGAAGACAATAAGTTGATTGGAGCCACTGAAATTTGGAAATGGCAAGCTATATAGCAAAAGCGTGTCAAACGGATGAGCCCTACTGCAGGGATAACCACTAAATCTCTATCCTCCAAGCCTAACACCATTAAAAACTGTTTACATATAATTTATATTTCAAGATATTTAATGCCCTAAATTATTGGTGGTCCGACCCTTTTTTAAATCTGTATTTCTCACTGTCATTTTCTTTGTTATTGATTTCAAAGTTCTTTTCTTAGTAAACTTCAATAAGTTAATGATCTTTTTATGATCATAATTAAACTGCCATCCCTTCCCTTCCCTAAGGGAGATTTCTTTCCTTTTCTTTCTTTTTTATTTCTTCAATGCTAATCCTCCAAAGTTATAGCTGAGGCTTTATAATTTCAAATTTCATGGTGGATTTGTCGCTTTATTAGCTTTATTATGTGCAATTCTGGGACCCCGAGTCCCCTCATTCTTATCTCCAGCAATAGCAGCATGATTAAAGCCTTAATAACTTTATAATTTTTTTTATTGTAAGAAAAAATCTGAAGATAAATAAATTGTTCAATTTCTAAAGTTAAGATAAGATATATCATACCTGACAGATTAAGACAAGTGACTGCAAATCGTCCAACAATAACAGTATGATTAAAGCCTTAATAACCTTATAATTTTTTTTTTTGATAAAAAAAAATTCAAAAATAGATAAATTGTTCAGTCCCTCAAATCAGGATAAAATCTAACAAGACAAATACCTCAAATCAGGATAAAATCTAAAAATTTAAAACAAATAACTGCAAGTCGTACATTTAAAATGATTTTAACAAATTACCACTGATAGAACTCGAATCAGAAACCTCTTCATAAAAAAAAACGAGCCTAATTAATTGAACCAATCGATTGAACTAACCACTTGTTGATTTAATAACCTTATAATTCAGATTCTATCTTTGGACTCCAAAAGTAATTTCATGATAGATTATTCTAATAAATATTTAAAATGATATGAATCTGAACCCGAATCCACTGGCTCAAGTCTGGTGACGATGCGGAATGTGTGTGATGGACTAGAATTGAAATGGAGTTATGAGCCAACACTAAATTTCATGTTGCCTCAAAGCATTGGTGAATCAAATTATAATTATAAACGAGAACAAACTAAAGGTACAGGCCCCAGTTCTCAGGCATGGCAATACAACTATGGGATACAAGTGTGGCAGCTATCAGTAATTTAGTTACAACTATGGGATACAAGTGTGGCAGCCATCAGTAATTTAGTTAATCAAGTCCCCCTTCAGTACATGAATCACCCACAAAACTGGGATCACTTCCACAAGATCTTTTTATCAGGTTTGACTGCACAAATAAATTGGCCTTCAAGATTGTTACCATTTTATTCAGCACCAATCGAAAGCACAAGCAGGGCCAATCTCTCTGGGCAAACATGTTCTAAGCCAGAAGATTTACAGGAGATTCTCTTCCTCTTTGCTTCTGGAAACTCATTCGGTTGACAGGTTATCTTCTAATTCATCCGGTACATGCAACTTCTCAATTGCAGCCTGTTAAAAAGATTCAAAAGAGAGCATAAGTGTAAAGAACAAAGATCCATTTCTCTTTAGGAAGAAGCAATGATAAAATTACACTTCCATGTACAATGTAATGCCTGGCTAGAGAAAATAATCAGGTAATAGAGAAAAAAAAATGACAAATACGTATCACCTAACTTTTAACATGATGTGAGTGTTCAAGTCCAAATTATAATGTTCCTGATAACAGTGACATTACCACTTCAGGGTGCCCACAGTTCTGATTCTTTCAAGATTACAGCTTTACAAGTTTCAGACCATCACTATGGTTCTTTATTTGTAACAGCAGGTCAATATATCTTCTCATCAAAACAATCATGGATTTCTAACATTCGAAGCTAGAAAGAAACCAAACAGAATTCTTTTTTTTTTTTTTTTCCTTTTTGTAGAAAGAAAAAAGAAAGGAAAGATCAAATATAAGCCAATACCTTAATTGTAGCAACATCGGTTGCAGATGGTTTTAAATCCAAAGCAATACCAAAATGAAGCATGGCCTTTTCATGCATGTTACGCCGCTTATAGATTTTACCCATCAAAGCATACACACTGCTTTCACGAGGGGCATACTCTTTAAGTTCCTCTAGAACTTCTAGCGCATCATCAAATTTCTCCAAGCTCATCAGTATATTAGCCTTCTGATACATGGGAAGAGGGTTTTTTCTGTCTGCCAAAATCGCCCTGTCCATTATCTTGATAGCATCCTCACTTTTCTGTAAAATGATTGTGACACAAATTCAAAGAATTCCTCAAGATGACATTGTTCAAGTCACAATATAATACAGTTCAGAAAGTAGCCTGACCTTTAAGGCATGAAGAGTGGTTCCAAGATAAGACATTATAACAGAAGAACATGGATTTATTTGCAAAGCCATTCCAAAGTGATGCTCTGAAAACTCAAACCTCTCTTGACGAAAAAAGATCATTCCTAGACCATACCAGGCATTATAATGCCTTGAATCAATCCTAAGGGCATTCTGGTAGCTCTTGATTCCATTCTCAAAATCCTCTAAAGCGACATACCTAAAGATGAAAATGTAGTGGCAGAACTTTTAATAAACAACTGAAGTTTATAAAGAATGAAGTTGTTATTAACATGTTCAAATATGGAGGAAAAAGGTCCATGGAAACATACTCATGACCACTAAGGGTGTGGGCATATGCAAATCTTGAATTCAGTCGCACAGCTCGATGGAAAATTTTCAGGGCGGTTTCGTGGTCTTTCTGCAAGCTGTAGCAGTTTCCAATGGCACACCTGTAAGTTAATTCAAATATAAACAATAGAACAATGATGATGATTATGATGAATATAAAAACTCTCGAAAACAGCTACCCTCTAGACCCTCAAAGCAGAAACCAGCTGCTAAAAAGAAGGGAGGCAGGTAAATCAATCTCAGGCAAACAACAGTTTTGAGAAACTTGGGATAGAGAAATTGGTAAGATTTATAAATTATTCAAGAAAGAAAAGGAGGTTTCCATTGAACTACTTAACAAAAAATTTGAAAAATCTACCATGATTGAGGAGCCAAGCGGTCAGTTGATATCAGTTCCTGGGTTAAGTAACTCAACTTCATATCTTCCTTTAAATGCTGCAAGAAAATAAGGACAACTTTCAGCAAAGAAATTTAGACATAAAATTAGAGGGAGAAATCAGTACAAGTTTGAATGAGACAATTTCACTTCCTCTAAAACTTTATTTCACAAGTGGAAACCAGATAGAGGGCATCCAGATTACTATAGATTAGTAAAGCAACAATATTTCAAGCAATGTAACATAACTTTTCAAGGATCAAGGTAACTCACATATAGAACAGTGGAGTAAATATCCATTCCTTCTAAACTGTAAGGAGACACTTGACGGGCAAGACTAAATGCCAGATCAGCTTCTAAGTAATCTACCAATTCGAAATGTGCCTTTCCAACCTGCATTAGAAATTTTTAGAAAAATACCTCATAGTCCATGGAATAAGCATTAATTATCTCTCACTCACTCAAGCATACATGCATGCAACTTGCAAGCACACCCAAGCCATTCAGCTAACCAATCAAATTTAGTAAAAAATGTTTTAAATCAACCTACTTAAGATGTGTAAAGCTATAACTGCTAAAATAGAGAATGCATGCCACTTTTTTCTATGACCTCATCATTTAAAAGATTATTTAAAGTCACAAGTCAAGAGTGCTTGATTAACCTTGTATGAGACAATCCGACATCAAGAGAGGAAGTAAACAGAGAATGTTGCACCAGAATCATTACCTGGGACAGCACCCAGCTTGTATTATAATGCCTATGTGGAAGTCTCAGATAGGCATCCAATGCATCCTGTAGACAGAAGAATTATTAAAAGCATTGAACATTGCCCCCCAGAGATATGAATTCAACTTCTGTTTCTTCAAGATAACCACATCATTACCTGACACCTGTACAGGCAAGAAAGTCTGTAGCCTTCCCCAAGGGTTCTTAAAAGGCATAGCACTTCTGAAGCACCACTTACGGCCTTTGCACCACTAACAACAACCCCACCAACCAGAACAGTTGCCCCATCATGGTCAAGGGATCTAACATTATCAGAAGAAAATGAACTAGAAGTTGTTGATGCTACATTTGCACAAGAATCATCAAATGCCTCATTCCTTATCCCTAAATAATATCAGAATTCAAAGTTTCTAAGCATCAGACCAGGTAGAAAAGAGTAGTTAATTGGAAGAAGAATTTGTGTTTCCATTCATCAGAAGAAAAATTAGCATTTTAATTCAGTTCAATCAAACAACTGTCACAATTAGGTTCCCAAAATGAACACATGAAACAAACTCTATTTCCTACGTGCCCCTCGATCATAAATCAACAAATAACAATTTCAAATTGGAATTTTTTTTAAAGAACTTATAAAAAAATGAAGCAGCAGCATTCACAGAACTAGTGATGAATAAGGAGATTTATAACCTTCTTCAATATTTTCGTTCACCCAAGATTGTCCCTTACGAACTGTCACAGTACGAGGAGCGACAGAACTCAACTTAGAACTTCCAAGGTATTTAGAAGAGTTATTAGTCCCATTTCCAGCTACTGCTGCAGTATTTGCATTTGTGTTGGCCCCAGTATCTCCAGTGAGTCTTGTACTTCGACGGGGACCAGAATCAGAGAATAGCCTCCCAGAAATCTGGCAAAAAAGGATCAACAAACTACTTCAGGTGGTGAAAAAGGAAGCTTCATACTGTACAACACGCAAGCACAAGGATAATACATAAGTACTGGTTCCACTAACTGGACATTGATGTATCAAACTATCACAAGTAATTAAAGAGAACAACTGACACCTGTTTGAATAGCTCCATGTATCAATTTTAATAAAAAATAATGCTGTCATACCCAAAAACTTCTCTGAAAAAAACCATCTTACACAGCCAACTAGCATGATACTGTTAATTTACATAAACAACAGACTACATGTGTAGTGAATGTTCTTTATGACAGAAAACTAAATGGTTCCTCTTTCTGGTTAAAAAACATTTAAAGCAGGTAAATACATATGATTTTTTTTACAATCAAGAAGAACAACAAAAGCAATGACATACAAAGTTACAATTTCTCCACAGCTTTAAACTCCAAGAAGGCATTAAAAAGAAATATTGAATTTACAAACACTTTTACCTTTCGTAATTTTCCTTCATCAACAAACTTTCTTCGAGGTGCTTGAATGGTAGAGTTCACAATGGACCTTGGAGAACCATCAGTATTAACTGTGTTGAGATTGGAACCATTTGGCTGCATATTTCTACACAATGGTGGTGGAGCAACTCCTGACAACTACAAGATACAAAGGAATTCAG
The DNA here is from genome assembly GCF_047325235.1 of Durio zibethinus. Lineage (NCBI taxonomy): Eukaryota > Viridiplantae > Streptophyta > Magnoliopsida > Malvales > Malvaceae > Durio > Durio zibethinus. Next base: position 23,323,239 of record NC_143174.1, read on the forward strand.
GCTGGTAGGCCCTATTTAGATGGGAAAAAAAATGAAACAAACTAAATAACCTCAATGCATACACCTAAATTAAGTAACTAAACAAAACAAAGAACTCTATAGATAAAGTGTGATTCAGTATTTTGCATTTAATGTCATCTTACCTGTGAAGCCATTGGTGACGGAGTATTATAAAATGACATATTTGAAGGACCACCATTTTGGGGCTGAGAAGCAGCACCACTCAACACAACTGCCCCATGATGATTACCAGGGATACCTCTAAGGTTATTGCCTTGTGTGTGTTTCAATTTCCTAGGACTGACATCTTCTGAACCAAAGTTCCGGGAAGAAACCAAATTATAGTCCTCACTGGACATATGCAAATTTGGGGAAGGCAACCCATGATGTAAGTACTGCTTTTGAATGCAAAGAGCAGCTGCTTCACTAAAAACTACAGTTGCTTCTTTAGCAGCACCTAATATAATCAGACACAAAAGAACATAACAAATATGAATGAAATGTATGAGAACAAGCACTATATGCTACTAAGAACAGAATCACATGAAAAGATAATAGAAATACTGAATGAATACAAGATCAATCCAATCAAAAACAATTTTCTGAGCCATTTAAGTGATACACTATCTATAAGTCCAACTGCAGCAGACAAATATTGAACTAAACCTATGAAGTATATCAGTTCACCCATATTAACTCAAAAATTAGTGAGATCAAGGATCTGATCAACCTAAAATGGTAGCATAGCACTAGAAAGAACATAGAACCACGAGAGTATTCTTTAGACAGACCTAATACACACAACTCCTCGTACGCAGCCCATAGTAAAGGATTTATAGACAATGCCAGCCTAAAATGATGAATGGCACTTTTCTTTCTATCTGTGTACCTGAAAAAGAGATGATACCCAATTAAGAAACTTGAAGATCAAAACTGTTTGAAAATTTTATCCACCATCCTGGTGGATAAGCAAAGGAAAAGTCAAAGCTTAGAGGATTAGATTCCTTCATTATAGAGGATCCCATTAAGATTGTCTATCTCCATCCAACCAGTAATGAGATTAAGCAACATTATATAAAAGCAAAAATGAAGGGATGGCCTTCAACACATAACCATAGCCTTCCCTTGCATTTTATGAAGCCATCTTTGGAGAATAATTTCTAGGCAATATCAAAGCAAATTCCAGGAAACAATTGTAAGTTGTTTCTCCCTAAATTTCTGCAATATCTTCTGGAGTTGAAGATGAAATAACTGAAACCAACCTGTAAATAAGGCCAAGAAGATAATGACCAGCTGCACCATTTGGAATCTGAAATAAAAAAAAGGAAGATATTGCCATCACAAATCCACAAGAATCATGTGAAAACCACAGACAACTAAAACATCATCAATACCTCTCCGCCAGCCTCATTAGCAGGACATAAAGCTGTTTCAGCTTCATTAAGTAGATCCATCTGAAAGCATGATATTGCAAACAAGTAGCGGGATTGAGCCGTTTGTGTTCCTTCATATAAGGAAAAGCTTTATTGATGAGCAACAAGATAGGAAATTAGTCATAATAATGGGGTACAAGACTATAATTAAATATACCAAAACAACTTCAAACAATAAAAACAAGGCAATGCGCATACCCTTTAGAATATGATACGCGGAATAAGCTTGATTGTTCTGCAAGTAGCAAGCAGCTAACAACTGCAAATTCACCTACATTTAAACCAAAAGTTCATATTTTAGATCATTATTCACGGTAAAAGAATCCCACTGGTAAATTACAAGAAAATCGAATTTAGAACCTTAATGTTATTAATTTATCAAGTTCCAATTCCGAAATGTATATCTCCCCTAACTAAGGGACATAAAAGCCCAATTCAGAAGTAACGCAATTTTCAATAGTTTCCAAAAATTGAAATTTGAAAAATACCCAAATCAGAAATGAAAAGCTAATACCGTAAACTAAACACTAACACCAATAAAATCCCGGGAAAGTGAAAGAAAATTTAGAAACCAATTAACCGCTAACAAGTGATTGAAGCAACGCCCACAGTCGATCTTGAAAATCCCACGAACAGTTTTTCCTTTTTGCTGATAAGCGATTTTTAGAAACCCCGGAAGAGTTAAAGTTCTTACTAAAAGACTAGAAAGATTAAAACTTTTTTGGCCAACTGGAAAAAAATAATTTTGAAAAATAAAAAATTCAAAAAAGATTTTCTTTCTTTTTTTGGGTGAGGTAAGTGAGTGAGTCGGTTACCTCGGAAGGGAACTCAGCGCAGAGACGTTCGCAAAGGAAGATAGCGTTTTTGAACATGAAATGGCGGAGACTATTTTGAACACAGTCTGTGAGTATCGCTTCCATGGCCTTTTCTATTTTGGTTAGATTGATAAATAATAATAATAATAATACGGAAAAGGGCAATGCAGAAAGAAGAAGAATGAGAGGTTTTCTGGTTTTCTTTTTGGGGGTTTCTATTGGCTTCAAAACGAGGGCGGCACGCGCTTTCTACTCTTTCAAATTCAGCTCCCACGTGACATTGTTTTGGGTAATTATCAGCTGCTACGTGTATTATTTATTCTCTTGGAAACCGGAAAAAACTCTTTTTTAATAACTTAAATTTTAGACAAACAAGATGATATAATAGCAAAATAATATAAAAATATACAACTTAAAATTTTTAGTATGAATTTAACAAATATGTATTTGACTGTTTATCATAACATCTGTGGTTTTTAATTTTTAACCTAATGTCATTTTTAGTCTTTGTTTGTTTGTTTTTGTGCAGTGAGTTCGTACTGAGGGATAATAAACTGACGAAACAACCAGATGTCAGCATATTCAAGAAGCTATTGGTTTTTGATGTTTCTTTCAATGAAATCACTTCCCCGCTTGGGTTCTTGGAGGCCTCCAGCACACTAATGGGAGGAAAGATTGGCCACTTTCATGAGTTGCAAATTCTTGAACTTGGTTCCAACAGAGTACAGGTTACTTCTCAAATTGCTTGAATATTCTTCCTTGCATAAGTAACATGCACATTTTCTGTCTTTTTGGCATAAGATTTTGTCAATTATTGTTTCAATGTTGGAGTAATTTGTCTACTACACCTTTGACTGAAATGTAAGATTGGTGAGTTGTGTCATTAGTAATTTTTCCAGCATGATCTAAAAGCTGTGAAGTGCTTTCTTCAGGTCATGGAAAATTTGCAAAATTTTGCAAACTTACAAGGGCTGTGGCTAGGAAGGGAATCGAATCAAAGTGATAAACCTTTGTGGACTCAGACTCATCAAGAAGATTAGCATATATGCCTATTTATATAGCATGGAGAATAAAGGAAAGAAAAATGAACAAAACCAACAGAGGTATCATCAGTTAAGCTTGGAGTCCATGCACATCACCACATACATGAGTATTTACTAACAAAAACAATGAAATACAACTCTAGTCAGCAGTTCATAAGTAGTGACAGAAAACAAGATTTAATATAGCATGGCAGTAGAGAGTTGATTATTTAAAATCTTCAAGAGGTAAAATAAGCAACATTCCACATAGCAAAAAGAAAAAGAAAAAGTCTCACCCCAGAAGCTATTTCAGGGATTAAGATGAGCAAATTTAACAGGCTATAGAGCCACATATCATTAGTCAAGAGATACATGGAATATTTAATGTCCTCTTTCGAAACCAATGCGAGATCTATTAGAGCCTCCTTCATTGCCATCTCGCATGGAAGAGCCTGCACTTGCCTTCATCGTCCCACCAGTACCCACTTTTTCCAGGGCTTTCTTACCCTTCTTGACCTCTGTCAAGAACTGATCAAGACCAAATGGATCAGCTTCTTCAGGTTCCTTTTCAAACTCAACTGGCCGATCCCTTGGACCGCTCTTCTCAGAAGTACCAGCAAACGCCTTGTCAGGTTTAAACCTCTCAGTTTTCATTATTTTCTCTAACTGCTCATCTGCTCCACCATACATGTCAGAATCCATGTCTTTCTTTGGCCTATAGAGTGTTGAGAGAGTGGGTTGTGCTGTGAATAGACCCTTGTCATAGATGTTGTACTGATCATCGGTTGCAAATCCAGAATCCATTCCTTTCTCCTGGTTAAATAACCTTTGATCATACATTACTTCACCACCTCTTCCAGCACCAGTAGAAGCCATACCAAGAGCCACTTTTTCACTAATATCTCTATCCCTATCTCTTGTAATCTTACTCTTTTTACCCATGGCAGCATCTTTGGCCTCCAACCTTCTTTCTCTGTCCCTTTCTTTACGACGCTCTTCACGTATTTTCTCCCTCTGCAACCGCTCCTCCTTCTCTTCCTTTGATTCCTTTGGCATGTCCCTTTCTCTATCCCTCACTGGCTCATAATCCACTCTCATATCAGTATCCATGGCATTTCTGTCAGATGACATTGGAACAGCAGCTGACTGTGCCACCGCCCCAGTTCTCTCAGAACGAGCTTTAGCAGCTAAAGCTCGCAATTCCTGCTCCTTCCTTTCCTTCTCCTTCATCATCATCTCTTTCTGCACCTTTGATCTCATTGCCACAGCTTCTCTAGCCTTCTGCTCTGCAACATACAAAGCCTCAGACAGCTTTGCAAAGTTATCATTAATCTGAACCTCCTGTAAACCTCTTCCATCAGCAGCAAGACGCTTATCCAGGGGGATGGTATACCCTTTCGGATTCTTCCAATTCGAAATACAAGGTGGAATTTTCCAATCCTGCTGATCCTTCACAGTCACAGGTCGTGGAGGGGAATGCATCACTGGCACCGGAGGAGACCCTGAAGCCTTTGGGACCCTCTTATGCTTAAACTTGGGAGGCTCAAGAGGATCAACAGGCATCTCCACCATTCTAATTATCCTCTCTTTAGCACCCGAATTAAAAGCAGCTGATTGCTGTGAAGGCTTATACTTAATATACTTTGAATCCGAAGACTGTTGAGGAACATTCTTTGGCTGAGCAGCACTCAATCTCACGTTTACTATCTTCTCTAAAGCCGCCTTAGTTTCTTGCATTGTTTCCTCAATCTCATTTTGCCTCTCTTCCTCCTCCCCCTCATCACCACCCCCTTCCTCATTCCTCAAAATCTTCGGTATCAAATCCTTATGCTGCGAATAAACAATCTTCTTCGCATTCTCATTCTGTTTAACTATCGCATCGTAAGCCAAATTCCCATAAGCATCAACAGTCACTGGAAGAATTTTTGACCCGGGTTTAGCCCCTTTTACTCTTCCCATATCAAGAGGGTATTGAGCAATATGTATTTCAGGGAAAGCACCTCCATCTCCAAAGTCTTCAACTTTTCTAGGAACAAATCCGGCGCGCTTCATGTAAGGCGGTACCGGCTTTGCCTTTATGGCCGCGGATTTCTCTTCCTCCGACGAACTAAACCGTTCTTTAAACCATGGGTCATTTGCGTGGTCATAATAAGTCGACGTTGAGTTTTTCGCATCCGGTAAAAGATCCTTTAAAGCCACCATGGTGGATCCAAAGCTACGAGATTTCTACCTACAAATAAACTAATTGAAATTCCATATTAGCTTTCTTAAACAAAGATTTACAAAGCAAAGAAAAAGCCGTTTTGAACGGATAACTTGGAAACCCTATTTGACAACAATAAGAGGAGAAATACCTTGAAAAGCTCTAGGATCGACCAGGCTATTGATTTAAATAGGAATCGAACTGGATGGCTTCCGCTCTTCTAATCGCAGTTCGCTCAGTCAGCTGTTGAAAGGGAATCCTGAGAGGATTAGGGCAAGAGGGTCAGGCGCTATACTAAAGGGAAAAAAACGATTGGTTTAAAGCGGTGCCGCGGTGCGTTTTGGAGGCAGGCCGTCTGGTGATATTGGACCAGGCCCAAAGCCTTTTTAAGAGAAGAAGATTGGGATACTTTGATTGGTCTTTGTAACCCATGGCCCATGGGGAATTAATGGGCCAAAAAACACAATTTGCATTGTGCAAATCAAATAACATTAAGCCACGTGGAAAAACGCAGCAGTTAACCAATCGCAGGTCCGTCCAACGAACAATAACCTACTGCCACTTGAAAATGCAAGGTCAATGTCGTCATTTTGTCCCCTACAAATACCCAATACCGTCATTTAATAGGGAAGGGCACTTTCGTAGTTCCCGCATTGCCCCTTGCCTACGACAAAGTCTTCTCTTTCTTCAGTCCACTTAAAACACACAACTACAGCGGCAACGACAAAGCCCCGCTCCGAACACTCTCTCTCTTTGTCTCTTCGCATCGGATTGTTGATAAGGCCGTCAATGGCGGCCCCAGAGACCTCATCCGCCGCCGTCCCAACGCTATACACCAACAACACCTTACGAAACGCTTTCGGTGGCGTTCTCTCTTTCTTCATCCTCCTTCTTATCGGAGTTCTCGCTTTCTCGATTCGTCTTTTCTCTGTAAGATCTTTCATTCGCCGCGCTTCGAGAATCTTCTAGATCCGATCTGCAATATTTTTTTGAAAAATTCAATTTTCGCCTTTTCTTTTTTTGCCGTGAAGGAAGTATGAAAAAGATATAGTAAAATTGAGCTGAAGATTGACTCGTATATTTTAAATTTTGTCTTTTTCTATTTAATGATTGCCCAATTTGAATCTTCTTCCCTTTGGATGATGAGAAAGTTAGAGAAATATGAAGGAAAATCGATCTTTTGATTCTAGTTCTGCAAATGAGCTACTTACTTATTTGAAATTCTTGCGTCCTTTTATGGTTTCAGGTTATAAAATACGAGAGTGTTATTCACGAGTTCGATCCTTATTTTAATTACAGAGTCACTCAGGTCAGTTGACTCTGTCTCCCCTCTCTTTTACAATTTATTGCTATTTTTAGTTCTTTTATATCTCTTTTCTTATTTTTGTCAATTTTTGGGTATCTTAAGTTACGTAACAAGATGATATGGTTATCTTGTTGGTTTCAGTTTCTTACAAAGAATGGAATATACGAATTCTGGAATTGGTTTGATGATCGAACCTGGTAATTGCTAATTTTGGTAGTTAATTTTTTATGTTTATGGTTTTAGGCTTTTAGCTATGTTATTAATTAGGATTTCTGAATAGAATGTGTTTGTTTTGGTTATAATCAAGGTACCCTCTTGGGCGTGTGATAGGCGGAACTGTTTACCCTGGGCTGACCTTGACAGCTGGCACCATATGGTGGTATGTTTTCCTGAAGGTTAATATGCTGAAAAAATATCTCTATTAAATTTTGCTTTTTTTTTTTTTTGTATAAATTTTCCATTACTTGTATTTGACTTGTTTTTCTTTCCATGTTGCATCAGGTTGTTAAATTCTTTAAATATTCCACTGTCAGTGGAGACCGTTTGTGTTTTCACTGCACCTATATTCTCTGCTTTTGCTTCATGGGCAACATACCTTTTGACTAAGGTCCTTATTCTACCTTAATTTTATGTGTTTAGTTAGTTGTTATATGTTTGCTAACTGCAAATTTATTGTTGATATTCTATTGCCTTTTTTCATAGGAAGTTAAGGGTGCTGGTGCTGGACTGACAGCCGCTGCTCTTTTGGCCATGGTAAATCATGCAAGAGATATCTGTAGCATTATCAGACTTCATTCATTCATTCATTATAATTATTTTAAACATCAATTTTGAACAGCAGTGGTTAAACATCATTTCACATTGCACTTTGGTATGTAAAACTTATCATTGGTTTTACAGGTCTGTTTATGTGTCTCTGTTGACAATATTTGGCAGTGCCATATTTTTAGCAACTTATGGTGTTAATTTGTCTTATGACTGGCATCTTTGTTCAATTCATTTATGTTCTTCTTTGTAGGTTCCATCATATATCTCTCGTTCTGTGGCTGGTAGCTATGACAATGAAGCTGTAGCAATATTTGCTTTGATCTTCACTTTTTATCTTTATATAAAGGTTAGACTTTGATTGAAGTAAATTCATTTATTTCCTATAATTTTGAGTTCTGATGCTTGAAGTATAGTCGGATTTAATTTAGTGGTGAATGGTATCTCATCTTTTATAGATAACCTGCGATTTATTTTGCTTGGAGATTCCTTCCATTAGTTAATTTCTAGTCTGACCATTCACTTCATTATTGGTTAATTGCAGACACTAAATACTGGATCCCTGTTTTATGCCACCTTAAATTCAATTGCATACTTTTATATGGTAGGCTTCTTGTGCTAATTTTTATCCATGTTCTTATTTTCACTCATTGTTTATGTGTTTCAGTCAATTATTTTATTTTCCAGGTCTGCTCTTGGGGAGGATACACATTCATTATTAACCTCATTCCAATGCACGTGCTTCTATGCATCGTAATCGGTCGTTATTCTTCTCGATTGTACATCGCATATGCCCCTCTTGTAAGCATCTGCATCACCCAGGAATTTTGAATACATGGTCAATAAACAACAGGAATATGTGTTTCAGTATGCCATTGAAAGCATTTGTAGGAGGTATTAGATTGATTGGCAACATGCAGAAAATTATAATATTTTATTGAACTCCTAAATGTTTGAGCTTTTTATCCATTATGTAGACACTCGGATTTTGTTTGGGCATGCATTTATGTAGTACATTTGCTTTTAACCTTCACTTGGTCTTTGTGGATAGAAGGTGATTCTACTAATAAAGGTCTGTTATAGCGTTCCTTCTCACTTAATGATGGTGACATGTTTAAAGAATGTACTTTTTTTCTTGAATAGGGGACTCAAATCTTTCTGGAAATTTCTACTTGGACTTTCATGATTTTAATTGAAATTGTAAGTGTTTGGCTGCAGGTTGTTTTGGGAACATTGCTAGCTGCTTTGGTGCCAGTAGTTGGGTTTAATGCTGTGATGACATCAGAACATTTTGCATCATTTTTGGTGAGCTGTTTCCTTTATCTTTTTCCTGAATTGTCTGCTGCCTTCTGTATTATCTTGCTTTTCTTGTTGCAATTCATTTGTCTTGCAATCTCAAGTAATTATAGCCTGCTATTTTTAGGTATGGGTAACTGTCAAATTTCAATAACTTAATCAACTGCATCCTAGTCAGTTATTCTTGCTAGCATTTAATGTTGTTAACTGTTCCACTTGAGGAGTTGTAGCTGTATGACCAACTATTGTTTTTTAAATGCCCAATGACATTGCCTTTTCAAGGAGGTGTTTGTGGGCTCTAGAACAGGAGACAAATAAAAGAGGGAAGTGTTTGAAATCTTGTTAGCAAATAATAACATCAAGATTTCCTCAATTTCTCACAGCATTATTCAGATTACCGAAATACCTCAAATCTTTTTTCCTTTTTGTACCCCCTACTGTTTCTTCTTCCACCCCCTCTTCTTGTAATTCTTGGTTCATATGATGCTATTCCTTGCTCTTTGATCTAATTTTGTCTACCCCACTTCAGGTTTTCATTATTATCCACGTGGTGGCTTTTGTGTACCATATCAAGGGGATTCTTTCCCCCAAAATGTTTAAAGTTGCTGTGACACTTGTTGCATCTGTTGGCCTGTAAGCTTTCCTTCTCTTCTGTTCCCATAATTTTTGGGTGGAAACATGAAATGATATACTAATGGCAGCTAAGAACAAAATATAGTGAATAAATTGTGATTCAAACTTTCTTATTAATCAATTCAGCATACATTGAGCAACAAATTATATTCTTTGTGGGCTTGCACTGTAAATTTACAGATAAGCATATGAATAAGATGGAGGACTAAATGGCCTCCTATCATTTCTGTTCCCAGGGCAGTGTGTTGTGCTGTGATAGCTGTTCTCATAGCATTAGTAGCTTCCAGTCCTACGAAGGGATGGAGTGGACGAAGCTTAAGTCTGCTTGACCCGTGAGTACCTAATTCATGTTATTATCTTGTGAATCTTCTATGTGTGAAACTGTGAATGAAGAGCAGTGGCAGGAATTGTAGTCAATGATAGTGCAGTCTGATGCACCTTGAAAATGAAATTATCCTGACTTCTTGGTTTGGCATGGATCTAATTTGAGGGGCTTTTGTGCTGTGCAAATTCTTAAAACCTAAGATGTAAATGAGATGCCTGAAAACTATTTAATCTGTTAAGCACTAAGTGGGTTACCCATGCAAACAGTATTTTTGTTTTAATACCTTGTATCATTTGTTCAGTCATAGTTGTTCAAAATTAGCCATGTAACTTACTTCCATTTTTTACTGCATTTTGACAGAACTTATGCAAGCAAATATATACCAATCATTGCTAGTGTTAGTGAACATCAACCACCTACTTGGCCATCTTACTTCATGGACATTAATGTTTTGGCATTCTTGGTTCCAGCTGGTATCATTGTAAGTCTCAAGCTTTTGGAACCATTTTGGCTTTTTTGCCTGTAACTTAAAAAGTTTATGCATTGTAACCAATAATTTTTTTATCCCTTGTTGGAAGGCATGCTTTTTGCCTTTGTCAGATGCAAGCTCATTTGTGGTCCTTTATATTGCAACCTCTGTTTATTTCTCTGGAGTAATGGTAAGAGGAATATGACACGGCCAACTTCAAGTCATTACACTCCAACTCTCCATTCCTGTGCCCTAATAATGTAGATCCTCTTATGGTCTAATTATACAGGTACGCTTAATGCTTGTGCTTGCTCCAGCTGCATGCATCACATCCGGAATTGCTCTCTCCCAAGCTTTTGATGTTTTCACCAGATCAATTAAGTTTCAGCTACCTGGAATATCAAGCAATGCTGAAGTTGATGTGAGCAGGCTCTATTTATCCAACTAGACGTTTATACTCTGCCAATCATTTGATGAAGTCATATAGCTATAAGACTGATTCATTTCTGCTGCTTCTGATAATTAAGGCAGGGGAAGCTAGTTCTGCTATTGCTGAAGCACAGAATGATGCAGTAAAGACAGAAAAACCTGAGGAGACATCAAGGGATCGACCCTCAAGGAAGAACAAGAAGAAGGAAAAGGAACCTGTGGAAAAACCTTCCACCAAAGCCAAAGCGAAAGCTGAGAAGAAGAGGCTTCTTGCTTTACCTTTGGAGGCATCTGCGATTTCTCTTCTCCTACTTGTCTTGCTGGGAGCCTTCTATGTGGTATTGTTATTTTCCCTTTTCTATCCTATGATTGCTTGTGTTTGCCTGTGTTTTCATTATAGAAGTTAATATATCACTCGGTAGACCATTATCACTAGGTAGACTGTTATGGCTATGATATGATGTTGATCTGTAGCTTCTGAGTGGTTGTTCTGGTTAATATATCACTCAGTAGACTGTTATGGCTATGATATCACTCAGTTAGCTTTTCTCTTACCTTCTAGTTGGATATATCTTATCATGAGCTGGTTGTAGAACCTGCACTAGGTATATAAGCTCACATTGGAAGGATGGGAAAAAAAACAAGAACAAAGGGATTAAGTTGTTGCAATTAATAAAACAGACACTTCCTGCTTTTCAGTGATCTCGATAGGTTTGAAATGCAACATTCATTAAGTTTGGATTAGCTGTGGCATTAACAGGTTGCCAATGACAGAGTCTGAAGAATGTGCTGATGGATGATATAAAACATATGAAATGTTAAAGTAACTAGTGTAAAAATTAAAAGTTGCTCTGTTTGAAATATATATCTCAATGGGAATTGAAACTTTGTTACTATTTCTTTTCCTTTTTTCTTTTCAATGAAATTTCCTTGCATACCCATTTCTTGTTTGTTTCTTTCTTCTTGTTTTAATTGTTAAAAGCCTCACACTGTTGCACTTTTCTTTGCAGGTTCATTGTGTTTGGGCTGCAGCAGAAGCTTATTCAGCCCCCTCAATAGTTTTAACATCTCATTCACATGATGGTCTACATGTTTTTGATGATTTTAGAGAGGCTTATGCATGGCTGCACCATAATACAGATGTTGATGATAAAGTAAGTTCTCTATCTGGTATTTATCCCATCTTAGCTTTTCTAGATTTCAAACATATTTAATTTTCCAGCTTTGGAATGTCAATTTAGGCAGCCAGTCTGTTGGGCAGGAAGTTTTTCTTGATACCTGTATTTTTGTAGAGTAAATATTAAATAATGGAAAAAGAGTATTTCTAGTTGTGTGGTCAATGTTGATATGTTGAGCATATAATGTGTTGTCTCCGATTCCTTATTGGTGATATTTTTTGCTTATTTATGTGTTTTCCTCTTATTATTTCTCGGATGAACATGTTTTGCATGTAGCAGCTTACTGTTTTGTTGAATATAACATATTCTAACCTATTTAATTGCCAAAAAAATGTTTAGTTTCACAGTGCTAACTGACACTTCTGGCAGGTTGCATCATGGTGGGACTATGGTTACCAAACCACTGCTATGGCTAACCGCACGGTCATTGTTGACAATAATACCTGGAATAATACTCATATTGCAACTGTTGGTACTGCAATGTCTTCTCCTGAAAAGGCAGCTTGGGAAATTTTCCACTCTTTGGATGTAAAATATGTTCTCGTCGTCTTTGGAGGTGTGATTTCTTCTTTGTTTACTTGAAATATGCTGTCTTAATATATTATTTTTCTGATGATTTACTAAACTCATCAGGTCTCGTTGGCTACCCCAGTGATGATATTAATAAGTTCCTGTGGATGGTTCGAATTGGAGGAGGTGTTTTTCCTCATATCAAGGAACCTGATTACCTGGTAAGTTTTCTGTGCTGGCACTGCTTTAAAAAATACACCCTTCTTCCATCTTTTTGGTCTTTCTTCCTTTTTTTCAAAGTCTCAAATACAACAACAACAACAACAAACAAAACCTTATATCCCATAATTTTAGGGTCGACTGTATGAAAGGTAAAAAAATGAATTATGTTATGTCGTAATTTTGACTCTTCTTGCATCACTTATTTCTATTAAAAACAATATTTTCATCTACTTAACTTTTATATCATTTCTTATTATTTGCATCCACTTCTTTGGTGGTCTACTTCTAGAAGTTTTGGTCTCTCTTAAATCTAGAACCTCATTTCTCAAATATGCTTGTCTATATTTGGAAGTTAAGCAATAAAGATCTCATTTTTCCAGAAAAATATCCTTTACTTTTTATTAAGTATGATGAGGTTTGTGCTAGTCAAACAACAAGGGCAAAGTTAGAACAGAATTAAAATCGTGAATGAAAGATAATTATATATTAAATATTATTATCTTGAAGTTTGTGCTTGTCAAAAAAGCTAACTGTTAAGGATAAACTAAGTAGGAATTGGTGAATAATATTTTTTTGGGTTTCTTAGTGATAGAATGTTACTGCACTGAATTAAGACTGGATAGTTTATTTTGCCTAAGAAATTCGACGATACTTAAAGCTTCTTCCTGACTCAGTTATTTCACTCATTATAATTATTAATTTTTCTGTAACTTGCCTTATGTCTATAGAGAGATGGTCAATATCGGATTGATTCCCAGGGCACGCCAACCATGCTAAACTCTCTTATGTATAAGCTTTCGTATTACAGGTCTGTTGCTGTTAACTTTTTAGTTTATATGTGGTTTTGGTCAGTTTTGTTCTTAGCACAAGAACTTCATCCCATAATTCCACATCTACAGGTTTGTTGAAACTGATGGGAAAGGCTTCGATAGAGTTAGGCGGACAGAGATTGGAAAGAAATATTTTAAACTCACTCATTTTGAGGAGGTTAGATGATCCTAATTTTCATTTTATTCAAATAGCACATGCAGATCATGGAATTTTGTCAATAATATTTGTTCAAATAAGTTCACCACAATTCATGTGATTATTCGCCTAAAATGACAAATCTTGTGACATATTTTTGGAATGTGAGAAATTTCCATCTTCTCTGGCACCACTCAGATTCGTTGATATTTGACTATAGAATTCCTAGGATGTTGATATTATAGTATACATGGCGGATGAGTATGATTAATTTTTCTCAAGTATTTTCCTGATAAGATTTCTCCTTTTTTTTTCTTTTTTTTTTGGTCAATTTAGGTATTCACAACTCATCATTGGATGGTTCGGATATATAAACTGAAGTCTCCAAAGAACAGGATTCGAGGAAAGACAAAGAAATCAAAATCGGTACATATAATGGATAGATTATCTTAAATGATCCCACACACACACACAAACACACACATAATGGTAGATTCTTCCTTTTGTCTTGTGTGCCGTAAGATCTAGTCTGATGTTTACCTATATGTCGTTTTTAATTTTATGTTTTGGCAGAAAACTGGCTCGGCAAGCAGTCCAAAAGGTAAAAAGAAGAATCCATAGCACTAGGAAACACAATATTTATAACAATGGTGAAATTATCTGTAACTCGATAGAACTGTAAGCGGGAACCTTTAAGAGGGGATTATTCAGGCAATGGTAGGTGATTTTTCTTAGAGAAATACAATACAATCAAGTCAAAACGATTTTGCAGGCTTCGTTTGATCTTTGTTATCTGTACTACATCATCATCATAATGTTTAATCAGTTTTCGGGGGGTCAGAAAGCACAAATCAAATTTAGCATTTTGGTGCCATATGTGCTACAACTGGGAAGCGGGCGGCCTTTTATGGGTAAGATATAAAATTTTTCATGGGTTGAGATATATTTACTTTTGTTACAAAGTTTTTCTAAATATAAATTTTGTTATAATAATTTTGTCAATATATGATATTAAAGATGTATTTGGTACATGACACTATGATAAAATAAAATAAAATATTATAAATAAGATTAAATTAAATAATATTATTTTATCTTATGTGTTATGTGTGTAAAGATTAAAATAGAATATATATAAATTACTAATATAAATTTTAAGAGTATAATAAAATATGTAAATTTAATTTATTGATTAAAAATATTTTTTTTTTTATTTTAAGTTTATATCAAGAAAATGATTAATTTTTCTTATAACTTTTTTTTTAGATGTAAATCAAATATAATATAAGATAATTATTATTTTATTCTATTCATTATCTTATGACTCAAACATGATTTAAAATGATTGTAGAAAGGTTATCAAGTTAAAATTAATTATTTAATTTTTAAATTCAAGAATATATTAAAAATTAATGTACAACGCATGGGTTAAAAAAATCTTTTATTTTTGGTAAAATCCATTATTTATTTATTAAGAGATAGAAATGATTGATTTTTATGTTATGAGATTCAATCAATTTAATATGCCATTAAATCGATTATAGAGTACTTTAAAACATAGCTTAAATTACAACTTTTTAAAGTTATATTCATAAATATAATTAATTAAATAAATAATTATTACATAATAATTAAATAATCAATTAAGAATTTATAATTTAACTAAATAAGCAAATTCATGTATAGTGAGATTTGAATTTAAAATTTTAAAGTTTTAAAATGTACATTTTGTTTGTATCATTTTTATATGTGCCATCACTTTTGATAGAACAATTTAAATTGCATAAAGTGTATCTTAATGCAAATAATAGAAAAAGAAAATGTAGTATATTTTAATGAGATTACTATTTACTATATGTCAAATTCTACTCCAAGAAAAAATTTCAAGAAAATTATATAATAAGTTTACCGGCCAGTGTCTTAGTACTCTACTATTTTTCTAGTCATATTCCTTTGTGTTTCATAATGTAATATTCATGTTTTTATTTCCATCATTCTTGTAAAATTATATGCCCCAGGTTGTCATTAAAGAGGGAGAGATTTTAAGGGGTAATTTATGTAAATGGTTCCACCAAACTTCCTACTTTATACTTCTGGCCAAGCCAATGCAACAATCTCATCTCTTGGCTGCCATTGGCTGTAGGCACCGCGAAATTTCCTTTGCTTAACTGTTTTGGGAGTTAGTAAATAAAGTTGCTTCACTGTAAGAAGGAAACATTCACAATGATAGCAAATTGTAGAAAAACTTGAAGAAAGAAAAACCTAAATGAATTTCATTTCATTCAACAAGCAACACGATTTTCCTTACACAGGGTGTTAAACAATCGTCACAAAAAGATAAATACAAATGCCAATTGATTGAGAACAGAAACCCTTTCCAATTTTCTCAATAAGTTATCAGACCTTTATACTTTTGTCTTGCAATTCTGGTTTTTACTTGTGGGGGAATAATATTACAAATGGTCAGAAAAAGAAAAGTAATATTATATTTATAAAAAAAAAAAAGGTGAAGATCCTCACACTGCTTTTTCATCAAATGCCTTGTAATGTTTCATCTCCAACTCCATGTGAAGCAGATAGTGATGATGTTGAAAAACCAGCATCCTTACCCATCCCAGAAATCAGACTTTAACTGTTGACCAAGGAGCATATCCATTATTCTTATGAGGTTTCCACACCAGGTTAAGGTCTCAAACAAATAGAATCCAGCCAGCAAGATTACTATACACAGGAGGTATAACTTCTCTAACAAACATCCCCATCATAGGTATTGTACTGAGGCTTTAATGCCTATTACTCGACAAACTTGGGAAGCTACATGAATCAACCCAAGCAGTTTTACCTAAGAAATGCAATAATGATTGTCCCTTTCATTAGAAAATTTTTAGAGCTTCTTTGGCAAGTTGTAAGTCTTCTTAAGGAACTTAGCTGCTGCCTCATCACTCCGATGACACAAAACTCGCAAGAGTGTATTTGGCTCAGTTGGACTCCACTGACCGGAAGTTGGTGGCAATGGAAGCTTGGATTTAGCAGAACCGTAACTCTCTAGAGTCATATATTTGAATTGCTCAATCAAGCTGTCAGTATCAGTATGAAATAATGGGAGGATGGCTTTAACTGTGGTTGAAAACTTTTCTATTAAATCAGCTGGAAGGCCATCACCATTGGACCAAAATAAATCAGTCAAGCACTTAAAGTCCTCTTCTATTGTTTCAGAATCTTGCAGACTGAAAGCACGAGAAGGGCCTCCAGCAAGTAAAACCAGCAGGAGACCATCAAAAGAAGCTTTCATCACTTCAGTAATAACTCGTGTTCTGACTCTGTCATGCACGGTTAATGAAATGACCTCCAAATAGTGCTCAAGCTCCTGAAGAAAAGGTTCAATCCTAGAGGATGAAACTTCCCCAACATACAAGCCATCCCAAAGGACATGACTTAGATCATGGAAGATGACCTTATATGCAGTTGCCTCACACAGTTGCTGGATCCCTTCCACACAAGCAGCAACTGAAAGTTCAAATGCTTTCCCCATCCCTTTGGCAATATCGTCCGCATGAGTGGATTCAGAATTTCTAAGATGGGCAATTGCCCTTTTTGCCAAGACATCCATCTCTGTTCGAATATGTTGCAGAGTATTAATACGACAGCATAGCTGAGGTATCCCAAAAGAGCCCTTTCCAGTTGTAGTCCCAACCTGAGATTTTCTACTCTGCGCCTTTTGAAGCTTTTCCTTTTTCTTCGATACACCAGGAAACTTTGAGCATGTTGAACATCTAGTCAAAGCAGGCATTGAGGGCACAAAAGTACTTTGGGTCCCTGTAGATCAAAAAATAGTGCATTTTCCTTTCACTTTAAGTCAAAATTGATAACTCCAGAAAAAAGAAAAAAAAAATCCATGCATTGGTCTTCTCTAGGTTATGTGATACGTACCACAGCCAGACTTTGCCTTTGATATATAATGTTGAAGACATCTGTCAATACCGATGGTTAAATCAGGAAGCAACGTAGCATGCATAGATATTGGTAACAAAAAGAATGCTTCTAAGGCTTCATCTACAATTCGCAAAACTTCAACAGCAGAGGGAGCAAAGTGCTCTTTATTTGCTCGTGGATCCCATACCTACAAAGAGATGAGAAGTAGACATGCTCTTCTAATTATGGAAAGAGGAATAATATCTCATAGCCTTGAAAAACACAGAAATATATTTCATCTCACCAAAACCAATTTCGAGGTTTTAAAGAAAAAGAACAAAAGCCATATACCTCTTGTTGCAGATTCCTGTCAACCCATTCCTTCAGTCTGTCTAATCTAGTCTTTATCCATGATTTCACCAGATTGGAAATTACAGATTCAGCTTCATAAGGAGGCATCTCCCTAATGATTGACTTTCCGCCATCCTCACTGTCCACTGAATTTTCGACTGCAATTTGCACCAGATCTTTCTCCAATTTGTCAGCAGCTCTCAGCACCTGTAGTATATCTGGTGTCAATTCACCAATGCCAGAAACAAATTGCTTCAGCTCATTCCCATAGCAGGAATGAAGAGTGGCTACAGCTACACCAGCTGCAAGAGGATGCCACCTCTTTAATATTGGACTAAATATTGCCTTCTCACTAAAAGCCAGTGTACTGACATCCTGTGCCAGGATGGAAAGGAAAGGAAGCTGATTTTGCTGGTTCTTAGATGACCGCTTGCTAGACTTCACCTTCTCCATTATCTGTCTAAATACATATCAACAGACACAACCTTGAGTCATCTTTCAGGCAGAAATTTACAGACAAACTTGGTCTAAATACATATTTCGAAAAGAGAAAAAGAGCTTTGTCTAAATATATAATGTAAGAGCTAATAAAACAACAAAGATCATGGTTCTGCAAGAAGAAAAGCTATTCATCAAGAAAAAAGATGCTCGGAATATAAAACACAATAGGAAAATTTTCATATTTAAGATGCCTGCAAAAAGTTGCAACTACTAAAAACCTGTATACCAAACAGAAAATGTTAAATTTATGTCATGATATTAAACTATAGGAGCCTTCATATCTTGTAATGCTCATTCCTATGTAGGGACATTATGCTGAAATATTGGAAACCTGCCTGAACAAAAGCAGCACGCAGTGATGATCTTATGTATGTATCAACTCTCTCATGAGCCACATCAATTTCCTTTCTTTTTCTATGATATTCATGCGAGATATCTTCTACCATTATCTTTGCTGATAGAACCCCCATAGAAAAAACACATTCCACTGACTCAGTGTTATCACTATGAAAATAATTGTGGTAGGCAAGAAGCCTTTTCTCAGCCCAACCTAAAATTGCACTCAAAGTAGAACTCAATATCTTGGAATAATCTGGATCTTTCATTGCCTTTGCATCCTTTTCAACCTCCATCAACAGATTATTGGCAGCGAACAACAGATCACCTTCCACTTGACCAGTTGTCACATAACGGTTAAACAATATCCACAAGAAACAAAGATTATGCAGCATCTGGTTCATTCCAAGGACTACCCATGTCTTTTTTATGAGTTCTAGAACCTCATCGACCTCTTCAATAACAGACTTTTCATCATTAACATCAAAACAAGCTTCTAAAAGCATTTGATAAATTCTTAGATTCAATGGGAATCCATCTGCCCAGTGGCTGGTCTCAGAAACAGACCCATCAAAATTTCTACAAGCAAGAGATAAAACTATGCTCCGAAGGGATTGCATGGATTCATTGTTTTTTCCAGTCTCCAAGGGTTTCTCCAAGGCCCCACGGATGATCTGTCGTAATTGCTCTGGAGCAGTATTGGTCTTGTCTAAGGGCAAAAGAGGATGCAAAAGAAGTCCAGCTTCAAGAAGCTTCAGATTTCTCCTCTGCCAAGCTTCATATTCTCCCTGATTTGGAAAATCCGAAAGCTTGGGTTGCTGCAACATCTCAAGTGGCAACACTATTGACTCTATCCGTCTTCCAAGCTGATACAAACACAAAAAAAATAAAAATAAAAAAAAATCTAAGTATTAATTATTATATATATACTGTAACAAAAATCACAAAACTTGTCCACCAAAAAATCATAACAAAATTCAAACTCCATAAACATTTCCAATAATCAACAATTGAATTATCCATTAGCGTCCACCCACTACCCATCACTCCAGCATACATTATCAATATGAAATAAAGAGTCTTTTCTTAGCCCAATTTTCCTTTCCATTTAACTATAAAAATAAAAAAATAAAAAACGAAACGCCAAAAAAAAAAGCTGTTGCTTTTCATAGTAAAATTAAAAGAGAAAGGTTACTATGCAATTTTTTAACAAACCTGAGCAGCAGCAACTCTCAAGAGAGCTCTTCTGACCCTGGAATCTGTTTGCTCTGAAACTCCCATCTGAACCCTCAACAGCTCTCCAATCGTAACCGCCTTTTTGAATCGATCCGAGTCCGACTCACCACTCATTTTCCTCCTCCGAGAAGATTTCAACCCTAAAGCCTTCTTCACTTTACTCGCCGCCGTCGACGTCAACGACCTTTGCAACGACGCCGTCGACGTCACCGTCGGCGTCGGCGTCCTTTCCGAATTCCTCTCCGACTGCGATATGAAAGTCAAAGGTTTCCCGCCCGAACTCCGACAAGCTCCAACCAGAATCTCATAAGCCGTCTCTCGGAGCTCCGATTCTGATAAATTCGTTGCCAACTCCCCGAAGGGACACGTCAGCGTTTCATTGCAGTAACTAGGCATCGCCGCCGCCGCCGCCGCCGTCGTCGTCGTTTGTTGCTTATGGTTGTGTCGTTTGGCTTGACTCGAAGTTCTGTCCCTTAATCTCATCGACATGTTAAAATTTTCTGCGTGATAAAATAAATTAAAGAGAACATAAGAATAAATCAAATGGTCCTAAAGATGAAGGTTTTATGGGAGTAGTTTCTTTACTGTGGATTTTTTTGTTCAAAACTGTGGGTTTTTTTTTTTATTAGTGAAAATTATTGCTTCACTTTAAAGCAAACATAATGAAATTTCTGGGAATGTCATTAAAGAGAAAGAAAAAAGTTAAAAAGGAGAGAAATAGACAGAATTTTGGAAAGTGAAAGGATTTGGTTTCCTTTTCTTTTTCTTACAGAAGAAAGAAGGAAAGAAAATGTGTTTGGATGAGAAGAAACGATAGAAAATGATTGTGCTCTTTCTGCGGGGACAGCCGAGCTGAGTGAGAAGAGCGTGCACTAGACGGTTAAGTTTTGAATTTTTTTTTTTTGTTTAATTTATAATTATCCTTAAAACCATTTGATTGAAAAAAATATTACGTACATAAATATTTTTAAATATTAATATGTTAATTAATTCAAAAAATAATGGATTTTATAAAAAAATATAGATAATTGCTGATATTTTTTTTATTTCATTTGAGAGCCGAAATTAAGATTTTAAAAAATATTTTAATTTCAATTTAATAAAATTTTAAAAAAACTAGAATAAATAATGAATTAAATAATTTAGAAATTATATGTAAGTACTAATGACTTACGATTAAAATATCGACCACGTTGCCACTAAAATATAACAAATTTGAAATTTAATTTACAGTTAATAATGTAAATAAATTTTTTTTAGATTCAAAGTTAATGTCAAACAACAAGTTTTGGTGAGTTGAGAATTGAGAAGGAAGAGAGGAAGTTGATGAGTGATGTTTTGGTAAGTTCTTATTTCTCTTTTACAAATCTTTTTAATATTGCATTGATAACGGTGTTGTAATAACTTTGAAGTGCATGTGTGACCTAAAATTCATCACAAATGGACAAACGTAACTATTGCCATGCCTTTGTTTCAGATATGTATGATAATTTTGTTGTTAGAGTGATATAATTTGTGGCCATCTTCTACTTCCTTGGATGATCTAATCTTAATTAGTTTTTTTTTTTGTTGGTTTTGTACTTTTGTTTTGGATGAGAAGTTTGAAAGTATTATTAATTTTGTTTGGTGTGGTGTTGATTATAACACAACTAACTCAATGATTATCCGATTGGCCAAAAAAAAAACTCAATGATTAGCTCACGAAATTATTTAGCTCTTCAGTTGCAAGAAGATTACCTGTCAGAATATATTAGAATTATAATAGAAAAAAAATATTATCAGTTTCTCAAATATTTCACAATGTTTTTTTATTACCCAAATTGCATTTTTCTTGCTGCAATATGTAATCTATTTTATGAATAAGTCTCTGTTGGGAATTCAACCTGAATTTGTCATATTTCAATTTTGATTCAATCTTAAAAAGTTTTTTTTTTTTTAAATCAAGTTTTAAGTAGAATTGGATCAAATTAAATTTTTTTTTTAAATCAAAATTGGGTTTTAGATAAATCTATCCCGACTTAATTCAATATATATATAATTTATTTATTATCTATTTAATTTTATATTTTATTTAATTTTAAATTGAATTGAATCGATTTTATGCATATATAAAGTGGGTCGGTTGAGTCAAGTAATGAAAACTAATATTTTAATATCATATCAAGTATTTATTATATAAAATCGAATCAAATTCAAGACAAACAAAAATTCATCTTGATTCAATCTATTATTATTTTTATCTGTCATGCATACTTGTATCTCTTAATTATATAAAAAAAATCAAAATTATGATAATTATAAACCAAAAAAAATACCTAAAAAGATTTTAAATTCAATTTTAAAAATTGTTAATTTATCTACAATTTATCTACTTTTATATTTATAAGACCTAAAACATTAGGCCTCAAACCTTCGGCTACCTCCCAAGCACCACCAACATTATGCCATTCGAGCATTGTTGGCATATATCCTATTTGTTTGTTTTATGTGTATATATTTTTTTTAATCAAGAAGGTGGTTTGTTTAAGCTCCAAATGGGTGTTATTAAGCGTTAATCAAGTGCTTCATTATATAATAATCAGCTGGTTTTTGTACTTAGATTAGATAATTACAGCACCGGAAAGACTAGTTCAAAATATCCCAACAGCTGCAGGCAATATCAAACGTACGATTATGACATTTAATTTATATATAAATTCAAACTCCTTTGAGCAACAAATTCAAATGAAAGTATGCAATGGGATTTAAATTATTTTATCAAACTGTTTCAGTGATGAATCCCACCCCCCAAATTTATTAAAAAAAAGAATCATGTCATAAATTTAATATGCAATGTCACACATAAAGTTTTATTTAATTATGCACTCCACACCTCCAACAATCATTGTACTCACACATTAATGTATTTTTTAAATCCAATATGCAATGATTGGTTTCTTCCAAATTAAAACGTTGTATCATTAATATTAATCATTATATTATATGTAAGTTTAATTGTTTAATTATGTTATAATTTATTATTTATTTAATTAATTATAATTTAATTATAATATAATAATTTATTATTAAAAAAAATCACCTGTTTTAACTAGCTCTTTTGATGTTTTAATAAACATCACCAAATTCCCTCTGCTTCTTAAATTTTTTGCATCAAATGTTAATTAAAATGGTGAGCTTTTATTATCCATAGTAATGGGAAAAAATTTTCAAATATATATATTTTTATATATATTAATAAAATAACTTTTAAATAAATAAATTGTTCAATCTGAAAAAAAAAAAAAAAAGCATTGTACATCGAGATTCACAAGATAGAGTAATCGAAATTAACACAATGTGAGATTTTGATTGGCCAGCCCATCAGCAAACCTTGGGCATCCCCGTCCAACCAACGTGAACTCCATAAATTCCCATTTACTGTTGCATTTCCTTGGATCTAGTTACCGCATAACGGTTGCTTTACGATGAATTACGCAGTTTTCCCGCCAAGATATTTAGTCTTCGGAATAGATAACTGTAATTCAAAATTTTGAAAACCCTGCCAAGAAAAAAAGACAGCGAAAAGTTGCGCCAGGCCATTGATTATGTCATGGCCATTTTAGGATTCAAAGGGTAAAATGAATATTTTTCTTTAGAATATAAATTACTTATCAAATGAGGGTAATTTAAACAATTTAATTTAGTTAATATATTAAATTAATCTTAAATTTAAGATTTTATGTTAATTCAATTCTCTTCACTTGTTGACATCAAATCATTTTTTCATTAATGTATTGACTGTTAACTCAATTTGAGCTTATAATATTAACTTTGATCTTATTACTTGAAGTTTCGATCACTTAAGATTCAATGTCCTCGTCGCATAAATATAAATATCTCTTTCAAATATTTTTAGAATTTTAATTTTCATACTTATTTTTGGCATTTTCCTCTTAACTTAATTATCGAAGCACACATATGAAGAAAATCTTTATTGACCTCCATCCCTCCCTTGTGTTTTCAGGTTTTTATCGTCACAGACAGTTCGATATCTACAGACTCACTGTACATCGGTGGCCAAACGACCGTTGAAGCGTATACACTGGCTCGTGGATCTTCACTATTTTTCACCAAATGACAAGTTTCTACGCAACACTCTCCTCCAATTTTATGTGAAAGCTGGGAAATTTTCAGACGCTTGAAACATTTTCGATAAAATGCGTCAAATTTGGTGTTATCTCCTGGAATGCAGTGCTTTCTGCGTGTGCAAAATCTGGGTCTATTGGGAATTTGAGAGCAGTTTTTTATCAAATGCATTTTCGTGATTCTATTTCGTATAGTACTGTGATTTCAGGTTTGATTGGAAGTGGGTTTTCCAGTAAGGCGCTTGTGGTTTTCGTGAGGATGAATAGGGAGGGATTTAAGCCTACTGAGTATACTCGTGAGTCTGTTGAATGCGTGGTCAAGGTTATCGAATTTGACGAAAGGGAAACAGATTCATTGTGGTATCCTTGATGGTAGTTTGGGAATGAATGTTTTTGTTTGGAATGCTTTGACCGATTCGTATGCTAAATGTAGCAAGATTGATAGAGCACGGTGGTTGTTTTATAGAATAAATAATAAAAATGTAGTTTCATAGAATTCATTGATTTGTGGTTATTTGTAAAACGGGCAACCTACGAAATGTTTCGATTTGTTTCAGGAGACGCAATTAGGAGGCTTGAAACCTGATGAGGTCACAGTCTCAATTGAAGCAATTAAGGTTTTTAGCATGATTAAAAACAAGGATAAGGTTTCTTAGACAACAATGATTGTTGGTTATGCACAGAATGGAAAGGAAGAAGATGCTTTGAATTTGTTTTGCAAGACATTATTAGAAGGTGTCAACGCGGATCAATTTTATGATCTCTAGTGTGGTTAGTTCCTATGCAAAATAAGCCTTCTTAAGTCATGGTCAGGATGTTCATTGGAAAGCCAGCCTTTTGGCAGTTGATGATGATTTGCTTGTGTCTAGTGCTCTTGTTGATATGTATAGCAAATGTGGAATCACCAAGGATGCCTGGGTTGTTTTTGATAGGATGCCATCCAGGAATGTAGTTTCTTGGACTTGGAATGCCGTGATTAGGGGTTATGTGCAGAATGGACAGGATTTAGAGGCCCTGGCCCATTATGAAAGAATATTGCAAGAAAATTTGAAACCTGATAGTATTACCTTTGTGGCTGTTCTACTTGCTAGTAAAAACGCCGGTTTAATTGAAGGACACACATTTGGTTCTATCAGCTAACGGCATGCATTAATACCCACTTTGGATTGAGACTGATAATGAAGTTCACAAGTTTGTAGCAGAAGAGCCTAAAACAAAAATGATATACGAAGAAAAGAGTTGTCTTGAAATTGCAAGAAGCTGGCTTTATACCGGATACAAAGTTGGTTCTTCGTAATGTGGTTGAGGAGGAAAAGTTTACATCAATTTGTTACCATAGCGAGAAACTTGCTCTTGTATTTAGATTGAGGAAAAAGCCCCATGCAACAACACCGATTAAGATTATGAAGGACATTCATGTTTGTGATGATTGCCATGTGTTCATGAAGTTCGTGTCTAAAATTATGGGGAGGCTGATCATCTTGAGAGATTCAAACAGATTCTATCATTTTGTTGGCCAAAGTTGCTCCCGCAAGGATTATTGGCAATGAGCAGCCCAGGGACATCAGAAAATCAGCTGAGGAAAGGATATGGATATGGCTATGGTCTTGACTTTTGCATTTTCAGGCAACCTGTACTGGAAAGGGAGCATGCTGAGGAAAGGATATGGCTATGGTCTATGAAACTTATAGTAAAGAAAAGCTTCTATGGTTGTTTAAGAGAAGAGAGATCAAATATGCAGAGATTTTTTGGTGCCAATCCATGTATGGAAATTAACAGATTCTGATGTGACTTGAATGTAAAACAAAAAAAAAAACTTTAGTTTCTAGGAACTGCAATTTCCAAGGTCGGGTAGGATTTTTCACCATTATATTTACAAAACTCCATGTTTCCTTCTAATTTCTAAACATATGCAGACATATGTCAGAGCACCGCGGACCAGGCTAAACGTATACTAGGATGCTTGTTAGGCTCACTCCATAGAAAGAATGGGTTGAATTTCCCATTTTTGGTAGAGCAAGTGAGCCTACTGAAAACTATAAAACAATTTTGTTTTGCATATTGCTGTTCGTAATCTTAACTCTTCAACACCTATCAATGAGTTTGGTAAGTCCAGAAATATTTTCCCGGGCATCCTCAAGGCGAATGAAAAACCCACACTTCTAAAAGTTAAGTCAATAGCTAGACTGTTCCAATTTGACGCCATATTTGAGCAGAGCTGTGGGGTTGTTGAGTTGTAGCTTTGGGCTTTTGGATCACAAGAAAATGTTCTTACTTGGTCATTGGATTGGGTCAAGAATTCTCAAAGTACCAAACAAGCCTAACCTCACACTCCAATTCCTTCACTCTCTCCTGTCATTATTATCTTCATCATCAGACTGTTCCCCAGCTTACTTCCAGCCTCCCAGGCAAATATAATTGTTGACAAAATCCGGAAATTTTGGAGCAAGCAAACACCAATCAGTCTCTAACACATTACAAGGTTAACAGTAAAAAATTCCAATCAATTATGAGGTGAAAAATAACAAATGTAATAATATCAGTTGTCCATGTATGTTGAAGTAGAAATGATGTTGATTGTTTTAACGGAGAAAAAAAAGAGATGCATCAGCCAATGCCATAGATACAGTTCACATGGGATATCCCCAGTTCCTGTACCGGTGTCTCCTACTCCTACTTGACCCCGGAGTCATAGACCAGGCACAGCTAACGCATGAGACAAATTGGAATGGAACTTGTATTCATTTCAACCATACAAATTTCCTTGGTTTATCTTCCTTACATTGCAGATATCCATTGAAGGACAGAATTACAAAACTCATGTTTCACAACAACATCAAAATGTTGTCCTGACAGAAAAAAAAAAAAAGGTGGGGGACAGCCAATTTAGACTGTGGAGAAAATAACGTACATTCTTTTTTTTTTTTCTAATAAAATAAACCGCCCCACCACGTTCATCTTCACCCACATAACCCTCCTTTCTCTCCATGATAATCTATTCCACCCAAAGACAAAAGGGAAGCCAATTAAGCAAAACTCCAACAGTACGTGCGGGCTTTACCGGATTCCTGCTAGTGGGAGCGTGGCTGCTATTAAGAAACTTGGGGGGTCCCCTTGGAGCTTTCAAGCTTTCATATAGGAGATAGATTTTTGTTTAAGAATCTGTAGACGCCGCATATCCCCCAGGCCCCTCTTCTGTTCCTCGCCATTACACCAAGACAGCACCTAAACTTTTATGTGCAGGCTCTCATTTGTCTTCAAAAAAAAAAAATAATCAAACTTTGACCCCGTAATTGCCCAAGAAAAAAACTATGTACTATCACCACTACTACAACAACAACCAAAAAACCAAAGAGAAGAAATTAGTGGAGATTGTGATGTGACTCCGAATAATCTGATATATGAAAGATGGTTCTTTTGATTGATTAATTTATTTATCTTGGTGCATTTGAGGGGCCTACTAGGCTAGGCGGCAGGAATAGATATGGAAGATGGGAGGCAGTCATGGACGAGAAGTGGTAGCCCATTTCATATCTTCTGCTTTGCTGTATGGTTTATGTCAAATCTTTCAGGGAGGAATTGGCGATGGGGTCTATCATTTATGTAACTTCATTTATGTAACTTCCATGGTCGGTGACAAAGTCCATCACCAGATTCTGCAAATTCAAGCATACGGCTTTCGCATGCATCCTAATGAACGTAAGGAATCTAGTACTATATATATGGTAAAATCAGCTCAATATTTTAATTTAGTTTACATTATGCATTCGTATAATTTTGTTTTTATTGAAAACAAAATTACAGTTTTATCACCCACTTTTAACGTAATACGTTATCCACGCTTGAACTTAAATATTTTTTATATAAAATTATATATGTTGCAAATAAAAATTATAATTACAATTAAATAACTTTTAAATATTTATTAAATAGTACATGATCATGAAAGAAATCAATGAAATATTAAGTACAATCAAATTAACTTTTAAATATTCATTAAATAGTACATGTTTAGATAACTGGGTATTTTCTTAATAATTTATACATCTGTCAATGAAATCTTGGTTTAATAGTAAAGATGAAACCCTAGAATCATAAGATTTTATGTTTAAATTTTATTGTGTTTGTAGGTTTAATTATTTAATTAAATTATAATTTATTAATTGATTATTTAATGATGTAATAATTTATTAAATAAATGTTAATATTTTAAGTTTAATATTCAAATATATTCTCAATCTTTTATACAAAATAAATTTAAATTTTCAATATTTAACATGCAAATTAATTTATATTATTTTATTTTTATGTAAATAAATTCATAAACTTTCAAAATTAATGTAATTAAATAAATTTTTGTTAAATTAAACTAATTTTAATAGTTAATCCGGGGACATGGTAAGTGATATCCACGTGGTATTTTGCTAAAAAAATATCTTTTTTTTTTCAAATCTATAAAAGTTTTTTTTTTCTTTTGTCATTTCATTATCCTTTCTTAATAAACATAACATTTTCTCTAAAAAGAAAAACAAAGCTGACAAGTCTCCCCTAAACCCACATTCCGGCGCGGTTCGCTGCCGGCCCTGCTGTCGGCACAGATTAACTTCTAAAATTTTGCCGTAGCTTTTCCTCAGCCCACTGATCACAGATTCGAGCTTGGATTTCCCAAAATCAAACCACAAAATCCTAAATCTAAAGTTGAAGAAAGTTGAAGACCAAAACTTTAGAGCCCTGAAAATTTCTCCTCCAACGTCCGATTTGGCCCAAACCAAGATATGTTCTTCCCCTTCCTTCGATCTTCTTTTTTACTATTGCTGGTCGTCCTAAAATCTCCCCATCGTACATCGCCGCTACTCGTTCCGTCGACGGTGGTGGCTTCCTTCCCCCCTTTTCGTTTTGTTCCTCACCACCTCTTTCTTTCTAAATCCAAAAGCCCCAAATCCCAACGTTCGGCCACCTACTTTAGCTCTTGTTCCTTTGTTTTGGTGTTGTTTTTTTTTTTCTTTTTTGTTTTTTCGACGTTGCTTCTTTCTTAATCCAAGGGATGTGGAAACTTAAATATTAAATTAATATCTTATTATGAGTGTAATTTCAAAAAAAAATTACCGTATCCATGTGGAAACTTCTTACTCTAGTACTCTGTGACTATCAACATCATTTCTTTTACTGAATAAATAATGGCATAATTAAATCTATTATTATCAATGTTTTTGCTACAAAATAAAATAAAAAGATTAAGACAATATAAAAAAAAATTCAGTTTCCATGCTTCTAATGAACAAAAAAGAAAAACGCATTAACAAAATTTGGAAGAAATTAAAAAATCTAATTAAATCTATTATTATTAGTCTTATTACGACTTAAGTAAACATATTGAAAATGATGTAAAATTGAAATTAATTAGCTAAATAAACCAAAACTAATTAATTAATTAATCATATTGGCCAATTCACTTACTCCCTTGAAGGACAATTTGCACTTTGTCTGAAAAATCAGTTGATGTCATCGAACCATATGTAGGACCTACCAAACCTTTATCAAAACCAAGATTTTTTGTTTTGTCTTGGTTTTTTTTTTTTTTTTTTGATACGTGTCTCTCGTCATTTTCCAATTTAATTTAGCTATTGAGGTCCGTGTGGGGTTGAAGCTATCATTATTTGTCCATTGTTCGATGAGTCCGTATATACAAAATTATAAAAAAAAAAACAAAAAAAAAAACGAGAAACATGTGAATAAAACTCAACCTGGGAAGTTTCACTTTTTTTAATCTTTTTTTTCCCTGTAAAATAAATAAATAAATAAAAGAATATAAAAACATGAAATTAAGCAACATGTGCATATAAAGTTGATACAAATCTCAAGTGATTTTTTTAATAGGTTCTATATCTCAAATTATAAGTAATTTTTTGTAATTTATTTAATATTTTAATAATAATATTTTTATATTTAAATTCTATCAATGATTATTTATTAAAATTATTTTAAATACACGATCTATAATCATTTATCTTAAATTATCAAATATGATATATTTTACTTTAATTTAAAAGATTGAATAATATATTTATCTTCAAAACTTTTTTATAAAAAAAAATCATTTTTAATTTGTTTCTAAAAGAATAATGCCTTGATATATAGTATATAATTAGAGATAAAAAAAAAATGTTTACAATGATTGATGACATACATATAATTTTTGTTTAGACAGCAAAATTCAATGTCCAAAATAACAGTTACAACTTTGCTAAAGCAATTATAACAAAACAAAAGGCCTTTGATAATTATTGGATGCTTTTATCATAGATAAGCATCGATCAATTTCAAAGCAAATTGAATTATTACTTACTGCTTAGAGAAATATTTATACAAATCTAATGATGCCTTGTTGCCTTTGGCCTTTCTTTAAATGATATTTGGAGGTGTTACTATATACACGTGCTGTGACCATAGTGAGCCGACATTCACTGTTCATTTGTCATCTCCTGCCTCCTTTCAACGCCATCACTTCCCTTCAATGGATATTTGTGCCATTTTAGACAGTGACAGCTTATCTGTCACCACCCCCAAACCACTGTTCCCCGGCGGCGGCGAGGCCTCTCTTGTCGCCGCTTCATCATGGAACTACACCATGATTATCTCAAATTTGTTATATTTAATTGAGAAATAAGATGAATTTAAGAAAATGGGTTTAATTTGATGATCACCATAAATCGATTTACCAAAAGTGTTGCTGTCCATCAGTAAAACATAAGAGGACAGATTTAAAAAGAGGAAAGGGACACTTGGTGGAGTCCGAAATTGGTGAGAATTAATATGCTTTTCGTCTCGGATCGATTTGGATTAGTTGGCTGTCATTGAGTACTTGATTTTTTTTTTTTTTACGAGTTGTCTTTTGTCATTGCAAGTTTTGTAACAACAGGTGTTAAGGTTTCCTTGTCTAATCAGAAAAATTACTCGAACTCCCTGTTTAACAATGTCGGCCTAATTACTCAAATATTGCCTCATTGGAATGACATAATTAGCAAATTTTTTTTTTTGCCACAAATATAATTAATTACACTTGAAGATATATATATATATATATATGGTTCTATTTTTTTATAACACAATCAAAGTAATTTTAGATTTTAATAATGTTTAATTTTTTTTCTAAAAATTTTTAAGGTGTATTTAGACTTGATATATTTAAAATTTTACTATTGAAATGTTTTTTTTTTTTTATAAGAATCGAATTTTGATTTATATATATATATTTTGTTTTTTATCAACTGGACAATTAGCTTCGTTGATATATATATATAAATATATATAATACTCTAAATTGCAAATTATAACCTTTGCTTTTCTTTTTCTTTTTCTTGGATATTTGGACACATTCTTTAAACTAAGAAAAGAATATTCATTTGAATCAAAATCTTAATTTGTGAAGAAACAAACACCAATAAAAAAAAACTTGTGGTATTTTAAAATTTATTTTTATAAAACACATGTAAATTTTGTCATCATACTAATTAAACAATGAAATTAGTTTTCCATAATTAATTATTATACATGCTACTGCATTAATGGAAACGAGAAAATAAATTTCAGGAAACGAGATAAGAAAAGTTAAAAAGTGAGCACTTTAATTTTTAATTTTGTATAACTTTCAAGTTTTCAATGATTTGAGAGAACCAGGTTTGCTAGAGTCTGTTCCTATACATTTTTATTTTTAGGGATTGACTTTGCTGCCTGCCTCTCAAATTTCTCTTTAGATACTGTGAATGCAAATTGGGAAGTATGCAAAGCACACGTTTTTCTTTTCTTTTGGTTAAAGCATATAGCTTTTTTGTAACTTCAAAATTCCAATCATTTGAGCATGCATGTATTAAAATTGGCCTTTAGAGTTAAAAAAAAAAAAAAAAAGAACTACGAATCTTATCTATTAATTAAAATTTTAGTCAAATTGAAGCAAAATCTGAAAATATCCTTGATGGTATTATACAAAAAAAAAAAAAAAAAGGGTTTTAATCAAACTGCCTTTGCAGCTAATTAGTGATTATACAATTGTAAATTTGTAATGCATATAGAAAAAGATTAGCTGGTAGGCATTATTAGTGAGAATGATTATGCTTGAGAAAAGTCTTCAAGCGCTTGACACGAAAAGGAGGATAGCCATTGCTGAATTGTGAAGTTGACACCCATGGGACAAATGACAACTAATTGATACTACTAATAATATTTAAGATAAATAATATTTGCATGATCCGATGATAATGCTGATCTCTTAATTTTAAAGATTAAAATTAAAATTTTAATAATTTTAATTACAAAAAAAATAATTAGCTACTATGCATGATAATACAAGTAAGATAAAAAGAAAGATCAAATATCACTTCCATCCATTTATTCAATCAAATTGAACAAAAGGAATAAGATGGAACTGTTCTCTTGGGCCAGAAGTAATGATAACTAAATATTTAGTTGGTTTATAGATGGATGAAATGCATTGGTTCATGGTTCAAATCAAAATGTTATGATTAGAGAAGCTAATGTTCGATCAACTTTGGGAACAAAGAACTGTTGCTTAATTGTTGTTGTTGTTTTTTTTTCCTTTTTAGTATAGGCCAAAGATTTAAAGTTATTTCCTTTTACATATGCGAAAAGCCCAAATTAATAATTATTAATTTTAATATAATTTTCGAGAAGACAGCTGAGCTTCAATTTCCATCATTGATGATTCTAATATTAATTCAATTATGAAATATCAATGATGAATTTTAATATTAATTAGTTACTCTTTTTAGTGGTTTTATATTCGTAATTAATGATTTTAAAAAAAGTTATAATTAATTAATGCTTGCAAGACATTATTAGAGAAAAAAAATAATGGCATCACACTTCCAAGGTTTTCATTCTTAAATTATCATTTCTAATAATTCTCGTTCGTCGCTCTGATTTATACAATTTGACATTTGTAATGACTTATTGAAAATGAAAGAATGAGAAAGAAGTACAATATATAAGAACTTAATTTAAATTCGAGATATAATTTGGTTGATTTATATAACTTTTTGATGAGACGATTTTTATCGAATTTAAATTTCAAATCCCATAATTTATAATTTTTTTCATCCATCCAATTGCTTTGACCTACCTACAATAAGCAAAAACAACAAAATTTGGCTTTGAGAAATAATAAATTATTCTTTTTTATAGTTTATTATTAGAAAAAAAGAGTTAAAATAGGTCAAATTTATTCATCTCAAATCTCAAACATTTGAGATGTAACTTTAAGATTTCAATTTCAAATACTATAATATGTGTGTTTAATTAATTTTATTTAAATTTACTCAATTATATGTTAGTTAGTGATTGGTTTCTAATGTGATTTGATTTATCAAAATTTAATTATATGCAATATAATTTTAATTATAATTGTAATTTTAATTTTGTATTAATATTTTATAAAAAAAAAACTATATTAATAAAATACAGCTTAGAAAGTGAAAGATGGAAAACCAATCATTCAAGGAAATACTCACTAATTAAACATGCAATTCCAAAAGTACTCCAATTAATGTGTATTTATCTAGGAATTATTAAACGATAGGGAACAAGCCACTGTTTATAATTTTAGGCCAGAATTGTAATGATAACCAAATACTATGTGCCACTTGATTTTGTTCGTGGGGTTGAAGCCAAAATGCTATGATGATTTATTGTGTATTGATAACTCTAGATTTTGTATCGTTTAATCGGTTTCATAGAAAATAAAATGTTATGATGAGAAGCTAATGATCGATCAATCTACTTTAGAAAAAAGAACGGTCACCGATTTTTTCCTCTTTTGATTGTAAAATTAGTATATATGCTTAATTTATGTTTGGAACTTAGTTACTTTTTCTTGTGTAATAATATGGATCCTCCAACTCCAACTAAATCATTAAATTTTGTATTATTACCATTTAATAATCTCTCTCTCGTATTTATATTTGAATGGCTCAACCAATTAATTAATCTTTATTCATTTTCCCTTATATTTGTTGAGTCTAAGACTTCTCTCTCTACATATATATTAGATGATATGGACAAAGGCAGAAAAAAGGAGAAGGAATTAGTATGTGAAATTAGCATCATGCGCCATAGGTTGGGACGGATCCATAATTTTTGGTTAATGTGGACAAATATTTTAAATTAATTTAAAATTTTTTGTTGAAATACAAATTAATATAAACAAAATTATAAATAAAATCAAAATGTATAAGATATTTTCTGTAAATGAAAAAAAAATTGCCATAAAAATAATGTTTGTATAGTTAAAATTAATTATATGATTCTTAACAAATATAACCTAAATACTATTTAGATAAGTCAAATTTCAATATAGAAATATATATATATTAATTTAATAAAATTTTATTTTTAAAATTCTTAAAAAAATATATAATATGTGAAAGAATAATATAAAAATTAAAATATATAATTTTATTATTCACGTTTAATATGTCTAGTTTTATCATTTACTTCAAATAAACAAATATATTTTATTTCTTATTCATTATAATTTAAAGAATAAAAATATCTCTTTTCTTACATACAATGAAAAGAAAAATGAAGATATAAATCTAAATAAATTTTTTTAATTACTTCAAATTTTATATGTTACTTTTTTTGTGTTAAAATAGTAGTTAAAAACATTTAAATAGTACAAACTCTAGGTTTCGTTACTCTTATAAGATTATCTTACATCAATATAAAAAATTATTATGAGAAATTTAAAATTTAATAATTTCAAATTTTTTAAAAGTAATTTATTTTTATTTTACAAACTTATATATATTATAACAAAATTGTTTAACACCCAAAAAATTAATACTCAATTTCTAAATAAACAATAAAATATTTTTTTGTATGAGCCTTAAATTAATAAGGGTAAATTTGATAAACTATTTTTAGTGGGGGCAATATTTTAAAATTTCAAAACTTTAGATAGCTTCTATGTACATCCGTCCCTAACCATAGGCCATAAATGTAGCGGCCATCCCTTTTTTAGTGCCTGCAGTGCCTCTTTGCCACGATAGTGGTACCTTCCTGGTTTAAGCTAGTACCTCTTGCTACACGTTAGCTGATGTCGGCCGGAAAGAATTTTGCTTAATAATATTAATTGAAACACGTTACTTTAGCTAGCTATATTTGAATTATTTTTAATACTTGATGCTCTCATGATTTAAATTTTAATTATTAAAATTTAAAAAATTTATTATTTTATTAATAAATTAGTTTTTTTAACCCGTATAATGTACGTAATTTTTTATTAAATTTTTCATAATTTTAAACTTATTTTTAATTATTTATCTAATATATAATTATATATTTATAAATATTAAGTTACAATTAAATAATAATTTATACATAATATATTATAAATGATATTATTCATCTAAAAGAAGTCTAAATTTTTGTAAATTTTCAAGAATTATAAAAAAAAAATTTTCATTAAAAAATATTTTCTTCAATTTATTTGCTAAATACTAAAAATTTTGCTGCTATTTTTTTTTTTGTTTGATAAAAAATCAAGAATTAATATTTAAATAATTAAGATTAATAATTATTTTTATCATAATATTGATTGGATGGTGTATATATATATATATATATTTGATTGAACAATAAATCACAATTATTACTTTTGTTATAATTATTTGCTTTTTATTAGTTTTTATTTTTGACATACTTCAAGTAATTAAACAAATATATTGGGCTAACAATTATGTCTATATATGTCAACAAAATAAAGTTATTTTTTAGATAAAAGAAAAATAATAATTTTTTATGTTATGCTTAAAAAATTTTTTTTAATTTTTTTAAAATTTTTAATCATTTTTAACATAATTGATAGTATTTTTTGTGAGTTAAATATGGTAGTAATAATCATTTTTCTCGTATCATTCATTATAGGCAAAGAAATTTAATAATAAAAAGTATAGCAAAAAGAAATAGAGAATATAAATTTACATATTAATTTGTCAAGATTAAATATATACAATAATAAAAGCAAATATGTTAATAAATTAACAAAAAATAAAAACATTAAAGAAATGAATAAAACAAAAAAATATATAATACAAAATGTTAATTATAATCAATATAAGCAAAATTAAAAAATGTTATGGACTAAAGAGAAACAAATAAATTAACCAAATATATAATATAAAAATATTTGAATTAGAACCTAAACAAAACATTATATTTGTTTTCAAAGTAAAAACATATTTTTATCTAACTTTTTTATTAACATTTAAATGTATCATATTTTTATATAATGATGTAAGCTTTTATTACTTTAAAAATACATGTTTTATAGTCAATAATTCATTAACCTGTCTAAAAATATTAAATTTAAATAATTTATTAAATAATTTTTAATTTTTTTATAGATTTTGATTTGAATTTAAATAATTATCTAAAAATATTAAATTTAAATAATTTACTGAATAGAATTATTTGACAAAAATAAAATTTTATTAAGTATATATATTTGGAACCGTTGTTAAATTTGAAAAGAAAAGATAAATTATGATTTAATACATTTCAATTCAAATCTTATGCAAAAATTTTAATGTTAAATAGATTTTGATTTAATTTAAATAATTATCCAAAATATTTAATTTAAATAATTTATTAAAAAATTTTATATGATAAATAAAATAATACAAATATTATCCTATACGTCATTAAAAGAGATTATTCACTTAGACATTCACATAAGCAATTTTGATTATGTAATCTTGTATGTTGTGGCATTCACATAAATAATTTTGATTATGTAATTTTGTATGTTATAATACAATATATATTAGATTATGCTTAGAGATAAAAAAAAAATGAGTTATAAGTGTTGAGAGAATATATAGAAAATACCAAAAATTAATACCCTAAAGTTTTGGGAAACGTATTATTAAATTAAAAATTTGGACCACATTGCAATTGATATAAAGGAAAATTAATTAAGCTTTCAATCCTTAAATATCATAACCAAAATTTAAAGAAGGCCGGTGATCAGAAGCTAATAGTATTCCTGGTTGATGCTAAATTATTTTAATGGCTGAAAGGCTAATGTCTTTGAAGCTCCAATATATATCTACTTCACCTAACGTTATTTTGTCATGCAATGCAGGTGGAAACCTGTTTAATGTTTTAAGAAAAAAAAAATAACAGCAATAATTAAAACCAAGAAATTGGGAACTCTGCTCAGCCTCGCATTTATAAGAACAAGAACAAGAACAAAAATATGAATATTACTGTTTCACTTTGCTGATGGCCCCTCTTTCTACCTCGTAGAATGGTTTCGACCCCTCCTATATATGTAACAGTATACTGAGTCATGAGCTATTTTATCCAGTTTAAGGCTGGTAAGGAATTTTAGGTTTTATACAGTTCATTTTCTCATCGAGTCGATCAGAACAAATTTATGAAAAAAAAAAAATTATCTTGTTACGATTAATTTAAGTTTGAATATTTTAATATTAGACTCTCAAACCAAGCTTAGAATAAATTTTAGTGCCGAGATTAGTTTTGTAATGAACTTCAAGCTTTCCATCGTGCCAACTTAATAAAATGTTACACATCTAAAGAAATTAGGTGGCAAAGCCTTGTTTCCAAATGAACCACCAAATTATCACAATTACCCAGAAAGCCTACCAAAAATTCCGACCAAATAAATAAGTGATCATCAATATTGTCCACCGAGAAAAATTATTATAAACCATTTAATTATTTCATCCAATTGCATCTAGTTTATTCTTGTGCATAATTTTTTTATAACATGTGGGAGTAGCTCCAATTTATTTGGCCACATAATTAATAGAGAATCAATCTGTTAGAGAACGAATTTAGATATTAGAATCCAAGCTCGCAGCTGGAAATTTTGTACAAAATATCTCTATCTGAAATCAAGTTGATACGTACCTGGCAAAAAAAAAAAAAAATCAAGTTGATAAGAATCTCTTAGTTTTGCATAAATGTTGTATTAATAAAAATTTCAATAATTTTTACTGTTTAATATTAATAATCGTGTTTGTTAGGCTAGGCTTTTCCTATTTCTTTTAGTTAATATGTGATTAACATATTATTATTTTAGATCGTTGAAAATTAAATTTTGATTGATTATTAAAATTAAAATTTTAATAATTTATCAGTAAATCATATGATTGTAATCGGTTAATATATTATTATATGTTGCTAATGTAAACTGCTAAACTAATTACCCAATTGATCAAATAATTGTGGTCCAACCTTTTGCTGACCATGTGAAGCATGCCAAAATAAAAATAAAATTAAAATTAAAAGGGCAGGGCTCTACTCATACCTATGTACGATGATTAGGAATTAACTATAAGAAAAAATAATGATTAATTAGCATATTGATATTGACTAAGAATCATGGAAAATGGTTATTAACATTGACATTTTTTTTTGCAAGAAACACTAATCTTCTAGGCTTAGGGCCCAAAACGAGGATTATTATAATAAATCACATGATTTTCATGTTTTATGGTGCTGATTAATGGTTAATTTGCTAGCTTAAACCAACAACTAAGGAACATTAGTAGTAGCTGGCTAGTTCACATCTGACCATCATGCTTTGGAGTAACAAGTTTGACACTTAAAATTTAATATATTCTTCAGTTTTCTATGAATTTGAACATGAAAAAAATTTGCTTGAAATTGTGATTCCCTAGTAATTCCACTTAGAAACTAAACGTCAACTATCTAATTAAAATGCATGTGTGACTGATTACGAGAAAAAATCACAAAAACTACAACAGAAAGAAAAATTTATCTGCATCTAAAACAAATCTACAATATTATTTACAATTAATGACATCTTATTGCTAGATTTAAGGTCTCCCAATTTCCAACCACATAAAATAGTAATAATTAATTTTTCACAAAAATAAAAAAATCTACAGTATGAATTAAGATATTATATCAGTACCAAAGCACATATACTGAGAGCAAAATGGGGTCCATCATTTATATTATTGTCTTTGCTCTCACGTCTTCCAGCTAAGAAATGGGTCATGGATTTTTTATTTCTCCAATGCTTTTCTGTACATTTTTAAAACAAATATAAGAAAACTTCCAGAGGTGGATATACGAGCCATGATATGGTGGATGGTCTTGGTTTTTTTTTTTCTATTTTGGTGTTTGTCAGTTACTGAAAAGTTTCAGTTTGTAATGGAGTAGTAGTACTCCACCAAAGCTTGCCTTTCTCTTTTTTTTTTTCTCGAGAACTTGAGGCTTTAGTAGACAGGAAATGACAAAAAGTCTAATGCAGTAGCTGATTCTTGTGAGCTCGATAATGAGCATGTAGGGAATGCTAATTATATTATTTGCAAGCTTGAAATTTCATTACAAAAAAAAAAAAAAGAAATAACAGGACAAAAAAAATTGTGGGTTTGCATTTGCCTGTAAATTATTGGTCAAAGTTTTCCAGCCATGAACTACATGGGACTTTACTGTTTCTTTGGCACTGCACATATGCCACCAGGAAAATACTGTACTTCGCCTTTTTTTCATGAACAATTTCATATAGATATTTTATAGCAGTATTATTTATTTTATTACTACTATCAATAATTATGTGATTTATTAAATTTTAAATATAAAAAATATTTTACTATAATGATTATTAGCTTAACGAGAGATACTAGCTAAAAGAATAAAAAAAACAAAATAGGAAAAGCTAACAACCAAACCAAGCATAGTTGAAGGGGTAAAAAGAAACAAAAAAGAAATCCTAACAAACCTGTTAGAAAATTCAAATGACATATGGTGTCAGCTGAAATTTGTAATAGGTTGCCAAAGGACAGTGTCTTT
This sequence comes from Durio zibethinus, assembly GCF_047325235.1. Taxonomy (NCBI): domain Eukaryota; kingdom Viridiplantae; phylum Streptophyta; class Magnoliopsida; order Malvales; family Malvaceae; genus Durio; species Durio zibethinus. The sequence goes on from NC_143174.1 coordinate 23,363,135, forward strand.
GGCAATTGGCATCATTATCTACGTCACAATTTATTATTGGTTTATTGCTAATAATTTAAGTCTTATTTCTCACATATAATCATAGAAGAAGTGGAATGATATATATATATATATATATATATATATAAATACAATTTGTAAGGACCTGCGAGAAGTATACGAACACGGTGGTTGAAATGCAGCTGTCAAAGGAATAAGCCTCTGCAACAGACCATTTATTATACTATTTTTCCTTTTAAATTTTTTTTTATAATAATAAAGAAGAGCAATGGGTTTCTGTTCCCAGTGTTTGCTTAAGTTTTGGGTGAGATTTATGAAATTTTTTTATTAAAATGTATTACATACAAATTAAAGTTGAAAATACAAATAAATAGATCAAAATAATTCATTATATAAATCAAATATATAAAATTTGATATATTTTTAAATAAATTTTTTATTATAAAAATTTTATCATTGAATAAGTATTAATAAAATTTTAATTACAAATGATGTTTTAATAATTTATATTATATATATTATTGATCATTTTATTAAATTTTATCAATTTATAAATTTTAATTTTTAAAATAAATTTTTATGTGTAAGAACTCCAGCTAACTCTTGTTCCGTACTGTGAGTTAGGTTGATACTTTTTAAAGAGGAAAATGTAGATTGGGAGAACATATTTAAACCAATTAAACCCAGACCATTATTTTGTAAATTTTCAATTTCCATGGCCAGATTGTGACAGATGAAATAAAACTTTTCTAATTGGTTTGGTTCTTTAATATTTCAAGGTACCCAACCTCTTTGTTTTTTAGGGCGAAGAGGAAAGACGGGGAATCTTATCAATCTTTTAAATTGTACATCACAATTTCCTTTCAACATTGCATTCTTTTCTTTTTTCAATAGTACAAAAAAAAAAAAAGAAGAAAAGCACAGTTTGTTTATCAATCTAATGACAGAACCCATCGTATGCATAACCCATGGGAAAATTTTTGACTTTATGCCTGTTAATGTTTCAATGGTTTTATCAAAACCCATTGAAAGAGCCCTGAAAATTAAAGGACTACAACCAGGAACATATGAGCTTTAATTACACCACAGCACTTGTCAATCCCAAAATCAACACAAAAGCTAGATCAAACAAAGAAAAAATTACTTCAAAGGCAAAAGAAATAAGAACCCATTGTCTTTGACCTTTTCTTTATTCTATTGAAAAAAAAATTAATTGTTCTTCAATCGTTGTTAACCATTTTTTCTTACCACATCCATTATTCTTCTTTCTCTAAAAAGTAAAAAATTTTGACCAATTGAAGCAAAGCAACTGTCATGCTAGATTGATAGAATATTAATCTCAAGCATAAAAAAACTGCATGCCAAAGCTCAAGGCCTTTGATGAAATTTACCATTTTTCTTTCAAGGGCTTGGTTCACCCAAAGGGACTACTGCTGAAGAAACAGGCCAAAATGGTGTCTTTTGCCCTTTCCTAGAGAAAAAATTTGCAAAAGGGCAATTTCGTAAAATAAAATTGATCATTTTTTTTAAGTAAAAAAGGGCAAACTTGGATTTTTATTTTCATATTTTTGGTCATGCATTAATGATCCCATAGTAAAGGACCAAACCAAGTTGTAATCACAGTTTGTTGCATTTGCATCGAAATTTCCTCCCCAAAATACCCACAATTTTCTTCGTTATACCAAGGCATGCCACTTGGATTGAAAAGCCACCCATCAACCGTGTCCACGTACACGAACTCGCTCCCTGACTCCGCAGATTCGTAGCTCGTCCCAAGACTCGGCAGCTCCACTATCTCGCTCAGCTCCTCCGGTGTCGACACGTCATCTACATTCGATGATGATGACGTGGAAGCTGATGAAGATGATGATGACGATGTGGCGTTGCTGGTGTTCCCATTACTTAGGTACTCCATCGAGGCAGCTTTAGCAGCGGCGGCTTGGACGTCACGGGGCGAGTTGGAAGCTGGTCGAGGCAGCGACTCGGCGAGTTCAGGGAAGTTGAGAATCGCCGAGTTACCTTTGATGCTTAAGGCTGCCACGTCATGGGCTCGTGCCGCCATTTCGGCAGTCGAAAAAGTGCCTAACCAGATCCGATTCTTCTTCCGGGGCTCTCGGATTTCGGATACCCATTTTCCCCACGTCCGCATACGGACCCCACGGTAATCCGGGTGCTTGCTATTATCCCTCGGACGCTTTGGTCTCTTCGGATCGGACGTCAGGTCAGTATCTAATTTCATTTTACCACCGTAGGAGGATGTTGAAGGTGGAGATAAGGCAGAGGCGTTGTTGCCGAGAGTGCTTGACTCCGTTTCCGAGTTTGGTGGGTCACCCATTGCCAGTTTCTGATTCAGGGTTTTCCTCAACACACTTAAAAACTGAAAAAAAACACCTATTCAATACAATGGTAACTGCTAACCAAGCAGACTGACAAACTATGTAAAGCAAGCAACTTTACAGAAGTTCATAAACAGAGCATGCAAAAAGTTAAGGTTTTTGCTTGTTTGGTTTTCTTATTTTGTTGTTAGTTTCAGCAGAAGGAAGAGACGAAGTAAATGAGAGAAAAGAGGGAGAGCCTTGATGTGTGGAGAGAAAGGGATAGAGGAGGAGGGGTTTTAAGTAAGGGAAGAGCAAACGAAAGACGAAGGAAAACGTGGGGTATTTAAGTGATCCCCACACTGATATACACACGAAAGGCCACCGGCTTTTTTAACCTCATCATTATCACCTATTAATGACTACATTTACTCACATTAACACATTATTAAAGTTAATATAGGATCAAAATATTATTATTTTAATTGAGAGAGAGAAGTACAGCCTAGAAGTTTAGGGGCGTCAAAGGCTACAATGTAAAGTAGTCTTAGGGCATGGGGGGTGGGGTTTTGGGTTCACAATTAAAACAGCTGGCACAGCCGCCGCCTGAGGATGCTGCGTGGTGGTAGCTAATTACGTACTTGAATGGGGCAGTTAACATTACTTATTGTTAGTTACTCTTTTCGTTAAAAAAAAAAACCTAAAGTTAAAAAAAACACATAAAATGGGAAAAAAGTACTATTTTTCTTAATTTAGTTTAATTGCATTAATATTTGATTGATTGATAATATATGGTTATATTTTATATATAAAATTATGATAAAATAATATTATAAATAAGATTAAATTAAATAATATTATTTTATTTTATATTTGATATATATAAATATTATAATAAAATAATTTATTTATTTGTCAAAATTTTTTTTTTTAAAGTTTATATAATCTAAATTATTAATGTAATTTTTAAGGGTATAATTTGACATTTAAATTTAATTTTATGGATTAAAAATAATCTTTTTCACTTAAAAAAGATTGAATAATCTTATATCAATAGAATATTAATTCTCTTTATAATCTTTATATTTTTTTAGATACAAATTTAATATGATATAGAATAATTATTATCCTATCATATTAATAATTTTATGAATCAAATATGATCTATGGTTATATTTGATACATACTATTATGATAAGATATGATAAGATAATATTATAAATCAGATTAAATTAAATAATATCATTTTATCTTATGTTTAATGTGTGTAAAGATTAAGATAAGATAATTTATTTATTGATCAATATTATCATTTATCAAAGTTTATACAATTTAAATTATTGATGTAATTTTTAAAGGTATAATAAGATATTTAAATTTAATATTAAAAATAATTCTTACTTTTTCAAATAATAGAGTTATCTTATTGGCATATGATATCTAATCATTTCAATAATCTAAACTTTTTATTCAAGTATATAACAAACATGTGATATGATGATTAATATCTTATCCTTTAATTAGTCTTATGTGTCAAACATAACATTTAAATATTATATATTATTAATAAATCATATGGTAATATTTTATTTATAAATAAAACATGATCAAATCTTTAAAAATAAATATTAATAAATTACATGATAACTTCATTCATAATTATTTTTAAGGATTTAATATTGTTTATTTGATTCATTAATAAAATATTAGTTTATAATTAATTGATAATATATCTAATATTTATTTATTATCAATACATCAAAATATTAACTTAGCGACGCTGACCTTCTTTTTTTTCTTTCTAAAATGTAAACGTTACCCAATAGGAATACCCTTTTTAGTTTTTGGCTTTCACCGTTCTAATCGTGTTTGTTTTAGTTTTTTAATTTCACCAACATTTCCTGTCCAGTATGTATGGTGATAATACTATATATATTCTTGTTCCAAGCCAAACCCTAAACGGATTGACTAATTTATCCCACACCTAGCTTTGGAGTTTTATATTTTTTTCTAGCTTCCCCATATTCCACTCACATCCTTCTTTTGCTATGTTACTCTTTTCAATGGAGACAAATATTGAGCAATTTGAACAAAATTTGCCGTTCCTGCATTTGGATCGGGGTCCCATATGATATCATATGACAGTGTTGATATCCCCAGTAATTCAGATCATCGCCTGGGGCTCTGCTTGGTATTTGCAAAGGGTCTTGGTTCTCTAAACCTTTGGATGAGATGGTGAATTCTCCCACAAGCTGTCAGTTATCATCTGCAAAATTCTGAATGCCTCCATCCCCCCAATTTTTTTCTCTTTCAAGAAAATATTATCAACAGGTTTGATTTTGCAGTTGTGATTAGAATTGCAATGCAAAAAGTTGTTATAGTTGTGATTAATCGTCAACTATTATGATCAAATTTAGCATTAATATTATTGATTCATAATACTAAAGGGAGTTCAAATATATATGTCCCATACAATGCTAAACTCTTTTATTTTATTTGATGTTTTTGAGCATCATGGTGAGCTCAGGCTCTGCTATCTGTGACTTAATCAATCAAAATTCATAATCTACTTATTGTGCACTTAACAAAGTTTTGAAAAAGCTTACCCACCATGATCCCCATTTTTTTAACTTAATAAATTACAATTAAGGAATACTTGAAACAATAATACAATTGAGAGGGTTGCAATCACAGATAATAGCATTTTAATAAAGTTCTGTTATTTTGATAATTATAATCCTTTATATATGTTCAAGAAATGATATTTTAAATGATCATATAGTATTTGTATTTTGAGAAACTCACATTCTTAACATGTATAATAATAGCATATATTTAAAGGTAAATTACAACACTCTCAACATCATTAATAATGAAAGTTGATGTGATCAATTTGTTTCATCCTTTATTTAATTTGCTCTCATTATCATTTTGTTACCATCATTTGTCCTGATTTGACATTTTAGTTATTCTAATGTGATAATGACATTATTGGAGGAGATTAATTCTGATTTATTTGTTTCTCTTTTTTTTTTTTTTCATGCTCACTCTTATTCTTCAAATTTTTTTTTTATCTTTATATTATAAATTATATAAAAATAAAATAATTTGTTAATAGCTATAAAATTTATTGATAAAGTATTAAAATTTTAATTTTAGTGATTAAAATTTAATTTTTAAAAATTTTAAATACAAAATAAAACAAGATATTCAAAACTTATGCAAATTATAATGAACTTAATTACCCATTTGACAAATCCTTTTTATTTTTCTCGTGAAAGATGTTGAAGCCTACTATAGAAAACCCCAATTTTTTGGTCTTTGACTTAAGCAATAAATAACAATGGCCCAATTGCTCTTATCTAAAGTCATGTTTTTCCACAATTAACATGTCTTGAAAGAGTACTATATTTATGAGCTGTCAAAAACCAAGATCTAATTTGATGAATTAAACTAGTTTACTAGGCCCTTTCCATTGTTAGGGAAATTTTTGAACAATTGATTTCCACACATTTCGAGCACGCTTTTGGTCCACAAATTGGCTGGCTAATTTTATCAAACACTTTATGTAGACACAGATTAATTTATATTTTAAAATTAAGTTTTAAATTTTTTTATATATAATATTGTATTTATTTTAAAGTTATTATTATTATTTAAAAAAAGATTTATTTTGTTGAAATTTAAAGAGGATTTAATTTTAATTGGATTGTTGAATTGAAAGTATTCTAATTAAAAAAAGGATTGTAATAGAGAATTGGTTTGAGATGTATATTTAGATTAAAAATCAAAAGTTTAAATGGATTAGGAGATTCAAACAAAAAAAAAAACTTATTTTTTTATTGTTATTGGGATTGGAGGCCTATAAAAAAAAAATCCAATTAGGATCACTTAAAAATAATCAAGAATCAATTAGAAAATATCAAAAAAGAAAGAGAAAAAAAAAAAGAGCAACAAAATTAAGAGTTTTTTTATAGTTTTTTTTTTAATTTTTTGGGTTTAGATAATTATAATTTTTTTTTTTTGGAGTTTTGTGTTAAGAAAAGAAGTTGAGAAAAAACACAAAAGGGAGGGAATTAACAAAAAATTTTGGAAGCAAAATATTCAAAGATTTCAAGTACATATATTTTAGGTTTCTATTTGATTTTTGTTTAAACTAGAAAGAAAGATAATCGTCATAGGCGAGGGGCATTAGCGAAGGCTTAGAATGTTTTGTAGAGAAATAAGAAAGAAGACAAGATAATTTTTATTTTTTTCTTCTTTATTTGTATATTTATTTATGTTACTTATTGTTTCTCTTCTTTTTTTTTATATATTTAAAATAAAATTTGTATAATAAATTTATAATTCCTACCAAATGATTAGAGGATTTAAATATTGAATTATGAATTCTATCAAACGATTAAAAATTTTCATAATGAATTTTCGAAAACTAATTTTTCAATCCTACCAAATGATTAGAGAATTCAAAATTTCGTTAAATTTTACCAATCTATTGGATAATTTAATGATTTTTTTCAAAAGAAATTTTCGAGGTTTTCAAATAAAAATCTCACAAAACGATTGGAGGATATGCATTGATATAAAATCTTACCAAATGATTGGATGATTTTATTGATTGATTTCCAAAAAATGATTTTATAAAAAATATGTTAATGAATCCGATGACAAAGCCTTTTTAAAGTAAGACATGAGTCTCTATAAATACTCTTAAGGTGAAAAAATTATCTTAAATTACTATCAAATGATTGAAGTAACTTAAGACCAATTTCTAATATTAAATTTACTTGGTAAAAATATAAACATATTCAAAGGCTTGGATAACACGAAATCAAACTGGTACTATCTTTCGATGAGCGTTGTGAGGATGTTATAAAATTTTTCATATGTAACTATATTCTCGGATCTAGATCTAATTTTGTAGACATGAATTTATCTTTTAAAGACACCTAAGTCAAGTTTGGGATTGTTTTTTAAAATGAGACAGATTCAATAGATAACCAATCGCACTTAAATAATGTATAGATCCATAGAGTTATCTCTAGATCTGAAGCTATTGCTAAATCTGATTTTAGGGAGTCGCTACTAATATTTTTTATTTAAGTGTAATTGGTCACCTACTGATTCTATCATATTTTAAAGAATAATCCAAAACTTGACTTAGATATTTTTAAAAGGTAAATTCATGTCCACAAAACTAGATCTAGGTCTGTGAGTACAGTTACATATGAGAAAGGTTATAGCACCCTCACAACGACTATTGAAGGATGGTATTAGTTTGATTTCGTGTTTTCCAAGGCTTTGAACATTTTTATATTTTTACCAAGTAAATTTAATATTATAAATTGGTTTTAAAATTACTTCAATCGCTTGGTAGTAATTCTAGATAATTTCTTTACTTCAGGAATATTCATAGAGATTCATGTCTCATTTTGAAGAGGTTTCATCGTCAAATTCATTAACTTATTTTCTAAGAAATCATTTTTTTTAAATCAATCAATAAATCCCCTGATCATATAGTAAGATTTTATATCAATGTATATCTCCTAATCATTTGGTGGGATTTTAATTTGAAAACCTCAAAAAATTCTTTTAAAAAAAATCATTAAATCATCCAATCGTTTGATAGGATTGAAAAATTATTTTTTGAAAATTCATTATGAAATTCTCCAATCGTTTGGTAGAATTTATAATTCAAGATTTAAATCTTTCAATTATTTAGTAAAAATCATGAATTTATTATAAAAATTTATTTTAAATATGTAGAAAAGAAGATAAAGAAACAACTAAGTAACATAAATAAATATACAAATAAATAAGAAAAAAATAGAAATTACCTTGTTTTCTTTCTTGTTTCTCTACAAAACAGCTTAAGACTTCGCTAGTGCCCTTCGTTTGTGGTGATTACCTTTCTTTTTTATTTAAACAAAAATCAAATAGAAGCCTAAAATATATATACCTAAAACCCTTGAAAATTTTGCTATCAAAATTTTTTGCTGAATGCTTCCCTTTTATATTTCATCTTAACTCATTTCCCTAACACAGAACTCTCAAAAGAAAATCCTAGTTATCTAAACTTAAAATATCAAAAAAAATTATAAAAAAAACTCTTAATTTTTTTGCTCTTTTTTCTAATCTTTTTGCTCTTTTTTCTACTATTTCTCTTATGATTTTTTCTTATTGATTCTTGATTGTTTTTAATTGATCATAATAAGGTATTTTTATAAGCTTCTAATCTCAATTACAATAGAAAACATGAGTTTTCTTGGTTTGAATCCCTAATCCACTTCAACTTTGGATTTTTAATCTAAATCCATCTCTCAAACCAATTCATTTTTACAGTCTTTTTTCACTTAGAACACTTTCAATTCAACAACCGAATTAGAATTAAACTCTCTTTAAGTTTCAGTAAAACAATTCTTTCTCCCTTTTTTTTTAAATAATAATAACTCTAAACTAGATACAATACAAAAAATAAAAAAAATTCAAAGCCTATCTTAAAATATAAATTGACCCCGGACTAAATGGGGGTGTCTACAATTGTCTTTTTTTGCACATTTTTTGTATAGCAGGAATTGTGCAAAGATATTGACATCAATTACGTGTGGATTTGACACAAAGAAAAAAAATCTAAAGATTCTCATCTAAAATAAAAATTTGTAATTCGCAACTAAAATTCGAAAGTTTGCAATTGAAAAGTCAAACATTTGCAATTTAAAATTCAAGGATTCCCAACTTGAATTTTAAAGGTTCACAATTAAATTCAAATATACTCAATTAATTTAAAGACTTGTAAAACATTCAAGGTTCTCCAAAAAGTTTACAAATTCACAAATAAATTGAATTCAAAGATTCACAAAACTTCAAGGTTTGCAAAAGATTCAAGACTCGTAAAATATTCAAGATTTACAAGAGTTTCACAATTTGCAAAGATTTAAAGATTAAAAAAAAAATTCAAGATTCACAAAAGATTTAATATTCGTAAAAATTCAAAAATTCGTAAAAGTTCAAAATTTCACAAGTTTCAAGATTTGCAAATGATTCAAAGATTCGTAAAAAGTTCAAGATGTACAAAGATTTTAAAGATTTGCAAGTGATTCAAAGATTTGCAAGAATAATCAAATTCATAAGAATTTTTAAATTCATAAGAGTTTGTAAGACTTTTCAGTTTTGCAAGAATTTCAGCTTTGCAAGAACTCAAATTCATAAGAATTTCAGATTTGTAAGAGATTCAAGATTTGTAAAGATTCAAGTTTCTCAAAAGATTTCAAATATTCACAAGTTATTCAAAATTCGTAAAAATTTTCAAAGATTCACAAAAGATTCAAGATAACGATTCAAAAGTTCACAAAAGATTCAAAATTCGCAAAACATTTAATATTTACAAATATTCAAATATTCACAAGAATTTAAAGATTCAAAGATTTGCAAGTGATTTCAAAGATTCAAAGATTCGTAAGTTATTCAAGATTCACAAAGATTTAATATTCAAATCCAAGATTAAGGTTTTCATTCAAAAGTCTTAGAGATTCACATTTAAGATTCAAAAGTTTATATTCAATTTTTTTTTAAAATTCTCATCAAAGATTCATATTTAAAAAGATTTTTTTAACAGTTTTAAAATTTCATCCTAATAAAACCCAATGGATAAAGGCTTAACAACTTTGAAAAATTTAAAAAAAAAGGCTTTTTTTATCAAAGGCTCAACAACTTTTGAAAATATAAAAGGCTTCTGTCAATAGAGGCTTAACAACTTTTGAAAATAAAAAAGACTCATTTAAACAGAGGCTCAATAATTTTTATAAATATAAAAAGCTCCTATTACTAGAGACTCAACAACTTTTAAAAAATGTAAAATGTTCCTCTTAACAAAGGCTCAATTAGTTTTGAAAAATATAAAAAGCTTTTATAAACAGAGGCTTAACAACTTTGAAAAATATAAAAAAGAATTCATATTTGAAAATGATCAAAGGTTATTCAAATATTCAAATCGAAGATTCGAGATTCTCATCGAATGGTTCTTGAGATTTACATAATTTTTTAATATTCGCAAAAAAAATTCACATTTGAAAAATTCAAATATAGAATTCAATATCTCAAAAATTAACATAAGAGATTCTCATCTTGTGATGAAAAAACTCCTCTAAATAGAGGTTGTGAAACTTTAAAAATTGGTAGAGCTATTTAACCAAAGTTTACCAACTTTTTTTGAAATCATTTCTTCATCCATAGGTTTCAAACTTTATCTTCACAAAGTTTTCTTCATTTAAGGATCAAAATATCATCAAAAGATCTTATTTTTGCAAAAATATTTCCTCAATCGAGGATTATTACCTTACTTATTTTTTTAAAAAATTTTCATCAAGAATCAAAATCTTATTTTTGAAAATTATCCTTCACTGAGGATTAAAATTTCATCTTTGAAAAACTTATCATCAACCAAAAATATTTCACATTCTCACCATTTCAAGATCTAAGATCATAACTTTTTACCAAACAAATTACATGAGTGTAATGCTTATGATGCAATGTATGAAAGCAATGCATGAATGCAATGTTTATAAATGCAACTCTAATTGTAGTAAAAAAGGTCTCAAGATCATTCTAGTGTCTTCATTTTTTAAGTTCACAAATATTTCTTTTTCAATCTCTTAAATGATTATAATCGCCTTATGATTTTTTTTTTTAATTTCATCATTCAATCTCATCATTCATAATTTCTCTTTTCAACTTCTTAATAATAATAATTTCAAAATTAACTTACAAATTCCATCAATTAATCCATTTTCATAATTTGCTTAAAACTTACAAACTCGATCGACTAATTTATTGCTGTTTTCATCACTTGGTTGCCATATATGCAAAATATTTTTTTTCTTCTCTTTGTCATTCTAGATTTCCTTTTAAATGGATGTAAGAATCTTTTATGAATATTATCATTGTAAGAATCTTTTATGAATATTATCATTCATTTATTTATTATCGTTTTAACTTATGACAAATATAATGCAATCATACATCTACTTAATTGGTTTTAGGGATGCAAAAGTGGGTAGAAAACAAAAAAAAAAAAGAGAAAATACGTATTTATTATTGAAAATAATAAAAAAATTCGATCAAGAACAAATCAAAGATGAATAATAACAAATCACTGTAATTGTTTAGGTGGGATATCAATATCTAAATAATGAATGTTAAGACAATTTTAAATTCTAATTAAAAAGTCTTTCTCAAAAACTCATTCCATTGAATTCTCAAATTATTGAGCTTATCAAACTTTGTCCTAGTTCAGTGAAATCACTAGTTGACATTGATCTTTTTGCTCAATTTTTTTTACCCAAATCGTCTTTTCGGGTTTTTAATTTGAGTTTTTCTTTTTTCTCATTTTTTGTTTCACATCTTTCACATTTTTTTTATTCTTTATTCTTTTCATTTCTTTTTCACTTCATTCATTATTGACATCCTCAACTAATTTCAAATCAATCCCAAAACACTGAAACAAAATTGTGGTCTCATTGTTTTATCACAAGCATGGCTTAGTTTGATATTTGACTTTTCAATTCAAGCATTCATATTTGATTAAAATGAATCTTTAAGAAACATAATATATGCTAAGGTGAAGGGTTATAAAGAAAAGATTAAATAGGCTTAAAATATATGTTTGAAGGGTATGAACCAAAAGATCAATTCATCATTTTAAAGCACATTGGCATTTTACCCCATTTTTTCACATTTTTTTCCTTTTCATTTTTTTCATCTTTTTATTTTTTCACATCATTTCTCTTCAAGAAGAATTTACTCACAAAGAATTCTTTCTACTTTACCCCTTAAATCATTTGTGGCATTAATTTTTCTTTTAATGAAGGGTTTTTTTTTTCAATCTTAATCCTTAAAATATTTTTTGATATTTTCTTTTTTTTTTTTTTTTTTTTTTTTTTTGCAAACAAATCTTTCCCAAAACTTGCTCCTAAATATGGAGAGTGATTTTTAGTTAGAGTTTTTTTTTTTTTTTTTTAAATCATAATAGACTAAAAGGGGTAGCAATGGACAAATTTCATTTTCTTGAAAGTTAAAAAAAGATGATCATTTCTTATCTCAAATATGAATATTTTCTTTTAAGATTATTTATTAAACATAGACTTACTTATGGATAAATTATCAAAAAAGATCACATGCTTATGAGACATCTCTATTTTGCTTTCTAATAAATAGTCAAACAATCTTCACAACTTGCTTTTGAACTCCTTTTACACAACTTGCACAACTAATCTTCATATATCAAGTTTATCAATATGAATGAGTTTTTAAAATTGAATCTCATATTTTAATCATTATTGTCTGAATATTCATTATTTGAAATATGAGAATGGGTATAAAAAAAGATATGAAAAGATAAAAGCATAAATGGTGATTCACATAAAAGAGAAAATATCATAAAAATGTATCATATTTATCATTTTTATTAAAATGATAAAAAATAAAATAAAATCCTAATACATAAAAGAAATCTTAGCATTATTCTAAAAGAAATCCTAAAATGACAAACAATTTTTAACCAGGCTTTTTGCATCCTTATCAAAATTATGTCCCTTTATGATCAAACAAAAAGCTTTCGTTGAAACTCATCAAGCCTGCTCAAATTAAACTTTGCACCTTGTGCTTCAAAGCAGTGTATGTTTTTATAAAGTGACCCATATTCCATTTATGATAATCACATATAGCATTAATATTATATCATTGGAAATATGGTGACTTCAATGATACCGATTGAACTTTAATTACCAGGTTATTCTTGATCAGTTTTAGGAATAACTTAGTGTAAGTCATAAGGATATGATCAATGCTAATCTTTTCTTGATTATTTCGAGATTTTTTCAAATCATTCTCTTGATTACTAGGCCTTAAAATTGGCATAGTGGTAGGACTAGACTAATATGCAGGTGTCTAAAAAGCTCGTTAGTAAGTGAATGGGTAAACTGATGGTGGAATAAGTTGGTAAGGGACAATAATATTAATTTTAGGGTAGAAAGCAAGGTAAATATATGGTGGATATAAAGTATAACTTCTAAATTGTTGCCCTTTATAAATCACAACTTGAGCATCTCCTTCATTTTTCTTTGGTGCATCATTTCTCTTTGCATCATTTGTATCACTTCCCTTAAGTTTGTCATTCTTGATTGTATTTTCTATCATCTTTTTAAAAATCACCATATCCAAAATTTTTAGTGGCATTTTCAATCATCATTTCATAATATAGAGCTTTGAAAGTATTGATAAACGAAACTGTGGTCTCTTTGTTAGAGAACGGTGGTTGAACTTGGGCAACAGTGTCCCTTCACCTCTGGACATATTCTTCAAAGCTTTCAGTGTCTTTCTTTTTCATGTTTTTTAAAGACAAACAATTTGGAGCCAAATCTATGATGTACTTATATTGTATTATGAATGCCTTAGCTAGTTTTTTTTAACCACAGATGTGAAACCTATCCAATTGGACATACCACTTAAAAGTAGATCTAATAAGGTTATCTTGAAAATTATGGATGAATAACTTTTCATCATGTATATGTATGTTTATCTTGTAACAATATACAATGATATACATTATGAGGCATTTGGTACCATCATACTTTTTAAATTTAAAAATTTTAAACTTAGATAAAATAACCAACTCAAGAACCAAACACAGTTTAACAGCATCCATTAAATCATAAAAATCCATTCTTTCAATAGCTTAAAGCTTTTTTTCAATAAAAATCTATTTTCTGTTAAGATTCAACACTTTTTTTGGTTTCTACTATGTTTGTCATCAATATTTCTTGTTCTTTTGGATCATCTAGATTAATAACTTTAGTTGGATCAAGAATAGGAGCTAAATGAGTAAGAGCAGTAGTTGCAAGCATGTCATTTTGCATGTAGGGGCAGCTTATAGTAAATGGCATTCGATATTAAATCTCTTGAGATGTCTGTTTGAAATATGTGCTAAAGCCCGACAAGTATATTGGATCATTAATATGTTTGGCCACTGTTTTCTTTTTGTTCAAATTCTTAGACAATTCAACCATATTGTCTAATTGCCTTTTTATCTTATTTTGTGCCTTTTCATCTTTTGAAAGTGAAAAGCTTGTTTTTCAGCCATAATTCTGGCTTGATAAGAAAATTGAGCTATCCTAAAACTTTTTTATCACAATTAGGATGATATGTTAATAAATGCCAAGAATCATCCTAACTTGTTGAAAACATTCTTCTATATGCATGAATGAATAAATGAATGCACATATTGAATATGGACACAACAATTTAATGATGTATAAATAGATAAATAAATGCATTTACATAACAATTTAATGATGCATGGATTGAAAAATGACTGCATGAATGGATGCATAAGTTAATGTTTGTCTTATAATGATGTATAAATGAATAAATGACTACATGAATAGATGCATAAGTTAATGTTTACCCTATAATGATGTATGAATGAACAAATGACTGCCTAGGTTAACATGATTATGTTATGATGTATGAATGGATGAATCATGCATTAGATGCTAGATACATAAAAATTCAATGATGTATGGATGAATAAATGTATAAATGCTACACAACAACGCATAAAAGAGTGAATAAAACTCAAACTCTTTCAATTTTATCACAAAATTCATACAAATGAAAATACAAAAGTTTGTTCATGTGTTTTAACTTGGGTTACATTCTAATAATGGGTGGATATGGTTTTCACCTAGGAAAGGCTTTTTAGGGTTAATTACATATGGTTTAAGTTAAATCTAAATATTTAAAAATTATTTCTTACATTATTGTTTATTACAGACTAGTAAGACACTTCAATTCTTGCTTATCATAGGCTATAAATAAAAAATGTTTAATTTGAGTGAGAGTATTTCGTTAGCCTAGGTAAAGATATGAAATCTCATAAAAGTATAGGTACCTTACTCTCTTATAAGGGATGAAGCTGAGGTATAGAGCTCATGTTATACACATGTAAATGGATGACAAAATATTAAAAGCTTGAAAAATAAATCATGAAAATAATCTTTTTAGGGAAAACATTCAGCTTGGATGACACAAATTCATTTACTGGCCTGACTTTTGACTTTACCAGTAGAGTTGTCAAACTATCATAATGTATACATCGATAGAGCTACTGCTTTGTCTGACTTTAAGGAGTCGCCATCAATATTCTTTATTTAGGTGTAATTGATCACTTACTAAATCTGTCTCATTTTAAAGAATAATCCCAAGCTTGAATTAGGTATTTTTAAAAGGTAAATTCATGTCTACAAAACTAAATCTAGGTTCGATAGTACAATTACATGTGAGAAAGATTATAGCACCCTTACAATGTCTATCAAAAGATGGTACCGGTTTGATTTCATATTATCCAAGCCTTTGAACATGTTTATATTTTTACCAAGTAAATTTACTATTAGAAATTGGTCTTGAAGTTACTCTAATTGTTTAGTAGTAATTTAAAATAATTTCTTTATCTTAAGAGTATTCATAGAGACTTATGTCTTATTTTGAAGAGGCTCCGTCTTTGAATTCATTAACATATTTTCTAAAAAATTATTTTTTTGAAATCAATCAATAAAATCCTTCAATCGTTTGGTATGGTTTTATATCAATGCATATCCTCCACTCGTTTGGTGGGATTTTTATTTGAAAATCTCACAAATTTCTTTTGAAAAAATCATTAAATCCTCCAATAGTTTGGTAAAATTTAATGAAAATTTGAATCTTCCAATCATTTGGTAAGATTGAAAAATTATTTTTTGAAAATTTATTATGAAATTCTCTAATCGTTTGGTAGAATCATAATTCAATATTTAAATCCTCCAATCATTTAGTAAAAATCATTAATTTATTACAAAATTTTATGTTAAATATGCATAAAAGAAGAAAAAGAAACAACTAAATAACATAAATAAATATACAAATAAAGAAGAAACAAAGTAGAAATTACTTTATCTTTTTTCTTGTTTCTCAACAAAACAATCTATGGCTTTGCTAGTGCCCCTCACCTATGATGATTGCCTTTCTTTTTGATTAAAACAAAAATCAAACAGAAACCTAAAACATATATATTTGAAACTTTTAAAAATTTTGCTATAAAAACTTTTTGTTGAATGACTCCTTTTTGCATTTTTTCTCAATTCCTTTTCTCAACATAGAATTCTCAAGAGAAAATTTTAATTATCTAAACCCAAAACACCAGAAAATATTATAAAAAAAACTCTTAATTTTTTTACTTTTTTTTACTCTTTCTCTCTTATTTTTTCTAATTGATTATTGATTGTATTTAATTGATCCTAATGGAGTCTTTTTGTAGGCTTCTAATTCAAATCACAATAAAAGAATATTTTCTTGATTTTAATCTCCTAATCAAAGTCAATTTAAAATTTTTAATCTAAGTTCACCTCTCAAATCAATATATTCCCTTTTTTAATTAGAACACTAGACTTCAAACTGAATCAAACTTTTCCTTTTTCCTTTGAAAAAAAATAAATCAGTAATTAACAAAATAAATAATCTTAAACTAAACAAAATACTAAAATCCTAAAATTAGATTAAAAAATACACCAAATTAAACGAGATGTTTACACTTTATGGTCTATTGGCCCTTTTTGATGCAACAATTTAAAAAAAAAAATTTTGAGTGAATTATTTTGATAATTTGGGGGTAGAAATGAATGTGAAGTCGAGGAAACTAAGACCCCTCTAATAGTTTTGTTTAGTTCATAGCATTTATTGGAGAACTAAAATATATATTGGACCATTTGATATATCTATATATATATATAAATGTTGCTTCATCTTTCTTTGGGGGGGTTTTTTTTTTCTTTTGTTTTGTTCTATGATTGACCTTCACAATAAAATCCCTCCCCCTCCTTTTCAATTTGATAATTATCCTCTCCATTTAAAACCATTGTTTCTGGTGTTGTTAAAAAAATGGTGAATCATTCTAAAAAAAAATCTCTTTTTATCATCTGTTTATAAAACTAACAATTTAGGGTAGAAAAGTTCTAGCTAGCTTTAATTTGTCGTTAAAATTTGATTCTGTGGGTAAGGAATGCACAACCAAAAACCTTTTTTTATTTTTTGTTTTATCATTTACCATACTAAAATATTTAAATTAATAGTAGTAAAATTCTCAAAAAAATCTTTAAAAAAATGATACTATACTGTTCAATTTCATTGGCTCGTGCTTATATTTCCTTGGAACATAGAAGAAGGCATATTATTATACTTATATTTTAACAAAGATGAGATAATTAATAATTTTTTGACAGTATGATAAGAGTTATTTTTATCGTATCATAACGACGTTTTTATGATTAAATTTCTAAAATTTTAATCATAAAATGACATGCATTGGCCGGCAAGAATTCTCTTAGGACGCAATTCAAATGAAATCTAAGTAGGTGGCTATAATTGAAATCTCTTTTCAATGAAGCTATTGGTGTTTGAGTTGGTCATTATTCTCTATTTAATGGTAATCTCTTCGGTAATTGGCCACTTTGAAGATATGAATAGTTAATGGGCTGGGAAAACATTTTGGCCTATCAAATTTATTGCTTGGACTTGGCAGAACAAGTATCATTTCATTATGGACCAACATAGAAACCAATCTATAAATATGTAACCTCTTACCAAATGTAAATTGCAATGATTTGTTTGCAAAGAACCATGGTCAATTCTCTTGGCTATTTTTATGCATTGTGGCAAGCACCAGGCTTTGCTTGGGAAGTTGGCTGTCGCAATTCAATTGGGAGGGGCAATGGGGTAATCTCACTATGTTCTTGTCGCGAAGCAATAATGCAAGCCTGGTTCTGAGGGCCCTTTTCAATCCACATTGTTGGAAAATTATTCAGGCCCACATTCAAACACCATCAATAGTTTGTCCTTTTCTTTTCTTTTTTTTTTTTCAGGTTGTGTAGTTTGAAATTAGAGAAAAAAATTTTAGGTGATAGTATTTAAGTGCTAAATATGCTAAATACCATCTTTAAATAAATTAAATTAATTTTTGATAAAATTTTGCTCATTATGTACCAAAGAAAAATAAGTACAAGAATTGCAACCATTATATTATAGAATTAATTAGTGGTACAGATACAAAAATTAAAAGTTGAGTAAGAGTCTAAGACGAAAACTTAGTCTTGTTGAATGTTAATGGACTATTTACCAGTTTCCTTTACTTAAAAATAGCATTTTACATGTGTCAGGATCATGAAGACTAAACCATTACCTGGCATGCATGGTCAAGGACTCAAGCTTCCTATATGGTTTGCCTAAAGCCTGGAACCATCAGTGCACCACAAGTGAACGCCGGCATCAAGACTTCCCGTCACAAATCGAATTTGCAGCCTATAAAGAGGGGACTACTTTCAGTGATATTCTATCAAGATATCATTTCATAATAAAATTGATTGACTTTTAATTTGTTTAGACCAATACATATAACCCACATTAACCTAAAATCATTAAATATAATCTACAATCATCCACATGATTCTTTCTTAAATTTCATATAGATTTATCATTAACTGTCAGCTATTATAATCATATCATTACCCTTCTTGCTTATAAAGTGATAAAGAAGTTCACGTGCGGTATGACTGCAAAAACCGGAAACTGAGGAGTTAGAACTGCACCAGGGGTGACTTGGTTGGGTATCTATTGAGTATGAAGCAAGCAAAGCATGGATATGGGGCCCTCAAATTTTGTTTTGTATTAATCCTGTATCAGTGGATTGGTCTTGTTTCCATGGTTGCACACGTGGCGTACTGGGAAAAAAAAAAATGGTAAGCGTGGACGGATGCCGTCAAGGAGTTCTCCATGAAAATTGAAAGACTTGTGTAAGAATAGAAAAACAAGGAAGAGCAAAAGCTGAAATATTCTTAGTCCTGTTTCTTACATTAATGATTGTTTTCAAGTGTTCTGTTCAGTTTCGTGCAAGAAATCTGATGTTTTGTTTGGTTGGCAAATGGATCAGGTCTATGATTGATCTCGATTTTGGATTCAGTTCAATCACTTGCAGATATTTTCAGGGTATCGAACGAAAAACTATGGGATAAACACCCTACCATCCATTGTTAGTTCATTTCTATTATATTAATAGGCAGCCTTCAATTATTGGTTAAAATCAATGGGCAACTAATAGTTTTCATGCCCTACAAAAGGTCTAGTGGAATCACTAAATTCTCTTTCCAACAGTAGCTTCCAGAGTAAACTAAGAACAGCCATTAATCTTACAGGAAAAGCAAAAGACATTTTGTCTGAACTGCACCATGCTTAGGCCGCATTAGTAGAAGAAATGTGTTAATTTCATCAAAGTAATACTCCTCTGAAATCTATGAAAAGGACAATGAAATCCGTTTAAGTTCCCTTGCTTGACTGACATTCACATTAGACTATGAGCATACACCCACGTGTAAGAATAATCAGTTTGGTTAAGAATTCAAGACACAACAGGATCGTCATATTTACAGCCAAGAAACTTGAAGAGCAGCTAAATAGCTGAAAAACAGGTGAATGACGGCAGCTACTGCATTGGCTTCACACGGTTGACGCATGGAAATAAGTTTAATATATGACAAACGAGCTATTGCCTTTTTGCACCATCAGTGACAACTGCAAAGGCCATACAACGACTGGTTCTCAAGTTGTTCACTGAACTTTTAATAATATCAGCCAGCTTCATTTCAAATACACTGAACTGAATAATTTGTACCTCTCAGTCTCCGTAAATCAGTTCATGGCAAAAACATCAGCAATTCGCTTATGGTTTATGCCCCCTTTCTTTATTTCCCAGTTCCAAGAAACTTCAAGAATAAAAACCTTCATCAGGTTTTTATGTGAAGAACTCTGTTGTACCAGACCGAGTGAAGGATCATATGGAATAAGTCATACTTCACTGGCTTTTTGTGCCAAAGGAAATGTCGCTGCACCAGCTTTAGTCTTGAGTGCATCTCCAAGTACTTCTCGTCAGGTATAAAGAGAAGAATGTTTCTCAAATTAGGGATATCTTTCTCCTGTACAAAAACTGCAAAGGTCTCCCAGTTCAACACCTCAAAGAATGGTGGCACATAGTTATCTGATATGATGACTGGCACGCATTCATAGTAAATTGCCTCAACCACTCTTGGCGTATGAACCTCATAACCCCTAGCACATACACAATACTTGCTGCTCTTCATATGCTCTCTGTAATTTCTTTTACCTTCAATATCGCGAGGCATTGGTCCAAAGATTTTCATGTCAGGTTCTTTATTCTGCCAGTACAGCAGCAGGATTGGTCGGAGATAACCATGCATCCCCCCAGCAAAGAAGGCCAGAGTGTTTCTCTCTAAGGGAGGCTTTCCTCCAAGATTTTCCAAAGGAGCCTCTGCAGAACGTATGTACGTAACTGGAAGAGTGGTATCCTTTCCTACTTTGAAGTCTTTAGCAGCATTGGCATTGCAAAGAGCTCTAAGACAACTTATGTGCTTTGTCAATTTGAGCGCCTGAAGTTCCATATGTCACATCAATTAAGCTACCACTTGGGAATTTGGCAAAAGAAAAATAAACAATAATATTAACAATACTTCCGCAAAATGCTACAAGTTTCAGATTTATTCAAGCACTAGGACTTCACTTTTCTGGAAGAAGGAAGAGGATTTTAAAAGATAGTTGATGCTTTTAGCAATAATCAAGTTGGAATTTGACAGTCTTGTACTAGTAACTGAGTATATATTACTAATATTTGTGAAACTCCACTAGACAATAAGTGTGTTGTAGTTCATGAATTAGGTAGGGTACCTTATGGCTTGCAAATTAATATTAAGAAATGCTTGTTGTTTATGGTACTCGAGATGAGGACATTATCTAAACCAAGTCTACAAGGTGTGTAAAACATATAAGTATAAGCTCTCAACCACTTCTATTTGTTACACACAAAAAGAATCCTAAAAGAAATGGTATCTATCAGGTTCTTACTTCAATGATTATAGTACTATGAGAGTTATATGCAGATGATGCAGGGATAGCATACCCAATCGTGACAAGCAACAAGAAAATGATCTGCACCACCAGTTCTGTTCCAGAAGCTATATTTTCCAGCAATAAATTCAACATAATCCTTAAGGTATTTCTGTAGGTCCTGGAAATTTTGAAAATCTTGTCCATACAGTGCGGTCCTTAGCATATTTGAACTAACGGGTAAGTAAAACAAATGAGCTCTTCTAGGGTCTTTCACAACAAACTTTTTGTTTCCTTCTATGAGTTTCATAAACCATCCTTCTGAGGCATAAATTCCCCTCATCATTGGCTGATGAAATATGGGCTTTGCTCCTTCTCTATATACGTAAACTTTGAGTATTTGTTCCATCACCTCATAACTCCTGCAAATGATTTGCATATAGCCATCAAAATTGTAGAAGTTAGCTTAAACATGGACATTTTGCAAAAATAAGTCAAACACTCACCTCTCAAACTTGGAAATATTCCAATAAACAGACGCATAAAGCACTGGAGTCTTTCTTGAAACATGAGCATTCTCAATCTCTTGTTTTGCAGATAGAAGTTCACGATCACGTGCTGAAAACCGTCTTGGTCTCTATTACCAAGAAAGAAATAAGTTAAAAAACCAGAATTTTAACAGAATCCTGTTGCTCATTTGAGAACTTGGGACTGTGATTCTTACCGAAGAACGAGAAGAATCAGTACTCTGAAGCAATAATGAATTCATCTGGGATACTGATATGGGCTTCTTATCCCATCTCTTCAATAAAGGAATAGCTTTTGTAGAATAATTGTCTATAAGGACTGATGCATTTTGCAGTGGTTTAGAATTCCGATGTTGTGTTTCAATAGATCTTTTGGTATTGCTCAGCGAAGATAAGTTGGCACCAAAAAATGAGCCAGAAGTCCCTGTATTAGGATCCAAGTTTTGTAGACCTTCAGTGGCAACTACAGATGATATAAACGGCACAATACCATAGCCAGTAGTGGCTTTTGGATGATTGCTCATTTTCTCACTGTTTTTTGTTTCTTCCACCATCCCGAAGTGATCATGCTGAATTTCTGCAGCCTTCACTTGAGTAGAACTATTATCAGTACTAGTATTGTATAAAGTCATCAAACTCTTACCCTGGGTTTTCCTCTGCTTTGATGTCAAATCATAAGAATTTTGATCCTTGAATTTATGAAAAGAATCACCAAGGTATCCGTCAACTTCAGAGGCCAAATCAGTATCCATATTTGCTACTGGTGTATTCCTCCAGTACCTAGCTTCTTCCTCGGAATCAGAGCCATTAGCATCATTTGCCACCACATTAACAAAGAGTTTAACCGTGTTCAAGTTATTTAAAATAGTGGCATTGCTAACTATTGAACTCTTATTAGCAGGTAATGAAGAAAATACTTTCCCGTAAGGAAGTGCAATACACTGAAAAATAATTACGATAGAAACTGTACCAATGATCAATAGCAGTTTTCGGATCTCAGCTCGAAACAACCTTAGAGTTAGGGCAAAGATATCCATACTAGTCAGCAGCAAAGTTGCATGAATTACCGTAGACACAAAAATTAGAATCCTGAAACCCTACATCTCATAGGCCATAGCCATGTGCTGAATGATCACAATGTGAATCAAGCATTGAAACTAGCAAATAAAAAACAGAGCTTCAGTTAGATATTTATATCCATAGACTCAATACAAAGAAGTCAGAGTTCAACATCTGCAACTCCATGAATCATTCGGCAATTTTTAATGTAGATTACAAAAACTACAAGAATGAGCAAAAGGGTGAAATCTTGCCTGCTGTGGCCTATGGAATTTTCTACATTATACTACAAAACAGTAGATTATCAAAGCTAGAAACGATAAAGAAAAGGCAAGCAACCAAGAAAATAAGGAATGAACCATGCCAAGACTCATTCTTGATAATGATCTACAATCTATTCATCTAGGTAAAAGAAAATTACAAAGGCTTGTGAGAACAAAAGCATAGCACCATACAAAATGTACCAATTTTTCTGAATATTTTCTCAAATCAAAAGAAAATGGTTGCAAAAGATCTGACTTTTAGTATGACAGACAGGAAAAAGTACCTAAATAAAATCTTCATGTTCAAAGCTTCATCCACCGTCTGTCAAGCTTTCACTTCAGCTTACTGGGAACTTCTTAGCTGAGCTGTGTTTTTAATCATACCGATAATCATTAATTGCCCTCATTTCCTCCAAATATTACAATCAAGCCATTATAAAAGGAGCCCCTCCTTCCATTTCCCACCATAAATAAGATATTTGCAGTTTTTCACCGAAGAGCTAAAACAAAAAAAAGGGAAAAATGGGTAATCTTGCAATACGACATCGTTGAAGTCTTCTTCCTTCATACTTAAAGCTAAAAGTAATGGCGCGAAAATTGCCCATCTCATTCCCAATTTTCCCAGCACCACTAACAAACGCTTATCCTAATCGGAGCCAACCTGTCCGTTGTTCACCGAAGGATGTCAGATTCTACTGCTGGAACAACGCCAACGCCGAGAAATGCTTCGATTCCGCCGCCAAAATTGCAACCACCATCGACTCCTCCTCCAACACACCTGCACCACCGGAAACATACAAATTCTTAGGCTCCCCTTCCTCTCCTTCTGTCCTTCAATTCCAGGCTAGAAATCTAAGTAAGCAAAACCCCCAATACACCCAACGTTTCGCAAATTCTCCAAAGCAGCAAACCCTCCGCCACCCACACAACTCCATAAGAAACCCGCGAATGTCGACGTCGGCGACTGTGGTTTCTCTTTAGTCACCGACGGTGCGCCATCCGAGTTCTAGTACAGTTACATGGAGACGCCGAAACTGAAGCCGACAAAGCTAAAGGAACCGCCGTACTCGCCGTTTGGACATAGAAACATGCTTAGGCCATAGACGGGCTGGGCTCCATTGCTGCCCACTAAGAAAAGACGGTGTTGGATTCTTTTGAGTTGCCTCCACATAATCAGAAATGGATCAAGCCCTTAAAGAAACTCGACCCATTTTTAGCTGGGACAGGCCCATTATGGGCCAGCAAGTATCGGTGCACGTTGTACGGAGAGGGTCTGCAGTTGCGCAAGATGATGCTACTTTGGACGCTAACACAAGCATGAAAGAGAGTTGCCTTTGCCCGGTCTGCTAGACGCTGTGGCTGTCCAAAAGATTTATAGTTAGGGGGAGGACTGAATATTTCGTTATAATTGTCCTCAATCTTTTAATATAGTGATTAAAGACATTTGAGTGAATATTAAAAATTTAGTTTCGAATCAAAATTTTTTTTATTTATATTAAAATTTTATCCTTATGATATAATAAAAAAAATTGTTAAAATTTAAAACCCGTTCTGTCATTAACCAAGAAAAATTGAGGGAGATAGTAATTATAATTAGACAAGAATATGTTTGTTTCAGATTGCTGTTAGTTTTATTAGTGAAGTTAAAATGCAGAAGACTGCAAATCCCATACTAAGTGGGGGTTTGGATTAAGGATGTCATAGAGTATTCTCTATTTTTATACCTAAATTTTTATATTATATTTATTTACGTATTTACATCAAATAAATATTTTAAATTTATCTTTATTTTATTTTTACGAATATTTAATAAGTACGAAAATTTCTTTTATCCATATCTTTTTAATTTTTTTATTTTTATCATATAATTTAAGTAATTTTTTATAAATATATTTTAGTATATATTTTTTAATAAAAATATATTGATTTTAATTAATTTAAAATAATAATTTATATTATTTAATAAAAAATTTATTTAATAAATATATATAAATATATATGTAGGATACGGATATGAGATGAATATTATATTATTCACTTTCATCTCTATACATAATAAAAATTTAAAATCATATCTTAAAATCATATCTATTCCCGTTCACATGCCAATAATATAATATTAATATCTATTTTTATTCAGATAAAAAGTTAGAGTTCTTTATTAAATATGATAAAATTGATATCCCTAATTTGAATTTGAATTCACTTTCAGTATGATACAATGAGTTCATTGTATTATTAATTGAATTCAATTTTTAATTTTAATGAGAGCTATTAAAATAAATATTTTTATAAATTTTTTTTAATTGCGAATACAATAATTTTTATTATTATTTTTAATTTCACGAAAACCAATCACACTATTCTAATTACCGAAACTAAAAATTTATATAATTTCGAATAAAGATAGAGATTAGATTGTTTTACACTTCTCCCGACTCCGAAGTCCTTAAAAAAATTACAGTAAAATATTTAATAGAGAATCTTGAAAGCAAAGGATGTGAACAAAGAATTTTCCTAGTGTTATACACTGGTGGGTTCATCAGCTTCAACATATTTCTTCCAGAACCAGTGATCCTTCCAGAGAAGATAGACTTCCTCTATTGGAACTTGCTTTGTTTCAGGCAAGAGGAAGTAAATGAAGCTGCTCATTATGAATATCAGGCCAGCGAATAGCAAGAAAATTCCAAATTTGAGATGACAAAGTGACACCAAGAAACATTGTGCTATTAAAGCTGTGAAAAGGAGGTTGACACAGACCACCATGCTTTGGCCGGCTGACCTAGTCTCCAAGGGGAAGAGCTCGCTTGGAACTAGCCACCCCAGAGGACCCCAAGACCTTCCATAAGCTAAAACGAACAAGAAGATAATAAATACGAGGAACGCACCAATGGCTTTAGAGAGTTGTTCTCCTTCTCCAAACTTTAAGCCCAGAGTTATGGCCACGATCACCTGGATCAGAAAGTCAAAGTAGTACATACTGATAAATAATAATGGTGCCTGCAAATTAGTTACAGAAAAGTCGAAAAAACAAATGCCAAAAAAATATTTCTAATTTACCATGCAGCAGAACATCTCTACACCAGCTTCTAAAAAGAATGTTCTTCTACCAAATCTGTCCACTAAAACCATTGAAATTAATGTAGCAAGTACAAGTCCTCCACTAGTTATGAGAGAGGAAATAAGGGATGCCCCTGAGCCAAAACCCAAGGTCTGAAACATGACAGGAGCATAGAAGAGAATGGAGTTCATTCCGGTGAGCTGTTGGAAAGCTGGGATTCCCAAAGCCCCTAATACCAACTGGGGACGATTCTTCCTCTGCAGAAGATTCCTGAATGGGTGCTTTATAGCCCGTGCTGCATCGCTGGCCTCAACAAGATCAGCAAATTCAGCATCAACATTTGGGGTACCTCTGACTTTTACCAACACCCTTTTAGCCTCTTCTAATCTACCTTGTTCTACAAGACTGTTAGGGGTCTCAGGAAGAGCAAGGCCCCCAACAAACATCATTGTCGCTGGAACTGTAGCTAAGCCAAGAGATAATCTCCAACCCCATGGATGGATCTTCTCAGTTCCGTAGTTGATCAAATTTGCTACAAGGATCCCCAAACAGGTGGTCAATTGGAAAAGCTGGTTCACAGCTCCTCGATGCTCTGCTGGAGACATCTCAGACAGATATAAGGGAACTGCCTGTGTCATTAGCGTAAGAAAAGAATTAGTGACTTGAGAAACTACCATAATATTTTCAGGTTAAGGAGCTTTGAGCTTTATTCTTACTTGATTGCCAAATCCGATGCCAGCACCAAGAAAAATGCGTCCTATGATTAGCATTGGGATATTCACAGAAGCAGCATTGATGACTCCTCCTAGAAAGAAGCTGACTGCACCAACGAGGATGCTGGCTCTACGTCCTTTTTTCCTGGTTAAATAGGAGGCTCCAAATGTTGAAATGAGGCCTGCAAAGTATAGTGAAGACGTAAAAAGAGTGAGGAGCTGATTATCATATTTGCAGTAGTCTGTTTCGCGAAGGCGTGCTTGTTTCCTTCTATATATTTTTGGAAAGAATTCCTTCAAGAAATCATCCATGGAAGTCACTCCACCTGCAACCAACATTAAGGCAAACTGTCACCACCTTGAAATAAGCATGCTACTGTCCTCGTGTGGATCAAAGTACGTAAATCTCCCCATAAACATAAAATAAAATAAGAGCACATAATCTGTAAGGGAAGAAAAGATAATATTGATCGATTTGAAAAATTTAGGTTCTATATGGTTTGAGAAAATATTTTTTATTTTTAAATTCTTGAAAATAATTTTTATTTTTTATTTTATGTTTTCTAAAAAATATATTTGATAAATGAAAATAAAAGTTATTTTTTAAAAATGTAAAAATGAGAAAATAAATAAAATATTCAAGGATATTATTATTAATATCATCTAATTATAAATATAATATATATTTATTAATTAATGATATTAAAAAGTGTTTAAACCTAGTAACTTGCAAAATATAAGAAAAACAAGTAATGTATATTTCTTATTTTTACAATTAAATACGATAATACTGTAAATTTGTTATAGTATTCAAAATAAATATAATCATTTTCTTCATGGTAACAATGAAAGACGGTTTCTTAAACATATATATGTAGAAAAAAACTATTAAAACTCCAACAAGTGATAATAGTTCTTTTACATCAACTTAGTAAATCTGGAAGAACATAAAAGATCAAAGGGTTCCAACATATTTGCTAAATTTATGAAACAAACAAAACCCAGACAAAAAAAAACAGCAGGATGAAAAGCTCAATGAGTTACAACAGTTGATCGGCCGAAAACATACCAGAAACACCAAGATCATATCCAAAAAGGGATCCTCCCATAGCTGCAACAAGGCAAGCAAAGATAAAATAACTGGTAGTCTTGTATTCATAGAGATGAGCTCTCTTCAAATTCCTATTTTCGTTAAACCCACCACCAGCCATATCTCCACTCTCTTCTTCCCTCTCCTAGCACCCTCTGAAATGCACTAACAGAAGAAAACTAGCAAAAAATAGTCAGTCCAGAAGGTGTTATATAGGCTAAGGATCAATCTGATGAAAGCCCAGACATGTTTAATTATTAAATAAATAGTTAAACTATGAAGAAAGATATGCAAGGAAGACTCTATATCTTCATACTAGACAACAGGAAAATGCAAAGGTCGTAGCTGTATTCTTACGGTAGTTTGATTTTGCTGAAACTGATGAGTTGTATTATCTTTAATCAATTAATATTTTTGAATTTATACCAATTTTAGCTGCTCACAACTATTTAACTGGATTAAGAGATAATTCATCCCTATTTTTTGGGTTAAATCAGCTAATTTATTGGATCAGAACCAATTATTTAGAAACAAGATTTAACCCATCCTATCCTGATTTACAGGAAATCAGCTTATCTACGAAAATCTTGGCCACATAATTAGGAAGGTTAAGATTTTTTAATCTATATAGATAACAAAAAAATCCAACAAAAATCTTTGAAAAAAAAAAGTCCATCAAAACGAGTTTACATTTACAAGTTTTCAACCAAATAAAAGCTTGGATAAAGATCAGGATGAGGATGTAGGTTTGACTTGATCTTAAAAATTTGACTTGAAAATAAATTTTAAAAGAATCAGGCTTGTCCATTTCTTGTAATTTTCTACTTTGAAAGGCATATGAAATTGATTCTTATATATTTTTACAAATTAAAGAAAATTTAAATCAAATAGTTGTTCCAAATTTCAATAAGAAATTGGGCATAAAAATTGAGAATTACCTTTTTCATTGGAGGTCCAAAACTTGTTATATATATGCAAATAATTTTATTAATTAAATTAATCAACGGTTGCTAATATCACTATTGATGAAAGTGTACAAATAGAATTTTTTACTCGTCACACGTTAATTTTTAATTGTAAATAAAAATTAACACCATAAAAATAACTTATTCATATAATAGATAAATGAAAAAAATGAAGTGCTAATAACATTTGTTGTGAAAAATTCTCTCAATCTTACTATGATTATATATTTATAAGTATTTCATGTTCCCAATTATATCAAATCTTTCTTTTAATATTCTAGATTGTTATATATTAAATCTTTGATCTCGGTTTAACAGACACAAATCTTTTGTCTTTGCTTCACTATTTCTATGTCCAAGGTTTTTTTTTTTTTTTTTTTCAAAAATTCAAACCTTTATCCATTTGTACAGATGATTTGCAGTGTTGAAAATTTCATTTTTGACCCGACTTGCCTTTAATTAGTTTATCTTTAACATTTTTATTTGGATAATTTCTAATAGTTTTCTGTTATCTAACATTTTTCTTGCTCCTTTTGCATTATTGTAACATCGTCCAATGCCCAATTCGAAGTTACAAGATAAATATTACAAAATTGATTGAATAGTTTCCAACATCAAATCTCATATATATATATATATATTACAAATTACTTAATAAAATTTGTTTACGTATAATCTTACATAGATAGTTTATATTATTAACGTATAAAATAATTATAAATAATTTTATTTAGTTAATTATTTAATTTTTAAAAATTTTAAATTTTTAAAAATTAAATTTATCCAAATCTTTCAATCTGTATAAATTTTATCCTAAATTTAAGTAACAAATCTCAAACCCAAATATATGAAATTTAAAATCCAAATACAGTTTTTAAAAGTTAAATCAAACAATAAAATCATATACCCCTAAATCATTATCTCATAAATTTAAATAAATAAAATTTATTGTTGACTTACCTTATGGTTTATCAACTTTTTTACCTCATTGTCCTATGATTCAAAATAAAAAAAATGTTATTTCAATTTAAAATCATATACATATCTTACTTTTTAATTTAAATTTTTATAAATATCTTTTATCTTATATATAAATTATATGCATTATCATTAAACTGTACTTTTTAACGAAACACTATTAGACTCATCGGTAAACTCAACCAAAAAGTTTGAAATAAAAGACAATTCAAGCAAAATAAAGGGCTTATTGGCTAAACCCAACATTGAAGATATTTAAAAAAAAAAAAATTATGCTTGTTGAAGGTGAAGTTTATAAATAAAGCAATTTTTTCTATCTATTAAGTTAAAAAGGCTTAATCCAATCACACAAATAGAAGCATAATTGAACAATCAATTAATCATACAAGAGATAATAATTTAATGTAGTTTGATTCAATTGATTTACGTCCACGGATGATAAATAAGATCCACTAGTTGTAAAGAATTATAAATATATATCAAATTAATTTCACTTAATAATCAATACTTATAGACCCTTTCAATCTCTTCTAGTATTATAGAATATTTTTAACCTAAACAAATACATATTTATGTGCATCTTTTTAACATAAATAAACATATACCCATATGTACCCATATATCATATCTATGTGGATCATCTCAATCTCTTTTAGTCCACTCACAAACATATATACCCATAATACATAAATCCGTAATATTCTTATGGGGTATCCATCCTATAAAATTTTATAACTCTCTTATATCTTTTTCTCATATCTAACTTTATAAAGATTTCACATATTTATAAAACATATAAATTTGCATATTAAGAATCCATTTCCTTTTATAATTCTTTTTTTGTAAGTCAAACTTGCCTTTTAAGAATATCTTTTCTCTTAGAATTCTTTTTTTGTAAGTTTTTTTGTCCATCAAGTATATCTAATTAATTCTAAACAAATCTGTTACAGGATTTGAGTCATTATTCCTAGCAATCTCTACCTTAAATCAAATTATATCAAATATCTGTTTTCATACAAACATGCTTGGCTTTACTTGTAATGAAAGTCTCACAATCATCTTTTTTGTGTGTTTTCACACATTCGTAAATCAATCTATCAAAGCATGAACTCAAATTTCTCTCTCTAATTGAGCTTCTCTAGGCTTGCCTCTTCTTTTTATGGCTCGAACCATCGACTTTTCTCATGTCTTAAACCTTTAGCTCTGATACCACTTGTTAGGGATCACCACTGTTTTGATACCACTTGTCAGGCTAAAAAATCCCAATCAATCACACCAGCAAAAGCATAATCGAATAATCAATGAATCATATAAAAGATAATAATTTAATGTGATTCAATTTAACTAACCTACGTCCACGGATGGGAAATAAGATCCACTAGTTGTAGAGAATTATAAACATATATAAAATCAATCTCACTTAACAATCAATACCTATAAACCTTTTCAATTTCTTTTAGTCTTATAGAATATTTTTAACCCCAACAAACACATATCTATGTGCACCCTTTTAACATAAACAAATATATACCCATATGTATCCATTCGTCATATCTATGTAGACCTTATCAATTTTCCCTTTTAACATAAACAAACACATACATATATGTACCCATTCATCATATTTATGTGGATTTTCTCAATTTTTTCTAGTCCACTCACAAATATACACACCTATAAGATATAAATCTTCAGTACTCTTATAAGATGTCTATCCTATAAAACCTTACAACTCTCTTATATCTTTTTCTCATACCTAACCTTATAAAGACTTCACCTATTTATAAGCATATAAATTTGCCTATTAAGAATCCCTTTCTTCTTAAAATTCTTCTTTTGCAAGTCAAACTTATCTTTTAAGAATCTTTTTTCTCTTAAAATTTTTATTCTGTAAGTTTTTTTTATTCATTAAGCAATATCTAACTAATCCCAAATAAATTTATTATGGGATTTAAGTTATTATTCCTAACACTATTGTGTATCCCTAATTAATGTAATCTCAAATACTTCAATTATTGATTTGAATATTGAGCAAAAGGTTACACCTTTAAGTCTGTATTGTGGCTCAACCCTACTACACTAGTACTAATAGGCGACATAGAAGAAGAAGCACTACATCTAAAAATCAACAACATGAAAACTTTGTTATTGTTATAAAGGATTCCCTTTCTTTATCGGTACAGGCTTACTAATCTAGGTATGGTGGGGAAAAATGTTGTTTATATTGATTTTCTCATGATTGTTGGTAACTAAAAGTGCTTCAATTTTTTTTGCCTCTTTCTTGAAACATACACGTTTTACTACTAGAGAGTGGAATGTAACTTTTTGACTTTTAACTCTTAAGCGAATGATTAAGACAAGATAAAATGTAAGATAAATTATAAGAAGGCATAAAATTTTCAAGGATGTAATCTCTAAACTGTTTAGTTTTTTTTTTTTTTTTTTTTTTTTCAATTGATAACACACTTGGGACACAAATAAATCCTTTGATGTACACAAGAATGAATTGTCTTGATTATTGTTGCAAGATTTTGGTTCTTTTAGTTTATTACATACTTTCTGTTAAACACTTATTTGCCTTTCGTATTAATATTATTTTTAAAAATAATTAGTGGATATAGTTTTTAGCACATTATGTTGATTGTTTTGTAATATTGAGAAGTAGAGTTGGCTCATATAGTTCAGTTTTTATTTTTTTTTTCTTTTTTCCTATTAGTGAGCAAATTGGATTGTTTTTAATTGTAATTTGCATTGCCTTCTTTAATTTCTATCTTTTTTCTCCAAATTGCCCCAAGCAGTCCGAACACATATTTACATAGTATAAAAGAAATAATTATACCATTGAATCAAATGGCAAAAACACAACGATAAATTAGAAGGCATATGTAGTATGTTATTTTCTTTGTTCACAAGATAGATTCATATATATTACTCATAAATATGCGTACAATAAAATAAACTATCATAACTCACATCAATTGCTTTAGAAAGCTCAGATTTGAATTCCAAAAAAATTGAGTCGCTTGCTGCCAAATCAAGTTGAAATGATACTTAGTTCACATTGACAAAATTAAACTAGTAAATTAACAAAAAAATTTGACTATATTAATCTAAATAAAATGATGAAAATAAAGAAAAATTTACCTTTATTCACTACTACAACAAGCTTCTAAATATCACAGAGTTTTTTTTTTATATTTCTGTATAACCTTTTCGTATTCTTTTTTCTTTACATGCAAAATAAAATCAAAGATATATATATATATAATATATATTATATTATATTATAACATACATAGACATTTTACATTGATGTTTGTGAGGACAACTATTTCGAATGACACAAGAGGATAATCTTTTAAAATAGTAAGACTAAATTACCTACTTAGTAGTTCAACGTCCATCTGATCTTGGTCATGTTTAAAGCCGATCTTTTCTGTAAATCATGGTTAATCTCTACTTTTTCAGTACTGCAAGAGCCATACACCCCGCCAATCATCCACACCTTTGATGATTGGATGAAAAATAGTTTTTTGGCAAAAAAATGTTTAAAAAAAACTCATACACCCCGCCAATTATCCCCACACCTTTGATGATTGGATAAAAAATGGTTTTCTGGCCAAAAAAATGTTAAAAAAATTTTTAAAATTAAAATTTAAAGGAAAAAATGTTAAGTATATCATTAAATAAAAAAAATTCTTACCTTGTAATTATTTTTAGTGCAAAGTCTTAGTTTTTCACTATTTTGGGAGCCAACTTTTCAAACAGCTCAAAAACAATTCTCCTCCGATTGTAATATCCATAAAAACACCTAGATTGGCATTTTACAAATATACCTTTGGTATTTTACAAATATGCTTTTTCCATTGATCAAACAATACATCAAAAATTTTGTTTAAGATTTGAATAAGTCTATTTATGTAAATGAAAGGAAAATTTTAGATGGAACTTTTAATGTGAAGTTCGTTAAATTTTTTATTAAAAATGATTAAATAAAAAAAATTAAAAAATCAAAATTAATAGATTAAAAGATTTTATTATATAGATTAAGTATATTCACTATCTATTTATTGCAGTTTTGAAATCCTTGTAAACTTAATTTTACTCACCCATTTAATAGAATGATAAACCTTTCTCTTTATGGATGGATGGAGTCAAAATGGTTGAGAATGGTTATGTTTTTTTTATACAACTCCCATATCAAGTAACAGATTAGTTATTATAAATGACATCCATCAAGATAAGATGGACATTGAACTACTAAGTGTTAAAGTACCGCATCCTATTAGAAATATTCAAATTGATCTCATTGAGTAACAACCTCTGTAAGAAATGGCTGCTATAAAGCAACAACCTTCATAAGAATGGGTGTTTATAGAGCATCAATCTCCACAATAGATGAATCTTGTTAAGTCACAAACTCAACAAGAGAATGTTGATATAATATTGAAGAGATCAACTAATATGAAAAAGTTAATAATATCTAGTGATTATGTTGTGTACTTAAAAGAATTTGATTATGATATTGGTATAGAGAATGACCTTAAAATATGCTTTTACAAGCTATAGATAGTAGTAATTCTATGTTGTAATATGATACTATGAGAGATGAAATGGATTCTATGACAAAGAATTGAGTTTGGGATCTAGTTAAGTAGAAGGCCATCGACTGTAAATGAATTTTTTAAAACCATAGAGATTCAAAGATATAAAGTAAAACTCGTTGTTAAAGGATTCACACAAAAATGAGTTAATTATAGGGAGATTTTTTTTCTTGTTTCTAAGAAAGATTCTTTTCATATCATCATGGTATTAGTTGCCCATTTTAATTTATAAATACATTAGATGGATATGAAAACAATTTTTTTCTATGGTGATTTAAAGGAAGAGGTTTATATGAAGTAACCTAAGGGTTTTCTGTAGCGATAAAAATTATTTGGTTTGCAAGCTCAAGTGGTTTATTTATGGATTAAAGTAAGCTTCCCTTATGTGGTACTTGAAATTTCATGATATTATTTCTTCATTTGGTTTTGTCTAAAATATTATGGATCAGTGTATATACTACAAGCTCGGTGAGGGCAAGATAATTTTTTTGATTTTGTATGTTGATGATATTCTACTTACAACCAATGATATGAGTTTGTTACATGAGATGAAATAATTTCTCTTTCAACATTTTGATATGAAACATATGGGTGAGACATCTTATGCATTAGTATTAAGATATATAGAGACAAATTTTAATATGTATTGGGTTTGTCTTAGGAAATTTGTATTAATATAATTAATTTGGTCTTTCAATATAAGATTTTAAATATTGCATTAATTATTAAAAAAAATATTGAATATGCATCACCTTAATTTAGAATATTATTCACATGTCAAGTTTGACTTGATTATCAAATTAAATGCAAAAAATGAGGAACTAAATCAACAATAAATAATAAATATAGATTAAAATTATTGAGAAAAAAATTTTTCATGACAGTTTCAACTTTAAAATTAAAAGATATATCCAACATAGAATGGTAACTTTTAATTTGTAACATAGACGTTTCTTCATTTAAAATTGTGTTGTCTATTTCGTCCATTTCACTCAAAGTAAATCAAAGAAGAAAAAATTAAATGAAAAATAGAAGAAAATTAAAACTTGTAAAGTAAAAAAAAAAAACATGTTGGAGACAATTACCAGTAGATGATAAAAAAACCAAAGAAATGCAGATAAATAAAATACTTGAACAAATAAGTGAATAAACGAATAAATGAATTTTTTTTTTCGTGTGGGATGCTTGAACAAATAAATAAAATAGAGTCGATATAAGCAAAAAAAAAAAAAAAAAAACAGAATGTAGAAACAATTTTAAAAAGATCAGATCACATTCAAAATTAGAACATGTATAAATTAAATATGGACTACAAACAAATAAAGCAAATAAAAAAAAATAGTTTAAAAAATTTTAAAAAGAAAAATGAATTGGAAAGAAATTATGAAACATACCTTCAAACGCATATTTTAACCATATGACTGTAAACTTATATTTATAGTAGTCAAATTAAATATAAAAAGTAATAACATTGAATTGGTCCAAACTCATATTCTAACCCATATTTATGCATCTCAAATTTAGACATTTTAAGTCTAAATTTGGTTTAGGAAAGAATTTGTAATTAAAGAAATTAGTTTTGGAAAAGGTTAGTAGTAATTGTAATAAATTAGTGTATGATTTCAAATGTATTTAATTTTGTCTACCTATTTAATATTTTCCAAATAAGAATAAAGTTACAAAAAGTAAAATAACAACATACATTTAAAAAAAAAAGGTGTAATTAATTCAATAAATCAAATTAAAATAATTAATTACATGAAATGTTACATTTATTCAAGACTATACATGTATAAAAAAAATAAATCATCCACTGATTTATTTTTCAAAGACTTTAACTTTTATATCTTTAAAAAAAATTCATAACTAAATCTTACAAGGCTTAGACTTTGCTGTCAATTCAATGCTATTTGGAGTTATTAACTCATAATTTTAAAAGATAAATTTTGCTCATTGTACGTATTATCTTAGACCTGCCATGTGTTGCTTTTATAAATTTTTTGTTTTTTATTTTTTTAATATTTAATAAATATTTTTAAAAATTAAAAAATATTTTTTAAAAAAAATTATTTTTCTATATGAGATTTATTAATTAAAAAAATATTTAAAATTTTTTTATGTCACTCACTTGACATCTATCATTTGTCACAAAATTTTCTTTATTCTTTTATAAATATTTGTAAAGACAGATAAGAACAAATGATCATTGCTTTATGTGAAATAAAAAAAAAAATGGATGGAGTGAAACTACACAGCAAAGATGACAAAAATGAGAACAAGTCCTTGTTCAAATGATATAAGATTTGGTTATAATTTAGTAAAATAATACTACTGCTATTTAGATAATCTAAGATTGGGATATAATTAGTTAAACAATCAACAGTGCTCCAGTCAATCCAGTGTATTTGGGACATGAATAGGAGGACAAAAAAACAAAAAGATGGGGTGAAATTGAAAATTATCAAAGATTTTGGACAAGGGCAGATATAAGAATAAAAGAAATAAATATGTACGGTTTGGATGATAGCAGCAATAAGAATATATATATACATGACAATCACATGGTATAAAAAATTTTAAAAATAAAAGTGGGTAATTTAGAACATTTTCTCCCATTTTTCAGTGTTCTGTTCTCTTTGCCTGTGCGTGTGATGTGCAAAGACAACCTTGGCTTTGGTTGTTTTGATCTTTTCGTTCTTCACTCAGGTAAGTCTCTCTATGGTTACTGGTTTTTTCTGTATAGTTCTAAAGTTTTGTGCTTTCTGCAGTTTTTTTTTTTTATTTTTATTTTCCTTTCAAGTTTTTTTTTTTTTTTTTAATCTGTGGAGGGTTTTGATGAAGTTTTTTCATTTTTGAAAATGGGTTTCTGGTTTTGTTTGGATCTAATTATGAATTTTTGTCTAAACTGTTTCGGGGTTTGGTTCTATGTTCTTAATCTGTTCATTACTGGGATTTTGATTTCATTGATTTTGCTAATGAATGGATCTGGGTGCGCTTTTTTTTGCTGATAAATGAATATAGAAAATGAATAAATATGGACTCTTAGTCTCATGCTCGTTTTTTTTTTAACCTCTCAAGAAAGAAAAAGAAAAAAGGAAACCTTTTAGCTTTTTTAAGTTTTGTATCTTCAGCTATCATCATGGAGAATTTTATTTTGTTGAAATTTATTTGTTTTTCCTAGCTTTACTTCGCGAATAAATGGAGCCTTGGCATTGCTCTTTGATCATATGAATGTTTTTGGAGTAACAGTCCCATTAGTTGTTTTACTCACCTATATTAATTTATGAGTAGTAATCGTTTGTACTCCTTTCTTCAAGTGTTTGGTTAGTGTAGAGTACTCAGAATTTTGTAAATTTATGCCATGATTTTAGTAGTTGATCACAGCTTCCATTGGCTTCCATAATGCTTTTGTTTTTGTGTTTCTGGATTGATATCTTTCAACCATTTTTTTTTTCTCACATTAGAGTATGGTAAGACTACTATGAAAATGGTTTTGTTAAATTCTGGTAGATTGAATCGGGTTGAGCCTAAAGTTCCTGTTTTTTAGAGGCCATTGCCAAAGATTAATAATTTTTGTTTTGTTTTTGAGATTTTATTTATAGTAATGTTGCTTGGAACTAGGTTCTTTTCCCTCTTGTTTTTCCCCTGATAAATCCTACTTTTGTGCAGGAATGTATCTTTAAGATGGTTATGGCATGTGTTGAGGTTGTATTACTTATTTTATGATGGATGTTCTGTAGAGAGGATTAGCAGAGGTTATACTTGAACCAGAGTAATATACTGTGATTCTATGAAATGGAGGATGACAATGGGCTTGAGCTTAGCTTGGGTCTATCATGTGGAGCATCATCTGCCAAATCCAAAGGCAAGATTGGTAGCTCCTCAGATACTAGGACAGAAGGAGGTGATAAAGCCATCAGAATAGTGGATGACTTCAAAAACTTTCTTGAAGCTGGAAATCAGAAACAGGACCCCAGTGTTGGTTCTCAGAGAAATGATCCTGTGAAACCTTCAGAAAATTTCTTTAATGATCTTTTGAAGGGTGCTGCTGATGCAGAAGCTTCTGAGAACTTGAATGATAGAGGCCTCTGGGGTACAAACAATAACAGATCTGCTGAAATTGATGAAGACAAGAGGTCAGAAGCTGGCAGTAAACGTAAGATGTTGTTTGATGAGATAAACAATCAAAAGAAGCTTGAAAGAGAAGCTCTTCATACTGATTTACATGAAAAACCCATAACATCACGCATCTCCATAACAACAGAAGATGGCTCCGCAGCTGAGAATGAAGATGTGGCAGAGTCTGAAGTAGAGGGTTCAACCTCGAGGCTGGTTTCACACCATGATGATGGATCCAAGCGATTTATTGGAGTTGGTGGTTCTTCTGAGGTGCCTAAGGAGCTTAAGCTTGCCAACTTGAATTATGGGAACCCATTCCCGGTTCAATCAGTAAATGTCATGAATGTACCTTTCACATTACCTATGAAGGATGGTAACCCTGTTGGAACCCCCAGTTCATCGGGTCATACATTACCTGACATGATACAGATTATGCCTACAGGAAATAGTGAACAGTCTGGGACCCGGCCAGTGAATCCTGGAAACTTGCCAGTTATGTTTGGCTACTCACCTGTCCAACTTCCACTGTTGGATAAGGATAATTCCTGGGGGATGGTCTCTCACCCTCCACAGTTCCACCCTTCTTATGCGAGCAGGGGTCTACCTAATCCAGATAAGCACAGTGATGGATTGAAAATATCACAAGGTATCTCTTTCTCCCTTTTCTAGAAGAAAATATAAAGGAGGGAGTCAATGTAATGGGTTTAATGGATGGATAGGATTTATAAAATATGCCTAGTGATCTGTTTCTTCTACACTTCATAGAGAGCTATAAGCTATCCTGATGTCTGGAACTTTCTTGCCCAGACAAGAGAACAAGATTAATAAGTGCAGTTGACTATTCGTGAAGCAAAAGGAAACTGAGCTATTGTCAGTCTGTCATGGTATAACCTAGTACAAAAACTATGAAGGAATTTTATATGGTACTTATTTCAGCATTGGATTCTAAGTATTTATCTTTTCAGATTCATGCTGCCAATGGTTTTCAGCTCTCTAGAAGTATTATATTTTGACCTCTAACATCAATAATCAGTTGGCCGTTTGTTAATTTGAATACTATTTTACCTCCATGTTATCATCAAGGCTAGTAATTGTTAATGAACTTTCCCTTTGTTGATGTAGCTTCCATGCATACAATTGAGCACAATTCCTTAGAGGCTGCACAACATGATGGCAGGACATTTGGACTAGTCAAAGGCGAGGGTAAACAGCATGCCACAGAGGAAGGCTCCTCTACTCAGGCAGAGGAAGATGTAAAAGCCAGCAGCATGAATCTCAGAACAAATGCTGCATCTGATCGACCGACAGCAGAAGGCTTATCTCTTGATTTTTCAGCCATAAAGCCTGGTATTGCTGCAGACCTGAAATTTGGGGGATCTGGTTCTTATCCAAATTTACCTTGGGTTTCAACCACGGGTACTGGCCCACATGGTAGAACAATTTCTGGTGTTACTTACAGATTCAGTGCAAATCAGATAAAGATTGTTTGTGCTTGCCATGGTACTCACATGTCCCCTGAAGAGTTTATTCGACATGCCAGTGAAGAGTGCCCTAATCCAGATAATAGCAATGGTTTGGCAACATTTCCAAGTACCAATCCTTCTGCCTCTGCTCAGAGCTGAAGTCTAAAATCGTTTGCCAGCACCATAACATACATTGGCATGCAATCAAATTTGTCTTTACTATGGCCTTGAATATACTAGTGAGAGTCCTATCTTTTCTTACTGAGTTTGGTTATTTGTTTCCCATTCGCCTGTATTAGCTGCTGCAGTTAAATACTCCATTTGTATGTAGTAATATCTAGCATCTTTTCTTGTTAAATAGTAATGTTAAACATTTTACTTGTGTAGTTGCAGCTCCTCCAGAAAATCATTTTCTTTTCGTTGTATTATATTTGCCAGCGGTTTAAGCTTCAGATTCTGACATGCTCTCATAGCATGAGGAAAATTTTCAACCACTTTAGTACATATGTAAGTTTTAGTTTTTATGATACTACTTTCGAATGCAATGCATGTATGCTGTCATAGTTGCTAATGTTGGCAGAATGAGGAGATCATGGTTTTAATTTTGGAAAGGTTATTGAAAGGATCCTGTAGGGCTATCATCTGCTTGGATTAATCATTTTCCAACTGCAGCATATCCTTGCAGACTAAATTCTTGAGCAGTCGCTATAGTGAACAAGCAGTTAAGGAGTTTTTTTTTATTTTTTAATTTCTTAAACTAACCATGTACCCTTCCAACTTCACTAGTTATATAGCTTACCTTATACTTAATTTCTTACCTGCGGGATTTTATAGAACGGTTACTGGACTTGACTTATAAATCTGTTTAACTTTTATTTTACGTCAGCATGACATGTACTGTTAAAATTCTTTTTTCGGATTGACAGACACTGTGTGGCTCTTCAAACCCGTCATAATGCAGTGCTTTTAAGCAAAAAGAGAAACAGAAAAGCTCAGAGTTGGAGAAGTGGATGGATTTCTTGAAGTTTCATACGTAATAATATATTTGTATATAATGAAGACCAAAATTTCGTATTTCCTGTGATGCTTGTGTTATGGTTATTGACTCTGGGTTTATCTCCACATTCATCCTCAGAAAAGACTACCGGGTTTCTCGTGTCTGTTTATTCCTCTCAGCTTGGTTTCCCAATTTAGTATGAATGTCCACTCGAATGTCCGTCTTCCTATATCTTGGACAACATGGTGAAATGATAAAGACAAGTCGTATCAATCATGAAGCCATCGTTGAAGTGTACTCGTTTCATATTAGAAATTCAAACTGCAATATATCATTCATTGCCTTCATTTTAGTAAACATATACAAATTATAAAAGGTTCTTGTTTCATATGAATTTCTGAGACTTTTAGCTGGCTAGATCAGCTGATGGGATGCTCAGTTGGATAATCACCTAAAACAACCTAACCTAGAGCAAAGATAGACTAGATGCAACCCCTTGACTTTCTAGTTATCTTAATGGAAGCAACATTGACTTTTTTATTTACAATTTGATCTTTTGATATTCCCTTCACAGCCACCAAACTAAGCTAAGGACGACACTTCTCTTTTTGAGAAAAAAAATTACTAACGAAAATTTTAGAAGCAAGAGATCTATCCAATTAGAAAGCTTGTTATTAAAAATGTCAAACACATTAACTGCTTCAAGTTTCACAATGATTTTTTTATATGGTTAGAAACCCTGTAATATAATTAATAATTAGTTATTATGGATGATAACAGATGTTTTTCTTGTAAGGAATATTGTTATCCAAGAAAACAAGCTCCCAGGTCAGAGGCTAAATTTTGTATTCAATCAAAAGGCTGTCCACCATGTCGTCACTTCTGAATTTTTCACATTTAAACGAAAGCAAGGAAACTGACAAACTGGAAGGATGCCCTTTTGGGGGAGTGACATTTTGGTCAGGACTATTTATAACTAACCCATATCAAACAACTCCCCTTGGACAATTAAAAGTTCTGCTCCGAAAAGAAAAATACATTTTCCAGCCGAAATGCCAGCAGCAAAGCTATAAAATTCTGGGAATTTTGAGAAACAAATATTCCGATGAATCGATTAACGGTGATTAGTATAGTTCTTTTTTTCCAGCTTTTCCTTGTCGATGCACAATCCCCCTCTAGAGAGATGGATCCAACTTCAGGAGATGCTGTCTCAAATTTCCAACCAAGCCTCGCAGTTGTCATAGGTATTCTCTGTGTCGTGTTTTCCTTAACTTTGTTCCTGCTTGTCTTTGCCAAATACTGTCACAGGAGAGCAACAGTTCATGGTGATCATGACCCAAGAATACTCCATCGAACAAGGTCACGGTTCTCTGGAATTGACAAGAAAGTTATAGAATCACT
Organism: Durio zibethinus; assembly: GCF_047325235.1. Lineage (NCBI taxonomy): Eukaryota > Viridiplantae > Streptophyta > Magnoliopsida > Malvales > Malvaceae > Durio > Durio zibethinus. Next base: position 23,405,665 of record NC_143174.1, read on the forward strand.
TCCTTTCTTTAGATTCTCTTCCCTTAAAGGATCAAAACAAGGGCTTGAATGTGCTGTCTGCCTATCAAAATTTGAAGATATTGAAATATTAAGATTGCTGCCTCAGTGCAAACATGCCTTTCACATTAATTGTATTGATCAGTGGCTAGAAAAACATTCGAGCTGCCCTCTTTGCAGGCAGAAGGTCAACGCTGAGGACCCAACAATCTTTACATACTCAAATAGCATGCGGTTCTTATGGAATCAATCTGAGCTAAGAGAGGACTCCAACATAGAGCTCTATGTCCAGAGAGAGCAAGAGAATCATGGCTCATCAAGATTCAGAATTGGAAGCAGTTTCCGGAAAACTGAAAAGGGCAATATCGAAAATGAAGTTCTAATTAAACAAGAAGATGCTGACAACGAGGATGATGATGATGATGATGATGGGAGGGTCCTCCATAAGTTCAATCACAAGATCATCGTATCTGATGTAGTTTTGAAGAACCGATGGAGCAGTGTGAGTTCTTCAGACCTGTTGTTCTTGAACTCCGAGATGCTTAACGATATGTCGAGCAACAGATTTTCTTCCCTGGAAATAAATGATGGGCAGGTTACGAAAACAAAAACAATTGAAAACGAGCAAATCATGAAGATTAAGGAGGAGTTGGAGATAAAGAGATTGTTTGAGAGCAAAGTTGGTTCAATTAACAAAAACAATCCAGTTTCAGCTCCTGTTCTTCCTTCAACATCAAATTCTGAAGCCACTTCGAGTCATAAATCAAGGATTATTAATCAAGCTGAGAAGAGATCAATGTCAGAGATCACTGCTTTATCGAGGTTTCGAGATATCAGTACAAGAAAGAGAACAAGTGAGTCTTCATTTTCTGATACCTATACAAAGGAGGAAAGAATAAGGCGGCTTTGGTTGCCAATTGCCAGAAGAACAGTCCAATGGTTTGCCAATAGAGAAAAAAGGTCTCAACAATCTCAGGATACAATACATCATTTAGATGTTTGAAGATTTGTTGATTGATGGAGAAATTTCATGTAGGTAGTTGCATTTTGTGCATAATTTCAATAGGCAGAGCTAAACACTTCCGTTTATTATTTTCCCTGATTTTACACAATTTCATTCCTTTTTTTTTTTTTTTTTTTTATCTCAAGGAATATATTCCTGTAAAACACGTATGTGCAAAAAACGTATATAGAAAGTGACAGGTATAATTATCCATTCCATCTGTTGTAGGATTTTGTTTACACAAGCAACAGCAACCAAAAAGCTACCTTCTTAATTTTTCTACCATGTTCGATGTTTCCTTCTTGGCTATTATTTAAAAAAATAATAATAATAATTTTTTGCATTATAAATCATGAAATTTAAGAATCCAAAATTTACTTTAATTGATTCATATAATTATTTTTATTTTATAGATTCAAATTTTAATATTCATAATTTTTTCTCTATTTTCATGCTTCAATTTCTTTTTTTTTTTTTTTTTTTTTAAATCATGGAACTCAAGCAAAAGATCCTGCTTGCCAACCTGGTTTTCTGAATTAAGTATGTTAATTTTTTTTTTAAGTTTCCTTAGTGGCAGACTTAAGGAATCTGGATTATGTCATTTGTTCAAGTAACTTCCCCCCCCCCCCCCTCCCCCCCCCAAAAAAAAAAAAAAGAATTTCAAAAGCTTGGTTGCTCAAAATACATTACATTTTTTAGCCTTACCAAATCGAGCAAGGTCATTTTGTATGTAGAACCTTCAGTGTTATGATTTATAATAATATGAGGTAGAGCTGTCAATTTTAAATATAATACAATAATATAATATAAAATAATTTAAAAAATAAAATTTAAAAATTTTAATAAAAATATATAAATAAATTCGATAAGAATCAAAAAATATATTTTTATGTTTCATATATAGACATAAATTATAATATAATAGTTTTTATATTTTATATGTTTTGACAAAACAAAAAAAATAAATATGACATAATTATATAAATTACTTAATTTAATTTGAAGAAAAATAGAACAAAATAATTCAATTCTTAGACTATTGGCAGAAACCCACATTTAAAAATAGACAAAAACAATGAGAAAAAGATATAATTAATCAAAGTTTTACCTAAATTTAAAACAATAGTTAAGTTTCCATATTGTCAACTTGCAAAATAATGGCCGCATATTTATTATTCTTTATACAACAATATAATTGCAATTGTTATAAGTCAAATCAGAAGTTACACAGCAACAATTTTTTGGCCTAACACACCAACTGATTTCACTTAAATTATTTGTCATCTTTGTTTGGGTCAATTCGCAATTTAACATAAACCCACAAAAAATAAAAAAATCTAAATAGAATAATGTTCAATTCCGCGGCGGTTTCTCAAATTCGGCCATTTTAATAATATGGTTTACCTGTCTGAATCGCCGGCGCAGGATCTGGTATTACGTTAATCTGCTGTAATATTAACGTAAGAGCTGAGTCCCTCTTTCTTGTCCTGCTTTGCTTGAATGATTCAAGCACGGTAAATCACCTGCGATTGTTCTTGTCCATGTCATATAAACTTAAGCAAATCTTGGTATTTGCAATCTCTTTAAAAAATGGAAGGCGCTATCACTGTTGGTTTGAAAATATTCAGGGCAGTGGTCATTTGAAGGAAGACCATGTGAACAGAAGCAATGACCACCCACATCATTAAGCGAATGGACTACCACCTGATCGAATTCTCCTTGAGCTTCGAGGGGCTTGTCAACACTACTGTGATGCTCATGGATGCTAAAAATCCAATGGAGTCCCACGCCAAAAACCAGGTGAGGCTATTGGGAGAAATTTCTCGTGCAATTGATTTTCCTGGTCGGTGACCATGCATGAACCTAGTGACATTAGAACCAGCAGGACCCCCATCCTGCTAAAGTCCTCCAGGAGGATTATTTGCTACTTCGAATGTCACAGTAGCTATTAGTACTGCCATTACCATGATTCCTCGTCTCATTTCTCCAAGCCATTCCGAAGAATTTGTGGCATCCTTTTTAAGGTCAAGACTTTGGACTTTGTGTCTACATCAATCAGTCTCATTAGATTGAGATGGTTCTGGTAACACTTGATTATCAGGTTTTGGCATGCTTGCAAGATGGAGTATCTGTACAATTTCTTATCGTTGGATTGCTTAGGACCATTATGCAAAATATCCAAGGTCTTCATCTCATTGGAATTCACTACGTTCACATCAAGTTCAGGTTATGGATATACACTAGCAAGAATTTGATTACCTGCATGAAGAGAATTGAACATAACTTCATGTCCACTAAAACTGGATATACTAATTATGAGAATTAATCTCATGCTCGATCAGATAGATCAGGCTTCATTAAACAACAATTCTAAAATCCCAAAAGTCAACTAGACTCAAGCACGCTTCATAGATGGGCAGATAAAGATAAACAAAACTGACACAAAAGCCACGATAAGTCCCCGCCTCACTGCTTTCAGGTGTCAAATCTAAGCAAACTTGATGCAACCAATCAATGCAGAAGATAAATTTCAACTGTAAAGCTAATGGATGACAATATATACCCCATGCCAAAGATTATTTTTCTTTACATATTGTCTAGAACAACACTTCACTTACATATTTTACATCAGAGGAGCTGTTAAATGGAGTAGGTAATAGAAGTAATGTTTACCACCTGGCTAGAAATGCTGCTTAATTTTCTTGAAGCAGATTGGCTGCGCCAGTCTGTCAATCGATCTGTCGTCAATGCCCCATGTTCCTATATTTTGTGTTTGAAAGTGCGTGTCCTTAGCATCTCATCATAATTGTAAGTTGACAAGTTTCGTGTAGAACTTGGTTGAGAAGTAAGAAAATCAGGAATATGAACAGATCGAAACACTCTTAATGTAACAACCACCAGAACAACAAGCGGCAAGCTCCAACTCCACAAATTCAGCTCAGATATAGACTTCACCTCAAGTCTTTCATACTTGTCTTCTTCCCCAATTCTTAGTAAACTGGATCAAAAACGCCTGGGAATTTTCCTTTAGGAGCAGGCCTTTTGTTATGGTCAAGCCTTGGTATGCCTCGATCCCATCATGACTGATTCTGAGTTGAGCAGCGGTCGAAGCATTGTGATCAGAACAGAGGTCCTAGAGCAATGGGCTTGCAGTATTAGCCCAGGAACATGTTGAAGGGGTGGTATGAGCCCTAGTCCCTAAGATGTGTGGATAAGTGCCAGTCAATGGCTAGGTGCCTTGGAATCAGATAGCCAGTCGGATGCTGTAGGTCAAAGTCATATCCATGCACTCTCGAGTTGGTTGGTGAATCAATGAGTGGAATGCTGGTATTATAGTAGTTAAGAGATAGGTCATTGAACCCTTAGTTTAGCTTAAGAGAACCTTAAAATGGCTAAAGTGAAAAGTATCTCAATTTCAGACAATCTTATGTTTCTTAGTACAATGATTGGGAAGTCTCTTATACTCTTTATAAGGGATGTCTAGTGTTAGCTCTTCACTACTTCCTTGATTAGTGAGCAAGCAGAGGCTTGGTTAGTTTGAAGTGAGTTACTCTTAGATATATGTGGTGTCTAGGTAAGTTGTTGGGTCACAAATGTAATACGATGTCTCCTTGGGTCATGATATATCCAAAGATGGTTGAGGCCTTCGAGTTTCATATCATGCCTTTGCATTAAACCGTAGGATTAGACGTTAACATTCGTTATGCTCCTCAATTTTTCTACCTTGAGTTGATTCGATAAGTAACTACAGATTATGAGATGATATTTGCATAGGAGAAGTATCGTCAAGCCTAAAAGATGAGCGGCTAGCAAGCAAGCATGATACTAGACCCTTGCGACCTTTCAATAAAGGTGTGTTGTGGTTGAGTTAGCACACCCGAATCTCTTGAGGTGGGATGGGCATGATAATAAATATTCATCATGCATGCGAGTAACCTAAAGGAAGGCTAAGAGGCGAAGCCCCAAAATATGAGTTTCGTTGGATGAGATGAACTTAATGTGATTTCGGGCTGGTTGTTTATTAGTATTGGTGTTGTGTTTTTTAGTTTTTGGCACTAAAGCTTATATATGGTGCGTGCAGGCATAGTATTGAGTTTTCATAATGTTAAATTGAGATAATAATGAGAATTGAGGTTGCATGTCCCTATGTGAATTCGAAAAGGGTCGATGCTCGGGACCTTGTGTTTGAGGCCAAAGACAGGTGCTCGAGATCACACTGAGACTTGTGGATTGAGAAAAGTGATGGGAGTTAGATTCTTCCATATAAAGTTAAAGAATGTGCGTGCAACATTATGGGATTAAAATCAAGAAGGGTTCACGAGTATAAAATTTGAAGGATTAGTAAAGTGTTGTTCATAAAAAAATAGATTTCAGAAAGGTGGACCTTGATTATGAGTAATTTTGATATAACACAAATACATGATTTTGATATAAAAAATACGTGACCCGTGACATTTTTTTTAAAATAAATAAAAGACATTTAAAAAAATTAAACTCAATATTGTCCTCCCATACTAAGGATTTATTATTATTATTGTTATTCTTAAGATAGTCAAATAAATAAAATCAGATATCTCAAAATGATTGAATAACTTTGTAATATGAATAACAGAGGTCAGTCGTAGAGCAGTTCTCAAACAAAATGACCCAAACGGCCACCGTCACCGCGAACGGCCAAACGGTCAATTAACTATCTACCGCCACCGCAAAAGTAATGGTGGAAAGCTTGAATTACAAGGAACCCTTATTTACATATTTACCTATTTACAAAAGTGGGAAATATGTAAACAAAAAAGAAAAGATTTAAAAATAAAAAACCTATTGACTGAGCTATCCACTAAATTGGTTAGATGGCTAATTTGGCAACAGAGCCCAAAAAATTCACAGAATTATGGGCAAACCAAGGCCTGCAAACTTTACAATTGAATTACTGAAAATGATTTCTCTGCTCCAGTTTCCGATTATCGGCACGTTGCGGAATGGAGCTCAACCCGCAAAGCATTGGCAAAAAAGTAGAATGATGGAAAACTATATAGATCATTCATCAAGCCGCTCATCAAGCCACGATCCAAATTGCATTTCACCATGCAGCAAGAAATAGATCACGACTCCCAGTGCCCACCTGCATGTTAAACAGTTCAAAAGACTGATAATGTCATAGAAGAGGGCAGAGAGGAAGAACACAACATCAACCTGAACAAACCATTTTTACTCCGTTGGTAAGAAAGAGTAAATTAAAACCCACCACCCAACCCAAATATCGGGTCCTCCATGATGGAAATTCATCCTTAAAATCCACATAAAAATTTCAAGAACTAATATATGAAAAAGTGGCAGATAAAAGAACTAACCAAAGTCCTTAATTTCTTTTTCAATTTCATTTTTACCCTTCACTAAGCGAAAGGAAACAACCCCAATGCACTAACTAAACACTAATGGTTAAATTAAATTTTCTTTCTTTATAATATTGGTTATTAATCAACATTTTAAACCCAAATCAGGTTCTTTAACAAGCTAGCAATGTTGCAATTCTGAATTACTCAAATTATGTTCCTTTACATGCTAAAGCAATGTTTTAAGGATTGGGGGAGTTGGGTGGGCCAGCTAGGAACAAAATGCGTTGAGAGTCTGGGAGATCATCAAACCTGCCAAAAACATTGCGGATTTGAACTGTTTTAAGGGTTCTTTTAGTTTTAGCTTAAAATTTTTATGGGATTTTTGTGTGGAAAGTGTAACATAAGAGTTAAAAGAAGGCATAAGATATCAACAGACTATAAACAAAAGAGTGTGTTAAATACTGCTCATCTCTATATAGATTAAATTTGAATATATTGAAAGAGTGTAAGAATTTAATTTCTTATAAATCGTTAAATTTGATAAATTTATTTGAAACAATCCAAAACAAAAGTATTGAGAAATCTAACACAATACATGGAGCAAATTGTTGCCTTGTTCAGGACATTTGGGTTCTGAATGGCACCTAAATTGAAATTCATAAAAAAGTTCTTTAAACTATATTCAAGTATCCGGCCATCACTTTTTTTTAAGTCAAATCAAAATTTAAATTGAATAATTTCAAGTTAGGTTTTAGAATTTTAATTTATTTTGATTTGAATAAAACATATTTGCATCTTTAATTTTTTTAATCAAATCGAATTGATTTGGGTTTGTATTCAAAAAATTTGTACGAATTTTTTATTAATTGTATCATCTCGAATGCAACATCAGTTCAACTATTTTCGACTCTGATTGCTAGAAAAGAAATTTTATGGATTTTTATTGGAATTTTGGACTGCACAAATAGATTACAGTACGTATTTTTTGAAGAGCCCAGTCCAAGTTTTTGTTTATTCCAGGGGAAATTTCTCTACTCCTGATAGGCCCAGCTTAATTTTTCCGATCGTCTCCAACTAGAGATCCAATCATTGGCCTAAATTTGAGGAAAAACTTGTAAACAGATAAGTCCAATTGTCCACGATTAATGGGCCAAGCAGTCAAGCATTTCATGATAGTCTATTATTAAGCAGCAAGGGATTTTATTCAAAGTTATAAATGATACATTATTATTATTTATAAGTTATTTGAATTTAATTGAAATAAAATTTAAATTTAAATTAATTATTATTGATTCGAATTTATATGTTTTAATATTTTATTCAAATAACTCATAAATTTAATTAGATTTTTATATTTTAATATATTTTAATTAAAATTATTATTTTATTTATATATATATTAATTCAAATTTAAATTTAAATTTAAACACAAATAATCAAATTTGAAGTTGAGTATAAAAATTAAGTTTATTTATTTATTTAAATAAATAAGTCTAATTTAATAAATTTAAATAATTTGATATTTATTTCAAATTAATATTTGATCTAATTCAAATTAAAATTTGAAATCAAGATTGAGCTTTTAATTATATCGATTTGATTTGATTATATATCTAATTCTACTTGTTTTTATTAAAATGTTAAAATATTATTTTAATGATTAAAATTTAATTTTCAACAAACTTAAATAAAAATATTTATTTTTGCCAAGATGAAGAATTATTAAATTACAATATTAACTCGTTCTACAAAAATAAATTCCATATATAGTTAGATTATAAAATAATAGATTAAAGTTTGAGGTTAGCATAAATACAAAAATGGTGCACATCCTTTGCGTGAGAAACCAAAAGCAGAAAAAAGGGAGAAAAAGAAGGAAACGTTAAACAGAGTGTGGATAACAAAAGGAAGGGAAACAAATGCAACCCCTCGAAAAAGAGTTCTCATTTCGTGAACCACGTCCAATGGTACCGCTATTTTGCAATCAAAAGACAAAAAAAAAAAAAAAAAAATTATAGCTGTTTTATTTTTGCTTTTATTATTATTCCTCTTTATATTTGCATTTTTCTTTTTTCCTTTTTTAAATTTAATTATTACTGTTTTTCGCATCTCGAAGATAATAAATAAAACTTGTATCATCGCAAACTCACAACCTCACTCTCTCTGTTTCTTTCACTGCAAAGATAAAACAGAAGAAAGAAAAAAAGACAGATAGACAGGGAGAGAGAAACGCTACGGATACAGTTACAGACGGGTGACAGCTGCTAGAAACATCTTAGACTCAAAGTTTAGAAGAGACAGAGAGAACCGCTTTTGATTATTATTTAAAAAAAAAAATTAGTGTTATATACAAAGAGACAGAAATTCACGAAGATGGTGAGGATAATTCCCATGGCGTCCTCAATACGGCCTTCGCTCTCGTCGTTTAGGCTCTCCGGTGGTGTTGCTTCTACGGGTTTTGGCGTTTCCCTTTCTCCTCTTACACTTCCTCGACGCCTCCTCTTCTCTCATCTTGGCAGCAGTAAGCACTGCTTCTTCTTTTCTCAATTCATTTCCCTTGCATGCCCTAGAATTTACTTATTTATATTGTTGTCTTTTTAGTTAATTGGGAATTTAATTACCAATTGAAGAATTAGAAGGAATCGGGCATTGCAATTGAACTTCTGGAGTTCATTGTAGAGTGTTTTTACGATTTAAATATAAGATTTTTACGGAATTTAGGGGCGTTTGATTACATTGCAATTATATTACCTAGTTGAAAGAATCATTACTTTGTCAAAATAACAGTATCTGGAGATTCTTTTGAGTTTTATAGAATGTGAGAAATGACTTCAGATGGCTTTGATATAAATAAATTTATGTTTTTTGTTTGAAATTTTATCCAGCTGTTCCGCAGTCCCAGTTCTTTGGTTTCAAAGCTTCTAAGATGTTTAGAGCTAGGGAAAGCAGGGTAGGGATGCCTCTGGTCAGGAATGTGGTACAGGCAAGCACGGCTGCTGCCCAGGAAACTGCCCTAGAGTGGGTTAAAAAGGACAAAAGAAGAATGCTCCATGTTGTTTATCGCGTTGGGGATTTGGACCGGACCATCAAGTATGTCATTTCTAGATATATTACTGTTTATGTTTCCTTTGTTAATCTCATGAGCAGTTAGCGAGATAGATTTATTCTTTTCAAAACAATCATGTGGTTGAATCTTTGAACCAAACTTGAATGTCATGGTGGTTGCAGATTCTATACTGAGTGCCTAGGAATGAAGCTGTTGAGGAAACGGGACATACCAGAGGAGAGATACACAAATGCCTTTCTTGGATATGGGCCAGAAGATTCTCACTTTGTTATTGAACTCACTTACAGTAAGCTCTCAAACTACTATTTTGCTTTTCTAAACTATAATAAGTCTGAAATTTCGTTACTAATTAAATATTTATGAAAATTTTCTTTCCCACACATGAATATTAGAGTAGAAGTATATATGAGCTCAGCTTGGATATTAATTTTCCTTGAATGGTGCTACCAGATTACGGAGTTGACAAGTATGATATTGGAACCGCATTTGGTCATTTTGGCATTGCTGTTGAGGATGTAAGTTATTATATTACCTTTTTCCATTTTTAACAAGATGATAGACTGTTAGGAATCTTGGAACTGCTAGGTTCTGGTTTTGAAAGCTGAATGCTTATGTGATCCACTATTAGGTTGCCAAGACTGTGGAACTTATAAAGGCCAAGGGTGGAAAAGTAACCAGAGAACCTGGTCCAGTTAAAGGTGGTAGTACTGTAATTGCATTTGTTGAGGATCCTGATGGTTACAAGTTTGAACTGATTGAAAGGGGGCCAACTCCTGAACCTTTGTGCCAAGTAATGCTCCGTGTTGGTGATCTTGATCGTTCCATAAATTTTTATGAGAAGGTGAGAGTTGCTGCACAACATTCAGCAATGATATCTGATGCCATTTACAATCTTTTATATGAACATTTCATTTTTTGCGGGGTTTACTATGGTTTAAGTCATGTCATAGGTCTTAGTCTCAATGTCTTGTTGCTGCAGGCATTTGGCATGGAGCTTCTTCGCACACGAGATAATCCAGAGTACAAGGTAAATAACTATCCTTCATTTCACATGGCAAACAGAACCAGTTAAAATGTGTATTCTGGGGAGAGAAGTGGAAAAAGAAAGCAACAAAATGTAGGAGAATGATGAAGCCCCGGGGGGGGGGGGTGGTGGTTGTTAAATGGATGCAAAGAAGGATTCAAGTGCATACATTGTGTGTTTGTATGCTTGCTTTCTTGAGGGTTCTGACTATCTTCATGGCTATATGTTTTAGTTTGATTGATGAAAGTATTCATCCCAACCTTTTAGTAATTGGTAGTCAGATATAAGCACTGACATTTGTTTATGAATTTTCCTTTTAGTATACAATTGCCATGATGGGCTATGGGCCTGAAGACAAAAATGCTGTGCTTGAGTTGACTTACAACTACGGGGTTACTGATTATGAGAAAGGAAATGGCTATGCTCAGGTAGAAATATTTTTGCTTTCTTTTCACTTCAATGTTGAAAATATTTGCTTCTTTTGTTTGCAAAATGTAACTGCATGCAGTATCTTTTATGATTCTGCTTTGTTATTTTTAACCATTTTTTATTGTATATGGGAACAAGTTACAAGGCATATTACTGGCATCTCTGCAGATTGCAATTGGCACAGATGATGTTTACAAAACTGCAGAGGCAGTTAAACTTTTTGGTGGAAAAATTACCCGGGAACCTGGACCTTTACCTGGTATTAACACCAAGATCACTGCATGCGTAGATCCTGATGGTTGGAAGACGGTATGCCTTTTGAAGGTTTTATAGATTGATGCTTGATCTAAGGGTTGAAAATTTACTTTTGAATTGTTTATCATTCAACTATATCACCAATATCTCAAATAAAAAAACATATATCAAGAATGTTTGCTCATTCATGTGCATAAGTTCCAACACCAAGTTTTATCAGCTTTATGGAGAAAGGTTTCTGTTTTTCATTAATATGTCATTTTTTTCTTAATGTTTATGCTTAGAATTAGGAGGCAACTTGTGTTTCTTTTTCCTTTTATAATTTTGTTTGTTTAATTTTGCAGGTTTTTGTTGATAATATTGATTTCCTCAAGGAATTGGAGTGAGTTTTGGGCGCATTCTCTTACTATCCTTTTGACACTGAAATCTGAATCTGAGCTGAAAGGATTTGTTGAAGTAACTCCCCATAAGAATGCAGCCAACCCCATTTTGTAGATAAATCTTTTACAGTGACAATCGCGCAGGCATTAGCTTCACGGAAGTGAAGAAATCTTGAGATGTCAGTTTCTGTTTAGTTATCTTTATCTTTTTATTTCAACGAATTGTTTTCACAAAAAACACTTTTGTTTGATTCAGCTACCTGTTAGGAGATGAATGTACAACAATAAACAGTCTGCTATGTTTATGCGTTTGAAGATGATTCTCAATTTTTTTAGTCCCAATAACTGAAAACATGTAAGAAATTAGATATATGTCAATATGTCTGTCTCAGTTGAAATTTGCTTTAACATAGGCAGCACAAATAGCAAGGTTCAACGGAAGTTTTTTCTTTGTTTTGATAGCAGCGTGCTCTAACTCTGTCTGTCAGTTACAGAAATAGCTCAAAATTGGTTTGCTGTACGACTCTGAAAGTTTCATGAAATTGGCATCAATGACCTAATATTCTGAGTATCGGAATTCTTGAGCCACACATTGCATATAACTGAAAAGTGAAAAGTTGCAGGTGCTCAATCGCAGTAGGAGCATGCTTCTTGAATTGAACCAAGCTGTGGGCATTATGATTAACTTGTAGAATCATTAACAGGTTACATCAGGAGAGCCTTGTTCTTTTTCCATGTGTACTATGTTCCTAATTGCAAGAACCTGAGGTAATTATTTAAGCAGTTTTTTTCCTGGCTAAAGTAACGTGAAAAAAATTCCAGAACCAACAATTTTACGATGAAGTGGGAGAGTCGAAACACTTTTTATCAAAGAAAACAATTTAGTTTAATTTAATTATTTTATATAATCATTTTTAAAAATAATATTAATAAATTTAAAATTTAAATTTCATCACTTATAAATTTTTTTTCTCAAATTATCATCGTTCATAAATAAAATTATTTTGGAAAGATAATTTTTTTATTGATATTAGTTTCAGCTCTAAAATTAATGTTTTGTTTAATTTTTACGAGCAACATTAGAAAATTATCAAATAGGAGTGTTTATTAAGTCGTAACAAAAAGTTTAATAAATAAATATAGGACAATCCTGTAAAACTTGGAGAAGTTAAAATTTTTCATTAGCAGAATAATAATGGGAAATGTCAAATCGTTGCGTTTAGTAACGATGACGTGGTGGGATTTGATTGGTTTTGAGCTGGCGCAGAGACCGATCGGTTCCTTTTCTATTAGAACCATTCGTGCGGCGCGGTTGGGTTCACTTTTAGAACCTGAAAAACTTCTGCGGCACGTCCGGTTGCTGCTCTGCTCCTGTATAAAATCATTTAAACCCTATAAGCTCATCCCCTAAAACCCATAAATTTTCTTTTTAAAAAAAAAGATTAGCAAAAATTTTAAAGACGCCGTTGTGTTCCTTTCTAGCTTCTCCTTCCATACAAAGGGAAGCTATGGCCGAAGAAAACGAAAACAAACGCAAAAAAATGGAGAAACCGCAAAAGAAGAAACAGAAACGTGAGAGTGAGAAAGAAGAAGAGCAAGAAAGCAAAGAAGCAGAAGCCAAAAGCCGTGTCCAAACCCAAGTGAAGAACAACTCAAACAAGAAACGCAAACAAGTTTTTCCTTTCGGCAATTACAAACACTATTACGGCTACCGCGTAAAATTTCCTTTCCTTTTCTTGTTTATTCAGAAGTTAACTTTTTTTTTTTAAAGGGGGTTTTTTAATTGTTTATGTACGTGGTTGTTTTAGATTGGACCAGGCCGTGAAGTAGAAGAAGATCCTCGGATTAAGGTATTGAAGAAGGAGTGGTTCGAAGGGAAGGATTGTCTGGATATTGGTTGTAACAGTGGCGTTGTTACAATCCAGATTGGTACTTTTACTACATTCCTCCATCCTCATCATTTATTTGCTTTCATTTGCTTTATATTGTTTTTGAATTGTTAAACTTTGCCGTCGGAACGTATTTATGCTCTGATTTCTTGTCAAAGATAAAGTTTTTTAATGATGGAAAATGAGTGGTTTTTATGTGAATTATGAACAAGTAATCTTGTGGTATTTGCTTTTCTTTTTTATTTATTATTTATTTATTCTTTGCGATCTGGGGGATAATGTTGTGGTGCCATGCTTCCGTTTTGTCTTGTATCTTCTAGTTTAAGATTTTGGCATAATTTGCAGTGTTTGGCTTGTATTTGTTCACGTTTTTATTCATAATTTTGTTCCTACTTGTGCAGCAAAAAATTTTAAGTGCAAGAGCATCCTTGGACTTGACATTGATTCTGGTAAGATTCTAATAGTAGCAGCCTAAATATCGTGAGAAGATTGACATTTTGTCTGTGTCTATATTTTAGTTTGACCTATTTGTTGGATAAGTTGAGTATGTTGAACAAAACATGAGAATTTGTTTCTATATATCTCTTCTTAATTATTCCTTTGTGGTATTTTTCAATGAGAATTAAGATGCTTATATTTATTTCTTCCATCATCGGAGTCAAACAAACTGATGCTGTGCTGGAACATTGTTAGTTATAGGTGTATGTCATGTTCAAGCATGTTGAACATAGTCAATATACGTGCAAGAAAACTAATTTGGGAATCATATTTTCTGTTGTGCCAGTAGGGCCTACAATTGATATAATTTTCAGTTTAATATTATGGTTCTACCTGCATGTGCTGCTCCAGTTTTGAAGCTTCTTTTGTCAGGTTGAAACTGAATGAAGACTAATGCAAGTTTTCTATTTTTATCTTCAGGTCTAATTGAGGATGCATTCTGGTGCCTTAGAAAATTTGTGAAAATGGAGTCTGCTCAGAAGAAGCAAGCAAGTGATTCCAATGCAAAAGCTGTACAAGAAGTAAACAGGTCAGAGCAGTGTAGTACATTGTCAAGTGAAGGCACAAGCAAAAGTTCAAGCCATCATTCTTCTGAAGAAAGAGATCTATCTGATATAGTTTCTTTTCGACGGGAAAATTTTGTGCAGAGTCATCGTCCACTTGATAAGTATTATGATACAATTCTTTGGTAAGTCTTCTCTTGTATTACGTTACTCCCTTTTCATTTTGTAATTTTTTGCCAGAAATTTTTAACTAAAGATTACATTACATTACATTAAAATGGAAAAGAGGGGGGATGGGGATTAAAGAACTTCCAGAAAATAATATTTATAGATGTCTTGGAAAATGATTCATGCATCTGTATCCCTTCTGTTCTTTTTTTTTTGTGAGTGGCCCTGCAAGTTTGAAAGTCTTTGTATTTGCTTGTGAATGATACATCTTTAATTTGGATTGTTGTGAGCCGGGTAACTCCAGTAAGGTGCTTGCCTGTCTTGCCCTGGCAATACCCAATCAATCTTCTAACTTCAATTGTGAGCTTAGCTGATACATTATTTTTGAATTGTCCTCTTGTGCTGATTTTGTTTTCAAATGGATTCTTCCGCAATGCAGTTTGAGTGTGACAAAATGGATTCACCTGAACTGGGGTGATGATGGATTGATTACTTTATTTACAAAGATTTGGAGACTTCTCCATCCGGTAATTATCACACATAGCCTTGTCATGTCAGGGAGAAATTCTTTTCATCAATGAGTATCAATTTTCATTTCACTTGTACACACACGTGGAATAATGCATCTTCTTGGTCATCATGTACTATCAGTTGTCTGAACTGCATATGATCATGAGCAGGGTGGCATTTTTGTATTGGAACCTCAACCTTGGGAATCATATGAAAAGAACCGTAAAGTCTCTGAGGTATAGCTCTATTCTTCTTAAACAAATGTGAACAATTATAGGGTGAGAACTTTTAGTACAATGAGTGTGAACCGCATTGCTGACTTGGTCTGAGATGTGCACCACTTTACTAGTTTGTTCTTTGCTTCTGTTTATAAGAACATTCTGCGATTATACAAGACAAATTTTTTATGGCACTTACAAAAAAAAATTGACATGTTTGATCAGTGTAATTCAATTTTTTTACTAGATCCTCTAATTAAACATTTTTCTACAATATTTTGCAGACAACAGCAAGTAATTATCATAGTATTATGTTCCGACCTGAGCATTTTCAGGAAATTCTTCTAGATAAGGTATGCGTTGCGTCTTTGTTTTGTGATGCTGAGGTTTCAGGTTGGATGGAAGATTCAAATTTGTAGGCTTCTGTCAATCATTATTACTTTGGATGCTTAAGCATTTTGCATCTCATTTGCAGATTGGATTCAGAAAGGTAGAAGATGTCACTTCAGGGTTGTCGGGCACTAGAACTGGTTTCGATAGACCAATTTTTGCATTCTACAAATGACTTGAGACGACTAAAGGCTTCATCAAGGACTTTACTACCTGGAAACAGAGTGGATTTACAATGGAATGGGGGCAATCGACAGCTGCCTCCCACTGAAATTCTGTAATTTTTTGTAATATTGTGTAATCACCGCAAGTTTGAATTTCGCTGTCACTGAAATCTAATACGTACCATAATTTAATATTTGATGTGTTACTGTTACACAACTTCGCCCATTTCTATGTTTAAACTGATCAAACACTCGTCTGAAAGCCTATCCATGTTCGGGTTCGAAAAAATTTAAACATGTAATATATTCTGAGTTAATTAGATAAGGAGTGAAAGTTAAGCACATAATATATTTTAGATGGAGATTGGAAGTTAAGAGTAGATAAAGAATTAAAAAAAAGTAAGTATATTGATTATTTGGATGAATCAAATTATTAAATTAAAAAGAAAATTTGTCCAATTTTACCTGGATTTATTGTAATACCCGACAAGTAACGTGCTTAAAATTTGATTTTAAATCAATAATTTGTTGGAATCCGAACAACAAATGAACCCACTCATGTCATTCTAATTTGATTGTATTTTGCTACAAATCACATTAGGTTGGACTATTTCGATAAACGGTTGATTCTTGATTCAAACCACTTTCAAACTGATCATTCCCATTTAAACCCAGAAACTTAAGCCACATTCAATTTTATCATAATTTCTTTAAACTCTTTCAGTTTCAGAGTTTTAAATACTTTATAACGGTCTTTCTTTATGGTAAATTCAAAGACATGGATGATAAAATGTTTTACTCTAGTGAAAAGCAGCAATACTTAATCTTTGATTGTTCCAACCATTTCATTACAGCCTTTTGCTCCAAACTCAAAGACCATTGAGGAAACTTTGATCGATTAAAGTGAGTGGCTCTTGATGTTCTTGAAAATACTCGAGCTACGAAGAAAACCAAGTCCTTGATTGATCTGGATACTGTAAGTGGTGCCTCAATCGAGTTTAAAGAAGATATCTCTGATGAAGATTCTAATCTGAAATCCGATGCTGAATCATTGCCTTGTTCTCAAATAGATGCAGGTGCTGATGTTTCAGACGATGAACAGTGTCTGAATAATCTGTTTCATGAAGTAACTCAAAATTATTGGCAGGAATGGTTGGAGCTGACAGCATGGAACCTGGAATTGTGTATGCCAAAGTCGTGACTGTTTTGAAAGACATGACGAGGAGCAACGGATGTTAGCTATTTCTTGTATGCTAACCCCATGAAATGGTAGATCTTGTCTTCAATGAACCAAAATCTCAAAGAAATGGATTGAGATATCTTCCAAATGGTTATCTTTTTCACAACTGAGTGTGCTCTATTCGCATTTCAACAAATGCCATATCAACATAGATCCTTCTCGATTTGTTCGCTTAAAATCGGACCTCAAGCTTAATTCAAAAGATGATGACACCTATTGTTTAGATATGGTGTAAGAATAATTAATTGTTGAAAAGACTTGCTAAAAAATGAGCATACCATACTTAGAAGGTAGTGATCAGGAATCGACCAAGGCTAGAGAAGGATCACGCATTTTTGTCAATGACTGCAACGCAGAACAGATCCGGTAACGATTATGAACTTAAAAGTATAAATGATGAATTCTTAAATAATTGTTTTTTGACGTTGAATAATTGTTCGATTATAATAAAAAAAATTATACATGAAAAATTCCTTTAAACACGGGAAGCTGATTTCAAAACCACACAAAATGATACGCATACACATCTTTAAAAATAATATTATATGCAAATAAAGAAAAGGAATAAATTACAATAAACAAATTTCATAGAGGGATTAACATAATTAAAAACCCTATCTACAATATTTACACATAAATACTCGGAACAATTCCTTACTACACCCAGGCTGAACTTGGAAACGTCCAGAAGTAGAGAAGTCCCACAAAGAACAAAGGAAAAGCCCACACTGAAAGACTGCAATAATAAACGCAACGACGTTTGATGGCCGTTGAGCTTGTATTAAAAAACAAAACTTTTGAAATAGAGAGAGGTTTCAGTCTATGATCCCATAACGCTCTTCTCATACCAAAACACTGGACTAACTGCCTTCAAACTTGCCTTCCAGATCTTTTCAGGTCCTCCGCTCACTCCTCTTTCCTCTTCAAGGAATACCAAAAATGTACCCTAAAGGAGCCCCCCTTTTCAGGGCAATGAACAATGTTTCTGATCATCCAACTTAAGGTTCCCCAAAACTCCACCAATGGCATAAATTGCGACACTTTCTCAGACAGAATATTTATCAGAAGTGGATTATCAGCAGCTGTACATACCTGAAGGAGCTTGAAGCAATGCTATAGTCATCTGGTTTCAGATGCACAAAATCTTGAGACCTGACTAATACAAGTGTCAACAAACCAAAACAATTGGGGAATGGGAATGTTTTATCCCCCCACCCGGTTCAAACTTCAAACCAGATATAAAATGCTCCCACAGTTCAGCCTAGCCACATAAAGCTCTTCAGATCTCAAGAACCCAAGTAGCTACAGCAAATGCAAATAGTAGCCCACTTTCTATCTTCCCTAATTATCCCAGTATTTACGTAATAAGACAAGCTTGGTAGTCATATATTGGTGGCATACTGTCCTGTCAACATTCCAGTCTAAGATGTGTTCCCTGTAATAGACTAACCAATTCCACAAAATCAAGTTGAAATCAAGGTACAACTCAATTTTACTGCACATACACTGTTGATACTTGCAGAATTGAGAACTCAAAAGCAAACATATCAACCATAAATAGTTTCTTCAGTGTTCAATATTCAGCATTTAGCTGCCCTTAATAGATCTGCCGTGGTTAGCATGCACAGAGATATATGTTTTATAGTCTTAAAATGCATCCCTGAACCTTAATTTCCCTATTCCACCATTCCAACAGTACTGAGGGCAGAAATGCATCCTGCGAATTGGAAAGTATGAACTGATGATTGAGATCATCTAAAATTAGTTTTAACAATGAATATGATCAACAACATGCTAGAAAATTTTCATACCATACATTTTGATGGTACAGAACAGCTATTTCCTCATCATTCTTATAGGAGGAACAATTGAATATTCTGGTTTTCTCAAGTCCAAAGACGAGGTTATTGAAGTTATGAACAGAAACAAATAGGAATTGCAAAGGCTTTTGACAAAACAATTAATGAACCAAGAAGAAAACGTGAAGCCAAAAAATTCCATGACCTCAACAAGTCCCTCAAAAGGAGTAGATAAAATCATAAATCAAGCAAATAAAAGATTGCCGTTGTGCCAATCAGATGTCAAAATGAAATTGAATTATCTTGTAAATAGCAATATAGTCCCTCACAAATAATTCACGTTTATATAAAACAATGGATACAAAGGTTACTATGGGTCATTTATGGTAGCACATGAATCAAACAAGCTTCAGGTATCTGTATTTCATAACAACCAATGTTTGTATTAAGGGAAACTGGCATTAAAGGTTAGCTAATACAAATCTTCATGTTTGAAGGCCACCATAAAATGCACAGTAGCAGCTCTCAACTAGATACAAGGCGAGAAAGCAAAACATGAAATCACCAAAATTCATTGACTCCATATATTTATCACTAGAATCTCCTTGACCAAAATCATAGCAAAAGTATATTTTGAATATTTGGTCACTGATACCATGATAACAGCATTAATTGCATATGGATAAAGTCCAACTTAATAGAAACTGATCTATGGGCTGATAAATTACCGTTTTCATCATTTGGCAGATGAAATACGCTGCAATGATTAAATCCAACTACTGGAAGGTCTGATTTTATTTCCATTTTCATGGCCAGAATTGATAGCTTCAGTGGGCAACATTGATTTCTGACCATTTCTTTTATAGGATCCAGCAGGTGCAAACGAGGATGAGGGTGTATGAGGGTAAAAAATCTGCCAAAATCAACATGAAAATTAATAACACAAGGAAGCTACATCGCATTCCAAGATCTAAAAGCATGAAAAATAATTCCTAATTAAGACAAATCAAGGATAAAGCACACTAACCATAAAAATCTATACAAGCAAGAGTTTGATTAAGAAGCAAACAAGAATACTTGGCATAAATTTTCCTTATTATTTTGAAACACAATCATGAACTTACATTTTTATCAACAGTACTATCAGAAACCAAGTTCTTTCCTGTTGCTGACTTAAATTGCAGGCGAACACCTGGACCCGTAACATTGCTTGATCTAATGCGCTCCGTGACATCAGTTGAATAAGTAGCATTGAAGCCTCCTGGCAGTTATAAAATGACCAAGTCTTAATGTTATTTCTAAGTACAGCTAACATCAAGAATAACAGAAATTGAAATCTCTCTAAAGATAATGGCAGTGAATGTTTTTATATCTCAGCACAATCTCCTTGTTTTTATATGATACAACCACATGGCCAACATAAAGAATTTCTACATAAATGATTTGTATTATGTATAAATTTCATAAATTAACATCTATTTGCTTCAACAGCATCTGGATAGTCATTCCAGTCTCCCATTATTAAAACTAACCAGGCATCTTGCATCTACCTCAAGCCTCCCCCCCCCCCCCCCCCTCCCACCAAAAAAAAGGTCAAACCATTGGAGAAGAGATGTGACAAATTTTGGTGACAAGTTTTCAATGAGGAAATGCAGGTTGAGCAAAATGGTTACCCAGCTTCAGTAATCTAAAATTGATATTGTCTCCAAGGAATTGCACTATTTTGTTCTTTATATTATCTTTTAACCTATGTAACCTTATGGATATATAAAATCCAGTCTCAGTCCCAGAAAGAAAGACAGCAAAAAAGTACTTTAGGCATTACCTTAGACTAGCTCCATTCACTTATGACTTTCAGGAAAATATAGCCTTTAATAATAATGCATGTGCTTAAAGGACAAGCATGCAGAGAAAGAAAAGGGAATAATTTTGCAATTTTATGGGTTTTTATTACAATGCTATTGCTAAAATATCCCCACTGCAAGGAGAGAGGATAAATATTGGTTAATTTTTATGGTATACTTTCTACTCTTTCCAATGCAACATATGTGACGAAAATTTTAGAAAATCATTTTTCAATAAAAGATTTTGTTCAGCAGGGAAAATAAATCCATAAAGTTTAAAGTTTTCTTTCAGAAGGGAAAATAAACTCATACAGTTCCCTGACCAAAAAAAAGGAAAAAGTGACACCAAGATTAAATTTCTTCTGACCTTGATGGCAAATCCAAATCCCAAAGCATAACTTAGTTACTAAAGACATCATACTCTGACACAAATATTAGGAGGTCTCTGCTTTTGATTTATTACAGGTCTCCTAGATTTCTTTTATCCAATAGATAAATTCCTCAAGACACCATTCATTCATTTGAGCACAAAGCGCATCAACAAGAGCTAACCTTGATGTTTATCCACATCCGCTGATAAATGGTGACTACTGCTACCACCAGGAACTGGCTGCAATTTGGGGTAATACAAACTTGTAAGAAGAACAATGTTCCATTTAAAGAATAGAATACCAAATTACTAAGGCAGTTTCTACAATTTAAAATATTATACCAAATATATACAATTCTAAATACAATGACAAGCAAATTTTGTTATAAGTTTAAGGAAATGGAGCAAGATACTAACTGAGAATCGGGGCTGAGATCTAATTTTCTGGGCCTGCTGGTACTTGATGATTGTCCAATCAAATATGTAGTCAAACTCATTACCTACCATATAAAAGAACCAAAATTTAGTTTGCAGTAAATTCTATACAAAATCATTCATCTACGTCAGGTTGCCATCAATTTCTAGTTCAACATCCTAATACTTAGTCCATCAAGCCAACCCTCAGTAGGCATTCTCTTCCCCCTTCAATAGCATATGTTAACCAACAATATCAACGGACATCACCTTAGATCACAACCAGCTTCTTCAGTAGCATTCTATTAAGCCTCAAGCAAGATAATGTCAATGTACAACCTATGCAACTCAAAATCCTCTTTTTAGATAATTAAAGGGTAGAATGCACCCAACAATACCTTCACGAGCAAATAAATCACGGAACAGACGCTTCAAGAATCCATAATCAGGACGTTGATCAAACGTCAACGAATGGCAGTAATGAAAATATGATGCAAACTCCACGGGATGAGACTTGCACATAACCTTGATCAACAAAAGTCAGAGAAAACAGAAGCAATGTTAATCAAATCATGAGCCACAATACAGAACTGAAAGATCCATTAAATGCAGAGATACCTCAATAGGAGTAGACAACTTTTTCTCACAAATTTTATCATATTTCTGCTTTTTTGTGGCAGCTTTCAGACCTTGCCAAGGAAGGCTATATTATGAAATATTCTAGTCAGTTTAATACACAAAAACAAATACCAAAATAGCCAAAGGCTAGAAATTTATTTGCATTAAAATCACTGAAAATGGGTTGTCTACCTTCCTCTGAGAAAATATAAAAGCACATAGCCAAGTGACTCCAAATCATCCCGCCGACTTTGCTCTACCACAAATCATTAGACATAAATATCCAAGTAAATGAATAAGTGGTTAATTCATCTTGATGAAAGACCAAGAGAAATGAAGTCTCTCCTTACCTAGTCCAAGATGAGTATTGCAACTTGCATAACGAGCTGTCCCCGTTAAATTCTTGTTTTCTCTGTAAGAAGCAAAGTCAGTTATGTAGTAACAACAATTCAAGATTGGCATATGGCATAACTGCTCAAGTAGTGGTTTACATCTAGCAAGTCAAAGAAACAAGAAGGTAAGTTATAAATAACAAATTAAACCTGAAAACTACCTGTAGGGAATATGGCGATTAGTTGTGGAGTCTCGGTATCTTTTCGCAAGACCAAAATCAATTATGTAAACCTGATTTGCTTTCCGACCAAGTCCCATGAGGAAGTTATCAGGCTTTATATCTCTATGAAGAAATCCCTTAGAGTGAACATATTCAATTCTTGTAATCTAAAACAAAAATCAACAATTAAAATACAAAAGTAAGCAATAATTTATATTACCAAAATAAAATGAGTACAAAATGTCATGACATGCAGCTCACCATTTGATCAGCCAACATTAAGACAGTTTTCAGCGAAAACTTCCTGCCACAGTACACAAATAGATCTTCCAGACTCGGTCCGAGTAAATCGAGAACAAGTACATTATCTTCCCCATCAACACCTGACCATTTTATGCTTGGAATTCCACCTATATACATTAATTAAAATAAAAAAAATGAACTCATTATTCATAATTCTTATAATATTTATAAATTTAATAAATGAATTAATTTAAGTATGGCACTTACTTCCTCCTTGAAGAATATTGTACAATTTTGCTTCGTAAAGCAGTTGCGGATGCTTTGTTTTATGGTTCTCCTGTAGCCGGCAAAATTAAATTAATAATAATATAATTTAAATGTTTTTTTTTTTTTTAAATCTAGTGATTTTTCAATTCTAGCTCTAATTTCTACACCAAGAAGATTAAACGATAATCAGATCGTAAATCTACAAAAAAATTAAAAGACACTTACGATCTTAACAGCGACGATCTCAAAAGTATCGATATGCGTAGCTGCCGAAACAAAAACAAAATTGTTATAAATCACTTTTAAATATACGTACGCAAAAAAAGTGAAAAAAAAGTTAAAATCGATGACGAGACGAACCGAGATAAATTTCACCGAAGGATCCACTACCGATCTTACGACCGAGCTTGTATTTGCCACCGACGATTCGTTCCATGTTTCAATTTGATCAACTACTTCGATCAATCAGATCATCAAAGCTAGAGAAAGATAATCGAAGGATTTTGATAAAGACTTTTTTTTTGTTTTTGCCAGAAACTGAAACCACAAACAGGAGACGACTCGCAACAAACAACAGAAAGGAACTGCGTGGCTTTTGAGAAAGAAATGGAAAGAGGATAAGCAGAAATTTATAAAAATAGTTCGAGAGAGGGCTAGTTTGGGAATTTACGTAATGTGTGAAGTAAGCACTTTGACCTGTTGACTAGAGTGATGGCTTATTGGCTTTCACGCGATACAAAGAGGGGTAGGTATGTAATTTAGGGATTCGCCGCCGATAAGGTTGAGATTTGAGGGGTTTCGTCAGGGTATTTTGATAAATTAAATGGTTTGTACTATGTTTTTCCTTCTTTTTTTTCTTAGTGATTACTTCCTAATGGACTAAGGTATAAAATAGTAACGGCAACATCAAACGTGTGTGCTTTATCATGCCCTGGCAATCTGGCTTCTGCGCCGCTGTTGGCTTTTATAATCATCTGCACACGGCCAAGTTGTGAAAATGAAGGCCTCATTATATAAACTAGAAACAGAATCGCCCCGCGAGTCTTTTTTTTTCCCCCCTTAATTTTCATATTTTATATAAATTTTAATACAAATGAATTTTAACATTAATTGTGTTAACGGTGTTTTTGGTGTCTTTGCTAAAAGAAAGTGAGTAAAGATTGATGATAAGATGATCTAAATCTGCAATCTAAAAATACAATCAAAACATGTTGAAATTATTTCTTTGGAGCTCGCTCCGATGCCCAAACAAGTAAAATTATGGGGGTATGAGTAAGGAAGATGAAGTTGAGGCATGAGTAAAAAGATTCAATTGAGGGAAAATGTTTAGGGACAAAGTAAGGGTGTTTTCTCTTATGTGCTGGATTTTTTTTAATTTTATATATGACATTATGAATAGTGATTTGATTGAAATAATTTATAAGAGATATGTATTAAATTTGATAAAAATTTACATAGATGATTGTGAACTATATTAAATAATTTCATATAAAGATGAATTATATTTAATAATTTCAAACAAAAATAAATTGTATTTAATTATTTAAAATAAGTTAAAAATTAAATGTTCAATTTAAAAATGATGTCATAACAAGATATCAATAAAATATTGAGCAAGACCTTCCCTTGACAAAAGACAAGCCGTATTTTTAGATAAGATTACATGACAATACGAATATATTTTATCTAAATGATTCAAAAATTTAATTGTGTTAATTAAATTTTGATCAGATTAATTATTGACTAAATAATTAGGTGTAACAAGTTGTAACCATAAAAATAAAATGATTATTATAAATGTAACATTGATTGATTGACGAATAACCCGTTTGTTGCATTATATTTTAGTTATTTTTAATAAAAATTCAAATTGATTTAAGTGTATTAGTTTTAGCCTACAAATGACTTGTTGGAGGACAATAGTTCGGGATTCGTTGGGTTTTGGGTTAGGTAGGCTCATTCTGGGCTTGAAGAATTTTTGGACTTCGATCACTGGGGCCTGTGGCTGGTATGTGTAGTCATTCGGGTCTTATTGTTTTTGCGTGTTTTTCATTTTTACTCTATTTTTCCCTTTGTTATTTATTTTTTTCAATTTGTATTTAGGTTTATTATTTTATCTACAATTGTGGAATTTAAAATTTATTCTAGCTGATCTATTTATACGCCATATATCCTTTTAAAAAAATAAAATATTTTTTACTCTACCATAACTCCAAATCTTTTGTTACCTCTTTCTCATGATTCATCTTGTGGCTCCAAAATCTTTTACTACCCTTTTGTTTGTCACTTTCATGGCTTATACTCAATTGGAAACAGAATAAAATGCAATACAATTGAAACACAATAAACCGTACAAATTTTACTCAATCAAAATAATAGGAAAAAAAAGCAAAGAATTTCGGGATGTAACAAAATTATTGTTTCGTTTATGTAGTAGGAAAATAAATCTGATTCCAGGATTTTCATCCCTTTAGAAACTTTGTGAGGGATCTCTTCACCATTGGTTGATTGAATGATTGCTGGTGATATGGGCTAGAACTTAGGAGTTAGAAGAACTGCTTTTTAAAACATTCACGAGGCATATGCCCATTGAATCTTTTAGTATCTTTGCAGTAGTCATAGATCATGAAGTTATCTCTGACCCACTTTATCTGACCCAACTTGCTATTGCTCAACTGGCTGTAAGTAGGGGAAGTCCACCAGTTAGCTTGGGATATGGCGGCACATTGATTGATGCTCACTGGCCCATCCCACTTGCAAGCTCTTGCCCTAAACCTGCGGAGTCTGGCAATGAAAGGTGCACTATTCCAGTCAATCTTGACAAGCCCACCTCTTGTTGCCCAATTGTCCGCATTCCATAAACTGGAGTGTACCCTCATCCCCTGCTTGTTTGGAAATGCGATCCCCTCGTTCTCATAGTTTCTAAAAACACGAATCGGAAGGTTGTCTATGTACCACCTGAAACCATCAAGTATTTTTTGTTAGTTTCGTGAGGTGAAATGCCTTAAGATTTGTAATAACTGAAAGGAGAGTTAACTTACACGACTTCGGTGGGATTTCAGTGGATGGTGTAGTTATGGAAATCAGCAGTTGGGTCAAACCACGGGTAGAATTGCTGTTCTCTGCTTCCATTTCCTTGAGTGTTGGTGTTTGTGTG
The DNA here is from genome assembly GCF_047325235.1 of Durio zibethinus. Lineage (NCBI taxonomy): Eukaryota > Viridiplantae > Streptophyta > Magnoliopsida > Malvales > Malvaceae > Durio > Durio zibethinus. Next base: position 23,432,001 of record NC_143174.1, read on the forward strand.
AACAATATATGGCTGTCCAGAAACATTACCTAAGAACTCGAAGTCGATCTCGTCGTGCTTGTCCCCTGTAGATGACAGCTGCATTTGTTTAAGAATGAAACGTTACAATGTTATGTTCATTATGTAATTTTGTTTGATTTTCACTTATATTTTAATTACCAACTTTGATCTTGTTGAATGTGGTTTCTTGGAGGAAATCGTTTTTGACATGTGTTAACAGGATGAAAGACAACTGAATATAGAAGATTTGCAGACAAAAATCAAAGTTGATGGCTATGGTGTATTTTATTTTATTTATACATGTTTGCTTTACCCTGTTGCACTTACATAGTACGCTGTGACTGTTCCAGCTGAGTTCCCAGGTACCAACTTGATTAGCATTTCAACGCTTCCAAATAAGAATGCCCGCTTTGATTGAACTGCAGAACCTGAAAATCAGAGGGAGCATTGTAATGTCAAAATAGCAAACAATATGATTAATCAAGCACGAGGGAGGTATCTGAAAACGAAAGTCGGAAGAAATAAATTTATCGGAAATTGGATAATATATAGGTTTACCTGAAGTTTGATCCAACACAAGTTGAAGGTCATCACCATTGCCTGAAAAAGTTGAATGATTACCGCCCCAAGTTATATACATGCTCTTAGAAAAATTTGCATCAACAAAACTTCGATTAAGTGCAACTGCAGTGATGAAAAGAGCCAACAATAAAACTTGTAATCTAGCCATTTTCAACTGCAATGAAGAAAGCTGGCTGTGTATTTGTCAATCAATGCCTTTGAAAAGGTATGCTTTTGTCCATTGTTGTCAATGGCTTTATATAGCCTGTACCAGCAAATGTGCCTTACTAGGATAACCATTGTGTTATAATTTTTTTAATTACAATTTGAAACATGTTGAACTTGTCTTGGTTTTTGACATTCCTATAAAATTATTTGACAGATCAAAGAAGAACGAAATAAGGGAAATAATTAATTACAAAATGACGGCCTGGCATATTGTAGAAACAGGTAGTTGAGCAGTTCATTTGCTGTAATCATACAACGACTTTTAATTTTGTCATATTTGACAAACCTAAAAGAGAATTTATGTCCAAAGAAAAACCAAAGTGAATTTGGTTCGAAAAGCGCACAAACTAGAAATCGAGTAAGTATTTGCTGGCAACCTAGTACTTTTATATGATCTGTTTTCTTTAGTAGATGTTTATCAGAAAGTAAGGTCAGTTGAGACGTGAGTCCAGCTAGCACGCGGAGGGAGTAGAAAGACAAATGAAATGTCCTGCATGAGACTAATTCAAAGAATCAAAGGCCAAAGCAGCTAGCAGCTGGTTCTGTTGAGTGATAACCGTGACTTAAAAATATCAATGTCTTTCTTCTCCTTGGCTTAGACTTGGAACATGGTTAGAAGTGCACGCCTATTGACAACCTTAAATAATGTCATCAAGTTTTCATTTTTCTGTTGAAACAGTTTGTCTCCTGTCATCACCTCAAAATTCTAATTGTTTGGCGACGTGGATGTTCGAGCAAAGCAACATCTATTTTCATGTCAAATATTGCAAAAATGCCCAAAAAAGAAAAAAAAATTAAAGAATTTAGATTGAGTAACGGAACACAAAAAAATTGGTCCACGTTATATGGTTTCAACAGCCAATACTACACTTGGCTAACAAAATGTGGACAACGATTTATGATTCATATAAAATCAATAAATTTAGAAAGGTAGATTAGCTGTTGAGATTTTGAGCCATTCTCTCTTTTTGTGTCGACGTCTCTTTAAACTGGAGCTTGAATTGAGGCCTAGAGGAGCAGCTGAACCCACATGGCACGACGGCAAGGCACCCCATTATAAGTCACGAATAGCATGTAATAACCAGGAGGAGCTATATTACCGTTTATGGGAGCTTGAAGAATAATGTTGTGGGTTTTTGGAGCAACGTTTTTTATCACTTGAACAGTTCCCAATTGAACCAGCCTTTGATTCATGGAGATACCATGTGTTGTGAAAGCCGGATAGTAAATATTTACTTGGAGCTTCTGCTCGTCCAGGGCCTCATCATCACCGCGTATTTGCACCGTGAATCTCTTTCCATAATTTATCTGATTGGTGGACTGGTCAAGTACGATCTCTAGCCTAAACTTGGCCAATTTTGGATCTAAGTAATGTGGCGAGAATTTTTCTACGCGAACCTCAGTGGGGAAGAGGGCATTATCCATGTATCCCGGGTTTGTGTTGCTACCAGCTATGAGGATTTTTCCATCAGGAAGAAGTACGGAGGATGAGTGGTACAGACGGGCAATTTTTGAAGGTGCAAGCTCTGTGAACTTGGAACCACCTTTTTGTCCACGGACATGATACACGACGGGGGTGAAATTTGGGTCCCTGGCATCGTCCCATCCGGCTGAACCACTCTGGGCACCGTTTATGAGAAGCACATCTCCCGTTGGAAGAACCACGGCGTCTCCCATAATACGAGGCGATGGCATAGTTTGGATCTTCCATTTTCCATTCCTTTTGGTAATATCTATGCGGGCACAGTCTTTGTTGGCTGGGACGAACACTTTCGGGCGCTTTAAATCTGCCAATGTAAATGCCTCGTGTGACGTACCACCACATATCAAGACCTCAGCAGGGATGAGTTTACGTGTTTCATCAGGTTGAAGTCTAATCGGAAGTAGACAAGAACTTCCCGACGCTGGATAGTTGCGGGCACCGCCTGGGAGAACTGGGAACTCGTGGAGGATTTGCTGCGTGTTTGGATTGAGCAGAATGGAACGGTTGTTGGCAAAGATGAAGAGATTTCCGTCAGTTGAGAGATAGACAAAAGGGTACAAATTGTTCTCCACCGGATCATGGGTTTCTGCCAGGAATTTGAAAGGGAAGACTTGGTTTTTGGCATTGCGTTGCCCTTCTGGTGGAACGAATTCGTAAGTTGGAAAGTTTCGACCTCCAAAAACCATGAACCTACCATCTCCTAAGGTTACCTGTGTCGCGTACCTTCAATGACAGGGCACAAAAACAACTCAGCTTCAACTTCGAAATGACATGAAAATGAAAAATTTTGTAAGTCTACTCAAATACCATCTTCCATTTCCAAGTGCGCCTGGATATTCTTGCCATTCACAGTTGGGACATATGTCGAGAATCCTGACAGTATCTGATCCGTTATTATAACCACCAGTACTCACTAACCGTCCATTAACATCAAGGGCACCAGATGAACACCAAGTGTCATAATTCAACTGTTACAAACAGAAAATGTTAAATCTTAAAAAACATAAATGTAACAAACCATTGTAAAAAACACATCCCCCTTTCCACCACCTTTATCAAAGGCACCATAAATGTATGAAAAAATATATAGGAGGACCTAATTGTACCCTGAGTGGCCTAATCTTTGCGGTCTCAATGTCCAGGAGAACTGAATGGCAAAAGCAGTCTTGCTCATTGGTTCCCTCGACGATTCGGCAAGGCGGGCCTGGCAACTTTAATTTTGACATCTTCCAAACCGTGGCGTCAAACATCAAAGCCTGGTCAATCTTGGGAAGTATGAGCAAGTGCATGGCCGAGACGCCGGAATTTTCAGTAAACAGCTCCCACTTGCCCTTGTATGCAGTCTCAACATTATCCTGTGCAACGCCTTCCTTGGTTATGTCGCCGTCGCTACCAAAGTTGAGGCCGTTGCTTGCTGGATTATCGAAATGGAGGAAAGGGAACAAGAATTGACAGTTCCCGCAGAGAAAAAGGACAGGTAGAATCAAAAGGCCTCTCCGAAACATCGTCATGATTGTACAATTTATTTACTTTTTGTCTTTTTGAATCCCTGCTGGGGGCTTCTTTATACAGGCTCCTTCCTCCTTTTAGTGTTATTGTCTTCCTTCCAAATTCCTGTCCCCTCATTGCTCTCCGCATCTTTTTAATCCAAGCCAAGGCTTTCCAAAATGTTTCAGTCAATCTTGGAAAATTAGCGTTGGCTCCTTGTTTAGAGGAAACTCAAAATACAAGCTATTTATAGAAACACTGTATTATTTCAATTGTTGCCCTCGAAGAAGCCTAAGTTGGGAAAGAATTCAGCCAAATTTAATGGGCTTAAGCTCATTAGCAAGAAGAATACAGGCACAGCCAAGTTTTTAACTGTGGATTTTCATCTTATATATGTATAAATGTCAGTTATAAGAAAATCAAAGTAATTTGTCATGAAGTATATCATATATTTCAAGGGAGAAAATAACAATTCAAATAATTAGAGCAGTAAACCATACCAGCTAATTCTAATAATTTATGGAGGGATTTTTTCGTGCCTTTTTTTTGGGGGGGGCGGGGGGCGGGGGGGTTTGATTGGTCATGGTCCTTGTTTATTGGGGACTTAATTAGTTTCTACTGGTTATTTATGCTGTTTTTCTCAACCTAAGGGGATTCCCAGAATTGTTGAATTCACAATTGAAGTTGACTGACTTTACCTGATTTTCATTCACTTGGTTCTAAGGTCTTCAAATAGCTGGAGTTTTGTTGATAATTGGTAATTAAGGCCTGCCCGGTTTTGTTAATGCATGAATTCAGAAAATCAGTCGATCTATTTATATTCACAGAATTAAAAACACCCAACCCTTACTGCATGTCAGCACAACACAACACTAACCCAGATCGGTGTTTTAATTGCCATACACTGATAAAAGCTCAAACTCGTCTCCCAAGTTAATCCTTAATTCTAACAGCTAGATGATTCCGTTTTGTTGAATAAATGACGATTTCTCTTGTCTATTAACGCCAATTAACCACTTTTTCTAACATGTTAGAAAGCGCCTGATACATGGCAAACAAGCAGAGCCGAATTAGCCCCCAATCAAAATAGGAAGAATGGCTGCTGGCTTCTAACCGTGCATTCCTGACCATCTGGACAAAGGGTTGAAAACCGTAAAGAAAGACAGGACCATTCACAGGAAGCTATGCGATGGCCGGGGCTTTTGAATGATTGAGCATCAGAAAAGTCAAAGGATAAGCGAACATTTGGCGCCTTTTGTCTTAACCCTTTGTGCCTTGTCGTCTCCTTTCAAATATCAGCAACATTTATGGCAACAGAGTACATTGCACAAGGTCTATTTCAGTCTCTGATTAAATTTTCTTTGTAAGAAGGCATTGATCTTTTTTTTTTTAATTCTTAATTTACTTGAAACACCTACTTTTATAATTATTTAATTAAAAAATATGTTACGCATATAAATTCGTTCTCATCCCTAAACTCTACACCTAATTTTCAATATCATAACAACCTAATCTAAAAATAAGTGGACAACATGTCATTGAGATTAATCACTAGCGACAAAATACTCAGAAGCCAATTTCTTGCAAATTTCAATGGAAACAGTTTGATGGGCAATTGGCAAATGGTGTTGCCCACAGGCTCGAAAAGCAAGAAAATTTAGCTGTGGTAATCACTCCTTTGACTGGGCGGTCACAGTTACCCACTTCCAAGCAATAAGTATGCGATTGAATTACGTTTCGTTATTTTTTAATAATATACAAAAATTATAAATTTTTAAATTTTAATTTTGATTTAAATTAAAATTTTATATTATTCAATTTGAATTAAATTTTATTGATTTAAATTATCAATTTTTTAAATTTAATTTTTTATTTGATTTTTAATATATTTAAATAAATTTAAGTATAAAATAAATAATTTATTTTATAAAAATTTGAAAAAAAATATAAAAATTAATAAAAATATATAATTCATTTTTTAATTTAAAATCTAATCTAAATTTAATATCTAAACTAAACTAAAATAAATAAAATTAATTTAAATTAAATCAAATATTATAATTTTAAATTAATTTTCGATTTTTTAAAATTTTTTTCTCATCTGCCCACTTACCACCTATCCTCCAGCAGATTTTAGAACTTTCTTATCTTTTAGGTTTTGAATGACATTTCCTCTGTGCGCGAGGTAGAGTCTCAGATGATGACCAGGCAAATTTGCTCACTGTACATGAACCACCTTCTGGAATTAAAATGATCCTCATCGCGGACGCTGCCGCCTCGGTGTTCTGACATCATATCTTTTGCTAGTCGGGTTTTTGCCCCGTATTACATTAAAAAAAAAAAATTGCTCTCTGTGCACATGCCTTCCCAAAAGTCTTCATTTTATATATTATCAGTAGTTCCAAACTTTTTTGTTCAGGGGCTTGATGGATAATTGCAATGGTTTGTATTGGAGATTCTACTCATACCCATTTTTTATTTTTCACATTTTTTATAAATTATTTTTAAATAAAATAACTTAATTGTTATTTTCTTTTCTCTTGATATTCTTTTCTAGTCTTAAGTTTCCGGATTTACATATTCAACATTTTAAAAATTTTTATGGGATTTTTTTAATTAATTTTTAAAATCTAGATATAACTTTTTTTAAAAAAATTTTGGTAGTTATGAAAATCCTATAAGTTATATAATTTATCCAAAATACATATCCAAAAATATTTAAATTGAAATAAAAAATAATTAAATAATTTCACTTAAAAATTTTGATAAAAAAATAAAATGTAGAAAAAAAAATGGAGGTGTCTTGTAGGTAAATTTAGAACTAAATGAGAATCCAGCAGGCTAAAAGCTTGTTATCTATACCAAAAGTGCTTCCTAAATCACTATCTTTTCCATTATTAACAATTTATATTGGCTTTGCAATGAAATCTGATCCTTTCTTGTTCACATAAAGGGGCACATATTCCTGTTACTTTCTGTTTGGGAAATTAAGGTTTATTTAGCCAGATGTCCTGTTTTCTTGTTTGGGAAAGTAAGATTTATTTAACAGACCCTCATTTTCCCTTTAAAGGTTAATCTGTCTCTTCCATGATGAAAAATGTGGGCAAGTGAGTTTGTTTTATTGATACAAGCCAAGGTAATGCCAAAAATCACCCCCACATAAATATCTGTCCTTTTATCCAATCGTTCCCTTTAATATTGTCGTTAGTGATGATGTGTTTTGCACAATTTGACGAAATCACCTTCGATTGCTCTCAGGATAAGATTATATTAACCTCATCAGGAGGGTGTTTTTGGCTTATGTTTATGATTTGATTACCCAAAAGTAATCTTAATTGATAAGCTTTTTGGTCTTCATGACTGATTATCACATATTCATACAGCTGTTTCTTGGGGTACATTCATAGTTTTTACACTGCATATTAAAGTGGGCAACTTTATGTATAGTGAAAGCAGACAAAACAGGTCAAGGTCACTTGTGATGCAGTACTGCTCTTGAGGCAAACAAGCAAAATGTGATATAAATTATAAATGAAGATTGGAGCCAGTTAAATTTTAAGCTAAGGGCTAAGTTTCAACTCAGCAGAAGAAAGGAAAATCAAAGAAATTAATCAAGTTATAGGGTTTTTATCTAGCTAGGCTTGATAAAAATGAGGTTTGATCTGACAGGCCATCATATTATAGCTTATAAAAGGGAAGCATTAGGGATAAAGAGATTGCTTTCTTCAACACATGTGAAAAATTACATACACAATGCTGCTCCATTAACAGTTGATTGATGAGCAATATTGAACAGAAACATTCTTCTTTTTACTATATTATCTCTGAATTAATCATCCAAAATGGTCAGAACTGTTACATGATTTATTGGCGCAAGAAAAGCCATAATTCAAGAGAAAAAGCTATGAAATTCATGCAGGTGATTTTGCCTCTTCGTCTGAGCCTGATTAATCTAGGGCATGTGTAATCAACTTTATGATCGAAACAAAAAAAGTGATATTGCTTAAAAAGAATAGTGATCTATAGACTTTAAATAAGGAATACATTACTCCACTAATGCGTACGGAACCTGATCTCAAGCAGTACCGACACTTCTCTTTGTGGGCATTGTTGAAGATTTGACACATTTCATATGAAAAATAAACCATATAGCTTATATCTTCTCTCTCACTTTCTCTCTGATAAAGATTTCATTGTTCAAAGCATATACATAAATCAGATCAAATTAAGATTCCAAACCAAAACCAAATTAAAACTGTTAATGCAGCTGGGAGCCACTAGGAAAGCAAATCGCATAACATTGAAAGTATCGATTCCCTATAGTAAACTAACTATATAGTTCACCTTTTCCTTTCTCTATTAATTACTACCCCCCATTAAATCTAAAACATCAAAGTATTATAGTATAGCCGGAGCTTTTGTTTAAAGTGAAGAAAGATATGTTTTCTTCTTGTTTGACATAACCCTTATCTAGTGGTTTTGATCTTAGTTTCATTTTCATTGTCTAATGGCAAAGCACCTAATTGACTATGAGGTCAGTTGTTTGCAACAATGCCACATGGTAAGGTCATGTATTTGAAGAAAATGATGTGAAAGACATCCAAAGTTATTCCTGATCGATCACTTTTATCTTAATTGAGAACATTTAATCCCCACTTAGACAGTACGTACTTTGGTTAACTACAGTTTCCTTGACATGTTTTATTCTTAATTTCCATTTTACCTTCTTAATTGAATAAAGTGGCTAACTATATTTGATTTTCAAGAAGTTGCTACAGTTAGATGCTGACTGCTAGCGTTAAAATAATTGAAATTTGTGAGAATTATGACTTTAATCCTCATTTCTTTGAAAATTAATGAACACGAAGATCAAATTTTCACTATATCTCATGCAGCAAGTCAATCTATATTTAATTACTAAAGATTCCTTTCAAATGAAATTCAAACAAGTTCATCAACTTGCTCAACTTGTATGTGAACTACATATCTTGAACTTACAATTCTAAGGGAACCATAAAATGCAATCCATGCTTTTAAGTGGCAGAAAATTACTGATTACAATGACAGTCTGAGCTCCAAATCTAGCTCTTGCGTGTCACTTGATTCAGAGCTCTGACCGCTGGATCCCAATGAGTTGCTCCGGTGTGTCTTGCTCTTTTTTGGTTGTGAATCCTTCAAGGACCATAGGAAAAGGAAGGAAAAAAAATAATTAAAGTTGATACAAAGCAGAATCTTGAGAGCTAGTTTTCATTTTAACATTTACATGAGGATGTGTATAGCACCTCAACATGTGGGTTTAGAAGCTGTCTAGTCATGTTTGGTTGTGCAAAATGTTGACAGTCTAAGATTCCACTGCCGGGGTTCCAACTGTTGCAAATGATCGGAAACATTAATTCTAAGCAAAAAAATATTTCTAAGAGGAAATCAGATTTGCACCAAAAGGGCTTCTTTTAAGAAGAAACTGCAAAGTTGTAAATATGCACCTTGCTGTAGTACTGGGTTGGGAATCACCATATCTGATATTTGCTCTTTGATCATATTCGCCAAGCCCCATCTGTAATATCAGGTAAAATTTTGACTGACTGTAGAGAATACTAATTAATGCAGAAATACATAAACAATCATCAATTCAGCTTCATTTCTTCTTGCCCTCATTGCAAGACTTCTATTCACCAATATAATTATTGATGGATAATAATACTGGGAGAACTAGTGTCTAGGGTTAGCACCAAAAAGTAAGCAATATTATTAGCAGCTTCAAAGGATCCATGTACAAGACTATTTTGATAAAAATCAGAAAGAAAAGAGAATTGTTTTTGTAACTATTTCCATCTAAACTTGTATGCTGCGATCATGATGATGATGATGGAAAACATATATATTGCTATATCCACCAAAAATTTTTTGCCATGTTTTCTCCTCTACAGCAAAAGACTATACCTCATCATTTGTTAGGAACAGCAGTTGCAAATGGGTGACACGCAGAAAATCACGTGAAAGACCCAACAATTTTTTGGATGGAAAAAAGAGGAAAAAGAAATTTAATGGTATACTCTTTAGAGACAACAAATTAGAACAAGTTCACCTACCATCATGCTGGGGTACTGGAAACCATAAGAAGCTGAGGAAGTTGATGGAGATGATGATGGCACAGATGGATAAGCTGTCTGCACTCTCATGTCTTCCTGCATACAGAAACATTTTTTCTCATTAAATTTATCCCACAATTCAAATAAAAAACTTCACCCTGATATAGTCTGATATATAATCATTGAATCAGAGAACAAAAAAAACCAAGAAAGGGTTAAGGAAGGCAAAAGACAAAAGAGTGAAAAGTTAATTACCTGGTTGAAATTTCCAGTGTAAGGTCCATGAAGAGAAGGATGGTAACTACAACCCATTTGTCCATGTAATCTGATCTTCTCCAATTGAGCAACACCAAGCCCTCTCTGGGGTTGCTTAGGCTTATCTGAATTACTCTTCTTGCCTTTTCTTGAAGACGACGACCCTCCTCTTTCATTTCCCATGTTTGGTTCTCCAAAATAACTGCTATCCATCTTCTCTTTTTTAGGGATATTTATGTCAAAGAAAGAGAAACAACAACGACAAGAGATTAAGAAGAGAAAAGACAGATAGTTTAGCTTTGCAAATCCCAAGTTTTCTCTTGCAGCAAAACTTTCTGGCAATTACGAGAGCTGCTGAAGAATCAGAGATCTTCACTGCCCTTTTTAAGCTGCTTGCACCTATATAATTATTGCATCGCTGGATCAGATTTTGTTAAGAATTATTAGATATATATATCACTCATAAAAAAATAAACTATTAATTATAATTTTCTTTAATTTCTTACTAGTTTTAAATGGACTTTGAAGCGATTGTCTCTTTCAAAATTGCGTTAGCCAAAAAATTATAACCCTACGCGCCATTGAAGTGCATTGAGTAATTGATAGCTTCAACGTCACCTATGCGGCAAGAGTGCAATTCACGCTCCTTAAGAAGAACGTAACGCTAGCATTTTTGAGAGTAGAATTTTCATGTCTAAGTGAAGCTAGAGATCTATGGTATTTGCTTGTATTTGCTGTTCATGTAAGAATTTTTAGTTTTGATTTTCTATCTTATCTTCCTCAGAGAGTCCATTTTTTAAATGATAAGATATCAGTTTTTAAGCTGGCAAAGCACAAAAAAACTGTGTGTTAATTAATTAGGCAAAGGAAATTAATTTTTTACTATAAAATAAAGGCGTAGGGAAAAAATTACTATAAAGTTAGACCAAATGACATTTAATTATAGATTATGGAAATAATGTTTGCATTTTACTGGGATTCTCTTTCTTGAGAAGAAATTAAAGAGATATACTTGGGATTATATCCAAAGTTGTATCAATCTCGAAATTTTGTTTTGAATGTTTTCACAAAAAAGAGAGCCTTCAATGAAATAATATTTCTTAAAAGAGTTAAATTCTCCAAATATTAATTGTGGCTTATTTGACCAAAAGATATAATGTTAATAATTAGAATTGGGGAAAGGGAAGCAAATCTAATTGAGCTGTTTAACACATGATTTGTGGGTCATATTTAATGAGTTGTTTGTGTGGTGGAAAGTGAGAATCTTCCAATTTCTTATAATTAAAGACATGTGAACTCTTGCAATTACCAAAGAAACCCCCATAGATCCCTCCCAAACTATGGAATTTGCTGTGCAAATGCAGCCAAAATCTTCTCTTTTTCCCACTAAAAAATATATATGATCTTATAATATGTAATACCCACCGCCTAAACTCATCATACATTGGAGACTTTAGTAGTTTTGCCATATATAGGTTTTGAAACTGGTCACACAAGCTCATCCCAAAGTCTTCCAATTATTTTTTTAAAAAATATATTTGAATTTTGCTTTTTTAAATAAAGAGATTATGTATTAATTATCGAATCAAATGTCAAAATGCTAATTTTTTAAAAGTGTTAAACACAAAATAGTTAATATATCAAAATTATTCATTATAAGTTCATATCTCTTGTTTCTTAATTTGCAAAAAATAAATCTATTGGTTTTTAGACTTTTGAAGAAAAAAACAACTAAAATTGATTGTAACGTTGTGATTTCTTAATTAATCTATTAATTTTATGAAAATGCAGATAAACCAAACAAAGTTTTATGATTGTTTCAAAATAAAAAAAAACAAAGGCTTTATGATGGAGATTTTATGCCATGCATCGATATATGAGATTTCATTAAAATACATACATTGAATGGGTACTTATACATAAAGAAGATAAATTTTGCTATTGAATTTTACAACATTAAAAGCTTTAAGTATAAGTCAAATAGGGGCGTGGATTCATTGGTCAAATTATGAATCCCAATTCAAAGGTTTATTAATTAATTATATAAAATTGAGCTTCTCCACTCTCCACGTCATTTTTGGTTTTTTTTTTTTTCCCAAAGATGCTTGAAACAAATGAGCATTCGGATATTATTAATAAAACATCCTAAAAATATTGGTTAAAACATGTATCACAGAAATCCAACACTTACTTTGTTTCATGAATTTGTTATTCTTATGGTCTCTCTGCATGCGGTCCAATAAATAAAACTTATTCGATTACCAATGCTATAGCTTTGTTGCAAAAATTATTATTTTCAACTATACTTTATTTAATTTCATGTCGTGAATAAGATTATCGACAAAAATATCTTTTTAAAATAATGAAATTATTAATTTATCATGAATTCATTAATAGCATTTTGTCACGTGTAATCGTTCGATGATGATGCATGAATATTCTTTCAAATTTCAATAAATCCAAGTTAACAATCATTAATTAGAATAAATCATATAAAATTATAGGCTAAATTTTAATGAAGAAGTAAACATATGCAGCTGATAACCAATGTAAAGCTTAACCTAAGCCTAAAACTGCCAGAAAGTCTTCATGGGATTTAACTTGGTAAGACCAACCGACCCCCAAAGAATATATATATATATATATATATATATAGGTAAGAAATTAGAAATTAATATATTTTGGGATGGCTTAATATTTTAAACCACATTGTAATAATTATATGCTTAATATAATGTTATATAGAAGTAATAAATGTATAAACAGAGTAGAAAAAAAAAGGGGATTATGTTGATTTGGTGTTGATTTGATGAGTGATGTAGTTAGAGCAATGATAAAATATTAGAAAAAAACAAAGACAAAGTGTAGTGGAGAGAGATGTAGAGAACATCATATCTACTATAGATTTGTGGGCACATGCAAACCCTTACAGGTTGCATTACTTCACACGATTTGCAAAGCAAATGTAATCCCTAAGAAATCGCTCTGTGTATATAGTTTATTTATTTATTACTATTTATTATAATAAAATCATCCAAAGGAAGCAGCCTCTCACTCCGGCCTCCTGAATCCCATTTTATATGAGATTCAACCTTTCTTTGGGACTTGCTCCAAAATATTACTCTTCTAATTCAATAATAATTTTTTTTTTTTATAAAAGAGGTCATAGGATAAAAATAAAAAGAAATTGCAAATATTAGAATTCAAATTATTTATTCATTTGATGTAATCTCTTAAGAATAATTGTATAAATATACTAAATTAAGTTTTTATTTTTTATTTTTTTTACTTTTCTTTATCTGTTTATTTCTTTTTCGTTTTTTTCCTCAAATTTACAGTTAAGGTTAAGAGATGTGGGAGAATAAAGTCTAGGTATATATCTTAGCTTTTAAGGTAAAAATTATATGCAGGACTTGAAAACCTAAGATTCTTGGAAGAGATTGATCCACCATCACTTAGTGTGATATGTGATCTCAACTTTTAGACTATTAACATTCTTTTTTGCATTTAAACTTTCTTGTTTAAAACAATGTATATGGTCGTTTCTTATTGCAAATGGGTTTTCAATTGACATGATATGGAAAAGTGCATAAAAAGAAGTCAGATCATGCATGCCATTGCCCCATTATTTCGCAAGAAAGATATGTACCATATTTATAAAAAAAAACATTTAAAGCCATAACTTTGCAATTTTTTTTAATCTAATACATATATATATATATATATGTTTGAAAATGAAAAGTTAGGCCCTTTATGAGAGGAGGATCAGTTGTTCATTGCACCAAAGCAGGGAATTGCAACTTTAAGTCTCTTCTAGAAGTTTAGAATATTGATTTTCCATTTTGGTGTGCTTTGATTTCCTCCAATTAAATTACATTAAAATAGTAGAAGCTATGTGAAAAAATTCTGATCAACCATGCAAATGTCATGGATCATATTTTATACCATAATGTGTCACTAACAAAATCTAAACTCAAATTTTCCTGAAATGTGGAGATTAATGTCCTTAATGCATGTGTTTAATATGTTACAAAAATTTTCTTCTTGAAGTTTGATCTTGCAGCAAATAAAAGTGCTGAGGCTTAAGTTTTGTATCTTTGAGCCACATTTATTTAAGAATGGTGCTATTCAACGTTGAGTCTCCATGGAGTAATATCTATTGGATTCTTCATTGTATATCTTTAAATTTAATTTCCCCATTGTTAAGATTCCTGTGTTTATTCCTTCCTAGCTTGCAATACAATGCCAACAACTCCAAATTCTTAATAAATTAGAAATTATCCACAATATTTGCATGTGTAAAAAGCTATATTTTATATATATATATATATATATATATATATTCAACTAATTGTACAGGTTATATGTTTGGTGGATCATGTGCGTTTTAACAAAAATATATACTAAAATGCATACTTTGAGGATGCCTAGATCTCTTTAATCAGTTCTGCAGAGAGCTGAGCCAAGGAAAAATAATCCTTAAATCCATGTTTAGCTTAGGTGGAAGATTTTCTTGCATATTTTTTATATGCAAGAAGTCTCTAAGAATTGTATGATTAAGCTGATGGAGTGTTGGCACACCTGGAAAATGAGGTACCTTGGAAACTGCAAGGAGAGTTCCTAACCAACATGTGGAAGATAATGCAGAAATTCAACACCTGTTTCTTTTGGATATGGCAGCTTATTAATTGGGAGGAAAAAAAGACAGAAAGAAAACCCTTTTCAAGGGCCCCATTGATGACTTGGAAATGTGGCACTATCAATGAATTCGGTCCTCATTGTCTCCCTATATCATTGAAAATACCACCGATAAAACCAACATCCCAGTACTCTTATGATCTATATTGGATATGGTTTCTGATGTTATTTGATTTAAAAATCCTGAATGATTACCTAAATCTCTTGGTTTAAAATGCTAGTAAGTATTGATTCCTTCCAATTACCATTTATTTGCTATAACTATATACTGCGGGTTGCCAATCAATTATGTCAAGAAAGGCTTTAAAAATATTGATATTTGCCCACTTGGGAGTTTTATTGTATTAAAAACAATTTGCACCACGTATATTTTGATAGCTTCAATACAAAATTTTTAAGTACATATGTCAATCCAACTAGCTTGTATGCTTGTTTTATTTATTCGAGTAGGCATGTAATTAATTTGAGGGGAACAAGTCAAATTTTTGTGAAAATATAATTGGTTATTTCTATGACTATCAATAAGTGGGGAATAATTCACAAGTCGGGTATATATAGTGCCTAAACATAAACAAGACGTTTTTTTTTTTTTTTTTTTTTTTTTTTAACAAATAGAGGTTCAATCATCTAAAGGTATAATAATTAAGCTCAAGTGAATAAGTAAATGTTATTTTGCTGCCTCATGATAGGGACAATTTTTTAATCAATTAAATAAATAAGGGAAAACTATCTCAATCATTAGATATAGATTTGACAATTTAAAATATGATATAATAACACGATATGAAAATAAAATACGTGATTTAAAATTTTAGCAATAATTATATATGAAATTAACATAATTAAAAAAATAAATTTTATATTTTTATGTTGATATAATTGTGATATATAATTTTTGTATAAAATACGATATAAATGCATGAATTTTAATATTTTATATAAAATAAATATGCAAATCATCGAGTTTAATTAGATATGTTGCAAGTTTCAATAACAACTTATATTAAATTTTTTATTCATTAAAAAAGATTGTTAATAGTAAAAATCAATAAAAATCAAATTTAAACCTTAAAAATGAAATATCTTATCATTATCAACTCAACTAATATCAATTGCAAATCATAAAGTCAATTTATGTAATTAGATAAGTGGATAAAGTATTTTATTTTTAGTCTTATACCTAGACTTGTTTAAGGGCCAGGCTGTTTGCCTAAACCTAAAAGCTCGTTTAAAATTTTAAAAGGTTTGGTCATGAATATTAAATTCGTTAAAAGAGCCTAAACAAATAAATGAGGTTCGATAAAAAAAAATCGAGCTTGGGTTTCATTATTTAAAACTAAAGCCCGATCCAAAAATTTTAAAAATATTTTTATTATAATAGGATAAGATTCATTTGCTTTATTATTTATAATAGGATAAAACCTAATTTTTTTATGCAAAATATTAAAATAATGATTCAATTTTAAATTGCATTTAACAAAATTAAATTGGATCCAAACTCAAATGGCTAATAAATTTAATTAAAATTAATTAAATTAATAATTTATAAAATAAAATAAAAAAATTATTTTTTAATTTAAATACTAATGTTTTGGACGGACTTGAGTTTTTATTATTACATTTAAGAATGATTTTAGACAAAAAAATAAAGTTAAAAAAATTAAATCGAATCGAATTTAAATTTATTTAAAATATTAAAATATCATGCTAAATCTAATTTAAACCTATCTAACCTATAAACAATGCTACTTATACCTTTAGCCTTTTCTTTTAAACAGATTTCAAGTTCTCAAGCTCAATAAACATTTGATAATTAAAAGGCGAGGTGGATATATTTTCAAGGTTAAATTTTAGATTATGTAGGGAAAATAAGGAAAACTAAAAATTTTGTTTTTTTTTTTTAAGAAAAATGCTATTAATATTTAGATCTGCATTAGCCTTTAAAAGGAACTTTTTTTTTTTTGTTTTTTGCTTAAGCCTTTAACTAGACTCAAGACGAGCAAATTGCAGGCGGTTCTGACAAATGGAAATGAGCCACAATTTGTCACCTTCCCACGTGGGCAGGTTTATATAAAACTCTGATATCTAGCAATGGGAACAAAAGCAGTATCAGCCCTACAGGGCTGAGAAAGCGTATCAGCCCTATGTATGAACTTCAACAAACTTCAAAATTTATAATGCGATTGCACTGTTATGCTTGGTATATGAGGTCATTCTCCTCCAGCCTCCAAGTGTTGAAATATTGTTTATAATTTCTGCCCATGCTCACATTATTAGTTTATTATACTTTGATTATGAATCTGTGGAATTTGGTTTCCGCTGCCTAACTCTAGGTTTTAAGGTACAAAAAAGCCTAATATATAGCTAGCTTGCACGCATGCATGTGTACAAAGAACAAATATATATTATAGTTTTTATGAGTTCAACTTCAAACTTTGCAGCTCTTTACCATTATAATTTATAAATGTTTTAGGTGACAAAAAGGAGTTTTGATTCATCACAAAAATAAGTCAAGAAAGTGACAGCATTACTCTATTTTTTTTTTTTAAATATTGCCATCACGGTTGATGTGGGAAATGTGAAAATGGTTTAAAAGAGCTTGTTTCTCAGTTTGTAACCTTAGCCACGTCTTTTTGGGGATTGACCTGACTTGATATACATATATGAATGTTGAGGCAGATCGAATCAAAAGTTTGATTTTTAAACTCTCTCTCTCTCTCTCTCTCTCTCTCTATATATATATATATATATATATATCAGTTCCAGTGTATGAACTGACATTTTTGAAGAAATATGATATGATTTTCATTGTAGATACTTCATTTTATTTAGGGTTTAAATTTTATTTTTATTTATTTATAATTTATTTATTTTTTAGTTTAATAAAAAAGTATAAAAAATAAAAAATGTTTTGTCATGAGAAAGATGAGTGTTATCAAAATTATAATGAGATTTAATATGTAAAAGATAAATATTTTTTTAACGTAAAAATCTTATTGAAGATTGAATCATAGTCAATAAAAAACTCTTCTAAATGTCTCTATAAATAGACATGTTATTAATAAGGAGTGGGGACGGAGAAACAAAAAAATACCAAAGTAGTTAGTAAGCAAATAAAAATTTTTGGAAGGAAAAACAGAGTTTTTGTTAGGGATTTTTTTGTAGATCTTGTGCGATTGTGAATTTGATTAGGTTGAAAAGTGGTTTAGGAAATGAAGGGTCAAAATTGGTATTTCTTTTTAATTTTTTAAAATTTTGAAAAATTTTAGAAATTTTTAGAATTTGGTTAAATTTTTCAATAAGATTTGAATTTTTCGATGACTTTTCAATGAAAAACCCAGATTTCGATAAGAAATCTAGTTTTTGGCAACCGTTTCTAAAATTTGATGATCAGATCCAATTTTTAGCAAGACTCCAGTGAGCTTTAGATAGAGATTAATAGAAATCAGCGATCAGCATTCATCCTAGAGAGAGAAGCAAAAAAACAAAGTTAAAGAGAGAGTTAAAAAGGGTATTCTTAAAAAAAAAAAAAGGATTTGGGCTTTATATACTAAGAAGAAACGACGCTATTTTAATCATAAAACTTATTCAGACATGTGTGTTTTTTTCATTTTGGGACCTAATTCAGTCGCAATCCACCAATTACCAACATGTTGTTGAGTCGAAACTATCCAGCCATTAAACTGAGCTTCGAGTCGCCTTATCTTGAGCCGAACCTATCCAGCCGTTGAGCTGAGTGAGCCGATTATTTTGATTTATTATTTATAATTTTTATTTTATGATTTATTTGTATAATATTATGTATGATAAAATTTTAGGAAAAATTAGAAAAATTAGAAAAATAATTATAAAAAAATATAAAAATAAAAATTTAATAAAATTTTGAGAATAAATAAATAATTATTCATTGATAAAGTTTTTTAGAAATTACAAATGATTAATTTCTATAAAATTCTTAGGTAATAAATTTTTCTAAATTTAACTCAAATGGAGAAAAAATTTAGATTAAAATTCCAATAACATTAATATTTATTTTCATTTTTTTTAAAAAAATATAAAATAATAAAAATTTAATAAAATTTGGAATTGAAATAACAATTATTCCAAAGATAAGTTTCTTAGAAATTTCAAATAATAAATTTTCTAAGAGATCTCTAAATGAGGAATTTTCTTTAAATAGACCCTAATGATGGACAATTTAGAAATAAAAATAAAAATAAAAATAAATTAAATAAATTAAATTTCAATGAAGAAATTCTTAGTAATCGTAAATGGATGATTATTTAAGATCTTTTTAGGTGAGAAAATATGTCTAATTTAGGCCCAAATGGTGAAAAAATTAGATATATATTTTGTAAATAAAAAATTGATTAAGCTTTCTGACTACGGAACCTCTTCAAGAAAACAAATAAAATTCTTGAATATTCTTGAGATGAGGAAATATTTTTAAGAATTTTGTCAAATTGATGAAGAGTTTTAAAAGTTATTTTCAATATCAAATTTAAGACCATTAGAACTATAAACCTTTGGAATAATTTAAAATTAAATGGTACCATCTTAGGATGAGTATTGTAGGGGTGTTATAACCTTCATCACACATAATCGAACTCTCAAATCTTATTCTGATTAGTAGATTGAATCTTATTCTTTAGGGATCCTTAGTTAAGCTTAGGATCTTCTTAAACGGATAGATTCACTTAGGTGGCCAATCACACTTTAAAAAAATATTGGTGGCGACTCCTTAGGTTGCGTCTAGTTATAGATCTATGAATCTATATGTTAAAACAGTTTGATGACTCTATTGGAGACTCTGAAAGTCAGGCCATTAATTAATTATCCTAATTTTTGGTTTGCTTGGTCTTAAATTATTCATCGTTTTTGTTTGCATTTATTTTCATTCTTTTATTTTTTGACTTGGCTTGTGAAAATTGTAAATAAAGATATATGTGTTCTTTCACACATACACTATGAGCTCTATATCCAAGCTCTGTCTTTCTTAGAAAGGAGTAAAGTATCTACGCTCTCGTGAGATGATAATTTTCGTGATGGCTAACGAAATACTCTCATTCAAATTAAATATTTTCTATTTATAACCTATGATAGGCGAAGATTTGAGTGTCTTACTAGTCTAAGATAGACAATAATGTGAGAACAATTTGAAAACCTTTAGATTTAACCCAAGCCACATGTAATAAAATATAAGAAGCCAACCTTAGGTCAGAGCTTTATCTACCCATCATTAGAATGTAACCCTAGTTAGGACATGTAAGTGAACTTTGTTAGTTGATCGTTATCTATTATTAAGTTGTTGTATGTTATATGTTATGTTTTAATCCAACTTCACTAACATATGTATTCATCCATGCATCATAATGTGACACATCAGTACATGCATTCATACATTATTTAGGTATTCATTCCTACACATAGGATTCTTTAAAAAATTAGGTTAAAAAGCTTTTTCGCATACACATTTAGTAATAAAGCATGCTAATTATGGTTTAAGGTTCAAAAATAGCTCCATTATCTAAGAACCTAGTTCAACCCATTCACCATCAATACAATATCAGAGTTTGAGCCAGACAAATAGAACAAAAAATGTAAATCATCTAAAAAATAAAAAAAAACCCAAGAAAAACTTGAAGAGGAGTTGAATGAAATTTTAGAAACCCTAAACAAGTTAAACAAATAGAAGGTCATAAAAGAAGATGCCAGCCAATAAAACCATCAATCACAGGATGTTGTTGATCCTCTTTTTCATCCTAGTTATGTGCCATATTAAGCCCAATCTACATAATATACACCACCACAGTAGTTTACATACCCTATAGGGTATACACACCTGGAATGCCATCAGTTTCTAATCTAAAGCATTACCGAAGTTATGTAAATTTTATTTTTACTGAAAAGATAATAGAGCCAGTCCAAGTCCCTAACCTAGATGTTTTAAGAAAAAAAACTAAAACAAAAGCGATCGAGTCGTCAGAGAACTCAATAGCTGATAAGAAAATAAATATGCTTAAAGAAAGGTTGTAAGCAGTAGAGAGAATTAGTTTTTATGGTTTATAGATGCTGCTAGATTTTGTTTAGTTCCAGATGTTGTTATTCTTTTAAAATTCAAAGTACCTGAGTTCAAAAAATATGATGATACAAAATGTCAAATAACCCACATTACTATATATTGTAAAAAAATGACTGTCTATGCTAATAATAAAAAGCTACTAATGCATATATTCCAAGATAACTTTACTAGCTCTGCTGCTAGATGGTATATCCAGTTGGATATGACCCACATTCATTTCTAGAGTGAGATGGCTTATGACTTTATTAGTCAATATCGACATATAATAGATCTAGCTTTTGATCATGTTTTCTTGTAAAATATATAAAAAAAAAAGAGACTGAATCATTTAAGAAGTATGTCCAAAGGTGAAGGGACATGATTGTTCAAGTTTAACCACCTTTGACTGAGAAAAAATCATCGTTTTGTTTGTTAATACCTTCAAAACTCTTTACTACGAGAAAATGATAGGGAATGCAATGAAAAACTTTGTTGATATGATGATTTTATGAGAGATTATTGAAAATATCATTAAAAATGGCAAGCTTAAAGAAGAATAGACCACCAATACCAAGAAAAAAAGGTTGCCGAAAAAGAAAAAAATCAAAGCCCAAGCTGTGAATTTCGATCGGCAACAATTCAAAATCTATGCTCTATATCCACTACCTGTTTATCTTGTTTATTACCCATAATTAATGGTATTGTGTAGCCCCTTATCAACCTATTCCACAATCATTTTACCTACCAACCTATCAGTAAATTTTTTAAATACCTATATATGGATCTAGTCATATCACTACATCAATTTTAAGGCCTAACAACTAAGTAAATGGTTTGAAGAAATCGTAGAATAACTAAAAAAGGGCCCACATTGATCCTATTCCAATGATATATACTAAGATATTTTTAAAATTGATCAAGAATGACTTGGTATCTTTAGTTATTTTAGAACCATTGAAATCACTTTATCCCAAATGGTATGATGCTAATGCCACATGCGATTACCATAATGGAAACATGGGTTATTCTATTGAAACTTGCCATGGTTTTAAATATAAGTGCAAAGTTTGATCTAAAAAGACTTAGTGAGTTTTGACGAATCAAGGAGGCCGAATGTCAATGAAAACCCTTTGCCTGATCACATTAAGGCATAATTTTAGAAAAGATAAAGATGTTAAAGCTAGTTAGATGTTGCTTGTCATTTTGAGATTTTCTTTCAGAGTAATGTTAAGATTTTTTTATGTAATAAGATTTCATTTTTTATCATTTTAACAAAAGGCAAGTTAATGCATTTCATTATATATTTTTTTTCATTCCAACCATGCTTAGTTTTTTTTTCATGTCTTTTTATTCCCATTCTCAAATTCTAAATGATGAATGTTTAGACAATGATAAACAATAATTTTGAGATTTAATTTTCAGAACTTATTCATATTGATCTGTGGAGACTATTTGAGCAAAAAACTAAGCTGCTAACATATATGAAATAGATATGTCTTGAAAATATATAGTCTTTTATAATGATTCATGAGTTTGTCTTTATTCAATAGATGATTTTTAAAGAAAATATTCACATTTGAAATGAAAAATAATCATCTTTCTTTTACCATTCATAAACCATCTATTGCTACCCTTTTTAAGCCTATTATAATTTTTTTTCTAAAAGAACGCTAACTAAGGATCACGCTACATACTGGGAGATAAATTTTGAGAATAACCTATTTGAAAAAGGAAAATACTTAAAAGATCACAAAAGACTTAAAAAAAAAGAGTTAAAAAAAAAATGAATGCTACAAATTATTTGGAGAAAGTAATGAAATTTTTTTTGTAAGAAATAAGATGAATGAAAAAAAGAAACAAGTAGTGAAATGATGTAAAATAGGTTAAAGTACCAAGTTGCTTCAAATGATAAGTAATGATTTTTTGGTTTGAACCTTTTAAACATAAGTTTTGATCCTTTATCTATTTCTTTCATAATCTTTCACCATAACTTACATTACAACCCTTAAAAGTTTATTTTGATTAAATATGAATGCTCGAATTGAATAACTATGTATTGGGCTATGGTATACTTATGATAAAGCAATGAAATCAAGCTGTGTTCTTATATTTTAAAGATTGATGTGTAAAAGATATCAAAAATAAATAAAGTAAAAAAATGAAAAAAAAAAGTGAAAAATGAGAAATGTGAAAAAAATGAAAAAAATAGAGAAAAAGAATACTTAAATTGAAAGCTTAAAAGGGCGATTTGGGTAGAAAAATATTTGAGCTGAAAGTTGGATGGGTAATCAAATATATGGAAGATTAAAGACATCTAAAGATTCTCTAAAGTTGAGAAAAAGTTTGATGAGCTCAAAATAATTTTGAAAGTCAATAGAATGAGTTTTTGAAAAAGAATTCTAAATTAATGTTAAAAATTATCTAAGTATTCATTGTTTGGACATTGTTGTACCATTCAATACTTATCCCTAGTAATATGTTTTGAGTTTGTTCTTTTGCCTATTTATTTTTATACCAAACTCATTCTTATATTGATTATATTTCTTCTTATTTCATCTTATACTATCTTATTTTTACATCCCTAGAATAAATTGATAAAATGTATTATTGCATTATATTTATCATGATTTGAAATGATAATTAATGAATGATAATGTTCATAAATGATTCTTGCATTCCTTGCAAAAAAAATTCAGTAGGTAAAAGGAAAATAAAAAGATGAAAAAAGCCTGAAAAAATAATTTGAAAGGACAAATGGGATGACCAAGTGATGAATTGGTCGACCTAACCTGTGAGTTGTGATCAAATGATGGAAATAATAAGGATTAGTTGATTAAATTTGTTCTAAAATTATTAGTGCTGAAAAACTAAAAAGAGAAAATATGAGATGATGGAGTCTTGCAAACTATATTACCATAATTAATTAAAATTTAATGACATTAATGTTAGTGACATATGCATTACATGCATTACATTTGCATTGTTATTTGAACAATAAATGTACCTAATTTAGTGAATATTTAAAACTTTGGTTTGACTATACATTTGCATAATGCAATGAATATTTGAATCATGGCTTAAAAGATGGCATCTGCATTATTATGAGAATCTAGACTGTTACATTTGTATCATTATCATGATATTCTTTATATACAAAATTTTAATTTTGATGAAAGATTGAGAATTTTCATGACAAAAAATTTTGAACTTTTTGAGGAAAGCTTTTTAAGATAAGGTTAAAATCCTTAAATGAAAAAATATTTGATGAAGAAAACATTTAAAATTCTAAAGTTATGGAGCCTTTTAAAAGAGCATTTTTAATGTTAAAAATGATGTGAATTTTTAAAAAGTTTTAAATGAGAATCTTTAAAAAATTTTAAATGAAAATCTTTAACGAGTTTTAAATGAGAATCTTTGAGCTTTGAATGAGAATCTTTAAAGAGTTTTAAATGAAAATCTTTAAGAAGTTTTGAATGAGAATATTTGATTGAAAATCTTTGTCTTTGAGTTTTAAATAGGAATCTTGAGAATTTATGTGAATCTTTAAAGTTTTTTTAATCTGAATCTTTGAAGTATCAAATGTAAATCACCAAAAGTTTTCGAATGAAAAACTTTGAAATTTTGGATGTAAACCCTTAAATTTTTGGAATATAAACCTTTGAATTTAGATGTGAAACTTAAAAATTGATTGAATGTGAATCTTTAAACTCGAATGAAAATCTTTGAAATTTTGGATGAAATCCTAATGTTTTAAGTTAGGAATATCGGATGTGAAACACTAAAATTTTTGAATGATAATCTTTAAAATTTTAGAAGTGTTAAAAAAAATAAAATCATTAACTTTTGGGTGCAAATCTCTAGAATTTTAGAATGTAAATCTTTAAAAGTTGGATGTAAACCTTGTAATTTTAATGTGAATCATTGAATTGAACTTTGGATGTGAATCTCTCAAATGTGAAATAGAAAATCTGTAAATCTTTGTCTCTTACGAACTTGAAAATTCTTGCGAATCTAAGTTTTTGTGAATATGAGTTCTTGTGAATCTAAAATTTTGAGAATCAAATTCTTGCAAAATTGAAATTTTGAGAATAAATTCTTGTGAAACTAAAATCTTGATAATCAAATTCTTTGCGAATTTGAAAATCATTATGAATATGAAAATTTTTGCAAATATGAAATTTTTGCGAATCTAAAAATTATTATGAATTTGAAAGTCTTACAAATCTTTAAATTGCGTACCTTTGAATTTCGAAATGATGATTTTTTGAACTCAAATTGTGAATATTTGAGTTTTAACTTGCATTACTAATTGTTGGATTGTGAAATTCTTGAATATTTTAAATTATGAATCTTTGGAGTTTCGAGATTTTGTAATTGTTGTTAAGTTGTACCCGGATGTAATGAATGTCTATATCCTTACATAATTCTTATTGCTCAAAAAATGCGCAAAGAAGGACAGTTGTAAACAATCCGTTCTATCCAAGGTTTAAAATTTAGTTTTATTTTATTTATAGTTTATTTATCTTTTCAGTTTAATAAAAAAAATGTTTTGCCATGAGAAGGATAAGTGTTATCAAATTAGAATAAGATTTAATCTGTAAAGGATAAATCTTGGTTTTTTTAACACAAAAATCTTGTTGAAGATTGAATCATAGTAAATCAGAAACTCTCCTAAAT
This sequence comes from Durio zibethinus, assembly GCF_047325235.1. Classification (NCBI taxonomy): domain Eukaryota; kingdom Viridiplantae; phylum Streptophyta; class Magnoliopsida; order Malvales; family Malvaceae; genus Durio; species Durio zibethinus. Next base: position 23,457,541 of record NC_143174.1, read on the forward strand.
GTCTCTATAAATAGACTTGTTATCAATAGGGAGTTGGGACACAGAAACAAAAAATACCAAAGCAGTCTGTCATAACGTCTAGATTTATGGATTTATTGCTTGACATTGACTTAAAGAGTTACCACCAATCTTTTTTGTTTAGGTACGATTGGCTACCTAAGGAATCTATCCTTCTAAGGAACACCTAAGCTTGACTAAGGATCCCTAAAAGAATAGGTTCGAGTCTATTAACCATAACAAGGTTTGAAGTTCGGTTGTGAGTGAGGAAGGTTATAACACCCTTATAACGCCCATCGAAAAATGGTAAAAGCTTAATTTCGTGTTATCCAATAACCCTTAAAAATTTTACCAAGTAATTAATTATTGAAAATTATTCTTAATTAACTCCAACACTTTTGGCAGAAAATTAAGAAAAATTCACTCACCTAAAAAATATGCAAGAAAATTATTGTTTCATTTACAGAGGCTCCATTGTCGGATGATTTAATATTAAATTTTTCTAAGAAAAGAAAAGGATCAAAGGAAAAAGGAATGATAATTCGACTTCGATATAAATCTCTTTTTTATTTTGTAAAAAAAAAACTCATGTTTTTATACAAAAAAATTGATACTTTTAACTTTTTCTCAAAAATATTTTAAGTTTTTATTTTCAAGAAAAATTGATACTTCCAATTTTTCCTCAAAAATGTTCTTTTTTAATAATTTTATTTTCAAGAAAAATTGGTACTTTCAACTTTTTCTCAAAAATATTTTTTTTAAAAAATTTTATTTTTAAGAAAAATTAATACTTTCAACTTTTCCTCAAAATACTTTTAGAAATTTTTATTTTTAGAAATTTTATTTTCAAGAAAAATTGATATTTTCAACTTTTCCCTAAAAATATTTTTTTTGAAAATTTTATTTTAGAAGAATCATTGACAAAAAAAAAGATAAAAATAAAAAAAGAATATCAAATAATTCTAATTTAATCAATAAGAAGAAATAATAATAATAATAAAAAATAAATAAATAAATGAAAAAAAATCTTGACTCGACTCGACTTAACGGATTGGTTTGCGAATCAGCTCGACTAGAGCTAAGGGCATAAAAGTGGGTTACTAGTGTGGGTCACGTTATGGGTCAGGTTACCCACTTAAAAACACGCGGATCCTGCTTTTAGCTAATATCCAAAACGACGTTGTTTTATGTGGCTATATAAGCCAAATGTAAGCCCTTTATTCTTAAATTCTCACTTTTACACTATCTCTTTACCCTCAATTTTCTCTCCCTCTCTTTTTAAGGATAGAAAACTCGATCAAAAACTTTAAAGGTTTACAGATCTCGACATCGATGTCGTTGCACTCTGTCACATGCGTCACTATACTCCGTTACTGTCTGGCAACCTGTAAAGCCAAAATTTTTCCCACTGTTGCTTCTCACTCTACTTGTTTCGAATATGGGCTCTTTTTTAAAAAAATCACTTCCTAAAGACGTAGATATGAAATTCAAGTTTTGAGTTTTCTTTTCTTCATTTCAGCATTTTCCACCGTCGGATCTTCTTTAACTTTCAGTATGTTGTTTCTGTCGTCAATCATTTCACCTCCACTGTATGAATTTTTTAGAAGTTACGTTGATTGTCGTTTGTCACCATTGCCACCAGGGTAGGTTTTAGGTTTCCCCTTTTTCTCCTCTCTTTTTTGTTTTGTTTGATTCTCTACTTTTCGTTTTTTGATATTTGGTTTCTAATTTTGCCACGTTTCTGAATTGATATTGATGTGGCTGACTGACAAGGGGTGACTATCCAACAAAAATCTGATGGTGGTGGCAAGTCTTGTTTCCTGTGGCCGACAGCTTCTGTATGTGGCTTTGGCGCAAGCAAGGGCTGACTGGTTTTTAGATACTTTAGAGTGGTATGAGAAGGGCTCTAGACTGCTGTTGATGTTTCTATGTTAATGGTGAATTATGGGTGTTCATTTTCTATTTACAGGTTTATGGTTTCTTGAGTATTGTGTGTGGTGTTGAAGAAGATAGGTTTCTGAAAATATTGGTTTTGATTTGGGGGCAGAGGTTCTTGCAGTGGAACTGGTGTGGAGCTTTTGGCTGGTTGCTAGTAGTATGGACAACAGTGGGGAGTTGGTGGTGGAAAAGTTGATTGGACGTAAGGCTGAATTGTGAAATTGTTTACAGGCAATTGGTGGAAAAGTTGATTGGATGTGAGGCTAGATTGTGAAATTGTTTATAGGGAATTAGTGAATTGGTGGAAAAGTTGATTGGATGTGAGGCTCGATTGTGAAATTATTTACAAGGAATTAGTGGAAAAATTGATTGGATGTGAGGCTGGATTGATTGCAATGGAACTCAGTAATAGAGCTATGGAGAGATGGCAATGGCAGGAAAGGCAAAGATGGGTGAAGATTGTGTAATCTATTTTTTTATTCCCCTAATTTTCCCTGATCCCTTGTTGTTGTCCATTGCTGATGAATCACAATGATTTATAAAACCATGCTGATAGAGTTTCAGTTTAATTCTGATTAGCATCCAAAGCTAAATATTAACATCTAGATAACAATCATCACAATCACTAAGCCTAATCTCGATCTTTCAGCTTTTTTCTCTTTTTTTTAATTAATTAATCAAATAATGGAGAAAAAAATACAATAGATAGACCATAAAATAAAAATAAAAAAGTGATAAATACGAAAGAAAAATCTGAAATAAAAATGAATAAAAATCCCTACAATCGAGCTTCGATTAGTCTCAATTGATAAAAAATCTCGGATAAAATAGGGTGCCTACAACTGTCTCTTTTTGCGTAGTTCTCGTGCAACAGAAATTGTGTAAAGACGTAAACACCCTTCATATCTAGATAATCAGCTCGACATGTTTTTTTTTTATTTTTTTATTTTTTTAATCAAACACTCAAACTTGCTGAATGGCACAAAACTCTCATATGCAGAGGCTGACAATTTTTGAAAAGATAAAGGCTCTCATAAGCAGAGGCTCAATAACTTAGAAAAATAAAATGCTCCTCTAAATAGAAGTTCAACGATTTTGAAAAAAATAAAGGGCTCCCCTAAGCAGAGGCTCAGCGACTTTGAAAAATAAAATGCTCCTCTAACTAGAGGCACCACAACTTTGAAAAATGCTTTTTGACAATCATGTCTACAGGAGTCGTAAATTAGATCTAATAAAATTTATAATAGAAACTCAAAGATTCACAATTTGAGTTCAAAATTCAAAGGTTCAGATTCGTAAGAACCTTTTAGCTTCATAAGAATCCACTAAATTTTGGTTCTCAAAATTTTAGTTTTACAAGAGTTTGATTCGTAAAATCTCAAGATTCACATTTACAAATTACAAGACTTGCATTTAACATTTAAACATTCTCATTCAAATTTTAGAGATTCTCATCCAGAAGTTCGAAGCTTCTTATTCAAATTCAAAGGTTCACCTTAGGATTCACATCCAAAAAGTTTAAAGCTTTTTGTTTGAATTTTGGAGATTCATATCTAAGAGTTCAAAACTTTCATTATAGTTCGAAGATTCTCATTCAACGAACTTTAGGGTTTTGTATCTCAAATATTATTATTTGAAACTCAAAGATTCTCATTTGAATTTAAAGATTTTCATTTGAAAACATCTTAAAGATTCTCATTTAATACTCAAATATTATCATTTAACATTCAAAGATTCTTATTTAAAGATTCAAAGATTCTCTTTTGAGGATTCAAAGATTCTTATTTGAAATTTAAAGATTCTCATTTAAGACTTAAATATTCTCATTTAACGCTCAAAGATTCTCATTTGAATATTCAAAGATTTTCATTTAAAAATATCTTAAAGATTCTCATTTAAGACTTAAATATTCTTATTTAACACTCAATAATTCTCATTTGAATATTCAAAGATTTTCATTTGAAAACATCTTAAAGATTCTCATTTAAGACTTAAAGATTCTCATTTAAGACTTAAAACTTTTCATTTGAAAGTTTTAAAGATTCTTATTTGAAAACATCTTAAAGATTCTCATTTAAGATTCAAAACTTTATTAAAATACTTAAAATTGCTTTTCTAGATGAGCTTTAAATTTTACCAAAGTCAAAATTTTGTATGTACTTAATGTCATTATCAATTACGCAAATGCTTTCTTAATGATGCAAATACAACAATATAGATTCTTTAAGCTTCAATATTTGCTGTGGATCAAGATGCACTTATAAGTCCAATGTTGAAATAAGAAATCAAAATTGTTATGTTTTTTATGAATAGTGAAAAAGATCCTGGTCCTTATAGATACACAGCCCATTTCTTCAAGCAATCTTGATCCATTGTTAGTGAAGATGTTACGAATACTATATTGCACTTTTTTCAAACTGGGTATATACTTTCTGCATTTAACTTAACCATTATCACATTAGTTCCAAAGTGTGCAAATCTAAGCAGGATTAGAGATTACAAGCCCATATCATGTTGTACTATTATTTACAAGTGCATTAGTAGGATTTTGGCAAATAGGCTTAAAAATATCCTACCAAATATCATAAGCAAACATCAAAGTGCTTTCATAAAAGGAAGAAGATCACAGATAATGTGCTTATGGCACAGGAGATGGTAAGGGGATATGGTAGAACCACATTATCCCCAAAGTGTGCTATAAAGATTGATTTGCAAAAGGCTTTTGATACATTAGATTGGAATTTTATCCACAACATTTTGGCAGCCATTGGATTGTCTTCAAAATTTATAGGCTAGATCGACAATTATATTATAACCCCAATGTTTTCTATATCACTTAATGGAAGGCTAGTGGGCTATTTTCAAGGTGTTAAAAGAATAAGGCAAGGGGATCCACTCTCCTCATATCTATTTGCTCTAGCAATGAATGTGTTGTTAAGAATGCTAAATGAAGCTACCAAGTTTGAAGTGTTTACCTATCATTCTAAATGCAAGAAGATCAAGCTAACACATTTATGTTTTACGGATGATTTGCTAATTTTTACAAAGGGAAGCAAGGATTCAATCATTAGTGTCAAGAAAGTTATACAAGCTTTTTACTTGTTCTCAAGGCTATAACTAAATTGTGAAAAGAGTGAGATATATGCCACAGGAATAGGTAGGGAAGAGATCCAATAAATTCAACAAGTCACAGGATTCAAAGTAAGCTTACTCATTGTCAGATACTTAGAAATCCAATTAGTCACTAGAAGACTTACTGTAAAAGATTATGCTTCATTGCTTGAAAAGATCATAGCTATGATTAAATGATAGACTAATAAGTACTTATCTTATGCTGAAAGACTACAGCTAATCCAGTTAGTACTTTTCAACTTACATAATTATTGGTGTAAACATTTTATGTTGCCTAAGCATGTGTTAAAAGAGATCAATCAGGTCTGCTTTAGCTTATTTTAGAAAGGCCATGAGAGAACTGCCAAAAGAGCTAAAGTTAGTTGGGAAACTGTTTGCCATCCTAAGTCTAAATGAGGATTGGGTATAAAAAACACGCTAACTTGGAACAAGGCATGCATGATGAGAAATATTTATTCTATTTTCTCAAAAATAGGATCTATATAGATAGCTTGGATCGAAGCCTATGTCTTAAAAGGCAGAAGTATATGACAAGTTAAACCACAGTAGGGTAATAGTTGAGGCTGGAAGAAACTACTTCAACTCTGAACTATTACACACCAATTCATAAATTAAGAAAATGGTATTGAAGTGTGGCCTGTCCCTAGCAATGGCTATTCTATTACAGCGGTTTGAAATGAGATAAGGTCTAAGCAACGAAAGGTTGAGTGGCACAGACTAATCTGGTTTCAATATCATATCCTAAAGCACTTAATGATTGCATGGATGACTATACTAAATAGGCTTCCAACAAAAGATAGATTGAAAAATTAGAGAATAGAGGTAGATGAAAGATGCTGCCTATGTCAACATGAAAGGGAATCTAGAGACCACCTATTTTTTTATTGTGAATATGCAAAAATAGTGTAGAGAAAATATTGTAATCATGTAAGATTGACAAAGTAGTCGAGGAGTGGACTGAAGAATTGAAATAGGCAGTGACAAGGATAAAAGGCAAGGCACTAATATCAATAGTATTGCGCATTATTTGGAATGCTCATATATACTATATATGGAGACAAAGGAACCAAAGATTATTCAAGAATAAAGAAGAAACGAAAGACCAAGTGTATGAGCTGATTAATGAAGCTGTTAGGACTTGATTATATAGATTGCATTCGATTGCTGCTGACCCAATCAACAAGATTTTGTGTGATGCGTGGAATATAGATAAAGCTATATTGCATAATAGTTAGAATATGATTTGATTGTATATATGAAATGTATGTACTGTAGCAATTTTATTACTTCTTTTTAATAAATAAAATACAACTTATCCAAATATATATATAGATTCTCACAATGTCATATTCTCAACCATGATTCAAATATTTACTGCATAATGTAAATGCATAGCCAAACCAAAGTTTCAAATATTCTCCAAACAATAATGCAAATGCAATGCATGTAATATGGATATCCGTGTCATGAAATCCTAATCAAAATATGGTACCATGATTCTCAAGACCCCACCATTTTGTAATTTTTCATTTTAGCTTATCAGCACTTTAGAACGAGTTTCATCAACTGATCTTCATCATTTTCATCACTTGATCATCATTCATAGGTTTTTCAGCATTAGCAATTTCAAAACAAGTTTTTATCTTTCATCATTAGGTCACCACTCACAGACTTCTCAGTACTAACAATTTTAAAATGAGTTTCATCCATTGCCCTATACCACTTAATCATAATTCATACGTTTTTTAGCACTAGAAATTTCATATTATGTTCGTCACTCGTTCACCATTCATAAGTTTCTCAACACTAACCATTCTAGAATAAATTTCGCCCATTGATCCTTATTAGGTATCACCATATTCATCTCTTGATCACATCATCTTTTTAGATTTTTTCCTTCTATTCATTTTGTTGAGCAATTTATCCTCATGTTCATCATTTGGCCATCCTATGTGTCATTTTCTCAAGTTTTCACCATATTTTCATCATTTTTGCCTTATCATCTTGGATTTCTTTCAAAAGAATGCACGAATCTTTTATGCATATTATCATTTATTCATCACCATCTCAATTCATGACAAAGATAATGCAATTATACATTTTCTTGATTCATTCTGGAGACGTGAGAATAAAATAGCACTGGATGAATTAAGAGAAAAGTAATCAGTGAAGATGAGTTTGGTACAAAAATAAATTGAAAAAGAAACAAGTTGGATGCATATCATTGAGATGAGTGGTATATTCAAACAATGAATATTCAAATAATTTTAAACACTAATCCAGGATTCTTTTTCAAAAACTCATTCCATTGACTGTCGAAATCATTTTGAACTAATCAAACTTTGTCCCAGCTTTGGAAGATCTTTAGATGCCTTGATCTTTCATATATTTGAATTGTTCATCCAATTTTCAGCTTAGAGATTTGTTTACCCAAATCGTCCTTTCGGGTTTTCAATTTGAGTTTTCTTTTTTCTTTTCATCTTTTTTTCATTTTTTTCATTTTTTCTCTTTTTTTTTCATTTTTCATTTTTTTCATTTTTTTCATTTTTTCATCCATTTTTTCCTTTTTTATCATCCTTCATCTACTATTGATATCTATCACACATCAATCTCAATATAATATGATTCCGTTATTTCATTATAAGCATGCCTTTACCCAATATATGATCATTCAATTCGAGCATTCACACTTAATCCAAATGAATTTTTCAAAGTTGTAATGTAGGCCATGGTAAGGAGTCATGAAAGAAATGGATAAAATAGGCTCAAAATATGTCTTTAAAAGGTTTAAAACCAAAGAATCATTCAATATTTGATGTAACTTGGCATTTTGCCCCACTTTACATTATTTCACTACTTTTCCTTTTTCATTGATCTCATTCTTCACAAAAAGATTCTCCTTATTTTATCTCAAATCATGTGTGATATTTATTTTTTTTTCTTTTTTTTTTGTTTTACTTTTCTTTCTTTTTTTTCTTTCTATCTTTAAGACTTTTATATTTTTTTTACCATTTTTTTAAAAAAAATGCTCTCTAGTGTAAAAGATGATCCTTAGTCAGGGTTCTTTAGAAAAAAAATCATAATAAGCTCAAAGGGGTAACAATGAATGGTTTTTCGAATGACAAAAAAAAGATGGTCATTTTTCATCTCAAATGTGAATGCTTTTTTTGAATTTCATCTATTGAAAAAAAATAAACTAGTAGATTTTTGCATATTTTTAAGACATATCTATTCCATATCTGCTAGTAGCTAGTTTCTTTTACTCAAATGATCTCTTCAGATCAAGGTGAATGAGTTTTCAAAATTAAATCTCAAAATTATTGTTAGCATCATTGTCTAAACATTCATTTTTGAGAATAGGAATGAAAATGAAAAGTTATGAAAAGTGACAAAGCACAGAACAATGGTTAAATGAAAAAAAAAATGTAATGAAATGCATCGAATTGTCTTTTATTAAAATGATAACAAATGAAATCTTATTATATAAAAGAAATACTAACATTACTATGAAAGAAATCTAAAATGACAAATAGCTTCCAACCAGCCTTAACATCTTTCTCTAAAATCATGCTCCTGTACAATCAGGTGAAAGATTTTTATTGACATCTTGTCCCCCTAATTCATCAAAACTCACTAAGCTTTTTTGGATAAAACTTTACATTTTATGTTTGAAAGTAGGGCAAGTTTCAATAGAATGACCCACATTCCTATTATGATAATCGTACGTCGCATTAGCATCGTACCACTTTAGATAGGGCAGTTTCAATGGTTCTAGAACAACTAAAGATACCAAGTTATTCTTGACCAGTTCTGAGAATAACTCAATATAAATCATGAGGATAGGATCAATATGTGCCCTTTCTTGGTTATCCCGAGATCTCTTTGAATCACTCACTTGATTGTTAGGCTTTGAAATTAATGTAGTGATATGACTAGAATCATATGCAGGTACTTGAAAGACTTATTGGTAAGTTGGTAAATAAGCTAGTTGTAGATATGATTGATAAGGGTAATGTGAGATATTGTTCATAACAAGATAGCATAGGGCGTAACCTTGTGGATAAGATTGATATCCCTTGAACTGTCTATCAAGGCTCGCAGCTTGAGCTTCAATCTCTTTCTTCTTTAGTAGCTTTTTGGTTTCTCCTCCTTTCAACTTGTCATTTTTAATGGCATTCTTAATGATTTCGCCTGAGATTACCATGTTGATGAAATTTTTCGTGGCATTTCCTATGATCTTTTCATAATAAAGAGATTTTAAAGTGCTAACGAATAATACAGTGGTTTCTTTTTCAGTTAATGGAGGCTGCACTTGAGAAACTATGTCCTTCAATCTCTAGGTATATTTTTTGAATGATTCAATTACTTTCTTCTTCATATTCTATAAAAAAAGATGATCATGAGCCAAGTCTATAATATACCAGTATTAATTAATGAAGGCATGAGTCGTATGGCTTCAAGAATGAATACGGGTCTTATCTAATTGGACATACCACCTAGCAGTAGAGCCCATGAAGCTGTCTTGGAATACATGCATTAATAGCTTCTCATTATTAGTATGGGTAGCCATTTTTTGACAATACATGGTAATGTAGATCTTTGAAAATTTTGTACTATCGTATTTCTCAAACTCTAGCACTTTGAACTTCGAAACAGAGCCAAGTTGCATCCATTGAACCATAAAAACTAACTCCTTCCATTACTCAAAGCCTTTTCTCTAACAGGTTCATTTTTTATTCAACTTTTGAGGTTTTTAAAATCTCATTCTCTTTAGGCCTCAATTTTTTTTATCCTCTAGATCATCCAAATTAGGGACTAGTATTGATCCTACTGCCAGTAAAGACAGGATTTATGTAGCTCTGGTACTGTGGTAGATTTAAAACTGATGGCATTTTAAGATATGTGTACCTTATAGGATATGTGAACTGTTGGAGCGATGGACCTTGTGCAGATTGAGCTTGAAGTAGCCCAAAACTAATAGGGTACAATGGGTCATTTTTTTCTTGTAAGGGATGGTCTTGTTGACTAGCATTCTTTTCTATTGTTTTCCTTTTATTTAACTTATTCAAGGCCTTTAGAATTCTGTTTAATTCTCTTTCAAGCTTCTCTTGGGCTTTCTTTATCCTCTCAAGACTATTGGAATTTTCTTGTTCCATCTGTTTGACTCAAGCCCTTGTATTGTATTGGTGAGATAGGTTACTTGGTGGACTATCTTTAAACTTTAAGCACCATAATTATGATTAAAAATGCTATGATATGTTGTATAATATGCTGATGCATGAATGAAATGTGGATCTTCATGGATGAAATGAGAATGATACAAATGATAATGTTAAAACATGATCATGAAAATGATGCATAGAATGAAATAATGCATATGTACCAAATCAGATAAACAACGTGGTTAGTTTCATAAATGAAATGAAAGTGATACAAATGTATAATGTTACATATGATAATGAAAATGATGCACAAAGTCAAATAATTAAAATGATTAGATAAACACCCTTATTGTGTCCTAGTTTCAGGGTATATCTATCATTGGGTAAGAAATGCTTTATCTTAAGGTTAACCTCTTAAGTGTACACTATATGCTGGGTTAGACAATTTTAATCACTAAAAGTTCTCAAATTGTTTCTTACATCATCATCCATTATAGACTAGTAAGGCAATTCAAACTTCACCCATCCCAGGCTACTAACAGAAAGGATTTAATTTGAGTAAGAGTATTTCACTAGTCATTGCGGAGATATTAGAATCTTACAAAAGCATAGGTACTTTACTCTCTCATAGAGGGACGAAACTTAGGTATAGAGCTCATATTATGCATATGCCTATGAATGACATAGTTTGCAACATAAATAAATAAAATGAATAGAAAAGAAAGCAAAAAAAAAATCCTTACAAAGAATTTAATTTTATTAAGTTTTTTGGATAACACGAATTTATTTGCTAGCTGACTCTCGACTGTCCCCAGCGGAGTTATCAAACTGTCATAACTTCTAGATCTAGGGATCTATTGCTTGACATTGACTTAAGAAGTCACCACCAATCTTTTTGTTTAGATGCGATTGACCACTTAAAGAATTTATCCTTCCAAGGAACACTTAAGCTTAACTAAGGCTCCCTAAAAGAATAGGTTCAGGTTTATTAACCATAATAGAGTTCGAAAGTTCAGTTACGAGTGAAGAAGGTTATACCACCCTCACAATACCCATCGAAAGATGGTACCAACTTAATTTCATGTTATACAATAAGCCTTAAAAATTTTATCAAGTAATTAATTATTGAAAATTATTCTTAATTAACTCCAACACTTTTGGTAAAAACTTAAGAAAAATTCAATCACCTCAAGAGTATGTAAGAAAACTATTGTTTACTTACACATGCTCCATCGTCGGATGATTTAACATTAAAAATTTTTTAAGAAAAGAAAAGGATCAAAGGGAAAAGGAATGATAATTCGACTTTCGATATAAATCTCTTTTTTTTTTTATAAAAAAAACTCATATTTTTATACAAAGAAAATTGATACTTTCAACTTTTTTTCAAAAATATTTTAAGGTTTTTATTTTCAAGAAAAATTGATACTTTCAACTTTTTCTCAAAAATATTTTTTTAAAAATTTTATTTTTAAAGAAAATTGGTACTTCCAATTTTTCCTCAGAAATATATTTTTTAACAATTTTATTTTCAAGAAAAATTGATACTTTCAACTTTTCTTCAAAAATATTTTTTAAAAAAAATTTTATTTTCAAAGAAAATTAATACTTTCAACTTTTTCTCAAAATACTTTTAGAAATTTTTATTTTTAAAAATTTTATTTTTAAGAAAAATTGATACTTTCAACTTTTTTCCAAAAATATTTTTTTAAAAATTTTATTTTAGAAGAATCATTGACAAAAAAAAAGATAAAAATAAAAAAAATACCAAATAAATTTAATTTAATCAATAAGCAGAAATAATAATAATAATAATAATAATAATAATAATAATAATAATGATAATGATAATAATAATATAATAATTAATAAATAAATGAAAAAAAAACCTTGACGCAACTTGGCTCAGCTGGAGCCAAGGGTGCAACTTCAGGTAGAAAGTGGCTCCAAAAGCTCGGCTTGGTAGCTTGGTTTATGGATCGGCTCGGTTGGAGCTAAAAGCATGAAAGTGGGTTGCTAGTGCGGGTCGCGCTACGAGTCGGGTTACCCACTTAAAAACACATGGATCTTGCTTTTAGCTAATACCCAAAATGACGTCGTTTTATGTGGCTATATAAGCCAAAGGTAAGCCCTTTATTCTTAAGTTCTTATTTTTACACTATCTCTCTACCTTCAGCTTTCTCTCCCTCTCTCTCTAAGGATAGAAAACCCGATCGAAAACTTCAAAGTTTTATAAATCTCAACACCGATGCTGTCGCACTTTACCACCTGTGTCGTCATACTCCACCACCGTCCGATGACCGGTCAAGCTAAAATTTTTCCCACTGTTGCTTCTTACTCTTCTTGTTTTGAATATGAGCTCTTTTTTTTAAAAAAATCACTTCTTAAAGGCGTAAATCTGAAGTTCAAGCTCTGGGTTTTTCTTTCTTCATTCTAGCCTCTTCCATTGTCGAATCTTCTCCAACTTTCAGTATGTTGTTTCTTTCGTCAATCCCTTCGCCTTTCTTATACGAATTTTTCAAAAGTTACATCGATCGTCGTCTGTCACTGTTGCCATCAAGGTAGGTTTCGGGTTTTCCTTTTTTTTCCTCTCTTTTTTGTTTTGTTTGATTCTCTATTTTTCATTTCTGATATTTGGTTTCTAATTTTGCCACGTTTCTGAATTGATGTTGATATGGCTGACTGACGATGGGTGACTATCCAACAAGAAGCTGATGGTGGTGGCAAGTCTCGATTCTTGTGGCTGATAGCTTCTGTATATGGCTTTGGCGCAGGTAAAGGCTGACTGGTTTCTGGAGACTTTAGGGTGGTATGAGAAAGGCTCTAGACTGATGTTGATGTTTCTGTGTTAATGGTGAATTGTGGGTGTTCGTTGATTCTATTTGTAGGTTTATGGTTTTTTAAGTACTGTTTGTGGTGTTGAAAAGGATAGGTTTATGAAAATATTGGTTTTGATCTAGAGCAAAAATTTTTGCAGTAGAATTGGTGTAGAGCTTTTGGGTGGTTGCTAGTAGTATGGACAACAGTGGGGAATTGGTGTGAAAAAGTTGATTGGACATAAGGCTGGATTATGAAATTGTTTATAGGAAATCGATGGAAAAGTTGATTGGATGTGAGGCTAGATTGATTGCAATGGAACTCAGTAATAAAGCTATGGAGTGATGGCAATGGTAGAGAAGGAAAATATGGGTGAAGATTGTGTAATCTATTTTTTTGCTCCTCCGATTTTCCCTGATCCTTGATCCCTTGTTGCTGCCCATTGCTGATGAATCACAATGATTTATAAAATTATGTTGATGAAATTTCAGTTCAATTATGATTAGCATCCAAAGCTAAATATTAGCATCTAGATAACAATCATCACAATCACCAAGCCTAATCTCGATCTTTCAGGTTTTTTCTCTCTTTTTTTAATTAATTAATCAAATAATGGAGAAAAAAAATACAATAGATAGACCATAAAATAAAAATAAAAAAAATTATAAATACGAAAGAAAATTTTGAAATAAAAATGAATAAAAATCCCTACAATCGAGCTTGGATTGGTCTCAATTAACAAAGAATCTCGGATAAAATAAGGTGTTTACACAATCTGTAAGCAAATAAAAATTTTTGAAAGGAAAAATAGAGTTTCTGTCAGGGATTTTTTAGAGATCTTATGCAATTGTGAATTTGATTAGGCTAAAAAGTGGCTTAGGAAAATTCTAAATGATTGAAATGTCAGAATCCGTTTAAATTTTCTAGCAAGATTTGAATTTTCTGACAATTTTCCAATGAAAAACCTAGATTTTGATGAGAAACCTAGTTTTCAACGACCGTTTCTAGAATCCGATAATCAAATCCAATTTCTGGCAAAACTCTAGCAAGCTTTCGGCAAAGATTGACAAAAACCGATGATTGGCATTCATCCTAGAGAGAGAAGTAAAAAAACAGAGTTAGAGAAAGAGTTACAAAGGGTATTTTGAAAAAAAAAAAAACAAAAACAAAAAGATTTGGGCTTTATATACTAAGAAGAAGCGACACTATTTTGATCCTAAAACTTATTCAGACTCGCACGTTTTCCCATTTTGAGATCGATCAGATCACAATCCACCCATTACCAACATGCTATTGAGCCAAAACTGTCTAACCGTTGAGCCGAGCTTTAAGCAGCGTTGTCTTGAGCCACTTCTATGTCTTAAGCCAAACCTGTCCAACTGCCAAGTAGAGTGAGCTAATTATTTTGGTTTATTTTTTATGATTATTATTTTATGATTTATTTATTTTATGGTTTATTTATTTATTTGTTTATATAATATTATGCATGATTAAGTTTTAAGTAAAATTATAAAAATTATAAAAATAATTATAAAAAATATATAAAATTAAAATTTTAATAAAATTTTAAGAAAAAATAAATAATTATCTAATGATGAAATTTTTTAGAAATTACAAATGGTTAATTTCTATAAAATTCATAAGTGAGAAATTTTTCTAAATTTAACCCGAATGAAAGAAAATTTTAGATTAAAATTTCAATAATATTAGTATTTACTTTCTATTTTTTTAAAAAATATAAAATAATAAAAATTTAATAAATTTTGGAATTGAAATAGTAATTATTTCAAGGATGAGATATTAAAATTTTCAAATGGTAAATTTTCTAAGAGATTTCTAAGCAAGTAATTTTCTCTAAATAGACCAAAGTGATGAAAATTTTAAAAATAAAAATAAATAAAATAAAATAAAATAAATTTTGATGATAAAATTCTTAGTAATCATAAATTAATTATTATTTAAGATATTTTTAGGTGAGAAAATATTTTTAATTTAGGCTCAAATGATGGAAGAATTATATATATTTTAGATAAAAAAAATTGATTAAGCTTTTTGACGACAGAGCATTTTCAAGAAAACAAATGGGATTATTGAATATTTTCGAGATGAAAAATTATTTTTAAGAATTCTGTCAGATTAATAGAGAATTTTAAAAGTTATTTTCAATATCAAATTTAAGAGCATTAGAATTATAAACCTTTAGAATAATTTAAAATTAAATGATATCATCTTAAGATAGGTATCATAGGGTACTATGATATTTCTTACACGTAATCGAACTCTCAAATTCTGTTCTGATTTAGTATATCAAAACTTATTCTTTAAAATCTTTAATCAAGCTTAAGATTTTCTTAAAATGATAAATTTATTTAAATAATCAATCACATCTTAAAAAAAATTAGTAATGACATTTTTGTTTAGCTATAAATTTACGAATTTATATGTTAAAACGTCCATTAACCTATAAGAAATATTGTAGGTGAATCTTACTTCAAAACTCAGTCAGCTTCCTGTCTATTTCCATACACGTCATTTGAATTCAGTAACTGATAAAACAAAGAAAACTTGTGCATGTTTGGGTTTGGGGTTTTTCTCTCTGAAAAGACCGAAAGTCCAATTTTTCTCTGAAAGAAAAACAAAGAAGGAGAGGGCCACTTCAGTTTCTAATACAAAAGGTTTGGGTTTTACTTTGGCCCACCAATAAATGAAAGTCCATCTTAACCACCTTGGCTTTTATCTTTTCAGCCAATCAAAAACTAAAGGCTGAGAAAAAAACTTGTGCAAGAGCCGAGCGGAGACCATAATCATCATCGTATATTTTGAATTTTTTCCCATCCATGAATGAAACCAAAGATAAGGATTTAAGCCGCACCCTTCATTATTTCCTCTTCTTCTTCTTGTGATGAATAGGCTCTACCACCAAACAACACCTTGGGCTTTTCTCTGATACTAATTTTTTTTAGTTCAGTTCTGAAACTTTTCCCCAGAAAGCTGTAGCTCTTAAAAAGGTATAATTTTTTGCTTGTTATAAGCCAATGGGTCATTGGTTTTAAGGCTGCTTTCTGTTTTCTGTTATTTCTAATGTTGGGTTGTTGTCAATTTTTCTTCCTGTTTTGCTTCTCTTTGGCAGAAGTCATGTCAAGGTTGAATTTTTATGGTATTCTGGCAATGAATTTATTTTGCATGTTTATTGAATTGGAAGGGATATGTTGGGTTTTAGTTTTTGAGTGAAATCCTACTACTGTACGAGTGAACAAAGTGTATAAAACAACCCACTTATAAAAAAAGAAAAAAGAAAGGAAACAGTGAACGAAATGGATTTTTATAGGGCACTCTTCTGTTCTGTTAAGCAGAATTTGGTTAATTTTCATCTTAAGTGTTTTATTGGTTCATAATGCACTTTATAAGAATTGCTCATTGATATGTCTTTCCTTTGAAGGTCAAGGCTTTTGCTAGTTCATAGAATGTTGTTCAAATGCACAATGTTATAATTTGGTTATTGTTTCTTTGCTTTGAAATCCCATTCAAAAGAAAAAAATTCAAATTTCTTTCTCTTTGTAGTTGATGTTACTTTGTTAATTTGAAGATAGAGATTTTTCCCAGCAGCTGGAACAGTTAGATGAAAGATGTTATGTGTGTGTTATGTTTTAAATTTACGATTTTGGCCAAATATGTAGAGAATATGACTAGTTGAGAATCTTCTAGTCAAAGCTAATTGAAATATTGAACTATCAAATCTCAATGATTTGTGAAATATCTAAAAACATAAATTACCACCTAAATCCATTTGTCTTCATTTTCAGAAACTTATGTATTTTCTGCAAAACAACTAATAAACACTTGCATTTTAGTATGCCTGGCATATCATGCCTTTAGTTGAACATGAAAATTTGATTTGCATAACAAGTTTAATCACCAGAATTAGGTCTGTGATTGAAATTTCTGCTTGCTGAATTAAATTACTGATTATTTCTGTATTAATAGAAGATATTAGCCATATTGGTTTTAGCATGCTGGTGCTTGGGTATCTCATGCCTTATCACAAACTCCGGGGAAATTTATATGTTTGAGCACAGCATTCATGTTCTTGCAGGTGAAAATACAGATGAAACACTTATTTTAGTGCAGACTGTACTTTAACTTTAGCCATTCAAGTTAACATGACTCCCGTGATCCCATGTTCTATTAACAACGTTACACTCATTCCCGGAGCTGCCTTTTCAGTAAGGAAGAATGCTAGTCTAACAAGATGCAGATCGTCAATGAAACACACAAGATATGCTTTACCCTCACAAAGATTTATCCTACCTCTGTCAACCTGTGTTACATCATTTCCACCATACAGAACAGGGTATGCTTTACATAGAAAACCGGGAATCCATATATCAGCCACAGGGACTGATGTAGCAGTGGAGGAATCTGATTCTTCTCTGACAGAAGTTTCAAGTGGAGGCTCAGAAATACAATTGGATGCAATTGAAACAAGCGAAAAACCGACTAGCAAATCAGATTCTAGTCCTGCACCAACTCAGTCCAAACGAACAAGACCTGTTAGGAAAAGTGAGATGCCACCTGTTAAGAACGAGGAACTTATTCCTGGTGCAATGTTTACTGGGAAAGTAAGATCGATCCAACCATTTGGTGCTTTTGTTGATATTGGAGCTTTCACAGATGGATTGGTGCATGTTTCCAGGCTGAGCAATAGCTTTGTTAAGGATGTCGCAAGTTTTGTTTCTGTTGGCCAAGAGGTGAAGGTGAGGTTAGTTGAAGTAAACACTGAGAGTGGGCGGATATCTCTTTCCATGCGTGAAAATGATGATGCTAGTATGCGCCAGCCAAGGAAAGATGGTCCTGCCACTATTGATCGGGCAAGGCCTGCCAGGAAGAATGCTTCAAGGTCCAGCCAGAAAAAGGAGGAGGTGAAAAGCTCAAAATTTGTCAAGGGACAGGACATAGAGGGCACTGTGAAGAATTTAACTAGGTATGGTGCTTTCATTTCTCTTCCTGAGGGGGAAGAAGGATTCTTGCCCACATCAGAAGAATCTGATGATGGATTTATGAGCATGTTGGGAGACTCATCACTTCAGGTTGGCCAAGAAGTCAAAGTCCGTGTGTTGCGCATCAAAAGGGGACAAGTAACCTTGACTATGAAGAAAGAAGAGGATGATGACAACTTGGACTTACAGTTCAGCCAAGGTGAGGTGCATGCTGCAACAAATCCCTTTGTATTGGCTTTCCGTAAGAACAAGGAGATTGCTGCATTTTTGGATCAGAGAGAAAAGTCAGAGAAAATAGAGGTTCAACCATCTAGCAATGATGAAGAAATGGCCACTGTCTCTACTGCAGTAGATGAAATGGTTGAAAAGGAAACAGATACAGTAGCTGATATTGCAAACAAGGACGAGGAAACCACAGAAAAGGAAACAGAGGAGAGTTTTGAAGTTTTGTCTGCAGAAAGTAGTGCAGAAGTTCCCTTAGTGGATGTGGTGGAAAGTGATGAAACAGCTGGATCAACTAGTGAAATAATTGATCAAGTTATGACTTCAGAAAATTCAGTAGTTGATGAAGATTCCACAGCAAAAGATGAAGTACAAGTAGAAACACACCTAGCTGGGGATAAAACTCCTTCTCCTGCATCAGTTCAAGATGAAGAAATTGGAGCTATCCCTAATGAACGAGTAGAAACACCCCTAGCTGAGGATAAAACTCCCGTTGCATCAGTTCAAGATGAAGAAGTTGGAGCCATTCCTGATGAAAATGGCTGTGTTGCCAGCACAGGTGTACAACCTGATGTTCCTGATCCCAAAGATTCCAAAGGTAGATATCCCAAAGATTACAAAATGATGATTGGAAACAGAATATCTGTGAACATGCATATAATAAACAAAGGCATTACTAATTATCTGAATGCATACACACATGCATACACACACACAAACACTGACGCACAAGGCATTACTTTCTGATCTGTGCAATATTAATGAAGGCTAAAAATCTATTTTTCAGACTGTTAGCGTATGGTTATTGGCGAGAGAATACTCATAAGATGGGTGCAGCTCAAGATTCTATTAAATTAGTTATAGAGTCAAACACAACCTTTTTATAAGTACTATATATATATATATATATTTTGAACCGCTTGAGAGTTGAGGCATATTCAACTCCATTAGTTCATTTCCATCTTTCTTTTATTGAAGTTTGGGGAGTACAGTTTTTAACGCAATATAATGATTAGTGTGTCTTTTTTGGAGTTCCATTATGCTATAAAGTTGTCATCCCTAACTAAGCGATAGTTCTTTGGTGAGAAAAATTAGAGAAAATGAGGATATGTTATTTTAATTCACTCTGCTTTAGATCTTTGTATTTCTGATTGATGATTTTGCTCTGATACAGTGGAAAACAATGTAAGTTCTGATCCATCTCAAGAATCGGCTGATGATCAGATTAAGTCTTTGGGAAGTGAAGCAATTGAAGAAGCAGAGAATCAAGTTGAGGATACCAAGGATGAAGTACAGATAGAGAAACCAGCTCCTAAGAGCGAAATTTCTTCTACTTCAGAAGTTGAAGAGGCAGAACCTGCATCTCGAAAGAATGGCGAGGTTACTGATTCAAATGGCTCCACCCCTAAGGAAAATGTGACTAAAGGTTTAAACTTCATTCACTTTGGCAGTTGTTTTACCTATTAAAAGCATCTTACAAACTTTTGAATTAAGCTCTAACCCAAATTGAATATTCACTCTTCCATTTTGAGATGTCCCGAAACTTTACCCTCCTTTTATATTTCAACTCCTAAAACTCTTATTCCATATTTGCATTTTTTTGATTTTTTTTTATATAACTTTTTGATGTTAAAAACCATTAAACATCAATTTCATGATAAATTTTAATATAGTAAACCCTAAAGTCAAATACTTCTAATAAAATATTATGCCAAGTGAAATGTGGACGTTCAATTTGGATTAGTGGGACTGTGTATGTGTTGAATCATTCATGATTTTTTTGTGGTTTTATATGATATTTATATATTTTTAAGACATTTATTTTGTGTTCCTCTACTTATTGATTCAGCAGCAACTATATCACCAGCTCTTGTAAAGCAGCTCCGTGAAGAAACAGGAGCAGGAATGATGGATTGCAAGAAAGCGCTCTCGGAGACTGCAGGGGACATTGTTAAAGCTCAGGAGTTTCTCCGCAAGAAAGGCTTGGCAAGTGCAGAAAAAAAAGCCAGTCGAGTCACAGCTGAAGGAAGAATAGGTTCTTATATTCATGATAGCAGGATTGGTGTCCTAGTAGAGGTTAACTGTGAGACAGACTTTGTCTCCCGGGGTGACATTTTTAAGGAGCTTGTTGACAATCTAGCCATGCAGGTCGCCGCCTGCTCTCAAGTACAATATCTTGTTCCGGAAGATGTTCCTGAGGAGACTGTAATCAGGGAAAGAGAAATAGAGATGCAAAAGGAAGATCTCTTATCAAAACCTGAGCAGATCAGATCAAAGATTGTTGAAGGGCGGATAAGGAAGAGGCTTGGGGAGTTGGCTTTACTCGAGCAGCCATACATTAAGAATGATAAGGTGGTGGTGAAAGATTGGGTAAAGCAGACTATCGCAACCATCGGAGAAAATATAAAAGTGAAAAGGTTTGTGAGGTTCAATCTTGGAGAGGGACTGGAGAAGAAAAGCCAGGATTTTGCTGCTGAAGTGGCTGCCCAAACTGCAGCAAAACCAGTTTCTACCACTGGAAAAGAGCAATCGGCATCAGTGGAAGTCAAGGAAACCAATCAGAAGTAAGTGGCTGTTTTCCATGGTTCTCATTTCTTACTAATACAATATCATTATGTTCAATGCTTTGTCTATATTTTGAAATTTCTCAAGTATTTACGAACTAAACATGATGTGTGTGAGTGTTTGGTAGATTAGACGGTAGGTTGAGAATGAAAATCAATTGTTAATCAGACAATTCCAAAATTTTCCTTTTATTTTTGTTCTATTGGATGGCCTTTTTCACGTGTGCTGGAACTACTTGTAGAAAAGAAATGTAGCCCTTTTCTTTTTTCCGATAATCTCTTGCATGGTTTACATTGATCCATTTCTCTTTTGCAGACCAACAGTAGCTGTTTCTGCCGCACTTGTTAAACAACTACGTGAAGAAACAGGGGCTGGGATGATGGACTGCAAGAAAGCTCTGTCTGAAACTGGAGGTGACCTCGAGAAGGCTCAGGAATACCTTAGAAAGAAGGGTCTTTCAACCGCTGACAAGAAATCCAGCCGACTTGCTGCTGAAGGCAAAATTGGTTCCTACATTCACGACTCTCGGATTGGTGTCTTGATTGAAATCAACTGTGAGACTGACTTTGTTGGTAGAAGCGAAAAATTCAAAGAGTTAGTTGATGACCTAGCAATGCAAGTTGTGGCCTGTCCACAGGTGCAGTTTGTATCCATTGAAGACATACCGGAGAGTATTGTGAGTAAAGAAAAAGAGCTTGAGATGCTGAGAGAAGATCTTGCATCAAAACCAGAGAACATTAGAGAGAAAATCGTCGAAGGGAGGGTCTCAAAGAGGCTTGGAGAGCTAGCCCTTTTAGAACAGCCGTTCATTAAGGATGACAGTGTCTTGGTTAAAGACTTGGTGAAGCAAACTGTTGCAGCACTTGGAGAGAACATAAAAGTCCGAAGGTTTATTCGATTTACTCTTGGTGAGACAAGTGAAGATACTACTAAAACAGGAACTGAAGCATGAACTTCCATTAATGATATCAGTGGGAAGCATTTTGAGTAATGGAGGTGACTGAGATCCGGTTGGGGGTAGGAATTAATTTTGGACAAAGAGAATAGTCTGATTCTTTTTGTATGTGATGAAGCAGCAAGTTTTCAATGTAGTGGTCATCATTGTATGCTTTAAATGGGATCCTAAGGCTACTTTTGATTTTGTAAGATGAGAAGTGTATCTTTTCCAATTTATTTTTGCAAAATGGAAATACTGTAATGAGCAACGACTTATTGAATTAACTCAAAGGCTGACCTGGTACAGTGGTACTTATAAGAGAACAAAGCTGACTAGGTACAGTGGTACTCGTAAGAGAACAGAGATGGGTCCAGGAAAAAAACTTAAACCACGCTGGCTTGGGCCACACTTTCGGATTACCAGCCGTTAACCGTAAGAGAGAATTACTACCCCAAATAAGAACATTCCGGCCTGTTGGACACTAAAAATCAGATGTTGTATACAGTAATAGTTATTACTTAATTCCTGTGGGTTCTTTAGACACTTCAATTTATTCGAAATTTTACTTAATTTGATCTGTTGATTAAATAAATAATAAATAAAAAGTATGAAAAAAACTTGACAAGTTGAGTTAGTGCAAGACTTTGAGTGAGGTGTTTAAATTGGATTTAAATACTGAAATTGAAATTAAAAAGGAGTAGAATTTTGTTCAGATTCTGTAGATTAGAACCCTATAAATAGATACTCTCATATACATAAGAATCAGAGAGAAAAAAAGAAAACAAAGAGGTGAAACAGAAGCAAAAAGTGTTTTGAGGTACTATAGGATTTTTAGAAGCTTTTTTTCGAATTTTTGGAGTACTTTTTTTGGAAAATTTTTGAAAAATTTTCAGAATCCAACAAAATTTTTTGACGAAGTTTGAATTTTCTGATGAGTTTTCCGGCCATATTTCAAGTTTCCAGTGGCTTTTTCCAGATTTCGATAGGAATTCAATCAGAATCTAGAATCATCTAAAGAGTGGAGAAAAAAAGAGAGAAAAGAGAGAAGGATGAGGAGAAGTTTGAAGAGAAATACCAGATTTATGCTTTTATACCAGGGCAAAACGACACCATTTTAACGTTAGTAGATACCCAAGATCTGCACGTTTTTGTCTGAGTTAACCCGACCCGATCGTAACCTATTTGATTGACTCGAGTTTCAGCCAACCATTCCAGCCGAGTTGAGCCAAGCCGCATTCTTCAAGCCACGCCTTTAAGCTATTTTTTCTGTCTCAAGCTGAGCCGATCTTAGCCGTAAGCCGAGCTGTTTCCATTTTTTGGTATTTTTTATTTTTTTAATTATTTTTTTATTTATGTGTTTATTTATTTTATGAGTATTTTTTACATGATAAAATAAGAAAAAATAAAAATTTTGAGAATAAATATTAATTATCCAATGATAAAATTTATAAAAATTTCAAATGATAAATTTTTATAAAATGTCTAAGTGAGAAATTTTATCTAAATTTATCCCAAATGGTGGAATAATATAGATAAAATTTTAATAATAATAATTAATATTTATTTTCAAACCAAAAAAGAAAAATTAAAAACATAATAAGCATAAAAATATAAAAATATAAAAATTTTAAAATTAAATACAAATTACCCAATAATGAGAGTCTTAGAAATTTCAAATGATAAATTCCTAAGAAATCTTTAGGTGAGAAATTTTCTCTAAATTTGGCCTAAATTGTAGAATGATTTAGATGAAATTTCAATACAAGTAATTGTATTCTTTTTCAAATAAAAATTTAGATTGAAAATATTTGATAATTATCTAAATATGAGATTCTTAGAAATTTCAAATGGTAAATCTTTAAGAAATCTCTAGGTGAGAAATTTTCTCTAAATTTGATCCAAATGGTAGAATAATTTAGATGAAATTTTAATAAAAATAATTGTCATATTATTTTCTTTCTAAGGAAAAAAAAAAAGAGAATTTCTAAATATATCAAAATGGTGAAAATTTTAGAAATTCAAAAGAAAAAATATTTCTAATTTGACCCAAATAGTGGAATAATTAGATTTATTTTCAACAAAAATGATAATAATAAAAAATAATAAATAAATCTTTTTTCGACGACAAAGCCTCTTCAAGAAATCAAATGGGATTCTTGAATACTCTTGAAGTGATGAAAAAAAATTTTTTAGAGTACTACCAGATTGATGGAGAATTTTAAAAATTATTTTCAATATTTAACATAAAATTTGAAGCCATTAGATTCTAAACCTTTGGATAAATTCGAAATAATATGGAACCATCCTTTGGATGGACATGTGAGGGTGCTATAACCTTTCCTACATGTAATCGAACTCTCGAACCCTGTTCTGGTTCGTAGACCTGAACCTATTCTTTTAGGGATTCTTAGTCAAGCTTAGGAGTTTCATAAAAGGATAGATTCCCTAGGTGACCAATCACACCTAATAAAAGATTGGTAACGACTCCATTCATTTGTTAAATCTAGCTATAGATTTTTGAATCTATATTTTATGATAGTTTGGCGACTCCGCTGGGAACATTAGAGAGTCAAGCCATAATTTCTGAATTTATCCTATCCTTTGAACTAATGGCTTTAAGTTATTTGTTTACTAACATTTTTCCTTTTTTGGTTTCTTATTTGATTTATGAGATTGATAATTTTGTGTTCTTTCACACACACTATCACATGCATTTGCATTACATGAGCTCTATACCCAGGCTCAGTCCCTCTTAGAATGAAGTAAAGTACTTATGCTCTCATGAGATGATGATCTCCGCAATGGCTAGTGAAATACTCCCACTCAAATTGAATCCTCTTCGTTGGTAACCTGTGATGGGTGAGGATTGGACTGCCTTACTAGTCTGTGATGGACAATGATGTAAAGAACAATTTGGAAACTTTTTAGTGGTCAAAATTTTCTAACCCTGCATAGTTCACCCCTAAGAAACTAACTTAAGCCCTTCCTATCCATCAATAGATACAACCTAAAATTAAGACACAAGAAGGAACAATTTGTTATCTAACCATTTTGTCTGCTTGATTTTGTGCATCTATATGTCATTTCATTCTCATGTTCTAGCATTTCATTCTATGCATCATCTCTATTCTCATGTTCTAGCATTATCATATCATGATCATATTTAACACTATCGTTTGCATCATTTTCATATAGAAAATATTTATTGCATATCAGTTATTGATAAATCAGATCTCACACTTACATCCATGGAAAGCTAAATGCAACCAAAGTCTACATCAGTCCACTATAATTCTGCTCATCAATTGAAAATTAAGTCAGAAGAATGTCAAAAAAAATAAGGAGATTGCTTGCCTAAGGATTTTATTTCATCATTATCCGAAAGAGTTCATCTAGAGCTACAGTAAAATGATCTATCTGACTTAAACAGTATATGGAGATGCATGAATAAAATAAGATAAGAGGAATTTAAGAATAAATATGGAGACATAACTTCACTGCTACAGGTGCAAGTGGATAATAATTTGATTAGGACTATCATTCAGTTTTAAGATCTTTCATATAGATATTTTATTTTTAATGAAGCAAATATGGTGCCCACAATTGAAGAGTATATGGTCCTACTTCGTTTCGATCTAGCAAACTCAGACAAGATTTACTAGGCCAACAAGGTAGGCTATCATAAAAAACTAGTGCAAATGCTTTGACTTAGTTTGCCTCAAGTCGATTCATGTGTCAAGATAAAGGGTGAAAGTAAGGCTATTCCATGGAGTTTTTTACGAGATTTCATCCAAGGGCACATAGATAATGATCAAATATTAGTAGCTATGGCTATAGCTTTATATGGATTGGTGATCTTTCTGAAAGTCATCGAATATATTGATGTTGCAGTGATGGATTTTGTTGATCAGTTAGCATATCAGGTCAATGCAGCACCAACCATTTTGGCAGAAACCATTCGATCTCTAAACTTTTGTCGTAAAAACGGTAAAGGTCGATTTAATGGATGTTTACAGTTGCTTTATGTATGGATCAAGAGTCACATGGAATGTAAAAAAAGTCAATTTTATAAGTCATACCTTTGTTCCAGTATCCCCATCAAAGAATTCTGTTACGGCATATGACCTCAAGTAAAGTCAAAAGAGGAATGAGTTTTTTTTATTTTCGAGCATTTAATAGTCAAGGGATAGTTTAGATAGCACCTTGGATGCGTCATGATACGGTGTTATACAGTTGTGGAAATCAGCCCTTGGTATTTTTATTAGGCCTATAGAGTGCTGTTACTTATGCTTCAACTTTAGTGAAAAGACATCCGGATGTGAGCAATTCATTCCAGAAACTTATAGACTTAACCAAGGGGAGTTCTCATTCACTGATAAAGGGGCATATGGAATGGTTGAAAAGATTAAGAAAGTATGGAAGCAAACCACTAGGGTTAACCAAGAGAGGTTTACTTATGACATCACTCCAGAATATAGTGTATGACATGCGAGAAGGAGAAAAGACATTGTGATTCCTAGTAAACAGTTAAGGCATTCCCCAAAATCCATTCTTCAAGATCCTTTGCTTAAAATGGAAACAGCTAAAAGAAAACTCTAATAGGAAAAAGATGAGTTAGAACAAAAAAATAAGCGATTGAAGATAGAAATGAAAATGTGTTTACAATTTTAAGAACTGAAAATCCAGAGCCTTACAGAGTAAAAAGATCAATGGAGAACCTTATTTAATGATTTAGATATGGCACATTCGTCAATCACACCTGAGCTTGCCCGACTTTTAAAAGAAAATAAATTGTTAAAAGCGAGGATGAAAGAAGAACAAAAGGCTACTGCTATGGTACATAGACAAAGCCAAATGCTACAAAAAATAGTGGATCAGCGCACAGCACAAGTAGAAGCTTTGTCTGATGAATACAGAAAATAAGCTCAATAGAATGAGTTATGGAAAGACATGTGTACAGAAAAATAAAGGCATTTAAGGTATTTGTTTGATCAGATAAGCATTGTTGCAGACAAAGCATCAGAAATGAAAGAAAAAGTGAAAAGTTTGAAGGCTATGGTACAACCAGTGGGATTGCATAGGTGACATTTACTTGATTTCCTAGATAAGGCACCAAATCATTACCAACAAGCTAGGAATTTATAAGGAGGCATTAGAAATAAAGAATGATGTTTAGGACTTTAAAATATTGCTTTAACTTTATTATGATGTAATTTTGAAATTTTATTTAATAAAGTTTCAAATGGAGATTTCTTTTATCAATATCGATGATATGGCAAACATTAGTACATTTCATGCATACATTTACATATCATACATAGTTTCTAATTATAATTGTGAGGCTAAAGGTTCAAAGATAGTTCTATCCAGTAAAAACTCCATCCACTGATATAATACAAGAGCCAGGGTCAGACAAATGGAGTAAGAAAATTCTCATTCGATTTGAAAAACTGAAAAAAACTCAGAAAAAGATTGAGAATGAGTTAAGTAAAATTTGGGATGTTCTCAACAAATTAAATAACAGGAAAAGAGTAGAAAAGAACATAAGCCAACAAGGCCCTGCATCGCAAGAAGTGACTGATCCTTTATATCCACCTGATTTTGGTCTACCTCAAGCCCAGTCTACACAAGAGGTTTTACCATAACACTTTACATATCCTACATATCCTGGAATGCCATCAGCTTCTAATCTAAGACATTACCATAGCTATGTGAATCTTGTCTTTACTGACAAGGTAGTTAAACCAATTCAAATCTCTGATCTGGATGAACTGAAAGGAAAAGACAAGAAAAAGATAAAAGTGAAAACTCAAGAAAACTCTAAAATTAGTATGTTAGAACAAAAGCTACGGACTAAGAAAGAAATTGATTTCTATGGTTCAGTTGATGCTGCTGGGCTTTGCTTAGTCCCTGTGGTCATTCTTCCTAAGTTCAAAGTACCAGAATTTAAAAAATATGATGGCACAAAGTGCCCAAAAACTTATATTACTATGTATTATCGAAAGATGGCAGCCCATGCTCATGATGAAAAGCTACTAATGCATATTTTCTAAGACAGTCTTACTGATTCTACTATTAGGTGGTATATCCAGTTAGATAGTACTCGTATTTATTCCTGAAGTGACATAGCCCATGATTTTATCAGTCAATATCGACATATCATGAATTTGGCCCTTAACCGTTTATCTTTACAAAACTTGAAAAAAAAGGCCAATGAGACTTTTAAAGAGTATGTTTAGAGGTTGAGGGATATTGCTTCTCAAGTACAACCTCTTCTGACTGAAAAAAAAATTATAATACTATTTGTCAGCACTTTAAAATCTCTCTATTATGAAAAGATGATAAGAAATGTAATAAAAAATTTCATCGATATGGTGATCTTTAAAGAAATTATTGAGAGTGCCATCAAGAATGGCAAGTTGAAAAAAGGAGAAATCAAGAAGGCATCAGAAAAGAAAAAAATTGAAGCTCAAGCTGTGAGCTTTGATAGGTAACAATTCAAGCGTTATCAACCCTATCCACCCCAAGGTTACTCTCTATACTATCCTGCTATGAATAATACCTCATCTTACTTATACTAGCTAGCTCCACAACCATCTTATTCATCTATATACCGATCAATTTTTAGCCCTCAAGATCTTACATATAGCCTTAAAATTCAAACTCTTACAAGACCTCAAATTCGTCCTACTAACCCAGCAAGTGGTTCACGAGAATAACGAATTACTCAAGAAAAGCCTATATTTGATCCAATCTCTATGACTTATGTAGAGTTATATCGAAAACTCTATAATAGCCACTTGATTGCCCTCAACCGTGTGGAACCACTCAAGCCATCATATCCTAAGTGGTATGATCCTACAATCTATTACGACTACCACTATGGAATCGCTGGCCATTCTACTAAAAATTACACTGCTTTAAAGCATAAGGTACAACAGTTAATTAATGATGAAATGATAAGTTTTGATAAAAAAATAGCAACAACACCTAATGTTAATGGCAACCCATTACCAAATCATAATGTTCTGAGTGAAAATCAAGAACACATTGGTCAGAAAGTGTCCGGAGAGTCACAATGAATTAAGAGGCAAGATATCAATAAAGATTCTTCACCTGATTGCATAGGAAGACAATTTTGGAGAATAGAGATAAGGCTGATTGAAAGTTTTTTTATCATTTTAGGATTTTTTTTTAGAGTAATGTTAGGTTTCTTTTAGGTAGTAGGATTTTATTTGTTATCATTTCAATAAAAGACAATTTAATGTATTTCATTACATTTTCTCCTTCATTCAACTACTGTTCCATGCTTTGTCACCTTTCATAACTTTTGTTCTCATTCTTAATTTCGAACGATAAATGTTTAGACAATGGCAGCAATAATTTTAAAATTTAATTTTAAGAACTCATTCACATTGATTTAAGGAGATTATTGGAGCAAAAAAATGTTAGCTACTAACAGATGTGAGATTAATATATCTTGAAGATGGGCAGTTTTTTTTACAAATCTATGAGCTTATTTTTGCTTAATAAATGAGGTTCAAGAAAAGTATCCACATTGAGATGAAAAATGGCCATCTTTCTTCTACCATTGGAAAAACCATACATTGCTACCCCTTTAAGCCTATTGTGATTTTTTTTTCTAAAAAATTTTGATCAAGGATCACCCTCCATACTATGGGGTACTTTTTTTTTTTAAAAAAAAAGTAGTCTAAAAGATCTAAAAAAAAAAGACAAAGAAAAATGCCATAAATGATTTGGGGTAAAGAAATGAGAATCTTTTTTAAAGAATGAGATAGAAAAAGGGAAAAATAGTGAAATGATGTAGAGTGGGGCAAAATGCCAAGCTGCATCAAGTGATGATCTTTTGGTTTTGAACCTTTTAAACATATATATTGAGCTTATTTTATCTATTTCTTTCATTACCTCATACCATGACCTACATTACAACCTTGAAAAGTCCATTTGGATCAAGTGTGAATGCTCGAATTAAATAATCATATATTGGGCAAAGGTGTGCTCATAATGAAATCATGTTATTGCCCTAAAGATTAATGTGTGAGAGATATCAATAATGGATAAAAGATGAGAAAAAAAAATGGTGAAAGGTGAAAAAAAAAAGGGGAAAATAAAAAAAATAAAATGAGGAAAAAAGAAGACTCAAATTAAAAACCCGAAAGGGTAATTTGGGTAGACCAAATCTTTGAGCTGAAAGTTAGATTAACAGTTCAAATATATAGAAGATCAATGCATCAAAGATCCTTCAATGCTGGGGTAAAGTTTGATGAGCTCAAAATGATTTTGACAATCAATGGAATGAGTTTTTGAAAAAAAAATCTTGAATTAATGTTCAAAATTGTTTGAATATTCATTTGTCCCAATGTCATACATTCAACTTGTTTTTTTCCCCATTTGTTTTGGTACCAAGACTCATTTCTCATTTTCTCAATGCACATTTCGTTCTTTTGTTCTCACATCTCTAAAATGAATTGAGAAAATGCTTGATTGAATTGTATTTGTCATAACGTCTAGATCCGGAGATCTATCGCTAGACATTGACTTTTAGGAGTCATCACCAATCTTTTTTATCTAGGTGCGATTGACCACCTAAAGAATCTGTCATTTCAGGGAATACCTAAGTTTAAGGGCCCCTAAAAGAATAGGTTCAGGTCTACTAACTAGAACAGAGTTTGGGAGTTCGGTTACGTGTGAGGAAGGTTATAGCACCCTCACAACGCCCATAAAAAGATGGTACCTGCATAACTTTGTGTTATCCAAATAGCCTTAAAATTTTATCAAGTAATTAATTATTGAAAATTATTCTCAATTGACTCTAATACTTTTAGCAGAAAATTGAGAAAATTCTCTCACCTCAAGAGTATGCAAGAAAAACTACTGTTTCACTTGCAGAGGCTCCGTCGTCGGATTATTTAACGAAAAAATAAAAATCCAACTCAAAATAAAAAAGAACGAAAGGATGATTGTTCTGGTGCAGGAAAAATTGATACTTTCAACTTTTTCCCCAAAATATTTTTTGAAACTTTTATTTTTAAGGAAAATTGATGCTTTCAACTTTTTCCTAAAAATATTTTTTTGAAAATTTATTTTTAAGGAAAATTGATACTTTCAACTTTTTTCGAAAAATAGTTTTTTTGGAAATTTATTTTTAAAAAAAATTGATATTTTTAACTTTTCCCTAAAAATATTTTTTTGAAAATTTATTTTTAAGGAAAATTGATACTTTCAACTTTTCCCCAAATTTTTTTTTTTTTGAAATTTTGTTTTTAAGAAAAATTGATACTTTCAATTTTTTTCCAAAAAAACTTTTTTTTTGAAAATTTATTTTTAAGGAAAATTGATACTTTCAACTTTTTCCTAAAATATTTTTTTTTTGGAAATTTTGATTTTCAAGGAAAATTGATACTTTCAACTTTTCCTCAAAAATCCTTTTTTTTTGAAATTTTATTTTTAAGGAAAATTGATACTTTCAACTTTTCCCTAAAAATATTTTTTTTTTGAAATTTTGATTTTCAGGAAAAATTAATACTTTCAACTTTTTCTCAAAAACCTTTTTGAAAATTTATTTTTAAGGAAAATTGATACTTTCAACTTTTCCTCAAAAACTTTTTTTTGATTTTTATTTAAAGAAAATAGAATAATGAAACAAAATAAAAGTGAAAATAAATAAAAATAAAAAATAAAGAAAAGTAAAACAAAAATAAAAATAAAATAAAGATAAAAAGAATATTAAATAAACCTACTCTAATAAATAAAAAATAAATCAAAAAACAACTAAACAAATAAATAAATAAATTCAAAAAAAAAACCTGGAGCGGCTCGGTATACGGCTCGGCTCAAGGAAGAAAAAATGGCTCAGAGAAGCAGCTTTGAAACTCGGCTCAGCTCGGAGGGGGTAGACACGCGCGGGTCAGGAAGCGGGTCGACGCTTGGGTCGGGTCGGATCTCGACAAAACACGCGGATCCTCTGGGTCACTTAAGGCAAAAACGACATCGTTTTGGGAGGGTATAAAAGGCAGTTCCCTTCATTTTTCGACAGAAACCTTCTCCCATATCTTTCTCTTTTTCTTTTTTCCTCTCTTTTCTCTTTAAAAGGTCGAAGAACTCCGGTTGAAGATTTACCGGATTCTGGGATTTGTCATTAGAATCTAGGTTTTTTCGCTAGAACTTCGTCGGAAGTTGGCCGGAAGTTGGTCGATTTTTGGGAAAGGTCGTCGAAAACTAGGTAGCTTGCCGAAAACTTCAAAGTTGGCTAGAATTTTCATCAAAAAATTTAACTTTCATCAAAAAATTCATCGAAATCTGGAATTTTCCAGAAATTCCCAGAAAAAAAATCGCCAAAAATCTTCAAAAAATTCCTACTAACTCCAGAACACTTCCTAGCCTCCTATACTCTTCTATCTCTCAAATCAGTAGCTTTGCTCACTGTTTTTTTCTGTCTGTTGCATATGTTCCAGGAGGTCCCTTTTATAGAGATTGATCAGGAGTTCCTGATCAATCCTAATTCCTCCTTGAACGGGGATTCAATATTTGAATCCAATCTGGACTCTTCTGATTGAATTCTCATTCACAAAGGGATTCTTCAACTTTCAATCACAGCCATCAAAAAAAGAAAACAAAAAATAATAATAATAATAATATAATAATCAGATAAACAAAAATCATATAAACAGAACAAGAAAAGAAAAAAAATTTATTAACAGATAATTAGAAATACAATAAGATAAATCTAAAAAAATATTACAAGAAAAAAAGAATAATAAATAAATTATAATATAATAATAAATATATAACTATATAAATAAAATACATATAAATATTAACAAAAATAAATAAATAAAGATATACATATATTAATACATAATAATAATAATAAATAATAAAATACATAAAATACAAAAGAAAAAAATAAAAATAATACAAGATAAAAATTGAATTGGGCTTACCCATTTGGGCTAGGCCCAATTGATCTGGGCCTGGACCCAATTGGGTGTCTACAGCTGCCCCTCTTTACATATTTTCTGTGAAACAAAAATTACGCAAAGACGTGACACCTAATCAAGACTCAACTCAACATTGTCATTTTTTATTTTTTTTTGTTTTTTATTTTTTATTTTTTTTTGACCAAAGCTTCTCTAAACAGAGGCTCAACGACTTTGAGAAACATAAATTGCTCCTCTAAACAGAGGCACCACAACTTTGAAAAATAAATTGCTCCTCTAAACAGAGGCACCACGACTTTGGAAAGTAAATTGCTCCTCTAAACAGAGGCAACGAAACTTTGAAAAATAAATTGCTCCTTGACAATCATGTCCAAAGGAGTTGAAAGTTGTGTTTGAAGGAATTTCAGGAGATTATGCCCAAAGGTCTTATAAATCAACCCTGATACCAGAAGACATCCTATTTCAAGGATTAGGGACTTACTTGACAAGCTTTTTCTTTTTCAATTTTGCAAAATATCTTCATATCTGTGTTCTCCATGTGGGATGTTGGAACACCCTTGCTTCTTGAATTTATACACTATACTTTCCTGAAAGTAGTGTATGCTATGCAAATGCATATGAATTTCAATGCATGCTATGCAAATGTTGGCCAAATAATTCCTATTCAATGTATGATACTCAAGTTTCTCAAGCTCTTTTTTTTTTCTTGGGTGTCAAGCCCTTTGATTCCTCAAGGATCCAATTGCACTGCTCTTCTAAGATCGAACCAGTGTAGCTCTTAATTATTTTTTCCACTCATATTCTTCTTGTAACAAAAAATCTCTTCCCAAATTCAATGTCCTAATCAGGAGCTGAACATCTCGATTCTGTCTTTTTCACTTTTGACTTATTCAATGTAATGTAAAGATCTTTTTATGTTGTTATTCATTCATCAATCATTATTGCAAACTCAAAAAGTGAGAATGCATTTGCACATTTCTTTCATGGTGGGGTATTGAAAAGAAAAGAATATGAATGGTTGGAAAACAGTTATCAGGAAAAGGCATAAAGAATGAAATAAAACGTTTTTTATTAGCAAAATGTTGGCAAACTTTGGCTAAGAGAAAATTACAAGCATAGGTATGGGGACAAAGCTTAAAATGAACAATCAGATAATCATGATAACACATCTCAAAGTTTTTTCTGAAAACTCAACCCTCTGATGTATTCAACAACTTGAAACTCTTCTAAATTTGCTAACCTCCATATCAACAGACTTTTAAATTTGATGTTGTATTCTCATTATCTAAGCCACCTTTTCAGGTTTTTAACTTAGACAAAACCCCCTATGACTCAAACCGCCCTTTTTGGGTTTTTTCCTTGAGTCTTCCTTTTTCAATCACTTTTTCATTTTTTATTTTTTTATTTTTTTATTTTTTTTATTTTTTTTATTTTTTTATTTTTTTTCAAGCATAGTACTTCTTCACAGCATCAGAATTTATAGGATGGGGTAAATCATTTCCATCCATCTCAGTCAATATCAACGTTTCACCCAAAAAAGCTTATTTCACCACATACGACCCTTCTCAATTCGAAGTCTATTTTTCTCTACTATCGTGCTGGATTGGAAGAATTCTTTTCAAAACCAACTCTCTTTCTCGAAAACAACGGGGCCAAATTTTCTTATCATGAGCCCTCATCATTCTCCTTTGATATAGCTGACCATGGCACAATGCAATCAATCTCTTCTCTTCTATAAAATTAAACTGCTCATAACGTTCTCGAATCCATTCAGCTTCTTCCAACTCGACTTCTTTTAAGACTCTCAAAGAGGGGATCTCTACTTCTACTGATAGTACTGCTTTCATCCCGTAAACCAAAGAAAATGGAGTTGCCCCAGTAGAGGTGCGAACTGACGTTCGATATGCATACAATGCAAATGGCAACTTCTCATGCCAATCTTTGTAAGTCTCGGTCATTTTCTCCAAAATCCTCTTTATGTTCTTATTGGCCACCTCAACTGCCCCATTCATTTTCGGACGGTATGGTATCAAGTTATGATTCTTGATCTTGTATTGAGCACATATTTCTTGCATCGTCTTACTATTTAGATTCTTGGCATTGTCTGAAATGATTCTCTCTGAAAGTTCATATCTATAGATGATCTCTTTCTTTATGAACTTACAAACCACGGAACGTATTACATTTGCATACGATGCTGCCTCTACCCATTTTGTGAAGTAATCTATCATCACAAAAATGAATCTATGCCTATTAGAAGCTTTTAGGGTGATCGGACCAATGACATCCATGCCCCACATTAAAAATGGCCATAGTGGTGCCATAACATGTAAAGCAGATGGCGAAGCATAAATCTTATCAGCATATATCTGACATTTATGGCATTTACGAGCATAATCAATGCAATCATTCTCCATTGTCAACCAGTAATATCCTGCTCTCATGATTTATCTTGCCATCATATGTCCACTAGTATGTGTCTCACATATTCCATCATACACCTCTTTAATGATTTTTTTTGCTTCAGTCTCATCTATACACCTCAATAATACTTGATCTTTGCTTCTTTTGTACAGGACATCCCCATCCAAGAAAAAACTCATAGCCAATCTTTATCATTTTTTGTTGCATGAACTGGATATTACTGATCGTTGACATACTGTAAGATGTCATAATACCAGGGTTTTCCATTTTTTCCCCTTCTACATTAGAACAATACGCTGGTATATCCTTAACATCTAACTTGATGGACTGAATGTCGGTATTATCATTAATTCGAATCATTACAGCCAAAGTAGCTAATGCATCAGTAATCATATTCTCTTCTCGAGGTAAGTGATCAAACTGGACATCTTCAAATTGTTTCGTTAGCTCTAGAATATACTTATGATATGAAACAAGTTTTGAGTCTCTCGTCTCTCATTCTCCTTTCAACTGATATATGACTAGAGTTGAGTCTCCAAACACTTTTAGTACTTTCACTATTCTATCTATAGCAGCTTGTAGGCCCATGATACATGCCTCATACTCAGCGATGTTATTTGTGTAATTAAAATTTAACCTCGTTGTTACAAGGTAGTATTATTTTTTTGGAGAAATCAAAATTACCCCAATTCTATGCCCCAAGGCATTAGCAGCTCCATTAAAGTATATTTTCCAACATTTTTCTACATGCTCCCCTTTCTTCAGTTGGAAAATAGTCATTAAGTCTTCATCAGGGAATTTTAGCTTCATCGGCTCATACTCTTCAGTAGCACAATCTGCAAGAAATTTTGTTATAACGCCTTTTTTATTGTTTTTTGGCTCACGTATATAATATCGTATTTCGAGAGCATTACTTGCCATCTAGCGATTCTCTTAGACAAAGAAGACTTCTCGAAGATATACTTAATGGGATCCAATTTCGCTATGAGCCACGTAGTATGATAGAGCATGTACTGTTTGAGTCTTTTGGCAGTCCACGCTAATGCACAACACATTTTCTCCAGTGAAGAATACTTGGATTCATATTCCATGAACTTTTTACTCAGATAATAAATAGCTCTCTTTTTTTGACTAGCCTCGTCTTACTGCCCAACACACATCTCATTGAATTTTCACATACAATTAGGTATAAAATTAAAGGTTTTCCTGGAACAGGTGGCACCAATACTGGAGGGTTTGATAAATATTGCTTAATTTTATCGAACGCCTCTTGACATTCTTCATTTCATTTTTTAGAATTATCTTTACGGAGAAGCTTAAAGATGGGATCACATTTGTAAGTAAGCTGAGAGATGAACCGAGAAATGTAGTTCAATCTTCCCAAAAAACCTCGAACTTCTTTTGGTGTGTTGGGAGGTGACAAATTCTGGATGGCCCGTATCTTATCGGGATCGACTTCAATTCCTTTTTCACTGACCACGAAGCCTAGCAACTTTCTTGATTTTATCCCAAAAGTGCACTTGGATGGGTTTAACTTTAACTGAAATTTTTTCAACCTCTCAAATAATTTTCTGAGGCTAGTGACATGATCTTCATCCTCACAAGACTTTGCAATCATATCATCTACATACACTTCGATCTCTTTGTGCATCATGTCATGGAAGAGTGTTACCATGGCCCTTTGATATGTTGCCCCAATATTTTTTAACCCAAAAAGCATGATTTTGTAGCAGAAAGTTCCCCATATAGTCACGAAAGTAGTCTTCTCCATATCATCTGCAGCTATTTTTATCTGATTATACCTCGAGAAACCATCCATAAAGAAGAAAATTGAATGCTTAGCCGTGTTATCTATCAGTGTGTCAATATGAGGTAAAAGAAAGTTATCCTTTGGGCTAGCCTTATTCAAGTCCCGATAGTCCACACACATTCGTACTTTTCTATCTTTCTTAGGAACTGGGACTATATTGGCTACCCATTCTGGATACTTAGTCGCTTGTAGAAAACCTGCATCAAATTGTTTCTTCACCTCTTGTTTAATATTTAGCAGCATTTTAGGCTTCATTCGTCTCAATTTCTGTTGAACTGGCTTACATTCTGGCTTTAAAGATAATCTATGCTCCACTATCTCTGTGCTCAGTCCTGGCATATCCTGATAAGACCAAGCAAATATATCTACAAATTCTCAGAGTAGGTCTGTCAATCGTCGTCTATCTCCAGATGAAAGTGAAGTACCCATTCTAACATCTTTCTTATTTTCTTTATCTTTCAGATTCACTAAGTCCACTACCTCTTGATGAGGCTCAATTGGCTTATTTTCTTGTTCAATTATCTTTATTAGGTTCAGAGGCATAACATATTCTTCAGAATTCCCTTCATTATCAAGTTCATCAGTATTAATTGAATTCTCAAAGCTAATTTCTTTATTGTTATCATGATTATCTTCTTGTTCATTTAAAGATCTGAAATTAAATGAAATGGAATATGTTGGCAAGATGTGCTTGAAAGATGAAAATAATGAAGGCATAAGAAGAAATGAATAAAAATGCATCCTCTCTATTTTTTATTAAAAATAATAAATGATGAATGGCCCAAACAAAAAGGATCACCCCATAGCCTTGGGCAAAAGCTATTGAGATGTTACAATTACATTGTATCAAAATCAAAAGTCAAAGGTATTTCGATGGCACTCCAATTGTTCAGCTCATAATCTGGTGGACAAAGGTGAACCCACTATTCTTGATTAACCATCACTTCATCTTCAACAGCATTAATGGCTATTTGGGCAAAATCATCTTCCACTCTTTTTCTTGCATCTGGGTACATGAATTCTTCAGGTCTGAAGGTTTCATATAAGTGTGGGATAAACATCAGTCTGGTTGTCTTTCTTGATGGCCTTCTTTTGACTTCCCACTCTGTCATCTCATAGCCTAGGCCTACCCTGTCGCTATTGTCTATCATTGTTGAAGGTTCTTTAATTCCCTGTAAGTTTCTGTCCAGCCCAAGTCCTGGATACCAGTCTTTGTTGATGACTTGGCTCACCACTATCTTTGAAAAAAGTTGACTTTAAAATCCTTCACCTACAGTATTGACCAATTCAAAAGACCGATAGGAGCATTCCAATGCTTCTTCGGTAGCCTCTACATATTGAGTGTTCAATGGTTGGGTCACTAGTATATCTTCTTCTCCAACTACCACTACTAATTGACCTTTCACATTGAACTTGATCTTCTGATGCAAAGTAGAGGGCACAGCTCCTGCCATGTGAATCCATGGCCTTCTTAACAGACAGCTGTAGGATGGAGAGATATCCATCACTTGAAATTTTATATTGAAAGTGCATGGCCCAATTTGTAAGGGCATCTCAATATCCCCCAAGACTTCTTTTCTGGTTCTATCAAAGGCTCTTATAATCATCTGACTGTCCTTCATATGAGAGTAATCAATGGGTAACCTTACCAAAGTTGACATAGGCATGACATTGATGGCAGAACCATTATCGATAAAGACTTTGGCTATGATATGGCTCTTGCACTTGACTGTGATATGCAGAGCCTTGGCATTTCTTTTTTCCTCCAAAGAAATCTCATCATCACTGAATGAAATGTGATTTGGCATAACTAGATTTCCAGCCAAGTGGTTTACATATTTGACAGACACGTTATGTGTCACGTTTGCCTGATTCAACACTTTCAACAAATCATTTCGGTGTGGCTCTGAGTTCAGCAACAGTGATAATAATGAGATTCGAGCTGGCATTTTATTCAACTATTTCACAACTGAATACTCATTATATTTTACTAGCTTCAAGAATTCATAAACCTCTCTTTCTGATACTGACTTTAGTTGATCTTCTTCAGGCTCTATCTTTATATTATTTCATCTTTCTCCTTCTTTAGCCTTCTTTTTTCTAGCCTTCTCTAGCATTTCTAGGGTGTAACATCTTCCACTTCGAGTAATACCTCTTACATCAATAATATTGGAAGCATCAGCTTTAGATACCTCTTTTTTCTATCCCTAAACTATAGTGTCACAGCCATATATTTAGGGTACAGCTTTATCATCTTTATATGGGAAAAGAGTTGGAACTTTAAAAGTTACTGGCCTGGAGAAGAGTTTGTCTATGACTGACTTTGGTTTGTTCCCACACTGAATTATCACTAGTTTGGGAAATAGCTTTTCAGGCCCATCAGTCATGTACACCTTAGCATTTTTCAAGTCTTTTTTTTCTTCGTAGACCTCCATCTGATGTGAATCCAAAAGTTTTTGAACCTCTTGGTGAAACTGCTCACAGGTTTCAATGGAATGGCCCACTACCCCACTATGATACTTACAACTAGTACCAGCTATATATGCTCCATGATAGCTGTGTGGACTTACCAGTTGTATCCTGTCTACTTTTCATAAAATATTAAACAGTTGGTCGAGAGGTGTCTTAATATCTACCACTTCTTTCTTTACATGGCGTTCATGTTCTTCACCTATAGCATTCACATTATGATTTGGCAAAAGATTGCCACTAACATTTGGCGCAATCATCCCTCCAGTATCAAAATAAATTATCTCATCCTTGATTAACCGTTGCACTTTATGTTTCAGGGTAGTGTAATTTTCGATAGAGTGACCAGCAATCCCATAATGATAGTCACAGTGGGTGGTGGGATCATACCACTTGGGGTAAGGTGGCTTGAGGGGTTTCAATTTACTTGGAGCAATTAAATGATTGTTGTAGAGCTCCTTATATAATTCCGTATAAGTCATTGGAATTGGATCAAAAATAGGTTTCTCACAAGTGGTTCGTTGCTCCCATGAGCCACCAATGGGGTTGGTTGGGCGATTTTAGGGTCTTGGGGTAGGTTGAATGTTAGGACTGTACATGGTATTTTGGGGTCTATGAGAGGTTTGATAGGTTTGAGGGTATGGTGGTTGTGTAAATGGTTGGTATGGGTAAAAGGAAGTGTTATTTACAGCGGGGTGATATGGCAAATATTCTGGTGGTGGGTAAGGTGAATAATCTCTAACTTGCTGTCTATCAAAGCTCACAACCTGAGCTTCAGTTTCTTTTTTCTTCGGGATTCTTTTGCTAGATGCTTCATTTCCTTCTAGGTTACCATTCTTGATGGCACTCTCAATGATCTCTCTCGAGATTACCATATCAGTAAAATTTTTTATTGCATTCCCTATCATCTTTTCATAATAGAAAGGTTTTAAAGTGCTAACAAATAGCACTGTAGTTTTTTTCTCAGTCAGAGGAGGCTATACCTGAGAAGTAATATCCCTCCACCTCTGGGCATACTCTTTAAAAGACTAATTTACTTTTTTCTCTAGATTCTGTAAAGACAAACGATCTGGGTCCAAATTGATGATATGTCGATATTGACTGATAAAGTCATATGCCATATCGCTCCAAGAGCGAATGTGAGTCCTATCCAGCTGAACATACCATCTGGCCACAGAGTCAGTAAGACTATCCTGAAAAATATGCATCAAGAGTTTTTCATCATGTGCATGAGCTATCATCTTCTTGCAATACATGGTGATGTGGGTTTTGGGGTACTTTATACCATCATATTTTTCAAATTTTGATACTTTAAACTTATGAAGGATAACCACATCAGGAACTAGGCAAAGCCCAGCAGCATCAACTGACCATAAAAGCTAAATCTTTCCACGGCCCTTAGCCTTTGCTCTAGCATACTAATCTTGAAACTTTTCTCAACCTCCACTCTCATCTTTTCTTTCTCTTTCTCTTTTAAATCATCTAGATCAGGAATTGGTTCTGTTACCTTTTTAGTGAAGACAGAATTTATATAGCTATTATACTGCCCTGGGTTGAAAGCTGATGGCATTTCAGGATATGTTGGATATACGAAGTGTTGTGGCGGGACCTCTTAGGCAGACTGGGCTTGAGGTGGGCCAAAACTTGGAGGGTACAAAAGGTCAACCACTTCTTGCTGACTTGTATTTCCTTCAACCCCTTTTCTTTTATCCATGTTATTAAGAGCTTTCAGAATCTTGCTTAGCTCACTTTCAATCTTCTCATGTGCTTTTTTTATCTTTTCAAATCTATGGGAATTTTTTTGCTACATTTGCCTTGTTTTGGATCTTGTGTTGAATCGATGGGTAAGGTTTTCGCTAGATGGAGCTATCCTGGAACCTTGAGTACCATATCTTAGAATTAGTAAATTTACATGATTATCACATGTTTACTTTGTTAAGTGTAATGAATGAGAATGCAATGAATGAAAAATGCATGTATGCAAAGAACATTTGCCTTAAAACGGTATTCAACTAAAAAATTTCATTTATTTCAAAAAACTTTTATCTACATGGAGTTTATCATCCTAGAATTATAGCCATAAAATTGTTTGATCTGTTCATACTGGGCCTTTGCTTCTTCTATGAAGTTCAAGAGACATTGTCCATGTTCTCCTATTGGGGCCACCACTTGTCTTAATGCTTCTGCCTCTTCCACCATCCCTCTTGCTTTACATACCCCTTTATGAATTTGGGTTGTTAAGTGCTCAATGTATTTCTGCCTTCCTAGGTTCTCTTTTTTACCACTCCAGACTTGGTATGATAATTCTCTATGTTCTCTAACCAATGCAGTGATATGGTCTCCTTGTTCATCCAACTTTTAACTTAACCTGCTCAAATAACTGTTTAGCATGTTAATTTCTACCTGTGCTTCAGTACTTTCTTCTTCCAACTCGGTATACTCTTGTTTTAATCTTGTATTTTCCTCAGTCAGCTCGGTAATGGTTATCCCTTTGGCTCTTTCTCTCACACATAGCCTCTTATGCTCCTGGTGTAACTTTGCTAGATCTTTAGTAGCTGTATCACGTTCTCTAGCAATCTTGTGAACTTTAACTTCATAACTTTCAGCTCTACCTTTCCACTGGGCTTTTTCTTCTTGAAGTTTCTGAATCTCTTTCTTTAACTTGATCTTTTCAAACTCAAATTCTTTTGTTACCAGCTCTAACTCTGATGGTGTCTCTTCACGTTTTTCTTCTGTTAATGTTTGAGAGATTTCATAAGTGAATACCATTTCTCATCTTCTTTTTGCTTTCCAAACCAAATAACCTGGGGTGACTTTTTTAGTGAATGGTCCAGGACTCACTCTTTGGGGATTTTTCCATGCGTTGATCATTTCATTCGTCCTCTGAAATACTTTAGGCTCACTGTAAGAGAAATCTAACTGATGAAGCCCATAAGTCATAGGAATAAACTGTTCTTCCCTCAATTGCCTCCTCACTAGGAGTGGTGCATAATTCGTCACTCCTTATAAACCCAGAAGCGGAACCATTGTACTATCCCCATATTGGTATAACATAGGCTCACGATTCATCCATGGGGCTAACCATATTACCCTGGCACCTTCCAACTTTTGTAAGAAAGTTATCCATTCTTGTTTAAACTTTCGCTTTGACTACCCACTTTCGTAGAATTCTTTGATCAAAAAATGATTACAGATGTAAATCTTCGAGAAAGCACCATTTTCTTGTTCAAAATGGCTTTTCATCCACACGTACAATAACTGTATGCATCCTATGAAGCGCCCTCCATTTCGATGATAATAACTCAAAGATTTGATAATCTCTGTTAATATTATCATTGAAGGATTACAGCCATTGATCACACTTTCAAAGAAATCAACCACCGCTATCTTAATATGTCCCAAAACCTTTGAAAAGATTACCAGTCCGTATATAGCTAAGGCAAATATGTCTAACCCCCGTTCTTCATTGACGTGTTACATCAGAAACTCATGAAAGAACTTCCAAGGTAGGCAAACCTTTTCTTGTTTCTTCTTTGTATGAGAATCCATAACTTTTTTGTCTATCCCCATGAGTTGAGTCAACTTTTATGAAATCCTGACTTATGCTTTTTGACATATATCTTGTCAGGAGTCTTGATATGTAAACTTACCAAGATCGAATATTCTTCTATGGTGGGAGTCATATCAGCTTCGTTAAAGATGAAACATTTGTATGCAGGATCCCAAAATTATGTTACAACTCTAATTAGTTGATCATCAACAACCACTGCTAGAAGGTGTGCTATATGCCCATGTTTCTGACAAAACTGCTCTTGTCTTGACGGACTCATCTTCTTTCAGATATCAACCAAATCTTTTAAATTATTCTGTTTGAGAAGGATAGATGTTTTCTGAGACATAGTAGAATCATACCCAATTGGCAAGCAATCTCCCATCTTCAGTTGAGTCTTTTCTGATAGGGCCCTTACTTCATTGGGTGTCCCACAGGGTGCTAATACTGATGAAGAGCAAACTAAGTGTTCATTGGCGTCCATGAAAAAA
Source organism: Durio zibethinus (assembly GCF_047325235.1). Taxonomy (NCBI): domain Eukaryota; kingdom Viridiplantae; phylum Streptophyta; class Magnoliopsida; order Malvales; family Malvaceae; genus Durio; species Durio zibethinus. The sequence goes on from NC_143174.1 coordinate 23,501,013, forward strand.
ATTTGTTGAAGATCGTTTTTCAAGCAAATGTTCTTTATGCAACTTTATGATATACGCATGAACCAATGTAAAAGAAAAAAAAGGTTAGTATACCCAGAAAAAGAATAAATAACTAAATAAATTTAAACATCACACAAAGTAAAAGGGATGAATCCTATGCTTTTGGTTAATTCTATCAGGGAAGAATGATGGCTCTATCTAAAGGTTAGGCACTCTTAAGGTTCACTATATGTGGTTTTAAGGGTCAAAGTCTAAAGGTCCTCAAATTGTTCCTTACATCCTTGTCCATCACAGACTAGTAAGGCACCATAATCCTCACCCATTACAGGCTACAAGCAGAAAAGGTTCAATTTGAGTGGGAGTATTTCGTTAGCCACTGCGAGGCATTAGACCTCACAAAAGCAATAGGTACTTTACTCCCTCCTAGAGGGATGGAGCTCGGGTATAGAGCTCATGTTATGCTCATGCACATGAATGACATAATTAGCAAGGTAAATAAAATATGAATAGTAACATATATACAACAAAAAAAAATGGTTCAATTTTATTAGGCTTTTGGATAACACATATTATTTGCTGGCCTGACTCTCAAGTCCCCAGTAGAGTCGCCAAGCTGTCATAACGTCTAGATCCGGGGATCTATCGCTAGATATTGACTTTTAGGAATCGCCACCAATCTTTTTTATCTAGGTGCGATTGGCCACCTAAAGAATCTGTCCTTTCAAGGAACACCTAAGTTTAAGGGCCCCTAAAAGAATAGGTTTAGGTCTACTAACCAGAACAGAGTTCGAGAGTTCGATTACGTGTGACCCTCACAACGCCCATCAAAAGATGGTACCTGCATAACTTTATGTTATCCAAATAACCTTAAAATTTTACCAAGTAATTAATTATCAAAAATTATTCTCAATTGACTCTAATACTTTTAACAAAAAATTGAGAAAATTCCCTCACCTCAAGAGTATGCAAGAAAAACTACTGTTTCACTTGCAGAGGCTCCGTCGTCGAATTATTTAAAGAAAAAATAAAAATGAAACTCAAAATAAAAAAAAAAAAAGAAAATGATGATTGTTCTTGTGCAGGGAAAATTGATACTTTCAACTTTTCCCCCAAAAATATTTTTTCAAACTTTTATTTTTAAGGAAAATTGATGCTTTCAACTTTTCTCCAAAAATATTTTTTAAAAAATTTATTTTTAAAGAAAATTGATACTTTCAACTTTTCCTCAAAAATATTTTTTTTGAAAATTTATTTTTAAGGAAAATTGATACTTTCAACTTTTCCCCAAAAATATTTTTTTTTTTGAAATTTTGTTTTTAAGGAAAATTGATACTTTCAATTTTTCCCCAAAAAAACTTTTTTTTTTAAAATTTATTTTTAAGGAAAATTGATACTTTCAACTTTTCCCTAAAATATTTTTTTTTGAAAATTTTGATTTTCAAGAAAAATTGATACTTTCAACTTTTCCACAAAAATCTTTTTTTTTGAAATTTTATTTTTAAGGAAAATTGATACTTTCAACTTTTTCCTAAAAATATTTTTTTTTGAAATTTTGATTTTCAAGGAAAATTGATACTTTCAACTTTTCATCAAAAACCTTTTTTTGATTTTTATTTAAAGAAAATAGAATAATGAAACAAAATAAAAGTGGAAATAAATAAAAATAAAAAATAAATAAAAGTAAAACAAAAATAAAAATAAAATAAAGATAAAAATAATATTAAATAAACCTACTCTAATAAATAAAAAATAAAAAAATAACTAAACAAATAAATTAATTAATTAAAAAAAAAACCTGGAGCGGCTCGGTATACGGCTCAGCTCGGCTCGACTCAAGGAAGAAAAAATGACTCGGAGAAGCGGCTTTGGAACTCGGTTCGGCTCGGAGGGGGGCAGACACGCGCGGGTCAAGAAGCGGGTCGACGCTCGGGTCGGGTCGGATCTCGACAAAACACGCGGATCCTCTAGGTCACTTAAGGCAAAAACGACGTCGTTTTGTGAGAGTATAAAAGACAGTTCCCTTCGTTTTTTGACAGAAACCTTCTCTCCTCTCTCTCTCTTCTTCTTTTTTCCTTTCCTTTCTCTTTAAAAGGCCGAAAAACTCCGATTAAAGATTCATCGAATTTTGAGATTTGTCACCGAAATTTGGGTTTTTTCACCGGAAGTTAGTCGAAAGTTGGTCGGTTTCTGGGAAAGGTCACCGAAAATTGGGTAGCTCGTCGAAAACTTCAAAGTTGGTCAAAATTTTTACCGAAAAATTCAACTTTCACTGAAAAATTCATCGAAATCTAGAATTTTCCAGAAATTTCCAGAAAAAAAAAAATCACCAAAAATCTTCAAAAAAATTCCTACTAACTCCAGAACACTTTTTAGCCTCCTATACTCTTCTATCTCTCAAATCAGTAGCTTTGCTCACTGTTTTTTCTGTCTGTTGCATATGTTCCAGGAGGTCCCTTTTATAGGGATTGATCAGGAGTTCTTGATCAATCCCAATTTCTCCTTGAACGGGGATTCAATCTTTGAATCCAATCTGGACTCTTCTGATTGAATTTCCATTCACAATGGGATTCTTCAACTTTCAATCACAGCCATCAAAAAAAGAAAATAAATAATAATAATAATAATAATATAATAATCAGATAAACAAAAATCATATAAACGAAACAAGAAAAGAAAAAAAATTATTAACAGATAATTAGAAATACAATAAGATAAATCTAAAAAAATATTACAAGAAAAAAAGAATAATAAGTAAATTATAATATAATAATAAATATATAACTATATAAATAAAATACATATAAATATTAACAAAATAAATAAATAAATAAAGATATACATATATTAATACATAATAATAATAATAAATAATAAAATAAATAAAATATAAAAGGAAAAAAAATAAAAATAATACAAAATAAAAATTGAATTGGGCTTACCCATTTGGGCCAGGCCCAATTGATCTGGGCTTGGACCCAATTGGGTGTCTACAGTATTTATCAAGAATTAAAATGATAATGAATGAATAAATATGTGCTTAAAAGAGTCTTGCATTCATTTGAAAAGAAATCCAAGATGATAAAAAAATGAAGAGATTGTAGAAGCCTAAGAAGGATGATTTTAGATAACACGTGGTGTGGTCAAATGATGAAAATGGTGATGGGTTGGCCAACAAATGAAGAGAATGCAAAAACTTGAAGAGATGATATGACCAAGTGATGAATTGATCGACATCACTTGCGAGTTATGATTGAATGATGAAAATAATATGGATCAGTGGATAAAGTGGTTATTGTTGGGAAACCTATGAGTGTAACCTAGTGACGAACGATGAAGTTTGTTCGGAATGGTTAATGTTGAGACACTTATAAATAGTGACCCAATGATGTTGGATGAAACTTATTCTAAAATTTATTAGTGCTGAAAAGCCCATGAATGATGGTCAAGTGATGATCGATTGATGAAACTTGTCCCAAAGTATTAAGAAACTGAACAAGGAAAAATGCAAAATAGTGGAGTTTTGAGAGCCATATTACCATAATTATTTAGCATTTCATGACATTATTAATATCCGCATTATATGTATCATGTTGGCATCATTGATTGAATAGTACATACACATAATTTGATGAATTAAACTTTGTTTGGACATGCATGGCATTATGAGAATCTAGGTTATTGCATTTGCATCATTAAGAAGGCATTTGCATTTTTGTTCATAACATTCATTCATGCAAATTTTTGAGCCACTTGAAAAACAAATTGTGAATATTTTGATGAGAATATTTTAAAACTCAAATGAGAATCTTTGAGTTTCAAAATGAGAATCTTTGAGGAGTGAAACCTTAAAGTTCATCGAATGTGAATCTTTGAATAAATGAAAAGTTTTGAACTTTTGGATGTGAATCTCCAAAATACAAAGCTTCAAAACTAAGTTTTATTGCATGTGAGCTTTTGAACTCAAATGAAAAGCTTTGAATTTTTGGATGTGAATCTCCAAAATTCAAATGAAAAGCTTTAGATTTTTGGATATGAATTCCAAGTTTGTCAAATGAGAACTTTAAAAAGCCTTGAACTTTTGAATGTGAATCTCCAAAATTCAAATAAGGATCTTTAAATGTTGGATGCAAGTCTTGCAAGTTGCAAATGCAAATCTCGATATATTACAAATTTGAATGAAACTGAAATTTTGAGAATCAAATTTCAGTAAATTCTTATGAAGTTGAAAGATTCTTGCGAATCTTAACCTCTGAATGTTGAACTCAAATTGTGAATCCTTGAGTTCCCATTACAAAATTCCTTCAGTCACGATCTATAACTCTTTTAGACATGATTGTTAAGGAGCAATGTATTTTTTTTCAAAGTTTTGTTGCCTATGTTTAGAGAAGTAATTTTTTTTTAAAGTCGTAGTGCCTCTGTTTAAATGAGTAATTTATTTTTCAAAGTCATGGTTGCCTCTATTTAGAGAAGCAATTTACTTTTCAAAGTTGTGGTGCCTCTGTTTAAAGGAGCATTTATTTTTGAAGTCATGGTGCTTCTGCTTAAAGAATTTATTTATTTTCCAAAGTCGTTGAGCCTCTGATTAGAGGAGCCATTTATTTTTCAAAGTCGTTGAGCCTCTGATTAGAGAAGCCATTTATTTTTCAAAGTTCTGTTGCCTCTATTCAGATGAGTCATTTGATTTTTAAAAGTTCGTTGCCTCTATTCAGAGGAACAATTTATTTCCCCAAAGTTTGTTGCCTCTATTCAGATGAGTCATTTATTTCTCCAAAATTCATTACCTCTATTCAGAGAAGCCATGTATTTTCTAAAGTTCTGTTGCCTCTATTTAGGGGAGCCATTTTATTTTTCAAAGTTTTGTTGTTTTTGTTTAAAGGAGTTTTGTTTACTTTCTTTTTCAAAAAAAAAAAAAGGGCATGAATTTGTTGGGATGATCGTGAGCAGGGTCTCTACATCTTTACACAATTTTTGTTTCATAAAAAATATACAAAGAGAGGTAGTTGTAGACACCTCAATCTATCTGGGATTCTACTTAATTTGGTCTGTTGATTAAATAAATAATATGAAAAAAAACCTGACAAGTTGAGTTAGTACAAGACTGTAAGTGAGGTGTTTAAATTGGATTTAAAGACTAAAATTGAAATTAAAAATGAGTAAAATTATGTTCGGGTTCTTTAGATTATAACCCTATAAATAGATACTCCCATATACACAGGAATCAGAGAGAAAAAAAAAACAAAAGGATGAAACAGAAGCAAAAAATATTTAAAGGCAATATAGGATTTTTAGAAGGTTTTTTCGAATTTTTGGAGTACTTTTTTTGGAAAATTTTTGAAAATTTTTCAGAATCCGACAAAATTTTTCGACGAAGTTTAAATTTTTCGATGAGTTTTTCGGCCAAATTTGAAGTTTTCGACGATTTTTTCCAGATTTTGGTAGGAATTCAACCGAATCTGGAATCATCTAGAGAGAGGGGAAAAAAAAGAGAGAAGAGAAAGAGGTAGAAGGAGAAGTTTGAAGAAAAGGATAGGACTTATGCTTTTATATCAGGACAAAATGACACAGTTTTAGCGTTAGTATATACCTAAGATTCGCGCGTTTTTGTCTGAGTCAACCTGACCCGATCGCAACCTATTCGACTGACCCAAGTTTCAATCAACCATTCTAACCGAGCTGAGCCGAGCCACGCCACATTCTTCAAGCCGCGCCTTCGAGTAGCTTTTTCTGTCTCAAGTCGAGCCGATCTTAATCGTAAGCCTAGCCGTTTCCATTTTTTGGTATTTTTTATTTGTTTTTTTAATTATTTTTTTATTTATGTGTTTATTTATTTTAGGAGTATTTTTTACATGATAAAATAAAAAAAATAAAAATTTTGAAATAAATATTAATTATCCAATGATGAAATTTATAAAAATTTCAAATGATAAATTTTTATAAAATTTGTCCCAAATTGTGAAATAATATAGATAAAATTTCAATAATAATAATTAATATTTATTTTCAAACCAAAAAGGAAAAATTAAAAACATAAAAATATAAAAAATTTTGGAATTAAATACAAATTATCCAATGATGAGAGTCTTAAAAATTTCAAAAGGTAAATTTCTAAGAAATCTCTAGGTGAGAAATTTTCTCTAAATTTGGCCCAAATGGTGGAATGATTTAGATGAAATTTTAATACAAGTAATTGTATTCTTTTCCAAATAAAAATTTAGATTGAAAATATTTGATAATTATCTAAAGATGAAATTCTTAGAAATTTCAAATGGTAAATCTTTAAGAAATCTCTAGGTAAGAAATTTTCTCTAAATTTGACCCAAATGGTAAAATAATTTAGATGAAATTTCAATAAAAATAATTGTCATATTATTTTCTTTCTAAGGAAAAAAAAAAGAGAAAAAGAAATTTTCTAAATAGACCCAAATGGTGGAAATTTTAGAAATTTAAAAGAGAAAATATTTCTAATTTGGCCCAAATAGTGAAATAATTAGATTTATTTTTAACAAAAATGGTAATAATAAAAAATAATAAATAAATCTTTTTCTGACGATGGAGCCTCTTCAAAAAATTAAATGGGATTCTTGAATACTCTTAAGGTGAAGAAAAAAATTTTTAGAGTACTACCAGATTGATGGAGAATCTTAAAAATTGTTTCCAATATTTAACATAAAATTTGAAGCCATTAGATTCTAAACCTTTGGATAAATTTGAAATAATATGGTACCATCCTTTGGATGTGCATGTGGGAGTGCTATAACCTTTTTCACATGTAACTGAACTCCCGAACCCTATTCTGGTTCGTAAACCTGAACTTATTCTTTTAGGGACCCTTAGTCAAGCTTAGGAATTCCTTAGGTGACCAATCACACCTAATAAAAGATTGGTGGCGACTCCATTCATTTGTTAAATCTAGCTATAGATTTTCGAATCTATATGTCATAACAGGCTGCATCAGAGAACTGATGATCGATAATATTGTCTCGGGCTGAGAGTTAAACTTTGGCTGCACATTAGGGGAGGCTGACACTATTATCACAGGTAAAGTGCCACAGGTTAAACTTTTTTTCGATTAAGTAATAAATCGTATAATATTCAAATGAATGTTTTGGATTAAATTTTCTCTTGATAAAGTAATAAATCATACAATATTTAGATGAATGTTTCGGGTTAAACTTCTTTCAACGAAACAATAGATTGTGCAGCATTTGGACAAATGCTTCCACACAAGTCAGATAACAATAATTCGATATCTGAATAGGCAATCAACAAATCATAAGTTAATTTCAAAAACGTAAAACAATATATCAAAACATAATGGAAACACATCAAAATTACCCCTGATATTCCCGAAAGAAAAGAAATGTTTTATTAATATCAAGAATAATATAACTATAAAAGGAGCATTGAGTTTTCCCACTATTGTCAAGGCCAAAGGGATAGTTGTAAATGGGTGGTCTAACATGTACTTTAATCAGTAAAGCAATCCAACAATACATTGATTGCTCATTCCTTTTAAAAAGCTTAAGAGATTTTATAACTATGCTACCAAGTCTCATTACAATGTTTGAAATAGAAATATTTTTCTTAGCACACGAGATATACCTTCCAACTTGGCCCCTCTACCTAATCATGACCCTATACAAGGGTGGCTTATGACACTCTATGCCCAATCATGGCCTTATACAAGTTTGGTTCATGACATCCATTTCCACTTAATTTGTTGATGTCCTCGTCGACTTGTTGGCTATAAATTCTTTAATCTTCTGCTTAAACACTCAAAGCTTATGGTCTCTCTTGCAACTAGTTTCTTCTGGTGGCTTCATGGTAAAGGCAGCTTTGGTTGTTTCACTATAACTTGCACCTGTGACGTCTGCATGATAAGATTTCAAGTTGCTCACACGAAACTCTTGATGCATTTTTATCTATTTTTAGAGGTTGATTTGTAAGAGGCATTCCCCACTTTAGCAAGGATTGTCACTAGACCCTCATACTTACACACTAACCTATAAAACCGCTTCTATAAGAACCTGATTTGTTCATGCACCAATCTAACAAGCACATGGTCACCCACTTTGAACTGTTGTGGCCTTCGATCCTTATCTACCCATTTTTTCATGAGCTTTAATGCTTTTTCTAAATATGCTTAGGTTATTTCTATCTTTTGTCTCCATTCTTTGCTAAGGTTAAAGGCTCGTGAATTTTTCTCTAGATATGGCTCCACGAATGTATGGGATAACCTTGGTTGTTGCCCTATAAACACTTCAAAAGGGCTTTTGTTTGTGAAAGAACACTTATAGGAATTAAAACAAAACTGAGCTACATCCAACAATGCAAGCCGATTTTTCTTATTAGCTTAAACAAAATGTCTCAAGTACTCCTCTAATAACCTATTAAACCGTTCAATCTAACCATTAATCTGTGGATGGTAACTTGAAGAGATATTAACCTGAGATGCCAAAATCTTAAAAAATTCTCTCCCGAATGAACCAGTGAATCTTGGATCTCTATCACTGACAATGTTTTATGGAATGCCCTAGTGCTTAATTACATATTTAAACATTAGGCAAGCCGTATCTTTCACTGTGTAATACTTTTGGGCTGGAATGAATGTGGAATACTTCGAAAAATGATCAATCACAAGCAAAATAGACCTACAATCCCTAACCCTAGGGAGGCCTGATATGAACTCTAAAGAAATGCTTTCCTAAGATCTCATAAGTACAAGTAACGATTCGAACATGCTTGATGGTTTCTTCTTCTCAACTTTATCCTATTAACAAATGAGACAAATATTCATATAATCCATCACATTTTGCCACATATGTAGTCAATAATAGCCTTATCTTAGTAAATCCAAAATACGTTGCCAACCAGAGTGACCTGCCTACAGAATGTCATGGCATTCCCGCATTAGCATCTATTTCAAGCCTTCTACTTTCAACACAAACAACCATGGACCCTTAGTCAACAAGGCCCCATTTTATAACCAAAAGCACTTGGACTTTCTTTCTTCTACTAACTTCAAAATGACACTAACCTGTGGATCTTTTTTCAAATTATCTTCAATTAGTTTATGGATATCTATTGTAACTTTACTAGTTGGCATCAGAGCGATTCTCCTAAGGGCTGCCAATTCTACTCGTCTACTTAGTGCATCAACTACTTGGTTGGTTCTTCCAACATTGTGTTTAAAACAAAAACCAAATTTAGCTAATAACTTTTGCCATAGAGCTTGCTTAGCCGTGAGCCTCAATTAGGTGAGAAAATGACTAACTACAGCATTATTAGTCTTGACAACAAAGTGGGAACCCAACAAGTAATGCCATTATGGCTTTAAACAATGGATTACTATTAAAAGCTCTTTTCTTGAGCCATATATCTCCTTTTACCCTCGTTCAACTTTTGACTTTCAAATGCTATATGGTGCCATTCTTGCAAAAGCACTACTCCAATAGCGAAATCGGATACATCCATTTGAATTTCAAAAGACGTCTCAATGTTGGGTAGAACTAATACAAGATTTTTCATCATAGCATCATTTAAGCCTTCAAAAGCTTTTTGACATTCGTTAGACAAACACATTTATGTCATTTTTTCAATAATTTAGTAAAGCCGTTATTTTACGAGTGCTTAATCACAAATTTTCTATAATAGTTAGCCAATCCTAAAAGCAATCGAAGTTCACTAACATTCATTGGCATTGCTCATTCTTTAACGACCTTAACCTTTTTCATGTCCATTCGAATGTGACCCTATTCAACAATATAACCTAAGAAATGAATGTGTTTGGACAAAAACACATTTTTCCTTTTTTACATACAACTTATTATCCTTTAGTCTTTGAAGCACAAGACGCAAGGTGCAAGTGAAACTATGAGCACTATATCATCTAGGTAGATGACCACGAACTTATCAAGATAGTCATGAAACACTTGGTTCATCAAGATATAAAACGTGATAAGGGTATTAGTCAATCCAAAAGGGATAACAAAAAATTCAAATGCTTCATACCACATTACATAATTAGTTTTTCGCTTATATCCTTCAGCAATTCTAACCTGATGATAGCATATCTCAAATCCAATTTAGAGAAGTATTGGGCCTGACTTAGTTGATCAAACAAATCTGTAATAAAAGAAATAAGATACTTGTTCCTCAAGGTAACTTTGTTTAATACCTTGTAATCTACACATAGCCGCAAACTCCTACATGATTTCTTTGAAATAACACTAGTGTCCCAAATGATACTTTTAATGGCCTAATGAATCCGACTTGCAAGTGCTCATTTAACTACTTTCTTAGTTCCATCTAACTACTTTTGTAGTTTCATCTAACTATTTTCTTAGTTCTACCAACTCTAGTGAAACTATGCAATATTGGCCTTTAGCTAGAGACTTAACTCTCAAAAGAAGCTTAAGCTCATGGTCTATCGATCTACGAAAAGATAAAACCTTAGGCAATTACTCTAGCGTCATATTCTTAAACACCTTAAATACTTTTTACATCCCATCGGGTATTGGTTCCAACTCAATCCCCTCTTTAAAAATCGACATGGCTACATATGCACCATTCTTTTTACCTTTTTCTTCAATTGCAATGCTAAAATCATTTTCTTCCTACTTTTAGAAAGGCTCATGGCCAACACAACATACAAATGTCCCCCAAAAGCAATAAACAACTAGCAGCAGAAATTGGAATAACCTGAGCCAACATCATAAAATTCAATCCGAAAACAACATCAAAGTCATTCATAGGGGAACCATGAAGTATACATTTCCTTTCCATGGCCTCAACTTGATCATCACACTCTTAGAGCTTTCACTGATCATAAAAGCTAGTGAGTTAACCACTTTCATCTGCCCATAGTCCTTATTAACCTTGAGACTACACCTTTTTGCTTCTTCTGGTGTAATAAAGGTATCAATTGCACCTGTATCTACCATAAGCTTTGTGGTTTTATCATTGAGCATTAGGTTTACATACATCAAACCTCTCAAGTTTTTTTTATCATGTTTAGTTGGGTATAGAAAGCACTAAAAATTTGTGTTGAACCTATCCTTACTGGCTTATCCTTCACTTCCTCGACAGTTTCAGGTGTTTTAGAATATTCTTGAGAAAAAACTCTCAAGGCATTAAGAGCACCTCTATGTGGGCATTCGACCACCTAATGCCACCCCTAACATAGAAAGCAAGCTAACGGTTGCTTCGGCTTGAAATTCGATGCATTGTTTCTCTTAAGTTGGGTATTATCTCAAGCAAAAACTTTTTTATTTGATTCCCCACTCAAAAGTCGATCCGTTTTACCTATATTTTTCTTATTCCCAAAGTTAAGAGTTACTGCCACTTGATAAAGAGTTCTTTCACTTCGAAGAGCCATCGTTATAGTCATTAAGACGTTCAACAATAGCCATGGTAGTGGCTACATCTTGCACTTTTTCTTTTTGTCGTTCCTTCCTAGCCCAATGTTTGAAGCCTTCAAAAATATAAAACATCTTGTCTTTTTTATACATCTCTTTAATATCCAACATCAGGGTAAAAAAACTCTTTACAAACTCCCGTACCATTTCGTTTGCACCAATTCTTAAAGCTTCCTTCTAACCATGTACTTCACATTCTCAAAAAAAAAATTGACTTTTCAACTCTTACTTGATATCCATCTAAGTTTTAATAAGCCATTCATCATTCACAAATTTTGAACACCACCAAAGCTTAACATACTCAACAAGGTACATTGAAGCCATTGTAACTTTATCCTCCACTGATTCTATATGCATAGCTTGAAAGTATTTTTCTATATTAAACAAAAAATTCTCAAGCTCTTTCATATCTCTTACCCCTTATAACGTCAAGGTTCCAACACCTTAGCCCTTTTTCCTTTATCCATTGAGCTATAACTCAATCTTACCACCCCCATTTGGAACACACTCACTTGGATCCTAAATTCCTCAAACTCTCTTTGGAGGATGTTCATGGCATCTTTTGTTTCATCACCCAAGCTATGTACTATATCGAATAGCTTCTGCTGGACAATCTCTATCTCCTTCAGTCGATCATGGATTACCATATAAGCTTTTAAGATAGCCACTACGACCTCAAGCTCCCCAATCCTCTATCGATCATCAAATCCACCACTCGTAACCATTTGTTAATTCTCTAGCACTTTTTAACTGTGCTATAATATCACATGTCATGAACTAAACTTTCTCTTAATGAAGCAATAAATCGTGCAACATTTAGATGAACGCTTCCATACAAGTCAACAAATGATAGCTCGATATTTAAATAGGCAATCAACAACCCACAAATTAAACTCAAGAATGCAAAACGATATATCGAAACATAATAGAAGCACACCAAGGCCACCCCCAATGTTTTCGAAAGAAAAAAATATTTTATTAATATCAAGAATAGTACAAGTACAAAAGGAACATCCGATCTTCTTACCATCTTTGAGACCAGAGGAACAACCCTAGATGGATGGTCTAGCACGTACCTTTACCAGTAAGACAACCCAACAACACGCCAACTACTCACCCTTTCTAAAAAACTTAAAAGATTTTATAGTTACGCTATCAAAAACCATTACAATATTTGAAATAAGGGTAATTTTTTATAGTACATGAAATCTACCCACCCCTTGACACCTTTACTCGATCATGATCCTATACAAAGGTGGCTCATGATATTATATGCCCGATCATGGCCCTATACAAAATTGACTCATGACACCAAGACTCAAACTCTAACTGATGCTATTATCAAAGGTCGAGACTCAAACTCTAATCGCACATTGCGGGGAAACTAATGCTATTGTCACAAGTCAAGACTTAAACTTTAGTTGCACATTGCAAGAATAAGGTAATGACCATTTGTCATTATATATACACTTACAGAAAAAAGGATAATGACCACTTAACACCATGTAGGCGTTAAAGCCCGAGAAAAATCTAAACAAATTCTCAATGACATGGGGCAACCAAGTATCAAAAATTGCCCCGGCATATCCACAAGGATTTGACTAATGTTTAGGATAAGTGAGTATGATTTTGAGAATCTATATGATTGTTACATCATCGAAAACCCAGCTTTGTGCTAGTTTTTCTAATATAGAGGGGACTAGGAAGTGTCTCAAATTAAGACAGCAGAAATAAATAAGTGCCATAGTACATTCTCATCAACTATTACATGAAGTCACATTCCAGAATCTGTTTCACCTAATCAAGCGGACATCGTACTCCAACATTAACTGCAGTTAGAAAAGGATGATTATATTTGTGTAATGAAAAATATACTTCAAACATGGTCTCAAATTGCACTTAGGCAGTTAACTGTTCTCTCCCCGACTCCTTTTGGGTACAAATCGCCATAGGTCCACAGCTATATCCACCTCCTTTTTCTTGTGAAACTTGTATAGTTGAGGAACATCAAAACGGAGCTGAACATAAAATGGGGAAGTAGCATGAGAATAAGAAAAGACAAATAAGTGTAAGAAGGCAAATATTTTAAAGAAAAATAGAATAAAAGCAATTTGCCAGTGCAATGAAAGCGAAAAAAGCAGAAGAACATATGCTCAACCCAGACCATGCTTGCAGCTTGTACCCAGCAAGCCATCTAAATAATTTCTTCTGTGAAGGCTTGTTCATAATGACAACATTTTATGGTTCATGAAAAAAATGTCATCAGATTGTGAAGCTTGTTTTACCCACCTCACACAAGACCTCAGCACTGCTAGCATTTAAGTCCCTTAAGGCCGCCCTTTTGACATGCTATAGCAAAGAAAAGAAAATGATCTCAATTCTTAGTCACAGTAAAATCCTTATGCAAGCAGCACAGGCAACTGATGTCTTTGCATGGAAGAAACAGACAACATGAGACAAATGAATGAGAAATTACATTGAGAACAAAAGATGAAAAAATGTTGCTAATTAGCAAGCAAATTCACAGGAACAAAAATAAAAAAAAAAGGATAGTTTTGATGGTATAAACATAAGTACATAATCAATAATCCTACAAAGGTAATTAAGACCAAACAATTACTTTCTCCACAATAAGGTAATTGTTTCTGACATTTTAGGATGGGAGGGAACTATTGACTACTATCAAACACATGAAAAACCTAGGCTAACTAATATGTGAAATACTGGAGAAGGTTGCTAGTCAATGAATAGTTAATTAGCTATATTTTAGCTTAAAATTTACCATTTACACAAAATAAATCAAGGGCAGAGCAAGTAACATTACTTACATCTCTTGTTGAGGTCTTATGCAAGGAATAAACTGCTTCAGAAGCTACCTGGCACATACAATATACGGAGAATATGCCTATTAGATCAAATAAGCTGACAAAGATGGATCAAACATCTTGAGTCTTGACTCTATCACTAGTTTTACCTTCAATGCTACAAATAGAAAATCGATGTCAGCACCCTTCTTTCGAGTTCCAAATGGTGGATTCATCACAACAGTATCAACAATTTGACCTGAAAACGGACTGAGACCATAAGATGACAATACAAATCACAATAACTTAAGATTAAGAAACAGGCAGTAGAGCATTCCATTTTAACGTACATATTGTTTTAAACTTAAATTTTTCCTACATTTTCGCTTGATTAATTCAGCATACAACCATACCTCATATAGTGACCAGAAAGTAACAGATACATTCAATGCTAGTGCATCTCCCATATGAATACATTGAAGTCACAGATGAAACAAGTTGAACAATTTAAAGCCAGTCAGCCATGACCCTATCAATTCTAAGCATGAAAATGACTAGCTATATACTTCCTGTATATTTAATTACACAAAAAATTCCACTATGTGCGAGAGATTCACCATTTCTAGGAAACTAACCTTTGATTACATCTCTTAAAATGAATAACTTTTCCATATCATAATGACTGTAATTTTTTAGGAGAAAAAAATCAATTATAATGCTTATGCTCCAAGTTCTCTGTAGGCACACAGGGATAGAGAGGAAAAGGGAGGGGAAGAAACTGTTACCTCTCCATCCTAGATTACTGATGTCACACTGAACAAAATCTATGTCCAACTGCAGGTTCAATTAAGAAAGAAACGCAAGGAAGGCATCACGAAATGTGTAAATTACTAAGCAAATATTGAAATTAACTAGCAGACATTAAAAGTGAATCTCATAGATAGACAGATAAAGAGAAAAAAGATGTCAGAATTATGTCACTCAGGCCACAAAAAGCTGTAGACCTTACTACATGTAAAAATCAATAAAGAAGAGATCACCTCAAGATTCTCAGCGTTCATTGACGCTATTCCAAGTGATTGAGAATCGATATCAATGCCAATAACCTGCCTATTCCAAGCAACAAAACGCCCACATCGAAAACAAAAGATATGGAAGCAAATATAAATTTTTCTTTTCTTTTCAAAATCAGTTCAAGTTAAGGAATCTATAAAGAAAGGAGAAGAAACAATGAGAAAGAGAAGAGAGGGACAAAAGGGTGAACTTACTCAGCACCCAAGAGAGCAGCAGCAGCACCTAAAGTGCCACACCCACAACCAAAATCTGCCACAACCTTGTTGCTAATATCATCAAATGAATTCTCAGCCTAAAAAAATTAAAAACAAGAAACAATTAAGAAAAGCTCATTAGCATGGAAAATGAAAGAAGCATTTTTTTGTTTTAAAAAAAAATTTAATCTAGATACGGTGTACAGCAAGCGAGAAGCAATATGAGGTCCAGTTGGGTACTGTTCCAGCTCCACCTGCACTAAAAAAAATAGATATTCCACCAGAAACTGATTCAATAATTAATACAATATAAACAAACTCTGGGTTTTTACTTTTTGGGGGGTTAAGGGAGTGAAACAGACAGAAGAGGAAGACCTTTGGGTTTGAGAATTGTTGAAGATGACCTAACAGACATTCCAGTTGCTTCAGCTTCATCTTTTTTTTTTTTTTTTTGGAATCCTTTTAACAAATGCACAGGCAAAAAGAATAGAAGATCCTATTTCTGCTTCTTTTTCTTTCTTTAATAAGCCCTAAGTGCGGGATATACTGGAATTCCTGGTTAGGAAATTACAATACTAGGTTTTCCAGGAATTTTTTTTTTATTTTTCAATACAAAAAGTTCACAATGGTGTTGTCTTTGTTCTTTCCTTTTGGTGATGCAAGTGAATTTAGCTTTTGATTTTTTTATTTTATTTAAAAGCTTTAAATTATAATTAAAAATTATTTAAATTTTTAAATTTTTACATTTTTATATTTTTAAATTTTTAATATTTATTTATATACAATTAAATTTTTATTTAAATAAAAAAATTAACATCATTAATTTTTTATCAATAAAGATAAAATTTCATATAAAATTAATAAAATTAATAAAATTAATAAAATTTTATCATATAATATAATTAGTAATAACAAAAATTAAATAAAATAAATTTTTTCTCAAATTTTTGTAAAAATTTAATTGACTCTAGATTAATTTATTCAATTTGACTACGTAATTAAATTTTATTTAATTAAAATTTTAATTAAATTAAAATAAAATATTAAGACTTAAAAAATGTTTTTTAAAAATTATTTTAATTTATAATACATTTTAAAAAATTATACATTTAATCAAATTAATTAATAAAAAATACATCACTCGCGCTAGCCAATGGTTCAGAAAAAATGAAGCCTCGGCTCCCCTTAGCCGCCCTTTTAAACAAACAAAAAGATAGAGGAAACGCAAAGAGGAAATTTTCCTAGGGTTTCTGCTTTTATTCTTCTTGCTCTCTCTCGCAGGTAATTCGTTTATTTCGAAGACAATTTTCTTCTATTTTCTCTTTCACATGCACTTTTAAATATTAGGGTTACGTTTTGTTCTCACTCAACTTCGATTAAACACATTTATTTTATTATTATTGCTTTAATTTCACTCTTGTTTTATTACTAATAATAATCGAAATCAACTATTAGGAGTTAAAAATGGTTCTATCGGATGATGAAATCAAGAGGTTGTTTCGAATCCGAAAGACGGTATTGCAGATGCTGAAAGACAGGGGTTATTTCGTCGGAGACTTCGAGATTAACATGTCCAAAGAACAATTTATTTCTAAATACGGTGAAAACATGAAAAGAGAGGATCTTGTTATCAATAAAACCAAACGAAATGATAACTCTGATCAGGTATCCCCCAATAATTAGTTCAAGTCATTTCTCAATTGTTTTTGAATGTATGGAAATATGGATTGTTAAGCGTTTGAAAGCTTGTTGTTGCATACGTATTTTGATCTACATTTTTCGCCATATTAATTTATGGTTTTTTATTTTTTTGTGTACTAGATCTATGTTTTCTTTCCTGAGGAAGCCAAGGTTGGTGTCAAGACAATGAAAACTTATACCAATCGCATGAAATCGGAGAATGTTTTCAGGGCTATACTGGTTGTGCAACAGAATTTGACTCCCTTTGCTCGGACTTGTATTAATGAAATTTCTACAAAATTCCACTTGGAGGTTTTCCAGGTCAAATTTCTTGTTTTTATGGTATTCAGGTCCTATTTAAGTCATCATCATGCTTACTGATAGTATTCCTAACGAAGGACTTGAACTAACCAATCTCTCCCAATGGGATGCTTTGTGTATATTCTTCTATGATTGGAAGCTTTGCGGCCAATGATTTTTCTAATTAAATGAAATTCTTGAGCTTATGAATGTGATAGACAAACACTTTACTACTGGTTGGTGTGATAGATTGACTGAATGGCTAGGATCATCTGATGAATACCATTTTCTTGGAAAATTTGGTCTAACATCAGTATATATTTTAGTCCTATTATAGAAATGTGATACTCAAGCATTGTTTTTATAGGTTGTTTTCTTTTTTTTTTAATTGACTTTTTCTACATTTTTTTTTATTTATTTGAGGACTTTATTTCATTAGATGCAATTAAGACTTAAATGTAATAGTTTGATTTTTTTTTTTTAATTCAAGCTGTCTATTTTTATATTTAGTATCTTGAACTGTCTAATTTTTATACATGGATGATTGAATGGTAGTCAAACAAAATAGCAATTAGGCCTTGGTTGGCCTCTAAGATGTCGCTTTTATGAAGTGGTTATGAGGTATCGTAAGTGCAGCTGTTAATGTGTCTTATTTCTGGTACAAAATCAATTCAAATACATGTGAAGATTCACACCTTCCTGTTCTTGAAATATACTTCTGTAAATAGAATACATGCATTTTTATATCTCTTCTTATGATTCTTATTTTGAACTTTGTTGGTTCAGGAAGCGGAGCTCCTCGTCAATGTAAAAGAACATTCTCTTGTTCCTGAGCATCAGGTGCTTACTAATGAGGAGAAAAAGACTTTGCTGCAAAGATATACTGTAAAGGAAACACAGGTCAGTTTTTAGTAACCTTAATTACTATATATTGGTAGATTAAAGTATAGTAAAGTGATTCGCACAAATCATTGTTGAACTATTTGATATTAGTTGTTTTACAGGGTTATACTTTATATAATATGTTCTATGAGCTGATTGGTTAATTATGTATAGAACCACAGTTACATGAATCTTGTTTAGTAGAATCATGGCAACTTCAACTTGGAACATGAGCTACCCTCGTAGGAATGCATGATTTGTTTGCTTGTATATCAGTTGGGTGGCCAAGGGCTCAATATCTGATATACTTGGCCACCCAACTGATATAAGGCTGGGTTTCCGTTGAAGCTTTCTGTGGTAAATGACTGGAGCTTAGTGAAATTAAACCAGTGACCTTGGCAAATTCGGAAAAGCTCTGAGCATGCTTGTGCATGTTAATGATATGTGTGTGGGGGGTTTTGTCAATTGAGATCATTGACATGCTTTCTGCTTTGGTTTACCTGGATGCAATGCCACATTTCTAGGACTAAATTGTTTTAATGACAGCACTACATTAGGCTAGTTAATTCAATAGTCTCTTGATAATTTCAAGATACATGAAGTCTGTGTATGGACAATGTAATTCTTTAGATATTGATTCATAGCAGTTGCCGTTTTAAGGCTACCTTTTGTGTTTATAATGTACACGTGTTGTGGTGGTGCATTTTGCTTAATGAAGAAAGGAAAATGAAAATACATCACTGTGTGAAAAAGACAGCCATTGTTCTTATGCAAGCTTGGGGTGTCATTTTTGTGCATGCATTCCTTTTCATCTCTTTTAAAAATCCCATCATTTTCTGATCATTATGTTTTTGGAATGGATTGAATGCAGCTGCCTCGTATCCAGGTAAGCGATCCAATCGCAAGATACTTTGGGCTGAAGCGTGGACAAGTGGTGAAGATAATTCGGCCTAGCGAGACTGCTGGTCGTTATGTCACCTATCGATATGTTGTTTGAGCATGTTTCTGGTTAAACAGCATTTTTCCTACTTTATTTAGAACTGATAGCAGCATTTAAACCTCAAGCACAACTACTATCAAATTGCCCAGTGGTCTCAAAACCTAATGGATTTTGTAGTTAGGGCATGAAGACAACTATGGTGCTAGTTTGAATGCAGTTCTGGGTTTTGTTCAATATCATCAGTTGTAATATTAATGCATCTCTCTTAGTTATTTCTGCGTTCCAATTCCGGTGTATTTACTGGCCCAAAAACTAAACAAATTCCTGTGTATTCTGTTCTTGTTTCCACCAAAACCAAATGATGATATCACTTCGGAAATGTCTGAAATTCCTTACAAAAATTGTTTTTATTTTTGGGTGACATGAAAGTATTTCGTTATTTCAACCTATTAGCAATCGTCAAATGGGTTCTTCAAGCTTGTAGGTCGGTCAAAAACGAAGGAATAGTTGACTTTTGTGCTTGGTTCACGGCTCTGTTCTTGAAAGTGGCTTGTCTAATGCAATAGATGGAGTACTTTTTGTCTCACAAACGAACAACAACCGATATTTTTATACCATTTGCCACCTGATAACAGATTCAGTTGATTCAAGATGTTATAGTTGATAAGATATGGAATTGGAGCTTCCCCCTTTTTCAGCAATTTCTAAGGCGTAGTCGAGGTGGAGAAGAAAAGCTCTCTAACGATACTGTAACGGTACCATTCTTTTAAAAATGAACCTCAGAGATAGGAGCACACGAAACCAATCTCATGGTCACCTAATAATGTAATCCATCAAAACCATTTAATCATGTAGTCTAAGCTTCAAACGCTTTCTCCTTCACCCTTTCTACCTCGCCAACCAAATGTCAATTACATGGAATTGACAACTTATCAAATGAAGATTATCAGATGTCCTATTTTGTTGAGAGAGAGTCAGCAAGCCATTTACATATGAAAGAAAGTAGCCTTAAACAGAGACAACAATCCAATACAAAGACAGAAACAAGAGGGAGATAACAAACCTATAAACCTGGAAATGTCTTAAATAGTATATCTTGCCTCCTACGAGTCTTTTTTTTTTTTTTCCTCTAAGCACTTATACATATGTCTTCAATGCTTAGAAGCATAGCAAGAAACAGAAAACCAAGTTTTGAGAATAGTAAAAGGCTTTTGACATTGAGATAGTACTCCCTCTTCTGCCTTAGTAGTTACAGCAACACTAAATCGTCTATGAACGATTTTTGCACTTCTCTATAGCCCTCGGGGCTGCATAATACAAAAACATCTGTTAATGATTGCTTGCTCCGGCGTTAACCACCGTCATGTAACCAAAGGAAAAGGATTTTTGACAACCTACAAGTATTATCAAAAAATCTCACACTATTTCAAGGCATCTCATTTCTCAACATTTTTTAACAAGAATTCTATATGCGGATGGAAGTTAAAAACTTCGAAAGGACAGTCATTTTGTATTGTATGACTAGGCAATCAGAAACCATCAAGAACATAGTGGAATTTATTGGTTAAAGCTTTTGACAACTCCACAGAAATCTAAATCCTACTATACCATACCTAGGCCGATAGCCTCTGAACTCTTCATGATCCTCAACCTCTTACAAGAGTCAGTAAACATCCTGCAACAGAGCAGGATACTTAAATTAGTGAAATTTTCTTGCGTCTCTTATATTCTGGAAACATTTACCATTGAAATTGGAACAATTTAGTGAAAACACCTGTACAATGAATGAGAGAACAGTGCTCAGATAAAATCAAAGCCCAGGCACTTCCAATCAATGATTTAAAGCTAACTAAAGATGTTTCCATAGTTACTCTCAAATTTCAATCAATAAATTCCCATGAAAATTTTGACTCAGAATAACTTGATTGATTTTCAATCAGCAATCAGTTTTCCATCATTGGCTATTTAAATAAGTTGAGTTGCAAATCAACTTACTGCCAGGGAACGTCACCGACCAGCATCCAGTCACCATCTTTATCTTCATAGGTGAGTACATACTCAGAGCCATGTAGTAGATCTATTAATCGACTCTCACTCAATCCATCCCAGCTAGAAACTCCATGAGAACCACACTGACCTGAACCGATTGATTACAAACCACAAATTAAACCTTTTAAAACAGGAGTACTCCTGCAGGTGTGCACATGCGACTTCAATTTAATGCATCATTATATCACATGCAGATCCTTTCTAGCACGCATGATTTTCACATAACTAGACAAACTGGTTATTAAAAACAATTTCAATAAATAAAAAGTTAAAAGCACTCATTTTTGCCGCAAAGGTGAGAAGTTTAATCTAAGCTAACATCATTACGACTAAGATGGTAACCAACTGATTGTCAGTATTGTTAGGTAGATTGCAAAGGAAATATCTACAAATCCACGAGCAGTAAGCATTTTGTTCTGTTGTGGCAAAAATAGCACTTTCACTTTTAGACTCAAAGAACCTCTTTTCAATCTCTTTTTTATTTATCAAAATAACCTTAATACCAACTAGTCCATTGTGTAAGACACAATTTCTTGATTCAGGTACTCTGAAACTTCCAAACATACCTTGCCATTCTAACAAGATACATTCAAGATTCCACCTCTGCCCTCTCACCTTCTTTCTCCTCTCTCTTCTCATCAAATTATCAAACGAAACAGCAAGAGAAAGGGTGAAGAAGACAAAGAGAAGGTATTTGCTTTATATTTATCCACAAGGTAAATTTCACTTGCGTGTTTTTTTGCAAACCAATTCCTATTATTGAAACAATCGACAAAATTATGCTGAGTTGGCAACCAAAGAGTTCAGTACATTTGATTTTGAGTGTGCGTAAGTTAGGCATGGGCATGATCATATTTGTGCATAGCCTGAGTAAGGAAGATATGTGTTGCCAATTGAAAAGCACTGAAAAAACGCACAGGATGGTTTTAGACAGGAAAATTACCAATTGTGAAGCAGCTGAACATCTTTTCAAGTGCCGAGTAGAGTTCTTTATAGCTGCCATTGATTTTGAGATCAACTTTCCTTAGGTATGGAGCACCATCCATACTAACTTTGACATACAGACATCCTGCTCCTAACTTGGCTTCTGCATCGTCATCATCCTTTGGGGGATGAGAAGCCATTGTATTCTTCCGGAAAGAGCGAATTGGTGGCCATCCAACTACTTGTGCCCTGCTAAACATGAATAGAAAGATAGAGGATTAAATTTCTTACATTGAAGGCCAAAAGAGAAAAGAATTTGAAATTATGAGACCAAAAAAGCACGGTAGTAACACCTATCTTCTTGTATTAGAACTACATAGGACTGAGGAGACAAGTTTACAATACAAGTATATCAGCAGGTAAAAGGCAACTTGAAGAAGTTCAATTTGTAAGCAAATCATAAGGAATGAAAATATGAAGCAACTAAAATGTTGATAGAGAAGAAAAAATATTCCTTCTTGATAGTTACAACACCATTTAATTGTACTACGGATAAAAATTTTCAAAACTTGGCTACAGCTTTTAGATCGTCAAACAACAAATTCTTCGTAATTCACAAGTTTTTCTGCCTAATTCACAGCTTTACCCGGTAATCACATATTTCATTTTTTTGTACTGTTTTTTCACCTTTCCACCAACCAAAAAGACGTTTAAAAACCCAATCAATAAATTAAAAAAATAAAAATAAATAAAATAAGGGGAGAAAGAAAAAAAGTCAAAAACCTTCCACCAACATAATTTAATTTCTCCTCCCACAAATACAAGGAAATGGAGTAGTAAGTTTACTTTGAAGCAGGAGCAATATTCCCAGTCCCATGACCACTACCACCAGCAACCTGAGGTTTCTTCTCTTGAACCAACACTGGCTTCGTAGCTGCTCCATCCTTCAAAACTAGACTACCCAAACCTGAGTCGGACCCGGAAAGACCATTTCCTCCATTATTACCGCCACTTCGAGGAGAAAACAACCCTTCAGATCCTCCTCCACTCCCACCAGAAAAAACCCATTTCCCGCCGCCATCGAGTGCGTCAGAAAAAACCCTTTTTGCCCCTGACACAAAACTCTTCAGTGAAAGCACGTTATGGTCATGATCCTCGCTCTCTGGTGACTCAGACCCTGGTAACCCGAGTCTCAGCTCAGTAGCTTTTAAGTGTAAACCATTCTTTTTATTATTACTATCAGAGCTTTCCATTGAAAGAAGCTGTTGCACTGACAATCCTATGTAATCATGCTCTATGGGCTTAGACATCAGAAAGAAAACATCTAGAAATAAAAGAAGAGATCAACCACAAAATAAACAACGGAAACAAGCTTTTTTTAAGAGTGAAACTGAGAGAAAGATAGGAGGTTTGATCATGAAGCAAAGAAAAAGAAGCTTCTTTTAAGCTTTTGGCCCTTGCGTACTCTCTTTTGTTCCTGTATAATAACACACAAAAAAAAAAAAAAAATCTCTATCTTTGCTCTCAACACTGTAATAAGATTTTCTATTTTTGAGAGAAAAGATGTAAGCTTTTAAAATTTATATAAAACGGCTTTTTTTGTGGGGAACCACTTCCGACAATGTAACAGAAAGCCTCCTTCCGGGGCAAACTTTCCGATAATGACCTTTTTTTGAAAAAAAAAGTAAGCTAATGAAAATGCACCGTGTGTGCTAACGTCCACTGTCACGGGTTAAGGGGTTTAGCTAAAGTGCGCCCCTGTTTCAGACAGCGTTTGGATGAGGGAAACGAAAGAAAAAAACTGCATGGAATCAAAGAAAAGGAAAGGACGAGAGCTGTTTGCTTTTCTGTGAAGCCTTACTCTTTAAACGGCCAAAACTGCTCAGATCTTTAAGTGAAAAATAAATAAATATAAAATCCTAGCTTTCTGTCTGATTTGATGTCTGGATCGCAGGAAAAAAAAAAAAAAAAGAGCTAGGAAGTGAGAGGGAAAGAGGCTGAAATGAAAGAGAAAATCGGCAGTTTGAGGGTGTTGGTGGTAGGAAAGTGGCAGAGAAGTAACTCTATTCAAAAATATTTTGTGTTTTTTTTTTTTTTTTTTTTTTTTTTCTTTATATGTCTCAGATTTCTTTGGATTTTTCACTAAAACAAAAAATAATAATAATAATATAAACAATAGAAAAAAGTAAAGTTTTCATTGGTTGAAGTTTGCACATTTAAAAGAAACTCCACTCAAGCATTAGGTTGTTGGGGTACAAGATCGCCGTCCATCATCCCGTGTAAACCGGTAATTGGTAAATTGTTAAAACTTACAGGCGGTAAACAAAACCTCATTCATAAAAAAATTTATTTATAGTTGAATTTTGTAAAAATTAATAAAAATCTTTTTTGGACTAACACTGTTATAGCAATGATGTTGTTTCAATAAAAAAAATTAGCTAATCCTAATCCCCACAAACACCATCAAATTAAGTAATTTGGCCTTTGCACTTGCTTCAGTTATCAAATAACCACAACGGATTAAAAACTTATAAACATTGTTAAGTATGTTAATTGTGATTAATGATGGTGTCGAGAATTGTTTTGTGGACTGCTGGAGTAGGGTCCGGAACCACATCACTTGTCATTTGTCTTTCTCTTATATACTTGCCTTTTTTTTATTATTATTATTGGTTTGTAATTCGACTTTCTTCAATTTCCACCGAGTGCAGAGGTGGATAGTAATTATATATCTTATTATTTGTGTATTTATATTATATAAAGTATTAAAATTTATATATTGATATTATATTTTATTTAAAAATTATGTATTATAATTCATGTTAATACGAATATATAAAATATATTTTTTTATTTTATTAAATTCATATATAATTATTATTAAAATTTTAAATTAAATTTTTATTTTATTTTTTATTTATATAATATTATATCATATTACTATATCATATTTATATTGTCAAATCTACTCAGCCCGTCTCTCAAAAATTTTAAATCTTATGGCGTTCATATTATAATAAAATTAAATATTTTTTCAAATTAAAATTATTAATTTTATTTATTTTTATATGATTTCATAATTTAATTTTATTTATTATAGTTTAAGATGCATTAAAATCATATTAGTATTTATCTATTTGTTATATCAATCAATCATTACTTATAAATATTCTTTAAAGTCTCCAATCAAAAACCAAACATACTTTTTCTTTATTTTTTTAGTTGATTACAATTCCTCTCATATAATTCTTCATTTTTAATTTTACCTTAAATTTATTTTTTTCTCTTGCTATCATGAAAATTTTTTCAACACAAAAGTCATATTGAAACCAAGGCACCTCACTTCTAATCTCAAAGTTTCAAAAAAATTTTATTGATATATTTTATTTTCTTGTTTTAACAAAAATATATATCAATTAACAGTAGATTTATTTATACATTTTTAAAAGAAAATCGATTACAATTTTAAATAAAATTATTTATTCAATGTATTATGTTTCTTTATACATTGATTTATTAAGCAATAAAATTTATACATTTTGTTATTATATTACTTACATATATATATAATATATATTAATAATATAATAAAAAAATTATTTAAATTTTAATATAATATTAATTGACTCCTCAAAATCAAATACTCAACTATCAAAATCCGCTGTTGCATTTAATAATCATAGTACAAACCACCTAAAATCAAACTACTAAAAATATGAAGATGCAAGATTTACACTGAAAAGCAAAACAGGATCTTTAACCAATGTTCAACGCCAAAAAGTGAAAATGGTTGTCATAATCGGACCAAGGACTTTCTGGTAAGGGATAGGGGACAAGATGAATCTTTAAAGCAGGACCGTTCGACCCCATGCAGGATTTGATTAAACAGATGGGGAGGAATCACAAACATATTTTAGTCTCGAATAGACCATCATACCCTGTAAGAATCATAACAGCAGCTGCACGTATCAGACACACGAGCTTTTATATATCAGGAACGCCATTAACCATGGAACCCCACCACCATATGTCACAGATTACTACACCTCCAAGCTGCTTCCTGCTGCTGAAAATTATCAAAGATGAGCAAGTTCAATATCGCCACAAGAATCTCATTCCAATTATAGAATAGTTTGGCCAACTTTGATTAACATTCATTCTAGCTAGGCAAATTGTGATTCTAGTTAAGAGATGAACTGATCAGCCCTGAAAGGTGGCAGAAAAAGATTTGGAATACAAAACTAATTGGATCTGTAGAATTGCTTCCAATTCCATGAACCGTGAAATGTGATCAAGCAAAATTTGAGTGTGGAACATCCTTGGGAAATGAGGCAGAAGTGCCCTTCATCCAAGAATTGTCACATTCAATGGCCCTTCATACTAAAAACAGTGGGTCTTTTGAGAACAATAGTTCGAGCTTCGCATCCTAGAACCGCTAGGTAGTGGGAATACAACAAAAGCCTGCAGGTTTTTTATTGTACTCCCACTAGTTTTCTATCAAGGGCCCCCATGCATCATCTGAATTATTGAAGAGTGAAGGGGCTTGAATCCTACTTCATCATGTAACAACAATCAGTACATAAATTGAATAAGGCTTTCTTTGTGATTGAAAACTTATTGATAGCTGTTTTCCAAGACTGTAAATATCCAAGCATCATCCGAATCATTTTGGGGACATAGAGGCATCTGCATTGGTTTATTGAAGATTCAAGCAATGGCTGACAGTTGTCTTAGAGAAGAGGATCGTGGAATTATGGCTCTTTTGCTACTTTTATAATAAAAGTTAATAGAGCAAAACCCTTTTAATTTAAAAGCAGGAAAAGAAGGCTTTTTGATACTGCAGCCAGAATTGAGGGAAAATACAAGTATATGACCAAAAAGACATGCCAGTGCACTGCCCGCTTTCATGGAGAAATCATGAAATAATAATTGGCGGTGCGAGTAGAATCATACTGGCTACTGCTGGCTATATGACAAAATTGCAGTAATAATTCAGCATAAAAGTTCAACTGTAAAATAAATACATAGCAAAAGCTTTGATGAGTTGTCGAAACATTCAGAGGTAAATCTTTCAGATTTACATTATTGAGATTTGTATGGATTGCTTCAATCTCTTCTACATAGGGCTACTATTTTTCAATCAATTGTTGCTGCTATTCAAGCTCGTTTCTACTCTGTTTCAACTCTGAATGAAATATTTTAATTACCAGTCATCCTAGTTGAGTAATTCATTGCTGTGAAAAAGTTAATTTGAAGCACGCAAACGTGTCCTATCAGGCCCTGTTCATATATATGCAATCAAATTATTAATAGGAAAAAAAAAAAGAAAAGAAAGAAAGTTCTGCATCTTCTAAATACTGTACTTTTTTCCTTGCTTCCTTATGATGTCTGGCTCCATTTCATGGCACCAGAATCAGAAATTCAAGTAATTTTATGATCACAATCAAGAAATATAAAATCTGTTGGTTCAGAAATGACCAGAGTTTGACATCAAACGAGACCTTTCCTTTGATATGCAAAGGTTTCAAGTTCACTGATGCTTAAAATGTCAACTCATTTCTCTCCTCTTTGCGCTAAACAACAGCAACCAACAACAACAATGGGATTTCAACTTGATTATTTAGAAGCTATAATCAAAAGTCTTAAGGTTGGAACCGTGTTTGTTTGATTGTTGCATTTAAATACATTATATAGTTCTGATGAGGTACAGACAGGAAAATCTGTAATGATCATATTTAAAATGATAGAAGAAATTAAGATCAAAATTGGGTTGACATTTGAACTGCAAAATATATGATATGACACTGGAACAATACTATAATGTCAAAATTCAGAATCAATGAGATGTTGGGATGTGCACATCAGCACATCTCACATTTGGACAAGGACCTTGCCGGCCAACGCCCCGGGGCCTGAACCAGTGCGCGCACTGTGACACATATGCTGATAAGGATGGAAGTATCATGTCATATTTTGGACAGACTAAATTGAGAGGGGAAGAGGAAAACTATAGTTGCATTGCCACAAAGGGAAGCCTTTTTCAATTTGCAGTTTTAAGACCAAGGCTTGGTAATAAATTGATAACCTTTTTAGTGGAAGTTATAGTTGGAATCCTTCTTGGTGAAATAGGTGAGAGGGTGATGTGACATGAGTAGCCATGAGGATTATGGAAAATCAATCTTCAATATTCTGAATTCTTATGATGAGATCCACGATAGTGTAGAACTCTACATATATTGGAAGACTTTGAGCAGCTAATTGCTCTGGAGATGCTGGCTTTTGGCAAGTGGTTGGCATTGAAAAACATGGTGGGAAGTCACAATCTATTTTGCCCAAAAGGAATTGTCATTTGGACTTTGGCTCATGAATGACTTAATGCTTGACATGGTAGCAGAGTAATGTACAAGAAAAAAAAAAAGGCAAATATCCCTAGAAACACAGCAAGTTGTGAAGGGATCTTCAAAAAAACAAAAAGCATGCAGTAACTGCAATTTTCAATATGCAAAGAAATGATAAAGATCGTCAATCAACTGCCCTTAAAATTGCCAATTACTGAAAGATACCTGATGCTTGACAAGGTAAAGCAGAACATTACTAATTTCCAAGAAAGTGAAGACAAATATCTGTTGAAAACACATAAATGAAACCGTAAAGGTGTCCTGAAACAATCCAAGAGAGTACTAAAAGAACAAAAAGCTTGCAATAACAGCAATCCAACTTTCTCAATAGCCAAACAATTATCAAAGAATCTCAATCAGATGCCAATATTGACAGCGGGAATGCAGTGTAAATTTTTAATATTTTCCCTGATGGTTGGTAGCTATGGATGTCTCACGTTAATTCCTTTTTTTTTTCTTTTTTTGCACAAAGGGAGGATAATTTTAGCACCGATAAAATCTATAGCCATCAAAACAAAATTTTAATACGGATCTTTGGCAACCGCAGTCTCGTCTCAACCTGAACAATGCACCATTGGCCTGACCCCTGATGAACTTATTTCGAATAGAAAATGGCATTAAAAAAAAAAGGTGGCAAATTCTGCGATAAAGAGCATGGCCCAATAATGTGGGCTGAATTTGGAGAAAGTGGTGTCTACATGGTCCGTTACAGTGACAATTTTTTTTTTATCTCACATGATAAAGGATAGAGATGAGAAATTTTGAATTTTTATTTTACATGTCTTCCTAAATCTTCTTAATCACCAAATCAAGAAACTGAAAATAAAATACGGCTCAAATTGCCCGATGGATCACTCTTCGTTAATCCAGTTTGCAAGTTCTGTCTCTCTCAGCAATAAAGAGACAATCATGTTCGTTCAATAAATTGTATGAGAAAAACCCACAAATTAACCGGAATAAACTTCAAGGTTCAGATTTCATTTAACAATTCAATGTGATGACTGTAGCTTGAGGGATTTTCATTTTCATTTCCTCTGACCTCAACTTTTTTATTTTGTTTCAAAAAGGCTAGAGAAAAATTAACAAATTACAAGGGACAATTACAATAGATTTTTCCTTTTCACCAGAAATATATATATATCTCACAGCATGAAAGTATAAGAAAAAGGATGTGTTTAACTAGAGAAAGGGCACATTCATTCCGAGGCAGCCTTCAGGAGGTCTTCCCATGCAGTCAATTTTTCTCTGGGTTTATTTCTCAAATTCCCTAGTCTCTTTCTTCCTCATCAATCCTTTCCCATGCACTGAATGGTACAACTCTGACATTTCTATTGTCCAAAATCTGGAGGAGTCAGTCTCTTCCAGGTTTCGACAAGCTGGTTGTTGATGCTAAGACTCCTTGCTCAAGATCTTCTGATACGCTTGCAACCTACCATAACAATGGCGCCGTTGGCAACTACATGCAACTCTTGGTAAGATGCTTAAACGTTACAACCAACAAAGCTGGAAATGGTCCTTAAAAACAAACTCAAAATATATGTTTAGGCAACATGAGAGAACTTGACAGTTTCCTCAGCACGGTATAGGTTTGTAGCAGTAATGCCTGTTGGTATTCTTTTAAACCACCCACAGACATACAATCCATTCTCAAGTATGTATGATCTCTTGAATTATCACATAGAACTCGACCTTTGATAGTTGGAACCACACCTGGAGAAATATAACATGAGATGACAATTAAAAAATAATTTTCTTTTCTCTTCACATTTTGTAAGAAAGGCGTGAGCTGGCCAAAAGTATATTAGCTGATTGCACAAAAAGTAGGAAATAATACTAGTTAAGCTATTCTTTTCTTTTACCTTTCTGATTATCAAACAGCAAACCATCCACTGGCACTGATTTATAGCCAATACTCTTCAGCACAATTCTGCAAAAGAAAATGTCAATACACAGTACCATAACAGTAATTTGAATTCAAACTTGAGGTTCTTGAAACGGGGAAGAAGCAGTTCTCTCGTAGGCCACAACTCATTGTTAAATTTCGGTGAGAAAGCAGGTCATATCACTATAAACAAGGGTTTTTTAACTTATGCTTTTTGGACAAGCAATCAGCAAGTCACCTCAATGCCATAATATTGAACAACATGAAGTGGAACAAAATAAATACTAAAAATATTTATAAGCAAGTTCCTCAAAAATAAATACTAAGACTCAAAATCATTAAACAATTAACCATTCAACGGTATTAAAAAAAAAAAAAAAAACTCTAATTTCCATTGAACATACTTCCCCTGGAATGCTTAGAACTGTCACTTTCGGCTCCATATGCAAGCACAACCTGGTCAATTAAATTCACTATTCATCAATTTAAAAATATATGTATAGCTAATAGCTACAGCCTACAATACAAAGTCGAACAAAATTCAGTATTCTAACATCTTACAACATGATAAAGTTCCCGAAGCTCTGCGAGAGAAATGGAAGACCCAAGAGTGATATTCCCCAAAAACATGCACCTTTGCGCAACCCGAGAGAATTGATTAATCACATTCTGTTGCAAGCATTCTACCAAAACTGAGCTTAATTAAGAACATTATTCTACAAAAAGAAAAATGGCCACTTAGGTGGTAAAAAGGTCGGACCTTAATTTCGAGATGATCAAGTGCGACACCGGAGCGTACCAATCCAAAGGGCGTAGGTAACCGATCGATGATGTCAACTTGTGATCCTTGATGTGTCTTCAACAGCTGGTGATTCGGTTCGAATCGGAAAAAGCAACTAAATTAAATTCAATTAAGCGTTATTATAAAGTGTTTGATTTAGTATAAAAATTGAATACCTTTTCGGCTGTGTAGAAGCCGTCGGCACGGCTTCCGACGATGCAGACGCGTAATGGATGAGGAGAAAGTGTCGAAAAGCTTCGTGATAGAAATTTTCTGGATCCAGAAATTGCTATTTTTTAAAAAATAAATACCAAAAATAAGAGATTGAAAGAGAAAGGGAGGTTTGGGAGAGAGACGAGGGGACGTTTAGTTTCCTAATTTTTTTCAAACTTCAGTAATGGGAAAGAGCTTCGATTTGGGCTTAATGATTCGATGCTAGAATTGGGTTTGTTTATGGTCTTCGCCCTTCTTCAACGGAACCTCGGGCTTTGGTTGGCCAGTATTTTCTATTCGGCTAAATAGTCTATATTGAAACCGGGACTTTAGCCCAGAAGGTTCTTCCAGCAATATTTTAGAGGGTTGAATATCTAGCGGAGTTTGAATCCGCTGAATGCTCTAACTTCCAACCCCATTAATATATATATATAAGCAATTTTGCGAATTAATAGTTATTAAAGCAAACTTGAAATTAATCTTCTTTTCTGACAGCAAGTTGAATTTATTAATGAAAAAAAAAAAATTTAACTAGGAAATCTAGGAAAGACAGGTCCGATCTTTGGATCCACCCTTTCTTGCCGATCTTTGGAGAAATAACACAGCATCCTATCATCATGATCCCTCACTTTGTTTATGATATTTTGGGTTTTGGTAGGAAGGAAAGTAACTTGAAGATCCAACGAAGTATAATCGGCATTTATAGTAAAAAAGTAGGGTGTTGAGTTGATTCTTTGAGAAGCATTCCGACATTTAAATTAGTCAAATATTTAAGAATTTTATAAGAAGAAAGATAAATTATGAAGTGTATTTAGAAAGTTTAAAAAAATAAGAGTTTATTTTTTCTACTTTATATATGAAAGAAATAATGATGATTAGGATAGTTGATAGTTGATAATAAATATATGTGGAGTTTAATAAAAGATTACGTTAATAAATTTATATTGTATTTAAAGATTTTATATAAACATAAAATACCTTTAATAATTTTAAATAAGTTAAAAATTAATTATTTTAATGAAAAATTAATTAAAGTAATTAAATGAATCCCTTCTTAGCAAGAGCTTACCCACTTTATAAGGATAATTTGGATATCAACTATCTCTTATGATAACGTGACAATTAAGCATATATCAACATGATTAAGCAAATATAAACATAAAAATTATGAAAATTGATATTATTAAATGAACAAATAAATAGAATACGCTTAAATTATAATTTATTTTAAAAAATTGCAGTGTACTTTCAAACTCACCTTTGTCATTGAGCCACGCCCTAGGTGGCTAAAGAAAATAATAAATTGCATCCCGCAATTATTACTATATCTCTATTATTGATAAGGAAACCTCTTAGTGATTTAAGGGGAAAAAAAAAAAAACTTATGGGGTTTCAATTATGCAATAAGAAATAGTAGTAAGTTTCACATAATCACGCAAATAATTAGTTTATGAGGGAGCATTTCACCATTTATGAAACTTTAGTTTTTATATTTTCCAATTGTTTCAAATAAATAAAATTATTGACTCAACTTTGTAAATAAAAAATTATCCTCCCTCACCCATTTTCGAAACTAAAAGTTTACACGAAATTATTTATGTCAATTCATAATATATATCGTCTTTAAAAGGGGAAAATTTTATCTTATGATAAAAATAAAAAATATATTTTATTATTTATTTACAAAATAAAAAGAATTTCATTGTGTTAGTCTTATCAAAGAGAATCATATCATCTAACACATGTTGAAGTAGGTGAGTTGGTTATGCCCTTTTTCTATATGATCTCCTTTCTAGCGTAAGAGTAAAGTTTTAAGAAATGCTATGGCTATTGGGCAAGAAGTATATATAATTAGATATTGTAGAGATGCATTTTCTTTATAATTGAGGATGAGAAAGGAAATCGAAATTTTTGAACTTTTATATTGCAAGTAATTTAATATTTTAAATAATTTGATGATCGAATTCAATTAAGTTTAAATTAAGTTATTTGAAAAAAAAAATTAAAAAAAAATGTTTTTTAATTTTTAATTTATCAATAAATTTATCACTTTAATTCTTACTTTGCATAAAATTTTTTAAATACTAATTTTAATGACATTTCAATTCATTCAAATTTTAGTCAACGTAAATAATGTGTTTTAACGTAGCTTTAAGATGATCATTATGAAAGTTGAAGGATTGGGACCGTTGATGTTGAAACATATCTCAACAACCGTTGATGTGTCTCAGCCCTTTATAGAGTTGTCCAATTATAATTGCGGTTTAGAACCATATCTAACTTGGATTAACTTTGTCGGCATCGCATGACCAAACTATCATTAAAAGCTTGATAAAAGTAAACAGTTGACAGTCTATGCTGTGTTACCAATTTCACCCATAATTAAAAATAATTTTATTAAATATAATTTAATTATAAATACATTAAAAATATATTAAAAAAATAATAATTAGGCCCCGGGAGGAACCAATTTTCCCTAGCCACAGGCCATAGGTGAGGCTCCATGGTTGAAAAATGCCAACCAAACCACACTTACGGCCATGGGTGGGGGACTCAGTGTTCGGGCCAAAAATTGACATCGGTTTGACATGTAATTGTTGATGTAGGATGACGTCAGACTATACACGAATAACAGAAAAAATAAAAAAATAAAAACAAACAAATCCAAATAAAAACAATTAAAAAAAAAAGAAAGTGAAATAATTACAGTGTGGGCCCAGCTTTTGATTTTGGCGATAGTACAAAAACAAAAAATTAAAGGAAACAAGAGGAAGAAGTTGTTAGAGGTCGGCGTCCAGGGACAGTTTTGTCTTTTACCTGAGAGAAGGGAGGCAAGGCAGGGCAGTGGTGGGCCCCAGTATGGGCCAACCCCACTAAAAAGGCAGTACAGTCCAAAAACTTTAAGTCCCTTTCAAACCAAAAAAAAAAAAAAAAAAAGTTGTGTTTGTATTGTGCTATTCACGAACCCCAACTTTGGGCCCACAAACCGCCTCTCATTTCTTTAATTTGCCTATTTCTATAGGGGTCCAATAATGTAATCTATAACTATTTTTTAGAATTAGCCCTTTTCTTTTTTCTTTTTTTTTCTGTGACATTTTGTTCAATGTTGTGATGTTTGCTCTATTGAAAAATGTTAGGAATAGTTGTGATTGTAATGGTTGTCTAAAATCTTCTCTATATGTTGCTTTCATATAATTAAAATTCTATTTAAAAATATTTTTTTGCATATGTACAAAAACTTGTCATATATCATGAAAGAAAATTTTAAACCAAAAAAAAAAAAAAAACTGTCACATATCATATAGAATATTTAAAATAATTGATATCAATAAGGTAAATAAAAAATGGGATAATAATTTAACAAATATCGATCATTTTGTAAAATCTAAAAATTTTATCAACTGTATTTAAGATAATAATTCCATGCAAAAATAAATGTAATTAAATCAAGTTAAAAGAGAGTAACTATAAAATATTCAATATGTGTAATATAAAAATATTTTTATATTTAAAATTATTAAAATTAAAAATCTAACACTGAATTGAAACTAGCTAATGTCAATCTGGCTTGGACTGGCATCTTCTGTATTTTCCTTTGGCGTGATTATAAAAAGTCTAAGGACAGGCATAAATCTAATTTCACAAACTTGATTTATAAGAATGAATTGACCCGACAAGTTGACTCCAATTCCTAAACTTGGATTATTGAGTTTTTCCAAGTAATCCCAAAATGTCAACTTTCATTTGATTATTGCTTCTTTGTGTTATTTTAAATCTTCACCGACAAACCATCAAACTGTCAAATAAGACTAAAACAAATCCTTTTAAACCATTTCTTCTCATTTCCAAACCGTTCATGATTAACACCTTATATTTTAAAATAATATTTAGTAAAAATTTTTTTTTTTTCTCTTTTTGTGTTGTGGTTACGATAATTTTGTTTACGTATGTTCGACCAAAAGAGATCACATATATCAATTGGTCAATAGAAATGTTCATTCTCTTGAATAAAGTTGTTGAAATTAATGTTGATACATTGGTTTTTTTGTGTTTTTTTTTTTTTTTTTTGTAATTTAAAAGAAAAAAAAAACTAACAAGCTTATAAAATAAGCATAATTATTTTCCAAAAATGATGATACAATGAAATAATGTAAAACTTAACATCATTACACAAACTCTTAAACATAATTATGCACTAGAAGAAAACTAAATTTGAGTATTTGACTAATCCCATTTGTATTTTATTCCAAGTTAGTGGACAACCTCATCCAATTGAATTCTTACTTTAATTTTTTTTTTTTTTTAAGTTGTAGGCGAATCCACACCTTTTATTTTAGAGGTCAAAACACGAATCTAAGTTGACATGCTTTACTTATAAGTGATCCAAAATCAAAAGATAACCCTTAGTTGATGCTGGCCGATAACACGTGGAGAATTTAATTCTTTTGGTTACAATAAAGATTATTGTTTGAGAATATGAAAAGAAATTATGGATATCAAATTTTAAATTAAATTTTATTAAATATAATTTTTTAAAAGTGATTTTATGAATAAATATAATTAAACTAAAATTTTTAATTTTTTTAAAATACAAATTTATTCAGATTTATTTAAAATTTTAAAAACTATTTTTTTATTTCATTAATTTTATTTATGTTATATCGAAATTTGAGTTCAAATCTTTTAATTTTTAAAATTCAAACTCTAGCTTTTTAAGTTAAAGATCCTGTTTTAATTATTAAAGTTAATGTATCCAAAAAGCTTTTTCTTTCATCATTTCATTTTTACTTTTTTTTTTTTCAATAAAGCAATTTTCGCATGACAAACTTACTTGACATGTGATATGAGTTACATTTTGAAGAATATCATAACTTTAAAATTTAAAATATATATATATATATATATTTCGATTTACATGTTTGGTTTACACGTGTGGTAGCATGTGGGCCACTGATCCCTCTGAGTTTATGGTTCGTCCTCTAGCGCCTTGGACTGGAGCGGGGCCATAAAGTTCGGTTTAGTTAATGGGATATCAGTCACGTGACCTGCTATGTGAGGAAAATTCCCCTCACCTCTTTTGCGTGCATACTTCGTTTGTACACCGTCTGATCTAGTGACATTATTGAATTGTTATTCTCCCACGCTCTGATAAAATCATCAGACGTTAAAATGGAAGTCTGGTGATGAGACTGGGACCCCTCGTCTGAAATATCCTTCCTTTACAGTTCATTTTTGCAATCAGCATATTCTTTCCCCCTTATTTATGAAAGATTTATTCTGGTTGGAATGAGTAATAAGATTTTGTTTTTATTATTATTTTTCGTAATGGGACAAATTAATATAAACTTTGGCAATTTTATATTTTAAAGAACGATGAAATTAATTATTAATAATAAAATTTAATATTTATTGAAGTGTTTTTTCACATCCAAGTTGAATTATTAAACTAATTTGACACTTAATAGGGTTTCTTTGGAGAGTAGTTTCACCATCATCACCGATTCACCATTTTATAAAATTCTAGTGTGTGATAATATAAAATATGCAAATTTCAACTCTATAATTTTCGGATACATTAAAATTAAAATAATGAAATCTGTACGGTTTAGTATAAAGGCAGAAATTAAAAGCTTATTCTAAAGTTTTATGAAAATGACTAAAAAAAAAAAATACTTATCTCATAACAAATCGATTCGTTGAAATTAATCAATATTTTTTTTCTTTTTTTTCTCTCTATTGCCTTAACCCCTTTGACTTGTTTTACAATTATTTTTTACATAGAATAAAATATAATATATTTGTTTTTTTTTTGCATAAAAAACAATAAAACTTAATGAGTGGAGAGAAAAAAACAGCGAAGTAGGAAATTTTTTTTGCCATATGATAAATAAGAAGACAAAAGAATAAGGATTAAAATAGAAAAAGGCTTGGTGTGAGAGTGCATTGGGATCAGTAATTTAGTTGAAAAAAAAGAAAAAGAAAGGGAGAAATCTGATAAATTATTTCATACTGAGAATGATTGATAGAATTTTTTATATTCTACTGAGATATGGTTCTTCAATTGTCTGTCTGCCAAGATTATTCCTTTCTAAATTTTTAAATAATATAATCATACATTTAATTAATTAATTTGTATTCTATGTTATTTTAATTTTTGCTTTATGAAATTTAATACTCCTGATTAAAAACAAAGATGCCTTATGAAGAATATGCAAAATTAAAGACTAAAACTATATATTATTCAAAAATTAGAAGTAACTGGAAGGAGAACATGAGAAAAAGGGGAGAAAAGAAAAGAAATTTATGAGAAAGATTGTTCGGATGCTTTTCAAATGCGTGCACGTCAAGCCAATAAAGCACAAAGACATATTTTCATTTTTCAGCTTAAGAAATTCATTTTCGTTTCAAAACTTTTAGTTTATCAGGTGAAAGTGTTTGAAGAGATATTAAGGATTTGATTTTAAATTAAATTTTTTAATTTTAAGATTAAAATTTTTTTTTTTAAATTATTGGTTAAACGAAAGATTTAAATTAATTGATTTATATATTAATTTTTAAAATATAATATTTAATAAATTTAAAATTATTTTTTATTGTAATATTTTTATAAAATAAAATTTTAGTCAGTATAATTCGTCTAAGGAGGATAACAAATTAATTTGATTTTTTATGACATCTACTAATATTTATCCTTAGTTAGCAAAATATGCAAAATCTTCGGGAAAAAAAATGCAATCGATGACCTATGCTTTGCGATATTTGTTCGGTGAAATTCTTCAGACTAATAATTAAATTGGATTTAATGTCGGAAATGATCGATTTGTTTTTTTTTTTGGGGGGTAGAAAATGATTATGTGTTCACAAAAACGCTAGCAATCTTAATAATTCCGAAATATCATAGAGTGATAGCATGCAGTTGAGCAATCATTTCATCACATGGTAGGAGATTTGCCTACAGCCTTTTTTTTTTTTTTTTTAAAGAAAGATTTTTACAGCGATAAGCATGATGTCTAGCAAAAGTTAAGGGAGGGCAAATCATAAGATATATGTACTAATTAAAATTTTAAGAAGTGATTACATTTAAAAAAACAAAAGAACTAATTAAAATTAAATTTTTATTAGTGAAATTAAAAATTTAATATTCTATATATCAATAATTCGTACCGTTATTGATAAATTCAACTCGTTATTCACAAACTATGAAAAAGAAAAGAAAAAAAAAAAAAGGTATTTTATGGTTTGCACGATAAACAACAAAACATGAAATGTAAAGAAGATATGGTTTTTCTTTATTGCTACCAACTCTAGATTTTTGCTGATTTTTAAACACTAAAATATATCTGCCCCTTGATTTTCAAATGAAAACGAAGTGTTTTTTAATTATTTCTTTCTTTATTTGCGTTGAATGGAATTGGCTAATGATTAATGTGTTAATAAACATTATTGTGAGAGAAATTTCAAGGAATTTCAGTTTTTTTTTTTATATATATTTCTTTATTATAATTAAAATTTTAATAAAAAATATATATTTTCTTTGATTATTTCACTAGACAATTAATGACATTCTACAAATATAATTAATCATACACTTGACTCTTTTATGTATACCTTAATGAATATTATTTACAAATTCGAATTTCAAATATTTAATTGCAACTTGCACTAGCTAGCTTTCCCCAACTAAAGTTTTTTCGAAAAAACTTATATAAAATTTCATAAGTGAAGTTCATGAAATTTTTTATTTAAAATGATTAATTAAAAATAAAAAATGATAAATTAAAAAATCTCATCATATAGGTTAATCGTACAAATTTTGAAAAAAATTAAAAAATTTTAATATATTTATTAAATAAATAATTTTAGTAAAAATATTGATAAAATTTTTACCGTTGAATAAATATAAATTAAATTTAAATTATAAATAATATTTTTAATAATTTTTACATTGAATTCTATTACTGAATCATTAAAAAATTTTATTTATTCATTTTTAACAAATAACTTCATGAATTTTACCTATAAAACTTCATATAAGTTTTATCCAAAGCGTCCTTACCTTTCAAGCACAAATTTTGAGTGCAATTCACAAACTGGTGAACTTAGAAAAGGATGCAAGTGGATTTTATTTCATCTACCGTAAGACCCAAAAAAAAAAAAGGTGTATGTTTACAACCATACTTCAATATTTCTGGCTATGTTGTTTTTGTCTTAATTTGTTTTTAACCCTTAACTAAAATTAGGTGAAAGAATCAATGTCTGTATCAGAATGACCTTGCTATATATAAAATTCAAATAAAACAAGCATATTGTTCTTGGAATCGTTGAGTTGAGAGGACTCTTAATGGAGAAACCTACCTACAATTTATAGCATTCCCCCTTTTGTTTTGTTAAGCCTTTAAAATAAGAAATCAAGGCGAGGGTTTTAGGGTAAAGGGGCAAATATAAAAAACAAACTGACTTGGGATCATAAAGAAGAATTATGGCTTTAATTAATCCAAATTTATATAATAGTATAAAAGCATGTGATGAGGAATCCAATGATCAAAGCATGAAACTAGATGAAACAAAAAAACACAACCTTTGATGGGTTAATATTCGGGTTCTAAGGAAACGACATGGCTAACGTGTTTGAAACATTAATTGTCGACTTCGATGTTAATTAATAATTTGTTGATTTCGATAGTTAGGGATTACGATAAATACTACTGTGGAAACAACAAGCTGCAGCAAGTCATGCCAATTCAAGGGTGTTGTTATCATTCTTTCTAAGATTTTTGTTTTGGTATAATGACAATTAGATGATTTCAAAACTTATCATGCTTCATTTTTCTAACATTAATTAGTTTGACATATGCATGCATTTTGTTGTTTCTAAAGCAAAATTTTCAATTAAATAAAGCCATATAATTTTTTTTAAATAAAAGATGTCACAGTCGAAAATAAAAGAACGAATCGTAGATATTAATATTTGAATCTCAAACTTTTTGAATGTCAATTTTTATTGTGCCTTTCATAAACCAACTGAACTAAAGTTTTTTTTTTTTTTTTAAATCCTGTATTAAGGCTTCAATTAAGTGATAAAGATGAGGTGATAGAATTGAATAGATCTTAAGTTTGAACCTTAATATTTTTTCTTAATGAGGTAATTAATCAATCAAAGCTGCATTAATATTGAAAGCCCTCCTAATATAACAATGGATGTAGATCGAATGAACAAAAAGCGAAAAGAAAAAAGAAAAGAATATAAGGGAAAGAAGAAGAAGACAAGAGAGAGGTGTTTGTTCCATTCATTGTTCTTTGGCTGGGGAAGGGGAATTGCCAGAGGACTAGAGACAAGCAACAAAAAATTAAGGTAAAAAAATTTGAAGGCACCTAGGAAACGACATGGCACCCCCGACAAAGATTTTAGCAGTACGGACAAAAACATGGCCATTTCCTTTTTCCCTTATATATGTAAAAAAAAAAAAAAAGAAAAAAACCTCCCCAAAAACAATGTTTTATGTTCTTAAGTAGCTTGTCAGATTAGCTCGGGATTTAAGGGTTTTTTGCTTGTTTGTTTGCAACGTTGAAATGCGGTTCAAGGGAATGTTTGTCATGGAATAATCCCATGAATTATTCCAAGGAGAATAATTTTATTTGTTTTATATTAGAAAATATCATTTTTTTTAAAACAGCAACTATTGTAATTTTGGAATCGCAAGCAAAGATTGATTCGTGAGCCGTTAGATTTGACGAAATGGGCGTTCTAAGACAAGAGATTAGTTATATGATAAGTTAGCACGAGCATATTACAAAAAATTATTTTCATTTAAATTTTAAATTTATATCAATTGATTCATATAATTATCCAATAAATTTATTATTCAAATATCAAAATCCCTAAATTTTCTTAATTTTTCACTAAGATAAGAGATTAGTTATATATTAGTAGTTGCTAGTACTTTTTTCTATCAATACAATAAAAATTGGAGTAAAACTTTTCTTTCCTTTTTCTAATTTTTATTTTTTTAATGCTAAAATTGGCATATATATATATATCCATATAAATGATCTCATTTGTTGATAGTGAAATTTTTAAATCTATTTTCAGTATTAATTAAGGCACATATATCCATTAAGATATTAATTTAAAAAATTAAAAAATGAGATATGCGATAATTTATTAATTTTATTTATAAAATTAAAAAATTTAATTATCAATGTATCAAAAATATATATCAATAAGTACTTAGTTTAATCAATTAAGTTCATTTTTTTTTATGAAAAAATATTTGATTTAAGTTTTGTTGGTGATAATTTGTTGGGGTCATATCAAATACATGATTTATAATTACTTATCTTAAATTATCAGGTACAACACATCTTATTTTAACTTAAATAACTGAATAATCTATTTATCTCAAATTTTTCTTATAAAAATATATATATAAGCATTTTGATTCACTAAATTAATAATATTAATTGAATTTGATTTAATTTAGATAAATAATAGGTAAAAAGATAATAAATAGTAGCAGTATTTATTTAAAAAAAAAAGAAAAAAAAAAAAGAGTCCCACTGAAAACGGCAACTCAAACTCAAACTCAAACTACAGAATAAAAAATAGAAAAAAAGCTATATTGGTATATAAAGTATTTTTGATCTTGGAAATGGTAATCATTCCATCGAAGACCTGAGGCTAAGGATCTCCAAACCCCAGATTTTGACCCCTTGAAAAGTGTGGCGTGTCGGTCCCC
Organism: Durio zibethinus; assembly: GCF_047325235.1. NCBI lineage: Eukaryota > Viridiplantae > Streptophyta > Magnoliopsida > Malvales > Malvaceae > Durio > Durio zibethinus. The sequence goes on from NC_143174.1 coordinate 23,543,287, forward strand.
TCACCAGTGGCTTATCGTCCTTATCTTAATCCAAACACACCCTTAATTTCCCCTATTTTCCATTTTCCCCATCATCCTGACGTCAGCACTAACTCTATTTTTATTCTATGTTTAAGCGACCCAATTTTTTTAAATGAATTATGAGTTTTTATTTTATGAAATGGATAATAATATCTGCTACCATAATATTCGCACGATGTTGCAGGTCTTTTTTTTTGTTTTTTTTTATTTTTTTATTATAAAATTTATATAATTTTAAAAAAGCTAAATAGAGATATCATGTGGAAATTTCAATAAATTTAAACTTTCTAAAAAGTTTTATTTAATTAAGAAAATAATAAATAATAAAAGTTTATAGACGGTGTTATATAGGCATTTCAATTGAGCTAAAAATATTAAATTTTAAAATTAAAATATCAAATAATAATTTTATTAATATAATGTATATATAAAATTAAAAATAAAATAAATATTTTTATACATACAAAAAATGAGTTGAGATAGAATATCTCAACGCGTGTTTGCTCTAATCTCATTTAAAAAAAAAAACCTCAATCCCATTTCAACTCGATTTTAATGTAAAAAATTGTACTCAATTGAATAGAAATAAATCAAAATTCATTGAATACGAATTGTTTTAATATTTTTATTAATTAACAATTTTTTATTTAAAATTTATTCAATTAAGAAATTAAAAAAATTAAACATAACAGGCCAATTGAATGTGTCATGTGAATATTTCCATTGGCTTCCTTTTTTCACAAAATTAATTTAACTTAAAAAATCATAAAAACATAAAACATAAAATAAAATATAAAAAAGAAAAAAAGGAAAATGGAGCTTATTGGGACATAACATGACATTTCAATTTAGTTTAAAATATTAATTTATTAAATTAAGATATTAAATAATAATTTAATTAAATAAAAATAAGAAAAATAAAGAAAACAGAGAAATAAACAAAGAAAAAAAAAAGAGAGATTATTGGGTTGCCATATGAACATCCAAATTGAGTTTAAAATGTTAATTTATTAAATTAAGCTACAAACTAATAATTTAATTAATATAATACATATATAAATATAAAATTAAATAGATAATAAAAAATACTTTTAATCAATAATATCAAATGAGCATCACTAAAAAAATTTTATTATTAAAAAATTCATTAAATATTAAAAAAAAGTAAATAAAAAAAAAGAAAGCAAATGGCTTGACATGTGACATACTTTGGGTTGCACAAAAAATAATTTAAAATCTTTAAAATATCTATTGAATAATCAAAAATGAAAAAAAGAAGAAGGTAAATACATGACATACTTTTGATATCAAATGGGTCTCACAAAAAATTAAAATCTAAAAAAATATTTATAAAATTTTTTTTTTAAAAAATCATCCCATATTAGATTGAGATAGATCGAAACATGAAGAATACGAATTATTTTTGTATCTCCATCGATTGGCACATTTTATTTTAAAATTTATCTTATTAAAAACTAAATAATGTGAAACATAAAAAGCTAATTAGGGGTGCCATGTGAACAATTCCATCAGTCTTCTTTTTTCATAAAATTAATTTAACTTAAAAAAACCATAAAAACAAAAACAAAATAAAATTAAAAAAATGAAAATGGAGCTTATTGAGACACAACAGGACATTCCAATTGAGTTGAAAATGTTAATACATTAAATCAATGTATTAAATAATAACTAGAAAAAATAATTACTAAAAAAAAGAAAAAAATAATGAAAAGGAAAAAAAAAAGAGATATCACCAAGCTGCCATATGAATATTTGAATCAATTTTAAAATGTTAATATCTTAAATTAAGCTATAAAATAATAACTTAATTAAAATAATACATACATATAAATATAAAATTAAATAGATAATAAAAAATATTTTAATCAATAACATCAAATGGGCATCAGTAAAAAATTTTATAATATAAAAAGTAAATAAATAAGAAAAAAAAAAAAAAGCAAACGATTTAACACATGGCATACCTTAAATGTCAAGTAGGTTACACAAAAAAGACTTTAAGATCTTTAAAATATTTAATAAATATATATGATAAAAAAGTAAAAAAATAAAAAGTGAAAAAAATAGGTTACATACTTTTGTTATTAAGTAGGTCACATAGAAAAATAAATTTAAAATTGAAAAAGAATATTTGTGAAAAATGTAAAAAAAAAAAAAAAGGTAAAAAAATGGTATAAGGTAGGTCTCACTTTTAAAAATTTAAATGGAAATTTTTATTAAATATATAATAAAAGCAATAAAAAAGTTTTAAAATAAAAAAATAAAAAAAATTTAGGAGTACCATGTAACACCAGAGTTAAGTATAGAAACAAAAATTTCCAATGATGAATTTAAAAGAAAAAATTTTTTGGTAAAGTAGGTTCCATCTAAAAAATTAAAAATTTTAACAATATATTTATAAATTTTAATTAAAAAAAAAAACTTGTGCCACGTGGCACAATAAAAGATAAAACGGATGGTGACGTACATGAGTAAAATTAATAATAAAGATAACTACAAATATAATCCTCGAAATTAAGTTATAAGCGTGTGTAATTTCAAAACAATTTCTTAGCTAGTTGGAAGTTGGGTCTAGTAAACCACATAGATAATGTTTGTAAATATTTATACAACCTCACAATATAGTTTACGAATCCACTATACTAAAATAAAAAAAAGATAGCCAATAATTACTTTATTTATTGATAAATAATACTTAATTTTTAATTTTGATAACTTTAATTAAAAAAATAAAATAAGATAAATACAATTTTACTTTGAACTAAGAAATCATACTTGGTCTTACTCTCACCAAAAGGATCGAGACGTAGAGCCAAGCTAGCTACTTAGGGATTGCTATATGCATAAAATTAATCTACGTATTATATATAATAGTGATTTAGCTCATTGACTAATTTTGCTCATTTAGTCAATTTTTTTTTTTTTTTTTTGTAATTGGATAATAATAATTGAATTTTATTAACAAGATCATCTTAAAAGTTGCATTTCAATTACGTATATATATTTAACTATTTATTTTCCTGTTGTGAAAATTTCTTCAAATATTTGTGAAATCTGACTTTTTTATTTCTTGTGTGTTTTTCTTTAATATTATATACTATAAAAGAGAATAGAACATTCTTTAAGAGTCTTTTCCTTGGTCTCAGAAATATTTAATTCTCGCCCATTGTAAGTTTGATAGAAAATTAAGTACCAAAAAAAAAAATCAGATTATATGAACTAATTAGGAATTAGTAGAATTAAATTAAACATGGGTAGATAATATAATAAAAAATGCTTATGCCAAAAGTTACATAATTAACGGGTGAAATCTTTTATTTTTATTAATAAGAGGTGGGTTCAATCGATTATGTTCGTTTTTTTTTATGAAAAACTCTTAGGTTCAAGTTTTATCGATATTCATTTGTTGAAGTTATCTTGAATGTATGACTTACAGTAATCTATCTTAAACTGTCTATCCGAAGACATTTGAAATAATCTATCTGTAGTCATCTCAAAATATTTTATTTTGACTTGAAAGATTGAATACTCTATTTATCTCGAATTTTTATAAAAACAAAGAAATCTTTTATTTTTAATTACTTGCTTTTTTATTTTAATAATTAGAAATTGAGAATTGCTTCCACCTTTTTCTGTCCCACTTTGAGATAAAGCAAAAGCAGAGAAAAAGCAAGAAAGAAAAGAAAAACAAAAAAGAAAGGAAGAAAGAAAAGCAAAGCAATAAAGAAAGACAGGAAAGAGAGAAAAAACAAAGGTTCTCAAAACCTCCATGATTCAAATTCTCTCAAGGAATAGGAGTTGAGAGGGTGTCTTCTCTTCCTTCTACTTAAACCAACGTAGGAAGATCACTCAGAGTTTCTACAAAGACTTGTTTGAGAGCTTCAAGTGAAAAGAGGAAAAAAGGGAAAGAGAAAGCGAAAGAGAAGGTGAAACGAAAAAAAGGACGAAAAGTGAAGGTTTTAAGTGATCACTAGCATCATTAATTCATCATCAAAGTTTTTGGTGAAGTAAGGCAATGAACCGAGGAGTCTTGCAGAGCTCACCAGTGCAGCAGATGATGGCCGGAAACCCTAGCTGGTGGAGCATCAACAGCCTGCGCCCATCAACTCATCAACAAGCAACTTCTCCTTTCTTGCCTCCTCTTCCTCCTCCTCCTGCTGCTTTCTTCCCTCAATTCACACCCACCACCTCTTCTTCTTCCTCCTCTTCTTCACTTCCTATTCCTTCTTGGCATGATAACCAGGAGCTTCCTGAGTCATGGAGTCAACTGCTCTTGTAATTCTCTCTCCCCTCCCCTTTTTTTTTCCTCTCCTTCTATCTCTCGTATAGGCTTTAGATTAACAAAGTTTCAACTTTGATTCAACTTAAGTATAATACGATCTTTTGTCTTCTATACCCACACTCTAATATTATACATATACGATGCATGTTTTCAGATTCGATCTTTAAATTCACTTTGATGACTGAAAAAAGACATACAGTTATATTGAGTTAATTTGTGTTACATGTGTTATTTCTAGGGGTGGATTGGTGGGAGAAGAAGAAAAGGGTGATATAGGCCAGTTTCAAGTACCCAAGAAGTTGGAGAATTGGGAGGAACAAGCATTACATCAAGCGTCAAATGCTAATTCTGTTGTGGATGTGAAACAAGAAAACTCTGCAACCAGCTATGTGTATGGACATGCAAATGAAGATTTTCATCAGGCAAATAAACCAGCTTGGTCTCATCAGATAATGGCAGCTGCTTCATCCCCCAGGTCCTGTGTAACAAGTTTCAGCAGTAACATGTTGGATTTTTCAGGCAACAAAACTGATGGAAGGCAGCCACCGCCAGATCGGTCTTCTGAGGTAAGAGGCGGGACAAGGAAAAAACATTGAAAGAGAATGATATATATCTATAGACACAATCTCTGATAAAAATATTTCTAGACATTTTAGGGTTTCCTGATTCATAATTTGAAGTTAATTATATCTGATTCATGGTCTATTATAGATGCATGAAATATAATATACCCATAATTTGATCTATTCTACTACTTTGATAAAGTAGTACAAACTGGTGGTTGATATGAATAGTGTTTTTAACAAGGGTAGTTAGCTGAATGTCTTGTTCTAGGCCATGAATGGTTTTTTTTAGCTAACTGTCTCGGATTTATCAGATTGCTGTCCAATCAGAATTCTCATCTTTACTTTCTTCTTTTTCTTTTTTTTTTTCCTTTAGTGTAACAGCACTGCAACTGGTGGGGCATTGAAGAAAGCTAGGGTTCAACCCTCTGCAACCCAATCTACCTTCAAGGTAATGTACAATATTACAAAACAAAACCCAGTAAAAAATTTACCTAACCCTTTCAGCCTCTCGCTCTCTCTCTTTCCTACTAACCACTTAAACACAAATTGCACGCACACTCACACAAGATGCCCACAAGCAGAAAAAACACACATGAGACTCTCATCTGTGGGCTGGTAAAAGTACTGTTGTCCTTCTTGATTGTCCATTTCTTCACGGACGACGATTCTTTGGCTTGTATCTTTAATATTCTAGTGTTAATGGAAGAAAAGGAATATTGTATAATTTAAGTGACAAGTAATTAATCATGAAACATATAGCTAGTTCTCATCAACTTCTTTATTTTTCTGACTTGTACAATTATTTATATATACCAGGTGAGGAAGGAAAAATTAGGAGACAGAATTACAGCACTTCACCAGCTTGTTTCTCCATTTGGGAAGGTAATAATATATAGCTTTAATAAATGAAGTTAAGAAGGCTCAATGGGAATAAAAACATAATCTTTAAGACAATTTTTTTATTAAATATGATTTTTAATGTTAAAATCCTAAAAACATTTGTATTTTTATGTAAAAAAATCTGTAAAAAGGTTTTTTTAGAAAAAAGATGAAAGCTTCCTTTTTTTCTTATTGTTCATTTTTTTTCTATAGTTAAGCATTTAAAAAAAGACATTAAATATGACTTTGGTGGGCTGTGGTATGGATTCTTCTCTTTTGCAGACTGACACCGCCTCTGTCTTGTTAGAGGCTATTGGGTACATCAGATTCCTTCAGAGTCAAATTGAGGTGATGTTTCTTCCTTCCTTCCTTCCCCTTCTCTTTTCATTTTGCAAACAACCATGAACCAGCGATGGCATGCACACACTGTTTAAAGTCTCAGCCAGACTCACAATGTTCCTTTTAATATTCCTTTAGTCATCGAAGTCCTAAACATTATTCCCTCCCCCTTGAATATAGGCTCTCAGCTTGCCGTACTTGGGCAGTGGATCAGGAAACATGAGGAAGCAACAGTTTGTAAGAAAACTGTACCATCCTTAATAGTGTGTGTATATATATATATATACTTCTTACTCCCCAAAGCTAAGGAAAAAAAAAGACAAAAATCTGTGATTCTCTCTTCATTGTGAATATATGCATGTGCAATATAATATATTTATGAATAATATGTGGTGTTAATTGATTAATGATTACTATATAATCTTCTTGTTTAGGCACAAGGGGAGAGGAATTGTATATTTCCTGAAGACCCCGGTCAGGTAATAAGCTTTATTGGATCCATTACCAAGTTGCAGGAAAAAAGCTACCAATTTACCTTTCTTTTTTATTTAAAAAATTAAACCAATTAATAAAGATAGTGTCAAAAGAACAATGTTCTCAACTTTATATAGCTACCTTTACTCTTTATTAAAATTTAACAAAAAAAATTATTATTGAGTATCCCGGGTTTGCATTTTGAAATAATTAAATTCTTCTTAACAAATGAAAAATAATGATAAACTAATGTTTAATTTAGTTGATTTATATAATAATTTTTAAAATGTAACATTCTATAAGTGTTTAAATTTTAACATTTGTACTCTTTACAATATTTGTTTTCTATTATCAAATTGCAGCTCTTTTTATAAAAAAAAAAATGAAAACAATGATATGCTTACTTTGACAAATCAATTAAAATGCTAATACTTTTTTGGATGCTATCTTTTTGTCTAGCTTTTGAACGATAACTGCATGAAGAAGAAAGATAGTCCTGATCAGCAGGTAATTCTTGCCCACCCTGTAACATTAACATAATTTCTTCTTCCCCCTTTTCTTTTTTCTTTTACGTGCATGATAAAAATGGAAATAACAAATTCTCTTCTCCATTTTTCTAGGATTCTCATGAAGAACCAAAGAAGGACCTGAAGAGTAGAGGGCTGTGCTTGGTTCCTGTGTCATGCACACTTCAAGTTGGGAGTGACAATGGAGCCGATTACTGGGCTCCTGCCCTCGGCGGCGGCTTCAGATAGAATGGTTAATTAGAACTGCCGGAAAGGCTAGCACACTTGAAAAAAAATGGATTAAGATCGAGACCAGAGCTTCATGAAAACGATATAACATCATGAGCAGTCACTCTGCTAAAAGGTTACAAGGCTGATTGCTCATGATGCTATACAATTATTCCTTCTTTGGACTATTTGTAGATGATGTGTGCTCAGCCCTAGCTTGCCGGGCGATTTGGAGAACTGCCTCTTTCTCTAATTTACTACTAAGATTTAAGCATTTTTATTTTTCTTTCTTTAATTAATTTATTAGACGTTGCTGCTACAATATTTGCTTAATTTCATGTATATTCAGTATTATGTGTGAATTAATCATTTTAATGCTGCATTGACTGAAATTAATGAGCAGCATTCTTGAATCATCCAATATCTTGAGCAATATTATAGCATCTTATATATTATTATATTTGATATTTTAAACATATATATATATATAATCCAAATTAAGTAATTCTAGCCGAAAGATAATATAATATTCATGCTTAGCTACGATTTATCTAATTAGGCTTCGATATTAAATCCTGAATATATATATATATATATTTGAAATATTATCTCTTACACCGTCATTGAAATTTAAAAACTTTACCAATTACCATTAATGGGTTAGAAGGGTTGGCAATTTTTTTTTTTGAGTATAATTTAAAAAAAGATAAATTTTTTAATATCATCTGTAAAATTTAAAAATTTTTTATAAAATAATTTAAATTTTATTTTTTGAGATTTGTCTTAGAAGCCCTTAATTTTGTGAAAATTTTTGCAAATATATATGTACACTGACAAGAATCCACGTGTATATTTTTTATGATAAAATTCTAGCAAAAAAGAAAATTGCATCATATATACTCCAATTAGATATGTATTTCCTATGTCATCAATTCAAGCCACAAATCATGAGTACTTGTGCATCCAAAAAATAATCATAAGTAATTGTTTTTTACATGAATGTTGAAGATGTGACACGTGTCGTGTCATTACTCTGTCCCATGTGATGCATGCTTTTCATGTCAAATGATGTTAATTGTTGGCATGGTTTGCAATATCCACTAACCCCACTCCCATATAATAAATAAACAAAACTTTCCTTTTATTTTTCTTAGTAATTTTTTTTTATCTTCAATCAAATACAAATATAAAATTTAATCCAATTAATTTATATAATTATTTTTAAATAATAATATTTAATAAAGTTAAATTTGAACACATTATTTTTTCTTTATTCACATGCTGCTGTGGCTTTCTTTATATATAAAAAATTAAACCCAAGTCCCAAAAAAAAAAAAAATTGTTGCACCGTAAGTATTTTACCACTTTAGTAAAAACTATGCAACAGCAAACAATTCTGCTAAAAATATTGTTTAGAATTTGAAATTTGGAATTTGGAGTTTGTTTTATTTGTTAAAAAGTTACTATGTTGAACAAAAGAAAGGTCCAATCCTATCATCGACTATTTTTCGTGCATTTTTAATCTTGTACATTAATTCAACAATCTTTTCTATAACTAGAATGAGACACCCTCAGCTTACGAGGCCATTGGCCCATTATGTTAAGTTCAGTAGTCTATTGGAAAAGGTTTGCCAGATCTTTCTTTCGGCCATAGTTTTTTTATTTGTGCCCATAGTATTGAGGGTCGTCCACGAAATACATAGTTTTTTGTTTTGTCAGTGGCCTTCAGAATCCAACTCTTAAGCCTATCTATTTACAGAGCTGCAAAAAACAATAAATCATATCTTTAATCCTGGTCTTTAATTGATTAATAAATGAGAATGCCCTGTAGACCATAGGCTCAGCCGCCGAGGCAAGAAATATACAAGAAAATGGGGCTAAGAATATTTTGTCCCATCCAAGCTTATACAAATATCTTAGAGTATCAGATATCTATGTCCATGAATTGTTAATCCATTTTTAGGAGGCCAACTCAGCAAAGGAATGACCCGTCAAGAATTCCTAGTCCCATGCTTTGATCATACAGAAAGCTAAGGACAAATGGAAGAACCTGAGTGAACCTCTGTCGACGCTGCAAGGCCAAGATTGGAAGGAGTCGAAGTAGTACGCAAGAAGCGCGTTACAGTGATGAGAAGCCGGCCGGGGCGGCAAGAGGGTCTCTTCTTCCTTGTCTTTTCTTTTGATTTGCTTAACCTTCAAGCGATTCAATTCGCCGCCAAACTTCAACATACTGTAATTAACTTTTTAACTTGTTGAGGCGAAAGCCCTGAAATTTCCAACCGTGCAACTTGTTAATGAAATGAGGGAGGACTGATTGGTCATTTTAGATGGGCCGTCCCAATCCCATTGTCTTCGCGCCAGCACAAAAAATAGGTATTTCAGTTAATATCATCCTTCTCCTGCCCCTACTTCAATCCCTTCCCTCGAAAACTCTACACCCAAAAGCCTCTCTTGGAACTTTTTACTCTACACAACCGCTACCATTAGGCACTAGCACCATTTTGCGCAGCCATGGCCACCGCCGCCACTGGTGCTACATCATCACAAATCCTCCATCACACGACGGCCTTCACATCCGCAATACTTTCACAATCTGAGCTCCGCCACCACATTTTCTCCACCCTTCGCCGAAAACTTTCGTCCTCTGGTCAATTCACACTCAAACCTTTAAACCTCGCTGCTGAAACTCTAGAAAACGCCATTTCCACCTCTAATGCCTCCGTCCAATCCTCCTCTCTACGCCTTGCTCAAAAGCTCCTCTTTTCCCTTACTGAAACTACCTTCTCTTCTTTCCTTCTATCCCTCATTTACTCTCTCTCCGACCAACCCATCAAATCCTCCCTTAGTCTCCTACAAGTTTTCTATCTTGACCCTTCATTGGCTAGATCAGAACTAGCACCTACTCTTTTCGAGGAGCTCTTTCTTGTTCATTTTCTACCTGTTCTTCAATGGTTCAACGAACAGAGATCAATCATTTTATCATCTTTATCACAAAATGTGAATCATGATGCTGATGATTATTCGATAAATGATGTATCAGTGGTTATTCCATGCTCGAAATCATTATCAAAAATGAGTGGCGATCAAGCTTTAGAGCTAAAAGATTTAGAAAGAAGTTATGAAGATGTTCTTGATGAGAATTGCAAGGTTTTTGTTAAGTATTTCAAAGAGGTTTTGGAAAATAGTGATGTAAACAGATTGATTAGTCCACCGTCATTGGTATTGAAACAAAAAAAGAAACCTGAAGAGCTAGATTACCATATTGAAGATAAGAAGATCAAAACCAAGGAACTTGGATTGAAAAACGGACGGTATAATGTAATGCTGTTTAATACCCATATTTCTCCTTTAGTTGATTTTCCTCTTCAATTCTATTCACAGTCTTTTAACATTTGTTCATTACTATTACTTTACACTGCATTTGTTCTTATATATAGGAAATTTCCTCTGGTGAATTTGGTTCAAGTCCCTGTTGCATTTGTTCATGCATAAATATATTTCTTGCATATCAGTCTGTTAACCGAGTTTTTTTTTTCTCTAGATGCTTTGAAATTATTCTCCACTGTGTTTGTTTTGACAGTTTGCTGCATTATATTTGAATCAGTCAAACATAAGAGAATAGTATAAGAATAGTTAAAAAGTTGACTGGTCAGAGTGAGTAGTTTGTTTTGACAGTCTGGTGGATTATATTTGAATCAGTCAAACATAAGAGAATAGTATAAGAATAATAAAAAAGTTGAATGGTCAGAGTGAGTGTTGGATTTTTAGTTCACAGACCCAGGTTTAATCTCTTGCAGTCTCGCAAAAAAAAAAAAAAAAAGAGTAAGCAGCCAAAGATTCCATTATAATAATAATAATAATAACAACAACGAACTATTCTTGTGTTCGTGTGCCTAACATCTTCCGGGAGCTGGAGTATTGGCAGTGGAACCCCTGACAGCACCTTTAATCTATGGAACTATTATGGTTGAACTTGGTTCATTAGATCCAGACAGCTCCATGGATTAATAACAATAGTATTAATGCATCTTTACACATTAGATTGAAAGCTCTCTTGAGGAATTTAAATTTATAAATAGTGGGCCACTATTCTTTTTGTAATTTAATTCTTATAACATCATATGATTCCTTATGGTTTTCTTGACTGCATTTTCCCTATAACCAATTCAGCTTCCCATATATATATATTTTAAATTTCTTTAGTATATTCCAACTTGCACAAAATAGTTTGTAATTATGCCCATGATTTTTTTTTTCTTTCAAAAGTTATCATTATGGTATGTTGTGCACCGCATATTGTGGCTACAGCAGGTATTCAGAAGTAGGTTAGTAACTATTTGTCATTTTTGGTTAATGGATGCATGACTTTCTGTGTGAAAGCGGAGTTCACCGAATTCAGTTTGACAATTATTAGCTTAGTCCTGTTTGTTGCTCGATGTCAATGACTTATCCTTCAATTCATGCAGCCAATATGGGCTAAAGGAGAAAGGTCAGCTGAATCTTATAGCAGCAGCAAATCCCAGTCTCCACCATTTTATCCTCAGAGAGTCTCTCTAAATATCCTGAAAAAGCAAAATTCATTGACAACATCGTCCAATTTAAATTTTGATTCTGAACCGGAGTCTATTTCTGAGGACAATTCAGCCAACTCTTGTTCCTCAGAATCTGAAGCCGAGATGGAGGTAACTCCGATAAAAACATGAAAAGAAATCTCCACCTTGACTGATCCAACTATGCTGGTATTTTAGTTTTGAAATATTATGTTTGTGTCTTGTAGGGAAACAAGAGAGAAATTGCATTGTTGGAATATGGAATTGGAAAGAGCCTAAAACAAAAACAAAAGCAGCCAATTTTTGCTGATTCCAGTCGGTATGTAATATTGAAAATTAGCAATCATCTTTACATTGTCTACTTGGCTTTCTGATATTTGGATTCTTCCTGCTATCTATCAGCTCTCCGGATTATCTAATGGCAGATAATCACCCCCCTGGAAGTGGAAAACATACGCCTCCTAAGGATTTTGTATGCCCCATCACAAGCCATTTATTTGATGATCCAGTCACCCTTGAGACGGGTCAGACATATGAACGCAGAGCAATCCAGGAATGGCTGGAACGAGGAAACTCAACATGTCCAATTACCCGCCAGAATCTACATAGCACTCAGCTGCCTAAAACAAATTATGTACTCAAGAGGCTTATCGCGAGCTGGCAAGAGAAGAATCCAGGTCCAGTCCCACATCAGTCTGAGAATCATCAAGATGTAGAAACCGAGCCAATGATCAAGTCAATAGTTCCCGCAGCATTTCCTAATTGTGTTATAAGCCAAGCGACCAAAGATAGAACTGTCAGTGAGTTACGCCAAGCGATGACTAATCTTTGTATGTCTGAAATTCTGAAGGAGTCAGAAAGGGCTGTCCTCCAAATAGAGAGGTTTTGGCAAGATATAAATATAGAACCAGATATCCTAATTATGCTCTCAAAACCTCCAGTAATCAATGGACTTGTGGAGATCCTTTTCAATTCTGTCGACCTCCACGTGCTGAAAGCCACTTTTTTTCTCCTGTGTGAACTGGGGTCAAGAGATAAAGCAGTGATCAATACCCTTATCCGAGTTGACTCTGATGTAGAACGTATTGTGGCTCTATTTAAGGAAGGGTTGGAGGAGGCAGTTGTGCTAATATATCTGTTACGACCTTCAACCACTGGCCTAGTGGAGATGGATGTAGTGGAGTCCCTCCTAGCAGTTTTAAAGGAGAGAGACAATGATTTGCTTAAAATGTGTTTGAAGTCAAAAACAGCTTCTGTTCTCTTATTGCGACAAATTCTTCAGAGCAATGAAGAGAATGTTGCATCTTCTCTTATCAGTAGAATCGTTTGTTCAAAAGTGATTGAAAGTATTGTTGGCAGCTTGGAAGCTGAATGTGCAGCTGAGAGGATTGCTGCAGTTGGTATCTTACGAAGATGCATACAGGGAGATGGTAAATGCAGAAATATCATAGCCGATAAAGCACAGTTGGCTCCAGTTTTAGAAAGCTTCATAGGCGCAAGATATGAAGAACGATTTGAGATAGTTTACTTTTTCTCTGAGTTAGTCAAATTAAACAGGTACATTTATATTTGTGTTACTTGATATACATTAATATCACATTTCTTGCCGATGAATCTTGAAATAATGCCTGCATGAATGACTTTTTAGTATATGGTTTAATCCAGGAGGACATTCAATGAGCAAGTTCTCAACATTATTAGGGATGAAGGTGCTTTTAGTACAATGCACACTCTCCTGGTTTATTTACAGACAGCACCCCAAGACCAATGTCCTATTGTGGCGGGTCTCCTTCTCCAACTTGATCTCCTGGTTTGGACCTGAGATCTCTCTCCAGAATTTAATATATGAGAAATCTGTATCTATAGGCTTTAGGATTTGTTTTTGTTTCATGCAGTAATTGACTTCAATAATCTTTCAAAATTGCTTGGATGGTTACATCTTTTTAGATGGTAGCATTAAACTAATACTAGATATCTTGCTTTATAGGTTGAGCCAAGAAAGATGAGTATATACCGTGAAGAAGCAATAGATACTCTCATTTCTTGCCTCAGAAATAAAGAATTCCCTGCTGCTCAAATTGCAGCTGCAGAGACAATTGTATCACTGCAGGGAAGGTTCACTGGCTCAGGGAAGCCCCTTACACGACCTTTTCTTCTAAAACGTGCCGGACTTGAGAAAAATTACAGAAATCTCATGTGGACAGAGCAGCTACGCAACAATCCTAGAGACTTTGAAGATATATCTGTGAGTCTTTTGAAAAATAGTGCAAACTGGTTTTGGATAGTTTAGCATATTGCGGCTATCACATTCTTTTCATTTTTTTCTTTTGCCACTTTAATTGGCAATGGCATCAGCAGGAAGAAGAGAAGGCAGCTGATGCTTGGGAAAGACAAATGGCATTTGTTTTAGTAAGTCATGAATTTGGTCTGCTCTTTGAAGCTTTAGCAGAAGGGTTGAAGAGCAGATCTGCAGAGCTATATTCAGCGTGCTTTGTGGCAGCAACATGGCTCGTATACATGCTCGGTGTTATTCCAGACACAGGTATAAGAGGAGCAGCCCGAGTCTGCCTATTCAAGCACTTTATATCGATATTCAAGTCTGCAAAGGACATTGAAGACAGAACACTTTCCTTATTGGCTCTCAAATGCTTCATTCATGACCCTGGTAGGTTTTATTTTTTGAAGTAAAATATATATATATATATATATTGATGCATATGTGCTTAAAATCTTCATTAGAATGCTCTCAGGTATCCCTTTGAGCTTGAAATCCTTATTTTCCTTTCTTCTCATCTTGTGGCTGTCTTTTGGTGCCATGAGGATAAGAATAATGACTTCTTTTTCATAGCATATAGTGGATAGAGCAATTTATAGTGAATTTTCTGTGATGGAAATTAATCACCACTTCATTGCTCAGATCTATTAGTGAATTTAGCTCTGAAGCTGATTATCTGAATTTCAGAAGGACAGCATGATCTGACTTCACATATGAAGGACATTTTGAAAGGTCTAAGAGATCTTAGGAAATCCTCCCCTCTGGCAATTGAAATTATGAAATTTCTCTCTGAAGGACAAGATTGCAGTGCTGTAAGTTTGTTAAACTTCTGAATTAATAATCCCAGAAAAAAAATGAAGTATCTAAGAAAATTGTCTATTTCTGCTGTGCTGTAGGACTTGTGGAATCATAAAGAATTAGTTCAAGTAGACTCCAGTGAAAATGGAGAAGTATTGTCAATTGTTAGTTTCAACGACAAACTCTTTTCAGGTCATTCAGATGGGACTATAAAGGTAATGCTGTGATCAGACATTATATTTCACAATTCCTGCATTGATATTTGGTAATTATATCATGATACAAGTTTAGCACTGATCCAGATAATTACCTCACCTGACTATAAAATAGAGTCTTGACTCTATATTTGATAAACTAAACCACTTAAGTGTGAACTCATTAAGACAATTTTTAAACTGCAAACTTCATTCTTTCTGAAACTGTACCTGGTAGAAAGTAATGAAACTTGAGTTTGATTGTTCTGTTCAAACTTTGAAGGTCTGGAGCGGTAGAGGCAGCATTCTTCATCTTGTCCAAGAAATTCGAGAACATACCAAGGCTGTTACAAGCTTGTATATTCTACAATCTGGGGAAAGATTATATAGTGGTTCACTCGATAAAACTGCAAGGGTATGCTCGTCCTTCTGCAAGATTACATCCACTCCGTGGCCAAACTGATACAATTTGTGTGTTATATGAGCAGGTCTGGTCCATTAGTAATGAACTAATACATTGTGTACAAGTACATGATATGAAGGATCAGGTTCATAACTTAGTTGTCGCCAACAGCATTTCATGCTTCATTCCCCAAGGAGCTGGTGTCAAGGTATCGGATCATTTCACTCTTCCTCTTTGTGCTGGGTATCATTTCATGCTTCATTTCAGAAGGAGTGGACCTATATTCTTAGCTTTCTGCATCTGAAGGGGGAACTTTAATGTGCAACTGAGTTTAAGCTTTTTTCCCCTACCCGTTGCAGGTTCACGCATGGAATGGACAATCAAAACTATTGAATCAAAATAAATACATCAAGTGCTTGGCTCTTGTCCATGGAAGATTATATTGTGGATGCCATGATAACAGTATCCAGGTATAAGGTTACTTTCACAAAATTAAAAGTATCCAGCTTTTCTGGACACACTGTTTTTCATCCTATTGAGTCATTAAATGAAAAAAAATTTTTCCAGGAACTTGATTTGGCATCAGGAACACTCAGCACCATTCAAAGTGGTTCTAGAAAATTACTAGGCAAAGCACATCCTATCCATGCACTCCAGGTTCACAATGGAGTGATATATTCCGCCAGCACTGCCTTTGATGGAGTAGCTGTGAAGGTTTCATTCTCAGTTTTGCTACCCCTTCTTTAGCTTTTCTTTTCTTCATGTTGGTGACAAGCAATCACTTCTACTTTCTTTTGTTTTTCCTCCAAAGATTTGGAGCACTACAAATTACAATGTGGTAGGATCACTGCCAACTACTTCAGAAGTGAGGTCCATGGCAATAAGCTCAGAGCTGATATACTTGGGATGCAAAGGAGGAATTGTGGAAGTTTGGGATCAGGAAAAACAAACTAGAACTGAAATACTGCAGATAGGAACTAGTCGTAAAGTTCTTTGTATGACTCTGGATGCTACCGAAGATATCTTATTTGTCGGAACATCTGATGGTCGAATTCAGGTAAAAAAATTCTTCCCTCTTGACTTCAACAAATCTTGACGTATGCCTCAACCTTCAACCATTCAACCATTCACCATAGTTGAATTATTTGCTGTGAGAGTTTACTGTCAAAACTTATTTGCTCTGCAGGCATGGGGATTGAGTTAAAAAGCTGAAAAAAAAAGGACAAAGGATGCTGTAAACTATGGAGAACACAATGATTATAAAACCATTTGGAAGCATAATAATTCCACTGAAAATTTTTTGCTGCCTACAAAATAATAGACTTCTTGACTGATTGAAGATATGCTTTGCACCATTCAAATAGCCATCTTTGGAAAAAAGCGTCCACATTTCAAATTCATTTCTTGAAAATTGTATATAATTAATCAACCTCAATCTGAAATGTTGTTGTCATTCTATTACTTTGCTCCAAATTGAATTGCAGGTTTTGGTGACAAATAGTAATTCTTTAACATTGTACTTATGTAAATGAACAATTATAATTATAAATTTTATCTCGAATCCTTTGCATTATTGGAGAAAATTCTGCAAAATTTCTAAAACTGACAATTGACAAAAATGACATATGCTTTGTAAGATTTAAATTCAATTGTCACCGCCAATAATTTTCTTTGATGAGTGACATGAAGATATTATGTATTATGGAATACTAATAATCACACTAATTTATATTTGATACATTATCAATGTATAAATTTTATTTATCATCAATAAATTAAATGATAATAATTAACTAATGAGCAAATATCAACCTTTAAAATAAATATACATAAATTAAAATAATTTATTTATTAATAAGTTATTAGCATCAGATTTATTTTATTAATTAATTATCATCATCTGATTCATTGATAATATATAAAATTTATACACTTATACACCGATAATATATTAAATATAAATTATAATCAAACATATTGAACGTCTTTTTTTGGTACAAGAGAATTAGAGAATAACATATAATAGTATTTTTTTATTTATAAATCTTATTTTCTCCATTTCATTAAATTTTGAAAGATCAATCAATCTAAAATTTTTAATACTCAATCCAGATTCTTAAAAATGGAATTTCTCATTCAAATGTTTAATTATAAATATTTAAATATATTAATTCCTATAGTTCCCTAGTATAAGCACGTGTCTCATTCTGATCTAAGTTCCACAGAAAAAATGAGACTGGCAGTAACTGATTCCGATTCTTTTTCTCTATTCCAAGTTAAAGAAACTTATTCAAAGTCAAAATAATAAGGAAAATATTTTCCATCAATAAAACCCTATTGGTAACAAATAAAACCCACAAACAATTATTGCCGCTCCCGCTTTTCAAATAGAGAAATCAAAGCCACGGTCTTTACATTTTCAGCAATTCTTTTCATAAAAAACCCAGAAAAAAACTCAGAGAAAATGGAGTCCATAACTTCAGCAGTAGAGAAAGTAAAAGGGCTCGCTCAGGAATTCGTTAAAGGCCGCGAATCTTCGTCTCGCCGCAAACCGGTATTAAAATTTTCAGTATAATCTCTATTTCTCTCTGTTTTTCTTTTACTGATTCTAATCTTTTTCTTCTTTTTCTTTTTCAAGGTTGAAATCTTGAAGCGGCTACAGCGAGAGTCATTTTCTGAATTGATGAAACTCCGAGACCGACAAGAGAAAGTCGAGCGTTTACTTTCATTTTACAAAGCATCAAAGACGAATCCATTCCAAGAATCAAATACCCTTTTGAGAGGGGAAGTTGATCTTCTTGGAGCCGTATTGTTAATGTCCAAGGTTGATGAGGAACATTGGGATGGGGTTGATCGGGCAGGAATCAGAACTGGGGTTGATTCCAGGTTTAGATTTGAAACAACTGTTAGGGATAAAGATTCTGTTGGGGTTGAGTTTGTGGCTAATCAGAAAAGTGTTGGAAGTAATGGTGGTGATGTATATGGAACTTCACTTTCGCTGTCTAAGTTGTTTTATAAAGCAAATGCTGGTGATTGGTTTTCTGCTATCGCAATTCCATTTGGAGCTCAGTTTAGAGATTTGGGTGTTGCCTCAGACTTTTCCCGTCAGGTACAATCCGCTAGACCTTGGATTACATTATAGGAGATAGTTCTCATTTTCCCTAAGCCCCCCATTGTTCCCAAGATTCAAACATGAGACCTGGAGTCTCAAGTTTTAACCATTGCAATGTCTTACAGGCGCTCACTGTTAGTTCATCTATATGTTTACAATGTTGAGAATTGTTTTAATTTAATTGTGCAAAATATCTATTTTTAATGTAATGTTCTTTACATTCCATTTTATTGAGTTGCATTTATTTGTATGAATTTTACTGTTATTACCTGTTCAGAGCTCAGAGTCCTTAATTGATATGAACTTTAAGTTATTGTCCTGAACTCTTTTCTGTATTAACCTGGATTTTATTTGTTGTCTAGGAGGAAAAGGGCCTCACTGATTTATCATTTGGGCCACCCCTGTTGCATCAGCATAATGGAGGTGCCATTGGGGTGACAGTGAGAAAGTCAAATATCATTGCTTCGCTGGCTCAATCTGTCTCTGGCATGAGAAATGAACATTGCTTCAGTACTTTTGGACAAGTCGTTTATCAACTTCCAATAGGATTGAAATTCTCATTTTTAGGCCTGCACCGAGGGCCTAAATTGGCAAATCGTAATGTCCACATTGGAGCCCTTGCTATTCCCGTTGGATTTTCTAGACATGTTGAAGATGATGATACAATGGGTGAACCATCTTCTCCACCTTTGACTACAAACACCCTGGAAACTGGATCTATTGCCCTGAAGCTGGAGTCAGAACTTGATGAATACGGAAGACTTGCAGGTTGGATTGAAATGAAACAAGCAAATCCAAAACATTTACAATGGGCTGTCAATTTCTCTGATTTTTCTGAAGATGGATTTGGCTGGGGTATGAGTCTTGGTGGGATTGTTGAAGGTCCAAGAAACTGGGACCACTTTCAGGTTGAATCCTATGTAAAATTTAACCCAAGTAAGAGATTTAGCTTGAAGCCAGGCGTTGCATATATTGTGGATGGAAATTCCCGAACCCTGGCCCTTGTTCTTCGGTCTAACTGGTCCCTCTGATTGCCACCGTCCCTGAGGTAGTATCTTTTAGGAGGTTCTGTTTTTTCTGGAAGGCCATACATTTTGGGGAAGTTCCCTTTTCTCTTCAGGTGTATACTTGTTGGAGCCATTGCCTTTTTCAGTCTTAGATAAGAACATGCTTTTCTGGATATACTCCATATAGATGTCAAGATGTCATTGCAATCTCACATGCAAGTTACTGTCAGGAACTCAGGATAATCTCAAGACTTTTCAAGTTTGATTTGTTATGCTAATGAGACATTTGAGAAGGTTGCAATCTTGAGCATTGAAGCATATATGATCTTGCACCTAATGAATCATCAAAAGTTAAATCCCATTGGAGCAAACATATTGTTCATTTGATCAGCCATTTGAAATTTCTTGCCTGCCCTGGGGGCCTCCTTGTTGGTTCATACTGTCATTTAATTTCTCTGGGATCAGTCGTTAGTTAGTCCTTGTGTCAGGAAGCTAATTTGCTAAAGTTCCTCAAATTTTTACATGGTAGAACAAAATTTGAGGTTTATGCTCAGAGATTGACCTTTACTGGTATACTCGGAAGAAATCAAATCTTTGTGACAAAAAGGGCTTAATAATGTGCTTGTTAACACGGCAATGCAGTTCTTTCTAATGCCAATCTGTTGGAGAAAGTAATTAGTACATGCAATCTGGGGAAATATAAGGTCTGATTGAAGATTACCAAGTATTGGTAGGAAGCTATAAGTCAAGGTACTAGGTTTTCACTTTTACCTTGTTGCTTGAGGAATTTTAGTTCAGGTATTATTCACCCATAACTCATCACATATGATTTCAAGTTTGTATCAGCTTTGATACCATGCTATTTGTTACCCTGCATGTGATTATTAACTGGTAATTCTACCAGGCACCCACATCATGTTCTTAATTGTTGTGATAAATGTTGCAACATTTTGTCTCTTACGGGAGCGATTGTGGTTGACACTTAATAGCAATACAATGAAAAATAAAATCTTCATATCCTAATTTCAACTAACAAATAATAAAAAGTTGTTTTGTCTCCAAAGCCAGTCCAGTTGGTGCTTTCTATTGTCATTTATTCTTACTCTAGGAGCTGGTGGCACTAGCCCATGTTGCTTGATCATGTTCTAATCATTTTCTTACAATTGAGGGGATCTTGCAGAGCTGCTTCAACTGGTATTGTGATTTTATTACTGTGGTAGTTTATATTCAATATGATCCTTGAGTTCTTCCTTGCATAAAACACAAGTCATAGTGTCACTGTCACGGACCTAAAGAAGAGTTCTGAATCTCACATCGAACATAATAGGAAGGTCATAGGAAGGTCACTGAGGTATAAAAGGGTTTACATTATCTCCGACTTGTGAGGCGTTTTTTGTAGGATAAAATCGTGAGGTCAAGGGGATCAGAGCGGATAATATCTCACAATGATATGAACCGTAACGGTTAAGTTGATTCGGAACGTCGAAAAGATGAATGTTCGGATCCCAAAGTTGCGCAGGTCCGAAACTTAAGTCTCAACTACTATCAATAGTGGCGGCATGGAGGAAAGATCAATCACCTCACGTTGCCACCGTAGGATTCAGATGGATACGACAATCCCAAAGGTTAAAAGCTGAATGCAGCAACGTAGAAACCAAGGTATAGAGTAATTGATGATACGTATGACATGATACTATAATTGGTCAGTTGTAAAATCTTACTAAAGCAGTCTAATAATCGAGAATATATATATATATATATATATATGTATGTATGTATATATAAAGCAGCCGACTCTTAACAATTAAAAAATGCTACTCCGTATAGTATACGTGGGTGACGGTTTGGTGCCTTCCCATTGTCCCTAAGGAGGCATTTTGTATTTGAGGACTTGGAGTTGGACCGGTGGTTGGGGCCCTCTACACACGCGGTCAGCACAGGCAAGCCCAAGTCAATCCACACCAAAAGGGTATTTCAGTAAACTTGGAAGTAATTTTGATCAGGTGGCGGAATGTAATTGCAAATTTATTTTGGGATCACCGCATTGATTTTATCTCCCAGAACTTTGGTTTGCGGATCTCAAATGTAGTTCAAATCCAGTTAATAGATCTTTGTAAAAAGAAGAGTCCCTAAAACCCTATAAATTCTCCCGACTCTTTTACTCTTTTTATTGTGACGCTGCGTTCCAGCTCTTATCCCGTCCGATCAACAGTCTCAACGGCCTCACATATCCAATGGCTCCAATTGCAGTCGGTGACGTGCTACCGGACGGTTCTCTCTCCTACTTCGATGCAGAGGATAACCTCCAGAAGGTGTCCGTACACTCCCTCGCCGCTGGTAAAAAGGTCATCCTTTTTGGCGTTCCCGGTGCCTTTACCCCTACTTGCAGGTAATAATTCTCTTCATCCTCTCATGTTTTAACCGTTTTCTTCCTGTAAAGGGGCCGATTATTTTTTAGTGGATATTTTCATGGAGGGTTTTGATTTTGGTGTGACACAGCTTGAAACATGTGCCTGGGTTCATCGAGAAAGCGGAAGAGCTTAAATCCAAGGGTGTTGATGAGATCATTTGCATTAGCGGTAATTTTTTATTTTGTCACTTTCTCTTAATATTTTTAATAATGTTTTACTTTAATTACATAATTCATTTTTTATTCTGGCCATCACTTTAATTATATGTTCAATTAGCATCAGATTAGTCTTTTTTTTTTTTTTTTTTTTTTTTTTTTGCTTATTTCAATAGAGTGAAAAAGTTGAAAAAAATTTAAAATCAAGGGATATATTGTGTGCTGAAAATATATTGTATATAGAATGCTGAAGTCATTGCTATGATAAAATCTTCATTTCCTGATTAAGAAAAGAAAATTGTGTTCTTAAAGTAGAAAGTAAATTTGGGTTTTTATAGAAAAGTAGATATGCAATTTTGTCCATGATAAAATGCAGAATTAGTACTTTTATTTTAGGTCTTTGTTTGTTTTATTTTTTCTTAATTAGTATAATTTTATTAGTATTTACTTTTGTATTATGGTTACATTGGAGGAAATAAAAAGTAATAATCTTACTATCAAACAGACTGTTGTTTTGCCTTATGAAATGTTTTTCAATGAAAATCTTTTTTGTTTTATTCTGTTGGTTCGATTTTAGTTTTTAGTTTCAATGCAAATTACATTATCTTTCCTCATTTCTCAGTTGACAATTAAGAATCGGTAGCATTTTAAGTTCCTATCTTCATTTGAATAATATATCATTAAAAAATTCTCTTTGAAAAGTTATTGGAATTTGAAATTATAGAAAGTTTGTTGAAAAAAAAAATTACAAGGAGTAGAATGAAAAACCTATGGTTTCTGATACTTGATTACCAGATTTGGCTTTAGACTATTGACAGAGATTACATTTTCTCGTGTTTGAAGGTAAGGAGACTTAGGTCCGGCTTTGTAGTATTTGAAAAGTCCTGTAATTTGACTTTAGTATTGAATTGAATTTGCAGTGAATGACCCCTTTGTCATGAAGGCATGGGCCAAAACTTACCCTGAGAACAAGGATGTCAAGTTTCTGGCTGATGGTTCAGCAACTTACACGCATGCTCTTGGCCTTGAGCTTGACCTTGGTGAGAAAGGGCTTGGCACTCGTTCTAGGAGGTTTGCTCTGCTGGTCGAGGACCTCAACGTGAAGGCTGCAAACATCGAATCTGGAGGAGAATTTACCATCTCCAGTGCTGATGACATCGTTAAAGCTCTTTAGGGTTGCTTTGTCCACAGAGGTGTCTTGTCTTGCCATGGAATTCCTAGCCATCTTCGTAAACTATCTTTGTTTATACTAGTGGCTACTAATATGGATTGTTTTATGTAGCACTTGATGGTTATGGTAATAACAGATACCTTTCTTCAATTTCTTTCAATTGTGTGGCATGATGAGAATGTTATGTGTGATGCCATAGTCTGGCATGGTAAGAAGAATTCTCTTGCATAAACTATGATCAATTGCCAGCTATAATATGTTCAAACTGTTGGATCTAAAGGATTTGTGCAAGCAAGGGTGGAATCTAGGAAGGAAACGATATGATAATTATTTTTGGAACAAGGGGATCTCAGTTCGGGAATAGGAGAAAGAGATTCAAGTGTCGGAGTTGAATCTTACACTAGTTGATAATCTTCTTTTAAAGGGATTGAATGAATCTGTTGGACTGAGTCACAGAGTTTGATATGATAATTATTTGATACATTACTATTGCTCTGCAGAAACTAAAATAAATTACTCTTCTTGAAGGAGTTGTTCATCTAAACATGATAAACCAATAAGTGTGATGTCAGATTGAACTTACCTTGATTTACTAAGTATCGGGCTCCATCCCTCCTTAACCTCTCAAAGCGGTGTTACGGTCTCGGAAGTTCATTGAGCGCTTGTTTGCGTCAGCATTTCCAAGTATAATAATAATGCAATCAATATTTCAACGTCAATGTTTTAGGCTCGTACTTCAATGGCCTTGTTGAGCCCATCTGCCAAATCTCAACCAAACTCTTCTATGTAGTGCGTGTCCAGCTCGTTTTCAACTCCTTGTGGCAATTTTGTTAAACAAATTTCAGATATTTCAGACTTGGAAGACATGTTTCAACTCATGGTGGAGGATCGGACATGAGAAAAGCTTAACCTTCTGGAATCCCAGAGTATCCGGTTCAATCCTCAAAGTATGAACTTCCAAAATTTTGTAGTTGTCTGGGTTTGGTTAAAGACAGCTAGATCTTGCAAGATCTTTTGCTTTCTTTGTACTAAATAGCTCGCAACACCCCAAATTTCCTTTCCTCCTCTGAAAGAAACAGAGTATTTTGGCAGACAAAACTACAGACTAGGATAATAATTTCACATAATTACTGAAATCAAAATGGATTCTTTGTATCAGAACACACCATTTTCTTGTTCAAATTTAACTCTCTCTCAATCCATTTTAAGTTCCGTAACATTGAAGTTGTGACAATTCAAAGGATAATGAAAAAACCGAACTCTTCAATGTAGAGGAGAGCAACCAATATCAGTTTAGTCGTTTCTTTTCCTCCCCACCTGCTAAGCAATTAATACCAACGAACCCAACTAACCTTGTCTTTAAACATAAAATACAAGAAACACAAACATAGTCCCCCAAAATTGGCCATTGTTTCTGAGAAAAGTAGACAACTGGTGACCAAGACAGAAAAAGTGCATCTTTTTACACTCATGTTCATTTGTTACAGACTTGAGTAAAAAGATACCTGAAAAAGAAAACAGAGATTTGGGCGAAGCAGAGAGATAACCATGGTGAGCAATTGCTAATGTATATTTCGTCCTTGCAATAGTTTGCATGTGTATGATGAATAGGATGAAAAAAGGACAAGAGGACATATAACATTTGTTGGTGTAATAAAATTGAATGAATTTAACGGTTGAATTCATTTCAAAAAATTGTTTAAAATTGGTAAGTAGTAAAGAAACCATTTCCTAGCTATGTGAAGCACAGATGCAGATATTGTTCTGGGCCTTAAGAGAATGATGTTGCCCATAATAATTTCTTTTTAGATCCTTTTGAATTACCTTTTGGCCACAGTAAATAAGATGATCTTTGAAAATAAAATACTAAAATCTATGCCCATAATTCTGTTGAATTACAATAGATAAAGTAATTTATTAAGGTTTTTGGTGCCTTAATCCAAGCTACATAAGTGGATCCATCTTACTCACATGATATGTTGAGTTTGACAGCACTTTTGTGTGATAAGCAATTCGTGTGATAAGGTAGGGAATTATGTTTATGAGATTGGATATTACATTACTAATATTTTAAAATGAACTGTGAAAAAACATATCTGGATGTAAAGATACAAGTGAGATGGAATCAAAATGAGACTGAATCAGTCTTTCAAGTGTAAGTATTGATAAAAGGAAACTAAACTTTGAACGTATGAAAAAAACTGGAGATGTTTTCTAGGTATAAATTTCAACAGCCGGATGAGCAGTTGAAAAGTCCTAGAGGTCTATTTGTTTGGTCATATCTACGATAGCAGTAACAAATAATGTAAAAGACAACCTAGAAACCAACAATGAAGCATAGCCATAGGTGGTTTGACGGGCCCATTTTCTGAAATTTCAAAAAAAATTTTCTGTTAGATTTCTGAAATCCATCGAGAGGGAGGAACACTTTTCTGTATATTATCTTTTCACTCTTCGACTTAACTAAGAACACTTTTCTTTCTTCTTTCCCTTGTTTAACTTTTTAGTCTTTTTACTCTGAAGCAGATTGTTTGCTTTACTTGAACTGAACTTTTCAAAGAGTTTTAATATATATATATATATATATATATATATTTATATATATATATATATATATATTGCTGCTGTAGCTAAAAAAGTAGTATTATTTCTGTTCAAGTTGGAAGTTTAAGAAGATCATGAGTGCTTCAAAGTTCATTAAATGTGTTACAGTTGGAGCCGTTGGAAAAACCTGTATGCTCATTTGTTACACCAGCAACAAGTTCCCAACCGTAAGTTTTTCAAATTACCCACCTGCTGAAAACACTTCCTTCACTCTTGTTTTTACTTGTTTCTATTACATTTATGTACTTTGGAGTTATTTCACTACTGGGGTTTTGAAACCCAGAAGAGGGTCCTCTCACAAATTTACATCCTGGATAGGGTTTTTTTTTTTTTTCTTATTTATGCAATTTAGTAGTATTAAGCTTGCTATTTTTTCTCAGGTTTGATTGATTTTTTGTGTCAGGATTATATACCAACAGTGTTTGACAATTTCAGTGCCAATGTGGCTGTGGATGGGAGCATTGTAAATTTGGGTTTATGGGATACTGCAGGTATTTGGGTTTTCTTGAATGTGAACTTGACTTCTTCTTCTTTGCTTGCCATGATTGGTTGAAGATTCGATGGGTTTTCTTGATGCTTCATTTCTTATTAATTTTCCGTTTTTAATCTGGTTTGAAGGTCAGGACGATTATAGCAGGTTAAGGCCACTGCGTTACCGAGGTGCAGACATATTTGTCTTAGCTTTCTCATTGATTAGCAAAGCAAGCTATGAAAATGTTCTTAAAAAGGTATATTTCAATGCCAGTCTCTTCTACTTTTATTATTAGTTATCGATATTTTTCGATCATGTTTGAAAAAAAATGGAGTTTTTCCAATTCAACTTGAAGTCAAATGGGTGTTGGCTTTCTACTCTTTCTTAGAACAAAAGGTTTTTTAATGGAATCTTGATGTTGGAAAATTGGATTAACAGCATCAAGTCACGAGCTGTTTTTAGTTTGTCTTATCCAGTGTTTCCTAAATTATCCATTTAATCTTCTCACAGTGGATGCCAGAATTACATCGATTTGCACCTAATGTTCCAATTGTTCTGGTTGGAACAAAGCTAGGTAGGTGGCTATGTTGAGAATTCTTTCATATAATGATGCACATAAGCATGTTCAAATGGAAGGATTTCATGAATAACATTGAATTATGTTCTTTCTATATAAATCAGACCTTCGGGAGGATAGAGCATATCTCGCTGATCAAATGGGGTCTAATATTATAACATTTGCTCAGGTATGCTTTTCTGAAGTTTGGCTTTATCGTAAAATTTAGTTGTCAATGGTATTTGGCTTTTGGCATGAATGAAAGTAGCTCATTCAAATCATGCTACACAGGGAGAGGAACTGAGAAAACAAATTGGTGCAGCAGCTTATATTGAATGCAGCTCCAAGACTCAGCAGGTGAATTTCATGTCTTCATCTTTTCCCTTTTGTGTATTGTTCTGTAAATGTTTTAAGAAATACAACTTGATCTTTGCTGACTGTTCAGAATGTCAAAGCCGTTTTTGATACTGCAATCAAGGTTGTTCTTCAACCCCCAATGAGGAAGGAAGTGGCAAGGAAGAAAAGGAGCCCAAGGTCTGGCTGCTCAATTGCGTAAGTAGTTCATTTCTTCTCTTGTGGTGGCTTAAGATATATTCCTGTCATTTAAAAAGATTAGTAAATTAGTGTTCTCTTATCAGTGCATCGGTGCACGCTATTGAGTTGTCTTGTTCCATTATAACAAAAATTCAGTTTAGGTTACGGAATCCTGATGCCTGTAGAGAGGCTGAGTCCTGTCAGATTATCACTAGGCACCCAAAAGAGATGGATTTCCAAAACAAAGATGACTGGAATTGGAGGCTAATATGAAAAAGAAGGCAAGACGAAAATCAAGCTAATTCTTCGGGTGTGTGCCCCTTAAAATTCGTTTGGGGCATACTGTAGTTTTGAATCGAGTCAAAGCCTCCCCATAAGACAGGGAATTAGGGAGAGTGAAATGTTTGGGAAATGCTTTTGTAGGATCAATCTAGGAAAAGTTTCCTATGAATTCAGATTATTCTAGATGATTAGACTCATCTGAGGCATCCCCAAAGGGCTGGTTTGTGTCAATTTGAGAGCATTGCAATCAGAAAACAAAGTAACCATCGGCGAACAGACTTGACCAGAATAAGGTCACTATGATGTTCAACTTAACTGATGTGGAATCCAACACCAGTTAGCAAATGTTTCACTACCTTGTCTACAAATATATTAATTATTTTCCATCTATTGCAGGAGTTTGGTCTGTGGAGGATGTGATGCTTAATTAGGAGTTGATGGTTGCAGATTGATAGTCCTCAGCTGCTGATGAAGACCGTTTTGGTTTTCAAAAAGTGCTGCTTCCTGACTGAAAATTTCATAATATGCTTTAATGTTTTCAATGACTCGATGACGTGGTGGACCAAGAAAAAGACCGGAATGATAGAGGGAATTGTTACATTCACTCATGTATTTTTACTATTACTTTCTAAACTGTCTGTTGTGTTTTCTGCTGAAAGATAACTTGATATGAATTCAATATGTTGTTAAAGTCCTCATATTTAGAATCTCATGTTACTTTTTTGTTGAGTCACTGACATGATTCCTATTCAGCTTGTCAATTGTCTTGGTTCATCATGTTCTTGTTTGTGAAAATTATTCAATGGCTCAAGAGAGAGCCAAGTTTTATCTCCTTTTATTCTGATAGGAGGTTTTGGAATTGGTCTTTGACAAGGATTGTGCCAATATTCATGTAACCGGACACTTTCGGGACTGCAAGTGCATCAAGTCTGATGATTGTGATGACAGAAGGCGGCCATAGCTGCAGCTGCTCTTTGTTTGGTTGCACTTACTGTTTTCAAACTCTTGGGCTTTGATGTCGGGCCAAAACATTGAATGGGCCCACAGCTGCAAGCCCTACCGATTAATTAGTATGTGACCCACTTCTTAAACGACGCCGTTGCTTTTAACTCTTCATCCTCGCTTCTTCCCCATCGTCGTTAAATTGATTCTTGAGAAAGCGACGGAAACAAAGAACCTTGAAAAAAAAAGCCTCGAAATTCATCAGCAAAGGAAGAAAAATGGAGAATCCGCTACCAAAGAGCTGGAGCATTCACACCCGACCCGAGATCATAGCCAAGTACGAGATCCTGGAGCGCGTGGGCTCAGGCGCCTACTCCGATGTCTACAGGGCGCGTCGACTCTCCGACAACCTCATAATCGCCCTCAAGGAAGTCCACGACTACCAATCGGCGTTCCGAGAAATCGAGGCCTTACAAATGCTCCAAAACTGCCCCAACATCATCGTTTTGCACGAGTACTTTTGGCGGGAAGACGAGGACGCCGTGCTCGTCCTGGAGTTCTTGAGGACCGATTTAGCGGCGGTTATTCACGAAGCGAAAAAGACGGAAGGTGGGATCCGACTCAGTGAAGTTAAAAGGTGGATGCTTCAGATTTTATGTGGGGTTGACGCGTGTCATCGGAATATGATCGTTCATCGGGATTTAAAGCCTGGGAATTTGTTGGTTTCTGATGATGGGGTTCTTAAGTTAGCTGATTTTGGCCAGGTAAGCCTTATTGGATTTTCTTACCTTCATTTTAATTTTGGTTTTTGAGTTAAATATTTTTTTTTGGGTAACCTCGTTTTTGCGAAATTTATATGCTTTTTTTGTTACTTATTATTTTATAATTAATTGAAATGTAAGGCTTTAGGAAGAAAAATGTGGTGATCTTGAATTAAGTTGGTTTAGATTGGAAAGTTTGCATTTTGAGCTTGCTTTAATAATTCAATGGCACGCGTTGCAGGTGTATGGACCTGGAGTTTTCAAGTGTTCAAGATAATAACTTGATGATCAAGATAACTTATTTGGTTCAATGAACATGTAGCAAGTGTATAAACCTGATCATTGAGTTTTTAAACTCCACTGCGACTGTCTAGAATAATAATCTGATTAGGATTATGTTGAAATTTTTGTTCTTGAACTAAGTTTACTCCTTTGTTCTTTTAGCAGATGCTTCAAATCATGTGATCCGATTGATTTGCTAGTGACTTTAAGAGACAAAAGTTTGGATGCTTTAGGTTTGATAGGATTCTTCTAGTTACTGCATTCTAGGGTTTTTTTTTTCATCCAAATGCTGCATTTTTAATGGTGGATGAGGTGATGAAATTGAAATTTGCATTAATAAGAGGTGATGAAATTGAAATTTGCATTAATAGACAATTGCTCTTTTGATTGAATTGCTACAATATCATTAGGAGGTCCCGTCGGTTTCCTGATAATTATCAGAGAATGACTTTTCAATTTTGGTGTCAGTAAACAGTTAGTGCAGACTTAGGCCATAAAGTTTTGGAATTAATGTCATTTGTTTCGATTGTGAGTAACATGCTTTCAGTAATTTAAATTTTGTGGATTTGATCCCAGTCCATGTTTTGTGCTTCATTCATGTTCTCCTGCTTCAAACTAGGTACATTCAAACGAATGATAGAACCAAGGAATTAAAAAGTGGAAATTTTGTCTCCACTAACTTATCAGTTGTTTCTTGGTGGCTGTCTTGACTTGAAAACTTGGCTGCTAGAATTCTCCAACTGCTAATTTTGAGTAGTTAGTCTTGATTACAATATTTATATCACAGCCTTGGTACATATTCTTGTTTTATGTGATTAGCGTGTTCTTAAGAATGCAAAGTACTGTTTGAATTATAGCCTACAGAGATCTGTGTAAATTTTTTCTACTTGTCATCTTCCAAGAGTCATATGTCTGTTTGGGTCTGTTTTCAGGCAAGGATACTCATGGAGCCTGGATTTGTTGCCGACAATGATAACCAACAATCATTTGAGCAGAACGCAGGATATCAGGAAAACACTTCTCCAACATTAGATTCTGTCTCTGAAGCATGCAGCTCACCAAATCTAGGATTTAATAACCAAGTGGAGGAAGATATAAGCAAAGAGGAATATTTTAGACAGTTAGTTGAGCTCAAGGCTAAACGACATGCCACAGATGAATCTGACAAAGAAACAAATATAAATGATGGAGACACATCTTGTCTTGCAACGGGTACCATAAGTGACATAGAGGATGATCCTCTCAAGAGTTCTTACTCATACGAGGCTGAAGAGGGTGGGGATGACAGACATGGTGCTCTCACGTCTTGTGTTGGTACTCGCTGGTTCAGAGCCCCTGAACTACTCTATGGATCAATAGACTATGGGCTCGAGGTGGATTTGTGGTCATTGGGTTGCATTTTTTCAGAGCTTCTAACCCTTGAGCCCCTTTTTCCTGGGATTTCTGACATTGATCAGCTTGGCAAAATCATCAGTGTTTTAGGAAACTTGACTGAAGAAGTCTGGCCAAGCTGTTCGAAACTTCCTGATTACAGAACTATTTCTTTTGCCAATATTGAAAAACCAACTGGTTTAGAAGCCTGCCTACCCGACCGGTCTCCGAATGAAATCTCTCTTGTCAAACGACTTGTTTGTTATGACCCAGCTAATAGAGCTACTGCAATGGAACTGCTCAATGACAAGTATTTCAATGAAGAGCCCTTTCCCCTTCCCATTTCTGAGCTGCATGTACCTCTCACAAAGCATGGCCATGATGAGGATTCCCCTGGTGGGTTGAATGATTACAATGACATGGGTTCCGACTCTGATTTTGATGAGTTTGGCCCTGTTAATGTCAGGACCACTGGCAGTGGTTTTTCCTTACAATTCTCATGAGCTTGGCCTGTATAGAGGTACGGTGAATGCTTAAATTCTATGTTCCATTTTGTTTAAGGTATTGTTAAAACCGGCAATTAGGGAGATGATAAATCATGAATCCGTCAAACTTGCTCGTCTTGTATTAAAGCAACCTGTTGCATTCTCTTCATTCATTGTAAAAACCAGAAACATATTCCTGTCTTAAAACGAAATAATTTTCCTCCGTTTATGATGTAAGTTTATTTGATGAAAGGCTTGATCAAAAGAATAATGGTTTGTATCTTA
The DNA here is from genome assembly GCF_047325235.1 of Durio zibethinus. Taxonomy (NCBI): domain Eukaryota; kingdom Viridiplantae; phylum Streptophyta; class Magnoliopsida; order Malvales; family Malvaceae; genus Durio; species Durio zibethinus. Next base: position 23,575,253 of record NC_143174.1, read on the forward strand.
GTTTTTCATCCCATTTCTTTTAAAAATCCATCTTTCTAGTTAATGCTGTCATGGTCAATGCCATGTAAGCATTATATGGCGATGAACCAATGTACTTGTTTAAAGTAACATGAAGGACGTAGCACTCAGAAGCACTTCGGTGATTGAATGTAGGAATATGAAAATAACCGGTTCGTATCGTCGGAAATCCTGCCTTTTGGGGGGCAACTCTCGTCGTGCCCTGAACTTTTCTTCACGTTGGGGGGTGGGGGGGATTTCCTGCTGTCTTTTGTTTGTCATTAGATTTAAAAATTGAAACTGATTTGAGAATTCTGATAATCTGAAGCAACTTCTTGGGATTTCCAAATTACTGGCTATAAGTATACAAGGGTTTGCTTTGACATCTTAAAATCTAGTATGTCAACTCTATGTTAGCACGCTCAAACGGAATACCCAATGGAAGATATGCAATTTTACCTCAGAATCAAGCGAAACAATTTCAACCATAACGATTTCATACAAATTTTTGTTACATATCATTTGTGGCCGGAATACATGGCTCTGACTACAACATTATAGCAATGTCATATTCTTGGCACGAATGAATTAAGGAGGGATTCATAACTATTACTACTTCATGTCGAAAACCCATCTGCGTACCAAATTTGGTTGCATCAAAACTATTGTTAATTCAAAACTTACGCCCTTCGAATTATGTTTGCCCTGCATATAAATTCATTCCACTAAGTCAGAATGATTTCATTCGACATTTGTTCATGTCAAGTGGTTATTCTTTGGTTGCTTTTTATTTTAGTAACATCAATGATTGAATAGCAAAGAAAAAAAATTTTGGAAGAAAATATACCTCACTATTCCTGTGGGAGAAGAGCAATCTCGATTTCTTGAAGAGATTTGCCTTTGGTCTCCATTACGTTCTTTTTAACAAAGACCACAGCCATCATGCAAACGCTTGCGAATATCGAGTATAAGAGTTGTGGCCCAAGCAGCTCCAGCAAACGCAGGAAGAGCAAGCCAACAAAGAAATTGATTACCTGGAAAGTGATGCAAAAGCAACCAAGAAAAACCATCAGAAGATAGAAGCAAGAATCTGTCACAATCACAAGGATACAAGTTCATGCTTGGAAAAAGAGAAGCAAACAACCAATAAGGAAAAAAGAAAATTACCCAGTGTACTGACATACAGAATGCCATAGCTTTTGCCCTAATTCGACTAGGGAAAATTTCTGTTAGAAGGAGACCTGGAACAGGACCAGCTCCTAGTGCAAATGTTAGGACAAACCTGCACGGTGTTCGAAATTAGAGGCCATATCCTGAAATTATCTCTCTCTGCCTCATGGTTTATGCTGAATGGATGTAAAAAGACTAAATTTTAGATATATTTGATAATCTTTTCATCATTTGCAGGACATCACTTCCACTTATGAGTGGTTGCTTATTCCATTGGTCAAGGTCAGTCAGGGACTCAGGTCGGAGGACCCAAACACATTGAACTTACAACCAAGATTTCCAACTATGACTTCCACAAATTTTGAATACTTTCTGCCAAGCCATATAAAACTTTGGTGTTTAGAGATTTTAAAAAGCAAGTAAATTAAAGCAACACTTACATTAGCATGCCACCGACTGATAGGTATAAAGATGCAGAGCCTAATGCATAAGTGTTCGCCGCAGCTACTTGAAGAACCATTGATATAGTCTGAGTAAATCAAATGCACAAATAAAATCCAATATCTAAAATCAGTTTTCATTCTTTCATTTAGAAAAAGAGAATTAACATTTGCTTTTAGCTGAGTCATGCATAATATGGTAGCAGCAGTGTAATTAAAAACCGTACTTCCAACTTCCTTGCTATGAATGATATATTAGCTTCTTTCACTAAAAAAAATCATTTTCATTTCCTTTCAAACAAGAGATGCATGGAATAATTTAGCCCAGGACAAAACACATGTGTAAAGCATTAAGGGACGTAAATTCTAACAAGCATGGGCAAACGATATGCCTTTCTTTTCTTCATTTCTATAGATGCACGTCATATAGCTCTCCTATAATACTAATAATACATGAAAAGGCTTCCATGAGAAAATAAGTGAGACTGCTATTTACCATGCCAAAGAAGCTCCACAGAAGAAGCACCTTTCTTCCAAGTTTATCCATTAAAAGCATTGCAATGATAGATCCTATCATGAAGGGAAAATCAGCATAAATGGACTAGGCAAAATACCAGAATAAAATGAGGGCAAGAAAGCTATCAAGGAATAATGGTATACCTGATAAATTTGCAACTCCAACGAACACATTCGCAATGTCCGACGGTACTCCCGCACTTTTAAATACAGATGAAGAGAAATAAAATACAGCATTTATACCAGATAGCTGTTGTAAAGCAAATAGGGTTGACCCAATATAAACAACTGCAAAAGAAGAACATGAATAACAAAGCCCAAAACGAAAGAAGCAAAGCAGAACAGGAAGCGACAGTGGTGGCGGCAGCAGCGAAAGCAACTTTAGACACCAAAAAAGTACTCTGAAAGCCTTTTTACAATCATAGCAAGAAATGGTAATATCTACCTCTAAAATGACGGCCATAGAGCAATTCTGAGAGTCTCACAGTGTCTGCTTCATCCCCCCTGTCCAATTTAGGTAACTCTACCATGGCATATTTGACATGTGATCCACCTAAAAGCCTCTCAAACTCAATTTCAGCTTCAGCACTTCTTCCTTTCTGTGTGACACCACGAAGATAACGTAATCATTTTACTTCAACATAAGCTTTAATAGCACTGAAAATTTGCTTTTATCTAATTTGGTCACATGCTACAGGGGGTAAGCACATCTTGGAAAATTTTCAACAGAAGAATGGTGCAGTTTTATGTGGAAAAAGTTAAAAGAATAAAATAGCTTGAGAGAAAGGGATCTAGTAAAAGTTGATCGTGATTCTAATCGATGAATTGCATGCATAAAAGTGAGGAAGCAGCACATATACACATAGAGAAGGACATGGAAACAATTTATATTTAGACATAAAATCAGATGATTACTGATTACAGTACCACAAAAGGGAAAAATTATAAGAATTAATATCCAAGGCTTTGATTAAATAGTCATATAGTGCTACTAAGATTAACATGGAAAATAATTTTGCAATTGCAGCTCATGCAAATCAGAGAGCAAACCTTGTATAACCAATGAGGACTCTCAGCACAAAACATCATGGCAAATGCTAGTAATCCAGCAGGAATTGTGGAGACCCAAAAACAAATGCGCCACCTGAGCAAATTATGCAATAAGTCCGAAAAACAACATATGATTTGCAGATATTGTGATACCTAAAGCATGATTCATACCAGCCAGCAATTTCTTTGACAGGGATTCCAATAAATAGAGCCCCCATAAGTCCCAGACATGTTGCAATCTGGATGAAGCTTCCATAAGTTCCCCTTACAGAAGCAGGGGAGACCTACACAGATATAGTACAAAAAACAACAAAACAACAGTTTATGTTCATGCACAAAAGAGAGAGTGCTATCTAAGTCAATAATTAATGCAAAATAAAATTAGCAGTATCAATACCTCTGTCACATAAAGAGCAGCAACAGGTGGACCGAGCCCCATTCCTGTCCCAACTAAGAACCTTCCAATGAGCATACCCGCCAAACTTTTCGTTGTTGCACTAAAATGAAATTTTTGTTTGTCAGAGTCCTAAACCTTATAAATTCAGACTTTATGAAGTGAAACAGAAAGAAGAGAAAGAAGTGAGGAATAGAGCAAGTAAACCAAAGTTTTGAAGGACAATAAGAAAATACTCCATATAACACATATATTAATTAGTTAAATACATACCTCTACACAACTAAGGATGTAAGAATAAAAAGATATTGCAGGTATAGAAAAAATAATAGTTGTTGTAACATCTATCAATCAAGGTCCTATCTATTCTTACTTCATCCGAGATAGCAGAGTTGAAGTCAGACATAAGTTTTTCTCAAGGTTATAAAATGTATATCTAATCCATCTTCCTTGAATATATAAAAGTAAAATTTAATTCATCAAAGTTAAACAAATATATTAAAAAGGGGAGGGCCTTATAACTAAATCACGAGCTATTATAAGCAGCGTTGGGAAATAAAATAAAGAGCATAGAATGAAAATTATTTATTACAAGCATTTGATTAGCATTGCATATTACCTTGTAGAAGCACCAATAATCATAGGTAGAGCACACAATTGAAATGCCCTACGACGCCCAACACTATCAGCAATCCAACCACTGAACAAAGATCCAATAAGAGCACCACCCAAACATGTACTCACCACCATACCTATATTTAACATTTCATAATAAAGCTATCATGTTAGAGGTCTAGACTATCGATGCAAAAGTCAGAAAGAAAAAGGAAAAAGGATTGGGAAAAAATGTCACCTTCAGCCAGAGTATTCCCACTGAAACCTAAATCTAAAGAGATGCTTTCAAGCGGTTCATTAACTACCCTGTATAGAATGGCCAACATGCAAACCATAAACATCTATTCTTGTTATGAGAATTATCATGACGAATAACAAGAAAATAAGGAAAATACAAAGATGACAGTTTAAGATAGCACACAAACGGACCCAAGGTGGTAGCCAAATAGGAAGGAAGATATGGTTGCCACTACAACATGCGGGAAAGAAAGCCACCATGACGGATTTGTAGTTTCCACGTCCATGCTGTTCTGTGAGAGAACTAAACAAAAGCAATAGTTTAAGTACAAAATTGTTCTTAAATAACAATGATTTAAAAGAATTAATTCAAGCAACAGTGCTAATTTTCCCAGAAATTATTTAGATATCCTAAAACAACTACAATTTTTTAATCTGTTTTTTACATCATGTATAACCAAACGCAAATTTCTGAAGGGTCAATTACAAAGAGAGCCAAATAAGTCTGCAACAGAAAAACGTAGTGCAGGAAAAGAAGAAAAACAAATTCCAAAATACTGCCATTGGTTAAAAATTTTCTGCATACAAAATTCAAAAAGACCCATCTCAGGGGGACAATACCGGTGAGCGCTTCAGGCAATTAAAGGGAACTGAAGTTTGTTGCTTCTGGGTCTATCAACTCCACAACCATGGCTGTGCAGAAACCCTCAGCTGGTCAATAGATAAAATTTACCTGAATTCTCTTCTATATCCATTACAGCTGAATGATCTCTAGATGGCGTCCTCTTGTACATAGAGAATGCATCGCGTTGATGTGCCCACATGCCAAACTAGAGCAGCCAGCTCTGGCCTTCAAATAACTCAATTTTGCGCTTTTTTGAAGGACCGTACTGTCACATTAGATGTCGCACATAAATTAGCATTTAACATCAAAATATCATATCCGTCATTCATAAAAAATCACTTAACATAAAAAGCTTTGTTCATTTGCTTGCATTAAAACTTATTATAAAAGTTAAACAGATTGTAATCCATGCTAATTTCCAACATTCAAAACAAGTTAAAGGAGATCTCCCAAGGAATCATATAATCTACCGTCATACCAAAGATTCATCTGAAAGATAACTGTTTAGATTGCACTTAGAGACTTAGCGTAAATAGAAAGCAAAAGATCCTCTATTGTCATCATAATAACACAACTATCTTACTCCGATTTTCATGAATTTGACACCAGAAATTTAGATTGATACTAAAAACTTAAAAATCAAGCTACCTTCTATCCTTACAGTTCACAGTCATTTCATTTTCTCTTTTCCTTTATTTTCTTAACAACCAAACAGAACTAAAAGGAAAAATAGAGGATCTAAAAAGTGAACCAAACTAAATCTACGAAATTAAACGAAATCACGTCCATCAACCAAACCAAACCAGATGACTTTAAAAGAAAAATGATCAAATCACAGCAGAAATCATACAAAGAAATGATCATTCAAAAAAGCACAAACGATGATTAAGGATAAACAAGCTAATATTCGATCGAAAAAAGTTAAAATTAAATTCACCTTGCTTAAGATGATTTGATAGATCTGGCGTGTGAAAGAATTTCGGTGACACTTTCACTTCATGTAACGAAATTTCGCTACAAAGTGAAAGCTCTCGAGTTATTTATAAGTAAATAAAAATGAAAAAAAAAAAGTGTGGTTACCGGGGAAGGTGGTTTATGAGGAGTGGGAACAGGGGAGAGATGGTTTTCTTAAATACAGCTGCAACCTGCAAGGAAACAGAGCAAATGCCAGTTTTAACTTTTTTCTAAAGGGTAAGAAAGAGACAAATTTACCAATACGCTACGCTTTTTTAATTTAATTAAAATTAATTAAAATTTATTAACTAAAAAAAAAAGGTTATTTATGATCTCACTGTCAGTCGTGTACGAGAAAAAGAGGGGTTTGATTTGTCGTTACAGTTGTTTTTTGTTTTTTCTGGTGGACACCTGTCCTTATGGAAGGTGATAGGTTGGTTGAAGGAAATGATTGATGGGGATAATTGAGTCATTTCACATATGGGGAATTTTCATGGTCGTAGGAAGGACAGGTGGCAACAGAAAGAAATTTTGAATTATTCCGAGAATTTTGGTCTGTGGAGTGTCGTCGTTACGTAAGGTAAGATAGTTTTATCCTTTTTATAGCACCTTGGAAATTCGTTAAATTACGACGCTTGCCACTCCACGTCCACGGAGTGGTCTGTGGAGTAAATAGGTTAAAGAATCTGCTAAATATTCCCCAATTTTTTTTTAGCATCTCAACCTTTTTTTTTTAAATAAAATTATTTAATTATTATTTTTTCACATAAATTTCCATAAATGAAATTTATAAATTTATAAATTTTTTCGAAAATTCATTTTCAAAAACAATTCATTTCTCAAAAATTATATAAATTTTTAAAAATGAATTTGTGAAAATTCAAAATTTCAAAAAAAATTTATAACTTTTTGAAAATTAATTTTCGAAAATATTTATAACTTTTTGAAAATTCATTTCTTGATTTTCTAAAATTTTATTTTTGAAAAGTAATAAAATTAAAGAAAAAGGTAATTAAATAATTTTATTTATAAAAAACTTTTAAAAAAATTAAAATATAAAGAAAATAATGAAGATACATTTAGCAGCATTCTAGGCTAAATTCCCTAAAATTAAGATTGTGGCAAATTTTACCTTTTCTGAACTTGTGTAATAGATTTGTATAGTTTTTTACTGGATTGGCATTCCCATCTTGATTTAACGAAAAGAATTACACGTTGGGGCTTAAAATTTTAGACTATTGTTTTATTTGAAAGAGTAATAATATTTTTTTGCCCAATTCAAAAGATGTTTTATTCATAGAACTATCATAAAAGTTACCAATTCAAAAGAGTAATAATATTAGCTAATAAAAAATTGTATTATTTATAATTTTATTTGAACCAACTCAGACAAAAAAATGTAATGGATGGAATCTAAAAATTTTGAATTATTTGATTTAAGATATTAAAAAATGGAAACTATAAATTCCCTTGCATTTATATTATTTCAATATTTAAATAGCTTTTTTTATATAATTATTATTTGTGAGAGTCGAAAAGTATAAATTTTGAAATCACAAGAAAAAAAAGAGAGTAATTAAAGATATAGATAAAAAAATATTTTTTTATGTTTACATTCCGACATTTTAAGTTAAATGTTGGTTATAGGAGATTATAATGAAAGTAAAATAAATAAAAAATAAAAGAAAGTAAAATGATTAGATAATTCTTGGATAACCTTATTTATAGAAAGTTTGTAAGGTATATTGATGATGTGTGTGAGCTAAAGTGATATTATATATGTTAAATTGATCTAACATATCAAATCAATCAAAAATTCATATATGTTTTAATTATTTGTTGAAATTTCTAATAAAAAAAAATTCATTACAAAAGAAGATTGTTGAATAAAACATCCATTTAAAAATATGATAAAAAGAGCTAGATTGGCTGTTTATTAAGCTAAAATGGAAGTAATTCATCTTGATTTCAATTTTCAAACAAATCTTTAGTTGAGATTTGTAAATATAAAATAGGGCTACAAGAGAATAAATAGATGAAATTTAAACTTTGTTTGATAGGAATAATTAAAATGAGTAAGAATAAAAAATTGTTGATTCAATAATTAGGTTTCATAATCAATTTTTTATTTTATAGTTTAATGGACTGATGTCAACTTAATTAATTAACTTTTTATTTAGTATATGTATATTTAAATAAATATTATCCATAATTAATGAGGTTATTATTTTGGATAAGTTTTATTTATCTGAGGAAGCAACACAAACAATTATAAATAATACCTATGCAAATGTAAGTATGTATAATTAATGGGATTATAAGTATGTATATGTCATGAAGACAATATACACAGAGACAACAAATGTAATTATATAATTTAAGAAGATGCTAGTAGAAAACAGTTGAGAATTTGATGAAAATTTCAATGTTTTGTAATTTAACAGGAATTATTTGTAATGAATATTAAAACTTGAGGGATAAAGTACAAAATTAAGAAGCATCGGGTTCTATTTCGAAACAAATAGAAATATTGGGGGCTGGGGGGCCAAACGAACTTTCCGGAAATCCTTTTGCAAAACGGGAAAAGGCTCTGGCTTCTCATGTAATTCCACGGCAGAAAAATCAAATACGTGTGCTAGGGTTTGTATACGCCACCCACACGGCCACACGATAGTATCCAAAATCTCTGGGATCGGGTGTCAGACAAACGTTCTCATACGAAGGGGAGGAAAAATAGAGAGAGAGAGAGAGAGAGAGAGAGAGAGAGAGAGAGAGAGAGAGAGAGAGAGAGAGATGGGGTCTAGAGACAAGGACCAAGGGACCTCGAATCACCAGCCACTCCTTAGCAGCCTCGTTGTGCGGCCTTCGGCCAGCGACGGAGCTGATGGTGGTGGAGGAGGAGCAGGCGGCCGTGGCGGTGGTAGCGATTACGAGCCTGGAGAGGTCCGCCGTGAGCCGCCTCCTTATTCTCGCTCTGATCGACACAACGATGAACCTGGTTCGTTTTTCTTTATTCCATTTTATTCTTTTCGTCTGTTAAATTGTTAATAAATATACTTTTTAAAATTTTGCTTTGGTGTTTTATTAATCTACTGATATTTTGGAGTTCAAATTACTTTTGCGACATTGTTTTAATTGAAAGTAAACTGAATCATGTGATTTGAGAGTTTAAACCCTAGATCGAAGTAGGATTTGAAACCAAAAGTGAAATGGGCGATGTTCTGTGTGATTGAGATTGGAGCTTTATAGAAGGCATTGGTGAACTTCAGTGACTTTTAATTGAATGCCAATTTGCAATTACAGTAGATTTGTACTCGATTTGTGTTATTGAGGAGTTAGTAGACGATTAATAGGTTACTAAGTGAATTTTGGGGCGCGTAACAAGAAGATAATTTATGTTCTCGAGAGAGGAAACTCAGCTGCGAGGTAAACAACCTAATGGCAGTGTATTTTGTAATTTTTATGAAATGAAAAATAGGTTATAAAAGGGGCCTTGTTTATGTTTATATTGCAATGTCATGTAACCTGTCATGTTTGTGTTGTTTCGCTATTCCTCTTACCATAATTCTACCTGACGTATCTGCATCTGGTAGAAGCATATATAGAGTCTTGTAGCCTTTGTTTAAATGCTTGATTGTTTATATTATTGCCAAGTGAGATTTGTAACATTATTTCATGACTATTATAGTTCAATGATTTTGTTCAATGACTATGTATATGTTACATAACAATTGGGTTTGTACAACCTGTTATCTCTTCCTTATGTTGCATGTCAAGCATGTGGATCTAACACCCTTATGGAGTTTCGAGTTGCGAATGAATTTTGCTGTTGTGTGTTACAGCTGTGAATGTTGCCTGCAAGAACTTGGGTCTTGACGAAGGCATGTTGGTGTGAATGCAATCTTGGATCATTGTTGGGTTAATTGTTTTTTTGTATTAAGAGGTTAACGTTTTGTGCCAAATGCCATCTATATGTGTTGGGTATGATGAATGAACTTGTGGTGCTGATCACTTAAGACAAGTTATTGCATCTTGGTTTTGAAGCTGTTATAATTGAGCAAGAATTTGAAGATAGTGACTTTGGGTTGGGTTCAGTAGAGTGTCATATCTAATTTGAAATGCTAATTTTAATGCCAATTTAAGAGGTTTGTGGTTATGTGTTTCAAGATAGTTGCAAAGCATGATCTGGGAGATGGAATACTGACAGCATCAAATGGTTTATAATGGCCAGTTTTGGGTCTGCTCAATGGTAAGGTTAGTCTATAGGCTGGACAAACTAGTGTGGTTGAGGGCTTCGGGGTATATATTAATGGAAGACAGAGTTGGGACATGATAACTAATTTTGTTGGCGGGAGTGGAGCTCTGTCTCTCCTGGACTTTTGTTGGTTTTGTTAATTTATGGAAGTGCTCAATAATGGAGTATCTGGTAATTGATAATGGAACTCTTGGGGTGAGATTTTACTTGGTTTTCTTGTGGCTTTTAGTTTCTTTTATTTTTCTTTTTCCTCTGGGAGGGTGAACTGGTTTAGGTTAGATGGCTTTAGAATAATACTTTTTTGTGGCTTTTAGTTGTATTCTTTTCCAGGTGAATGGGATATTGTGGGATATCCTTCATGTCATATATTCTATATTGAGGCATCTTGTGTGTTTCTGTATAATTTTGTGTTTAATGGAGTAGTTAAGCTGGTGGACAAAGTTACTGGATGTATAAGAATTTAGCAAAAGTGGTCAGTGACTGATGCATTGCTCCTTTGGGGATGGAAGAAGCCCTGCTGGTTTCTACTTTCTACCCACCAAGTTGGTATAGGGATAGTGAATTCGGGTTTGGGTGGTAATTCGTAGTTTCAAAGGTGGAACCTTTTCAAACAGTGCGCTGAGATGAGCTATTCGGAAGAGCATAAAGTCTGATGGCTGTTGACTTACTGTTTAATTTTCTATTTCCACATGGGTGGATATTCTTTGGTGGTTTACACCCTTTAGTTTTGCTTTGTTGCTCAGATTTCTGCTCTTTTTCAAGGTAATTTGGATGAAGGTTTTAGGTGTAAGTTCTGTTGGTTAATGGTTTTTATGTTGGACTATCATGTATTAGGTATATGTAAATTTTATCGTCTGCATGCTGCAGATGTGGATGCTGTTCTTTTCCTACTTTCTACCTCTGCTGTATCAAATGTGGTTGCTCCAGATTTATGATTTTGGGTTGATAGTTCAGATATTAGGTTGAAAATCCATCTTTAAGCGTGTAAGGTTTACAAGATAGACAAGGCGCTTGATTCTAGGACTCGACCACTTTTCTTCCTGAGGACTGTGAGCTGTTGTAATGTATGTTGGGTACTGGTGATACTCTTGGTTTTGACATGCTCATTGGCCCTGCATTGTATACTGGTAAAATGCTGTGATTGAAAGTGACAAGGATAGTTATCATTTGAAACAAGTATTCCCTTCTATTCTGGATTTTTCTTTCTGTACTCATGATAAGGAAGATCTTGACTGGTGGTAACCATCCTTGGAAACTTTATTTTTCCGAAGACATTTGATTGGCCATAAGTCTTCTGACACCATAAATACATCATATTCCATAATATTCCCCTTATTTAGTTGGATTTTGATTATCTATAGGCATTATTGGCTTTTTTTTTCCAGGATTTAGAATTCGTGCAGGTTCTAGTCCTCCTGTTCGTCGTAGGGATGCAGATCACCGTTATGGTTCCAATTTTGATCGCTCAGGTGGCCCTCCAAGAAGTCGTGATTTTGGTAACGGAAGGGATCCTGGCAGATATCGAGACTCTTCACCTCCATATAGTCGAGGACCAGGTGGTGGCAGGCAACACAGTAGCAGAGGTTTTGATGGGACTGGATATGGTCCTGGACCTTTCAGAGGTGAAGGCATGACTAGAAATAATCCTAATGTGCGCCCTAGGGAAGGAGACTGGATATGTCCTGATCCTTTGTAAGCTTATAACCTTCATGATGTGAATTTTGTTTCTAGTCTTCCTCTTTTTTAATATTTTATGCTGCTTGCTTTGCAGTTTTTTGATGCTTTATCTCCTTTTTTTTTTTTTTTTATCAGTTGAGGCACTCCTTGAAATTCTAACCAAACCTAGATTGTGTAATTTTATTTGTATTAATGAGTTGTATTTTAATAAGAAAGAGTTATAAATCTTGACTGTTTTAAGTTTCATCCTGCTTTCCTAGCACAGATGACCATTTTTTTAATAGATGACCAATTCTATTTTCTGTTTGTTGCCTTTTCTTTTTTATTTGCAAGTTTGAAGCACTTGGCATCACATTTTATTTTATACCTCACCATGTGTCAGATGTGGAAACTTAAACTTTGCAAGGAGAGAGTACTGTAACAACTGCAGGAGATTTCGCTATGCACCAGTGGGAAGTCCTCGTGGAGGCTACCCTGGTCCGCCACCTTTGCATGCTCCTCCCAGGCGCTTTCCTGGCTCTCCCATAGATCTCTCTCCGCCTGGCCGAAATATGAATGGCTTTAGATCTCCTCCTCGTGGTTGGGCTAGGGATGGCCCCAGAGACTTTGGAGCTGGTGGTCCACCACCTTCCAGGCATGAAGGCAGGTTTTCTGATCATAGCATGCGTAGAGATCGACTGGATTATCTAGACGATGACTACAGGGGGAGGAGTAGATTTGTCAGGCCAATGCCACTGGATTGGGGACATAGAGATCGTGGAAGGGATAACTTCTTCAATGAAAGGAAAGGGTACGAGAGGCGACCACCATCTCCACCTCCACCTCCTCCTTCACAGCTTCCTCCCCGAGGCAGATGGCCGCGTGATATGAGAGAGAGGAGCAGATCACCAATCAGGGTTGCACCTCCACCAAAAGAATATCGTCGAGATATGTACTTGGAACGAGGACGAGATGATCGACGTGGTGTGGTACGAGACAGAATGGGAGATGCATATTAGCCAGAGTAGAATTTTTAATATTGGTTACATGGAACTTGTGTTTCTTGTAAATTGAGGGAAGTGTTGAGAGGACATGTAGGCTTAATTCTCAGCGCTTTGCTTATGATTCCCTTTCCTCCGAAACATTTGGTAAATCTGTGAGAGTTTGACCGTTAAATTCATTCTCTTTTGCGTCTCGTTCTTCAGTATTGTGCTTGTAGACTTGAGAGAAGAAATTTCTGTTTTGTGTAGTGTTGTTCTTCTTCAAGTGGAAGAGATTGGAGGCTGTGCTTTCTGTCTTACTCTTACCCAAACCAGACATTTCAATTTGACTTGGTTGCCTAAGTCATTATAACAAATACTATCACCTCTCTTTAACCAACGATCTTTGTACTTTGACTACGTCAACGTAGATTGATGGAGTTTTTTGACTACTGTACAATTCAAGTATGAACATTGTATTATTTTTGGTACAAAATAGAAAATAGTACTAGTATATAATTCAAGCATTTATTCCACGCTCGTAAATCCCTTCTCAAAACAAGAATTTACCTGGCTCTTGATTTTTGCTAGTTAGTAGTCGTTTTTACCTTTCACGTCGAGTCAGCAAACATCTTGGTCGCTTGTAGCGCCAATTTTTTTTTTATTTTTACTTAACGGAGCCCAATCTTACAAAGTCAAATAGTCTCGTTTTTTACTATCCTATCCTATCCATGCACTGATTATGTATGGGCCAAAACACAAAAAATCCCCATCGCCCCAAGGGTCATACAGTAATCTCCCTAAATATATCCTCCACGTGTCAAAATTAGAACAGGGAACCACTTCCATTCCCTAGTCACAATTTCACTTTACAATCTCCCCTCACGCCCTTTTAACCAACACCGCTTTTGTGGAAACCTTGCGTTTAATCAGATCCAACGGTCACTTACTCAACATAATCACTCCTATGAATTTCACCCGTCAGATTAATTCTTTCAACATGAACCGTCGGATGCAAAACCCACGCGAATCTCACCATTCAATAAACACAAAAAAATTGAAATTTCAAAACTTAGCAAGAGAGAGGGAGGAGAACCGAAGAAGAAGGAGACGAAGAACACCAACAACAAAATAAAAAAGGTCCTCCCACTTTAGCTTCTCTCTCCCTTCTTTCTTTTACAAAATCACTGCTGTAAAAACCCTAGCCTTCTCTTTCTCTCTCTAGAGTTCTTCAGTTTTTCTCTCTATCGACGCTTCGATCGGAATCGAAACCTTCTCCATTTTCTGGCACTTCTTGTGGAAATCTCGAGCTTGGGGGAAACCGCGGATTTTTTTTTATTTGAGGTTTTGGAGATTTTAGATTGGGATTTGGATCTAAAAGTGGGTGAATTTGAGTTGATTTAAGGCAATTTGTGAGATTATTTGGTGGATTTTCAGCTGTGGCTGTGTGGGGGAATTGGCAAAAGATTGGAATTTGATTGATTTTTTAAAAAAATTAAGGGAGTTGGAATTGGATGGGGGAAGGAGAAAGTGAATTCCCGCCAAAAAAGGCGCAATCGGATACGGCGGATTTTCCGGCGAAGAAGCTAGCAAGGCAGCTCGATTTCACGGCCGGTTTTGGCGGGGTTTCTTCTGGAGGTGTAGTTTTGCCGGAGCACCCACAATCCACACAAGGGATGAGTGTGGCTTCATCTTCCGCTGTGGCGGCTGCAGTTACTCAGCAACAGCAGCAGCAGCAACAACAACAGATAAAGCCTCATGTTGTGGCGACAATCCCTGTTACTACGGCATCGTCGAGGGTTGTGTAAGTTTTTGCAATCAAAATTTGTGATTTTTTTTCTCTTAGTTTGTTACTTTTTTGTTGTTTGTTATGTGGATTTTTTTTTTGTTGAAAAATTAACTTTTTTTTTCTTGCCTTTTCGAGTGTGTATATGGTAAGGAAGTCTGGGTTACGGTCTTCCTTGTCCTGATTGACATTTTATTTTGTATGCTTCAAAATTAACTCTTTAGTTTCAATTATGTTTGAATCAAACTCTGGTAAATTTTTTTCACTAAGAAATAAAATTTTATAAAAGTTGGGTGATTTTTGCTTCAGATTATAGGACAGAATAGTTGGGTTTCTTTTGGGAATTCATCACTTGGAGGTTATTTGATGCTTTTGGATCCGTTTTCTCTTTCAAATTAATTTCTTTTTTCTTTTTTCTTTTTTCAATATTGTTTTTGAATGAAGGTATGAATCAGTTGCTTTGTTGGGAATTGGTTTTGTTTAAGCTTTATCAGTTACCTTATATAGCTTCGTAGGTTCTCTCCTGATTTTTTCGCATCCTTACTGTTTAAAACATAGGCTGTAGCCTAGGATGTGAACATTGGTCCTTCTTTTCATGGGTGTTTCTAGGACATAACAGTTTTTGGTCATTTTTCCCCTTACCTGATAATTGCGGTGAAATTTGTCTTGTTCTCTCTTTCAACTTTTCTCTTTGTCAATTTGGATGCAATCATTTTATCTTTCTATTGTTCTTGGTTTTATTTATTACAATGCTCATATTTTTTACACCCTTACTGAGGATGTGTTTGGCATTGCTTTCCATTCCCTTTCTGTCTGTGATGATTATCTTAAAGTGCGGATGAAACACTTATTGTGATTATTAATTCTGATTTTCTCAAATATTTGTTGCATTTATGAAAGATGTTCTCTCAAAACTTGAAGTTAATGGTTTAACGAACCGTAGGATTACTGTACATTATGTTATTGTTTGAAAATTTTAAAATGGAAGTTAGTTAACTGTACTCTTAACTTTATTCTTTTTCTTTATTTCTTGCTGCTTCAGAAAACCAGAATCCCCAAAAGCAAAACCGAGACCAAATGAACTAAAAGATGGTACACCAAAGAAGCAGAAGCAGTGTAACTGTAAACATTCTCGTTGTCTGAAACTGTAAGTACATTGACTTATACGTTCTTTTGGCACGAATGAATTCTCCTTCCATGATTCAAAGCTACTCTACTCTGGATATCTTCTTCAGGGGTTGTTACTAATTTTACCTGTTGGCTTTAGTGACATATTTCTTACAAGCTTCTTTGCACTGGGTTCCTTGTGCCATGACATGAGAGATTTTGTATACATAAGACATGCAATGTGTTTTGCTTACAAGATAAGAAATTGGTTTTCTTCCTTAAATGCCGCTTTGTTGTTCATGAAATGGGAAAATCAACTTATTATGTTGTAGCTAGTATCTTCAAGTGTATCATTTTGCAGAAATCATAAATTTCTTATTGGGGAAATGATTGATCATACTCGTATGCAGCTTATTTTCAGAATCTTACATGCATGTGCAAAGTGAGGTGTCTTATGGCTATGCAGCTATAGAAGCTTTAATTAGCTAGATATGTTTAGGTTTGTAGAAATCATAAATTTCTTATTGGGGCATATTGAGGTGTGTATCTGTATGTATTGATCCATTAACTCATTACCTGCATAATGGCTATGTGGCTAAAGAAGCTTTAGTTAACTAGAAATGTTTAGGTTTGGACTGTTTAGTCTTGTGACCATAAGTTCAGAATGTTTTTTGTGCCCATCTTTTCTTGCTACTTTAATGATGTTTTTGTTCTATTACCTCAAACTTCTTTTATTTGATAGTTTTCTTCTTCCAAAATTTTTAGGGAAAGAAATGTGAAATAATTTTGGAGACTGTTAAGGGGAAACACTTGCAAAGTTGAGTTGGATAATAGAAGGAAATAGTTTGCCATAAATATGGAAGTTTAGTATTTCCTATTTGGTGTAGTTTTGTATATATCTATGTTTTAATGGAAAGAATACTACAACTAATCAGCAACAATAAGTAAATACTCTTTTCCCTATTTTGTTCCAGTATTAGTTAATGCATAGTTCTTACAAATGCCTCAAAACATTAATTTTTGCATCATTAGCCCCAAGGCCTAAGCTGAATCCAATCTCACCTTTTCTCTGGCTGATAAATGGTATTTCCTAGCTTATAAGTTTTTTCTGCATCACCTTTCCAAACCTTTTCCACATTTAGGTTGGTTTGGCCTGAGCAGCCTCAAACTGCAATTAGTGCAAGGTGTAGGAATATGTCCTTCTGTACTAATTGCAGAAATAAGAGGAACTGTACTACTTGCAGCAAAATGCACTTCATTCTCCATCCATTTGTGCCAAGACCCTTGGCATGCTTCAGTAACAAATGCTTCTGTTAAAAAATTTCCTTAAGCTAATCTATCCTTCTACCTTTTTTAACCCTCTTCACTACATGTATCTAAATCGATTTTATAGCTTAGGATCTCTATGACAGATGAATAGATGTGTTCCAACACACCAATTAGATTCACAGTTCTTGTTCCATCTGTTGAGAAGTGTGCATAGGAGGAAATAGATGGAAATAGGGTTATGACTTTTATAGGTACTTCTAGGCAGCTTGCCTTGGCAATTTAGATAGTCCTATTTTTTCCCTAATTAATTCTTATGTATGAATTTTCTGTTCATATAATGTGATCAAGCCATTTTTGTATGTGAATTGTAATCAATGCGTTTGATGGTATAAGATATAGAAAGTTAATAATGCACTGCCTTGACCAGGTACTGTGAGTGCTTTGCATCGGGCATATATTGTGATGGGTGCAACTGTGTTAATTGTTATAACAATGTTGAGAATGAAGCTGCGAGAAGAGATGCTGTTGAAGCAACTTTGGAGCGTAATCCAAATGCATTCAGGCCAAAAATTGCTAGCAGTCCACATGGTCCACGGGATAGCAGGGTATGCCAGTCAAGCCTGATTTTTTTTTTTTCCATTTTAATTCATATTTATGAAATACAAAGTTATCTTGTGGATTTTGCACATTACAGATTCAACAAAAAGCCATAAAATTTTTTAGTTAATTTTTATCATAGGAGATACTAATATTCATAGGGCTCCATTAACATGCCTAGCTAGGGCCACATTTTTTGTTGCCTTGTCTCATTGATGGGCCTGTTGGGGCATACAGAATCCTTTAAAATTATATGCTTCTGTTGAATGTATGATTACACATTTGATTTCAGCACACAGTTGATATCCTATTTTCTGAATTCTATCTATTTAGACTCTTGGAAAATTATCTTATGGAAAAAAGGCCTGGGCTGAGCATTTGGTAGCAAACATAAAATTTAAAGTTTAGCATGAATGTCTTTGTGATTTGATAGAGATTGCTGCAATTGGTGTTCTCATATGGACTAGTTTTGAATTATTTTTAGGAAGAGGCCGGGGAAGTTTTAATGTTGGGAAAGCACAACAAAGGATGTCATTGTAAGAAATCTGGGTGCCTTAAAAAGTACTGTGAGTGTTTCCAAGCCAACATTCTCTGTTCTGAAAACTGCAAATGCATGGACTGCAAAAATTTTGAGGGAAGTGAAGAGAGACAGGCTCTATTTCATGGTGACCATGCCAACAATATGGCATATATTCAGCAGGCAGCAAATGCTGCCATAACTGGAGCTATTGGGTCATCTGGCTATGCTTCCACTCCAGCATCTAAGAAGAGAAAAGGTCAGGAATTGTTCTTCGGGTCAACTGTCAAGGATCCATCTATTAACAGGCTTGGACACTTTCCACAGGTAAACATCAGCTATGCATATTTCTTGACATTTGTCTTTGGAGAAACTTTGTGAATCTTATTTCAATTACACTTTACTTTTTATTAAGCTAATACTTCTTTTGTTCTAAAAAGAAAAGAATGCATGCTCACCTAGTGAATTTAACTTTTCCATTCTCATTCTTTTGCTACTGCTGCTTAACATTTGATTTGTGCTTCACTTGTTACTATAAAAGCTTTCTCATCATTGCTTTTAGTTTATGTTCCTAGAACTTAAATTTTCTGCTTATTTTATTTGTTAATCAGGTAAATCAGATCAGAGCTTCTGCACCCTCCTCTTCCTTGTCTTCTATGCCAGTTTCTCGTGTTGGTACAACTGCTGCAGTAGGCCCATCAAAATTCACATATAGGTAAATGGAGTGTCTTGATGGATAGATATTTGTGGTTGGCTTGTTCAGGAAAACTAACTTATGCATTTTGGTGGAAGGTCTCTGTTAGCAGATATCATTCAAAAGCAGGACTTGAAGGAGCTTTGCTCGGTTTTGGTTGTTCTGTCTGGAGAAGCTGCAAAGACACTTGCAGGTAAATGGAAATGCATATAAAACAATTCAAATCACTGGTCTAAACTTGTAGTGTCTAGTTCCTGACATACTTCAGTGGTTAATTCATATGTTTGCATGACTAAGCATATGGTCACTTATGCTTATTTATAGGAAAACAGTATGAATTTTACCATGTATGATGATCAACTTATACTTGCTTTTCAGTTGTATTCATCTCTAGCTGTTCCAGTCTAATTATCATAATTATCTAATAGAAACAAATTTGCATGGTGCTAATTATTTGAATCTTTTGCTTGTACATGTATAAAGAAAGATTAATGGTACAAAATTTTTTTCTTCATGATGAATACAGTAATGATACAACTTTAGATTCAAATGAAGACATAATATCAGCATTTAAAGTTAGAGACTTCCTTTGTCAACAAATACTACATTAAAACTGTTTTGAATATTGGTATTGATGTTTCCATAAATATTTTCTTTTACTTTAGACCATTCTTCTCTTAGTGAGTACTTGTAAGAAAGAATAGTTGGACAGTTGATGCTGCTAAGAGAATCCCATGTATGTCAGTTTTGAATTTGTTTTAGCAATTAATTTTTGAGTCAGTCGGAAATAGTTAATGAATGTGCTGCTTTTTCATCTAACGAGTCTTCCTTCAATTTCTGTATACATTCAGATGAGAGAAGTTTGACTGAAAAACAGGCAGAAGATCAGATAGAAACTTCCCTTGCATCAACCACTCAAGACAGGCTGCAAAGCCAGAAGGATTCTGATACTGAGAAAATCACGGCTGATGATTGTTCAAGTGCAAACCAGGTTGATAAAGTTGGCCCTGAGGATTCCAGCTCAGATGGTGCTGATATGCCAAAAGGAAGGCCTATGTCTCCAGGAACTTTGGCATTGATGTGTGATGAACAAGATACAATGTTCATGGCAGCTGCTTCTCCTAATGGGATCATGGGCCACGGCCACAGCACATCTTCACAATTGCCTTATGGACAGGGCATGACAGAGATTTATGCAGAGCAGGAAAGAATTGTTTTGACAAAGTTCCGAGATTGTCTCAACAGGCTTATCACTTTCGGAGAACTAAAGGGCAAGTTTCCCTCTCCCTTTTCTGAAAATTTGATTCACAATTAATTATATTCTGCACATCAAAGAGAAAGAAAGTTTCAAATGAAGAAACTATACTTAACTTCCTTAATAAATAGGAAAGAACCAGTTTACCAAAATTTCCACAGACATTTTCGATTTTCATTATTCAGTTTATGGATGTCTGAAGAAAGGGGTATGAAAAAAATAAAGTCGATATATTGGAATTTAGAAAGTTAGATCATTTTGTTTCAAAGAAATTTGAAATAAGTTTACTTAATGCTATTTTTTGGAATAGTATTTTATATGATGGCATATGTAAAACATGGTTCATGATTGATGGATTCTCTAGAATGAGAAAGTTTGCATCAGTGCAATCAGCTAGCTAAGATTTACTTATTCCTTGTGGTAATATGTATCTAATTGCTATACGTTTCTAGGCTAGGTGCAGACTTTTGATCATCGAATGCTGAAGTAAATTGCTTTTGTGTTCAATATATATATGTGTATATATATATATATATATATATTGTCTATCTTATGGTGTATTATCTTTTCCATGCACAAACTGTTGGGAATTGACAACGCTGCTCTATTTCAATCACAGAAACACAATGTTCATCATTAGCTAGAACGGAGACAGGTAGTCAAAGAGGCCCACTCAGCAATGGAACTGAAACTGAGACTGGGAATCGACAAGGATCCATTACCAATGGAGTAACGAAAAATGTCAGTCCACCCACAGTCAAGACACCTCAGATGGCTGCTATATCAGTCACCACTGCTAATAATGATCTCCCTAGAGTTCCATCCCTTCTTGAAAATGGCGATGCTAAATCAAAAACCGAAAAACAGATGTAAAGATCCTAAACGCTGACAATTGGCCCAAGGTATGATACCACAAGTCTTTGCACTTTTCCACTGTTCACTCCACCTTCAACTTTGATGCAACATCAAGGTGATTGTGGCATCATTCTTGGAATTGACCAGTAGCTCTGATTAATTTCTCCCATTATTGATATATTTATCAGTTTTCTGGCTCAACAATAGCTTGAGCTCATACCAGTGTAAATTGCATGGTACCATATACGCTACATGCCATCAACCATCATATCTTCTGTTCT
Organism: Durio zibethinus; assembly: GCF_047325235.1. NCBI lineage: Eukaryota > Viridiplantae > Streptophyta > Magnoliopsida > Malvales > Malvaceae > Durio > Durio zibethinus. Next base: position 23,596,503 of record NC_143174.1, read on the forward strand.
TAGATGCTAGGAGTTTCATTAATCTATTCCTATTTTTAGCAAAAACTAAGAGCAATTTCATAATTCTTCATGGAGTATGTAGCTTAGGGTTCTGTCCCACAGAAAGCTGATTAATAGTTAATCGGTGAGTCAAGGTCAAAAACCTGTGGAAAATAGTTTTCTTTTATTGGCTGCTACTTGCCCTTCCTTTTTTTCAGGGATTTTTTTTTTTTTTACCATGGAGTTGCCTCAACCATTAATGTTCTCATTGTTTATATGTTTATTATTCTTCTGAAATGAAATTTTTTTCACACTTTGTTATATATACTATGGCTTGCATGGTCCTCTAGTTGATTTTCTGTTTTCCTTCTTCCTCTTCAACAGACAAATTGAATTGTACCTTTACTTACATAAATAGTTCACAAGATGAAAGAGAAAGGGAAGATGATAGAATTTAGTAAGAGAATAATATATATATATATATATTGTATAGTTCCAAATCATATTATGGTATGCCAAATTGAATTCTACCTTGACTTTCATAAATAGTTCACAAGATGAAAGAGAAAGGGAAGATGACAGAATTTAGTAAGAGAATAATATATATATATATATATATATTGTATTGTCTCAAAATCATATTATGGTATTTCAAATTGATGTTTGTTGCTTGATATTGTTATTTTCTGAGAAAACACAAATATTTTATTTATGTCGAGAAAAAGAAAATGAATTATTACTATATACTATTCCGTTTGAAACGTGTAAGTCAAAGTTGAAATTGAAGGAATATTAAGTTGAGCAAACGAGTTTGAACAATTTTTCATTTTCAAAGACAAATCAAATATGGATGAAATTGAGAAATGGGAAATGGCGGATCGTTCCATTTTCCATTTTCTTCGTATAGAAAACGGGCTTCTCTGCCATTAAAGATTCATGAAGAAAGATAGGAACGAAAGTCTGCTATTTTACATGAGATGGCCGCTCCTTTACGTGAGCGACAAGGGCTGAACGGCTATCCCGTGTGATAGTCATACTGCCCACCAATTCGATGTATCCACTGTACCTGTTAAAAAATAGTGATTTTAAAAGACAGCGGCAAATTATAAAACAAATACAACAACAAAATGATTTAAAATTTTAATAAAAATTAAATTTTAAATAATAAATATATTCATCGCTGATTAAATATTTTAAGTTTTTACAAAATAAAATGTTAATATCAACTTTTTAAGACAAAGTATTTTAATTTTTTACAGAATAAATTTTTAATATTAAATAATTTAATTTTTTCAAAAAAATTAATTTAAATAAAAAATAAAAAATTCATATTAATTTCAATGGATATTTGTAAGTGTTAATCGTTGTTTCTGTTAAATTAATATTAACAAAAATAAAAGATAAAATTTTACGTAAAATTAAGTTTTTACGTATTAAATATAAATAAAAATATATTAATTAATCATTTAGAGTTAAAAAATGAAGTCATCGAAGAAAGAAAAAACCGTCGGAAGAAGTGCACCACTGAGAAAAGCATGCGCCCATAGTTCACAGTCTTTAAGCACCCATAGTTTTGCAAAAAACAAAAAGAAAAAGCCTCAACTTACCTTTCTCCCTTCTCTGATTCTAATTCTCAAAGTTCCAGTAAAACCACAGGAAAGAGAAAAGGTCTTCGATTTTCGAAAAGGCAATGGATTCAGTGTTCGCCGCCGTTGTTCAAGCTCCTGAAGATCCCATCCTAGGGGTAACTCTCTCTCTCTCTTGCTTTGGTTTATACGTTTCTTGATGAATTATCAATGCTTTGCTTTTTAAGTGTGAACTGATCCGGTTAGTTGATCTGATCATAACGTGTTTGATCGTGGAAAATCATGAATCAAACCATCAAATATAGCCAATAATTTCTTTTTTTTTTCTTTACTATTTCCATGTTGCTTTAATATTTTTATTTTTTTAAAATACAGTTTCATTTTAAAAGAAATAAACAAATAGACGAAGCTTCTTTCGGTACTTCGGTTGATTAAGGTTATTATTATATAATGATATAATGATATAATGATATAATGATTTGATTGATTTTTGGTTATTCTGAATATTTTATATCCAAAAAAGGTTACTGTTGCTTACAACAAGGATCCAAACCCGATCAAGTTGAATTTAGGCGTTGGTGCTTACAGAACTGAGGTATTTAAAATTTTTTTTTCCCTTTAAAAAATTCTATCATTTTTTTTCTTGTGAATGATCTTTTGATCTGTCTATGCCAATAACAGGAAGGAAAACCTTTGGTTCTAAATGTCGTTCGAAAAGCGGAACAGCTTCTTGTTAATGACCGGTAAGCTACTCAAACCATTCTGTTTTTCATGCCTTAATAGCGTATTTTCGACTGTTTTGTAAAATTGTTGATCATGTTTTATGTATTTCAGGTCAAGAGTGAAGGAATATCTTCCTATTCTTGGTTTAGCAGAGTTCAATAAATTGAGTGCTAAGCTTATTCTTGGTGATGACAGGTAAAGAAAGGAAGGAAGAAAGAAGAGAATTACCAAAAGGAAACCGCTTTTGGTTCAGTTGAAATTATTTGTAAATGTTTGTTTAGCTCTTTTTCGATTTGTGTTTTGTTTTCTCGATAGCTTATTGGATGTTTCATGGTTGTTGCTTTTGGGATAGTCCTGCTATCCAAGAGAACAGAGTTGCTACTGCTCAGTGCTTGTCTGGTACTGGTTCCTTGAGGGTTGGAGCTGAGTTTCTAGCAAAGCATTACCACCAAGTAAGATGCACACTTCTTTTTCTGATTTTAATTTATTTTTTATTAAGTTATTTTTTTTTTTGAAGATCAAGTAATGCTTATTTTACCTATCTTTTGTTTACCAGCGTACTATATACATTCCACTGCCATCATGGGGAAACCATTTGAAAGTTTTCACAATGGCAGGTTTGTCAGTGAACGCTTATCGCTACTATGATCCAGCAACTCGTGGGCTCAATTTCCAAGGTCTGAGTTAATGATTCTATCAATAGGCTATACTGTGAAGTGTGAATGAGTTGCTGCTGTTATTAAGTTGATTAGATTAAGAAGCTCTTGGATAAACAACTGAAGTATTCATTTATTACATCTTGCCATATGTCGTTATCTTTTTATTGCCTGTTTTTTGTTTCAAATTCCTTCATACAAGTTCTCTATAGCTTATGGAACCAATAACTTAGTTTTTTATTTCCCTGGTATGCTAATAAAAGGAATGGCAAAACTTTTGGGAAACAGGCTTGCTAGAAGATCTTGGCGCAGCACCATCTGGAGCTATAGTGCTTCTTCATGCGTGTGCTCATAACCCAACTGGTGTTGACCCTGCTCCTGAGCAATGGGAACAGATTCGGCAGTTGATAAGATCTAAAGCATTATTGCCTTTCTTTGACTGTGCTTACCAGGTAATTATCCAATATTCAATAAGCTTAGGGTTAAAGCTGTACGTGATATTGTTAGAATATACATAATGAACTCCATAGATGTTAATCTTATAGTTTTAATAGGTTATACAATGGTTAATTTTCAAACACTTGAAATTTGACATTCCAGGGATTCGCAAGCGGTAGCTTAGATGCAGATGCACTGGCCGTTCGAATGTTTGTTGCAGATGGTGGGGAATGCCTTATAGCTCAGAGTTATGCAAAAAACATGGGACTTTATGGAGAGCGTGTTGGTGCTCTCAGCATTGTAAGATGCTGGACTTATAAATCTTGAGCAAATTTCTTTCATTATGGCTAAGCAAATGCTGGAGGCCCAAATCTTATGGCTGAAAACTGTAACTCTGACAATTATGCAGAATCATATTTTACATTTTAATCATTGGCATTTTCTCTGTTGTTTCAGTTGTTTTATGTGAACTATGGCCTATTGCATGGAATATAATAATAATTTCATTTACAGGTCTGTAAGGGGGCTGATGTTGCAAGCAGGGTTGAGAGCCAGTTGAAGCTTGTGATTAGGCCTATGTATTCTAATCCACCTATTAATGGTGCATCAATCGCAGCCACCATTCTCAAGAATAGGTAAGTCCTTTTTATGGTGTCACCAAACCAACCTTTATTTAGAACTTGTTTGATGACAGAGAAACTAGTAGCATTGGTAAAAGTTTTCAGAAAATGGAATGATTGGAACAGTATTTTCTTGTTATTAGAGATTGAAGAAAAGTGAATGTTAAGAGTCTTAAGACATTCCGATTACTAGTGACCATATTGCCCACATGGTGTAATAATAAATTAAAGAAAAAGAACACGTGTTCACTTTTTTGGGGTTAATATTTCATCTATAGTTTTCTTGTTGAACATTGAGTGAGGTAATTACTCAAATCAAGTTATTTCACTAATGAACTGCATGTTTACTTTTTCTTCTTTAAATTTGTTTATATTTATCTTTGCAGTGATATGTATAATGAGTGGAAGATTGAACTGAAAGCGATGGCAGACCGAATTATTAGCATGCGCAAACAACTATATGATGCTTTAAGCGCTCGAGGTTTTACTTAATCCTTTCCTTTCTTCCTATGTCTGTGGATTTTTGTGCCTTTTTTTTTTAGTTTTCCTGTTGCATGAAATGTAAGTTAATAGGTATGAATCAGTCAACAATTGTTTTACATATCAGCTTACAAAAGGCTTGTTCAAGATCTTGGTCTCCGCTCACGTCCTTTATATATAATCGACAAAAATTTTGCATTTTTTCTTTTCTAGTATTTTCTTCACTGTTATATGAAATATTTGGTGTATTCCATCTTAGATCAGAAACCAAACATGTTTCTATCTCCTTTTTAGCAGGCACTGCAGGTGACTGGAGTCACATTATCAAGCAGATTGGAATGTTCACTTTCACAGGGTTGAACAGTGATCAAGTTGCGTTCATGACCAAAGAGTACCACATTTACATGACATCTGATGGGTAAGAAGATATATTTCATTCTTCTTTTCACCTTTTTTATTGAAATTTTTTAAAAAATATTCTTTGGGGCCGAGAGAAATGTTGGTGGTTTGTAGGTGGTTGGGTAAGATAAAGGATTTAGTTTCCTCTTTCCAGAATGTTGCTTTTTTGCAGTGAAAATCGTTTCCAGGCTAGAAAATTATGCCTTGAGATTTCTCCTCCCAGTATTCTTGTTAATTCAGAATCTTAATCATTTATGAAGGATCATTTGACATAGATATGATAAATGTTGAACTATGGTTTAACATTTTCATTCAACTTGAAGAGAGTTTCTTTACAGCTATGATAAAGTTGTTTTTGTTTGAATTTAGTTTATTGCTAAGAAATTATCGCCATACCTCCCCAAAATGAAAGTTTATTGCTAAGAAATTATCACCATACCTCCCTAAAATGAATAAGTATATATTCTAGTCATAGTTTGGTATTCTCTTCCTCCTTGACTCTCCACCTGCCCTGCTCTCCACACGCTATGCCAAGGGATTACAACATGAAATCTGGCGGTCTCTTTTTCTGTTTTATTTACTGTATCCCTAAATCTGAACTTCGTTGAATAGTTGATATTGTTATCTTACTGAGTTCTTGCAAATGGGGGCTTCTGATTCTCTGAAGTTTGTATATTCCATGAACCCTATAACACTTTTATTGTTCCCAAAAACTGTCTGGCCTGGTAATATCAATCTGTAAGTGCCTAATTTAACTGGCACTTTGGTAAATATTGATTTAAATTAATTTTTTCTTCTTTGCAGGAGGATTAGTATGGCAGGTCTTAGTTCCAAGACTGTTCCTCATCTTGCTGATGCTATACATGCTGCAGTCACCTGTGCCTGTTAGAAGCAAATTTGAAATTTATGTAGCAAGTATTTTTGGTTTTTAGTCCATCTCCGTAATGACTCTTTCCCCCAACCTTTTCGAGCAAATATGATTTTCCATAGTAAACACTTCTTTGGAATGCAAATTTCGGATTTAAACCCAATTTTGATATTTTAATATTGATATTATATGATATTTGCTTAACTTTTTAAAAAAGGGCGTCATAAATATTATGCTTAGAGGTTTATTGGATTTGAAAAAGAAAATACAACTTGTATTAGACTTTTGATTGTGAATCTTTCTTTGCTGTTTCTGAAAATGATACAATCTGAAAAATGAAGCTGAAAAGATGAGAAATTTACAAATTAAGCAGGGTTGTAGAGCAAACCAAAAGTTTCATTGCACATTGAAGGCAAAAGCTGCATACCTAAACCAGATGATTGACAGTAAGTAGAGATGAAGACTGCCTGAAAGCAGTTCCCGAATGCTGATATCTTAAGTTAATGTATTCACTTTCCTGTCCAAATTCGGGAAGAAGAAGAATGCAAAGTTCTAGAAAGTTACTACCCCAATGGATTCCTACATGGGGCTGAATATATACACAAGGTCAGCTTTGTAACTATCTGTTTTTGGTTTTCGTCTATTTTGTCTCCCCTGCATCATTCCTTTTCTTCCCCATTTCTTCTACTTCCTCTTGTTTCCTTTCTTCTAAGGTTATCCGTTATCAATCAATCGCGAGCTTTTGGGCTTCTTAGGCCACTAAAGTTTTCAAGCTTCTCTAGATGGGAAGCTTTTTTTGGGGTGGAGCTAAGTGGAGGCTTGGACGTTTTTTTATCATGATCACCCTTAAAGTAGATTTCTAGATCACTTGAATTACTCTTTGCGGAAGCAATATCCCATCCCATGAAATCTGAGAGTGTTGGTGTCTCTGATGTGCTCATCCTGGCTGCATCTTCCTCGTTGCTTGAGGAGTTTTCAGAGCTTGCTGGTGATGCTGATGATGATTGAGTAAGGGAGTCAGCGTAAAGGACATCCTCAATTCTTGACATGACTGTGAAAGCCAAGCTCTCTAGAATCCTAGAATAGCTCTCCAGAATAGCGTGTCCTACATCCTGTGTAGTTCAAAGGTAAATAAGTTTATCAAACTTGAATACATTGAGGAAAAGATAAAACGCAGTTGCAATGCTTTCTGTACCCTATTATATTGGATCTTAGATATCTCAAGTGCAGATTGCGGAAGTCCCGGAAAGTGCTGCTTTAGTAGGAGTAAGATAGTCTCTGCCCTCTCTTCAAAGAGTTCTCTCTTTTCCATGCTGACAGCTGAACTCCAAGAAGACCTTCCATCTTTGTGGTGCATCTTCCTCTTCCAAATAACAATAGAGGCCTCAATCCTGTTCTTAAGGTCAAGAACTTTGTGTTCTGTTGACAAGTCCATGGTTGACAGGAATTGTGCAGGATCAAAGTACTCCACTGTGATGCTTTTATAGATTGAATCACCAAGGCTTGCTCTTCCATTCTACATAGACATGATGGAGAAGATCAATCAAAGTTAAAAAAACTCTTAAAGGTTTTAGTTGACGGAGAGTTTCATTTCCTTACCTTGGGGAGAGAATCAATGTAGCTTTCAGGGATCTCCATTTCAGAAAGGACTTCAGCATTGATGTTCATAGCTGCTTTTAGCACCTGGCTCACAGAATCCTTTTGAGACTGCAGCCATCTTCGTGATTTTTCTGATAGCCCATTTGCAGGAACCTTAACAGTTGGATGCCACCATTTGTCAACCCTCTGACTGTTTTCTTTCTCTTGATCATCATTTTTCGACACATACCAAAATTCTTTTTCTTGTCCAAAGTTGTCAAGAGTCTCCTGTTCATTATAATTTGATCGGAAACCATGGTGTTAATCCTTTCTATATTATTAAGTGATTTTATCAGGTTAGAAGAGTGGATGACAAATATACCCACAATAAGCAATGTGTCGAGTTTGCGCAGGCCAGGTATATTCACAAGCAGATCGCTCCTTTGTCTTGTGACCATTATCTATAAAGTTGAAACAAATTGTTGGGAGTTAGTATGGTGAATTGTGACTTGTAATGTTGCTTGCTTAAATTACGAGTGAGATGTGTACCTCCATGTGTGTTCCATCCTTCGATTTCTGTTGTGAGGGAACAAATTCAACAATGTGATCGGTTACAGATAAAAGCCAATCCATTTCTTTTCTCCACCGTGCTTTCCTTTCTGGAGCCATAGGTTCTAATTTCCCTTGTTCTCCAAAAATGGATGCTGCATTACAATTGGCCAACAGAGAGATTTGAATGAGAACCACCATTAAACTGGTAAAATATATATTACAATACTACCGATAGGCTCAAAATGATCAATATTTTTGCATCATGGGATGAAAGGGAAAAGCCAGAACGCACTATGGTTATCTGTGAAACCTGACGCTTCCATGTTATATATTTCTATATGAAAACGCATGCACTTGATAATTAGATTTTAGACAGGAATATAATATTCTACCTGCTAGGTTTGTCACTGCATTTGATAAAGCTAAAGCTGAAGAAACACCTTTTCCTCCTCCTGACATATCTTCACCCAAAAGCAACTTGGCAAACCTTTCCTTCATCAGTTCCGTATCTGTATCAACGATAAAATAAATTATTTGAAGAATCATTACCATCATATATATATATATATATATATATTAAAAAAGAGAATGTAGTGTAATAGTAGGAGAAGGGTTTGTAAGTGTTGAAATTTAAATATGAAATTTATTGGATGTTATTTTCTTATAATGATTACATGTTATTTTTTTAAAATAATTGCATAAATCAATTGAGTTAAATTATGGGTTGACTTGGCATTGATATCTATGTATGAAAAATTAGCTTTCTTGTTCATAAATAATTCTCACTCACTTGGCAATATCGTGAGAACTTAAATATTTATATAGCTGCAGCACAAAGATTAAGACAAACCAGTTTTAATTCAATTCTGGATTGTTGTAATACTTATCAAATAGCAATGAATAAGACAGAATTTTAATGGAACATGAATTGCAGCTATGGTGATCAACTAAAAGAAGATGCTGAACTGCACCTGATTGTGGCATCTCCTGGGGAGTGCCTGTCCCAGACTCTCCTACGTTCTGTTGCTCCATCGATTGGTCTTCTGCATTTCTTGTGTCTATACCCCTTGATTGCAGGTTATCATCAACATCTTCCACATCATTACCATCTGGGATCAGATTCTGCTGCAGCCTTCCTGAAGCCATTCTCCTAATGTGGAAAGATTTCGAGTTCTGAATGCTGAACCGACGTGTCAATGTTCGAACCATTGTCAATGCAAGCTTCTTTCTCTTCGTGTTTCTTCTTTGTTTAACAACAAAAACAAAGAAGAAACTAAGGTGAAAATGATTATAAAAAAAGAAAAGAGAAGTCTAGTCCTTCACTTTTTAGTTATAACAATATTATATTGTATGAAAAAAAGGTAAAAACAGGAGAACTACTCCCTTGAAATGAGAGGCTGGCGATTGAAAATGAAAGGGTTTATCTGATTCTTCAGGGTTGAAGAGATAGAGCTTCGAGTGGTTAATCTTGTTTTTTGTTTTTGCAGCAAGAGAATGTGGTGTGCCTGTTTCAGAAACAAATTTGAGGGTTGGTTAGTCTAACAAAGAAACATCAAATATAAACAACAAAGATGGTAATTTTGAAGGGTTTTTGTCTAAAAAAAGTCGATTGTTGAGACAGGTAAATGCTGGCAAAATGCCCGGGGAAAACATACGAACTCAACTGCTTTAACTAACTTTCCCTCCCTTATAGCACCCCATTATAGTAAAATTTTGTTCAATTGCCTGTGACAGTTCTTCGGTTGGAGAAAATTTAGATAATTAAAATAAGAATAATAATATGATCACAAATCTTTTCGCTTTACTTTTAAAAGATAACGTCCAATAAATTTGAGTATAAATTCAAATTTTTATAATTTTTTTATCTCTTAAATACGATTTCTTTATATAAAAAAAAAATCTTTATGTTTCACAAAATATTACCTTAATTAATCGAGACATTAATTAATATCCACCAATGACTTCACTTTTGTTCAATGTTGTCATCAATGTTCCTTTCACCGAACAGTTTAATTTTTGACCAAATCTAACAAGATTGTGAATTTGATCATTACAAATTTGGAAATCTAAAATGGCTGCAAATTGTCAAATGTCATCAACTTTGTATGTTTAATCACATGCATTTAAAATCAAAGGCGGACAATAATTCCCACGCCGAATCAACAACTGGAGCTTATATTAATGGTTGTTATTCTTATTAAAAAAAAATTAAGATTGAAGGTTCAATTTCCCGCTCTTCCTTTACATCTCTTTGTATAACTCGAGAAATTAAGAGACATAACTATTACCAGGGCCATAGTAACTTTGTCTTCACATTTCACATGCCCCAACGACAAAATTTATATTTAAAAGAAGAAATTAAAAGGGGTATTTTTTTTTTTTTTTATATTCCCTTGCGTTTTCTTTTATGGGAGTAGGAAACTTTTGTGTAATTATCAGTTACAATTTTTTTATTAAAAAATTTTTTTTGTGCCCTAATTACATTAAAAAAACTACAAACATAGCAAAATAAATTGCATGTGCTCACCGCCCCGTTAAAAGGGGAGGTATGATGTGATTGTGAAGACGATTTTGATCCGTAATTAAAGGATATTTTGTTGTATTTTATGCTTTAAATTATTGGCCATAGGGACAGTGACAAATTCTTTTTTGTCGGAGATTTAAAATTTAGGCTGAGCAAGGGAACAAACATAATTCACTAAAATTCTCACCCTTAACAAGAATTGTAGGCTTCTTAATCTTAATCAGGGGTAATCAATGGCTAATGAATCATATAATCACCACTTGCTGAGAAATCATATGATGTGTTTTGTGCAACTGTCGTTAAATATTTGATGCAAATGTTTTAGTGGTCTCAATGGGAGCTTAAAAGCTGAATCAGGTAAGGATTCATGGTTCATAAAGAAATATCTGTCATTGATAGCCTGAAATAAAAAAAAAAAATTATATCTATATGTTAAGGATATTTTTAGATTCAGAGGATAAATTAATTTTTTTTCATCAAAAATTATCAATAAATAATTAAAAATATTTTTTATTTTTAAATCGATTTGATATATATAATATCGCATCAATTCGATCACATCACTTTTCATCTTAAAACTTCTCACTTTTATTTTACTTTTTTTTTATTATTATTTTTTTGATATCTCATATTTCAAATATAAATAAAAAAAATTTATTATTTTTATTTTTATTTATTTATTTATTTTTGTGATTTCAAGTCTTAACCTTAAACTCAGAGCTCGCATCAATACTATTATTGATAACTTGAAGTAGAGATCAGATGATCTCAAACGAATGTCAGCATGAGCGCATGGGCAAAAGAGTTCTGTCAATTTCATTTCAAATTGCAGATAACTTTCTAGGCTGAACAGTCCAAGTTAGTAAAAGAGTTTTGAAATTCAAAGCGTGGCTGACCCAATAACCTTAGTACCTCTGCACCATCCAAAATAAGGGGGCAAAAAAAGAAGAGGTGAGGATTCAATTTCATTAACACTATCATATACATATGTATACATTGCAAGAGTCCTTTGACTGCATTAAACTCATTCAATATTTTCAGCTCTGATTATTTTTACCTGCTCACTGCAAAACCCAGATAACAAAGGTAAATCTTGAGTAAATTAAAAGTTCATTTAATTAATAATGTGATTGCACTTCGAGTGGTTTTTGTTTAGGAAAAACCACAAACCACTACTGCCATTACTTTTTTTTTCTGATATTGCTTTAATCGATCCTTTCCCTTACCTTCAAAGCATTGTGAACCCATCATTTTTACCGAGAGGTAGAACTTCAATGTAGTAGTGTACTATGGTAAATTAAGGCTGAACAGTTTTGGTAGGTGGTGATGTAAATGAAAAAAACTCCAACATTCACAGGCTTGATTCTTTCATTTGGTAACTGTTTTAAAAAAAATTTAAAGCCTGCATTGTTTAAATTTTCCATTTTCAAATGAGTTAGGTGTCTCAACCATTTGAATTTGTTTCTATTTAGTTGAAATGAGGATACCTCCATGTAAAGTAGCAACAGAGTTTAGGGTTTTGTAAACAAAATATAACTTCTTACTTAAATAATAAAATCTCAAATTTATGAATCCAAAATTTAATTTAATTTTAAAAGATAGTATTTAATAATTTTAAATTTTAAATTTTAAAACTTAACCCAAAACCTCAAGCGATGACATGTAAAAAAAAAAAAAAAAATTCATTGAGGCTAATACTATAGGCTCATATAAGTAGTGGTTGGTTAGGCCTCTTCTTTTTTCCACCTCAAAAACAGTAGCACCATGTTACCAATTTGGTTTCAAGATTAGCAACAAGTAAGCGAAATTTTTGGTCACTCAAGTCAGCTGATTGGAGGTAAAGATTTTGGACAAATTAAAGATTTGAAGTTCTGAGCTGTAACACTTGTTTTTTTTTTGTTTGTTTATTTCAAGTGTTCAATTTCTTTTGGAATATTATAGTTAGCTAGTTGATTCTTCTTTGTATCTTTTGCCTTTTCTAATACTAGTGGTTATACTTTTTTTAATCCACTGATAATTGCACCTCTTAAGACAAAAACCCAACCTCCTCTACTCTTCAATCGAAAAACCATGAAAAAAGGTTTGTTCATAATATTAGTAAGTAGTTTTTTTTTTTTTTTATGTAATGAATTAAAGTCATGTTTGGTGTTTAAAATAATAGATAAAATAATATGATAATTATTGAAAGAGATAAGATTACAATGAAGATTATTATTTCCTGTATAAAATGATTCAATTCTTTCAAAAGAGAAAGAATTATTTTTAATTCATAAAATTAAATTTACATGTTATATTATTTTTTAAAAAATTTATCAATAATTTAAATTATATAAATTTTTAAAAAAATAATTTTGATAAATAAATAAATTATCATATCTTAATTCTTGTACATATCAAATATGAGATAGAATGATATTATTTAATTTTATTTTATTTATAAAATTATCTTATCTTATCATAATTTTATATATATACACGCGAATAACAAACTCATACACAAAAAATATGTACAGTTGAATGCTTTATTTGTATAAATTACTAATTGGATTCTGGACCAACTAAATAAAAATATAATTTAAGATACAAAATTATTATTCAAAACTTAACTCGTTTAATTTATATAATTATTTTTAAAATTAAGTATTTAACAAATTTAAAATTTAAATATAGTATTTGTATTTTCTTCTTTTATCCTAATTTTACAATTTTCATGATTTTATAAAATTTTATATTTATTTAAATTTTCATTATTTTAAGAAAAGCATTTTATCTTTGGTAAATAAAATAAAATTTATATATCATAATTTAAAAAAATTTAAAAAAAAAAAGTGATAATGTGAACCGTCCATATAAGATGGCAGTTAAAGAACAAGTTAAAGAGGAGAGATTAGTCTGCAAACTTACCATCCCTTCGTCGTCGTGCGTTTGAACAGATTCTCTCTCTCTCTCTCTCTCTCTCTCTCTCTCTCTCTCTCTGCAACACGCGTACGAGAAAAATAACTAAAAGTCGTTTCCCATGAAATCACGCTGCTTAATAATCTTACTAAATCATTTCATTATCTTCTTTTTTCCCATGAAACTGAACAAATAAACTATATTTGTTTCAGACTCTTTTTCTTTGCTTTGGAAGAAAACCAAAAGCCCCCTGTACACTCTCTTTCAGTTCTTCACAAAGTCAATGCGAACCTGACTGCTTTGTTTTTCTCTTTGGATCTGAGTCTCTGCTAGCTGATCACTTGCAGCGCAGGTCAGTATTCCCTGCATGAATTCTTGTGTCTTGATTGTTTTTCATTTTTACATGCATTTTGTCATCTGGGTCTTCTTTCTTTTGAGATGGTTTTGTTTTCATTCTTGGTTCTGAACTTCTGAGTATTGGATGAAACTGAAAGAGAGAGAATTGGTTTTATTGATAAATAGGAATTCAGGTTCTTGTGGACTAATAAGTATTGAAAAAAATGAAACATTTCAAAGGGAAATAGATTTTTTTTTCATTTTTTAATGACATTGGTTTTGTTTATTGGGGCGGCAACTGATTAAGTTTTTTGCTCATGTTGTTTTCAGAGCCGAACAAGTGTTGCTTTTGTCTGTTTCAGATAATCATTGAAAAGATTGATTAGAATATAAAGAACATGTAAGCATCATCTCATGAGAAATATTTAGCATTGGTGGATTTGGTCTTTGAGTATTTGTAAGCATCTGACTTTTATAACTATATTTGTTATGACAGAATATGCCTCAAGACAGTCTGAGATCAGTTGTGTACAGATCATTTGTTACATGTTATGATCCAAAGGGAGTCGCGGAGTGCAGAACAATTAGAACGTCCAAAAGTGGTTCTGGGAAGATGGAGCAAAAGAATGAAGGCCGAAAAGCACAGAACCGATCAAACCAATATCTTTTGCGTAAGGCAGAAAGAGAAGAGACGGTGTCTAAAGAAGAACTTCATAGCTCATCTTCCTGTCAGCTCATGGAGGTTTCAAGAGGAGCTCACAAGCTGAATCAGGTAATTGACTCGTGGTCCAAAGGGCTTTGGTGTGATGGCCATTCGAAAGATATAGCAAAAGATTTGTTGAAAGGAGCTCTTGAATTGCAAGACTCTTTACACATGCTTGGGAAATTGCAAGAGGCATCTCATTGTATGGCTAGGTTCAAGAAGAAAGAAAAGGAAAAATGTGATAAGGTGAGAAATGATCAAGTGATTCAGAGAACGAATTCAAGTCCAGTTGAAGAGCGAAATTACCAAATGGGAATCCAGAATCATCGCCTTTCTGCCGATGGTTCTTCAAGAGATTGCATTGAGGAGCTTAGGAAAGTGATAAGAGACAGCCTAGCAAGGCAAAATCTATCGCCAAACGTAAATGCTGAAGAAAAGAGATGCTTTAGTGGAAGATATCCGGACTCAGCTTCAGATATCCCATCCACAAGCTCGAGCCAATCTTCAACTGTCCTAACAAACAACTTTACTTCCATGGATTTATCTATCTCATCAGCAGCTCCGGAGAAGAATGCAAGAGGCCCAAGTTTGATCGCGAAGCTTATGGGCCTAGAAGAAATGCCTTCAAAACCATTGCAGACAAATTCCCAGAAAGAACTGGAGAATAAGAAGATTTTCAGTCAACAGAGGCCTATCTTTGAAATTGATACGCCAAAAGTAAGGAAGTCGCAGAAGGAAGATCCAGAGAGGAGACTGAAGGACATCCTTGAGACCATGCATTTTAAAGGATTTCTGAAAAGCAACTCCACCAAAGAGATTAAGCCTGATTCCCATCAATCGAGTGACTTCTTTTCTGAACAGAGGTTGATTGATGATTGCCCACCTATTATTCTCATAAAACCTCGATATGATCCGCACTTGCAACCACAAAAGAAGTTTGTGCCAGAGTTTCAGGAGGAGGGAAGCTTAAACACAGAAACTATGCTCAAAAAAGTGAAAGCAAAAGAGCCTTCTTCCAAAATAAGTGACTCCAACAAAAGAGGTTTGAACTTCAATGAATTGAGAAGAAGAATGGAGGCAGAAGAAACTCCAGTCAAGAGACTTAGCCAGCAGGAAGGTGCTAAACACAGCAAAGAGGAAGAGGCCAGCCCAGTGAAAGAAGAAGTAAAAATTAAAGAGAGGCTCTCTATTAAGATGAAAAGCTCGGGTCCTGTAACTCAGCCATCGCTGAAGAAAGAGGCAACTGACAAGAAACCAAAACCTGCCATAAGCTGCAGGAAACGAGTTGAGAAGGAGGTTGCAAAAGCAAATAATTTATCAAGGTCTAAAGATCAAGCCAAGGTTACCCCTCCAAAGCCCAGTAAGCCTGAAAATGGATCAAATGTTACAAAAAATAGAGTGCCTCATCAGCGAAGCGCTACTGCAAAGTCCAACTCTCATTGCACACCACAAACTATAGTTCGTGGTCCCAATGATCGGAAAAAGAGTCCAACCAAGAAGCAAAAGGCAGTAAGCAAGGCTACAGCTGCTAAACTAATTGTGAGTCCTTTTAAGTTTAGATTCTGCATTTATAATTCTAAATTTCGTCAAACAGCATGTTTACATATGAGATTTGAAATGCCTCTGCTACATGCATTATGAAAAGAGGATTGAAAATTAAATTCAGTTTATCTTCTGTGCAGACTGAGAAATTAGAATGCAAAGGAGATGATATTGTTTTGGAAGGAAAGAGGATTGATCTTACATCTGAAAATGATACTGTTTTGGAAGGAAAGGGGATTGATCTTATATCAAAAAATGATAGTGTTTTCGAAGGAATGAGGATCGACCTTGCATCAGAAAATGTTACTGTTTTGGACGGATTTAGCACTGAAACTGCAGATCAACTTCCTATAAAAGAGGGATCAAAACACATTGATATTCACATTAGAGGTAACCCTTTTTGACAGAAATTTTAGTAAAGCACAGTGCTCTAGATGACATTAGTCAGCTACCATTTGCTCACAATAGAGATTTAAACACATACAGACATGTATTTTCTGATTTAATTGAATGTCAAACGCATGTCATAGTTAAATAAATACATGGTGAAATTTGCTGATTCTCTACTCTAATGCTGACACCTCTGCTCCCCAGCAAGAACTTTTGGGGAAAAAATTCAAAGCAATCAACAACATAAGATTTGAAAGCCACCATCATATTGAGGTTCATGACTTTTAACTCAGATTATCTAACCTTTAAAAAAAAGTATGTAGCTTGAGAACAAATTTAGAACAAGATATGCTTTTATATTATAGTTATTTAAAGAGAAACTTATGGGAGGAATGAGTGAGAAAACATTCTAGGACCTCCAAGTCATAGGTGGTGTTTTTTCCATTTCTTCACATAAATATTCTTTTTTCCCCATTTTGATGACATATGTTTAGAGTGAACTGCGAACTGCCTCTTACGTAACCATATAAAGGAATCGGAAAAATACATTCTAATATTTCAGTTTAGAAAAAAGTACTCCTGTACTTACGCAGAATGTAGATGCTTACCTAACAATATAGTTTCTTTTCTTTTCCTTTTTTTTTTGTAGGACACCAAGATAACAGCGAGAGCTCTGTCTGTGATGTTACGCTGGTGACTACTGATGATCAAAGCAAAAGTAAATCTATGGGAGACATTGATGATGACCCCATCATTCCAATTGGAACCAACACAGAAAGCTTCATGAGAGGGACCAGTCTTAAAGCTTTGCTACTGAGCAGTCCATCTTTTCTCAGTCATGCAGAAGAGCTTTTTTATCTTCATGTGAATGTTCCTACAACTTCACAAAAATTTGGCATCGGTGATTTCATAGATGCCAACACACAACTCTCCTTGGATTGCGCAAATGAAATTGTTCGACGAAGAAGCTTTCCTGATTCTCTAATGGTCCACCCTCCCTTATTAACCCTGGTTGGAAATGCCAAAAGTCATATCTATCTGGATCATTTATTAAAGGAAACTTGTGACAGTGTTGAGGCTCTAAGAAGCTATAGTGAACCTGCTGGTGAAAACTATCCTACCGATAGTCTTTACGCAATGCTGGAAAGAGATATAAAGTGCAGTGAAGTTTTAAGTGGAATATGGGACTTGGGTTGGAAGAAAGGATTTTCTGTGGATGACAAAATGCAAGTAGTGGATGATATAGGGAAGCAACTATTGGGCGGGTTAATTGAGGAGATTTATGCCTAAGCTCTGCTTTACCAACTTTGTTAAAGGGTTCAACAGATCACTGGTTCAAGTGATCAGCATTGCATTGTAAATAAGCTTACTTTGGTTGATAAAAGGAGGCAGATTTGGAAGTGTTGGCCATATCTTGGATTCAAAATTATATTTCAACTGTGAAATTTTCCTTGCTATGAGTGAAAAAAATGTAAATTTAGATTTCAGCCACTTGAAGAGTTAAAGCCTGGCACCTAGATGTATTGATATCTAGATGAATATATTGAAACATGTATATAACCCAAGTTTTTTTTTTTTGTTAAATATGAATTAGATTTATCATATATTTCGTGAATACTTCCTTGAAATACATCATATGACCTAGTGTAAGGAACTCAATTTTGCCCCCTCCCCCACCAAAAAAAAAAAAAAGCAAAGAAAACCTGCCCATTTACTTATTCAGGCCCAATATTTACTCAATCAACCATTACACTTCCACGTGTAAGGCTTAAATTTCAGAAGGGCACAGCACAACCATTGTCTTATTCCATGCTTGACTGACTCGATCCCTTTGGATAATGACAGCTACTCAATGCTCAATCATACATCTTTATTCATCATTTGTTCAGTCTACGACAAGGACAAGCAGCTTGCCCATTGAAAGAGACAACCACCCTATAACAAACAATGGATTTCTTAATAACAATATTCTAATTCCATAGTATTTATTTTCATCACATGCAGCTGAAATCAAGAATCCCTTACCCTACTTCTGATAAATTGCAAATACGTAAATTTGGAGTACAGTGTCTGTGCCTCTCTACGTACCTATTCAGAAGAATAAGATAACGACATTTTAACTACTAGTCTACCATTTGAACAGAGCCCTTTGAGACTTTGGCAGCAGCATCTTTACCCTGAATCCATGTCCCCTGATGACCAATAAAGTTGTTGGTTGGTTGGTTGGCTGGCTGGCTGCCCTTCGGCCTCCTCTCAGACTCTTCTTATCTTCATTATATTAAGAAGATGCTTCCTTGAAGATAAGGAAATTGAGGGTCCCCAGAGCAAAATGAACAAAAGTCCTTTTCGTATGAGTGAAGAAGCACCCAAAGTTTTAACCCATTACACATTACCATCCTCCTCCATATTTCTCTTCAAATTCATGAAAAAATTCCAAGCCCCATCAATCTAAACAAATGAGCATACATATTCTAACTTCCAAAAACCAAGTTTGTACTTTGTAATACTAACCTCTTTCATATAAAACTAGCTAACAGCATAGATAAAATGAAAAGAAAAAAAAAAGTATGGTGAAAATAAAAAACTAGCTAGTTATTAGTAAACACCCCCTTGATATGAGCAGCAATTGAGATGCAGTCAGAAACATCATAGAGATCAAGTGCTTGAGAAGCAGAAGCCATAGCTTGACTTTGTATCTTCTCTGATCATAGCTTTGCCTTAAAAATCTCCTTTCTGCTCTGCCCTCTCACACAAAAGGATTCTGTTCCTCAACTTTGTTCTATGGATGTATATCATTTGACATTCTGCAGCTATAAATATGAGCAAAAAGTGAACACAAAGTTAAAACCAGAAGCTTCTATGTTCCACAATTATATAGAAGAGAAAGGTGTTTAACTTATAATTGTTTGGAAAATATACGGAACAATAAGGTCCTGTTTGCCTCGTAAAAAAATTAGAAGGCAAATAGTTAACGCAAGGTTGAAAATAAAATCCTTGTTTTGATGTTACAACTTGGAAGGAAAATAAGAAAGAAAAATTGAAACCGTTACTGAACACGACGTCGTTTCAAAACTGGATTGGACGGTCAAATAACTCATGTGGCGCCTCTTCAAAGGTCGTTTGCGTAACAAGTGTACATATTCTAGATTCTCTGGGCGCCGCGTCATTTAATTGCAATTTCCGGACGGCGAAGAGTGAAGAAGAAAACTTTGAAAAAAAAAAAAATTGCACAATCTGTCGCATTGTCATAAGAACTGGGCCTATTACAATCAAGGCCTGCATAGTAACGGCTCATAAATTGAGATTGTTTATCGAATAAATTAAAATAATTATGTTTATTTAAATAATTATTAATTTATATTATATAAAATATTAAAAATTTATATTTTTATATTATATTTTATATAAAAATTACGTATTATAATTTATATTGATAAAAAAATATAAAATATATTTTTTATTTTATTAAATTTATTTATAATTTTTATTAAAATTTTAAATCATATTTTTTATTCATATTATTTTTATATCATATCATTATATTATATTTAAAATAATTAAAATTATTTTTTAATTCTTAAAATACTGTAGCCCAATCTTTAATAATAGCAAATGTTTTACAGGTGTTTTTCATCATTGTTTGTTAATTTTTTTTTTATATATAATATTTTCAAACTTTAGTTGAGCTTAATCTTTTTTTGGTACAATCTTAAGAACTCGATATTATAACACTAAATTAAAAAAAAAAATTGAGTGATGGAGGGATTCAAACTTATGGGTTTAATTTTCGAAACCTATAACTATTGACCAACATTAATGTTTGTATTGGCCTTCAACTTAGAATTGTATGCAATTGCCTATTGGTAAGTTTCGTGATTAAAAGGCATTTTTTATTTGAATTATTTTTATCCATAAATCACATTATTATCGAATTTTAAAATATTTTTAATTGTGAAATATGAATAATAATGATTGTTTTGGCATGCATGCTTCAATTTCATCAACCTTCTACTAATAAGAGCTTTTTTTATATATAATTTTAATCAATAATAATTGGAATCAAATTTAATCGAAGATCATGCATGATCTTTGATTTAAATTAAACAATTATATTTTCTGGATTATAGATGTGACCTTTGAGGCGAAATGCTGGCAACCAATAGTAATCATCGACAGCTCATCCACAACAGAACAACAGCAATCGGTACTAACAACTCAGTTAAAAAATTAATCCCCCGAAGCCCTAACTTTAATCCTGATTAAACTTTGATTAATCCGCCCTTAACCCTAGGATTAGTGTTTAAAAAAACACCAACATCTCCTTGAAAAAAAACCTCGACTTCCCCATTGTTTTACACTTATTCTTTTATTAATACATTTAAAATAAATTCAAATTAAATAAATTGAGGGAGCTGATTTCAAAGAGTCTTCCCTCATCTCAATTGTCTTTTTTTTTTTTCTTCTTGACCAATAAACAGTGAATTGGGAGAAAGGGTCGAAGCGAGCTAGGGTTTTTGGGAGTCTTGAGAAGGAGATTAGTAGCGGGGTTTTCTGGTGATGGGAGATGAGAAATCAACGATCGTGATGGCGAGTAGAGATCGAGAGCTTCTAATCCCGGTCGCTGACTCTGTCCATGATGATTCCTCCAAACCTTCTTCTTCTTCCTCTTCCTCGCATCACGCCGGCCGCGAGGTCTCCTTTTTTTTTTTTTCATTTCCTTTCTTTTAATTGTTTTTTAAACAGAGTTTTGGTTGTTAATGGGCGTTACTTTTGTGATTAATTATTGACTTGGTCTGCAGCTGTTTTTGTTGCTAATTGTAAGGTTGTAATTACATTTTGTAAATCAGTACTTAGATAATGGAGCTTAATGTGATTTTGTTTGAATAAATTGGTTGTTAATAGAGAGTATTTGAATGTTTCGAATTGATTTTTAATTGAGAAATTTTTATTTTAGAAGAGTTATGGAAATTGAATTGTTTTATTGTGTTTGACTTGGTATTGTGATCTAGGATTAAGCATAATTTAGTGGAGCTATTAAAAATGAGGAAATGTTTTTTCCTTTTCTTTTCTTGTAATTTTTTTGAAAAGTTATTATCAGCAGATGAGACCAAAACAGGGTTTGCTCAACATTTTTTATAATGATTGCCTTTTCTTTGAGAGGTTTCGAATGTATCTGAGATTTTTTTTTTCAGCTTAAAATGCTGTAAAGCATGTTAAAGCCCATAACAGAGAGTATACGTTAGTTGTATCTTTGTATTCAATCCCCGTTGTAAATGCCTTCAAATAGATTTAGGTTATAGAATTATAGGCATGAATTTGAAGTCACCCTTCTGCTTGTGAGACTTGATGGCATTACTTTTTCTGCTTGATGGAATGGGTTAAGAAGATTGTTACGGTTTGTAATGAAATCTTTCAAAACAATGTTTTCAGCCTGTTGCCTGTATAGGAACTGTATGCTTATGCTTGTCTATGCACTCATGTAATGACGTGTGTACATTTCTTTTTTAAGAAAAAAAAACAAAGAAAACTGCCTGAGAAGCTTTGTTTTGTGCAGACATTTTACAAAGTCATCAGGAGCTGGGCTTCTAAGAAGTTCATGACAGGATGGTAAGCCATAATTCTGTTACCACTCCGATACCTTCTTTTCTTTTCTTCTTTCCACTTTTTTTCTCCTCATAAAATTCTCATAAAATGGTTGGTTCTCTTGAAATTCCTCTGCTATTTATCTATCATCTTACAAAATGGTAGTTCTTGCCATCATGAATTTGTGCTAACCTTTTATTTGATGAACTCAGAAATGGTAGTTCTTGCCATCATGTTTAAGGAATCTTACCTTATGGAATTTCTGTTATTAGTTATAATGTTGTCATAGCAGCTGCTGATACATAGTTGTTTTGCAGTGTCATTCTGTTTCCTATAGCAATCACTTTCTACATAACGTGGTGGTTTATTCACTTTGTGGATGGCTTTTTCTCTCCAATTTATGCTCAACTTGGAATTGATATATTCGGTAAGCATCTCATTAGTTAGCAGCTAAAAACTTTTCTTTGCCCTTCCCAACTAGACCTGTGAACTTGTTTCATAATTTTAAAATCTTTTTACTCTCCCCCCCCCCCCCCTTTTAACTGGATCTTTGAATTTGTAAACAATTTTTCTCTTTGTTTAAGGCTTCCAAATGATGAGGATTATAGTACCTGCAATTTTTTGAGAGATTATGGATAATAGCAGTGATTATTGTTAGAGCATGGATGGTATTCTATAAGACTGGAGGAATCTTCTTTTATCATCAATCATCTTTGCAGGAACTTTTCTTATGCCTGCAGCCTACATGATACTTATGCTATTCTTCACCTGAAATTTCCATAGAATTAGACTTTGATAGTATGGAAATATATATATATATGTATATATATTTGTTCAGGACATTTAGCCTTTTAAAATGTGCTTATTAGATTGTAGTTTTACATATCTAATATCTTCAAGCAGGCTATCTTGCTAAAAATGGTATGTACGGCAAGAAAGATAGAATGGATTTTCCAGAGTGGCCTTTGCAAATGATTTACCTATATTACTGATGTATCTTAACATCCATCTTTGTCATTTTTATTGAATATGTCTCCTTTGACAGTATGTACCATCTGGTTAACTAACAGGTCGCTTGATATCTACTTCTTGGACAGGTCTTGGATTTATAACTTCTATAACATTCATCTTCTTGGTTGGGGTATTGATGTCATCTTGGTTGGGAGCATCTGTCTTGGGCCTTGGTGAGTGGTTTATCAAGCGGATGCCATTTGTTCGTCATATCTACAATGCGTCCAAGCAGATTAGTTCTGCCATATCTCCAGGTGTGCGCTCTGCTGATTTTTTTCCACATGAACTAAATTAGTTTAGCCAGCCATATTATTAAAATTGGTTCAGGTATTGACAATATATTGCTACATCACTTTTTATGTTTTGCATATTTATTGTGTTTCAGATCAGAACACACAGGCCTTCAAGGAAGTAGCCATCATAAGGCATCCACGTATTGGTGAATATGCATTTGGGTTCATCACTTCATCTGTTACTCTGCAGGTGGGCAAATGAAGTTTTTGTTCCAAAACTATCATTTTGGCATGGGTTCTTCTGTTTTTGATATTTTCCTGATTCATAATCGCTTCACATGATCCTATTGGCATGCATGTTCTGCATGACTATTTCTTCCCACCAAACTCGACTGCTTGTTGCCCAGTGGTATGTTTCTTGCTTCCATGCCATTCTTGTTGGAAAAGAGTGCCCATTGTGCAAAAATTTTTTTCGCAACATACAGCTTGTGATTCTCCTCTGTTTTTGTCCCAACCTTATTGATTACATTGCATGTCATGGTGTCCCAACTGAATCTCAGCAGGCATGTAGCGGCAATATTTGACATCTAATTATCTACTTCTATGTCTTATAAATAATTAACATGAAATTTGGTGGCTTGACTACCATTTTAGAAATTGAGCAGTGGAAGAGTAAGATTTAAGACATATCAGGCAATGCGATAGCAAGAGTGCTGTTTTTATTCTTTTTATTTTTAAATGCAGAGCTACTCTGGTGAAGAAGAGCTATGTTGCGTCTATGTTCCCACAAATCATCTTTATATTGGTGATATGTTCCTCATCAATATCAAGGATGTTATTAGACCGAATCTATCTGTCCGTGAAGGAATTGGTGAGGGATCAACTTCTTTTCTTTTCATTATTTACAATTGCAAGAAAAAAGAATAGTGGGGGTTACATTTTGCTTGCTTATTACCAATTAGTCTGTCTTGTTATAAGCGTTGCTCCCCTATTTTTTGGGTAATGGAGAGCCTTGTGAATTGCAATGCTGATTTTTTTTTTTTTTGGGGGGGGGGGGGTGCAACTTGAAATTTGCTTTTTCACATGAGGATGGTTTCTCTTTTATGAAGTGGTGGTCTGTTATAACTGTGGAACATTTGATATTTGTATGAAAAACAATGACAAAACTCAAAAAAGAAGAAAACAGAATGGAGCCAATACATCACTGTAACATTTTCTGCTTCAGTTTAAGCTTATGTCTCATTCGTTCTTCCATGCAGAAATTGTTGTGTCCGGGGGGATGTCCATGCCCCAGATCCTGTCAACACTAGATACATGTTTGCCGCTGGAAAGAAGCAAATCTGACAGAAGCTGAGGTTTAAGATGACAGTTGTAGAGCTGTTTATTGTATTTTCTCTGATTTCAGATTTTAGTCATCAGAGCACCCACACAGTCGATGTGTTGGTAATGCAGGATTCGGAATTAGATTTTAAATTTTGTTGGCTTTGACTGATTCTGGTGGTATATGTACAGTTGCTTATTTATATAGAATGTAACCTGTTTGCTTTCAAATATAGTTTGGTCTAAATTTCGGGGCAGGACCAGGCATTTTGGTGCTGGATTATGTTTCTTCCAACAATTAGAACATCAATGTTATTGTACTGAATGTGTTCCACTGTCACCTACCGTCGTTTCTCTCTCCCTCTGAAGTTCTTGAGCTTCGATTCTGTTTAGTTATTATAGCCTGGAATTGCTGATTCAATCAGCTTCAAGGTTGTCTCGAAATCCGGCATTCTTTTGGGACGTGGAAGTTTCAAATTCCAACTAGCGGTTGTTGCACTAGTTGCCTGAAGGATCCATGTGTGGAAGTGAAATGCAAATAGTACTCCTATTTAATCATGGCACTAAAATTTTGAAAGCAAACGATGCAACCAAACTGGAATTTTATTCAGTGAAATTCATTTAACTATGCTGGAGCAGGCATGAGAATATCATGTTTCACCCTAAAATTTGGACCAAGTTTCTGGGATTTTTTTTTTTTTTTAATGTTTGACTAGGAACATTAAGCCATTGAAACAAGTAGTTTAAGGTAATATTCATGTCTTCATTGTTCGACTGTCTGGACTTTACTCGACCAGATTATACTCCTGGAGCCCTGGGCTCTTGGCTCAAATTCATTGTGCTTTTTTCCTGGGTCCAGGCCCATTACTTTGGAAAGTTGGCGTATGATATGATAACAACCGAAGGAATGATTTTGCACCCGCGCATATTAATGTAAAAATGAAATAAATCCCAATAGAACCAACCCCACAACCCCAAAACCCTAGCTCGCATTCAAGTCTCTATATAAACTAGCTACGCCTGAATGGCTCGTAAGGCATAGCTTAGACTGTTACTGTGAGCTTCTCTCTCTCCTTATCTGCCCAGATCCGTTTTCCCAATTTTGTTCCTTTGTTCTACTTTGAAATTTATTTTCTGTTGTTGTTCCTTTTTTTTTTTCAAGAAAAGATTAGAGGGACGGTGACGACTCTAACTGATAGGTCTCGTTCGTCGTAATCGGCTGTTTTCAACAGCCTTGCCGACCATCCTGATACATCACCACCCATATTCTGAGTCCCCCTTTCCTTATTTCAATTTCAGAATATTTTTTTTTTCATTTGCTAATACTAATAATTTTGAGTCAAAATCGGCCGATGATTAAATATTTTCAATGACAAGCATATGTCTGAAATATTTGATGCTGAAATGCCTAATCTTCTCTATGAGGCTGATTCTACCTTTCTTTCTCCCGTTTCCTGATAATTTATTTACCATTTTTTTTTAATTTATGTTTCTCAGTTTTTTATTTTTTAAATTTTTGAATGGAGTGGTCAATTGATGATTAAAAAAAGCATAGTTCAGCTGATAATCTCCATGATTATTCAACTGCCTAGTCTTTCGCTCCTATCTGATGACCCCTTCTTTCATCACTACTTTCTTTGATCTTTGCTTCTGAGATATATATCTCTGATTTTTTTTCTAAAGTTTTATTTAGAAAATTGATGGATCGACCCATATCTATATTTTCTGTAATAATATATTAAAATTGGTGGCCCACTTTTCTTCTCTACCTTCCCGTCATCTCTATCTCCGCCGCATCCGGAGTCCACTACATTGGTCTCCATACCGGAGTCTTTAACCCCTTATCAGCTAAGTTTTTGAAATTGGTTTCTGGGGCCTAAAGTTGTTGGATTTGCAATCTTAAACCCCAAAAGAATTGGAATTTTGGAGGGAAATGTGGGATAGACAAGGCTTAAAAGGTGGGGTTTTGAAATTTGGTGGAGATTGGTGGTTTTGAGGGGTTTGAAAAAGGGAATTGAGGTGAAATTAGTGGTTTTGAAGGGTTTGGAGAATTGGGTTGAATCTGAAAGGAAAGCAATGCCAAACCTGGTTACTTGGAATTCTGGAGCCACAGGGCTTGAGAAGAAGCCCTTCACACCATTTCAAGGATTTGAGTTTGTTTTTGCTGTCTTTTGACTTGTTTTGATTCAGATTATGATAGAAAAAAAAAAAAAAAGAGACGAAACATGGAAAAGAAGAAAACAAGGCTGGTGAATCATGTTCTCAACATAAGAGATATGAGGTAGAATGCAAAGATATCATCATATATTATATAGGATTGAAAATAAGTTACCCATTCACAGACAAATCGATGGTAGTCTTTTTGTGGCCTGCCTGAAACAAATAATGTATGTAAAAATTGTAGGCAGCCATTTTAATTACCTACACAAAAACATTGTATGACAATGATCCAATAAATATATAACTGTATGTGTTGATGAACAGCTTCAACATCTACAGCTTTGCCTTGAGTCATCAACATTTCCAGAAGTCCAATGGTGTCAAAAATCAAACCACATGATCTCTGGACAACCATCCCAAAATTCTCGATCAGTTTATGAACACCAATTTACATGAATTTACAAACTGACCATGCATCCTCTCCCTTCTTGTTAACTGCTTCCGGCATATAATCGTTGGTTGCACCCCTAAAGCACTTGCTTGAGCAGGAAACATAGATGAAGAATCGTATTTCTTCAAAACCATTTGGATTCTTGTTTTAGCAGTAGATGATCCATTTTGATCAGGGATGGCTACTCCAGGTATCTGCAAAACATTGGAATAAGAAGCATTAAGGTTTTGTTTCTTATAAACCTTCTCCAAACTCTCTGCCGGTATCTCATCTGTATTATTTGATGCAACTCCTTGATCTACATGTTTTACAATTCTATTTGCTTCACTTGGTAATCCAATGGCACGCCAAGCATCCGCAACAAGCTGCATGGTGCTCCTCTCAGCAGAGATGCCCTTGTCTTCCATATCCTGCAGGAGTTCTTCAGCTTTCCAAGGCTGTTTTGCTTCCCCATACCCCCATATTAAAGTCTTATAAGTAGTCAAATTGGGGGAAATACCGATTTCACACATTTTCTCGTAAACTCTGGCTGCATGCTCCATTTTTCCAGCAGTGCACCACCCACTGATGATGGTTGTGAAGATTACAACATTTGGATGCACACCAAATTTGCTCATGGAATCGAGGAGTGACTCAGCTTCTCCTGGCTTCCCGGCACGAACATAACCTTTAGCCAGGATGCTAACTGCATGGGCGTCAGGTTCTATACCAGCCTTCACCACATCATCAAATATCTCCTGGCATTTATCCATCAGCCCTGCTGAGCTCCATGCATTCATGATCGTGCTAAATGTTATGACATCTGGTTTGACCCCGAATTCTTCCATCAGTGTTAGTGCCTGTCAAATTATGCCTTATTGTAAGCAAATGGTTAACAAGAAATATGATAAAAGTGGTGCCTTCAAATGCTATACAACCGGCTAATTAAACCATGTGCAACCTGTGTTTACATTTTCTCAAAATTGTGACAGAACAAAAATTTTCTATTCTACCTAGTCTAACTCTTATCATTATGGAAAGCATCAAAAGAAACATGATAGTAAAGCATAAACACAAAGCACTTTGAGCTAAGGACTGCAGAATAAAGATCCTATTCTTCATTTTCCTTTTATTAGACATTCTCAGCACAGGAACAACTCAAAACCATCCAGTTTAAAAAGACCAAAAAGTGGCTGTTTAAAGAGTAAGCTTCACAATTTGAATCTCTCTAGTGAAGCGAAAAGTTCAAACCCAGAACTAACAGTTAACTGTCTTCATAACACAAACTTTGCCATTTATTATTCCAGAAGCCCTTTAGACATAGCACACAATGAAATGCCTAGGGCTTGATTCCAGCAGTATTTTAGCTCTTTGAACATGTTATAATCTACGAGTCGGAGGACAAGAATTTTCAGAGAAAAAATATACAAGCATCAAGGTTAAAACTCACCTCATCAACTCCATCAGTATCTGTAACATCTAGAAAACCTTTTATCAGAGAATTGAAGACAACAAGATTTGGCTGCACTCCTAGCTCCTTCATTCTGTGCACAAACCTCAAAGCTTCCGTCATGTTACCTTCTTTGCAATATCCAGTCACAATGATGCCACAAGTACGCTCACTGGGAGCCACTTTGTTGCTTTGCATCTCAAGTATCATCTGTTCTGCCCTATAAGTCTCCCCATTCTGAGCATAGGCTCTTGCTATTGTATTGTAAGTGACAACATCAGGACACATACCAGATGCCACCATTCTATACACCACATTCCATGCTTCTTTTATGTTCATTTTGTTGCACCAGGCTCTAATTAGAATATTATATGTCCTACCATTTGGTTGCACATCTTCATCCTGCAACATTAACTCTAGTAATTTTGAAGATTCATCAGCCTTGCCATTATTGCCATATCCTTTCATAAGGGTATTGAATGTACTGGTTGTGGGCTTGCATCCGCTCTTCTTCATGTTCTGAAAGATTTTCATGGCTTCTTTCATATTTCCAGACTCAGAAAAGGCATTGATCATAGCATTGAAGAGAATTGAATCAGGCTTCATACCATTCTCTTCCACTTTGGAGATAAGTGAAGTAATGGACTTGTATTGTTTCTGCTGGGTTAATGCAGACACAAGAGTTGTGTAGGTCACAAGAGTTGGTTTGTGTCCTTCTTCTGTTAAGCTTTTGAAAACAGAACGAGCTTCTTGAGGCTTCCCCTTCTCAATCAGAATATTCATCAATTTTGTTCTTGCATGAACAGTCCGGCAACCATTCTTTCCCAAGCAAACAATGCATTTGGATTTAACTTCAGAAACTGCAGAAACTGTAACTGAATGCAACTGGTCCTTCTCATGTACATTTGATACCTGTGACATTCAAACAAATCGCAATTTGATCATTAACATGCAGTCATGCATATGACAAGCACGTGCTTGTTTAGATAGGTAGACATACAAGGTAAAAGAACTGAGCTATAGAAAATCTTTTACAGTATCAAATCGAACAGCATCATTCTCATGTTAAGTATGATATACTTGAATGCATATTAACGAAAGGTATATGCAGCCAGGCCAAAAACAGTGAAACTAGTCAAAATCTAAATTAGCAGATGTCATAATATATGATAAATGAGTTAGTCATGCAGTCATGAACTGATTGTTAAGCAGCTGGAGAACCATGTTACATTCTGAGTCAATGTTTAGGTATCAGTTCTGAGAAACAGAGTTGCCTAGGTACCACTTGAGTATCAATGACTTCAAAATCTCAACAAAAATTTATAAACGCAAAGTATTAAATGCATTCAGAACAGATTAAATTACGTGCCTGAGAAGCTGATCCATAAAAAGGAAAGAAACTTTGGTTTTCCATTTTGAAGCAGGCATGGAAGCGTTAGTTTTTACTTTCCATGGTACTTATTAAAAATGGAAATAATTCCTTAAAGTATAACTTATTAAAACGTAAAACTAATGATTCATAACAAGGAATAATTCTTTAACGTATAACTTATTAAAACATAAAATTAATGATCTAGTAGTTGGTAGACTAGAACCAAGTTCTTCAGCAAAGGCCACTTCCTTAAGCTTCAATACATCTTTGTTAATGCCTCATAATATGAAATTGAAGAATGTCCCAATTTTATAACTTAATCAATTAGAAATATAGAATAAACCAGTATCAATAACAATACCACAACTGCTGGAGCTTTAACCAGTTTCTTGCCAATGATTGTTCTCTCCTGATGTTTGCCCATGGCAATGGACCTTCTGTTAGCCACACTATCCAAAGTTTCTTATCTTCTTTTCACTGTCTAATAAACCACCATCCACCCTTTATGATTGACAATAATCACTTCCATGCAACATTAGGAGGCCAGGAACTTGTTTTCCAACTCAAATTCCTGTGCTTAAAGGGTACACCTGGAGAACCTGTCCTTAATAGGTCCTGAGAGTGCAGCAAAATCAACATGTTATACATCAGAAAAATAAGTGAAGCAAAAATGATTTTTCAGCAAAATCTAGGCTCAATCGCACCAAAAGGAAACTGTACGAATAGATCCACAGGAGAAGATTTTGAAATCCACCCAACTTAGTTCATAGAAGCAAATTTAAATGTAGCAAAGGAACAGTAAATTCCAGAATGTGACAAATAGAATGGAATATAAGTCCTTCAAATTTTCTACTTGAAGCAGTTTCCTATATCTGCTAGCCTTTAAACTAAGGTTAGTTTCCTTATAATGCCAAGTACTGAAGATTTTGGCAATTGCTTACCATCCTACATGACCTACTTGTACAGCCATGCTTCCGATAAAGGCAATGAATATTTCAAATCTCTTACGAACAAAGTCCATGCTTCTAACAAGTTGAAAGATTTCGCTGTCAGCAAATTAAAATCCAATCATCTAGTCATTCAATAACACACACGCAAAAGGAGGGACCAAAAATAGAGAAAAAGAGAAACTCAATAAGAATGGCAGGAGACATTTGACAAATACAGAAAGATAAAAATAGTATAAATAAAAAGTTCAAATCTTCATCATAACTCTGTCAAGCAAACCCATGTAAGTTATATCATTTAATTCCAATCAAAGATAATAATAAAGACATATGAAAACTTAGCAGAGAGAACCCAATTCAACATTCTACTCTACACGAATTCATTTTTTAGGCGTGAAATGGCAGCATATAGCAGTCCACTAACTACCGTCCCAACTCTCTAAAAACCCCAGTCAACATATTTCAATGATAATGTATGCATACAAATCTACATGAACAGATTCAAAAATGCAATTCCCATGTATCATCACAATTAATGTTTAATGACCAAGATCAGACCCTGGAACTGAATTACAGCCTTCAATTTTTTTCATCTTCAAGCAAATGATCACACATAACAAGAATCCAGATTAAAACAAAAAACCCAAAACATCTAAAGAAGTGTTGGACGTACCTCTAAAGGCAGGAAGGAGGGAGATATGGGTTTTGCATGGCTAAAGAGTTGAGGTTTTGTAAACATGCCAATGCAAATGGAGTTGAAGAAGGGAAGAACTGTGTTGGAGTGTAGTGGGGGTGCTTGTGTTTTGACATCCAATAGAGATTCTTATCCACAAAATATTATCACAATTAGCTTCTGTGGATAATTTTTTGAGGCTGTCAAATTTTTGTTGCCTCAAAGTACTTCCCCATTATTTGTGGAAGCAGGTGCTGCCACGGCAGCCTTTTCTCCTAAGGTCATCATTTTAGAACAAAGAAATTTTGTAAAATATTTATTTGAAAGATATTCTTTTCCTCTTTGTACAGCATCGAGTGCCCACGTGGACAAAAGTAATGTTTTTATTTAATTTAAAACGACAATATCTGAGCCATTATGATTGGATTATAAAAAAATTCGGTTTTATTTATTTTTTTCAAAAAATAATCCAAAATTTACGAAAATTAAAACAAAAATATTATATAAATATGTAAAAATAAAAAAATTTTAAATAATTATGTATATAGATAGTGTAATTTTTTTCACATATAAATAGTCTTAAATAATTATCTCCTATCTATTACTTAAAATCTTTAATTTAAGTTAATTTAATTTTATTCTGGTTAAATTAATTACATTTATATTTAAAAGCTTAATTAATTTCTCTCTCAATTAATTATTTAATGTTTTAAATTTTCTTCTCAATTAATTTTAATTTTTAATTAATTTGATTCTAATCAAATTAACTACATTTACTTTTAATAAATTAGATATCTTTTAATTAATTTTAAATTTTAATTTAATTTAATTTTTTACTTAAATTAATCACATTTATTTTTAATAGCTTATATCTCTCTTAATTAATTTTATTTACTATTTATTATTCGATCTTAATCATAACATATAAATTTGTAAACTTGTACTAAACATAATTTAAGAATTACCACCAAAATTGAATTTGAAAATACAGTTACGTGCAATAAAAGTTATAACTCTCTTACAATGTTAATCCAAAAGATAATACTAGTTAATTTCATGTTATCAAAAATCTAAAAAATTTTATCGAATAATTAATTATTAGATATTATTCCTAAATTACTCCAATATGATAATAATAATTTTTAGAACATTCCTTACCTAAAGAATATCCAAGAAGATTATTTGTCATATTTAAAGAGATTTCGTGATCAGATTCATTAATATTTAAAAAAAAAAACTTTATTTATAAAATGTAAATTTTGTGGGAATTTTGATATTAAAAATATTTTCTAAATTCTCAATAAGTTGATAAATATAAAAAGAATTTCTCATTTAAGAATTTATATAAAAATTAATATTTGTGACATTTTTAATAACTCCAACAGAAATTCAAAACTAATTTTTATAAAAAAAAAAATTAAGATATAATAAAATATTATTATTTAATATTTCATTTTAAGGAATACCTTTTAATATGTTTATAAGATTTTTCATTAAAAAAATCATCTAATAAATTGATAAGATTCAAGATAACTATTTCTTTTTAATCATGTATTTTTTATCAATAAGATTTTTCAATATGTTGATAAAATGTTATTTTAAATCTTTAAAATTAAAAAACCTTCTAATATATTGATAATGTTTTATTTTTATTTCCATAATTATTTTTTAAAATTTTAAAACCTTCAAATATATTGGTAAGATTTTTTTTTATTTTTTAAAAATAATTTTTTTAATTTCTAAAATTTCCATTATGTTGAAAAGGTTTTGTTTTCCTATTTGTCAAAAAAAATTTTAAATTAACAAACCTTTCAATATATTGACAAGGTTTTATTTTTTATTTTCAAAAATTATTTATCTTTAAAAAACATTTTTATTTTTAAATAAATAAATAAAATAAAAATATACATAAAATTTTTTGCTTAGTTTGGCTTAAGAAAGACTTGGCTCGTGACTAGTGCAGCGGTTCGATTTTACTTAGCAACTTGACTCAATAGGTGACAAGTCTCGAGTCAAACGTTATGGATCAAGTCGGCTCAATAGTGGCTCTACAGATAATGAATCTCGAGTCAGATATTATGGGTCGATTCAAATCAATTTGACGATTAAAAAAATTGGAAGTCATCATCGAAAGTCATCATCAAAATCTGATAGTATTGTCAAAATCTTCGTTAGGAATGTTAACGCTCGTTAAAAAATGTCACAACAATAAAAAAAATCTTACTTTAGCCTAATCTCATTCGATGTTGTAACCTAAAAATCACATTAAAAAATTACCTAATCTGTGATTGTTGTGTGCTTGTTATTGTTGAATGCTAGAATATTAATAGGGATATTACTTTAACTTGGTAAGTATTCTAAATTGAATAAACTGGACTATTTATAAGGATATTACTCTCACTTGATAAGTATTATAAATTGAATAAGAATTAAACTCTTGAAAATTATATACCATCACCAAAGAATAATAATCCTTAAAAAAATTAGAATTTATCTTCATGAATTCTTACTCAATTTTAACTCTAAAACATAAACTATCCTCTAAAAATAAAATCCTTTTAATTCCCAACTTTTTTCACCATTTTGCGATTTTCAAAATTTTTCTTTTTTTAAATGTTATTTTTTTATCATAAAAAAGATAAATCAATAAAGATAAATAGTAAAGAGAAAAAATAGAAATAATGAAATAAGAGTAAAAAAAATAAAAGTAAAAGAAACTAAAGATAAAAAAATAAAAAAAGTAAACAAAGATAAATACAACTTAAAATCATAAATTAAAAAATAAAGATAAATAAGTGAAATAAAAAAATCAAAATTGGGCATATGAGCTTTGAATTTTAATCAATCCAACTAGTTTACAACTATAAATATCATCTAATAAGGTTTTAACTAAAAGAAACAAAAATACTTAGTCATGCTCCTATAAAAGAATTATCCACGCTATTTGTAGTATATGAATAGGGATTGGAACTCTCAGATTTTATATTTTAAAAAAATCTCAAGCAAAAAATTTATTTTAAAATTTAAAATTTTTTCATATTTTTTATATTTTTTACATAATTTTTTGTTTTAAGGTCTATCTCTCTATATATATTAATTGTTTCTTTGGAACTTGAGTATAAGGCATTGAATATCTATTTTGATATTTTAATTTTTTATTTTTTTTTGGAATTTGAGTATAAGGTATTGAATATCTATTTTGATATTTTAATTTTAATTTTATTCTATATGTTAAAATGTTTAAGGTTTATGTTATGTTTAAAACAAATATTATATTTTATTTTGTTGGGTTTGACATTACATAATTCTAAATATATAAATTTTAAGTTATTCATAAATATAAAATCTTAATTTATAATTAAAAAAATCTTATATTATGTATAAACTTATAAATATATAAATATACTCTTGAAAACTAATATAATTCAAAATAAAAAACTATCGAGGGTTCAAAATATAGATTTATTTATCTATTGCTCTTTCTTAACTTTTTAATTAAAAATTTTAATATTAATAATAGGTAATAGCTCGATTGGATGGAATAATTAAGTCAAAAAAAATATTTTAAATGATATATAAATATATTTTCGTGCATCACACATATATCATATAAGTTTAAAATTATAAATAAATAATACCAAATATACATAAATAAATGAATGTAGAAAATTGAACACTCTTGTAAAGGCAACCGTTATAATTCAATGGTAGATAGGTTATAAATAAATTATACCAAATGTACATAAATGAA
Organism: Durio zibethinus; assembly: GCF_047325235.1. NCBI lineage: Eukaryota > Viridiplantae > Streptophyta > Magnoliopsida > Malvales > Malvaceae > Durio > Durio zibethinus. Next base: position 23,631,702 of record NC_143174.1, read on the forward strand.
TGAACGTAAAAAAATGAACACTCTTATAAAAGTAACCGTTATAATTCAATGGTAGATAATCTTATTATTAAAGCAACCGTTATAATTCAATAGTAGATATTGATTAAAATAAAATATTATCATGTAAAATACGTCAAATCATCTCCAGACCACCGCATCTACAGTTTTGGTATCTTTAGCAGACATCTCATCATATTCTACATTAAAAGCACAGCTATCATTGCAATTAATTTGAGCAAATTTTCACTCTCTTCATACAATATATAAATAAATAGATTGTATATATAGCTTTTGTCAATGTTTGTTTCGTATCACCAAATGAGCAATAGATTTGAAATTGTTTTTTTTTCCTTTTTAAATCACCATTAATACGTCCAACGAGGATATATTACACCACTATAATCTTGCAATAATAACAATTGGGGAATCCTTTCCTTTCTAATCTCTATAGATTGTTTGGGTAAGAAGTGATTGAAATTACCTATTCTTTGCTTTTTAAGCCATGACTAGGCAGAAAGTGAAGCTTGCCTACATTACCAATGATTTTGCCAGGAAAGCCACAAACAAGAAAAGAAAGAAGGGTCTGATGAAGAAGGTGAGTGAACTCAGTACTCTTTGTGGGATAGAAGCTTGTGCAATTATCTACAGTCCTAATGAATCTCAACCGGAGGTTTGGCCATCCCCCGTCGGAGTCCAGCGTGTGCTCTCGGAGTTCAAGAAGTTGCCTGAGACGAAACAGAACAAGAACATGGTGGACCAAGAGAGTTTCCTTAGGCAAAGGATCGCAAAAACCAATGAACAGCTGAAGAAATACTACAAGAACAATCGCGAAAAGGAGATGAAACAACTCATGCTCCAAAACCTTACAGGAAAAGGCTTTCACAATTTGAACATGATGGATTTAAATGAACTTGGGTGGTTGATTGGGCAAAACTTGAAGGATATTAACAAGAGGGTTGATACACTTACTAAAGCGTCTCATTCCCAAGGGTCCGCAGCAGCGTCATCAGCTACAATGGTAACACCAGAACCGAAGCCAAAGAGCGGAGAGAAAGTGCAACCGGAGAGATCAGATCTCGAGGCTAACATGGATACAATGCAGAGGCAACAGCGGATTACAGACCTGATGAACCCACAGGACCACCTGGGATTTGGTGGCCATGAGATGATGCTCCCATTTGGGGTTAACAACGGCAATGCTCTTTGGTCTAATGCCTTTTTACCTCAGGAAAAATAGGTGTATCACAGTTTCAGTGTTTGCTTCTGGTATGTCAAACAGGTTTTATGTTCAATTTGATTTTCTCTTTCTTTAATTTTATCAGAGGAAAAAACCTTAAATTCGGGACATGTTACTGATAATAATGTCTTGTTGCAAGACTGCATTGTTTTTATACAAGCCACAGGAGCTGCGATGGGCTCTGCCCGTTTGTCAGTCTTTTTTAGCGTTGAAATCAATCTTTCTTGAGTTGAAGGAAGCCATTCAACTCAATCTCCCAACAATTAATTTGCTAATAATGTATTAAACCAAAGTCTTAGGATTGGGAATTGCATTTGTTTTCTTCAGTTTAATATCTGTTTCTTGTAATTTCTTTCCCTTTTTTTTATTTGCTGCAGTTTGGTAACCTGGTGTATTTTATAGGGGCTGTCAATTACATTTCGTTTGAATTAACGATTTGATTAATAGAAAGATTATTTTATTATGGCCATGAAAATATAAAAATCAATAAATTATTTTTAAAATTTTATGAATTAAAATATTATTTGATCCAAAATTTAAAAATCCAGATCAAAATTTAATTTTGTAAAAAATTAGCAAAAGATTTATGACATTAATCATTGAAGAAATAAAAAGAGAACTTGGGCGAACCATCTACGACAATCATTAAAAGTTAAAAAACTTGGGCTATCCCCAATTTTTTTTGCCAATATCAGTGGGTTAAAAGGTTAGACTTACATAAATTTAGGATTGGATGGATTAGAAACTTTATGGGTGACCCCTCCTTAGCCATTGAGATTAAGTCAACCCCACATCATTAGGATTTGAATTTACTTATAAATACTCATTAAACAAAAAATTTCTCTTGAATTTAATTTTTTTTAGTTATTAATACCCTTTTAATATTAATCCTTATTAATAGGGATAATAATGGTTTAAATCGAATCAAATTTGATTCGATTTAATTTAATTTTTTCAAATAATGTATAACATTATAAATTTTTAAAAATTTGAACTGATCTTATTTTAAAATCGATTTAATATGAATCAAATTTTAACGATTCAATTTAATTTATTAGTTTTTAAACTTTAATTGTTTTTGTTTTTATATATTCTTTTAATAAAATTTTTAATATATTTAAATAAATATATATAATAATTATTTTATTTTATAAAAAAATTTAAAATACATAAAAACTAATAAAAATATATAATTCAGTTCGATTCAATTTTTTTTATTTTTTATTTTTTTATTCGAAATTTAATCCAACATTAATATATACATTTAATATCCGAACTTAATACGAATTAAACAAATAATAATCTAAATCAAATAAAATATTACAATTTTAAATTAATTTTTAATTTTTCTTTCACTGCTATTGTCACACATTTCTTTATTTCAGACAAATCTAAGACTTAATAAAATAAATAAATAAATAAAATATTAAGCTAAAAGAAAAATATGGCTGGATGTAAGTGTCACACCTTAGGCAAGAGCACTAGGAGTTAAAGCCTGAGCACCCGCGGCCTAGTCTCAAGCACCAAGCATAAGAGATTTAATCAACCCTTAAAATTATGAGGGTATCCTTAAAATTTGTGTATTGATGTGTAATCCTTTGTTTTTAGAAAACATGTAATTTCTTGATTTTAAGAAACAATCATAATTAGTGCTGGAGCCTCAATTATAAATAGGGGGTCACCCTACCTTTAGTTGTACATCATTAGACACATTTGTCTTCAGTAATATACGACATATTCTAGCTTGCGTATTTTGCATTTCTAGTTGGTTTAGTACCCCTATGCTTTTTTCATAAGTTGACTTAGACATAAGGAACTCATTTTTAGTCTAAGACAGTATGAATTTTGGTTTAAAGGTTGGAGCCTGTAACAATTGGCAGTTTCAAGACCAAATCAAACACATGTAGAGGACGCGACGAGGGCATCGCGTAATTAGGTAGGGGAGAATGTTACAGCCTGGGTGGATGCACTAGGAGCTGAGGCTTAAGCACTCATGACCAAGGCTCGAGCACCAAGGACAGAAATGAGGGTTGGCACAATAAGCATAAGAGATTTGGTCAACTCTTAAGATTAAGAGACGATCTTTAGAATCAAGGTATAATCTGTGTATTGATGTATAATCTTTTATTTTTAAAAATCATGTAATCTCATGATTTTAAGAAATAGTCATAATTAGTGCTAGGGCGTCAACTATAAATAGAAGATCACCCCACCCTCAGTTGTTGACACCAGAGTGTCTATACACATACAACTTAGGCTGAGACTAAGGCAGATTTATCCAAAAATAAGATGAACCTATCCTTGATTCAAATTCACTAAATAAATACATAAATAAAGTGGGCTAGAATAAAGAGATTGTGTTCATACTAGTTGAAAAAGAATAGCATGAACATAGATGAAATTATAATCAGATTCATTATCATATAATCTGCAGGAGTAAATGGGTAAATTATGTTCACATGTGAATCTCATGATTTTAAGTACAATTCTAGCAATGCAATCTGGAAGTTTTCATGCTTAGAATGATGTTTTTAGCCTATATATTTTTTATTATTCTTTGATAGAAGAAGAATGGAGTTTTCTTTATCCTTAAGCAATCTTTTAGATTTTTCTTCAAGTTTTGTATCTCTTAGGTGGATTTCCTAGAGTAGTGAACTTTTATTTTTTTGTATCTTTGATTAGAATTCTTAAATAGGTGTTTTAATATCCCTTAGTTTCTAATTTTAATGGTGAACTTTTATCCATTTTAATCCAATAATCATATTTTATCATTATTCAAATCCTTGTGAATTATTTTCTTTATAAGTTTTTTTGTTTACAGTTAATCTTTATATCTCAAACATCAATTTTTGACATTAAATTGGTATCAAAGCTATGGTATATCATCATTATCAAGCACCGATAGAAAAGGTTGAAGCTAACACTAACGTTGCAGCAACTATCAATGTTGACCTAAGAGATGTCTTCTTAAAGAAAATGCTACAACAGATCATTCAACTACAACAGCAACTACATATACAAAAAGAAAGAAAGGAGATAAAGAGGCAACAAAAGAGGAACGAAAAAAATGAAAGAAAAACCAATCTATTCCATGAAAACAATAGTGATTCTAATGATAGCACCCTATCTCACCCATGATAAGTTAGAGACTATCTACGCAAAAACTAACTTTAACCTAGCATATTCAATCTGAAGATAGAAATTCCTAAGTTCGAGAGAAAAATACAACCTAAAAAATTTTTAGATTGGCTAAATACGATAGAACGCATATTTGAATACCATGATGCCCCTGAATATCGTAAGGTGAAGTTAGTAGCCATCAAACTCAGAAAGCATGTATCATTTTGGTGAGAAAATCTAAAAAAGCAAAGGGAAAGAGAAGGTAAAAAAAAAAAATTACAACTTGAGAGAAGATGAAAAGAGAGTTAAAGAGAAAGTATCTCTCAGATAACTTTTGGCAATATATCTTTCTTAGGCTCTATAACTTGAAGCAAAGAGATCTCTTAATAGAGGAGTATACGGTTGAGTTTAACCACCTCATGTTAAAATACAAATTGATGAAACAAGAGGAATAGACTATTGCCCGATAACTTGGAAGATTGAAGATTGAGATAGCTAATGTGGTGCAGCTACAACCCTATTGGACTTTCAATGATGCATGCAGGCTTATCCTTAAAGTAGAGAGACAACAAAAAGAGGCACATGATAGCAACTTAAGATTTGGGTCCCAAGAAGGCTATATCAATAAATATGGCTCATCCAAGACTGTTGTTTCTTTCAAGGCCATTCTAAAGCAACCTTAAAAGAAAGATGAAACCTCAACAAGCAAGCTTCAATCCAATGCTCAAACCAGAAGTTGTTTTAAATGTCAAAGGCTTAGACACATTACCTCAAAATACCCAAACAAAAAGATTATGACTCTAGTAGAGGAAGACTTAGAGAAAAATAAAGAGAAGTTGACTGAAGAGGATCAAAACCTTGAAGAGAAGAAAGAGATAACCTATGGCGATTGTGAAACATCCTTAGTCATACAATGCAGCTTGAGTAGTACACCTGTTAACAAAAAAGATTGGTTGCGTAAGAATATGTTTCACACTCGGTGTACTGCACATTAGAAGGTATATGATGTTATAATTGATAGTGAAAATTTTAAAAATATTGCTTATACCTTTATGATGCAGTAATTGAGCGTCAAAGCAATGGATCACCCCTAATCATATAAGCTATCTTGGCTGTAGAAAGAGAATAAAATCAAAGTTTGCAATAGGTGTTTGGTTCTTTTTTTTATGAAAAGTAATACAATAATGAAGTATGGTATAATGTAACTTCGATGGATACTTACCATTTACTGCTCGAAAGATCTTGGCATTATGATAAAAGGGTTATTATGATAGTTACCGCAACACTTACACATTTGTGAAGGATGGATGTAAAATCATCCTAGGCTCTACCAAGCCCATAGTTTTGTCAAAACCAACCAAAAGGGAAGGAAACAGCTTGTTTACCAAGGCTAATTACATAAAGAAAATTAATATGGGTGGTATTATGTATGCATTGTTGTTGATTAAAGAGAATAAAGATACTAAGAAGCCCCTTACAGTGATACAACCATTATTGATAGAATTTTAAGATGTTATTCATGAGGAGTTACTAGCTGGTCTACCACTAATAAGGAACATTCAACATTACATAAACCTTATCCCATGAGCTATTTTACCTAACAAGGCATAAATTTTCTTGAAGAGTTATACGAGAAAGAAACTAAAAACAATGGAAACTTATTTTACTACAAGTGAAATTTGCTTACAACCATTCACTAAGTCAAATCATTGGTTGCAACCCTTTTAAAATTATTTTTGGTAAGAATGTAAATGTCATTTGATTTTAATTCAACTTTATACTAATCAATATTTTGATAAAGATGTAAAAAAAATAGTCGAAAGTATCAAAATATTTCATGAACAAGTTTAAAATAGAATTTTATAGAAAAATAAAAATATAAAAAGGCAATAATCATGCATAAAAAATATGTGAAGTTTAACGAAGATGATTTAGTATAGATAAACTAGCAAAAAAAGATATTTTCTCAAAAAAAGTTTGACAAATTACAACCCAAGGCAGATGGTTCATTTAGAATTCTCTAATGCATTGAGGAGAATGCCTATAAAATAGAGCTTTTTGACACTTATGGAGTATTTTTCACCTTCAATGTTACTGATTTATCACCTTATCATGACGAGAATATTAGTTCAGACTTAAAGACAAGTCTTTTCTAACCAAAGGAGATTAACACTGAAATGTTTACACATCATACAAATTAGATTGAAACTAAAGTAAATTTATCCGAAAATAAAATGGGTATATCCTTAGTCCAAATCCATTAAATAAATACATAAATAAGGTAGGTTGAAATAGAGAGATTGTATTCACACTAGCTAGAAAAAAAGAGCATGAATATAGATAAAATTGTGATCAGATTCATTATCATATAATCTGCAGAAGTAAATAGATAAATTATGTTCACATGTGAACCCATGATTTTAGGCTCCATGCTTCGAGAGATGTTCCTAGCCTATAAGTTTTTTATTATTTTTTGATAGAAGAAAAATAGAGTTTTCTTTTTCCTTAAGCAATCTTTTAGATTTTTTTTCAAATTTTGTATCTCTTAGGTGGATTTCCTAGAGTTATGAACTTCTATTGTTTTGTATCATTAATTAAAATTTTTAAGATGGTATTTTTATACCCTTTAATTTTTAGTCTTAATGGTAAATTTTTATTTCTTTTAATTTGATAATCATATTCTGTCATTATTTAAATTATTATAAATTATTTTTTTATGAATTTTTTATTTACAATTAATCTTTACATCTCAAAAATTAATTTTTGGCATCAATTATACATTATCAGACACATTTATCTTTAATGATATACAACATATTTCAATATTTTCTTATTTTTTTAGCTCGTGTATTCTACCTTTTTAGTTGGTCCCTGCACGCCTAATTCATAAGTTGATTTGAACATAAAGAGTTCATTCTTAATCCAAAGTTGCACGAATTTTAATTTAAAGGTCGGAGCGCATGAGATAAGCACCAACCACTCTCAACTCCTAATTGCCCGAACAAATTAAAATGTAAATATTAGTGCATTTTTCTTGTAAAAAAAGGAATCTTTAATTATTTTGTTAATCATAATAATAATAGTCAAATTTGTTGTGTTTTGAATAGAAATAAAAAAAAAAAATTCATCTTTTTGTTCTAAGTGGAAGTCAGCCAAAAACACCAACATTTATAAAATCAATGAGATGATGGGTCGTGGAGAAAGGCATGGTCTGACATCCTCCTGGCTAGGTGGTGACATGGGTTCCAAACTTCTCTTATAGCCTCCTCTTTCCTCTCTCTAGCCCCTTTTCTGTTCTTCTTCACCCCCTTCTTTTTTTCTCAAAAAATGTTGAGGATATGGAAATGTTACCAGAATTGCTTATCTCTTCATCCTGTGAAAACACAAGTTATTAGCTCAGGTTTCCTTTGGGGCATTGGGGATGTTGCTGCTCAATACGTCACCCATTCCACCGCAAAGAAACGCCTTCAATATAAAGTAAGCACCTTTTTCCATTCCAAAGGAAATCCCTCTTTTCTCTATCTCATTTTCATATTGTTTTTCACTTACCTGAGTTAATCTGCGTTTTTCTCATTTCATTTGAAATTTTCCTTTATTATTATTATTATTATATATTTGAATTGGGTATCTACATGTTAAGATTTTTATGTTGGTTTCTTGTGGGTTTTTACAATCTTCAATGATGGTTTTTGTTTGGTATGTATTCCCATTTTATTCATAGGGTCTCATTTTGCCCCAAATATCCTTGATTGTTCTATATGTTCCTGCTTGATGTTCATAGCTTATCTTTGATTGAGTGCTATTGGTAATTAATGATCAAGGAACAATTTAAAGGTTTCATTTTCAAGTGTTATTGTGAATTGAATCTGATCATGTCAATGTTCCATGGGGCATTTGTTGAAAACATATGGCATTGCCCCAACAGCTGGTAAAGGTTCATGATTGGCTTCGTTTTGGTAATACAAAATTGCAAACTAATAATTGCATCTTGTGATTATGGCTCCAATGTTTTGTGGTGATTAAATCCTGAAACACCAATTGATGGTTTGCAATTTAAGTTCATAAGACATCCTAACGTGCTAGAAGGGTTTCACTTGAGATAGAAAAGGCTGTTAAGAAAAGCATGTCCACTGTTTTCTTCCCTCTTTTTTGTTGTGGTTTCAACTGTTTCCTGCTGATCTAATGGTGATAAAACCGAAAATGTGTCTTAGTTAGCAATTGGCATCACCGCATTCCCATAGTTTACGGTCACCATGGATTTAATGATGCTATGGTATGCATTTCTTAGTAGTCAATATAAGTTTGAGTTGTTCCTTATTCATTTTCTTATTTGTTTTGTCATTTGTAAAATGCACTCATAAATCTTAGGTGAGATGAATAATACTGCCAATAAGAAAAGTCGTAAAACTTGGCCATAAATTTACTTAATTGAACAGTAGAAATATAGTTTCCTAATTCTGTACCAGAAAATGTTGTTTAAGCAGTTGAGGTTAAGAGTTTTCTTTTGGTTGGTCTCTACTCTCATGCTTTCTGGTTAATTAATTCTTGGATTTTTCATAATTTAATGGTGTATTTCCCAGATCCTTTGCTCTCTATTCAATGCTTACTGTCTATACGGGTAAGGCATTCCAGTGTGTCAGAGGTGAATCACGTGGAAAGCAATAGAATTATTCAATGCATATTTTATTTGATTTAACTATATTCTTACATTTTGAGCAACCAACTTCTTCCTTATAATGGTTCTTGTGTCATGATATCAATGCATAGCATTATTCATATTGATGACTAACTACTTGTACTGATGGATATATGCTTTAATATATTTTGTTCTTCTACCCGATGCCCAATGACTTGTTGGTTAGAACCATGATTGGGTTTTCAGAAATTACAGTTTCTATTTATCAGTTTGAGTGTTTGCTGAAGATGGATTCTGAATAAACCATCTCCTTTTCTACTAGTAGGACAATAATTGGTGTTTCATTTGGCAGGATGCAGGGCAAGAATTTAAAATCAACTGGAAAAGAGTAGCTATCACAAGTATCTTTGGATTTGGCTTTGTTGGACCAGTTGGGCACTTCTGGTTCGTAGTTTATCTTTGTTCCTTTTATTTTGATTTATTTAGCCTGAGTTTTTTTATGTTCTGATTATACTGGCTTCTTATAGAACACTGTCTTAAATTAGACACAGTTTGTGCTACAATAACATATTAAGCCTTATATCCCATAATTCTGAGGTCGGTAGTATGAAAATAGGACTCATGTTAGGTTATGGTTTTGAATATTCTTGCGCCACTCATTTCTATCAACAACAACCTTTTCATCTGCTTCCTTAAATCTCATATCATTTCTTATTACTTGCATCCACGTGCTTCATTGGCTACTCTAGAAGTTTTGGTCTCTTCTAATTATAAAAGCTCGTTTCTCCTAACTAGTGTACGGATAGACTTATGTTTCACAGAGTTTGCGCTAAAAAAGAAAATAACTTAGAAGGTAGTTCTGGGGGAGCATTTGACTGTTGGTAAGAAATTATGTGTTGATATGTAATAATGTAATAATGAATCTAATTTTGTGATTTTTTGATAATCATGATTTAACAATCTACATTGCTAAGTAGGAAAAGAAAATGCTATATTTTGGAGATTTCAAACTTGTTGCCTGGATTACATCTGAGAAGAGCTTGCAGAATTCTTCCAATTTCTTACAGATTTGTAGAACCAATATGTAGAAGACTGTAAAATAAATTGTAAATGAGACTTAGAGCTAGCTTTTGAAGTGAAATGAAAGAAACTATTATGTGTAAGATTGGCAATGACAGGTATCTGTTGAATTGGTTATGTTGAATGCACTTCATCGCATGAGCTAGCAACTGCTTACAACCTGTTATTCCTCCATGTAGGTATGAAGGCTTGGACAGATTTATAAAGTTGAGGCTTCAACTACGGCCAAAGTCGGCGAGGTTTGTAGCTACCAAAGTTGCAATGGATGGCCTTATCTTTGGGCCCTTTGACTTGCTTGTATTTTTCACTTATATGGGGTTTTCCAACGGCAAAAGTGTTGATCAAGTGAAGGAAGATGTGAAGAGGGATTTCCTCCCAGCCTTGATATTGGAGGGTGCTGTGTGGCCAATTGTTCAGGTTGCAAATTTCCGATATGTTCCTGTGAGATACCAACTCCTTTATGTTAATATCTTCTGCTTGCTAGACAGTGCCTTCTTGTCATGGATTGATCAACAGAAGGATGCTCCCTGGAAACAGCAGTTTACTTCTTTCACCTCATTGAAGGAACGAGGAGGCCAAGGCAGATTATGATGATATTTCTCCTCACTTGCAATTTTTTTCCTCATACTGTTCATAGTACCAAGTGTAGTGTACAACAGAATATTCATATACTGTTGAAAGAATCATAGAACAATCCCAAAATGCCAACTGGGGTTTTAGATTTGGGGAGGGATTGAATTATTTTAAGCTTTCAGTAATGTCCAACCAATCTTCACTTTAAATGGAATAAACTACAGAACCCAAGCTGAAGATGTGTTTGTGCAATTCTTCTTTCTGGGAAAAACAGCATGTATATAATCGAAGCCTGATGAACTGAAACTACGATTACTGAAGGAACTGGTACTCTTTGCTTGAATACAATACAGCAGATTGTTTTGTGAACCTTCAGAGGGAGTAGGCATTTTTTATACAAAGCTTCTGAAATTTTTTGGAAAATTAAGATTTTTTTTTAGGATTTAATTCAGGAAAAATGAGATCAGATTTGTCTCTTTTTTTTTTCTCCCGTGTTTAAAAAATGAATAAAAATTAATTCATTAAATAATTAAAAATGATCGACTGAAGAACAGAAGAGAATCTTTCAGAGAAACAAACAACTACTACAGTTCTTAACAAACTTGTTCGCCTATCAGGTTCTTTTGCGTCTGGGAAGTACCCCGCCCCCATGTTTTCCTCAAATTACAACTAATCAAATATAATTGGGCTACGTTTGGTAATGGGCTTGGGCTCAGGAAATCCACACTTATAGTTTCTAGCTATAACAAGAAATTAATATTGAGCATTTTTATGAAATCGGCGCAGCAGATCTCACCAATTGAAAACTTGAATAGCATGAATAACTGGACATCGTTTTCCATAAATCTTCTCTAATTCTTTATCTGATTTCGTCAACTGATCATAATCCTGAGATCCTTGCCAACCGTGTTTTGTATGATTACATTGGCGCCTAAACCTGAGAATCTTCTAAAATAGAGTTTCAATTTTGAAAGTACTGTCGATATTGATAATAATTCTTGATATTTAAATTATAATATTCATACAAAATTCGAAGGGAAACAAGGTTTAGAGCTTAAAACTCCGTTTTGAATATGAAGATAAGAGAAAATTACCTCTAATTATGTAATTCAATAACATATGTGTAAGAGAGAATTCAATATGCTTAATGAATAATAATTCCGGTTCCCAAGAATTGGATAAAAGCTCATCACATTATACCAAACGTGCAAACCATGACAGAACGGATATGAGTCATCCATTTCCCTACCTCTTGGCATCTTGACTTGGTATAGGTAAGGTTCGTTGGTAGGCACTCAACGGTCTGACCACAGCCCACAATGAGCTGGCCACATTTTGCCATTTTCAATGATTTTGTAATGCTGTTTGACTGCAATCTCGTTTTGGAATATTTAAAAAGGAGAGAATTTTTTTTGCTTTCTTTGGCCATGCATGTGATCAGATAAAGCCCCCAGCGCCAGCTAAGCTTTGTTCACTTTCAAAGCTAACACAAGTTGGACAAGAACGTTACAGCATGAACTGAATCTAACCCATTTTTCTAGTTGAGCGAGCGTTACATTTAAGATTCTAGATTTTCATTTTATGTCACCGATAAATCTTAAAATCATATCATCGATCAAAGATTGATGCTCTGAGTTGGTGAGTCTTAGGCGGAAACTTGATACAAATGCAGACAAGCCAGGAACTAATGTCACTCACACAACATGGGAATTCAACCTAACTACAAAATTTCCAATCCAAGCAAACTGAAGGGGAAGAATAACAACAAATCAATGGAGGAAGTCTGGTTTCGGCAAACCAAATTGATATTAACATTCAAGCAACAAAAAAAAAAAGAATCAATCAAAGTGTATCCATTGTTTACCTTGTGTGAATCACTAATAAATACAAATCAATGAAAAACTGTAATTTCAAAAATCAAATGGATAAAAAAGTGTGTAATCTCATGAAAAACTTGCCAAACTTTGAAATCAACGTGACATCCAAGTCATAAAAAGAGTTAGGAATGGGATCTTTACAAAAAACAATACCGTCAAGAGGTTGAAGTTCCGCTAAAACCTTGGCTATTCTTCTTCATCCTTCCCATCTCCATTTCCCGGGTGGTTTGGCCTTCATTGCTTGAGCCAGAAGCGTATAAACCGTATTCGCTGGTGGGCTCACTGTACTCACTACTAGCTCCATATTCCTGTGTGCCCAATGCCATCCTCCTGAACCTTTTCATGTCTTCATTGTACTGGCTTGTGTCATAGTCTGAGCTTCCATAAGAGCTGTAGACATTGCTTTGTCCAGGTCTCATTCCTTCATTGAGATCAGACAATGATGCATCTCCTTCTAAAGCACGGAGTATCTGCTTGGTGTCAAGTTTAGGGTCAGAATCTAATAATGAGTGGACCATAAAAGTAACTACGAGATCTAAAAGAAAGTATGGTAATTCACTCATGAACCATCAACCACCAGTTAAACCAACTTGGTTGATAGTCATTCTAAGCAGAAGACTCTAAAAAATACAATATGCAAGTCTCTCAACTAAATTTTCATTAATAAATGAATTACTGTCACAATTATCTGGTCATCTTATCCATCTGTCTTCAGAGCCATACCCATCAACCAGATATGGCAGACCTAGAATTGGATCTCGATACCAAAAATGGAATTTGAAAGAAATTTTGCTACACCAATTACCTGGCTCATTCGTGGTCGACGTCGTGCTGAATGTCGCACACAAGCAGCAGCACATGCAACCATACGAGTCATCTCATTGTGGTTATATTCCTTTTGTAACTTTGGATCAACCAGACTGTCAAAGTTTCCATCATCCATAGCTTTTGTGAGCAAAGGCCTAGCCTGCAATGCCGAATCCAATTTACTTAACAAAGGTGCTAAGAAGATTAAATCTAGAATTCCGTAGCTGCAATCGATCCACAGAGAAAAAAAAAATGCAGATGAAATTATGCATGTTTGTGTGTGCTTGCACTGTCAATCATTGACCAAAGTAATAACTAACCCAGTCCACCAAACTGTCCTCCATATAAGAAGAGCTAACTGGTTTGTGTCCAGTAATCAACTCCAAAAGCATGACCCCAAAAGAGAAAACATCTGATTTGTCCGTGAGTTTTCCACTTGAAGCATACTCGGGAGCCAAATACCTGGAAAGAGTAAGAAATAAGTGAATGAAAAACAACTACTAAAAAATTTTAATCACGTATCCTATGTACCAAGCAACAAGAATGCAGGTCTTCTTACCCAAAAGTACCCATCACCCTGGTGGAGACATGAGTGTTGACATCAGAAGAAAACTTTGCTAGTCCAAAATCAGCAACCTGAAAACAAAATTTTATCTATTATCTCAATGACTATAGTGATAGAAAAAAAATACATAAACATGATTAACTTAGTTAAAAAGGTTGACAAAAGCAAATCTATGTCAATTAAATAAACAAGATTTTACACAGGCAGCTCAGGGCCTGTGTTTTGGTTGTATTTGTTTGGATTTCGTTTGTGGTTCAAATGTTTAGATTTGACAAGAAATTAAAATGAAATCAATACCTTTGCCTCAAACTTGAAATCTAACAGAATATTAGCCGTCTTAATATCACGATGAATTATCTTAGGATGACCTGAAAATATTAATAATGGATACCATAAAGTGAGAGATTAAATTCCTACATGTAGAGTGAGTAAGCAAGAGAGAGAGTCAGAGAGCATACAGTCCTCGTGAAGATATGCCAGTCCTTTTGCAGATCCTAAAGCAATTTTCATCCTAGTTGGCCAATCCATGGTAGGACGCCCCTTTCCTGCAATTAGCATTCTCTATTAGATATTTTACCAGATGAATCAAACATCAATTAGCATTCACAATACTTGAAAGAAGCATTATGACCTGCAAATCCAAAGACAACCTTACCATGCAAGTGAAACTCCAAAGTGTTATTTGGAACAAACTCATAAACAAGCATTCTTGTTGTCCCAGAGATACAGTATCCAACCAATGATACAAGATGTTTGTGATGAACACGGCTGATAATCTCAACTTCTGCCTGAAATTCTCTCTCCCCCTGCCCACTTCCAGCCTTCAGTTGCTTGACTGCTACTTCCTTCCCATTCGGGAGAACTCCTCTGTGCACATACCCAAAACCACCTTGGCCAAGAAGGTTTGCATCTGAGAAGCCATCTGTTGCCCTTGCTAATTCCTCATAGGTAAATGTGCTCTTAGAGAAGCCTAATGCAATACCAGGTGAGGGTGGTGGCAGCGGGTTTTCAGAACCTGAATAATTAGAGCCGGAACCTCCACTGCTGCTCACGAAAGGTGGGGTTGATGAAGGCTTAGGAGAGCGTCCTGGAGAAGGAGGTCGCCATGCTGTAACTGGTGGAGGAGTGGGCTTTGAAGGCACTGCACCAAATTGATCCGCACGTGGGGGAGGATTTTGTTGCCACCTATACTGCTGGCCACCATATGGATCATCTGGAAAAAACCAACAACCTCTATGAATTATGATCACCTAGGTCAGGGTCAATAAAGTAGGGCTACAAAGTTATTAGGAAGATGATCGAATCCTTTTACAATTAGCATATGCATTTGCCTCTATAATTCCCAAACAACCAAAATAAAATAAAATCTCCAAACTCCGTCAAAATATGGCCAACAGTTGCAGGGTCTGTTAATAGAATATTAACTTCTTAGTTACAGTCACCAGGTTCAAATCCTGTCAGCCTCATATATATATATATATATATATATAAAGGAAATTCAAGAAACACCATGAGCGCAATGGCCTAGTGTGAACAAAGCTAACGTTTAATTAGCGAAAGGATTGATCATATGAAAGCTCAAGCGAAAGACATACAAAGTTCTTCATCTTCCGTATGATGCAACCAAAACCGAAAAGGCCCATGCAAATGCACTAGCAGCAATGCATATGTAAAAAAAACCAAAGATATGATTCAAACATCTATTATTTGCTTCACTCAAGCACGGATCAATCTTCAAAACCGTAAAAACGTGCTTTTTTCTAAAAAGAGAATAGGAGGAAATATTAGATATAAAAAAAAATCAAAATTTCATCTTTTTAATTAAAAACCAAAAGAATCCTTGAAAATAAACATGACCCATTTTTCCTGTTTAAAAAATTTAACAAAATCAATAAAAATACCCATAAATCCAATGAACACTCTAATTCCATAAATGGGGAAAAGACCTGACCTTTAGGCCCAGGAGGCGGAGGAGGCACGTAGTAACTTTCCTCGTCTCTTCTTCTCCTCTTCTTCTTACAACATATAAACAACAAACTCAAAACCAACAATATCGCCACTCCCCCTATTGCTATCCCCACTACCAGCCCTGTTGACACCCCACTGCTTGAATTAGACGAAGACGGCGGTGGAGGAGATGGCGTCCCCGAACTCGTCGAAGGTGGTGGTGGCGATGGGGTCCCCGAACTGCTCGGGGGTGGTGGCGATGGAATTGATGTAGAAGGAGGCGGAGGGGAAGGATTGGAGGAAGATGGGGGTGGAGATGTGGTGCCTGGAGGCGATGGGGAGGTAGAAGATGATGGCGGAGGTGATGAAGTGGAGGGAGGAGGGGGAGATGGGGTGGTGGTTGAAGGAGGAGGAGCTGAAGTGGTGGCTGGAGGTGGAGATGGGGTGGATGGTGGTGGGGAGGGAGTGTTGGTTGGCGGCGGAGTTGTGGCCGCTGGTGGTGGTGGGGAGGTAGTGTTTGTTGATGGTGGTGACGATGTTGGAGCTGGAGTAGCCCCGGGTGTTGGTGATGACATTGTAGTCTCTAAAAAAATCAAACAAGTGCTTAAGAAAAAAAAAAAACTAAAAACTAAAAGTTTTTTGGGTTTAATTAGAGGAAGTGAGGGAAAAAGAGATTAATTGGGTGTCGGAAGATTGAAGGATTTGATTCAGCAATGCAGCGTTTCAAGTTTGAAAGTTTGTCGTTTTTCTGCACATGCTGCCGCGCTGCTGGCCCTGCCTGGTGTTGTTGGACTGGAAGCTTTTTAAGAAGAACAAAAAATTAAAGGGGGGGGGGGGGGTGGGGGGAGAGGGGGGAGTTAATTGTCGTCTGCTGTTGTTGTTGGCACTAAAATGCTTGGTGTTTTTTGCTGTGCTGTCCAATTTAGGACAAAGAGCTGTTTGGTGGGTCCCTTTCTGCTACCGGCCCGCGGTTTCAGTACTCGTTTTGGATTTTTTTTTTCCATACGTAATTAAGCATTACACAATTAATTAAAAAAATTTAGAGTTTTTTTTTTATAAAAAAATTTAAAATAAATAAATTATTTAATTTTATATTAAAATAAAATATATCATACCATATTTTAAAATAAATGATAATAGATTATACATTTAAAATATTTTTAAAAAACAGTTTTTAATAATATTTAAATTGAAAATTTTTAAAAAATTTAATTAATTGAATCAATTATTTATTTGTGTATTTTTTAAAGTTTCTAATTAAGATTTTGCGTTGTTTCAGCTTTGATTAGGAGCTTCTTTTACTGCTTCTGCCAAATTGGGATTTACCCTCGTTTTACTTTTGAGCAATAATAATTATAGAACAAGCTTGTATTTTACCGCAATTGTAATTTTTTTACGAAAAAAATCATAATAAAAAAATTTTTAAAATTATAAATATTGATATTTAAATTTTATATTTTAAAAAAATACATGAATGAATTGAATTATATTTCATATTTATTCAAAATGCAATCCAGGTCAAGTATGGCTGACCATAAATCCAATTGGATCAAAATTCAAGTTCTCTTGGCAATAAATGGACCTGAATAGGTCTACTTTGGATGAAGTCGAACAGGTTATCGGGTTTTAAAATTCACATTTATTCAATTTCTTTAGCTTTTTTTTTTTTCGTTTTATTTCTGTCAAACAACTTGTTACTGATTATGATTGGATCAATTTGAGTTACTAATTGCAGAGAAATGAAATCCAAACAAATGAATGGGATACATCCAAAAATAATGCCAAAATAAATTCATAAAAGGATGGACCATTTTCCATTGCCCCAACTTGAATTATAGCTCTTTATAGTCAATATAAACATTAGAGCTTTTTCCCAGATCTAATCATCAAATTAGTGGAAGATTATGAGGGCAAATATACAAAGGTAAGCGGTGAATAATATAATAATTCCCCCTTCAATAACCCAAGTCTTTTCCAAATATAAAATTTTCCAATACCAAGATATAAAAGTAATCACAAGTGTCCATAAATTATCGTATAATAGACGTCTGATAGCGCAAATCATGGCAGATTTTTGGGATTAGATGTCTATCCAATCACCATCATCCCAGCCGAGTTGGCAAGAATAGGCTTCGACTCAATAAGTCTAGCAAATGAAAACTCTCTGGCCTCAAATTCGAAGTGTTTTTTTATTTTTATTTTTATTTTTTTATCACAAAAGCTCTAAAATTTCCAATTCCAATGTCTTTTTCTGAAGTCATGATAACGCAAAAAAAAAAAGATTAGCTCAATGTGACCGTCACGTGGGTTTCCACCAACCAAACTGGCAATCTGATACCAAATTTGGCATAGCCGAAATCATATCTTCGTCACTGGCTGAATGCCGAAATTACGTTGTCAAGCATCTTTCCAACTCTGCCGTATTATTTTTCCCAAGAGACCAGGATTAAGCCTGTCTTAGCCATTGCTCTGCAACGTTTTAGATATCAATTCTAAAGTAGCCAATTGGCATCAATCCATGCATGCAGCCAAGAGCGTGTTGGTGAATGGTTTGAGTAGCTTTACGGAATGGGATTCATGAGAGAAAGTTTGAAATGTTAACAATTGCCAAAAATGATGATGATGTGATTGAAAATTTCTTGTTTCATTGCTTGCAGTTGCAAGGTGATGTCATGAAACAACAGCTAGAGCTGAAATAAGACTTTTGTCAGGGAACAAAATGGTTAAACTGAGAACAGACAATGAGATTATAAAATGGATTTTTTTATTTGAATAAATGTAGTGTAAGTCAAGGATTAGGTGAAAACTGTTATTCCAAGTAAAAGGCAAACCAGCTGGAAACCAACAGCTAATTGCAACATGAAGATGAGGAGGTGTTTCCTGATATATTAAAAAAATGCTACAACTAGGAATATTATAATAATTGAAGAATATTGCGACAGATGATTTCATAATCTGAATTGTCGTTTTGGATTTTATTGTGTCAGCTCCAGACTTCCAGCATTAGCAAATATTTCCCAACAAATCTAAGGCATCCAGTTTAATGCTGAACTTTTAGGGAAAAAATTGAGATGAATGTTGATGCTTACTGTCATTTTAAAACCTTCTTCTCGCTGCTAAGTTAAGATCTCATCGGCGAATCGTAAACATTTCTTACTGGCAATAAACATTTGGTTTGTGCAATATCTCCGTTAGGAGGATCAAGGAAGAAGTAAGCCGGAGGCAATTGATTCTAAATGGTAGGTGAGGGCGGTGGAGAGATGTGTTCAAACCTGCATATGAGGTGAAGCTGCCAGCAGGCTTGTTAGGACTGGAGACATTTTTGACTTGACAATATCAAAATCTACAATGCCTGCTATAAGTGCCAGCCCAGATATCCAGTGAACTTCAAAAACAAAAGAAAACGAATAAAATCAAGATTAATATGAATTTTACTTTTATATTTAAAATTATTAGAATTTAAATTCTAATCATTAAAATTAAAATTTTAATATTTTACCAATATGGCAGGCAACTGTTGGTTATATAAAATTTATTTTAACAAATATGAAATTCATTTAATTTAAATTACACAATTAAAAATAATTTATCTTTTATATTTCATAAATTTCAACATATTCTCTTCATAATTCAAATTAAAATTTTAAATTCTAAATGGTAAAACGTTTCCTTGAAGCCATTGGAATTTAGCATTACATAACCAAACTTTAAAAAAATCACTCACCTTTTATCCTTGTCGCTTGTTCCTTCATTATAGCCAGTAATGGTGGGCACGCACAATGAGACAAACGGTGCTGAAACTTTTTTAAGGTTATGTTCTCCTAGTCTTGGGTTTTTTTTTTTTATTATTATTATGTTGAAAACATATACTTAGCACATTTTTCTATTATTGTTATTATTTTAAAAGGTCAATGCATGAAAAGTGATTTATCCTAAAATTTTTATAATGTTTTGACTTTATTTATTTATTTTTTGAAAAAAAAAAAAAGAGATCGTATTTGTTCTCTTTTTCTAGGGAGGGGAAAAGTTAGGTAGGGTAGAAAGATGCCATGATAAATCACATCACATGGCAATACTATTATTATTTTCTTCTCATGATTATTGGCATGACATTCGCTGCTTGGACTAAAGCCATTTTGTTCAGTTCAATCCAGCTATAAAAAATAAAACAAATGAAAAAATAAAACGTTTGTTAAGGTTTTAGATTCTCCTCCTATGAAGAATTAAAGCATTAAATTGGTTCCTTTTAACAAACCTTTGAAAAAACAAAATTAAGTTGCAATCACTTGATTCTAAGTGTATTTCTTATCTTTTTTCTGACTTTTGTTCTTTCTGCAAAGGCTATCATTTTGGACCCGAATTGCTCCAAATTGCAGCCATTACCTTTCAATATCATCAAGTGGGCTTTGGCATGAGAAAATGGCTTCCAAAGACATCAAAACCCTTTTGATTTGGTGGGAAAAGCAATTCAAGCATTTTGTAAATATTGTTGTATTTGGAATTCACAGCTAATAGTTAGAAGTGACAAGCAGGGTTGGCATTTCCAGGAATCATGAAGAAAATTTGATTGGGGTTGGGGATCATTGCTTTTGGTTTTGAAGAGAGCAGGCTTGAGATTAAGATACCTATTATGACTAATAACGGTGCGATTTGTTGATAAAATATTATATTTTTAATTTCAATAATTTAAGTTTTATTTTTAATTTCAATAATCCAAATTCAAAGGTAAGCTTAATTATTAAAAAAATTCCAGCAGGCTAGTTTTGATCGCATGGGTCTGGGCCTTTTATAATGTTATGCTACTTGTTTAGAATAGTCTTTGCTGTTGAGTTTTCTGCACAACACTCACCCAAAGGGGCCCGGCAGAATCTAAAATAAACAAGCAATGCACGGGACTCAATGAGTCTATATCCCTCGGACGCCTTGCATCAGGACAAGGCGGGGCAGTAAAATGCCTTTTCAGTGGGGAAACAAGTAAAAAGTGCTTTGCAGAAAGAGTTCCCATACTTGCTAGTATGAATAAAGGAAGGATCTAGATTTCATTACAATTCAGTCATTACAGGAATAAGAGTTACAAGTATAGGAATAAAGAATGCTTCAATTAAAATCAAAGTCTGTGTCTGCTACTGTGTTCAGAACCCATAAAGCTTGTCCCAGTCAGTACTCGTATGCATAGAACTGATGGAAGGCAAAGCAACAGATATGGGCTAAGGGATCTGAGATCCAATAATGAATTATCCAACTGTTAGATATATGTAAATCCTGAGAGGTTGCACGTGAAAAACCAACTATTCAATGGCTGTCTAGACTTTAGAATCGTATCTTATGTCACGTCTACAATCACAGCATCATACTTGGCTCCTTGACTGACAGCAATGCTATAAGGTAGTCTTGATGCTTTGAGATTATGGCTCTGAAGCCTCAGGTGCCGGGGAATGTGTTGCCTGTGCTAGAAAGGATAATGAAGGCAAAAACAACTGAAAGCGAGAACACAGACACCCAAGTGTTTTCCGTGTACATTTCCATTGCATCTGTAAACGAGAACCGAGTACGGTTTTCAGCCCAGTTTCGAATTCGATCTGCCTCTGCTGCGTATAATGCCCTACCCTGGAAGTACAAATTCTTGCATTAAAAAAATGGTAATAGGAAAAGAAGGGGTTCAATGTCCCAACGGTTTAGGTACCAGAATGACAATACCACATTTCAACAAAACACAACCAATTCAAGCAAAAAGAGGCTTTAAAACCAGACATCGGGGTTAGAACAACAGACCATGCAGCATACAAAACTTAGAGAAGTATCCTGAGCTTGGTGACCTTATTTAACTAAAAAAAAAAAGGAATTTTTACATCATTAATGAGTCTGGCTTTAGATGTAAAGAAGTATTTTTAAAGTTTAAATTCTCAGTCTATCCATCGGAGCGGATTTAATTAAAAGGATTAGGAACAAAAAGTTTGGAGTTGAGTGGAGACATTCCCTAACCACAGGATTCATTAGATGCAGGATGCCATTTTCTTATAATGATTGCAACTATGTGACAAATGTTTTTCCCAGAGAATCAAGATCACCTGTTCATCAAACCAGCGACCTTGTCGCAGCCAGGCAGTGACTAAAGCCAGTAATATCCGAGGTGGGGTCAAGTAGTTGATAGCCTTCCCTGTCCCCTTTACAACCCGCATTCGTGGAACTAGACTTCTAGCAACAGTCTCAGGAAGCTCACAGATGATATTGAACATTTGTTTATTCTTTATGGTTGAGCCACTGTAAAAGTGAAAAACAAATACTGAACAACAATAGTACATTTATCAAGTAATAAATATTTGTATCATGCAAAAGAAAATGAAAATGAGGGACCAGTCACTAAATGAAAATTGGAACCGGCATGTCTCTCTAGTTTACATTGTCAAATTGCATGTTCAAAATAGGTATATAAATAGTTGTAACCTCTTAAAATGATGAGCTAAGCCAGCCAACAGATGCATAAAGAGACTACCTCGGAAAAATCAGGACATATCAAACATACCTTAAGAGCAGATCTGTAAGAACCATGCCTGGAGATGCTGTATGGATTCCTACTTTAGAACGTTTGCACTCCTTCAGAAGTGATGTGTGAAGCTGTCTAAGACCACACTTTGTTGACCCATATCTAGAAGTATGAGAAGATAAAAGGGAGTAATCATCATTATTAACGATTTAAAACTTCAGAACATCACAAATTTTGAGATCTGCTGAAAGAAAATTTCAACATTTTACCCATACAAGATATTAATGGCTACAAAAAGAACTAACTCCAACAGTGATAGATAATGACAACTTACACAGCAGTCAAAGGAGTGCTAGATCCCCCAGAACCTGCACCATCCATGTTAAATATGTGGACCCCCTTTGGCTGGTTTTTCATGATGCGCATGGCTTCCCGAGTGCAGAGAATAGAACCAACAAGATTTGTTGAGACAATCTACCAAATAATCAGCTGGTCAGAGACAAGCTATTGCCATCTTGTTAACCATATACATCATACTAAGTCAGCCACTAGATACCTGAGAGCACGCATCTGACTTCAATATTTGTGTTAACAATTAATTACAGTGAGAGAAAATCAATCACTAGTTGGCTATTGGCTATTGGTTAGTTGTGTTACACACACTAATTACAGGCAGAAGCATCAACACAATCATATACAAAGGGAACTGGTAATTCAATATCCTAGCTCCTACAGTCCTACGCTTTTAGCAAAGCTTACAAGTTTTTGAGAGGATCTATATTATTGAAATACAAAAAGGTCGAATTGCTCAAGTAACATATCAAACAAATCAAAAGTACCTGTCTAATATCTTCATCGCTGAACTGTAGCAATGGTCTAAAACCTTTATTGGTGCCAGCATTATTTATCTGTCGAATGAAAAAATCAGAATCACAGAGAGCATCATATTTTGCACACAAGTAAATGTTCCTTGCCCAACCTCAACAAACAGGAACTAATCTTGTAGATAACAACAGTCACTGTAGTCATCTTCAATAGTCCATATCATGCAAAATTATTATAAGCTCAGCATCTATAATGATATAATATTCAAATACACCGAAATCTCCAAAACAGAATAGAAAATGCTCAATTCTGTGGAGCTCTTTGCTTGAAGGTCCAGGATTTCGGTTTAACAATATCACTATGCATGGTTTTTTATGTTTCTTAAGGTCAAGAGTCCAGAATAATTCATAATTAAAATAAGATCATTCTACTTGCTCCAAAGCTAGACCTAACACCATTTCCCAAAAGCATCAGCATGCTAACATGACATCACAATGCATCTTGTATGAATGTGTTCGCATGTGCATGCAAGAGAGAGATAGGATAAACTACAGAATCAGGCCATATAACTCACCCAAATGTCAACAGAACCAAGTTCATTGATGGCAAAGTTGGCTAATTTTTTGACATCATTGGCATCACAAACATCACATGCTATGCCAACCACTTTTGCTTGTCCCAGATTCTTACTAGATGGGCCACCTGCAGTCATACCTTCCTTGAGGTTTTCCTCCAGTTCTTTGACAGTCATATGAACAGATTCAGGACTATTTTCACAAGATCCAATAAGGATAGGGTGTCGTGAGAACTTTATTGATAAAAATTGTATACAAAGTATTTTAAACTAGGGTTAATTATGATTTGGTACTCCACCTGCGAGAAGCAACAACCACATGATCTCCAGAAAGAAGAAATTCTCGAGCAAGTGCTTTTCCCAGTCCCCTTGTGCTATATCACGCCAGTCAAAAACACATAACCACAACAGAAAAACTTAAGTTCTCTATATCAACAATCCTTTAGCATTTAACAACATATTCGTGTAAAATTTTGTTTCTACCAAACCAAATACAATTTCAGGTCTTAAGTGAAACCGATGGTAAAGCTTACCAAAGAAACTGAAAATCAAATATCATGGCCAAACAATATATTATACCTTCCAGTTATGACAACATTTCTTGGACCAGCACGACAGTGTTCATCTAGAACCATATTAGCTCCAATCATGGTTCCAATGATAATGCCTCCAACCCAGCTATACCAAATCAATGTATCCATCTGACTGTCTCCACCTACAAAATTGAACTTTTCAGAGAGGGATGTTCTTTTAAAGAAAGGCGTCTAAATCAGTTCAAATATCCACAAGTACAATGATGTACATAGGCTAACCTGACAACTGAAAACCAATTAAGAGTATCACTCCAGTGCTCATCATGGTCACAATATATCTTCCTATTTGCATAGCAATCTGGCTCATGAAAGAAACTGATAGGTTAAATCCAAGTTGTACTGGTGCTTATTTACAACAAGCTGATAGCCATATCAACCAAACATAAAAATCCAGTAAAGAATATATTTCAAAATTAAAAAATTTGAAGTAACTTTTTAATCATTAATACAACTTCTAACATGAGAATTGATGTAAACACGCATTTACCAAACTAATTATAAAGCATAATACAAATAATTGAAACTTGAATTATATAGAACAAATTCCAAAAGGGAACCAAGAAAGAGAGAAATTCAATTAATAAAACACAATTTATAATTATATATAACTCACCGAAGAGAAAACTCCCTCGACTTTAGCCACAGCTTTTTCATATTCATCTTGAGATTGAGAACCGAACTTACTAACCCCAAAAACAGCAGATTTCAAAGATTTCCAAAACCCATCTCCTTTTTCCAATTCCACTTCATTTTCCATCAAAATCTCTTGCTTTCTCTCACTTTCCATCTGTTTCTCTTCCACTTCCCCTCCATCTTCTCCCCTAAACGACCGACACTTTTGCACGTACACCCTATGACGGTTTCTGGTTATAACCGGCAATCGTACACAACAACCCCGTTTAAGCCAGTTTTGCTCCTTGAAACAAAACTGTTGGCCTCTCTGGAAAGTACAAAAGTGAGGCTCTGTCACTGCCGCCATTTTTGTAAGAGATTGGAACAAAAAATTGAACGCTTGAGTTCCACGTTCCAACTTTATTGGCAAAGAATAAAAAAATCTTTTCCTTCCAGTTTTCTCGGAATTATCCAATTTATTTATTTTTCCTGTCAAATTTTTACTTATACAATAAAATAAGGTAATAACCAATAACATGCGTAATAAAAACAAAAAATTTTAAAAAATCTGAGATAGATTTGAAGCGGATCTTCCGTGGTGGAGTGTGATGACCACAAGTTAAAGAAACCTGATCTACTGCACTTTTGGGCGACACGTAACGTTTTGGGTCGGCATCCTCTTGTTGTTTTTGCTTATGTCTAGAACCCGAAGCTTTTGGGTTTTCGGCCTTTAGGAAGTTGGGCTTTTGGGTACGCGACTCAGTTGGTTGTTTACGTAAATCTAAATAGTTACCATTAGCGACCGGCAGGTCCGGCAGCGAGTTTGGAGATTGCGACTCACTTAGCTTAGTTTCTGCAGGGATAACGATGAATAATGAAGATGTGCAAAAGCGGCCAAGGCTTTCATCTTTATCTCTATTTTTTATTATATTTAAATAAACTCTTATTTTTAAATAAAAAATTCATTTATGTTAATAATTTATTTAAATATAAATTAAAGATTAAAAATTTATTTATATATAAATTAAAGATTAAAATTTTATTTATATATAAATTAAAATTAAAATTTTATTTAAAATTTGAATGCAAATTAAAGTTTAAAATTTTATTTAGATGTAATATAAAAGTTTATTTAAATAAAATCAAACTTAGAAACCTAACTTTGTGAATGTAATCACATGTAAGAGATGGTTTTAGACGGACACATGTAAGAGCCTGGATTTTTTCTTTTTTTTAGGGGGGGGGGGGGGGGGCTAAGTGGCAGGTTGGTTTCAGCTATGCCTAATCGTATGAAAACTAAATTCAAGCTTGGCTCAATCTATCTATACATAAATATGTTTTTTTTTTTTGAGAAAATACATAAAATTTTATTATTTTTATAAGTGAGATCATAATATGAAAATGAGAAAATTATAACTATGTATTTTTTAGAAAATACATAAATTTTGATAATTTTTTTAATAAATGAGATCATAATGTAAAAATAAAAAATTATAACTATGCATTTTTTAAAAAAATATATAAACTTTGATAATTTTTAAAAAAAATGAAATTATAATATGAAATTTACAAAATTTTCAAATGTTAAAGTTTAAATCACATATTTATAGATATTAGATTCAAATTCAATCATATTTATATAGAAAAACTTAATCTAAAATTTAAAAACTATTTTCACCCATTAATAACTTTGATATCCATTACTTCTCACTAAATGCCAATGAAATATTAAGAATTGCTAATTGTTTTATTGTTCATGGGGCTCTCACCTTTCATATACAAAATGAAATTTTCAATTAATTGCAAATACTTTGACCTTAGAAGAACATTACTTAAGTATATGCTTGCTTCCAAAGGTAACTATTAAACCTTTTTTTTTCATTTAATAATTCAACAGATTTTTTCCCAATCACTTAATAAAATATTTATTTAAAATTTTCAAGATTTAATTTAATTGATTTATTTAATGATTTAAAGAAATAATATTCAATATATATAGTATTGAAATTTAAATACATATAATTCTCTTTATCCCAATGTTACATTCTCTTTCATAAAAAAAAAAGTTAAATGGTCAAAATGCCATTCAACTATAATTAAAACAAAATCAAATCATTAATATCTTATTATAATCAATTAAGTTATTAATCTTATATTTCGACTTAATTGTCAATCAATTGAATCTTTAATTAAACAAAATTTAATTAAATGAAAAAAATAAATAAATCAATCCCAAACTACAACAGTCAATTAAATTCTTAAAGTGATATTAAACGTAAAAATAAAATAAAAAGAAAAATAATAATTTTATTTTATTTAATTTTTACATATATTAATTGCATCATATGATAATTTTTTGTTTATTTTATTAACATCATATAAAATTTTATTTTAATTGATAAAAGAAATTATTCATTTTTAACTTTTAATCCAAATAAAAATTTAATTAAATAAAAATAAATATTAAAATGATTGATTGATTGATTGATTATAATAAAATAAATAAATCTTAAATAATTTTTAATTATAATTCAATGACCTTTTATACCTTTTAACCAAAAATATTCGTGACCATTGTATTATTATTGGCAAGGAAAGGAAAGCAACCAAAGACACACAACGATTGGAGCAATTGTTTACATGACTAACATGGGAATGATTAAAGATGAGGTGGATAGCCTTTGTTGCTTATACCCCTTTGAAAATTTTATTGAGTCACCCTTGTCAATTTTAGATTGTAGTTGTAAAACATGCGTGCATTTGCATTAAATCACTGCTAATAATTTTTGGGTTTATAGAGGAATATGATAGGATTGGATATGATTTTCTTTTTTATCACGCGATAGAAAATACATTCACAATTCTTGATGCCTAATTTTCTTTTCGCAAGAAAAAAGAAATTCAGAAGTTATCAAGGAAAATATTTACATGAAGTAACAAATATGAAATTCGTGAAAATATTTATTAAAAATGAATAAATAAAAAAAATAAAATTTATAAATTAAAAAATTTTATAATATAGATCAAGTATACAAAATTACATAAATCAAACATGTGAAATTTGAAAATTTTTTGATATATTTATTAAATAGATATTTTTTGTAAAAATGTTAATAAAATTTTTATTATTGAATAAATATCGATTAAATTTAAATTATAAATGATATTTTTAATAATTTTTTTACATATTATTAATTTTTATATTAAATTCTATTAATATGTTGATTTCTTTTTTATTAAAAATCTTATTTACTCATTTATAATAAAAAAAATATGAATTTCATCTATGAAACTTCATGTAAAATTTATTTGATATCAATGCTTGACGAGTCCAAAAGTGGATTATCAATATATCAAATATTTTGCTTATTTTGAATAAAAAATTTAGATGAAAGAAAACTATTTTATTTTAAGATTATAACATATTTTAAAATTTAATGAGAATTTATGTTAAATTTACGTATTATTCATCAAAATAAATTGTAAAAAGCAAAACTATGTAAATAAAGGATTTTATTTTTATCAATTTAATTGATTATGCTGATCTTGAATTGGATATTCAACCAAAAAAAAAAAAAACTTCATCTAGATTTAGATTCATGGAACAAAAGGATTTAATAAATATTGCTCTTGTATAAATATATTTAAAAAAAAAATTCAAAGTGCTTATATATTTGTATTAGTATTTGATACAAATAGTAGTAATTAGATTATAATGTAAACAGAACACATTTAAAACATGCCTGAAATAGAGACATCATCTTTTTTTTTTTTTGGGAATCTAAATTAGGGAAAAGTGTATTATTATTGATTTATTATTATAAAGGAATTTTGGAATAGTTATTAACAGCTTAGAAACAGGTGGCCGATGAACATAGGGAAGCCAAAGTAGAAATAAGAAAACATAAAGGAAAAGGGGAGAGCTAAAAGAAAACAAGTGTCAGATTCAGACACGAGCGTCGGACGTGGAGGGGAATTGCTACTCGTATTGACCTCCCAATGACTCCTTCCTCCCCCAACTGAAAATCATCTTATTTTCCTCTCCATTTCTTTCTTACTTTCTTTCTTTCTTTTTCTCTGTTTTCTTCCACAGAGAGACAACAAAGAAGGAAATAACAAAGTTGATATATAGTTTTCTAAAGGATGAAGAGGCGTCAGGATCAGCCTTCGAGATCTGCCAAGCCCACCACCATTCATGGGTTTGCTCAATCAGGGGATCTTGGTGGTCTCCAGAAGCTGCTCAAGGACAACCCTTTTCTTCTCAACGAGAGAAACCCTGTTGTAAGACTCCTTCTTTTACCCTTTTGTTTTTCTTTTTTTTTCCCCCGCTTTTAGTAGTTTG
The DNA here is from genome assembly GCF_047325235.1 of Durio zibethinus. Lineage (NCBI taxonomy): Eukaryota > Viridiplantae > Streptophyta > Magnoliopsida > Malvales > Malvaceae > Durio > Durio zibethinus. The sequence continues at coordinate 23,660,974 of NC_143174.1, forward strand.
TAAATGACGCATATGAACTTGGATTGTTTCGCCTGCTTTTTTAGCCTTAGTTTTGGTTAAAGTTTGATGTTTTAAGATCCGCTGCCATCTTAATGAAAAGTGATCCAGAGTTTTTTCGTGTTAGCAAGATAGTCTATTGCACATGGGAGGTTGAGGGTGGCACAGCCACAGACCAATAGTTATACAGCATGATAGATGGAGTACAAAAATGGGTTAACGACGCTGTTCCATGGGGCAAGCGTAACTTTTTTAATCATTCACTGATGCAAAATTCAACATATATTCTAAGTTTACTGTGAAAAGTATGGTGGTAAAGGGCAGTTATAAGATGTTGACCATAAATATGACGGAAGCCATATACGGCATATAAGGCGATTTCAGAAGCTGGATGAAGCTATCCTACGTCTTCTGTTTGACTTAATATTGTTCTGCTTTATTTGCTTATAACTAAACCTTTTGCCTGTTCAAAGCAGCAGCTGCAAAACTATTGTTGCCCTATTTTATTATAATAGCTTGTTACCAATTTTATTTTATTCTTTTTTTAATTGTTTCTTGGTCGTACGTCACATACTTATGGCATATGATAACCGCTTCATTGTTGATTTTGAGCTTCTACCAGTGAACATTAAGCGCTGCTTCTTATGTGATTATTGCTACTATTCTTCTAAGAATTAGAGAGATCGAATTCAATGCCTACTACTGATATTTTTCTATGTCTGTGTCCAATATATATGGAATCTATTTCATCTTAGTCTTAGGTCTTTTGATTTCATTTAGTTACAAATGCAGATGGCACAGACACCGTTACATCTTTCTGCTGGACATGATAGGGCTGAGATAATTAAATTTTTGCTTGATTGGCAAGGACCAGAAAAAGCTGAGCTGGAGGCCAAGAATATGGTAGGTAAACATTTTATTTATTCTTCACTATTTGTTCAATATGTTTGATTTTTTAACTGCTTAAAATTTTCCTTTGAAAATCTAGTAAGCTCCTTGGTTTGGACCTTTGGTATCTTCCTCTGAGTTCTATGTGTTGACTTTTGCAGTATGGAGAAACTCCATTGCATATGGCAGCCAAGAATGGATGTAATGAAGCTGCATGGTTGCTTCTTGCTCATGGTGCTTTCATTGAAGCCAAAGCTAATGTGCTGTTTCTTGGCTCTTTATTTCCTTTTTATTGTTGTATGTGATTTGAACTGGATGGATAGTTTTACTTCTATTGAAGGTTTCTTCTTCCATGTTATTTATATGCAGAATGGAATGACACCATTACACCTTGCTGTTTGGTACTCGATTCGATCTGATGACTATGCAACTGTCAAGACTCTGCTTGAGTACAATGCTGATTGCAGTGCTGAGGACAATGTAATATACTTGTTTATTCCATTCTGCTTGATTTTTTTCTTATACCAACTCATGATAGTTAGTTTACCTTTTGTGTTGCAGGAGGGTATGACTCCTATAAAACATCTTTCAAAGGGCCCCGGAAGTAAGAAGTTAAGTGAACTATTGCAATTTCACCTTGAAGAGCAGCGAAAGAGAAGAGCACTTGAAGCATGCTGTGAAACAAAGGCTAAGATGGATGAACTTGAAAAGGAATTGTTCAATATCGTGGGCTTGCATGATCTCAAAGTACAACTTCGGAAATGGGCAAAAGGGATGCTCTTGGATGAAAGACGCAGAGCGCTTGGGCTGAAAGTTGGCACTAGAAGACCTCCTCATATGGCGTTCCTCGGCAATCCTGGAACTGGTAAATGCTATTGGGTTGTATGTCTTGAAATGGATTACTGTCTTTTGATGATACTCTAGAAAGCATGTTGGTTTTACACTTCTTAGGATGTTTGGTTAGTATGAATGACAAGATGATTATATGTTCTACAGGTAAGACCATGGTAGCTCGGATTCTTGGGAAATTACTTCATATAGTGGGAATTCTACCCACTGACAAGGTAACAGAAGTGCAACGGACAGATTTGGTTGGTGAATTTGTTGGACATACTGGGCCAAAGACAAGGAGAAAGGTGTTTCCTTGTGCTTTTTCTTGATCAAGGTTATTATGCTTTCTCAAATAAACTGATTTATGACTGATCTTGTGCAGATCCAAGAAGCAGAGGGAGGAATTCTTTTTGTTGATGAAGCATATCGGTTAATACCCGTGCAAAAAGCAGATGATAAGGACTATGGATTAGAGGCCTTAGAAGAGATCATGTCAGTAATGGACAGCAGAAAAATTGTGGTCATATTTGCAGGGTATAGCGAACCAATGAAGCGTGTAATTGCTTCTAATGAAGGGTTCTGCAGAAGAGTGACAAAATTTTTTCATTTTAGTGACTTCAACTCGGAAGAACTAGCCAAGATCCTCAATATCAAGATGAATAATCAAACAGAGGAGAGTTTGTTATATGGATTTAAGTTGCATAATTCTTGCAGTTTAGAAGCAATAGCAAGACTAATAGAGAGAGAAACAACAGAAAAGCAGCGTAAGGAGATGAATGGAGGTTTAGTTGATCCAATACTAGTTAATGCTAGGGAGAACCTTGATCTTAGGCTCAATTTTGACTGTATAGACGCAGATGAACTGAGCACCATAACCTTAGAAGATCTTGAAGCAGGCATTCGGCTCTTAACACAATGAAAGCTGAGAAGCATGAATATAATGTATATCTTTAATCATTCTCTGGTGAACTTGATGGGATCTCATTGATTCAAACTAGAAGGTTTCATTCATTATATTCTTTAAAGTATCTTTATTTGGTTAGTTGCAAGTGCTGCTGAAAACCCAGAAGCTGGTGAGCGGGCTATATATTTTGGACCTTATTCTTTTGGAACTTTCATTTGCTTACTACTTCATTCCTTTGTCATAACAATTGATTAACTCATACATATCTATTCTTCCCCTAAAGGGCAGTCACATGTTCATTTGTTTTGCAGGTAAGCAATAAATCTCATTTCCAGCATAAGCTTAGATTGTTTTAAAGAAATTTTCTGTTGATCCTAAATAATCAGTAATTCATGTATTTGAATTATTTCATTTTTGGTGTGTACTTGTAATTTCCTTGCTGTAATTACTGAATTTAAGATAGATATAGTAAAAGTTTTTTATGAGGATGGATTTAGTTACATGTAAAACTAATATATTTTATATCTTTTTACATTCTATGTATAATTAATATTTAGATTTTTTGAGATATTTTATCTTTTACAAAACTAATATTTTATATATTTTTTATTCTATCTTTTTACATTCTAAAAAAAAAAAAAGATTTAATAACACATTAGTCTAAAACTTACACATATATATATCACATAAAATTTTAAAAATGATGAAATTTTCAATGTGAAGATAAAAAGATATGAAATTGATATAAGTGAATTTTTTTATTTATTAAAAACTAAGCAAAAACAAAATCTTGTGGACGCTGTAGTTTTCTCATGAGTTGTATGGTTTTGAATGGTCAACTTGGTCAATAGTGTTTCTTCTTTTTAACATCCTTGCCAACTCGTTTCACTTTCTTCCAAGATATTAGGACTTTGCCTTAACGTTTTTAATATATATGTATATATATATATATATATATATATATATATATAAAAACCTTTTAACCAGGTTATTCTTTTTCAATGGATTAAAAATTAATAAATAAAAGCCTAGTCCCCCTCCTCTTCATTCCCTCTCTCGCAACTATGGTTTCCAGCTCTCTCCCACTTGTCTTATCCGCATCTTCATTTCCTTCAAGTTCTAATCCTGATTCATCTCCCACGTCTACTTTTCTTCGGCCTATATCATTTAAGCTGTGCAAACCCAATCCTATATTCTCAAAACCTCTCAAATACCCGCCGTTGAAGCTTTTGCGTTGTTCCTCGAACGAGACCGTTGAAGATGGGTCGGTGGAGCAGTTTTTTAGCAACAACTCTGTAGCGGATTTCTTGAGATTAAAGAGAGGGAATCACAGGAACAGGTGCGAGTTGCAGACTGCTGTTGTCAGTTATCGTAAGAGGCTTCCCTCGTCTATTCTTAACCCTTTTGTTCAGGTACTGATACTACCGCTCAAGCTCCGATTCTAATTCTGACTAATGTAATGAAGAATCAGTTTTATGAATTCTAATTCCGGGATTTTCTTGTTTTTCTTGATGGTTCAGGTTGATTTGGTCTCAACGATTCATATCGCGGATAAAGAGTATGTTTTGCTAATTCAGACTTACAACCTTTATGAGATTACTGGTAATTTTATGTTTTGTTTCTGTCATGATTATGTGTTATGGAGGGAGGGTTATGCTTAGTTATCTGGTTTCAATTTTTATCTGATTTTATTTTATTTTATCCCAAAAGAGTGTAATATCTTAATTTGAAGATAATTCAACTTGAATGCATTATTTATAAAGGAAAATCTGAAATGTAGATGGATATTGCTGATAAATTATAAGTTAATGGAATGAAGCTGAATGAAGTTCTATTTAAAAAAAAAAATCAAAATGAATGAAGCGGAGCGTCATTTGGACTGGGAAGTCTGTAGCCCTGTATGAATGCACTTGAGCGGTGAATAAGCAAGAGGTTTTAGTTGAAAAGTGGATGATAATTAGTAAAAGTGATGTTAAAAAGTTTTTGTATACAGGTAGGACTCTAAACCTACTTGTATCTTGCTTTAAGAATATGCTCTACAGAAAGGCATGGGAAGAATGATTATATTGATTAATCAAGCCTGCTGATGAAAATCTGGGTTTTGGTTTGGCCTGCCTGCATAAAGAACGATGAAAATATGTTAAAGTTAGAGTTTTTTTTTTTTTTTCCTTAATATTTCTTCTGAAACCTTTCTGTGGATAAAAGATCCAGTTGCACGTAACAACCTTTTTTCAATTAAATTGGTCGAATGACTAATCTTAGCTTTAGGTACTTTGAAACCCTTCAAAAGGAACTTGCACAATATGATTGTGTTCTGTATGAGATGGTGGTCAGCAGGGAGAGTTTGGAAAATAGAAGGAACCCTACAGCAGCAAAAAGGCTCAAAAGTTCACGTTCACGGGGTTTCAATATTCTAAGATCCATGCAGCAGCAGCTGGCTCGAATACTTATGCTTGATTTCCAATCAGATTGTCTTGATTACCAGGATGATAATTGGTACCATGCAGATCTTGACTACGAGACCTTTAAGTTACTTCAGGTTAGATAAAAGTGTCGGATGCTTTTATGATGTGAAGTTTGATGTCAACTTTATATTCAACAATAACATCGTGCTTCTACATCTAATGTTCTGAATCATGTTTTATCCAGTTTGAAAAAGGTGAAAGTTTCTTCACAATTGCTATGGATGGGGCCCTTAAATCAACAAAAGCTTTAATACAGCCTGCTTCAATCCCTGAGGACCTTGATTCTTGGAGATCGAAGCTTCTTTGGGCTTCACGTGTGCTAACTATGCCTCTTGTGGGTCTTCTGAATATTGTTGGTGTTTGTGCGGATGTGGAAAGCCAGGCTTCTGATTATCTAGAAGTTGAAGCTTTATCAATGCTTGACTTTGGTGCTGCTATGAAGGTTTTCCTGGCAAAAGTATTAACTTCTGAGTAAGTTTTGGCAAAATATTTATACATCTATATTATATGGGTTTTAGAAATGCTTGAAAATGTCATGATACTTTATTTACAAGGAAACTCAAAATCTTAATTTTGCAGTATTTTGTATGTTTTAGATGGTAGTAGCTATGGTATTTCGTATTTGGGCCGGAAAAGGGGGCAGAGGGTAGTTTTTGCATTTGAACATAAGTTCATATATATTATATGACAAGCATTGTTAATAAGAGAATGATGCGAAAATATAATTTGTGAAGGTTCACACAAGTGACAGCTTTTCCGGAAGGGAAATCTGTTGTCATTGGTGAGAGGAACCGAGCTGCCATAGAAGCACTCAGAAGAGCAATTGATGATGGTCATAATAAGATAGCTATACTGTATGGGGGTGGCCACATGCCGGACATGGGGAGGCGCTTAAGAGAGGAAGTTGACCTGGTTCCTTCCCGTGTACGGTGGATAACAGCTTGGTCCATTACACTACGAGATTTCCCGAGCAGTTCCTTTCCATTTTTGAAGACAATGGCTGAAGTTTCTGGCTGGTCATTGAATCGATCCCAAACATTGGCATTGCTTATCTTTTCTTCAGTCCTCGCATTGGATCTCTGGTTCTGTGTACTCTTTGGTGGAACTGCAGTTAACTGGATCTCAAAAATAGCTTCAAAAGTTGTTCAATAAGTAGATAATGCATAGGTGATGTGAGTATAGCTGTAAATGAAATGAATATGAATGAACAAACATAAATCTATGATTTCTTTATTTATTTTTAAAGGTGTTCATGTTCATTAAAAAAATTGTTTTGTTCATTCATGGTCGTTGATTTAAGGTTATTTTTATTGGGTTCATACTCATTTAATTAAGTTAAATAAGCTAATTCATAAATATTAAACGAACATATTCACAACATTTATAAATAAATATATTTATGCATAATAAACCAAGAATAATTAAACAAATTTAAACAAATAAATTTCAAATGAATATAAATATATATATAAATGAATTTTAAAATAAAATTAAGGTAAAAAATAAAAATATAATTTTATTAATATTATTTTAAATAAATAATAGATAAACAATAAATGAATGAGTTTTAAATGAATTTATTTATAAATATAAACGAATCAAATGAATTTTTATTCGTTTTAGTTTGTTTAATAAATAAATAAGTTTTAAACGAATTTGTTTATAAATATAAACGAATCAAATAAATTTTTATTCGTTTTAGTTTGTTTAATAAATGAATATTATAATATTATTCAAAATTATTTATTAAGCTTAATAAATGAATATAAACAAATAAAAACTTAACATGTCACGATTTATCAAAAATTTTATTTGATTACACTCCTGGACGTGAGTCTTCATTGTATAAATTTTTTCGATCTAACATTCAACACGGATATCTGTTTGTGCCTGTGTAAATATGGACACTTATTTTACGGATACAGCTGATTTTAGAAAAAAAATTGTAAAAATAGCAACTTGACTGATAGTGATTTTATTGAATCCATTCGTAGTGGAAGAATAAACTATTTGATTAATAGGTGCCCTCCACTTAAGGGCATCTCCTCTTTGTTACGAATGTTGGATACTTGCTTGTTTTCATCTTTCTTTTTTCGTTTTTGGGATTGAAATTTGGATTTGTAAAGCCTAACAAAAACCTTGTTCAGGTTTAGCTCTGAACTAGAAAACGATGATTAGCCTATCAAAAAACTCAAGATGCGTGCACCAATTTTTTACTATAACATACATAATTCTGTACATCTGTTTCCATGTATTTAAACAGAAGACAAGCAAGGATGAGATTTTTACACTATTATTATTGTTTGGCCGCCAGCAAAAATTTCAAGAGTTGAATAACTATGGAAGAGCATTGATTCTCACTATGTCAACTCAGCTTCTGTTTTGCTGCATCTCTTCCCTTATCGTCTAAGATGGATTAATGACGGAAGCTTCCTTTATTTATGTTGTTCTTTTCACAAACCACAAAAAAAGCTCCTTGTTTCCTTGACATTTTGCCAACAAATTCGGGGAAGGTCTCCTCTTTAAAAGCTTTGTGAATCAAATTTCATATATAAAAAACTGTTCTACTTTTTTGCTGGCTACTCAAAGTAGTTCATCTTTCCTTTTTTAGCAGCTTGTATATATAGAATTGAACACGTCAGGTTGAACGCCAACCAAGTTTTCTAATTCTAGTTCCAAGCCATATCAATTCATTTTCCCCATAACTAGCAACTTTTACATGAATAAAGCTGTTACTGTTGCAAATTACTCGATGTCTGGAATGATCCTTTAACTTTAATGGCCTCTAGAATGCCATTTTTCTGACTATAAAGCAAAATTTAAGAAACCAACATCCATTTTTTATGTCTTTCTCGTAACTTCAGTGGCATTTCACAGCACCATGAGCTGTCTTTATGAAACTTTAAAAATCCCAAAAGCTTTTTCCTCTTCCATAGTACTTATACTTTTGTCCAAGTAACAGGGAGCTAAGTTTCAGGAACAAAAACAGTATATGCCTTATCATGGCAGCTCTCTTCCATCTTACCAGTCCCTCTATTCCTTGACCATCATCTTTTATCGGAATCGAGTAGGCTTCTCGGATCACCTTCTTGCATTGTTTCTCTCGGAGTGCTTGATTGATTTTTCTCACAAAAGAGGATTGAGGGGGTTTTTTGGCTAGCAAAATTCGAATCTGAAAACCCCATGAGGAGGATTGCATTTTTATGCAGTCCATCTAATTCTTTCATGGTATGATTTCTCATCTTCTCAACCCTGCTTCTGATTACCTTAATGTTTTAGCCGGTCTCTGAGTCCTTTTTGACCTTTTTTTTTTCTTATCTGCCTTGTTCTTGACAACATTTGAGGAGCATCAATTGGTAAAGAAATGCTTTTCCTTTTTAGCACTTTGTAGAGTTTTGGTGGGTAATTACGAAAGAATCCCAAGAAGAAAAAAAAAAAGTCCACAAGAATCTCGATTTCCCTTTTGTTGTTGGACCACGATGTTCATTTTGTTTTTGCTTAGAATACAGATATAATGATATTCACCTGTCAGTAAATGAATAAAGTTTGTCAAAGTTAGTTCCTACTTTTCTAGATAGAAAAACTCAAATTTGGGTTATAAATTGAAGGTACTATTTTGATTATGATTCAAGATCAAATTATTTATCTATGCCTCATATTTTGATAAATGAAAGTTAACAAAATAACAACTATCCTCATCGTCGATTATGTTTCATGTTTCCTGTTTCCTGTTTTCAATTGACAATGAAAGGGGTTCTATTGGGCCTTACTCCTGAAATATATTAGAAAAGATATTCCTTCTGAGATCTTAGCTCACATTGCTATGGTGTCAATTTGTTGCTACTCACTCTCTTAGGAAATGAGGATATGCAATTGTTTATGTTTCTCCAATAAAACACATTCCTAAACAAAGATATATGGGTAATGCAAGATTGCAAAGTGGAGTTGTTCACAAAACAGAGGATTTTGCTTTCTTCAAGCCTCCCCCTCATGTCTGTTTCGCTTTTTATTAGCTGACACAATAGGTGTATCACACCCACGCGATGTCTCGTCTTTTCTGTTGGGTCTTAGACCCTCCACTGAACACAAAATAAAAATTTTTAAGTTACTCCTTTGGTACATTAAAAGGAGACATGAGAATTTCTGAGGTTTAGGCCCGCAAGCAAGCAAGCAAGCATGGCTGCAGCTTTTTTTGTCTGGTCTATGAAGAAAATGTTGAAGTTCACAAATAGATGCTAATAGCAGAGGCATATCTCTGCCTTCCTAAGTCATACCACGTTTAAAACGAGCAAGACAATTCCAGTAATTAATGGATTTTGCTAGTGATTAACAACTATATATAAAGTCTAATATCATGAGGTTAGGAGGAGAGCTGTGCTTGAAAGGTCTTTAGGGTGCTCAAATCAGACAGTAAAAGCTGCCCCCCCCCCCGCAGTTAGCAATATCGCATGCGCAGTTCTGATGCATGTCGATATTCTGGTCTGGTAGTACTCTATTAGATATTATTATTACCCACCTAGTCCTGAAATCTTCAAATCCAGCTCAGAAAAAGAGCAACATCGTTTTCATGATGGTAGTGATGACTTTGTTTTATTAAAGTAAAGAGGCTAAAACTGGCAGACAACTAAGTCTGGGGTCGTTCCATAATTTCTTGTTGGATAGTTCATTAATCACATGTACCCCTTTTTGGCCAAAAGAACAGCAGGAGTCGCGTGCCTGGCTCAAGCCACTGTGAGAAAAGTCAAAAGTGGCTTCAATGGAAAGCACTCTCTACCCTTCTAGAGTCCTACTCAAATATAAACCATGTGCCGGTGTGATGAAACTGTTACTAATCAGGATAAATCGGGGTTTGGGGATAAAGCAGTAAAGCACATGTCTTAAATTTTCCAAGTTTACGTTTCAACTTTTGGCAGTTGATTTTCCAGTCATGCAATTCAGTTCTTCTCAGGAATTGGGCAAACAGCATTGCTACCATCTGCTTCCTGATTCTCAACTGCAAAATGAGACAAGTGAAAGAAAGTGGCGGAAGGAGGTCATTAAATCTGACACACCAAAGCACAAGTCAGATCAACAAGAGGGCGCTGGTCATAGGAGGAGTCGTTTCAACAAATATGTTCTTGCTGCTGGTATTCTTGCCTCCACAAATTCGGTTCTACTTGGCTATGGTGAGCTGTATTAAATTAGGTCAATTGAAATTTAAACTATATGAATCAGGTCTTACTTCTAAATTTTAATCTCCACACACAAGAAAATCAAGATAAAATCCGAGCATTAATCTAGCCGACTTTATGGTTAATTTTTGGGCAAATTTTGTTGCTCGCAGATATTGGGGTGATGAGTGGAGCGGTTTTATATATCAGGGATCATCTCAAGATCACTTCATCCCAACTGGAGATCATGGTGGGCAGCTTGAATGTATGTTCTCTAATCGGTTCACTTGCCTCAGGTAAAACTTCTGACAGTATAGGCAGGCGTTATACGATAGTCTTGGCAGCAGCCACGTTTTTGATAGGAGCAATTTTAATGGGACTAGCTCCATCTTTCCCTTTCCTCATGGCTGGAAGAGTAGTAGCTGGAATTGGTGTTGGCTACTCTCTTATGATAGGTCCAGTCTACACTGCAGAGATCTCTCCGGCCATTACTCGGGGCTTTCTCTCTTCACTTCCTGAAGTCTTCATTAATATTGGAATTCTACTTGGTTATATCTCCAACTATGCATTGTCAAGCCTTCCTGAGTACATAAATTGGAGATTAATGCTAGGACTAGCAGCATTGCCAGCACTTTTTGTTGCACTAGCGGTCATAGTGATGCCAGAGTCCCCTCGTTGGCTTGTAATGAAAGGCCGATTGGTGGAAGCGAAGCAAGTTTTAATTAAAATATCAGATTCTGAAGAGGAAGCTGATATGAGACTCGCTGAAATGGCAAAGGCTGCTGAAACTATGGAACAAGAACCATCTTCAAGTGGCTGGCATGGCCAAGGGGTTTGGAAGGAGTTATTAAGGCCATCTAGGCCTATTCGACGAATCCTAATCGCTGCAATTGGTGTTAACTTCTTTATGCAAGCTTCTGGAAACGATGCTGTCATATATTACAGCCCTGAAGTTTTCAAGGACGCTGGAATTCACGATAGGAAACAGCAAGTCGGTGTTACAATCATCATGGGAATTGCCAAAACATGCTTCGTTTTCATATCGGCTCTTTTCTTGGACCATTTTGGGAGGCGGCCACTTTTATTGTTGGGCTCAACAGGGATGGCTGTTTCATTGGTTGGGTTGGGGCTGGGCTCCAAATACCTTCAAATATCCTATGACAAACCAGTGTGGGCCATTGCCTTGTGTATAGTGGCTGTGTGCGCCGATGTCTCCTTCTTTTCAATTGGGCTTGGACCTATCACATGGGTCTATTCTTCAGAGATATTTCCAATGAGGTTACGAGCCCAAGGTTCAAGCCTGGCAATATCTATCAACAGGCTGGTTAGTGGGATTGTGTCCATGACATTTCTAAGCATTTCAGACAAGATTACCTTCGGGGGAATGTTTTTTGCACTTGCAGGAATCATGGCGGTTGGTACAGTTTTCTTTTACTTCTTTTTGCCTGAAACCAGAGGCAAGAGCTTAGAAGAGATTGAGATTCTTTTTGATGATAACCCTCCGGATGGAAAATACAATTCCAAGTTCTTTTGTTTTGCCCACTAATTGAAAAATGATCTGCAAACATATCTCTTCCATGTTTTGGGTACGTAGTAGTTTTGGTGGAGCTATAAATAAGGAAAACCTTGAAGATTGTAGATCATCAGATGAAGACATGGCTTGATTTCTGAGGCAAAAGTCAGTGAGATGATACAAGTAAAATGTCACAATTTGATTAAGCTTTTCGGGACTGGAGTGTGCACATAGATGCACAGTTGTAAAGAGTTGCATTTTCTTTTCCTAATTTCTAGTACATATGGAGAAAATCAAAGGTTGTCCCCCAAATTCCTTGGTACTTCTCTTTGTTGAAATACATGGAGATTGTATGGTACATATTTGATATATATATATATATATATATGTATATGATGAGATTAAGTTGTCATGTCTTTCCTTAACTGCATGTATATCTTTTAGCATGTTGGATGTGTTGATGGACTGAGTCTAATTTAAACATGAAATACATGTTTACTCAATAAATGCATATATACTATATACTCAAAAATAATAGTAATGGAGAGGAAGTACGTAGTATACATGTTAAAAGAAACTTCAATATACATGTTTACTCCAACAGAAACATGAAATACATGTTTACTGATCAATAAGCCATTCTATATACATGTTGCAGCCATTGGGATTAACTTTTTTGTGCAAGCTTCTGGCAATGACGTTGTTATATTCAAAATAAGAGACAGCTTTTCGGTGTTAATGTGATTATCGGAGTAGCCTAGCCAAGGCTGCTTTTGTTTTGATTTCAGCTCTTTATTTGTGCAGGTTTGGGAGATGGTCTTCTTTGTTGCTAGACTCAATTGAGATGGCCGTGTTCTTGGCTGTGCTGGACATGGGTTCCAAATTTCTCCAACACTCGAAAACTAAACCTCATTGGCCAATCATTGTGTGCATCATGGCAGGCTGTCTGCGCTGACGTTTCGCTCTTCTCAATTGGGCTCAGTCCGGCACAGGCTGGTGAGGTGAGTGGGGTGGTGTCCATGACATTTCTGACAATATCCGAGCAAAAAAAATTTTGGAGGATTTTTTTTTTTTTTGGTGCTTTCAGGAATAATGGTGGTGGCACAGTGTTTTTTTTTTTTTTTTTTTATCTCTTTGTTCCATAGACCACAAAGAAAAGCTTAGATAAAGATAAAAGTGGTGATGATGAAAGGGTAATGCAAATGAGAGAAATGAAATGCTATTGCTTTCAGAAACAGTTAAAAAAGGATTGTACTTAAAATTAGAGTCATTCGTACATGCATGATGCATCCCCTTAATCATAATACTTCTTTTAATAGTTTTTGACATATATATATATATATAGATATAAATGCAGCATGATACTTTCACATGATTTACATATCCAAGCTTGCTAATTAATTGGGAAAATGAACCGGAAAAATAGCTGATTTTACATGAACAGGAGAAAAGAACAAGTTCCAAAAAAAAATCCCAAATTTTTTCTCCTTTCTGAAAATATACACTTGATCACCTCTAGAAATATACATCTATCTTTCTATTCTAAAAATGTATACACAAAAGGAATAACATATATTTTTAACATTTTGAGAGATTTTATAATTATATTATTATGTCTTTAAAGGGGTTAGTTCTTTTTGAATCCTTCATTCAATACAAAATATTTTTTTTGTTATCTTGATGAGGAAAAAAGCTAATTTTAGTATCTCACAAACTTGGCTTACATCTTGTAATGGAGGATCTACATACTCTATAGCATTTGTTTTCTTGACAGTCGAAGTCAATAATGAGGTTAAAAATGTTGCAGTAAGCTGCTCGTTAAGGCCAAATGTAAAAGACAACCGCACATGAAAATCTGCAATGTTTACAAAAGGTCAGAATCCACATGGCATGGCAAATGCTGCTACCCCTCTCCCTACTGGTCAAGCTTCAGGAAATCAAATGGGGTGTTTGCTTTTGATTTGAAATTTTTCCAGAGCCTTTCGTAATGATGACCTTAGAGGTTTTAAAACCTAGCATTAAGATAAAAATGGAGTCAGGAAATCTATGTCAAAACAGAAGGGTTTCTACTTGTTACTGAGCTTAACCACATACTCCAATAAGCTGAACTCAACCACTCAAAACTGTCTGTTAGCTCTTGGTGTGGCATTTCAAAAGGGTAAGAACTGCACCTCTTTGATATGTTTTTTTGTTGTTTGGAAGCTTCCTAGACGGTGAGATACTCCTTGATAGTCTTGATGCCTTGAAATTGTGTGTGTTTAAAGACCCTTATTTTTGGGAAATGAACATGTATAGTCTGATTTTAACAGTACTCTCTAAGATTTCAACTTCTTGGTGTAGCCGAAGCCTTAGACGTGTATGCTTGTCCTCTAACGTACAAGTTTAAGCCAAACGCTAGCATATTGACAAGCTTTTAAATAAAAATTGTACTTTTGTTTCTTCCCTTCTTATACACCATTGATTTGAACGTCAGAACATGTCTCATAATATCACTTCCGATACTCTTTGATTATATTTTTTGTGATAAGTTTAACACGTTTTTCATCTCAACCTTCAACCGATTTCTCTCACCAAAGCCCAAAATTACATCAATAATACTAGTTTGAACGAGGGAAATTAAGGGTGACAAAATATAAAACATGGAAATGGTTACAAATTTACCTTTGTCCTCCATTTTCATTAATCTAGGGGTGTTTTTTTTAAATAGTTTCCCTAATTTTCTCTGACCCTCACAGGCTCACAGACACAGGTGGAAGCATCGCTTGCACTGTAAGCTTAGTTTCTTTTTTTCAGGTTTGAAAAGTAAAAACTTCGCAGCTTTTGATCTTACTCAAACTTCAATGGCGTTTCATTAGAGTTCAAGCTCTTGTAATTGATCAGGCAAGGCAAGGCAAATAATTGTTTTGGTTGCGTTTAATAGTATATATTTGTTTAAATGTGACTACTGAGCTAGATTGTGATAATTTCATAATGATTTTGGTCATGAGAGAAAATCCGAAAAGAAGGTAGACATTTCAATCTTTAACTTTATCCCTCCTACCGGTAGGTCGAAATTTGGTTGTTGGCATATAATAATAACATTTAGTTTAATAAAGAAAATTGAAATTGAAATTTTTGTCACTAATAGTTGAGCTTTATTAATAGAGTGCTATATTTTAATAATTAAGATTTAAATATTAATAATTTTAAATAAAAAATTAAAATCCATTTGTATCGAAAACGAATCTAAAAATAAACACTTACAAAGAAAAAAAATATCAACAAAGATAAAAATAATTCTGATATTTGTATTCGACACTTAAATTAGTATTTAGAAGAGATAAAGCACAAGTAATTATCTTACAGTCCATTTACTAATATTGATGATATTATAAATCATTGAGTGATGTATTGATACAATGTTAAAATTTTAATTTCAATTATCAAAGTTAAAACAATTTCAAATATATATTAATGATATCATGAAGTTGTTTGCTAGGACTAGGAGTAGGTATGTATTGGGTATGATGAATCACATGTTTATAAAGTTTTCAAGCATATTCCTTTGTTGGTTAAGCAGCAAATGGAGCCCCGTTGAATTCTAATTGTAGCAACCAATTTATAGGTCAAAAGTAAAGGCAAACAAATGATGCCATTCTTCATTGTCTATAATAGGACGGGAATGTCACGGTTATGTTCTCTACGATCGGTGTCCCACTCCCTTCCTAATATACATATACATATATATATATGATGTTATTTCAAACTCCTCCCTTGAACCATCCCTTTTGAAAGTATGTGAATGTGAATGTTAAGTGGTAGCAATTATTTATTTATAATTATAGACTGGTTTTTTGAAATATTTTATGCCACATTTCAAATTCCACAGCACCCAAAAAAAAAGTTTGCCACAATTATAGTGGTAGGATTTAAGTGGTACCACGAACATTTAAAAAGCTCTTAATAATGACCTGATACTGTTTTTTTAGATCAGATAAAGAGACAGCATCCGGAATGTGGTGGATTTTCCCTGACCCTTTCTTTAACAGCCTTTTGAATATCCCTATTGCCCAAAATCAATAAACAATGCAAGAATTACTCAATTATCCAATCATGAACATGCTACTCTACTCTTCAATAATTGTCAATTACCCAATTTACAGGGAAATTTTCCATGTCATGTTCTCTTTTTTTTTTTTTTTAACCTTTGTAAATTTTGTTTCTGATTTTTTGTCATAAAGGAAGGGAAAAATTATTAACGTTAAAATTTAAAATTTAAATTTATTTAATTAAATATTTTAAAATTAATACATAAATCAATTAAATTAAGCATATAATTTATTTTATTTTTGATTTACTTATTTGGGTACCAAAATTTGAATTTCAAATACAACCCAAATCCCTCAGCAGTTAATTAATATTTTGTTTAATTATTTTGGTCCCCTATTCCTGCAAATCTCTCCATAAGTTAAAAATAAAACATGTGGTTGGCTGGCATTTACTCTAAGGATACCATACCTGGAATTCATTTCCCAAACCAGGATTGACCTGCCCAAGTGATTACCTCTCTTTTTCTAACCTAAAAAAAAAAAATCTCCATTTTCAACTGGCCCTATCAAAGATTTATAGTGCTAATTAAATTTCAAAATGAGTAATTAAACTTTTAGTTGGACGAATTTCTACTTGCAAATTTGAAATTTAAAGCACATAAAAAAAATGGTTGCCGGGGGTGATTTTAAACCTATTTTATTTTATATATATAAAAAAAGTCTTCGCCTTAAGCCAAATTTCTACAGGAAGGACAAAGAAATGGACGAAAAAACAGCAGAAAGTTTTCACCATACAACTTATTAAATTATTATCATAAAAAAAACAGCAGAAAGTTTCCACAGTCCCACTTTCGGTTTCTCTTGTATTTATATAAGTTTTCTTTCTCCATAAACCGCCACTCTCCTTTCAAAAAACAAAGAAAAAAAATCAGACTCTCTTTCCCTGGAAATGGAGAATCGATTCAAGCTAAGAATCTCTCGAATGTTTCGATCTTCGCTTGGCTCCTGTCGAACCCGGAACATCTCGGACGTTATTGAAAAAGCGGTTTCCTCACCTCAAAACCACCAGAAATTCCACTTGATCGAGCCATTGTCGTCGCCGCCACCTAAGGCTCGAGCCTTCCGTTCCGTTTGTAGACCCAGATGCCCTGAATCATCAACCCAAGGCGCCATCAATCATGATTGTATCATGGTTACTCCTAGAGAAACTCTCCCAAGACGTAAAGTCTTTGCTCGTTACCCTCCTTTTCTTGTCTCCGCCGCTGATTTTGATGGCCGAAAGTGCCCTCCTGCTTCCCCTATTTCGCCTCTGAACCTCTTCTCCTACTGTAAAGACTTTGGTTTCTATGAGAAAAAGAAGAGTTTAGCCGGACACAAGAAGAAAAAGAAGAATAACAAAAGGGTTCATCTTAAAAGCAAGAATATTTCTTCTACTACCACATTTTTCAGCTCATCTTCTCAAGAAAGTGCTACTAATAGTAACAATTATGGTGGGTGGTGGTTTAGCAGTGAAGATGAAACCGAGATTCTTTTCTCTTCAAGGACTCTTTCTTCGGATTCATCCGAGTCTCTCCGGCAACGTTCTAGTCACAGGAAAAGATGCAACACTCGTCGGAGAAGAGCAAAGAACAGGAGCGGTGACATGGCGATTCTACCATTGGAAGGAGCCGATAAAGTCAAAGATAGCTTTGCTGTGGTGAAACGTTCAAGTGATCCCTACAATGATTTCAGGACATCAATGGTGGAGATGATCGTTGAGAGACAGATATTTGCAGCTAAGGATCTCGAGCAACTGTTGCAGTGTTTCCTGTCCCTGAACTCTCATCACCATCATAGGATTATTGTTGAGGTTTTTACAGAGATTTGGGAGACCATGTTCTCAAACTCGTCTTAAAATGTAGAAGAAGAAAACTGTCAAGTGTTAACTTTGTTTGTTGCTCCTTGTTTATTTTACTGCATGTTCTTACGAAATGTAGTACTTTAATTAGATTTTAGAGCTCTAATTCTGAAATTAACGTTGTTAATGGGATAAGCAATTATCATCCATATTTTATCCAAACATTTTGAGTGTGTTTTCTTTTTTTTTTTTTGCTCTGTCTCTTGTACTTGTAGCTAGCTATAGCTGGCTTACACAGCACTGATCAAATTAAGCATATGACTTTTTTATTTTTTTCAACAGTGAATTTTATTGTCTCGATGAAAACTCTAAAGTGGAATTTTTCTTCAAGTTAAGCAGGGATGGGGTTTGTTTGTTCTGGTGTTTGTTTCTCTTTCCATTGACATATTACAGAAGGGGAGAACTGTTACCGAAAAGATAGGCCAGAAGGAAGCGGGAGGAGAGGAAGAGAAAAGAAAGAGCAATGGAAAAAAGAGAAACAATTTTTGTTTTGTTCTTTTGAAAAGACAGGATTTTGGATTGCTCAAACTTTTTGAGCAATGAAGCATAGACTTTCTATGGGCTCAACTTGAAAAAGATTCAAAGGACAATGAGATACCATATGCTGCAGCAATCGTTTGATTTGAAAGCAGATACGTTAGAATTATGACACCAAAAAAGTTGTAAATCTCAGTCTTCTGTGTTGGACTTCTGAAAAAACTTCTTTTCACGCAAATTACCAATCGCACAAAAGAATATATACAAGCAAAAGGAAAATCCACTAAAAGTTGTTTTTTTTAGCCTCAATTTCTATTCTGAAATTATTTTCTTAAGAAAATTTTATTATCTATGAAAACACAATAATAGTTTAAAAGACTACTGGCTTACTCTAGCTCTTAGTATCATTATAGAAGCAAGGGGTAAAACATTAATGGTTTATATAAATCGTTTGTTATAAATCTTTCATTTCTTCGTCTAACATTTTCGTCAAATAAAGAAATCTGACAAGTACACCAGTTTTCAGTACGACGTATAATGCACCCAATATTGAGTTTGTCGTAACTATCGGAATAACATATGCCATCACTTTATGTAATTAAAAAGGTTGGAGCAGCCTATTTACTTTGAAATTTTTGACACTAAAAATGAAGAAAATAAGGTAGGCGCGGTTATGAGTAGGGCAGAAAGGCAAGGCAATATGTGCTTTGAAGTTTTCCATGAACAAGGAAACGTGGGTATCAAAGGATTTTTGAGTGGCGTGAGCTTAAAGATTAAAAACTACACAATGGAATGAGAAAGATCGAGTGAAGGACAGAAAGGTTGTTGGGGAAGGAAAACTTGTTGAGGTTTCAATAAAGACAAATTAGAGAGAATGTGAGGTCTGCAGGCTTCTGTTTTCCATATTCGGGGGACTACTGGTTGCTCCCTTTGTTTTTCTTTTTTGGCCGTCTGTCCCTTAGGCTTGAAAGCTATGTAACATTACATAAGAGAAAAGAAAGAGACAAGTAATGGAAGGAAAGCGGTTGGTTGCGTTGCTTTCTCTTCTGATCTTTCTCGTATACATGTATAAATCATGCATTTATGAGCACCGGGATTCTTGTAAAACAATTATCTAGGACATCCCCTCCCCCCTTAGTATTCAAATTTCGCAACAGATTTTGCAGCACAAATTGCCAAAGCCATTTCTCTATTAAGGTATACAGATTAAAGCATGTCTGATTTTGGCAGTAGCATATAAATATGTAGGAATAGTTGCTTGCCTGCCTTTTCGTTGCGTTGGCAACCTACTCATTAATGGTCGCATTTTCTGGGTTCTTGAGCCCTTCCCCCAAAGACTTTTTTGAAATGAATCTGATGACCAGCATGTAATCTGGGCTGCCATGGCTTTTTTAGCCCGTAGCTGTCAATGATAACCTAAAAGCTTTAGGCCAGCCTTAATTTTGATGATGCTTGGGCACCCATGGACAAATTGATGTAGCCCTTTAACCTTAGCTAAGCCCATTCTACGTGTTTTTGCTATGTTTCTTTTCTCTTGGGTCTTTTCTGTTTGACATTATATGTGGATGGAATTATCCAAAATCAGGCAAAAGCAAAAATTATCATATTATTGAATTTTTGAATGATTAGACGTACGTTAATATGGTTAGAACCATTTATGAAGGATTACATTGTCAATATTAGCTTTATGTATACCAAGAGTCCAAAATCACATTTGAAATTGAATCTAAAATTTTACTAAATTGATTCATGGAATTATTATTTCTCTATTCTTAAACCAACGATTTAAAAAAAAAAAAAATCTCCTGAAATTAAAGAAGCCTTGAGAGGGTTGGTTAGGGTAGGTCTCCCTCTTCATTAAAGACTAGTTCCAATCCTAAAGACAACGTGGCCAATTACAAGTGGTCAAATACATTAGACGTCTATATGACCAAGTCAATAAGTCGTGCCCCCAGTCTCTATCACTCTCAAGTCTCAATCTCTTTTCAGCAAATCAGGCGAGCCGTCGCCAAATAAGGTAAGTAAAACTCCTTTTTAACCTTTTGGTTAGACTGCAAGAAAGATCTTGACGGCCATATACGGTCATGTCCTTAACTAACCTATGCTACGGCCTACTTACCATAGTTCTATGGAATTTTTATGTGTCTTCAGCTAACTAGTTTAGTTTCTTGCTGGTAACATCCCAAATTCCCAAGCATGAAATCTTGTTTCTGTTGTACCATGCCTCTATGTTAGATTAAGTGTATGGTAAAGGCTTGAACTGTCTAATCTTTCAATTAAATAGAAATTTTATTAATGCTACATTGCTTTCTTAAAAATATTTCGAATATTTTTTTTGTTTAAATCAAATCTATTTCATTCTAATTTTGATGTTTTATAAAAAAAAAAATTTTTTATTATTATATACGACATCATAATAATGTAATTTTTTTATTAATCTATCATACATTGATTTAAATATTGAAATACATTTGGAAGTACCAATTATAATGCCCCTTGACTGTACTATTTGAATTTTGACAAATACCATAATTAGGTTAACTTAATTTGTTGTTTTATATTTTTATGTATAGTGATTAAGTTCTCAATTTCTTAGAGGTAGCATGTGATTAATTAGGATTTAGGAGGATTATTTATTGGGTTATTGACTTGTATAGAAAACATTAGGACTAAAGTAAGGTAATGAGTCAAAAGAAAATTTAATTCTTGGGAGGTAAATATGTACATATAGGACCATAGAAAAGGTAAAATGTTTGTGTCGAAAGATTGAATCTCAAAATGTCAACCACATATAGTTCATACTTCATATCTGTTTGGTAGGTTGAAAATCAATTCTGTACTTAGTACCTTGTGATTATTAGTTGAGTAATCTGCTTTCTCAATTCATATACCATTCATTCATAGTAGGTCAGGTATCTAACTCCTATTTTTTCTTGTTTTTTTTCGTTTATTTCTGTGTTTTTAGGTGTAGGGTGGGTACCCTTAAATTTGTCTCCTCAAAGATAATAACCCCTAGAGTGGCATTTGTCTTTTTTTTTTTTTCCTGATTTTTTTTTATATTTGATAATTTTTTAAAATCTTGATTATTTTAAAATTGAATAGAGATAAATTCTTATAGTGTTTATTTTTTTTATTTAAAAAATTTAAATTTAAAATTTTATTTAAAAAAGTTCGAACTTTTTATCAAACTAACAAGCATTAATGGATAGCTCTTATATTATTATACCATAAAAACCACTTCCATTCCATTAAACGAAACTTGAGAGATGTGTCTGTAAAATCCCAATCCCCACCCAAAACGTAAAGGAACTCTTAGATTTTCATATCCAAACAGTCCTTGTACTCTCTATTTCTCTGTCCGCAAGTCCAAAATGAAACTCCTCACCAAGCAAACTAGAAGCTCAAGTTTGAACATGGATTATAAATCATTAATTCAAAAGAATCCAATATTTGATGGCTATTATTGAGTCAAATTTCTCGGCTATTATTGAGTCAAATCCAGCATTATACTATATCTTTCCTATTGTACGTATTGTCACCTTTCAAAAAAAAAATTTTAAGTGATATTTTTTAGGTTAATTTCTTATCATCAATAATTCATCATTTGTTTCCAATTATCATCTTTTGTACTTAATAGGAAACCCAAATTTTCTATTTTTCCCATCCTATATAATTCTTAAACTTCAAATTGAAGAAATTTGTAGCCACGTTTCAAGAAGAGGTGTGTGTTACTGATTTTTTTTTTTCAATTATCAATTTATATATATTTTTTGTAGTTATTTGTTTAGTAAAATGAATGGTTGCTTTAAGTGATAAAAGAGATCTTTTCTTTGTTATCTTAATTCGAATTCGTTAAAAGATTATGAACAAGTGATTTTCATAAATTCAATAAGTTTCGATGTAAATAAATTTGTTTAAATTTGTTTAAATAAGTTAAAAAAAATCCAAAAAACCTTTGAGACTTAAAAAAAAAAAAAAAACTATCTCCCTCAGACAAGAAAATTGAAGAGGTGGAAAATATACAGACAAAACTCTGCAATATACCTTTTTGTTGTAATTTATGCAGGGAATAGAGTTTACAGAGTAAAAATGGTGGAAATCCAGCTAGTCCGTGATTCACGGGTTGGTTTTGATTATTATTCAAAAAGTTAATTGATCCTGCAATTCCACTGCATTGTCATCATCATTATCTGTAAGCCTAAATTATTTTTAAGATCATTCAATCAAATCAGGAAGCTCGTTGAACAAATCAATCACTAGAAATACCCAAATGATTAAAAATGGCAGACCAAAATTTGATTGGAAAAGCAGCAGAACCCTTCCTCATAAATCCATTTAGCAAAGGCGAAAGGCAAGAGGTCCAATTCAACGGCCAGGAAGGACCGCTCCTTTCTTCCTCCTAAAGCGGCTACACACCAACTCCACCATCAAAAGTAAAAGTGACGAAACTATCTTATAAAAAAACCATCGCCAAAGCTTCCATAAAAACTTTATTGATATGTTCGATGATCAGCTAGGCCATGTGGGGACTCTTTGGTGAGCAAAGAACAAAACACAGACAGGAAAGGAGCGTGTGAAGACAAAGAAAAAAGATTAAAGTGGAACCCCAAACTAGAGAGAAAAGGACCCTTTCTCTAATTTCCACTGTTTCAAGTTTTATAACAACCTTGAGTGGCTCATTCACCTCTATTATTTGTATAAAGAAAATTTCACTGATCAATTCATCACCAACACAGATAGGGAAACAAATAATTCCCCCTATAATCGAATTCAAAAGAGTAGTTGATTACAAATGCTGCTTAGAAATTCCATTTCCAACACCAAAAAGTTCTTTCAGAAAACCTTGCGGAGTTTCAAGTCTTTCTTCTCTGGTTCTGAACCTTACCAAAAACTACCCAAAACCTCTCCTATCAATCCCTATTCATTCACTACTCCCGGCTTTGACATGAATCCCCAAACCCATGCAAGTTACGAAGACCTTGAAAAGTTCTATGCTGACTTCACTGACCGGTGGGACTCGGATAATGGCAAGACAAAGAAAAGAAACAAGAAGAAGATAATGTCAACTTCGACAGGGAAGCAAAATGAAGGCAGCAAGGGAAGTTCCACGCAGTTTACAACTGAAAGAAGAGAGGACACTGATCAATCTAAAATGAGGAGTAGTGCCAACGTGGAGAAAAGGGAAGAAGATTGTTCATATTCAAAGAGTAAGAGAGAAGCAAGGAGTTTGTCAGTGGCTCGAAAGCTGAAGGAACTAGAAATGATGGATATGAGCAATGTGGATCATGTTCTTGACATTGAAGAGGTTCTTCATTACTATTCTCGCCTGACAAGTCCTGCCTATATTGATATCGTCGACAAGTTTTTCATGGACATGTACACAGAATTTTTGGGATCCCTTGCTTCTCAAAAAAGTGTCAATTCAAGACCAAAATTTCGATCAGTGAGAGCCTGATCAACCCTTTTTTTTCTTTTTTTATTCCTCTCAGTTTACAAAATTTGGGACAGGTCATGGAAGGAAGTAGTCATAATTACTTCTGTGACTACTTTTTTTCAGTTTAATTATGATTTAATTGTGATTCGCTGTGTTTATTTTTTCTCCAATCCATCAAATCTTTGAGTTTTTCTGTAAATCTATGTGTCTACTTTTTCTTAATTTCCTTGATTGATGCTATCTGACATTCAATTTGATCAGTTGAATTGATGATTTGAGTTTCTTTTCATCGCTTTGCGGGTGGTCGGAAGACTTGAACGTAGCTCGCTCTCTTTTTTTTCCTCTTTTTCGGTGTTGGGTGGATAAAAAAAGTATCGATATCAAAATAAATAATTCATTAATTCGTGTTAAAATTCTAGTTGATAATAATTATAGACGACCATTGTTCTTTGATCACATAATTTCTATATATTTGAATTGGCGTTGTTTTTGAGTTGAGCCGACCGTTCAAACTTATAAATCATTGACACAAAGTATATAACTGAATTCAACCTTTCGATTCGGATTTTCTCACACGATTTAGCAATTCCAACTTTGTAAAAATCAAATGAAAAACTTAAACAAGTCCATGACTTTAAACTTGTCGATTTCTAACATAATTAAGCTTCTAAGATCGGTAAATTTGGTTGAGTAAAATGGAGAAATTATTGGTTCCATACTACATAAAATGATCCCATCCATATTTCCATAGAAAGAGAACCCATGCCAGCCGAATTTTGAAAAATATCTTCCGGGCTTCTTTATAACCCATGGTAATGAAATATGGGGATTGAGTCCCAGGGCCGGGGTCGTTAAAGATGAAGAAGAAAAAATGGGGAAGAAGATCTTCCCTGGTATATATATTTTGCATCCTGTGAAATTAAAGGTGAATTGTTCATTCACTTGCAAACAAAAGGAAGCAAACATTACTGTCTAAAGACTTCTTTTTAGTTTTTTCTACGCCAAATAATCTTGAAATGAAATGTGATGACAACTAAGAAAGCAACACCAATGATGTCTTTTTTTTTTTTATTATTTTAAGCTGTAAACATCATATGAAGAAACTAGGACACCCTTATTTTCTTTTTTTTATGATTGAGATGAAAGAACAGAATGACTTTTTGACCTTGCCATGGAACTTGAAGGAGAAATGTGATCACAATTGAAGCAATACTTTTGACAACGTTAGTGTACTTGAAACTTGAAAGTTATTTCATTTGGTATATGTGTTCATTATCGAGTAAATATTATATTCGTCATAATAGAACGAAAAGATCCATTCATAAGAACAGGAAATAGATATTTACGTTTTTTACATGACATGGAATTCTACAAAATAACAATATAAAATTCTGAATTTGGTGTCAATAGAAAAAAAAATAAGCAAAAAATGATAAGAATCAATATATATGAACCATTAATAATGTTAGAGCATAAGATATTAAAAAAGAAACAAGATGTTATTTGGAAATACTTCAATTTGAAACCAAAAAAAAAAAAATAAATCTGTATATTTTATGATATAAGCACATTGAATATGAAGGTTAAAATGTTGGCACCTCTCTATTCGTCTGATTTTCTAACAGTAAGGGAAGAAGACCAAGTTTGCACTCAAATGATAAAAAATAGTTTAATTTCATTTTTAAATTTATTAAAATTAATGATTAAAAAAATATTTTTTTATGTAAGCTGATACCTCTTCTTATATTGATCAAATAGGATATATAGGGTTCCCTCTGAGCAAACAATTACTAATTCATATATGCCACCTTTTAAAAGTTGAAAATATCATATTTTTCAAAGAAATCAAATCACTCTCTCAATGCTTACATATGAAGTATTATATATCTGAGATTTTCCTAGGAAATCAAATCAGCCTTTCAAAATTTCAACCAATCAATCCTATGATTGGTTTGCTTCTTGCTGAAATTGGGCTTTAGGGTTCCTGGGAAACTAGATGGGCTTCCAAGGATATAATGAAGCGAGCCATAGATTGGAATTGGATCAAGATTAGATAGTCAGGCCAAGACTCTTCGTTGGGTCTCAGAACCATGACCAACAAAGAAATGGTAAGTTTCAAGTATCTTTGATTAATCTCTACAATTTAGGGGGAAAAAATGAAAAAAAAAAAGAAAAAAAGAAAAGAAAATGGACAATAAGAACAATATACGTACATAAAACCCTATTTCTCACTTTTTTTTTGTTCATATATATTCCTTTAGGCCTTTAGTATGATCATATGGGTTATAGCACTTTAACTCCCCAAGCAGCATGATGAGAATTGAGAAGAAAATTATATACATCACATGCACAAATTAGTTTTTTTTTTTTTTGCTTCTTCAAATTTTATTATAATTTTTTCATAATCAAATCATCAAATTAAACGTGGCTTTTCTCTAATCACAACCTTCTATCATAATAAAATACTTTGTACAAAACGACAATTAACCCTAAAACAACGAGACAATGACTTCTCTTGGATTGCCAAAATGCCAAGAAAATACTTGTCACCCAACCTTTTAAAAAAAAAAAAAATTTTTCCCACAAAGAAAATTTTAAGGAAATTGAAAGGGTATATTCTTCTAAAATTTGGACCCCATTTGCAATTTGGCATAATCTTTTGGTGTGCAAGTGTAACGAGTCCAACACTTTTAAATTACATACCAAATTACCAAACCATCACAATGACACGTGGTGGGTCCTACGGCAGTGATGGGTTCAACATCTTTCTTTATGGTTTAACCCCTGCTTTAAGGTGAATCATTGGGAACCGTAAACGTGTCGAACCCATAACTCCAACTTTCACCCGCCATCTACATTGTGACACGATCTAGCAACAAAAGGGTCAATCTGTCCAGTGGTCCCCATCCTAAATAAATAAAATAAACGAAGAAAAGAGTTTTGAGATGCCAATGGGACCCATCCTTTTCTATTATTGACAAATACTGGGACCCACTTTAGCTCCCCGGGAGAGATTGGGTCCCACGTGATCCTACGCTCACGTTATTCGGTCGTCACACGGAGGAGAATTACCATTATTATTGGTGGTTTTGTTTTGACTTTGCACAAAGCAAAATGCTAATCTTAATTAATTAAAAATAATGAGCGGACGCTTTTGCTTGTCCTCGCCCCTCACGTGGACCTGTGATTATTGGGAAAACTGAGAAACTCCACAAGAAAATATGGACCTACCAGTATTTTAATTTAATAATTTAGCAGTGTTCTTATATAGTCATAAGCTTATTAAAATATATTTTTTTGGGAATGTCCTTTTACGCAATCGAAGAGGCGCGGTTGGAGTGAAATTTGGGAGTATCAAAATTCTGTGCCGTTGACGCGAGCAAGAGCAGGGCTCGTCACAGTATTTGGGGAAATCTATGTGGCATTGCGATCCACGCGGCATGCTGTTGATAGTTAATGTTCGTCAGTTCTGCCCAATTATTTAACACGATAAATTGGAACAGTAAAAACTGTTGTGTATAAGTTTAATAAATAAAAAAGTAAAATTAGTTTTTAAAAAAATTTTAGGTAATGTTTGATTTTAAAAATAAAATTATTTTTTGTTTTTATTTTTAAAAAAATAAAAAAAATGAGTAAAAACTTATTTAATAGTTAAAAATAAAAATAAATTTTTAAAAAATAAAAATAAAAACGAGTTGAAATATTAAAATAAAAAATATTTTTAATTATGAAAATAAAGAATGTATATTATTTTTTTTAATGTTTTCTAAGTTATTATATATGAACACTTTTTAATATCATTAATTAGTACATATATGTTATAATTATAATTAGATGACATTAATAATAATATCATTGAATAATTTATTTATTTATTTTATTTTTAAAAATAATTTTTATTTTCGCTTATCAAATACATTTTTTTAAAAAATAAACAATAAAAATTTTATAAAAAAAATAAAAAATAAAAACAAAAAGCATTTTCTCATACCGAATGAAGCCTTACTCTTTGTTATGTAAATTGCAAGTACAAGTGCATTTGTGGTCATAATAGCATAAAATTAACGATTAAAATTGGAAATTTTATATTGAAAACTTGAATTTAAATCTTAAAATTAATAAATTATGAGGTGAGAGAGTTAATTTTTTTTTATCGTGTATGATTTTTTTTAGTTACAACAAAAAAAAAATTACAATATTTTTAAATCTCTTAAAGAATTTCTTTTTCATGCACGAGTTTTAAAAAGTACGGAAACTTCATAGGAGGGGACCAGAAAACCTCAAAATATTCGTATTCATATCACATATGGATTTTGGCAAAGCACTCACGATAATTTCAAAGCCTCAAAATACGATGAAACATATAAACTCAAGCCCTGTGCTTCAACTCAACAATATCTCTAATTAAAGAACCAAAAAAGATGGATTAAATTTGCTCGACGATTGGATGCATTCAGGATATGAGAATTATGCAGCTTTTTCGATATATCTAGTAATGGATGGCCAACTATTAAGCGTAGAAGCCAAGATCAAACCTTCATCCGATCGATTCTAATGGACCAAAATCATCTTGTTCTTGAAAACCCAGCATCACATCTTTGAAATAGTATCATTTCACGGAATTAACCCTCATTCACATGTTTCTTTATCATAGTTCCATCATTGACCTTCACATAATGTGATTGAGAAACTAGATCAATATCCATCATTAATGTAATTTTCAAAAAAATTCTTTAAAAGACGTTTTCAAAAAATAATTTGGTTAGGAATATCTTAAAATTATTTTTTAAGATCAAATTTGATGCATAAAATTATTAATAAAATAAAATGATAATTATATTTAATTTTTATTTTAGAAAAATTAATATTCTTTCCGTAAAAATTTATTTAATTCTTTTTAAATGAAAATGATTATATTTAATTCATCAATTTAAATTTATATGTTCAATTATATTTTTAAAAATTATATCAATAATTTAAATTATATAAATTAAAAAAATAATTTTAATAAATAAATAAATTATTTTATCATAATTTTTATATACATTAAACATAAAATAAAATAATATTATTTATAATATCATTTGATTTGATTTTATTATAATATTATATATCAAACCCAACTTAAAGAATATTATATTAAATAATATTATTTTTATTTCTTGAACAATTTTAAACTTTTTTTTTTGTTCAAAAATTTTTAACATCGTTATGAGCTGTCCTTTTTAGGCACCAAAAAGGAGGTGGTCGGTCACGTGGGATTGAAATGGATTCTCTGTGCTATTCACCAAAAGGAAAGAAATATTGCTGCCAAAAATTCAGTTGCCAATAAAAAGAAAGCATGCTACAGAATTTTGTACTGTTAGGAAAGCTTACGTGGCGTGCTGTTGTTGGGTATTGCCAATTGCCGTTGGCATCCAAACTTCTTGGGCTTCACTTTCCACTTTTCCACCAAATTTTTTTCTTGTCAAAGCATTGACAAAAATAAAAAACGAAAATTAATTGGAATTTATAAATGTTACATAAAAAATGTTAAATAAAATAATCATATTCATAATTTTAAAATATTAAGCATAATTCTTAATTAAACTTATAATTAAATCATTTTTTATATATACAAAAACCAAAAATAAAATATGCAAAATCTAAAACTAAAAACAAAATTAAATAGGAAAGGTGGAATCCAAGATATGTCTCGTGCAGCAACTAACTAAAAGCCACCCCCCAATAGCGAAAATGGATAAGGCGGTGGTGGGCGCGCCGCCATTTCTCCAAAATAACCGAATTGCCCATTCCTATCATCATACCCTGCTATACTAGTCGCTCCCGACGAAGTCACCGCCATGTCGGTTCCAATCACTGATGGTGCCACCGCAACCGCCGGTAATTTTTTAGTTACTGTGGCGCAACCGTAGTTCATGACTTGCCCCACAATTTGTTTATTATACCCCAATAACTCTTTGGAGTACTCAGGCGATGGCGACGATTGATAATTTGAGCGACAAAAGTTGTTGTCTATATCGAATCCAGTTTCTGGGGACGAAATTACTCCTGGATGCCTTTCTTCTTCTTCCTCTTCAGATTTTACTGAATTATTCGAAACGGCCAGGCTTGAAGAAGATGAATACGGGGATGGCATCATCGTCAACCGTCGCTTCTTGTCGGCGTTAAGTTGTCTGGTGCGTTCCTTTTCGAGCATCATACGAGGAAGGAGGTCAGGGTCTTCAACAACTTTGTAAAGAAACGCCATCATTTGTTGCGGGCGTCTCTCAGTGGTTTCTAAACGCCTGTTCATGCCTTGTAACTCTTCTTCCAACGACTTTTGTTCCTCTTTTAGCCTCGCTATTTCCATGACTATTTCCTCGTCGTTTAAGTCCTCAGTTTTCACTTGCATGTATGGATTTTTATTATGCTTTCTTCTTACTATGTTCTTCAAGAAATGCTTTTGCCCTCTGAGAAACCATTCATTTGCAAATTCCCACTTATCCGGATCCACCTTCTTGAAACCCTAAACACCAAAATAAAAAACATAAAGAAAAACCCTTGAAACAAATGCATCAACTTAAAAACACCAGCAGATATTATATTCAATTTAAATTTACAACTACTTAGTACTTACATATGTATTAAGCTGGCGAACGAAGCTAGAAAAATTGTTATGCTTGAAGTAAACAGGCAAAATCGTCTGAGAGAAATCTAAAGGGTCGATGACTATAAAACTGTTATTAGCTTTACCCCAAGTGATCAAAGTGTCAGTCATCGGATCATTGACCATCTGATAAGTTTTCACAACGAACGGCGCAGCAATGTTAGTATTACTATTGACCTCCATATCAACACATAAAAATCAAACTTTTTGTCCTTCTGCTACTTCCCTGTAAACTTAAAAAAAAAAAAAAAAAAACAAAGTTTCCTTCTTTCTAAGCCAAAAGAAGAGAAGAAGGCAGAGACAATTGCAGAGGGCAGAGGGCTGAGTTGGGTTTTGCTGCCTTTGCCCTTTGGGTGGTTTTTTTTTTTTTAAATATGTTTGAGATAGAACCATAATATATAGTGAGGCAAAGTACAGTGACGAGAGGGGTATCGTGGCTATCATCCGGACGGCTTTGATATTTCCTGGGGTCAGGAGATGGGGACCCACATGGCACCGCTTTTATCATCTTTTGCTACACGTCATGGTTCCAATGGGTTTAGATATTTTCCAAGCTTATTATTCCAGTGCGCTTCACATACGCGCGTGTTCAGTGCGTCTGCGCTTAATAATTAGCGACGTGGGCATTCGCAATTGTCGCTAAAAAATAAGGGAACTATAGTTGGGATTAACAATCACTTACTAAATAGAGAAGATAATCAAATTTCAAAAAATATATATATTTGATAAATTGTTAATGTATAGATTTTATATATTATTAATGTATTAAAAGATAATAATTTATTAATAAAATGAATAAAAAAATATTATTTTATTAACAAATAGTTTTTTAAAATTTTTAATTTATAGATATTTATTTTAAAAATTAATATTTATTTATTAATTATGTGTTATTAATTGAAAGTGTTTAAATTTTATATATTAATGATATATTAAATATAAATTAAAAAAATATTTGCAAAGTAAATAGAATAAAAAATATTTTTGACAACTTTTTTTTATTTGCATGGTCATACTTTTTTCTTTAATGGACTTGATAGTGTATAAACATTTGTTTAAGAGCATATATTGTTTTCTTAACATGTAATTAATGTGTCTTTTTTTTTTTAAGATTGATGAGAATTTTACTATTTTACTATATATGCATATGATAATTAATTTTTTTTTCTTTTGATATTTAAAATTATTTGAATTAAATTTAAAAAATTAAAATTTTAATACTCTACCAAACCGGTACCGTTAAATAATAAGTATATATATTATCCTATTAAAGTTGAAAATTGAAACGTGAGATGAATCCCTCTTAATTTCTTGCCTTAAAAAAAAAAAAAAGGACATTGTCCAATAAGAAGTGAGGAAGGCCATGTTTTTTTTCTTTTGCTCTTCCTTGCGGAGCAAGGCAAGGCTTTAAGCCTTTGACTCTCATAATTTCTCCAGCCATTGGTTGGCGCAAACAAACAGCTCGTAAGCGAAAGCAGCCACGCGCCAATAAAATGCGAGTGGGAGACAACTTCAAATTTTATTGAATAATAATCAAAAGATGAATTATAATAATAAAATGAATAAAACAAGATAGAGGGGTGAAACGGTGGCGTAGATTCGGTGGCGTAGAATCGGATTTGCTTTCGGCATATCTTTTGGGCCAAGACTGCAACTCTCGGGCTTTGGCGAGTGCGTGTCGCTTCCCTATTGGTCCACCACTAAGGCCTACTTTTTAAATTCTTTTGGATTGATGCTAGGCCCTTGGGGAGCACATTTATATACCCCAAAATCTCTGCTAGTCTCCACATTATAAGCTTTTCTTTATATTTTTGTCTGTTTCTTTTTAATAATTTCCCACTTTTTTACTGACTACTTTTAATTTTTTAAATTTAATTCAGTCGTCACCATTTTCTTTTATGAGAGGTAAGTTGTTATTAGATCGAAATCTAGTAATTAAATCATAAATTTTTTTATAAATTTAAAAATTTATATATTCGAATAATATAAAATATTAAAATTTTATATATTTATATTATATTTTATATTAAAATTATTTTTTTATAATTTATGTTAATATAAAATATATTTTTTATTTTATTAAATTTATTTATATTTTAAATTATTTAAATTTATATTTTTTGTTTATATAATTTTTATATCATGTTAACAATGTGAACAAATTAAAGAGGGTTTGGACTAGGGACGGCAATGAAGCCCGTCCCCGATGGGTTTAGGTCTGACTCGACCCTATAAGGTCGGGTTCTTTTTTTTAATTTCAGGTTTCGAGTCGAGATCGGATTGAATAAAATTAGGTAATAATCAGAGTCCGATATGTCTAAAACCCGACCTGATATTATTAAAAAATTATTTTTTAATTAATTAATTAATTAATTTTATATATTTATATAATTATATTTTTAAATATTTATATTTAAAAATAATATTTTATATTTTAAAAAATAATATTTTATTAATTTCGAATCAGATCGAATCGAGTACGATTTACAGATTATCGAATCAAATCGGATTCAGATATTAAAAAATTCAAATCAAATTTAATAAAATATAAAATCGGATCAAACCGCCATCCCTAGTTTGGACTGATGAGCAAGCAGGACAAGAAAATCCACAGTCGAATCTATCAGAAAGTTAGGTATAATCAAATGGCAGCACTGTCACCATCATATGCATCCTATAGACATATGAATATTTTGACTCTCAATCCTCACTGCAAATCAAGCTCACTGGGGAGACATTATATCTATCTAATAATGAATCCATTAATCAAGATAAAAAAGCATACATAAGATTGAGACATATCTTGTCTCTGTATCAAGACCAGAACCTTGAACTACTGTTTAAGGAATTTTCTGATTGGTTGGTTGGACTAATTAGAAAATCTGGATTCGGATTTCCTTAGGGTCTAAGTTTGATAAACAGCTCCAAAACAATGACTCCACTTCCATCTGGATTAGACAATTAATTATTAGTCAACCCCACAGTTAAAGCACCAATTAATTATAAAATTGCTGCCGACTTGAAAAAAAAATCAGCAAGATTATCTCAATTGTCAATGATATATTGTGATTATCAATTGATTTTCAACATGATGGGTAATTGTGATTTACTTAGATTTGTGGGCCATCTCTGAATCTGTTATTAGATTAAATTTTAAGCTTAATGTGAAGATAATTAAAGCAAAGGGGTGGAAAAAGACAAAGGAAATATTACAAATCTTGAGAATAGAAATTCTAAAGAAGGGTAAAAAATCGGTGTGAAAAGGATCGAAGCTTTTAGAATAAAATGAACGGTAAAAGACAATTTGCTTTTGCGACAATGGTCAATAATTCATTAATTTGTTTTTAACGACAAAGATATTTGTTGCTTTGTCTCGTCACAAATAAAGTAGCAAATCGGATTTGTTTTGGCTTAAAAAATACTTTTGCTTAACACTTAAAAAGTTCATTTAGATGAATAATGAGGTTAAAATTTATAATAATGTTAAACTTAATTATTATAATGATAAGATTGAATATTATAATGATAAAATTAAAATTAATAATAAAATATAAATTTGTATGTAAAAATAATAGTAGTAATGAGATAAAATGTAATAAAAATAAAAAATAAAAAATAATCATTAAATTATTATATTAAAATTTATATATAATAAATTTATAATACATATTTGATATTTTTAAATTAAAAAATTATTAAAAATATAAAATATTTTATATCAAATAATAATTTTATTCAAAAAAATTTGAAAAATAATAAAAATGTATATTTTTGTTTTATGTGAAATATTTACATTGTATTTTATGTTCTATTTAATGTTTATTTTAAATATAATATCAAAATATGCCATTTCCATTAATTTTGATAAAAAAAAGAAAATTAGAAATAAAAGTATAATGATAAAATTCATATGAAAAATAAAAAAAAATATTAGAAAAATTCAATATTCATTTATAATATAATGAAAAAATTACACTTATCCTGATTATAAAAAAATAAATACCCACCACATACTTTCTAGGAACAAATTTTCAAACAGTTATTATATATATAATAACTGTTTGAAAATTATATATCTATAGACACATAGAAGAGATGACAATGAAATTTGGAAGGCTTTGTATGAACAAATTTGAACATGCGGCTAGCCCGTCATCATCGCCATTGTCTCCTACAAAGAGGCTAAAGAAACTTGATTTGGTTTTCCTTTTAGCTTTTGTGTTGAGAATCACTTTTCGGGGATTCAACCACATGAGTTGGATCGATCCTAAGAATCGCTCAAAACCTAAGACAAGTCCCTAGGATTGATTTGATAAAGAAGTTTGAGGAGATTATCCCTAGGTTTCGTAAATCTTAATCCAAAGCATAAAGTCAATTTAATTAGATTAGTATTATAGGGATAATGTTGGGATTAGGATTTGAAATCATTTTTGTATAGTTAAAATAAGTGAAAGCAATTGATAGCCATAGAAAAATGTTTTGCAATACATGGACGATCCTTGTTCCATAAATAGGAAGATTAATTAATTAATTAATTAATTATGGGAGTAAATCTATTTTTTAAAAGATTTTGTTAATAAATGTCTTAACGACACTCTTTTAAGTTATTATGTAAAATAATATTTTCATCGCATGCATGAAAATCATAAATAAAATTAATAATTGCTACATTTAATACAAAATTATTATTATAAATAATATATTAACTAATTTTAAAGAGTGTCTTTAGGCATTAGTTAGTAAAATTATTTTTTAAGATATTATATTACTTATCTCGTTAATTTTGTATTAAATTTTTATACCGACGTATTACTTTTTAAAGAATCATATTACTTGTTTCATTAATTTTGTATTAAATTTTGCATACTATACTTGATGTATATTTATTAGATAAATTTAAAGAAAAAATCTATTAATTCATGCCTAAGTTAACTAATTTATAAATCAATGTTACAATCAAACCAATAATTACATATAATGTACGATAATACAAATATTTAAGGCAAATATTTTATTAAAATGATAATAAAGGAAAATTTTGATTACTTTCAAACTACTAGTGGTTAAGTATAATTTATATTTATTAAAAAACATTTGTAATCATTCAAATTAATCCGAAAACGATTTGTTTCTTTTTTAATTTCTAATATTATAAAATTAATAGAAATTATCAAATTAATGCATTCAAAATTTAATTTTTAAAGTGCTGCCCCCTTACGTTTTTAAGGAGGAATAGAGTTTTTTTTAAAAAAATTATTGGGTATCATTCTTTATTTGTTTTCTCTGCTTTGCGAGCTCTTGCAGAATTGCACGTGAAAGAGAAAACAGTGAGACGGCATTAGTATTGGAATCCTGAAGCATTGATGCATTAGACCGACATTGAAGATTCATGGCTTTTGGCACAGCATCAGAAAGTACAATGACCCTGGAATAAGACTTCCATAGCTGCAGCAAATTTTCAAGACAGTAACGTTTAAGAGAAACAAAGAAAAAAGAAAAGTGAAGAAAACAGTTACTCATGTCACAATGTTAGAAGTGGAGATCCCCAAAATTCAAAGTGCTGCTTACTTACAAAAAGACAATACATTTTGTCCAAATGCTACTTTTATGAAAATTAAAGGAGAAAGAGTCCCATTTCTTTCTTCTTTTTTATTTGTTTCTTAATATCCTTTTGTTTTGTTAGTAGTCGCATGATTTATTATTGGAGCGTTAAATTTTTAATTATAATAATCAAGATTTAAATTTTGATAATTTTAAATATAAAAATAAAATTTTCATTTGGTATCGTGATATTGTCAATATTGTATCCTGGTGAACTTAGAAAAGCAAAAGTCCCTAAAAACCCTTTGTCATGTCATGTTCGATGTTTCTCAGCTGATTTGCTCCATGGCACAATTTGGATTTTTCTGTAACTAAACAAGGCGAGTTGAATGGTCCATGGTAATTTTGCTTTGTTTTTGTGCCCAAATATGTGGCAATAAACTGACATTGTTCTCTTATCTTTGGTTGGATTTGGACATACCATAAAACTTAAAATTCCATCTGAGCCGTTGTGTTTTGCTGGTTTGCTTTCCCGAAATTCATATTAAACGACGCCAAGGCAATGCATATCAAACAAATTTCGTGCTCTTTTCTAAATTCAAACTAGTTGTGAACCAAATGATAACGAAATGCTGAAAATAATTGTTTAAGCCGACTGCCACGTCATCTAGAAGTGGCCTGGTGAATTTCATCCCATAAAAAATGTTCCTCCGTCCTTTTAGATCTTTGTTCTCTCTCATTATCTCTCTACACTGCCGGCAATGGCATTTGAATTCTAGCCAATCTCTTCCTTGAGCTTTTATTCGCTATAGAAGGGTAGAGAGTGGTCAGGTACTCAGGTTGGGTTTCGAAAATAAAACATGGGGCCTCCCAGAAAAGGGCCCAAATTATCCTCGTTCAAATACATGGTCTGGAAAGAACAGCCACGGCTCACAAGAAAAATGGGAGTAACAATGAAATAAAATGCAAAACCAGCAAAACAGGAATAACAAAAAGGGAAGGGGCTTAAAGCTATATCAGGACAGGCTTGAAAACACAAAACAAGGTGTTTTTATTATTAAAAATAACATTACACTGCTGCAGAAATTTTACATATTTTATAGCGAATGAGCAATGCATAAATACTTATAACATAATTCTGTGGAGTGTGGTATATAACTCAAAAGTAGCAACAGGTACTTGAAGCATCAAAAATGGAGGAAGAAACGAGATTACACTCTCACCACCCACTCTAATAGGTACTGACACTGTCATTAACTGCCTCACCATCAAGGAAGAAATCATCAGATCAAATGCAGGTCCAAATCCACACCCTATCAGTCCCCAGCAGAATTCTACTCCGTATCAGTGGGTTTCACGAGCCCTTTTCTGCAGATTAAATCAATTACCAGAAGATACTAAAACATTATACTCCTTTAAACGTTTTTGGAATTGAGCCAAGCGAGTCTGCAGTTGTAGAATTCCTGCAGCCTTCTGTGAAAGAATGCTATTTAACTTGGAGATATAATTATCCAGCTGATTGCCTGGTTCGTCAGCTTCAACTAGCAGATTCATTTCCTGCAGGCATAATAACTATCAGAACATAGGTAACCAAGTCAGACAACGAATGAGATTACAGCCAGACTGTCATCTACCTCCCTAACAATCTCTATTGTGTCCTCCACTTGCCTTCGATGAGCATTTACAAGATCTTCCTCTTCCTAGTATCAAACAAGACAGTTTTCATTTCACAATTAAATACAATTAGGGCAGAAAAATCAGATATCCAGATTTGGATTGACGGTACCTTCAACAAGGTGCTCAAATCATCATCTGAATGAGAATTGTTATCATCAAAGATTGAAGGATCAGTCTTCTGCTTCTCTAAAGATGGAATTTCATAGGTCTGTGCCTTCCCATTAATTTTCTGCAATATCTTTTGTTGCTCATATGTCTCCTCTGAGTAATCAAAATCATCCTTGGCCATGCCATTTGGACCAGCTCTCTGACCCTTGAAATAATCTGAATATGGCACAGCCAAATTTCCTTCCGCCCTTCCACTAGGAACACGATCTACTTTAAAAGGAGGAGATGTATCTCTTTCATTCAGTTTGGACCACCCAAATTTGTTCTTTTCAAAAGGAACATCAGCTATGTTATCCTCAAATGCGTCAATTGGTAAAGATGAAGCCAAGGGCAGTGCAGTTGACTCCCTAAGATTTGATGACGAAGATAGTGCATCCTTCTTGGAGTTGTTCCCTTTTGATAGGCTCTTCACCCTGGAAAGCAGGTATATTATTCAAACAAATGCATAAGTCACTTCTAAAATGCATTTTTACTTACAGAACCACATACCTATCGGCATATCTGAGTGTATTCAGGGTATGTTCACATGATCCTGAGCTCGGTGAAATACATGATATCATAACAGTACGTGACTCACCAACAAATGAATCTCTAAGAACTTCAGTCAGCTTACTTCCTCTAAAAGGAATGTGTCCCTGGTCATTGTCAAGAGCTCTGATACATTCCTTTAAAGCAAGTAAACTTTTATTAATTTCAGCACCTTCCATTCTGCAGAAATATAAATCAGCTTGTTATGATTTGAATGGCACATTCCAAATAATGGCAATCGGAGCATCCCATTCTCAAGTTATACGCAAAGGGAACAAGATTTGAGCATCTAGTTGGTGCCCTTTCTGGCCTAGTACCTCCATTGAGCACAATTCTATGGCTCCATAAACATGGCTATGCAATCCATGGCACCATTGCTTTGAAGAAGTATACTTGCAGATTACATGGATGGATTCAAAATTTTTACCTCGTCTGTTTGTCATTGTCAGTCGTATCTGCACCACGCTCACTTCCAGCAAGATCTATGAAAGAAAGCTTCCCAACAAGTCTAGCAGGCTTTGTTTCACTGCCATCACCTGATCTCTTGATGGCAAGCTGAAGAATAGCATGTGACCTAGAGGATTCCTCATTTGCACCGGTAGTGCCAGTGCTTCTTGTTGCGTTTCCTCTCTCAATTAACTCCTTGATTGTTTGAACATCTAATACCTTGTACTCTTGCAGACCCACAATACATACTTTTTGTTTACCATCTTCTCTCATGCAAAGCTTTCTGCATAAAGTAAAAACCTAATCAGAGAACTATAAACTATAGGACAATTTGTTTAGGTTTCCATATGGAAATAACTTACTTCCGATCATTAAGGAGATCAAAGACTTTTCCCCCATATATCTCAAAGAAACTGACAAAGAGTTGGAAACCTTGGTTCTGATATGTATGGTACATTAATCTTAATATATCTTGAGATGCTTTTAGAGGCAGTGGCTGCATAGTATATGTCTTTCCACTTCCTGCATAGAAAAACATAGGATCAACTAAAGTACATTTGCAAGAATATAATTTGAAAAAAGAATTAAGATATGGAGAAGAGGACACCACGGCAAATAAAAGAGGATCAAATGAACAGCAGTGCTAAACCAATAGAAACACTTATCAAGGTGCATTCACAAATTGGTATATTATAATTAACTATTAAACCCTGCCAAGATTCAGGCAATTTCACATGTTGGTCATCATGAGAGCAGAAGAAAAGAAATGTAATGTGTGACTATTTGTAAATCAGCTAAAACACTTCAAATTCCTGAAACCAGAATCAATAGTATTTTTACTTCAGGTCCTTCCCTTCCCTTCCCAAGAAACCAAAATTCAAATTGACTTTCTTCAGATTTTACAGTCTTTGTCAAAATCTTGCATAAAGAACATATAAAAACTACAGAAATTAAAAGATTAGCATTCAGGGTAAAAATATAAAATAGCTGCCATGCAGCAGAAAAAGAATTTACAAATTCATAGTGAGAAAAGATTTTATACTAGAGAACTTTTAGAACTAAGTGTGCTATAGCATCCACATAAATTTCAAATTTAGGATAAAACCATTACCTGTTTGCCCGTATGCAAAACAAGTCGCTTTTGTTCGATTGAAAATTAGTGGGACTATTGGCTCAACAGTCTCAGAGTACACCTAGAGCAATAGAAATGAAATCTAGTGAAATTAGCTGAATCAAACACGAAAGGTTATTCACTTCCTGTCATATACTCACTTCCTCATTGCTAACATCTTCATTCAGCACAGCATCAAAAACAAATTCATGCTTCTCAACATATTCTGTCAGGTCAACCTGCAGGTATCAATCATTAGACCATATGGAAAAGACTGCTACTAGGTCATATACAATTAACCATTGAAGATGTCAGAGTGTTACAGCAGGTGGAGATCATCATGAGTTGCTGAGGCTTTCAAATAATAAGTCAATTTGGATTTTCCATGAAAATCAAGACAAAGAGCTATTTTGGTTCAAACTTTAAACAATTAATGTCTTGAAAATGCTATAACAGCGCATGACTGATGGGTCAAGACCTCAAGTTAGCAACTGCACCAAAAAAAATCCAAACATCTACAGTATAATACAATTGAAGGAAAAAGATAAGTTCTAGCAGCTGCTCACCTTTAGTTTTTTTTCATGAACAGTTAGTGCATTGGAATTTGACTCTATAGCGATAATATCTTCTTCCTTCTTTGCTATTTCCTTTTTGTTCAATGGTCTCTTGCGTACCTGCATTGGCAATTATTATCAGCTATTTTAACAATGACAAAACAAAAGCAGGCAAGTGTGTATGGTTTTCTTTGCCAATTTTGAACTGTTTATTTCCAGTCCTATTTGATATTAATCGCAGGTTAAGATTTTCGTAGTCTATAGCTCTTTATGTCACATTCAATTTCTATAAAACTTTAACTTCAGTTCAGATCATCAATTCATCAATCAACAGAACATTAAGGTTTTCAAAATCACGGCTCATCATATTTCTTGGCATGACCGATGGATCAATTTGGCATAGCAATCTCTCAAATCATTGAAACTAATACTTGCTTTGTGATATATAAAAACATAAGGAAGCATTCAAGTAGCATACCACGACTTTAATTTTGGCAACATTATTAGCTCTTTCTTTATCTACTGAGATGCTTTTAAGAAGGTTATTCTCCACCATTCCATGCGGCCTGCTTGTAAGTTTGTTGGTAAATAGATAAGGTTCGGAATCATCAAAACTTCTACCACCGACAGGTTTCTGAAGTCCGAATCCTTCATAGAGGTTAGGAACCTGCAACTAGGAAAAGGAACTAATATATTGATTTTTCTTATCCAAGAAGAAAAAGCAATTTTCAAACAACAACGAAATTTTAAATCCCACCAATTATTAAAATAAATCATAGTTTTAATGGTTCGCTAAGACCAAAAATGCTATGAGAAATACAAAACCATTTATATCACTTGATTAACGAGAAGATCAAATCTAACATCATCATAGAACAAATTTTAGTATCAAACACAGCTGAGTAAATCTACACATTCATGTGTGAGAACAAAACCGGAAAGTTTTAGTCTAATTGAAGAAATAGGGTAAAACCTCGGGAAGCAGCTCAGTATCAAATGAATGCAGATCCAATAAGCCGGGGCTGAGCTCACCGGGCGACACGTATTCATCGCTGTTCTTCCTCAAGCTCGAGGACCTAGAAAAAACCGGCGGTGTTCCCGGCGACTTCCTGCTCATTCTTCCCCCGTCGTAGAACCCGAACTCCTAACCAAACAGCAAAGGAAAGAAACGACGACGTTACAAGAAATGCAAAATGTAGATGTGAAGAAAGAGAGGGGAAAAGATCGAAGACCTGAGACGAAGGGAAATGAGATGAGCGAAGCCATTTGCTGTTAAAAGAAGCGTCGAGAAAGTTGTCAGAATATTGCCGTTGATGATGCGACGTCGAATTAGATCTCGCCGTCTGTCTTCCCACCACGCTCATTCTCTCTCGCTCGCCGTTCAAGAATTTTGCAAAGCTTCTTCAGCAAAAATATCACTCTCAAAACCCAAATAAAAAAGAAATAAAAAATTTGAAGAGAGAAAGCGAAAGGTAACGAGAGAAGAAGTAAACGCAAGTGGCTGTTGATATGATACTGTTTTGAACCTTTCTTTTTTTCTCTTTCTTCTTTTATTTTTTTTTTTCCTCTTTAAAAGTTCAAACTACCGGTATTAAATTTCAAAAAGAGAGAGTGTGTGATGATAATATAAATATTTTTCTCTTTTCTCTTTTTTTTTTTTTATTAATTAGGGTGGAGACTCTCGAGGATGAGCGGCGCGTGTCTGGCGCGATTAATTAGAGGACGAGTGGACGGGTGTGGCGTTTTGAATGGAGAAGGCAAACAGTATGTGGATTTTTGGCTCGCTTTTGTTTTTGCCTTCCATTTACGTGAAGGATTTTTGAAAGTGAGGAGTGGTGGACCACTCCCGTGAAACAGCGCGTGCTATCAATCAAGCGTGGACCGGCCACTTTTTTTAATTTTCCCTGCTTGCTAGGGACCGGACAGAAGCGGGCAAAGCCGCTTTGTTGGGTTGGTAAAGTGTCAAAGTGGGTGTCCGCGTTGCATAATTGGGCAGAGTTGTTGCTCCTGAATCTCGACGTCGTTACCTGACGTGGGACGCTTCAGTGAATCGCGGACTATGATATTAAATGCTGTCTAGGTTTTATTTCAACGTCAGATTGTTATATTAAGAGCTTGATTTTGATTTTGATTTTGATTTGGATAATATATTTGTGGATCCCATTTGCCCAAAATTTTTTTGAAGTTCACTTAGGAATGACGATTAATGAGTAGGAGGGGCATGCTCTTTCAAAATCGGTTGGCCCAACGCACACTAGACGATCCATTATGCATGATTCTTTTTGGGATAAAGTCAAAGAATTTTGGAGATTATAATAACACCACAAATAGGAGGGAAAACTTTGAATTTTTTTTCTATGGAGATTAACAGGAGCAGTACTACAACTAGGAGGGAAGCTTGAATTTGAATTGAAATATGTCGGTCGAATGGCATTTTTCTCTTTTGGGTAGTAAGAATTATGACTGTGAATCAAGTTTGTAATTAAAATCAAAAGAAAATTATTAATCACTTATTTAACCGTGACTAATATTTAGATTGAAAATCAAAATTAATCACTATAATTTTTAACTTAATTAATTTATATAATTATTTTTAAAACATAATATTTAATAAGTTTTTTATTTAATGTATTTAATATTAAATTTTACTTTTTGTATAAAACTAAAATTTTATAATTTTTAATGTCAACAAAAAAAATTAAACATAAAAAATAAAAGTTTTAGATGTTAAAAAAACAAGGACATAATTTTGAAATATAAAAAAATAAAAAATAGACAGAGAGATACTTTTTTTATTTAAAAAAAAAATTGCTATGCCCATATAATATATATAATGGTAAGTGGCCTGTAACGATTACAAAGAAATAATTTAAATTCAAAATTTAATCGATCATCTTTAAAAGGTCAAACACAATCTTTTGGGAGAGTTTCTTATTGACCCTATTAATCAACGTTCAAAGATGGGCCTATGGGCCTGTGGCCTGTTAGGAGGAGGGTCGAACCGAGCAAGTGAAAACGTTAAGTGTTTGGGTTAGTAGTAATATTAGTGTACCACTCGCTACTATGTTTTTTCCTCTGATTTTTTCGAGGGAGATGGAAAAGTTGAAAACCGAAGAGGGGAACACATTTGAAAAGGTTCAACACCGCCCGCGCCGAATCAAAAGCCCGAAAATTTTCATTTTTAAAGCTGAAAAAACAAGGCCAACACAGAGAACACGGAGCGAAACCACTCCTTGATATCCGTAGAAAGGATCAAAGGCTTTTTCCCATTTGAAGAAAAAACAAAGAAAATGGCACAAGCAGCAAGGCTTAAACTACGAATGCAAAAGGAGCTACTAAAGCTTCTTCTCACTGAACCCCCCCCCCCCCCCTCATGGCGCCTCCTTCCCTTTTCTGTCCCCACATTCTGATCTTTCCGATCTGATCTCTCTTCCA
This sequence comes from Durio zibethinus, assembly GCF_047325235.1. Taxonomy (NCBI): domain Eukaryota; kingdom Viridiplantae; phylum Streptophyta; class Magnoliopsida; order Malvales; family Malvaceae; genus Durio; species Durio zibethinus. The sequence continues at coordinate 23,704,668 of NC_143174.1, forward strand.
TCGACGCCCGTAAGTTCATTTATCTTTCTCTCTCTTCAATTTACAAAAAAATTGAGCAATTGATTGAAATCCAATTTTGATTTGTTCCCCCTAAGGTTAGTTTTGTTCACATGCTTTGATTATATTTGAGGTGATATTTGGATGATTAAAATTTTGTTCTTTTTTTTAAATCTTATTAAACTGATGATGAAAGGACTCGATTTTTTTCATAAGTTCTAACATAAAGACTTTAGATTTCTAAAGTCAAAGAATGTTGACCATATGCAAGGTAAGGGCTCACTGATCTTCTTGCAAATGGACAAATTCATAAAACTTGTTGGGCAGCAATAATGGATAAAGGGAGCATTAAATACGTAGAACAACCTGTGTTTGAGGATTATATGTCTTTTTACTCACTTAGTCAGTAGAGGGCACTGAAATTTTTTCTCAAAAACCATGTTTGCTTCATTGATTCTTCTTCTATATCATTTCCCAAAATGGAAGTTCTTTTTCTTGAATGCTTCCGATATATGATATGACAAGAAGGGTCCGATTCTCATCCAAGCAGGGGGCATGGCAACCGTCAATGAACGTTTCAACAGTCCTTACAAGTATAAGGCTATTGCTCAGTGAACATTCTCTCAAGTGGACATTCTCTCAAGATGAATTGGGTTAGGCTGATGAATGGAATTCCTTTTTTTTTTGTCTTCCTTTTTGATATGTTTGATGAATATACGGAGTGGGGAATGCAAATATAATAGACAAGTTTTTTACCATAAAGCAAGATCCATGACTTAGAAATATGCCAATGCTGGAGCTGGAGCCGTTGCGGCAATCAATGCACTGAAACCAACATAGATTCAATGATTGTATTAGCATTTGATTTGTTTGATTTTTACCTTTTCCTTGTATTGGATTCTTTCTTTTTCATACTTCTTTTTGGTTGCAGATAGAAGTTCAAGGACTAGACAAGGAACCAAAACAATGTGCTAATGAGTTTATTCCAAGCCATAAAAAACCAAATGGCATTAGCCTGAAGTTATCACTCGAGTCGACTAGCTCAAACAAGAAAAAAGATGGTGATCAGGAGGTGAATGAGGTGTCTAATCACCACTGATTTCCCTCTGAATCGATTAGTGATATGGAAGGTAAGCGAAAAAGAGAAGGAAAATGATGTGCTGAATGAATGCAATCTGAACCATGAGAAAGTTATTGGAAACGGGCGCAAATCAACTCTGAAAACTTCTAATCAATGCTAGGACGATTTTGATAACAAGGAGAATGTGGACCCTAATTACTTATATTCCCACTGTCAACATCAGGCTTCTTCTGGATCATCACTTTCTCAGGCTAGTCACAATCAACAACTTAGCCAGTATCAAGATGGTATATCAGCAAACAGCAGCATAAGGAGCAGTTCAAAGCTTTGCCAAAGCCAGAAACAGCCATTTGGGGTCTATGGAGTCATTGCAAACATGTGAAAATTTGAGAATGCTTGGGACAGATGAAGAGGAATTTGACGATGGAATGGAAAACGTCTCTGCTAATATAAAATCGGAGAAGCTTAGTTCAGTATGTAAGAAGCTGTCACTGGGACTGAATGGCTCATCGCATTGACAGCAGGAGAGTAACAAAGAGAATGTGATGCCAATTCGTAACTTGCCGGTTTCAAAACCCCAAACTCCTGGAAAGAGAGGGCTTGGTCGTAAGCTATCTCTAGCTCCTTTAACCAAAGTACAGCAGGACTGCGGACTTAGCCAGAAGCAGCAGTCTCGTCAAATTGTTCAAAGTACGGAAACTGATACGGGGATAAAGCAGATGGGAATCGAAGAAACAGAAGAATCTTCAATATCTGAGACGGTATTTGTGCTAGATAGTGAAGACAGCGAGGAGGAAACGCATGTTGACTCCTTGAGGACAAGAATGCCACTAGCACGGAGACGCCTTAGGAAGTGGAGAGTTAAAGCTTGAAACAAATCCTCTGTAGTTTCAATCAGACTCTTCTTCGCAAACTCTAGTAGAAGTTGGGCTCTTTTTGGTCCTTGAGTAGATGCTTCCTATGTTTGTACCTTTTGAAGTGTCAAGACTCGTGTAGATTTGCATTTTCATGTAATTCGGGGTGAGAAAAAAAAACAAAACAGAGCTGAAAAAATAAGTCAACGGGTAGATGGGCCCAGGCATCAGATGGCAAAGGGAAAAAGAGGGCTGAGCCAACAGAAATTAGAATTGTGGCCATTGGGCCTTGGGGACTCGTGGAGACCGACCGAGGCGAGCACGAGTCGGAGAAAAGGCCGTTGGTCCGTAACTCAGGGATAATGTCAGATGAAGTTTTGTAGATGGAAATTTGTAAAAAAATTTTTAAAAAATGATTTAATACAAATTTAAATTGATATATTAATAGAGTGAATATTAATAATACATAAAATAATTATTAAAAATATGATTTATATTAAAATTTTATATATTTACTTCATGTAACAAAAAATTTTAATTAATTTATTTGACTTTTACTTTTTATTGAATTTTTTTTTAATAAAAACTTCACAGACTTAACGTAAATAATTTTATATTTTTCCAGTAACTTAGTACTTTTTAATTTATATATTTTTTGGTGTCTAAATTTGTGAAACTGGTAGTTTGTTTGGCTCCCGAGGAAGAGAAATTGACTGGTCGCAATCCCCTTGATTTCCCCATTGCAAGTTCCATTTTTTAATAAGTAGTTTCTGACTGCCTTGCTAATGGGAAAGGGAAATTTCAAGTTTCCGGCCGTCGGGACAACTTTAAATTACTGATATGATATTTGTGCTCAGCTTTGTGAGGTTACGCGGCATTTTTACGGGATGGCTTTAATTTTATGCATTAATATTCTGTTGGAATAGTGTTGTTTTATTAATGGCTACTGGTTAGATAATTCAATCTTTTGACTATCAATTTTATTGTCTATGGCAGTCTGATTAAATATGACCATCTTGGTTTACATGGCTGGAGTGGGAGAGGCCTGAGCCTGGGCGTAGACCTGACATATTTCCTCAATTTAGCCCTATGAAAACACCATTACCACCACCAATGCCATATGATCCTCCTGAAGAAGATGAAGAAACGAAAGAGGAAGAGGAAGATCCTGAAAAGGAAGAAGAACCAGAGAATCCTGAAAAACTGTCCTGAGAAACAAAACTCAATATTTGGTAGGTTTGTGAACGGCCAAAACTCCAGCCCGGTTCAATTTGGTTGTATTCAGTTTCCAATGGTGGCTACCACTTGCTTATTCGCTTAGTATGTATAGAATGGATGAAATGTTAGTCATCCATTTTTGCAGTGTGAGTGGTATATATATTGAGAACTTGAAATTAAATGATGTCAAGTTCTGGAATTTGAGATTTTGAGTGCAGTGAAAGGGTTAGGACTTAATGGATGAAAAAGAAAAGAAAAGGGATCACTATTGGTGGTTATCTTGATGAGAAAATTGGACGTGTAATGGATGGTAGATTTGGATTCTCAGTGAAATGCTGCTTTTCATGCATCTATGATGTGAATCATTCGATATCGTCTTGTGCAAGTAGTTGGAATGTTTTGTTATTAAAAATTCATTAACCCACATCTTATGATTTAAGTCTTGCTAGATCTGCAACAGGGATATACTGAGATGATCTTAGATCACAGCCCAAGCCCCCAGAATGGAGTTTGCTTGACAAGTATTTATCAGACTTTTGAGGCTCCATGTGGAGTTATGCTATTGAAAACCATTTTCATATTCATATCCATCATCTCTCAAAGGCATCTTGGATGAAGAAGTTTCTGCTTCCCTGAACAATCACACTGAAGAAATACAACAGGATTCCATTTTTGTATTAGACATGTATTTCAACAAATTCAAAGGTTTTTATACCTATTATTTGGCCCACACTGATACATTGGTATTTGATCTTCATTATACATTGACTAGAGAGAAAACAATACTTCTCATGAACAAAAAGGTAACTTGGTTTAAGGTTAATTTCCTCTTTGTAATTGTGAAAAGCAATGAACATCTCACAATGCAATGACAAATGATAACTCAGTCAAATATTTTGGAATGGCTGGAATCCGCTGAGATAACGGATCAAAATAAGAAAAAGCTAGGCAGCCAACAAACCCCAAAATCATTTGCAAAATTTCTGAATTTCCTTGGTGTGAACAATAATCCGCAGGAGATGAAGTAGATTTTCTTTCTTATTTTAATGATGATCTAGAAGAAGAAGATGATGAATCAGCCACCATATTCTAGGCCTACTTTTACACAACTAACCCAATTAACTTACCACTACTTGTTTTCCTATTTTAATAATGTTGGCGTGGGCGATGGAATCTGCCACACCACCAATTCCCTGTCCTTATTCATTAACCAATGCAAGTTAGTCACTTTTAGCAAAATGGCGAATCCTGTCTAAACCCTTCACCCTTGAAAATGACAATCCAAACCCACTTTTTTAGCATTGTTTTAAAATACCATGATTGACGCCTAAAGTCTTTTCTCAATATGAAAAAGAAATTCTAAGTTCCAATTTCCAACTGTTGGATTAGTTCTTGGAATAAATATGGTGTGAGGGTCCATTTTCCGATTGTCATTTGTCAAGCTGACATAAAAATTTTATAATATATATTTTTTTAAATAATTGATTCAATTAGATAAGATTTATTTTTTTTAACGAAAAAATTTTAAATTTAAATTTTATCGATGATCACTTATTAAAATTAAATATATAATTTATAATTATTTATTTTAAATTATTAAATATAATACATTTTATTTTAATTTAAAAGATTAAATAATCTATTTATTATGTGATCTTTCTTATAAAAAAAAATTATTTAATTTTGCAGGTGGTGATGGACTTGAATCATTTGATGGATAAGGAAACAATTAGGCCTAATAATGCATCTACCTGACCATTATTGTTAGCCAGGGTGGATTTGAGCAGTTAGGTACCTAAGCCTTCTCTTTTCATTAATTTTCTAAGAAAATTAATAATACTAGTACAGCTCAAATAACTTGTTTGAAATAATTTTTACGCAACATATAGTATTACTCCTTTCATTTTATTTTTAAAAATTTTTTTTAATGTCTTAAGATTATATATATTTTTGAATATTTATAATTCTTATTTTTTATAACTTTTTACTTTTTAACATTAAAAAGATCATGAAATTTTAAATATACAAAAATATTTAAAATTTAATATTAAATTTATTAAAATTAAAATTTTTTAAAACTTCGTAAAAATAAATAACACTCAAATAATTTAAAATGAAAAAAAATCTTATTATTGAGTGTTTATAAACATAGTAAAAGATTAAAAATTATTATTTTTACATTATTGATAAATTTTTTGAATTTTACAGGTAAACTTAAAATATTGTCATATATTTTGTTTTTATTAATTTTTAAAAAATATTTTAATATACATGTGATAATCTTTTTAATTTCATAAATAATGTATTAAATAATTTTTCAGGACATTAATTATAATGTTTTAATAAACATCAGTTGGGCCAATGTTAAAGTAAGGTTAACTCTTTCTTGATTTGTTAAACTAAACACAACAGTTTTCCTTTAAATAAAAGGTTGCTTACACAAAAGTCCAGTTGAAACCGTTATAACGGCCGTTTGATCTTTCTCGTAGACTGATAAATTACTGAAGCCATGTAACCGAAATTTTTGTCCTAAAATCGCAACCTTAATTTTGCCACGCAGCTTGTCAGACAGATCCCTGTAATCACGATTCCGCCTTTTCCAAACGTCCCGAGAGAAAAGAAAACACTCCGATCCGACCGTCCACTCTCCTGACCCACTGCCCTCATCCAACGGTCATAATCTACCCATCTATCGCCTTATTCCTAAACTACCCTCCTAACGTTTAAATAATCCATCGTTTGGAGATTCCGGTCATTAAATGGAGACGATGAGGCTATGATCGTAAATTCAGTAGTTCTTTTTTTTTTTTTGTTCAGTGCAGATGTGCAGTAAACCTGTATATGAGTGTTTCTAAAGAAAAAAAAATGCCTTAGAACGTAACAATGTCTTTGAGACGGCAGTGAACAAGCTTAAGGAAAGAGCCTTTTCTCTGCTTCTTTAATGGCAGATCTTGCGTTTTTTTGATTTGATTTCTGATTTTACGGCGTCTTTTTGAGTTATCTGAGTTCAGTCGTTCCGTTGAGTTGAATAAGGCAGTGATCGGAGATGCTGGACGGAATCTTAGGCCGTGGTTTTGCCTCAAAATGGTTTCTACTTTCTCTTAAAATAAATGCATTATTATTTTTTTTGGAAAATTAAATTGATGTGAAGATTTTTCTTTTGCAGTAAATCATTGATAAAAGTGATAAAGAACCGGATCGATTTGATAAGGAGGAAGAAGAGCGCAACGCTTAAGTTTTTGAAGAAAGATATAGCTGATCTGCTCGCTAATGGCCTTGATATTAATGCTTATGGCAGGGTAATTTAAAAAAAATAAATTTTTACTATTTTTAATGCTAATATTCAACCTGAAAATGTAGAGAAAAAGAAGAAGAAGAAGAAGAAGAATTCCAAAATTTAAATTTTGATTTAAATATTTTTTTTTTAGCTTTTTGAATGACTAATAGCAGAAGAGTAAGGCTTCAAATTTCTTTGTATTTTTTTTCTCATACTTGTTTGGGTATTTGAAAATATTATACAGGTGGAAGGATATATTGCTGAATTGACTCTTTCTTCTTGCTATGATTTCGTTGAGAAATGTTGCGATTTCGTGTCGAATCATGTTTTGGTTATGCAAAAACTGAGGTATATGTGGCTGTGTTAATTATTTACTTTTGATAAATTTCCTTTTTTATATCGTCTTTATGATGGTGGCTTGAAATCCTTTTGCTATGTTTATGACTGGCCGGTGGCTACTCACCATAGTCTTTTGTACAGGCATATATCTGTGGAAATCAGTGTAAAAGGCTAATTGTAAGTCATGAAAACGAGTGATCTGAAAGTTGCCTATTTTCTTTTGAATAGTGCCGTGTCTAGTGCAATTCATTGGCAATAACATTAAGCTTATGTGCTAAATATGCGGCTGTGAGCCATATTCTGCAGCAATCTGTCATAGGATTCATCTTATCTGGACTTTAATTTGATAGTACAAGCTAGATATACTTTTAGCTTGTAGTTGATGGAGGTGGCCGTTAAAGTGGGAAGGCTAAATGCAAGATTTAGTTGTCATTCTTCTTTGTGGACCACTTCATGATTGTCCTCTTATTTTATGGTATCAAGAGACTGTTGCAGTTTTGATGCTAAGTTGGATTTGAGGTAACATAATTATCTGTTGCTAATGGTAAAAAGAAAATTTGAATTTGAAATAATAAAACACACTTGGGTCAGAAAAGGGTGGCTTATTAAAAGGGGAAGGATTGTGTCATGTATCTCAGATTGGAATTTTTGAAAAGTTTCTTGTCATTCAACTTTTCACCATGTTGTTTAAGTTGAAAATTTTTGTAAAAATTGCAAAGAAATGTCTGCTAAAGAAAAAGATTGAAATTTCTCTTACCTTACTGAGATGATTTTAAGATTTTCTGTGATGAGACTGTTGTTCTGGCTCCACAAGAGATTCCCGTTCTTGTATGCCTTATTTTAGTCACCAATTTCTATCCGTAATTTTAAGGATTGTGGACTGCTGTGTGATTTTTGGATTTGGTTTTGGTATTTCCACCAGTCAGTAAGAGTAGACAAGGATCTACTTTTTATCATTTAATGTTATTTTTATGAATTTAGGTTTATGCTAGGGAAGAAATATGACTATATGAGCATATTAGCAGATGGTATCTTGGAACTATTCTGCTTCATCATAAAAGGTTTTTTCCTTTGTAGGGGACATAAGATGGGTTGTAGTGTCTGATTGTACTTCTTTTTACTTTCATGTGAGACGGATTGTGAACTTCTTTTATTATTTGTTTTCTTGAAATTTATCATTAATAAGCTGATGATAACAACAGTTGCTTATTCTCATCAATAAATGCATACAGTGATTGCCCTGAAGATTGCAGGGAGGCTGTCTCATCTCTAATGTTTGCAGCTGCAAGGTTTTCTGATTCGCCAGAGTTGCGTGATCTTAGGCAAATATTTTATGAAAGATATGGAAATTCCCTGGAATTATTTGTCAATAAGCAGGTAAATTTCCAATGATCTACTCCAAATAGAGAATAATTTATGGTTCCATCACTGCATTTTTATGACCAACCTTGTAAAATTTCATGGTAGCTTGTTGAGAATTCAGCTTCAAATCCTTCCTCAATGGAGAGGAAAGTGAAGGTAATGCATGACATAGCGTCAGAGTTTTCCATAAAATGGGACTCAGGAGCTTTCGAGCGAAGAATGTCTAAAACTACTGTGATTCCACAGGTATGCCTCTACTTGTGTTTGATCTTTACTTTTTTAATAATCTCATTGAGCATATCCATACGGTCTCCTCACATTGGAACTCTTGTGATCTCTGTAATTGTTCTCTAGGACCAACCTAAAAATTATGGGTCTTTCCATGTCAATGGTGATAATCATAAATCGAATGGTGGAAGAAATGCTGATCCACTAGGAGATAAGCTTAAAGTTTCATCTAAAGAAAAACTTGAAGTGGGTAAGGGTGGGCAAAGATTGGACAAATGCAAGGAGGATACTGTCTCAAAAAGGGATGAGATCATCTTTCCACCTAAACAGGAATTCTCTGTTGAGGGGTACAAACCACGTCATGGAAGGGAGGAAGCTTTCACATGGAAGGAGAAGCTCGATGTTCCATTACAGCAAAAACAAGAAGTTTCTGGTGGTAAGCTTGAAATTTGGAATGGGAAGGATGATGTTGCCTTGAAAACAGCAAGATTAAGCAGTTCTTATGGGAGAAGAATGGAAAGAGGTGATGATGGAGCCAAGCTACAAGATGGTAGGGAGAATAGTGTACCTAGGATAGATAACCAAGGTGTTCTACCAGGGAGAAAGCCAGATCTAAATCCTGATAGCTATGCAGCTTCACGTTTAAAGAGTCATGATAAAGACCTGTTCACTGCTGATAACTATGCTGGCCAATACAGTATACAAAATTCGGCAAGAAAAACTCACGAAGAAAATGAACCTAATAGGAAGCCCCACTTTAATAGCGGTATCCCTCCTCCTTATGTTAAACCCCGTATCAAACCAAAGGATCACAAGCATGGTGCCAATATTGGATCTTCAGTTGCTGGTTTTGACAGCAATGGAGTCTCTGGTGATCCTTCAATGCCTGAAAGGGCCTATGCAGTTAATAGGACTGATAAGTACCGAGAAGGTTTATATCATCCTGATAAAGAGGGGCAGATAATTCCACCTATGCAAGTGAATAGTCATGATCATGAAAAAGATTATTACTATAAACATGATGGAAGTGATACCCCTATACAAAGACGAAGATTATCTAGGAGGCGACATTTGAAATCAGCATCTGGTCATATTGAAGTTGATAATGTTGAAGATACAGAATTTGCAAGGAGAAAACCAAGAAGCAGGAGAAGGGATGACTCAAGACGAGGTCTGCAAATCTTTTTGGATGATGAGCAGCATAGAAATGATGAGGAGGAAAGGGTAATTGATAAACTGTTGATTCATTACAGTAAGAAGCCATCATCCTGTGAAGAGGGAAAGATAAGAAGAAAGTCTAAAAGTCGTCATGCACATCATATGGGAAGTGATGCAGGTGAAGCGCCACTGAAAGCAAGCAGGGATAGTTCTGACATGTGTGAGCCCATTTCCCGTGCAGTCCGATCAATTTCTCTCCCTCATGAGCAAACAACTCAATCAGAGGGAACTAAAGTGTATGCTCGTGCTACTTCCTTCCAGCAAGATAGGTCAAATGCAGCCAGGCATGTGCATCCGAAGTTACCAGATTATGATGATTTGGCCGCTCACTTTGCAGCAATGAAAGGTAGATAGAGCTTTAAGCATACTGAAATCATTATTTTTAACGGAATCAGTTTGATTGCACAAATCTTAAAACTTCTTGCATTTGCTTAGCTGAGTTAGTGCTGGTACTGTCTTTTGAGGAAAACAGTACGTAGCATTGCTATTGCGTAGTAGTTTGAACACTTTCTTATCTGTTTTTAGCACTAGTGTTACTATTTCTGTACCAATGGCTACAACAAGCATTTATACACTTTCTGATTCATTATTTTAGCTGACATGATTGTAAAAGATGTGTAATCCATGCATTCAAGTTTCAATATTAGTGGATAGTGAGTTTGAGATATGAAAATGAAAATTCTCATCAAAACTTTAGAAAACAATGATTGATGAATGGAAATTGGGAAAAGGCAAAAGGTTCAAAGGTTTCTACCGTTTACTTTTCCTTTCATGGCTAGCATACTGACTGAAGCATTGTGACTGGCAAACTGAAATATCCAGCACAATTAAAGACAATTGATGAATGGGGAATTGGGAAAGGGCAAAAGTTCCAAAGGTTTATACTCTTTATATTTTAAGTGCACACTCTTTCAAATCGATTTAATGCATTTAAAATTTTAATTCTTTCAAATCAATTTAATGCATTTAAAATTTTAATCTTAAACGCTTTTACATTAATCGAACCCTAATTTACTATTGTCTCGTTATTACTAGTTTGCTACCTTAATTAACATATTAACACATCTTTATTAAAAAAAACGTAATAACACGTGTATAGATTAATATTGATATTCGGACCTCAAACTTAATTCAATGTTGCCAAATCGATATGAATTAATGTATATAAAATCCTTAGTACAGAAGCATTATTAGGCGATAACCAGACAATGAATAAATCACAATCACATAATGCCGCCTGATTAAAGATAATAGCGAAAGGGCTCTAATCTCATCCACATGGAAGAATTTTATCCCAAACTAGTGACTTCTTTCCACTAAAAAATATATAATAAACAATAATATTCTTTTTTTTTTTTCATTTAAAGAATTGTTCACACATGTATTTTTATATATTATGAATTATAAAATTAGGGTCCACATTTTCCTAGTTATTAGATATGTGAGTAATTAGAGAATCTGGCTGAGTGTACAAACAGCCATGGGAAGCCCCACATGAAAACCTCATCTCTTCATGCACCCATTCATCACACCAGGTCCCTGTCTTCCTTCTGCTAAACAACAAACATAAGTTGTTTGGAATAATTGTGCTAGTAAATTTATCTAGAAGTTTATAGAGTAATGCTATTTTATCTTATTTTCGACTGTTTGATTACTTATATATATGCATGATAAATAATAATTTTATTTAATATTTATTTTTAATTGAATAAATAGATAATCAAATTATCAAATATTTAAAAAATTTTCATCATTTCTAGACCTTATTTATGCCTAAGAGCTAAACAATTTTGGTGAAATTTTGTAAAAGTTTGCAAAAAAAAAAAAAATTTGGAGAAGGGAAAAAGTGACTGAAAATATCACCTATATTCAATAAAAAAATTGGAAAAATGAATCCATAAAATATATGCTACTTTTTTTTGGTGCCAGATGAGATGTCCCTTTCATATTTCTTTGTGAACATGAAAATCCGATCATAGGGAACCTAACCCCATATCTCTTCTGCCTTTACACCATGGAATATTGGGATTGGGGAGGCTTTTTATTGATTGGTTAAGAATTGAGATAAAAGACAACCATGGTGAAATCACAAAATGGGGACCACTTGACCCATTGGTTTACACGCTACACTAAGAGTGACAAAGATTTGAGTCATCCCCATCTTGTCTTAATATAACCAAGGCCTAACAGCTTCTTTAAGTTTGGCCACTTGAAGCTTTCCATTACCATTTCTTTTTTTTTTTGCCAAAAAAAATGGCCTCCCCGCCCTCCCATGGAAACATTAGTGTGAGCACCTCTCCCAAAGGCAGCAACGCCTCTGAAGCAGCTGTGCCAGCCAATTCGCCCAAAGGGGGCCAATGTTTGTGCTCACCAACAACTCACCAGGGCTCTTTTCGATGCAGATTTCATCGGTCAAGGTCTACAGCCTGGATGAAGCGATCAAAGTCCATGCCTGCCAACAATAGTTCCGCGGCTCCTCTTTCTCCCAAGTCTGTCGAATCTACATAATAAAGACCAAAACTGATGCCCTCTTCCATGTTCTCATAACAATCTCCCTCTGTATCTCAACTATGTGAAACATACACATATATACACCATATAGCTATGCTGGATTTTCTGTATTCGCTTGGGATGTGATTATAAAATATGGGAGCTATTTAAAATCAAACAGCCAATTTGTAGTAGGAGCTTTACTTCTTTTGATTTTTTCTGGTAAAGCTCTCTTTTTTTTTAAGCTATTGCAAATTTTGTATTAGTTCAACACTATCTTAATTTTCATTCGTGTGCTCATACATATATATATATATATATATATATGCAGTCAATCTTTCAACAAAATCGTGACTAGTTTCATGTCAGTTTTAGCTAAATTTGAACTAAACTTGTTTCTATTTTACTTTTAACTTCTTTTTTCCATAGCTGAGGTATTAACAAACTTGAACCATTTGATAAAGGCGAATTTCAATTGTAAATTCATTATAGTTTTAGAGATAAATTCGTTATACTTAATTGGCAAAGGCACTGACATGTTCAAAGTTGATATATCTTACCTACCCTTTCATGGTTTCCAGCTATAAAGTTCTATATGCTCATTCCAAAAAATCACTTCAACTACAGGTTGAAGAACAGTCTAAAGAAATTAAAATTATTTATCTCCTCAAACATCAGTCCATCCTTATTCCTTGTCCTTGAATAATCAGATGCCTCCGCCACTTGATTTTTTTTTTTTTGTTTAGAAGATATAAAACTGTGCTGATTTACTATATATGTTACTTTCTGTCCTGTCAAATTTTGATTGTTACCTCTCAATTTTTTCCTGACTGAAATGGAATGGCTTGAGATGAGTTTTGAATGGTATGTGATGATTTTTGTCAAATTACATTTGGAATGGTATTTGGATGATTTAAAAAATTTGAAGAAAAGCATCATTTAAATTTTTTTTTTCCCAATAAGTTAGATGCCAAAAAGGCAATGGGGCCTTTGATAACGACAATGGAAGAATATTCAAACGGTTTGATTGATCGTTTTATGCCTTCTATATTACTTTTTTTTTTTTTTTAAAGAACATGCCTTGTATATTACTCTTGCTCTTAAAAATATGTCACTTTCTAAATGGTTTATTATATCTTTTTTTTTTAATTTAAATGAAAATAAATAATAAATTAATTAAAGACAATGATAATGCACATGGATTCATAGTCCTTAATTGATTAATAAGATTAACCTTATCCAATTTTTCTTTTTTGTTTAGTCTTTTTTGGGAGTTTAGATTATTCGAGTTAGACTAATTTTATTGGAGACCTGTTGGTTAATATCACCTTACTAGTAATTCCTTTATAAAAATAGTTTGAGCTAGTTTAGGATTATATTTAAATTGAATTTACATGTCAATTTTAGTGAAATATACTCAATAAAATTTTTTATTATAAAATTGTTTTCAATTGTAATTAAAATAATTTTTTTATTATAATTATAATAATTTTTATTATTATTTTATATTTTATCGTCCATTCAAATGAAATCAAAAAATTATTAGAATTACTAATTATTGAGATTTTGTTATGGTTTAGATTAATGAAATAATGATTATAAAAGCATAAATCCTCACTCTCTCCCCACTCTTGTTCATCGTCTAAATCTCGTTTCTCCCATATTTTAGATCAAATCCCTCCCTCACTCTCTCTCCCTATCCCCCTCCCCTTCTTGCTTGCCCATATTTTAAAATTAATTCCTATCGGCCTAAACCCCTCGCTCTCACAACAAGCTTCTCAGGATACTGTTCATGGCATAAAACCTCTGCCTCTGAACTACAATTTCCCTTATTTGTAGCCTTAATAACATTCCTTTCAAGTACCTATCAACCATCTTTCTTACCCAAAATTTTAAAATAATTCCCACAAGCCAAAACCTAATTCCTAACCTTTTTGCTGCCAAACAACTATAAATCTAAGAGAGCAAACATTCCCCCTACAGAGGTTACATACAAACCAAAATTCACAAGTCCAACCATTTGCTTTCACGATATCTAATGAACTGCAGTATGTTATTAATCAAATAGCACTCTTTGTGGGTAATTTAAAATATCATCACATATGCAAGCAACAAGGACATATTCAAATGATTATAAACAGTCACAATGGATGTCAAGAACTCCTAAAAGAACTATAATTTATTCAAGTATCATATATGCATACCTCATCAAAAATCCATTTGCAAATGCCAGACTGGTGCAACAACAGAATGTATTTAAATCGCAACCCGACTTTATCTTGCATGTTTGTCAATCCATTTGCAATTCATTATGTGTCAATTCTCTAGTGAAGAGATTTGGAGGGTGTCAATTCCTTTTTTTGTACAATTGAATAAGGCCAACAGGGCAAAAGAGGGAGAGATCAGAAGATGGGAAGGGGGTTTAGGGAAGAAAAGGTAGCAATAATGGGGCAAGACACTAATTTGAGGAAACAAATATAGATTTGCAAGTGACCAATACTTCTTAGTTTGAGTGACAAAAAGTTTAATATTTTTAAAATAAAGTTACGATTTCGAGTTTTGTGAATAAAAAAAATAAATTAAAAAAATTTTTTTTTTAAAGAATACGATCTAATTTAATTTTAGATTAATTAAAATCTAAAATAATTATAGAAAATTTCGGACAAAAACAATATAAACTTGCAGGATTAACCAATTAGCCATTATGTTTTGTTTGTAATTCACAAGAACAATAAAAGCACTGTAAAAATCTGAAAAGGGGGGGCGTTTCTAAAGTAGTTCAAATCACTCTTACAAAAGAACCAGTGATTTTTTACCTTGAAACTAAAGCGACTGGTCATTTCTTGCTAACAAATAGACCACCCCCGTACATACTCGGCACGGTGGAGCAGTCATTTCTTGCTGATGAATCGACCACCCCACACATAGTCCACATGCTGGTGCCACACCGAAACTTGTTTTACTCAAGTTATGGTGTACAAAATGAGGGTGGGAAACCTTTATTTATAAGTGAGGGCCCGTTACAGGAATGATTGCGACTAATCTTATCTAATAGCTCATATAAAGTCCAAGATTACAGAAGATAACGTAGGAGAGTTCAATCTTACAAGGATTTTATCAAAAGGGGATTTGAACCGGTGGAACTCTATCCTGGAAGGTTCCAAATCCGTCTTCAGCGGAGACTGCGCCTGGGCCTATCTCAAAACTGTGGAACCTTATCACCTAGCCTAGGCTCTTAGATCACTTTTTAGTGCCTGCAAACCCTTTCTAGGTCATGGTCTTGCGTCCATACCTCCTTTGCTTCTCTGGCCTGCTCCCTTGCAGTTTGACTCGGTCCCGCTTGAACCAAGACACTTGACGTGGAGACAACCCCTGAATCCTGACTATCCTGCGGACTGTAACAAATGCACTCAGCCTTGGTGGTTTTACTTTTATTTTTCTGTATTAATTTTTTTTATCTCTCTCCGTATGTTATTAATCCACCAATCGATGGGTTTACCTTTTGGTTGAAGCCTTCTGATCATGCATTTGTAAATAAATTAGTTTTCAATTAATTTTCTCATTTTGAATTTTTTTCTTAAAAAGAAAGATGTAAAATTTTTACAACGTAGACTCATCCATGGTGCAGCGATGAATCTTAAACTGAGGGGTTTCGTAGTGGAATAAATGGAGGAGTGAGGGTTTCAGATTTTTATTATTATGTTTTCTTTCTTGGAAATAAAGAAATAAAGAGAAACAGGTACCCAATTTAAGCGAAAAGAATTTCGAGATACTGGGTCCTCTCCCCATGCAGATGGACGTGACTTCGCAAAAAATAAGAGTTACGTGAGAAAGCAAATAGAAAAAGGCTTGGCCAGGGAAAGCTTAGGAAAAGATACCTCTGTCCAAGAGGGGCCCCATCGGTCAACTCCTAGAAAAGCAACACAAAGTAAAGAAGCTGATAAGGGGCAAGTCAAAGAGGTGTTGGTGAGACTTCAGGAACGAAAATTGGTGAACAGGCCACCATCACTATGTCAGAAAATAAGACAAGTGATGAATTAAGGGAGTCTGTTAGGTCACAAACTGCGGAGAGAGATATAAGCAATCATATTTCCATGAAAATTGATGTTCCGTGCCCGAATGCAAAGGAAGGGGTTGATAGTTGCTTTGAAATTGCAAAAAGTGCACAGCAAGCTTCAGGACAATGCCCCAATTTACCCAGCGTCGGGAAAGCTGGAAATTGGTGCCGCCATGATCATGCCTCCTGGGCCAATATTCCAAAGGACCAGAAGGTCCTGGAGTCAAAGTTCCAGACACATGACGTTCACAGAAAGGGTTCTTTTGTTCGGGGAAAGGAGGAGATTAAGGGGAGAAAAGCTGAAAGTTTTGAGAGAGCAAGTAGATATGCAAGAACAACCATCAGAGACTGCCCTTCATCAGATCAGCAGGCAAACAAGAATAGTAGCTCCTCAGAGCTCCCACTCGATAAGGGAAAGTCCAACTTCCACTCTCAGAACTCAAAACAGGGTAGTGGGAGATTCAGTCGTTCAATATCACCAAGGGAGCGAAGAAGGAGTCCTAGAAGAGAGGATGGCTGAGAATGCAATAGAGAGGAGAAACGAACTCCTGCCTATTCTGATTTACCCCCAACCAGTGCAGAGTTTAGAGGATTCAGACTCCACACAATCTCAGGCTCTTTAATGGACAGAAGCAAAACTGAATCATCCAATGTGGGTTTTTGCAATTCAGGTGACTCAGCTCTTAAGTCACCCTCTGGAGATAATGATGAACAGCCCTCAAATTATAGTGATGAAGATAAGGACCAGCCTGCATGTGAAGCAGTTCAGAATATGCCTCAGCTCGCCCATACCCCTAGGGGAGGAGCTCTTAATCCACAGGATCGTTATGTATCCCAAGATGAGAAGACTGCACCAGGGGTGGAATTTGAGAGAGGAACAGGTCACCCAATGCTTCTAGAGGCTATCTGTGCGCCAACCCAAAAATCTAGCCTTACCAATGTCGATGTTACTATGGAACTGTAGAGGTGTGAGGCATCCGAACTTTGTGAGAACGGTAAGAGAACTGGCTGGTATGCATGGACCTGATATTATGGTCATTACTGAAACTCGCGCTCGAGGAGAGGATGTTCGTCATATCATTGACCGCCTTTCTTTCGATTCTTGAAAGGAGACAGCCACTACAGGGTACAAAGGAGGGATTTGGTTGCTGTGGAAATCTGATCTCGTGGACGTGGATGATATTTGCGCACAGAACAGGAGATAAAATCAAATAGTTTTTCTTGGTTAATTTCTGCTATTTATGCTAGCCCTCTTTATAAAGAAAGATTGCTTTTATGGGAAAATCTTAAAACTGTTGCATCCCATCATGATCTTCCATGGTTAGTTTTAGGGGATTTTAATGAAGTTCTTAATATCGAAGATAAGAAGGGAGGTGGACCTGTTTCTTTGGTTAGATCTGGGGCTTTTAAGGACTGTCTGAATTTCTGCCATCTTGCTGACCTTGAATTCTCTGGACCTAGGTTCACTTGGTCTAATAATAGGAATGTGTTGGACTTGATCCAAGAACGGATTGACTTTGTTTTTGCCAACCCCGCTTGGTGCCTCGCATTTCCTGAAGCAAGGGTGTCTCATTTGCCAAAATCCCGTTCTGATCACTGCCCAATTTTGCTATCTTTGAAAAACAAAGTTCCTAGGTAGGTCTTAGACCTTTTCGCCTTCAGAAGATGTGGTTTGACCACCCCGAGTTTTTAACCCTCGTCCGCAACAGTTGGAGTAATGGCCAAGAATCATTAGCTCAATCCCTGCTGACTTTGAGAAAGGACATGCATGAATGGAACTTGAACTCCTTTGGTAATATTTTTTTGAAGAAGAAAATAATTCTTGCTCGATTGTCGAGCATTGAAAAAGCTCTGGCAAATTCACCGAACCAGTTTCTCTTGAACCTTCAAGGAACCCTTTTAAAGGAGTTTAATGGCATCCTTAAAGCAGAGGAAGATATTTGGATTCTTAGGTCTAGGGTGAATTGGCTTATTGAAGGAGAAAGAAATACTAGATTCTTCCATGTCTCTACCATTTTACTAAGGTGTTATAATAGAATTTCTGGCCTAATGAAGGATGGAGTGTGGATTAATAAAACTAGCGATCTTGGCCTGGTGGTCCAAGATTACTTCATGAAGCTGTATATTTCTTCTTTCTCGCAAAGCTCCCGTGTCATCACTCTTGGATCTCGATTTGTTGCTAAGCTTATCACACAAGATCAGCATGATCTGTTGAAACCTATCTTAGATTTGGAGATTCAAAAAACGTTTTGGAGCTTTAAGTCCTTCAAAACACCTAGCTCGGATGCTTTTCACCTTTTCTTCTACCATCATTGCTGGAATATTGTGAAAGATAAGATTTGTGCCACTGTCAAACATATTTTCGATGTGGCATCCATGCCCAAAGAGTTGAATGAGACATTGATCTCCTTGGTTCCCAAGTGTATTAATCCCTTTCGGATAGACCAATTCAGGCCCAGGAACTTTGTAACATACCCTACAAAGTTATCTCAAAGATCATGGTTAAGAGACTAAGGCCTTTTCTAGACAAGTTGATTTCACCTCTCCAAGCTAGCTTTGTTCCTGGTAGAAACGGCTGTGATAACTGCATTATTATTCAAGAACTTATCCACTCATTTAAAACTAAGAGAGGAGGATTGAGACATATGATAGTCAAATTGGACTTAGAAAAAACCTATGACAGGTTTGAATGGGGATTTATTAGGAAGGTGCTTACTTTTTTCAATCTACCAAAGTCTTGGATTTCCCTGATTATGAGCTGTGTCTCATTCTCATCTATTTTCATTTTTATGAATGGAGGAATGCTAGAAAAATTGAAGCCTTCCAGAGGTTTGAGACAATGGATCTTTTATCTCCTTACCTCTTTATTTTGTGTATAGAGTTTCTAAGTCTAAAAATTCTTAAAGCTGTAGAATACCATAAATGATAGCTTACTAAAAGTTCATGAAATGACCTTGTGCTTTCTCATGTCATATTTACGGATGACATTATTCTTTTAGGTAGTGCAGAAGGAAAAATTGTCAAGTCTATGCATGAGGTTTTCATGGCATTTTGTGGTGACTCTGAGCAGACCATTAATCTGAAGAAATCCAAAGTTTTATTTTCTGCCAACACTAGACAAGACTACAAAAGGGATATTACTAACCTTTTGGGTATTAATGAAACCCTTGATCTCGAAAGATACCTGAGTTTTCCTATCCATAAAAGGAAAGTTAATAAAAATGATTATGCTTTCATTGTCAACAAGGTCAGAGTAAAGTTAACTGGTTGGAAGGTAAATCTGCTTTCTCCTGCAGGAAGAATGGTGTTGATCAAGTCGACTATAAAAAGCATCCCCAGTTATTATATGCAATGTAGAGCCCTTCCAATTAGCATTTCAAATGAGTTGGGCAGGGTTAACAGAGATTTTTTATAAGGAAAAAACGGGGATAAGAAGAGATTGCACTTGCTTAACTGAAGCGAAGTGATCAAGAAAAAAAGTGAAGGTGGACTGAGTTTGAGGGAGATTCGAGCTCAAAACCAAGCATAGTTAGCTAAGTTAGTTTGGAGATTTCTTCATCAAAAGGATGTTTTATGGGTTAAAACGCTGAAAGGAAAATATCCCCATGAAAACGACACTTTGAGAAAAGCTTCTAAAGAATCGACAATGTGGAAAGCCATGAGATGGGTAGGTTCGATTGTTGAAAAAGGTATTGGCTGGGTCATTGGTGATGGCTCTTCTATGAGCTTTTGACATGATAATTGGTTGGGGTCTGAGAGTTTGAGAAAAATTATTCATGGCCCTTTTAATTGGTAGGAGGATCAAATTTCAGTGAACCAATGTCTGAATACATTAAAAAATAATCAATCTCTTCTAATTTCTTTCAAACTCAATGCTGAAGTTTTGGATAAGATAAATGTTATCTCTACTTAACTGGTAAGACAGGGACAAGATAGTATATACTGGTCTGTATCTTCTAATGGGGTATTCACCACCCAATCTGCTTATGACCTTGCTAGAGGAACAAGTCTGAATGGGAATAAAGGTTAATGGGAGTGGATTTGAAAGTTGTGTGCTCTACCAAAAATTAAGTTTTTCATCTGGCAATACATGCACTGTATCTTGCCTACACGTAATGAGCTTGCTAGAAGAAGGTTGAACGTCCCGACTACTTGTGTGTTCTGCATACATGACCAAGAGGATTTGGAACACCTATTTTACAATTGCCAGTGGACCAGAAACATATGAATTGCCTTGCGAGAAGCCTCATATAGACTGTCCTGCAATGAGCCTCTTTGCCTCTATCCTATCAAATATTGGACTGTAGACAATGGACCAAAGAAAATGCTTTAAACAAGCATCGATCCATGCATGGTATCCCTTGGTACATGTTGTTTATCCATATTCTATGGGAGATTTGGCTTGAAAGGAATAGAACAAATTTTAGACAGAATGGTGAGACTACTGACTTGGTGAAATTAGCGACTGCGAAGGCTGCTGAATTCTTTGTGATGAACCAGAGAGGAGTTTGGGCTCCGTTGCAATCCTTTGTGTCCATTAGGTGGAACCCTCCTAATGAGGGGTGGTATAAATTGAACATAGATGACTCGACATTGGACAACCTTGGGAAAACAGGAGGTGGAGCCATTATTCAAGACAGTAAGAGAAAATGAATTTTTGGTTCCTTTAGATATATTGGGGTGTGTTCAGATATTTTGATTGAATTATGAGTTCTTAGAGATGGATTATTTTTTGCGAAAAGACTTAATATCCACAAGTTAAAAATTGAACTCGATGTCACCACTGTTATCTCCATGATTAAGAATCACTAGGTGACTAATCCCGTGGTACTCTCTCTGGTCTCTGATTGCAAAAAGTTTATAGAAAATCTTGAAGATCAACGCATGGTTCATATGTTCAGGGAAGGAAATAGGTGTGTTGACGCTTTTGCCCGATTTGATAGTAACAATTGTTGTAATAGTTTTAGTCATTACGAGACCAACTACGTGGTGTTTAGTGAATCTCCTTCCTTTGTTAAAGATTTAGTTATGGCTGATGAAGTTGAACATGCTATATATCATATTATTTTATAATTAATTCATTCTCGTTTCTTACCAAAAAAATTTTTTTTTTCGAGATACGCTTGAATCGAAGCTTTCTAGCCATTTAGGAATGAAAGCGACGCCAATGCACTCAGCCTTTATGGTTTTATTTTTACTTTTCTGTATTAATTTTTTTTATCTCTCTGTATGTTATTAATCCACCCAATTCATGGGTTTTACCTTTTGGTTGAAACATTCATATTTGATCATACATTTGTAGCATAAATTAGTTTTTCAATTAATTTTTTTATTTTGAATTTTTTATCTTAAAAAGAAAAATATAATTCTTTTTTTCATTTTTATGTATACAATAAGACAGAAAGAAGAAAGGAGATTATTGAGCACTCTTTCTCATATATTCTCCAGAAACCGCCAATAAGTCAGAAAACTTCAGAAAGACTCAATTAATATATACAACTGAACACCACTTTAAAACCCTAATATCTCAACCCAATGGACCGCAACGAAGACCCATTCCAGAAAAGCACAAAATAACATTTGATTTTTCCATTCAGTTTTCTTCGTGTGCCTTGCTGAGACTGGTTTTAGATTGCTTGCCATCCAAAATAAGAAGTTTTTCTTAAGTACCCGCATTCCCTTTTGTCATACAAGATTTATATATTTTACATTTTCACTGAGAATCCTAAAATGGGTTTGTGTTTTGCTGTAACGTGGTGGCCAGTCTGTAATAGAAGTGAGGATACAGACTTGGATGCTGCGGTGATTCGTTAATGTAAGTGATCATTGTTCAGTTAGTGCATATAACTAGCAGTTGTAAACCAATAATTTTAGATGAGATGATTTATTCAAGGAAGAACTTTTTTTTTTTGGTAGCTTGCCTTCTGATTATATAATGATTTATTTAGATTCACATGGATTTGAGTTTCTATGAAAATGAATTTTGATTCCACCATGCATAGACAGATTATATTGCTGTTCTGTACTTTGTTCCTTTTTAGCTGAATATATAGGTAAAAAACAAATGTCTTGCTGCTGCAATTCATTGTGTGGCAATTCTCTTGTGAAGATATTTGGAGGGTGTCCATTCCTTTTTTTTGTACAATTGAATAAGGCCAACAGGGCAAAAGAGGGAGAGATCAGAAGATGGGAAAGGGGTTTATGAAAGAAAAGGTAGCAATAATGGGGCAAGACTGAGAAAACAAATATAAATTTGCAGGATTGACCAATTAGCCAGTATGATTTGTTTGTAATTCACAAGAAAAGAAAAACAGAGTAAAAATCTGAAAGGGGAGGCCGTTTATAAAGCAGTTCAAATCATTGGTTCTTTTCTACAAGTGATTTTAGACCTTGAACTAAAACTACTGGTCATTTCTTGCTAACAAATAGACCACCCCCACACATACTTGACATAGTGGTGCAGTCATTTCTTGTTGATGAATCGACCACCCCACACATATTCCGCATGGTGGTGCCTACACCGAAACGACCCCTGGTGCTTCGTAGGTGAGCACAGACACGGCTTCATCGAACCAGCTCCACCAGTCTCTTTTGGCATCTCAGTTCTTGGTGAATGATGCGCAGCAGCCATCATTGACGCCTGCAAAAGTAACCATCTGCGTTGCACCACCGAGCCCCGGTTGCCAGCAGAAGGAATGTTTGCATAGCACATTTTTCCTTCTTTTTTCCCCCTTCTCTCCCTTCTCCCTTTCACTCCGGGTATTATTATGTTGCTTTGTGAACAGAGCTTGAAAAGCAAAGAATCTGTGTTAGGAATAAGGAGAGGTGGGCAAGTAATGCTTTGGGCATAAAGCGATTTTTGATTGATTCTTGAAAGCTTATGCTTTATCTTTATGCTTTATCTTCAAAGCTTCGACAAGGTGCTCCTTGAGACCCGTCCAAAAGGATCAGCTGCTTACACACCCACTTGTCCAAAACATGACCTAATTAACCGACACTTGCCCACCATGATTCCATTTCAAAATCAGGTGCTGCCACGTCCTCTCATGTTTAACGTGCCAACATCTCAATGGTTCTGTCCCTAACAGATTAAATTACAAGTCATTACCCCAGTGGCTAGAACACAAGTCTTTTGTGGCCAAGGAGTAGCTTATGTCAGCCGCTGGTTTTTCCCACTGCTCGCATGATTTGACTACGAAGGACAAGACTAATCTGAGTGTGGAAATGCAAAATGAAGAAATCACTTTAGTTAGGCACTTTTTGAAACTTTTAAAATACTCACTTTCAGTTAAGGTGCGCATGTTTCTTAACTCGAAAGATTTTGATGAGGTTTCCTTGGGCAGATGCTGAAAATGAAATTGGGCTTGCCTTTGAAAGTGCCCTCTCTTCTGAAGCTTGAAAAATTTTTTTTAAAAAAAAAAGGACAAATGAACAATGGTTGAACTGATGCTGACGCTTTTCCTAGTCCTATCCTCGTCTAAAGTGCATTTACCTCTTAGATTTTAGCAGGGGACAAGACCTTTTGCCATCATACTAGACAAAAAAAAAAGGTTGTAATTACATAAAGTAACACAGCTGCCAGTAGGTTTTTGGCACTTACACGGAAAAAAAAAGCATTAAAATATTTAATGCACAAGATTAGGCAATCACTTGAGAAGAATTTCCGAGTTCCATCTGCCTTTCTTGGGCCTTATTTGCAACAATTGTTGTGTTATAAACTAAAAGTAGGCAGGACTGTCATAAGTCTTCCATCCATTAAAGAAAATAGTTTGGAATATGTTATTCTCAAATACTAATACACTTGATTCCAGTATTTTTCTTGTATTCAAAGTAGCAATTAACCATATCTCCTTTTGTCAAGTAAAAGAAGGGGCAAAAGAAATTTCTTGTTTCTAGCAATTGCCGTGATGAAGAGGAAAAAATGTCATCAAGTAGCAAACTTGAAAGGCCCCATTCAGGAGCTTGCAGCCTGAAATTGAAAGAAGTCGTTTAACTTTTGATCTGGTTCCAGTTTCCTACTTTTGGGTGCTTGGGTTTCAAATTCTTTTTTTACCTCTCTCTTGTTGACAAGGCAATGAAAAAAGATGGAATCCTTTCTGGCTTGTTCATTGTGGAAAATAGAATGATGATCAAACCCAGTAATGAGATTTTGCCTTGCCATTTGAGGCAGTCAGGCAGCGATGAAGCCAGCTGAATTCATGAACACTACCTGGTCTTAGCAGTCAATTTTCCAGAAGCCTAAGCTTGACTCAATATATCAGTTATTCCTCTTTTTCATTATTAATAACAAATGCATATGATAGATGACTTTGACTAAATAACCAAAAGTCTCTGTCGTTTCCATCCATGTAAGACCATTCCAAATCGCACCATTAACAAAGCAAAACAACTTGTTTGACCTTCCAATTTGACATGCTTGGCGTGTCCTAACTGACAAGCATCAATGTTCTAATATAGATGACAAGCCGACAAGGGGATTAGTTTTGCTTCTGCTATTATTTGTATATCGTAATTAAGAAAAGTAAAACTTTGAATTGTCTATTATATTGTAAAATCATCTCATGCATAAAATATTATAATTCTTTTCCAACAAATTAAAGTCTGATAATATAAAATCTGCTATTAGAGTTTTATACTCTTTATAATTAGTTTCATTTTCTAAATGGGCAACAATCTGGTAGATTGATGGGAAAATGTAGTATTTTTCTTATTTATTATGAAAAATTAAAGATTTTTTGTGCCCATAAAATGCATTAAAATCTGGCAATTTGTCTAACGGAAGTCAAGGATTCTAAGCAAAATGTGACCTGAATTCTTAGGTAACCAACGATGAAAATAAAATTAATTATTATAATAATGAGATTAAAATTAATGATATATATGTTTGGATGTAAATGTAATAGTGATAATAAAATTAAAAATATCATTAAAAATATTAGGTTAAAATTTATATGTAATAAAAATTTTAAATTATTTAATTTTTGTAAAATTAATAAAAAAATACAAAATTAAAAAATATATTTTTATGATCAATAATAATTTTGTTAATAAAATTAATAAAAAGTAATGATATATCAAATGATATTTTTATTATATTAAATTATAAATTATAATTTATTTTGTAATTTTTAAATAAAAATTAGAATGAAAAAAGGAAGAGAATAAGTTAAATTAAAAGGAAAAAAAAAGCAATTGAGCCTTTGTTGACTGACTCAAAACTTTCCGTTGAAAAAAAAGTAATTTTCACACTTTAAATTAAACATCTAAAAAAAAAAAAATTCGGTATGTTCACACAATTTTTATAAAAAAGTAGCCCCACTGAGGTACGTGTAACCCAAATACAGCCTTAGGCTGGCATATGAGCCGATGCCAGCCTAAGCCCAAATACAGCCTTAAGCTGGCATATGACCCGGTGCCAGCATAAATTCTCCCTCAATTGCTCTACCTCTTGAATCCCTAATCAAACTCTTGTACTACAATTCAATTCACGCCAAAATCGTGATAAAAAGAACATGAATTTCAATTTTGACTAGAAGGCAGAAACCCAAAATAAAAGTCTGCTCGTCGTTCATGTCCGGAGAAAAAAACGAAACTTAAAACGGCACGAGGATCAAGATAGCCAATGGCCCCAACGACACTTTTAAAAACAGCAAGCCAAGCCACCCTTGGTCAATCTTAAGCCCGGCCGCCCAACCGAGTCAAAAATTCTCGCGTCCACGACGCGTTCATGAAAGGCCACCTTCAGTTTCTAGAACTCTCACTTTCCAGGAAATTGCCCACCCCTTCCCTACCTACCAAAATAAACTCTCCCAATATAAATATCATCAAATTCTTCGCAAATTCACCAACATCCTCCTGCTTTTATTCCAGTCTCTCCTGTTCCTGTTAGAAGGAAAAACACCGTGAAATTCTCTTCTTGTTTTACATCTGTTTGGTTAATTATAAGTATTGTTTATTTGAAGATGAGTTCAATGAGGGTGCATGTTCTTCCAGTCATTGGGTTCCTGCTCTTTGCACTTTTGCAACTCTGTTCCGGGCAAAGCACCGGTTCTTCGCCTGCACCAGCTCCATCCAACGATGGTACTGCCATTGATCAAGGAATTGCTTACATTCTACTTCTACTTGCCCTGGCAATTACCTACCTTATCCATTGATTTTATTCACCTTTTATTATTCATATATGACCCTAAAATTTTTTTAATGTATTTTCTCCATGGATTCATTGAGAGAAATTGCACCAATTTTTTTTCATCTGTATATGGTAAATCTTATCATATTATAAATAAATTCAGTTGGCATGTTCATTACTCTATATAAACATATATATATTTTTCTCCTCTTCGAATATTAGATTCGTATGATCAAATCGGAAGAGCAAATATTTTCTAGTTTTTTTTTTTTTTTTTTCAGAGGTTTGGGTTTTGGAGGAAGAATATTGTATCAATTTTTTTCCAAGAAGAGGAAAAGTTTGGCGTAAAATTATAATCATGGCAGTAGCAAATATAAAAATGAAATGCATCATGTCGATTCTGTTTTGAGGAATTACATAATAATGTCCGATTGGTCATTTACACAGTCAAACACTTAATTTAATCTTTATAAAAATAGGCTCATTCGTGAATCTTACAAGGTTCATATGTGATAATTTTTTATATTTAAAAAACTCAAAAATTAAATTTCTTTTTTGAGAAAAACAATGGTTAAAATATTATATATGTACTATTTTCATATTTTAAGGTGCATAGGGTATAATCGAAATTATTAGTATCTTTAGAGTAATTTATGGGCATAACATTTCCTTGTATAAGCCTAAGATTGACAACTATTTTGGTCTAAAGCATTTAGCTGAGGTAACGTTGCTGCTAAAGCGTAATTTGGGCTCTGAATGCATGGGCTTTAATCCTGAAGGTCGAAGCCCAATGTTTTTATCCAAGTGTGTAAATCAATACTCAATCGCTTGTTCCAAACCCATAATATTAGGTTTAACAAGTAACAATATCTGCACATAAATATACACTGTGAGATGTGGGGGTAGATTTATGTTTTCGTGATGCCTGCAGTCACTATCAAATGGCAAAACCATTTGTTTCTCTGAGTCTTTTGTTAAAGCGTGTTGGTGCTTTTGAAAATGGTGGACATGTTCTAAAGTGAAGCATACAGCAATGGTCCTCCGTTTCTTTCCTTCGTATTCCCCCCCCCCCCCCCCCCACCACCAATCGAATCGTAAAGATTTTTTTTTTGGGAGAAACTGTTGCTTGCAAATCACGAAGATAAAAGCCCTTGAGGCTGCAGCTTAATCCTCTGAACTCCCTCACACGCACATGGGTCCGGAATGCAGCCCCTGGATGTTGAAAAAGCATGACTAATCACATGCATAGCTTTGCTTGTGTTAGAAAATGTTGAGGATCTATTTTTATTTCATAAAATTGAATGAAAAAACCCATGTTCCTTCCACTAGGGCTTGGGGAGGACACCTCAGACCTGACCACTAAAACAAGGGCCTAGGCTTGAGCCGATGGTCCTAAACTTTTCAACAAGCTATCCGAGTTGGACCATGATGGTCTTAGAAAAGGCATCCAACTTCCAATTACTCTTTAAAGAAGTACAGGGCCATGTGCTTACATTATCTGGAATCAATCCTTTCTCGTGCTATTTCAAGTATCACTCTTTGGGTTGGAGAACAAGAAAACTTGGTTTTTCACTGCAATGGACATCAGAAACTGGTGCAATTCAGGGTGCAAAACTGTCTGCTTAGGCCGGGGCTACCATGAGTTTGGACCTGTGGCTGTGAACTCATCACCATCCACCACCGGGTCAAACAAATTGAAGTGGAAAGTGCTCTGGATGAAGATTAAGAAAGAGCAGAGGAAGATTTTTGAGTCTGATCCAGCGCAGGTACCCTATGATCTTTACACCTACTCACAGAATTTCGATCAGGGCTTTGCGTGGGATGAGCCTGACAACCTCTCTCGATCATTCTCTATGAGGTTTGCTGATCCTTCCAGGGTATTTCTAAGCAAAGCTGCAGTCTAGTTGAAATCTTGAAGACACAAGTTTTCAATCCTTGATGCACTGAAGCTATCTGCTAGTCTTCAGTCTTCGTGGATAAAATGTTTTGTCCCATTCAATCTTTTCATCTGTAAACAGCATGTTGTCTTCAGACAGAGAAAGGGAAAAACTGCAGTGTCTAAAAAAAAAAGGAAGCAAAACTATTTCTGTAATTTCTGATATTGCAACTGTGATGCCAATGCTTGATCAATATAAATATCTTGACTAGCTAATTTGTTTGTTTTATGTATCTTCTACTTGAATTAACCACCAAGTCCAGATGCAAGGCCTTTTGACATTTTCTTGTGGCCGACAGTGCATTAATTGCTTTCGCTCACTGGGAAAAAAACGGACCATTTCTCAAAAAAATAAAAACGCAAAAAAAGGAATAATGATTTTTGAAGCAAATTAAACATTATTACTAGGCAGCAACAGCTCTCTGGCCGCTGGAATTGTAAAACCAGATGGGATTCTCAAGTTGGCGTTGAAAAATTAGTGATCTGATGATTCAAAATCATGTTATATAATTCAGAGTTTCCAATGATAAACTTTGGCGAGACTTGGAACAAAAGTATCTTAGATGACAAATAATAGTGGAGAAAGATGCTAGACAACGTCAATCACCAATCAAGTACCTTTAACTTTGAAGAATTTGCAAGCCATTTAACAGCTGTAACACTAGCATCCTTATCCCGTGAGCTAGTTGTGTATGATACACAGTTCATATTCCAAAGCTTACAGTACGCACTTCTTACCATCTGGGAAAATTTACCCCACCCACTATGAGTTGATGGCTTGTTATCGTTGATAGCGAGACTGATGCCTAATAATTTAATATTTCTTTTTAATCTTGGCAACAACCATCGAATTAATTAATTTATCTCTTATTTTTTTTTACAAAAAAATCATGATCTAAAAAAAATTAATATTAAAATGAATCTTTAAACTTATAAAATATTATTATATGAATCCATAGGTTTAAATATGGAAATTTTTTATTTCTTATTTTTTCTAAGGAAAATGTAACAACGGGCCGGGCTTTTGATTTTTGCTCAATTCGGCTCCTCGCACAACAATTTATTTTGAAATCCAAAATCCTTATGATACTGCAACTCTGCCGTTACTTTGGCAATCCAAAGGATAAGCTTAACTTTCAGCAGAAACGACGTCGTTGAGGAGCAACCGATCTTCCTCTTTACAGGCAAGAAAATACCAACCTCTTCCAGCAGACAGAAATATAGTATCAAACGTAATGTTATCTAAATTTATATAAACATTACATTTAGATTCATAAAATTGTTAAAATTTATAACATTTACATTAACAATAATTATTACAATTTAATTCCTCAAACACATATGTTCAAAATACTAACAATAATTATTAACAATAATTATTACAATTTATATCAACACATGTTCAAAACACCACCACCCTTTACCATACTACGTCGTTTTAGAATTATTTCCCAATCTTTCCCCTCAATTTCACCCCGAGAACCCTTTCCATCTTAGCCAGTACCGTTTGGTTCGGCACCGCCTTCCCACTCTCATATTCCTGAACCACCTTAGGCTGCTCGTTTATCAGCTTAGCCAACTCAGCTTGACTCATCTTCTTCTGCAGCCTGGCCTTCTGTATCGCTTGCCTAACATCCGTCGAAACCCGGTCCAGAGAAGCCGGTTCCGTTCCTTCATCAAGCTTCCTAGCGTTTACCACAGGCCCTGCGGTTTTCTTGTTCGACCCGGCATCGAACTTCTTGATCATCTGGACCGGTGCACCTGACCGCAGCGCCTGGTTCACGGCCTTCGGATCGCGTAGCTCCTGAGCCTTGGTCTTGGACTTGTGAAGCACCACGGGCTCCCAATCCTGAGTCACGGATCCACCAAATCTGCTTGGCATTGTTGAA
This sequence comes from Durio zibethinus, assembly GCF_047325235.1. Taxonomy (NCBI): domain Eukaryota; kingdom Viridiplantae; phylum Streptophyta; class Magnoliopsida; order Malvales; family Malvaceae; genus Durio; species Durio zibethinus. The sequence goes on from NC_143174.1 coordinate 23,734,743, forward strand.
GACAATGGAAAATCTTAGATAAAACCAAATGAAACTCTGATTCTTCCGAACATAAATTGGCCTTTATATAGAAGGCCGAGGCTCTGGAAAGTTCCGGCCGTCTTTAATATCTGGAAGGTTCTTTGGAAGTATACGTTGTAATATAATGACATGGCAATTCGTTATTGAGTCCTTTTGCTGTCGAGGATAATAGAAAAAGGTAATTAGCGTGAAGCCGAAGCAATAAAGTCAAAAAGGTCAGGAAATATCTCTTTGACTTGGTGACGTGGTGATATTTCATTTGTTTAGAGTCGTCTAACGTCAAGTGTGTTTCTTAGGTGGGTGAGGGTGAAATGAATCAGACGCTTCAGTTTGAGATATAACGTCGAGTGCACGGAAACATCAGTTCTTCAAAAATGCTATCCAAACTCTCCCTTGTTATTCTTGATGATCGAACCGGGTCGAGGAACAAGCACTTTTGATGGATATGCTATTGCATATGCGTGAGATTTCGAACTTTACATCCTTTTCCACCTTTAAGAGAATTAATATGCCATCATCCACATGTTACACTGAAACACATGGCCTGCTCTTTTGAGTTGAAGCCTGAAGGTTGTTCTGAAGGTTTTTCTAAAGGTGAGCAGAAGCTGGTTCTCCTACGCCCAGATAGTTATGGTTTTCAAGTTGAAACCATGGCTGGGATCCCGATAAACGTAGTTGAAGCTACCTCAAAGGCTGGACAAGTAATAAAAAGATCTGATCTGTTGGAGAAAGTTTTAGGTCTAGTGAACATAGATCAGAGTTCTAAAAGTCTCCATGAAGAGTGGTTAAAGACCCTAGTAACTGTCTTACAGGTTGGAAATTCAGAAATTGTAACTTTGATGAAGGCGATGCTTACGACACATTGTTTTGCTTGTGGCATGAACTAAAAAATTCACATAGAGTCTGCAACTAAAAACAAAAACATTTCATTCGCAAATTGCTTTGCAAAAATCATGTTTTGTAAACAAATCCTTTTGCCAGACACGTACATACTCTATTTGCAGTCCTTAATTCGGCAGGGACTACGGATTGGCTCATGCAATTAGGACAGTAGGGTTGGTTGGCTTGTTTTTCAGTACTGGCCCCGTCTGATTTGGGTAACGGGAGAATGTTACAGGCTCACAGGGATGTCCTTATAATCAAGATGCATGCTTTGTCTTCTATAGGCGATTGAAATGTGCTATAATACTACTATCAGCAGTCTTTTCAATTGTTCTTGAAACATTAATTTTCCATCTCCGTTCATTAATAATTGTTCTTGAAACTTTTCAATTGTCTATTATCTACTGTGGGCATGAAACTTAACTAGCTAGGCTCAAATCTGTTTGATCATTTCTGAAACCAATTTTTAGCCAATAGAATCGAACAAAACAAGGAGATATTAGTGGTAGAAGTCTTCAAAAATTCATCCTTCTACCAAATAATCCTTCAGTTCACCAAATAATACGGCTTCCTTCGTTCCAATTTTTTTGGACGAATGACTTTCTTACACGTTCCTTGACACTCACTTTTCTCACTAATCGCAAGACAAAAACTTCATTTCCACACCTGAAAGAAAAAAAATGGTCATTGCAAGATCCAAATCTTGAACTTGGTTTAAGTTTATTCCCTCTTTGAACAAAAAGAATGGAAGAACAACAGAACAAGAAAGACATGGGCAAATCGAAAAGGAAAGAGCTAGGAATGTCTTGCATGTTGAACACCGAGGTAGGGGCTGTCCTGGCCGTGATCAGGCGACCGATAGATCCAACCGCTCAATTCATCTCTCCCCAAGAAAACTATTTTGACTCTTCAATCCAACAATCCTTAAAATCCTTAAGGGGTTTCATTTTCAATCCCCATCAAGAATGGCGAACCATTAATCCTTGTATTTATCTATCCCCATTCCTTGATGTTATACAAAGTGATTACATTCCAGCTGCAGCCACGGGACTAGCCCTGTCAGCTATTTTGAAGATTCTTAAACTCGAAATATTCGATGAGAAAACTCCTGAAGCAAACGAAGCTATAAACTCCGTTGTTACTGGGATCACGGGCTGCCGCCTGGAGAAAACAGACACGGTTTCTGAGGATGCCGTGATGATGAAGATTTTACAGGTTTTGACAGGGATTATGAGACATAATGCTTCAGTCTTGCTCACGGATCAGGCGGTTTGTACAATTGTCAATACTTGTTTTCAGGTTGTTCAACAATCTGTAACCAGAGGAGATTTGCTTCAACGCTGTGCACGGTATACGATGCATGAGTTGATTCAGATAATCTTTTCCCGATTACCCGACGTTGAGGTTAGTGAAGGGGAGAATTCAGAATCTGAAACTGATGATGTTGATGAAAATTCAGGGTATGGAATACGTTGTGCGGTTGATATTTTTCAGTTTTTATGTTCTTTGCTGAATGTGGTGGAAGTTGTGGACACGGAAGGATCGACATGGCATACATCTGATGAAGATGTTCAACTTTTCGCATTGGTTTTGATTAATTGTGCTATAGAATTGAGTGGTGATGGAATTGGAAAGCATCCAAAGCTTTTGAGGATGATCCAGGATGATTTGTTTCACCATCTGATCCATTATGGGACTTGTTCAAGTCCACTTGTGCTTTCCAGGATCTGCAGCACTGTCTTGAATATTTATCACTTTCTTCGAAGGTTTGATTTGCAGGGATTTATATCAGATTCTGAACTGACTTTTTTTTGTCATCAAAAGCCATGACATTGGAATCAAATTGCTATTTTGCCTTTTGCAGGTTCATACACCTTCAACTAGAGGCTTTCTTCTCGTTTGTGTTGTTGAGAATTGCATCTCCCGGAGCTTCTATGCAACTTCAGCAGGTTGCACTGGAAGCAATTATAAATTTTTTCAGGCAACCAACGTTTGTAATTGAAGCTTATGCAAACTATGATTGCAACCCTATTTGCAGAAATGTATTTGAGGAGGTTGGGAAGTTGTGTGCAAGCAGGCCTTTCCAGGGACTGGTCCCATGACGACTTTGCAAGTCCAAGCTTTTGAAGGACTGGTTATCATGATTCACAACATTTCTGATAACATTGACAAAGAAGATGATTCAAGCACTTCAGAGCCATTCCCGGTTGAAATTACCGAGTATAGACCCTTTTGGGTCGATAAACCAAAGGATGATTTAGAAACTTGGGTGGAGTATATAAGAGTAAGGAAAGCACAAAAGAAGAAGATATTGATTGCTGGGAACCATTTTAATCGAGATGAAAAGAAAGGCTTGGAATACTTGAAACATTGTCTGTTGGTCTCTGATCCTCCCGATCCCAAAGCTTTTGCTTTCTTCTTCCGCTACACTCCGGGGCTGGACAAGAGCATGATCGGAGATTATCTTGGTGACCCTGATGAATTCCACCTTGAAGTTCTTAAAGAATTCACAGGAACTTTTGAATTTAAAGGCATGATTCTTGATTCTGCGCTTAGAACTTATCTTGAGACATTCCGGCTCCCAGGAGAGTCCCAGAAGATTCAAAGAATCCTAGAAGTTTTCTCGGAGAGATTTTTCGATCAACAATCTTCGGAAATCTTTGTGACTAAGGATTCAGTGTTCATTCTTTGCTATTCTCTCATTATGCTCAATACAGATCAACACAATCCACAAGTCAAGAAAAAGATGACGGAGGAAGAGTTCATAAGGAACAATAGAGCAATTAATGGAGGGCAGGATCTCCCCAGAGAGTACCTGTCCGAGCTGTTTCACTCCATCTCAAACCATGCAATCACGGTTTTTGGTCAATCTGGTTCAGTAGAGATGAACCCAAGCAGATGGATTGAATTGATGAACCGAGCCAAATCGATGCAATCATATGTCCTTTGTGATTTTGATCGTCGCCTGGGAAGAGATATGTTTGCCTGTGTTGCTGGCCCAACAATTGCAGCTCTTTCTGCATTCTTTGAGCATGCTGATGAAGATGAAATGCTCCATGAATGCATTGAATGCCTGATCTCTGTAGCTAGGATAGCTCAGTATGGGCTGGCAGACACGCTGGATGAGCTGGTTGCCTCATTCTGCAAATTTACAACACTTTTAAATCCTTACGCTTCTGCAGAAGAAACATTGTTTGCATTCAGCAATGATATGAAACCAAGAATGGCTACCTTGCAGTTTTTACTATAGCAAACAACTTTGGAGATGCACTTCAAGGGGGTTGGAGGAACATCGTTGACTGCTTGTTGAAACTCAAAAGGCTTAGGCTACTTCCCCAATCTGTCATTGAATTTGATGTTGCTTCCACTTCATCATCTGATGTCCCAGAAGCCTTGAAATCTGAGTCTGGAGTAATTTTTCCAAATCATGATCCTAAGCTCTTCAAGCGCCAGACTTCTGGCATGGTTAGTCGGTTCTCCCATTTTCTATCACTAGATACCATGGAAGTGTCTATATCTCTGGGCATAAGTGAATTTGAACAGAACCTGAAGATCATCAAACAGTGCCGAATTGGGCGTATATTTCAGAACAGTTCTAACTTACCTACTGAGGCATTGCTGAATCTTGGGCGTTCTCTTATATTTGCGGCTGCTGGTAAAGGCCAAAAGTTTAGTACTCCAATTGAAGAAGAAGAAACTGTTGGCTTCTGTTGGGATTTGATCATTGCCATTTCTTTATCCAACATTTACAGGTTTCAGGTGTTTTGGCCTTCTTTCCATGATTATTTTCTAGCAGTTGCTCAATTTCCTCTATTTTCCCCAATCCCATTTGCAGAAAAAGCCATTATTGGCCTTTTCAGTATCTGCCTCAAGCTTCTAGCTTCATACCAAGCAGATAAAATGCCAGAGGAGCTCATTTTTAAGTCCATAAATTTGATGTGGAAGTTAGATAAAGAAATTTTTGACACATGCTCCAAGTTCATAATTCAGTCGGTGAGCAAGATTCTCATAGAATACCCAGCAAATTTGCAGACTCAACTGGGATGGAAATCAACCCTTCATTTGCTATCTGTCACAGGACGACACCCAGAAACATATGATCAGGCAGTGGAGATTTTGATCATGTTGATGTCTGATGCCTTCCATATATCACGGATAAATTATGCCTACTGTATTGATTGTGCATTTGGTTTTGTTGCCCTCAAGAACAGTCCTCTTGAGAAGAATTTGAAGATCCTTGATCTAATGTCAGATACAGTGAATTTGCTAATCCAACGGTATAAAATTGAGTACTCAAACCCGGGAAACAATTATAGTATTGGAAGCAATGCTAATACTTCTTCATTGGAGGATAACTCAAAAGCCATAGGTTCCATTAACTTTACCTTGAGTTTATTTGTCAAACTAGGGGAAGCCCTTAGAAAAACCAGCATAGCACGGCGAGAAGAGATAAGAAACCATGCAATTGCATCTATGAGGAGAGGCTTTCAATTGGCTGAAGATCTGGAACTTTCCTCCACCAGTTGTATCAACTGCTTTAACCTTGTCATATTTGCAATGGTTGATGATCTGCATGAAAAGATGATCGAATATTCGAGGCGTGAAAATGCAGAGAGGGAGATGAGAAGTATGGAAGGGACTCTCAAGATTTCCATAGAGCTCATGACAGATGTGTACTTACAATTCCTAAAACTGATTTCAGAGAATCCAGGGTTTAGGACATTCTGGTTAGGCGTTCTGAGAAGAATGGATACATGCATGAAAGCTGATCTGGGAGAATATGGTGAAACAAAATTGCAAGAAGTTGTACCAGACTTGTTGAGAAAGATGATCAGAAACATGCAAGAGAAGGAGATTTTAGTACCCAAGGATGGTGATGATCTATGGGAAATTACCTACATTCAGATTCAATGGATAGCTCCTTCACTCAAGGAGGAGCTTTTTCCTGATGAATTGTGAGCAAAGTGGTATAGTACTAAGGTTAGTTTCAACCTCAATCAAATCAAGTAGCAAACATATTAAACCGTATAGAGTACGACTTCCCCCTTTCTTTTCTCTCGGGGTTGCATACTTCTAATAATAACTATTTTCTGTTACAAAATCACATGATGTTTAAAAGCACAGAATTTCCATTGAACATTTGACATTAATCATTTAGCTTTTGTCCTCCATTGGCCCACGCTCACATGTCTAATTGCCTTTGCTTTCAAGTTAAATCCTAAATTGACATTAAATTTTTCTTCCCCTTTTCCTATATTTCAGACATCTACTCTCTCCCGCATCATTACAGAAGCTCATTACAAGAAGGCAAAATCATGGAGTCTTTCCATTCACCTTAAACGCTCTCTTTGACCCCACAATAATTTTCTTTCTTGCCTTTTATCAACATGTCTACTTCAGACCAAAGCAAAGCCAAAACATATAGGTCCTTAAGAGCTCGAAAAGAACAGAAATTTACCAATAATAGTTTTTGAAAACTATATATCAGCAAATGAAAAGCAAAGTTCCATAATTTGCACCAGGGCCATTGCAGCAGTTGATTCGGCTAAAAGATATATATATAACTCTTTGACCCTGGAAATAGCAGATTAGGTCTCTTCAGAAAATATCAAAATTTCTTTACCTTTTCCTACATCCTTATGATTAAAAGCAATTAAAAGAATTACCATCACAGGCAAAACCAATTTTCTTAAGACTTTTTGTGAGTACGATATAACCGACCTACAAACCTATTCAATCATGGTGAATTTGCAAGCAAGCAAACAGCAGAACTGATCTTAGCTATACAAATTAGCACATTCACTCAGTCATTTATGATCTTGCGCTTTTACACACAATGCCAAGAAGAACAGCACAAGTTCTTGAGTCCATCTATCTGATGAACACGGCCGAGATTTTTAGAGAATCCATCAGGATAATCCTTCTTCATCCTACTCATTTCCATTCCATCTCCATCTTTCTCTTCTCACCACTTCCGGTTTCTCTTTTCTTTTCACATTTTCTCATTCACCATTTCCCTCAAATTCCTTCCTCAACTGTAACAATCACCGATAATTTATTTGGACATCGCCTGCCCAATTTGCTATCCAAAACAATAGTTCACATCATCATTTGCATCCCTTCTTCCATCACCTTCTCTCTTCTTGGAAGAGCTGCCACCGTCCAAGCAGTTTCAGATAGTTACAATGGAATAAATCTTGATGGAAGAAGGCTATTCATGAGAAGCGGTTCGGCTTGGTTTAAGCTTTTCCACACAAGATTTTGGGAGATCCTTATCATACTAGGCCTCTTTGGAGGCTTGCTGGTTGGTTTAGCAGCAGCACCAAAGATACTGTACACGTTGGGAATCTGCTCAACAAAATTAGGATTCTGGGGTGTTCTTGGGTTCCTAGGCATACCTTTCTGTGTGATTTTTGCACATGTAATGGTCGTAGGGAACATGGCAAACGTTATATCAGTATTGGAAACAGAATGTTATGGACTTGATTCACTATGGAAAGCTAAAAATCTTATGGAAGGAAGACGACAATCAGCTTTAGTTATGGCTTTGTTGAGCAATATGGGCTTCAGGCTTGTTGAGTGTTTTTTTGAATTGAGAATGTCCATGGGCATCTGTATGTGGGAAATACCTGTCTTGATATCCATGTATTCCTTAGTACTTGTTTTTGAAACAGTCATGAATGTTGTATTTTATTATGCATGTAAATCTTGAGAACAAAATCTTCTGATAAGGGAATTTCTTTAAATGAGCATTCTGAGAGTACCGCCATCGAGCCGAGAGATCTGGTTAGTCGCCAAAGAAACACAACTTCTCCTTCACAAATGTTGAGAAGCCAATCTTTTTGTGGCTTCTATGTTCCAGCATAGTCATGTTGCTCATTGCTCTGGCTGTCAATGGTTGATGCAAGTTTCATACACACCTCATATGAAACCAATACTTATTATGGAAGCATCAAATGAACCTTCAAACGTGCATTTGGTCTTTTCAAAGACAAAACTCTCGAATTCAAGTATTCTCTAAACTTAGGAAGGATCTCAAAACCCATCTGGTCATTTCTAAGCCAGATCCAAAAAGATTTCAATCACATGCATTCTGTGACCAAAAAAATTCACCAAAATGTGCTTCCAATTAGCCAAACACAACCCTCAAATACCAGCATGCATTATTCTGAAGCTTAATTGGGAACATGAATGCTCCATCATAGTTTGCCAATGTACGAGCTAAATATCTTTCAATGTAAAGACAATAATTAAGTGGAAGTAATTAAATCTGTCTGACAATTCTGAAACAAAATAACAAGCAAATTTGAGCAAAAAAGATATATATAGAAAGCCAAGGTAATGTACATTCATTTGCTTGGCATGAAAGCTTCTAAGGAGCCATTTAGAAGGTGTCAAAATAAGCCCAATAAATTCAAATGGCAGCATATAAAGATGATGAAAGTTAGACTAATAGAACATACATTTATTAGATTCTAAATATAAAACATCCATAAGACTGAAACCTTCAACTTCCACAAGTCATCTTACCAAGCAGTGAGCACAGGGTCCTCTGTCAATCACACTTACTGCAGGTTCAGATGCAATGTCCTTTAACAAAACTTCAAAAGCTGAGAATAGGAGAAATCCAAAAGGTTAAAAAGGGAAACTTCTTGAGAATAGCACAATATTTAGAATGCCAGAAAATTAACCTAGACTTCAACTAATTATGAGAATTCCATATCTTAATTTAACAAATACATATTTTTATACGGCCATTAAAAAAAATTTCCACCAAGTGATTCAATTCTCAAAACAACAAAAACATGGTCCACAACCATGAATCTAGACATCATAGAAAATATTATGATGGATTCTATATCATACACTGCAAATATGATAAGCAAAGTGCAGCAGTTGAAAACAAGAAATGACAAAGTCACAATCATGCCAAGCATATTATAATTTAGAAAGGTTGAAAACTGGAAAGGGAAAAAAACATGAGTTGAAATCCAATGAAGTGCTCAAGGTAAAAAGAGTGCACATCACCAAGCACCACATTACCATTGTTTCTTTGACATAAAAATTTTTAAGAAATACTGGTCCATTTCAGACAAACAAAAAAAGAGGACAAGGATTAAAGGCGAGGCATATTACCTCCGGTACTACTAATATAAGCTACCATTCATTTCAATTTCAAGTTGATGTAACTATCTATACACCTAATCTATTCCCTCAATTAAGATTTAAAAGCAAGATGTATTGCAACCTCTATCACCTACCAATATAAGGTAGCCATTTGGCTCAAACACAACTTTGTTTTCTATTGCCTAAATGTCTACTATTTTCTGCAAACTCATTAACAGGCTATTGTATAGTGATTAATAATGAAGTGTGGCCAGATTAGCTTAGGTTGAATCCAATGATCCAATCCACTATTGAGCTCAATTCAAACTTGAGTTCCCAAAAAAGAAAACCACAACAAAACCATCATAATTTCTAGCTAGTAACAGCGGCCTTATCCTCTACAATCAGGAAAGAGAAGTATTGATCGTTACCAAGTAAAGGAAAATTCAGTTGAAATAATCCAATAATATATACTTTAATGTAAAAAAATGAACAAGACAAGTGCTATGAATCTTTCCTATTTTGGAATTTCTCCTTGGAAACACTAACATATCAAGATATAGCAATGATTAACAAATACAAACAGGACAAACAAATGAAACAAGATCTCCAACATTAAATGGTCTATTGTAACGGAAAGCAATTTGATATGACAACTATAGGAACAAAGATACATAATAAGTACACACCAAGAAACCTATTCGCTGATATTCTCCGTGGAATTGTCATTGTCTTCATCGTCCTCGTCACTCTCATCCTCATCGGCATCATCCTCTTCCTTCATTTTGGCAATCTCTGCTTGTGCCCTCTCCAAAATCTGCTCCTTCTGCACCTCCAACTCCTTCTGAAAATCCATCCTCATTTTCTCCAACTCCTTTATATGCTCCCTCTTACTGCTCTCAATCTTCTCATATATCTTCCCAAACCTCTGCACCGAATCAGCCAACATCCTCATCGAATGCTCATCATTCCATTCTCTTCTCATCCTCGACCCTCCATCCGCTTCTTCTTCATCATCCTCCTCCATCTCTGACTCCGCAGGACTATCCCTCATCTCATCAAAACCATTAGACCTATCCAAATAAACCTGCGGATTCATAAAAACAAACTCCCCGGAATCCACTCCGCAAGCCAACCCTGATTCTTGTTGCCTAAACGAAGAACCCAACCCCATTAACATCTCCATTTTCCTAAAAAACACCCATTTACTCGAATTCAACCCCATTTTTTCAGCTTTTGACTTCTCTTTCTTAAACTTCCTCTTCAACCCATGAATCATTCGCCTACATTGCCCTTCATTTTTCTCACTTTTCAAGGCATCACTAACTTTCTCAGCTACATCAACCCAATCTTCACCCCTCAAACTCCTCCTTCCCAAATGCAAAAACCTATTTCCCCAAACTTCTAACAACACATAAATTTCTTGCTGGGTCCAATCATAGGTGTTTCTGAAGCTATCTCTATGATCTGGAGCGTATTGATAGCTGGGAACTGATGTTCTCAACTTTTGCCGTTTTGGGTATCTTTCAAAATGCTCGCTTTCTTTAATACGACGGTAATAAACATCAGGATCATCGTCGTTGTCGTCCTCTACATCATCGTTTTCTTCTTCCATTTCTTCTTCTTCATCGACCTCTTCTTCTGGTCCGTAACTGTACACATGGCGAGTTCTGACCGAACGAGGGTATTGAGGGTGGCGACTAAAAGAAAAGGGCTTGGTTGGGTATCTTGAATCGTCTTCAATACCATCCATTTCTCTTGTTTCTTTTTTGGGGATTTTGGATTCGCGAAATTTGATAGGTTTGAGGAAAATTAGAAGAGAAGAAAATTGAGGTTGCAAGGGAAGAAAGGAACCCCAAATTGAAAATTCTAGGGCTTTCAGGTTGAGGAGGAGATTGCAACCCGAATTAGGGGCGACGGGTTTTACAATTTTGGAGTTTGGGCCTCATCATGGGTAAAAATAATGGGCCAAAACATTATAAGGCCCAAAAATGAAGTATTCATCGATTTTTTTCAAATTTTTCTATTGGCCTTACACAAAAGTGGTATAGGGTCCAGAATCAGCCTGTTAAACTCGTTGGGCTTATCGGTTCGAGATTTCATATTTCAAATTGACGGAGAAACAAGAGGCCAAACAATAACAAAACCCATCCCTGCCCTTTTCTAACTCTTTCTCTATTTCAATTTCAATCCTTAATTTAGTTCCTCAAAGATTTTACGAATTTGTTTTATATATATATATATATATATATATATATATATATATATTATTGAGGAATGCAAATATTAAAATATAATTTTTTGAATAAAAAAAATTATCTGTTGAATCAAATATTTAAATGTATGAATATTCTAAAATTTATTATAAATAAAAATACTTAATAAAAAATAAGTATGATTTACTTGAAAAGTGCGTATTTCAAGCAATTTTATAAATGGGTTCCTTTTGTTATAAAAATATTTTTTACCTTCTTATTTAATGAATATCTTTTACGCTGTTTAATGAATATAAAATATAGAGGAATTTCCAAATTGTTGATAGAAAACTATTATGAGACCGGGAATTTATGAATACTTGGATTTTTCTAAATCACATAACCTCCATCTTCCCTGCTCACGGACTTTAATTAACTGTCATAATCTGTATACATAGACGATTAGCAAGGCGGTTATTGCTTCCGATAGCATTCGAAATAAGTTTAATAATTTTAAATACGATACGATAATATAAAATAAAAATTATATGAAAAAAATTATATATAAATTTAATATAATTATATTTTGTATCTTAATCATATCGATACGATTAAGATATATTATTATTTATGTCATATTTTGTACCAAACAGTAATAATACATTTAATACACGATATATTTATAACATAAAAAAATTTAAAATTTATTTTAATTTATTTAAGAAAAAAATTAATAATCATATTTATCGTATCATATTTAGTTTTTAAATATTTTTTATTTAAATACTAATTTAGATAATTTTTTGTTTAAATAAATTGGTTAATCATGTCTAATCATATTATTCGTATATAATTATGTTAATTGTATCATATCATGTAATATTATTTTGGTATAAATTAATTTTAAATGTATTAATCGTATTATGTTACATGTAATACGTATAATAAATATATCATATTCATGTTTAAGTTATTAGTGTCATTTAAGTAATTGTGTCGGGTCTGTGTCAAGGTTATTCATGTCTGTCTGAAATCAGTGTTGGATCTTGGTAGTCGATTTTAGGGGGTTAATTGATATTATATTAAATCAAATATTTTTTTATAGAATGTATCTTATTATATTATTAATATATATGTGCAAGCAATATACTAACAAAATATACATGTTTTTAAAATTATAAATTTTGTTGATTTATAAATCAATGTATAAAAAAAATAATACATTAAATAAACAGCTTTATTTAAAATTGTGAATCTTTCTTACAATTATGAGTTATTTTAATATATATATATAAGTAAATTAACTGTTAAACAATATTATTTTGTCAAAACAAGAAAAAAAAACTATATAATTAAAAGAATAAAATTTGAAACTTTAAGATTAGAAGTTAGGATTTTTTTTTTTTTAACTTTGAAATAAAGTGATTTTAATTTGACTTTTGTGTTAAAAAAATTGCATGATAGAGAATAAAAATCTAAGATAGAATTAAAAGTGAAGAATTATATGGAAAAGTAGAATTGTAATCAATTAAAACGTATAAGAAATTATGTTTGATACTTTGGAGACCTTTAATCTTATTTGAGAAATTAGAAAGTTAATTTGGCTTTTATTAAATTTATATTATTGTGATTTAATCCAGTGACAAATTTCCTAATTTTAAAAATTTGTAAATAATGATTTATTAATAAATAAATAGATAAATAAATAATAATGTGATTTTAATATATCTTAATTTCAATGAACAAAATTAAATTATAAAATCACATAAAATAAATAAAATTAATGATTTTAATTGTAGAGAGCTATTTCATTTTATCATAACATAAAAATTAAAAAAACTTAAAAGTTTTTAAGGGGCCAAGGCTTTCAAATCAATATTACCGTTTGTTTTGTCTGAAATTATATTTAAAACAAAATACAATACAATAACATAAATTATCATACTTAATTTGAAAAACAAACTAAATCATGGAATAAGAAAGACTCCTCTTTAAACAAGCAATTTGATACATGGCAACCACTAATCTTTTAAAAGAAATAGGAAATTATGCATTTTTTAAATATTCTTTACTAAACATAGACGTGCGAAGATTCTATTTTTCTTTTTTTAATTTGAATAATGAGATATTTGTTCGACTCTTTGAGTAAGAAAATATGTGCAATTGTTATTGAGCTGAACAAGGAATAAATGCAATTAATGTTGTTGAACTAAATATTCGAAATACGTGTAATTAATGTTATTAAAAGAAATAAGAAATTATGGATTTCTTAAATATTTTTTTACTAAATATAGATGCACAAAGATAGACGATGCGATTTTAATTTTAATTTTTTAATTTGAAAAAAGAGATATTTGTTCAACTCTTTGAGAAATAACTCTATGCAATTGTTATTGAGCTGAGCAAGGAATACATGCAATTAATGTTATTAATTGAAATTAAAAATTATTTAATTTTAAATTTAAAATATATTTAATATTATAAAATTTTAACATTTTAATAATAAATATAAATTAAATAGGTGATTTGAGTCAAACTTGAAACGAAATCTAAAATTTAGAAATATTTACAATTAAATGCCACCAAATTCATAGACATTTCTTAATTTTTTAAATTCATAATTTTTTTAAAATTATGTTTAAGAAAATATCAAGTGCTTACTAAATGAGACTTGATTTGAAAAATAAAAAAGAATGAAATCAAATTGGATATCAATTTATCATAACTTTTTTATAAATAAAATGAGTGTTATGACTTTGAAGAGGAAGAAGTATAACAGATTACAAATTTTTATACAAAATATAATTGATGCGCTGATTATATTACATACATAAAATATGATTTCAAAATTCAATTAGTTATTGTTATTTGTAACAATATTTTGATATAAATAATAGGTTCAAATCAATATAATCAAGCATACTATTAATTGAAGTATTTTTGCATATTATAAGAAAGTTAAATTAAGAGAAAAAATATTATCTGATTGAGTGAAAAGTCAAATATAAAAAAAAAAAATTATAGATAGTACCTGCAAAATAAAAGAAAAAATATTTTTTGTAACTTTGTACATTGTAATATATAAAAAAAGAAAGCTAATTGAAAAAAAAAACTACCTAATTAAGTGAATAGTCAAAAGTAAAGAAAAAATGTATGTAGATAGCACTTACAAAATATAAGAATATATGTGTTTATGTAACTTTACATCTTATAATATATATATAAAAAAAGTCTAAGTTAAAAATCTTGTGCTTACTATAAGTAGGGTTAGCAGCCCAACCCATCCCAGACAGATTCCAACCCGACCTAATCTCATAGAATTGATTTTTTTTTTTTAAATTAGGTTTCGGATTGGGTCAAATAATAATAGAAAATAGTCAAAGTCGAGTTTTAGGCAAACCTGATCCGACTTAACCCTATATATATAATTATTTAATTTTTTATTTATATATATTTATCTATTTATTTAATTTTTTATTTATATTAAAAATAATATTTTATTAATTTCATGTTTGTTCGGATCGGATACAATTTATATAATATTAGGTTAAGTCAGGTTCAAGTATAGAAAATAAAAAAAATTTTGGGTCGGATCGGATTGGGTTTTGATTTTATGGATATAAAATTGGGTACAGTTACCTGATGCCATCCTTAACTATAAACATCTAAAAAAGGAAAAAAATAAATGCTTTTATAACTTGAGGTAACACAAAAATGGAGAACAATAAAAAAAAAAATGATGTTAAAAAATGATATTAGACAATAATTTATAAATTATTAAAAGATTAAATTTGATTTTTTTAAATAATATAAGATTATCATGAAATTTATTAAGATAAAATTATATTTGATATTTTTAAAATTGAAGATATATATAAAAAACTAATTTTAAAAAATAAAAAATATATATTATTGTCCTAATTGAAAATTGTAGGTGAAGTGTTTTATATTCTATGAGCAAACTTTACAATTATTAATACTATAAATTTAATTGTAAAGGAAACAAAAATATAGACATTCTAAAATGTAACAGTAATTATAGATTAAGAACAATTGTGCTTTTTCACTCGCTATTTGGTCATTTAAGACTAATCCCATGTCAAAGATGATTTTTTTTTAGTAAAAAGAAAAACTTTGGATAATTTAAAATTTTTAAATAAATATATCTTAAAGAGATTTGGATAACCAATAATTTTTTAAATAAATTTATTTAATCCATAAATAAAAAATAAGAATTAGTTTTACTTATTTAAATAAAATCTTACCAAAATAAAAAATAATAATTTTATTTCTTTAATTATTTTAAATCTAAATTGATTTTTTATTTAAATTTTAAAAGTTTTGGATAATTAAATAAATTTTGAAATTTATTTTTTAACAAAGAGTCTAAAATTAAAAAACATTTTATATATCATTATAAAAAGAAATTTTAGTAATTTTTTTATGTGTCAAAAAGAAAAACTATTTATGTAAGCATCCACATAAGAAAACCTTATATGGTAACCATATATGTTGTAATATAATATATATATATATATATATATATATATATTAGATTTCTTTTATATTTAGGAATGTAAAGATTAATATTCAATTTTTTGAATAAAAAATATATCATCCGTTTATTCAAATATTTAAATGTATGAATATTCTAAAATTCATCATAAATAAAAATGCATAACAAAAATAAGTATGATTGACTTGAAAAGGGTGCATTTCTACAATTTTATAAATGGATTCCTTTTTTATAAAATATTTTTTTACCGTATATGTTAATGAATATCTTTTACATTGTTTAATAAAAATAAAATATGAGGGAATTTCCAAATTATCCATAGAAAAACTATTATGAAACCCATACGGGGAAATTTATGAATACTTGGATTCTTGTAAATCACATAACATTCCATTTTCCCTCCTCACAAAGCTCCGGATTTTAATTGATTGTTGTAATCTGTATACACAAATAATTATCAAGGCGGTTACTGCTTTGTATAGCATTTGAAAAGTAAATTAAATAATGGAATACGAAAGACTCATTAAACAAGCAGCTATTGCTTTAGATAGGGAGCAAATTAAATCATGAATAGGAAAGACTCCTCGTTAAACAAGCAATTCGATGCATGGCAACCACTAATCTTTTGAAAGTAAAAGGAAATTATGCGATTCTCAAATATTCTTTATTAAACATAGGCGCACAAACATCGACATTGCGTTTTTTTTTTTAATTAGAAGAAGGAGATATTTGTTAAACTTTTTGAAAAATGAATACATGTAATTGTTATGGAGCTGAGCAAGGAATACATGCAATTAATGTTATTGAACCAAATATTCAGACATAAAATATGTGTGATGCTTTTTATTTCTAAGATATTAAGATCATAAGTTGCTTGTGATCTTTCTCTTTACGTTTCAAAACTTAATTCTTTCATTTTATTGTATTACATGACTAAAATTTTGATGTCCCACACAATTTAGATACTGTTATATATTTGAATGGTTTTGAGAAAAAAAAAGATTATTTTTATAAAATTTGATATCCAATTTATATATTTGGAGATTAAAATAATTAATTGATCATAGAACCATTTAAAAACAACTACATCACATTATTTAAGAAATAATTAGATGGAGACGAAAAATACTTAAAAAAAAAAGATATATAGTTAAGAATTTTTCGAACAATAATTACATATTGTCTTTGTCACGTATCAAAATTAGATGCAATAAATTAACAAATTAAAAATAAAACATATTCAAAATTAATATACAAGATAACTAATAAAATATGAAAAAAATGTACAAATTACTAAAAAAAAGTTAAAAATGAAATTTCTTAATTAATTAATGTTTATTTTATTCTTATTTTTTAATTTTCATAATTAGCATTTTTTATTATTTCAAAAGGAAACCTCAATAGTTAAAATAAGAGATAATTTGACCTTGACATCTTTAGTTTGAGTCCCAAGATATAATGGGTGTGGCTTAAAAAATTGAGAAGAGTTACCTCTTTCTAATCTTATTTATCAAAAATAAAAAGTTCAAGATTTATAATTAAAAGATATTAAGGTTTTATTTTGATAGACGGTAAGATTAATTCTGGTGAAATTAAAAATAGTAGTGAAGGTGATATTAGTTATTATAACGGTAAAATTAAAATCGATGATAAAAATGTGTTTAAATATAAACGTAGTGATGATGGTGAGATAAATTTTAATAAAATAAAAAATGACCATTAAAAACATTAGTTTAAAATTTATATATAATAAAATTTTAAATTATTTAACTTATAAAAATTAATAAACAATAAAAAATTTTAAAAAATATTTTTATGATAAATAATAATTTTGTTAATAAAATAAATAATAAAATATAATATATTAAATAGTATTTTTATTATATTAAATTATAATCATTTTATAAAATTTTTTAAAAATTAAAATAAAAAGGGAAGAGAATAAGTCAAATTAAAAGGATAAAAAGATAAAAAAAAAAATCAATTGTGCATTTGCTAGCTTGACCTAAAACTTCTAGTGGAAAAAAAAATTGATTTTCACACCTTAGATTATACATCCAAACAGATGTTCAATGTGTTGAGCACGATTTTATAGAACAAACCCAATTTTATTGAGGGTACATTTGAATCCAAATGCAATGAAATTCAAATCTCTTAACTCTTTTTTTTTTTTTTTTAAACACTTTTTTGTATTGCAACAAAATAAATTCCCATCCCTTCCTTTTTTTAACTCTTTCTTTGATCTAATTTTAAGTCCTTAATATAGTTCCTCAAAGAATTTAGGAATTTGTTTTATTTATACATTTTTTATGTTGAGGAATGGAGAGATTAGAATCCAATTTTTTGAATAAAAAAATATGTTTTATGCTGTTTAATGAAAATAAAATATAGAGAAATTTTCTGAAAGGAAAACTATTATGAAACATATAGAGGAAATTTGATGCATGGCAGCCACCAATCTTTTGATTGATTTACATGCAATTGTTATTGAGCCAAATATTCTGACATAAAATGTGTGATATTTTTCAGTTACAAAAAGTTAAGATGAGAAGTTGTTTGTGATCTTTCTCTTTTCCTTTTAAAACTTTATTTCTTCAATTTCATTGTATTGCATGACTAAAATATTGATGTCCCATACGATTCTCATATGCTGTCATATGTATTTAAACGGTTTAAAAAAAAAAGTAGATTATTTTTATAAAATTTGATATCACACATGAACAGATTCAAAATAAACCAATTTATATATATATTTGGAGATCAAAATAATTAATTGATCATAAAATCATTTAAAACAATTACATCACATTATATAAGAAATAATTAGATGAAGACAAAAAGTCTTTTAGGAAAAAAAAAAAGGAAAAAGATATATAGTTAAGAATTTTTGGAACAATAATTGCACATTAATTATCTTTGTCAGATAGCAAAATTAGATGCAATAAATTAACAAATTAAAGATAGAACATATTGAAAATTAATATACAAGAGAACTAATAAAATACAGAAAAGTTTTGTATAAATTAATTAATAGTTTATTATTTTTTCTTATTTTTTTAATCTTAATAATTAGCATTTTTCATTATCTAAAAAAAATATCTCAATAGTTAAAATAAGAGATAATTTCAACTTGACATCTTCAATTTGAGTCTCTGGATATAAAAAATGTGCTTTAAAAGATTGAAAAAAATTATCTCCTTCTAATCTTATTTATCAAAAATAAAAAGTTTAGAATTTATAATTAAAAAACATTAAATTGGTTTGGAATTCAAATCTCATAACTCATTTTTTTATCTTTAAACACTTTTTTGTATTAAAAAAATTAAAAATCTAATAATTCATAATATAATTAATTAATTTTGTTATCAACGTACCAATCTTGATAAAAGTCCTAAATTGATTTCTGTTGCAAGTAGAATTATATTTATTGACAACTTTAAAATGTGTTGCATTTTGATTAATATATAATTAACACAATTATACCAAATTCCGCCGATTTTCCATTTTATTGAAAAACCACATCACATGTGGAAAGATTTTATTCAAGTTTTATCAATTTTTTGTTGTACCATTTGGCACTAGCTGTAACTTCCATATAAATGAATGCTAACGCAGCTCTTTTTTTCAATAATCCATACTATTCTCATCCATCTTTTCTGTTATTGGTTCATTTCACTCTTTCTCTCGTTAATTCGTTTCTTGATTATAGTCTTACTTATAGTCATGGCTTTTTCACTCTCTGTAAATCTAATTGTGAAGAAACCTTTTTACCTGATGATCCATTTGTTAAGTTGAAGAACGAAAGAGTTTTACTAAAAAATAAGAAAATAATCTAATACTTTATTCAATACTTTATCACCGAGTTTGGCATAGCTAGTATTGATTTATTGATTCCCTGAGGGATTACAAGTATTGAAGTATCATTCAAATAATGGGATAAAGTATTGGATTATTTTCTTAATTTTTACCAAAGTTCTGTCGCTCTTGAACTTAACAAACGGATTATCAGGTAAAAAGGTTTCTTTGCAATCAGATTGAAAAAGCCTTCGAGACAGCGAAATTCATCGTATGTCTCACCGGGACTATAAGCAAGAATATAAGCAAGAATATAAGCAAGAAATAAGACTATAAGCAAGAAATGAATTAACGATAGCTAGTTAAAAGTAGAGAATTAGTAATATAATTTTTTGGGGTTATTTCATTTCCTTGGATTGATCAAGACTCGGTGCTATCCAAACTGTAGAGCTCCAAAAAAGTTACGAATTTATATATGTTTTAGATTAAAGTCCAACCAGCCTACATTAGTCAAATTTATTTGATAATGAAAATAGCATTGATTTGTTTGCATATGGAAGTTTTAATTATTATTATTATTATTTTTATAATTTAATATTATTTTAATCAAGTCGTAAAAATTTTGACCCTGTCACTTATCAGATTCAAGCTTTGTACCGCCTTTTTGCATGCCATTTTTGGGAGTTCAAACAGTGGCAGCAAGCACATTGCTCATACCTGAAACGATTGGGGCTAAAGTATCCCACATTGAATCTACCCTTAGTTTTAACTGCTACTTTCTTCACTGCTTTCTTCACCGGAATTTTACAGACTTCGTTAGGCTTTCTAAGGTCGGTGATATTTATTTACATCTTTCAATAATTATTTCTGATTTCATATTTTTTGTTTAGGTTGGGAGTTTTTGGTTGATTTTTTATCACATTTTACAATCACTGGTTTTACCGGAGTGACTGCTAGAATCATTTGGCTGCAACAATTGAAAGGCATACTTAGTTTAAAACGTTTCACAAATCATACTGATGTGGTTTCGGTTCTACGTGCGTGCAGTTTTCAGTTATACAAGTGAGGTTTGTGAAAGAAAATTTAGGTTTTGTTTGGTGGATTTTTTTTATTTGCTTTTTGTTTTTCATTCATTTTTTATTTTTTTTTTCTTCTATAATAACGGAATCTATTGAATCTACTATTTATTTATAGCATTGCTTAATGAGAAAACTAAAGATCTTGAAATGGCTTATTATATTATAAATTCAATGAAATGTGATCATAAAATTCTTGTTTCCGCAATGGAGATGGCAAAGTGTTGTTGCTGTTGTAATTTTCCTTTGTTTCCTCCAACTCACTCGATGCCTGGTTTTCTCATAATTTCCTTAACAAAGTATTATATTCAGCACTGAAAGCAATTCCAGCGTTAATATTTATCTAAAGATTATGCACTTTTCTTTTTATTCCTAGCCATAATTACTTTCCTCAAAATTCATAATGAAAAGAAGACTTCATGTTAGAACAATTGTTTTAATCAAATGCCTTTTTAAAGATTTTAAACTTCATTTAATAAAAAAAAAAGTTTGTAACTAATTAAATAAGTTGTCAATACATAATTAAATAAATAAATTATGTGCCAATTTTTTTTTATTTGTAAAAAAAAATAATTACTCATTTTAAATCATGACTAACCTAAAATCATATTGTGTTCGTATGAAGATTATTTATATCATATTTGAAATTGTGTTTAACACAAAACACAACATGATAATACGAATTGTTAAATCTAATTGAATGAACACATTAAATCATGGAATAGGAAAGACTCCTCCTTATACAAGGAATTTGATGCATGGCAACCACTGATCTTTTGAAAAAAATAAGAAATTATGCATTTCTTAATTATTCTTTACTAAACATAGATGCACGATGATAGATGATAGATGATGCGATTTTTTTTAATTTGAAAAAAGAGATATTTATTCAACTCTTAGAAAAAGAAATACATGCAATTGTTATTGAGCTGAGCGAGAAATACATGCATATTTGGACATAAAATGTATGGTACTTTTCATTTCCAAGACGTTAAGATCATAAATTGCTTGTGATCTTTTTCTTTTTGTTTCAAATTTTATTTCTTTCATTTTATTATGTTGGACGACTAAAATTTTGTTATATATATTTTAACGGTTTTGAGAAAAAAAAAGTGGATTATTTTTATAAAATTTGATGTTCAATTTATATATTTGAAGATTAAAATAATTAATTGATCATAGAACCATTTAAACACAATTAGATCACATTATATAAGAAATAATTAGATGGAGACAAAAAATAGTTTAAGAAAAAAAAAAGATATATGGTTAAGAATTTTTTAAACAATAATTGTACATTAATTGTTTTTATCACATATCAAAATTAGATGCAATAAATTAACAAATTAAAGATAGAACATATTGAAAATTAATATAGAAGATAACTAATAAAATACAAGAAAAATGTATAAATTATTAAAAAAAGAAAGTTCTTAATTAATTAATAGTTTATTTTTTTCTTATTGTTAATTTTCATAATTAGCATTTTTCATTATCCTAAAAGAAATATCTTAAAATAAGATATAATTTCAACTTGACATCTTCAATTTGAGTTTCTAGATATAAGAGATATGGTTTAAAAGATTGAAAATAGTTAGCACCTTCTAATCTTATTTATCAAAAATAAGAAGTTTAAATTTTATAATTAAAAAATATTAAAAATGAGTTTGAAATTCAAATCTTATAACTTATATCTTTATCTTTAAACACTTTTTTTGTATTAAAAAAATTAAAAATCGAAAAGATTATAATATAATAAACAGAGTCAAAATATAAGGGATATGGTTTAAAAGATTGAAAAGAGTTATCTCCTTCTAAACTTATTTATCAAAAATAAAAAAGTTTAAAATTTATAATCGCAAGATATTAAATAGATTTGAAATTCAAATCTCATAACTCATTCCTTTATTTTTAAACACTTTTTTTATATTAAAAAAATTAAAAATCTAAAAAATTATAATATAATAAATTAATTCTCTTATCAATGCACCAATTTTGATAGCAGTCTTAAACTGATTTAAGTTGTAAGCAGAATTATATTTATGTGACAACTTTAAGTTGTGTTGCCTTTTGATTAATATATAATTAACACAATTATACCAAATTTCACGGATTCTCCTTTTTATAAAAAAAACCACGTTGCTCTCGACTTTATTCAAGCTTTATCAAATTTATTTGTGTTATTGTCTCAGCTTTGTCAAATTTATTTGTGTGGTACTAGTTGTAACTTCCATATAAATGAATGCCAACACAACTCTTTTTTTCAATAATCCATCCTGATCCACCCTTTTCTCTTATTAATTCATTCCACCCTTTCCCTTTCTCTCACAAATTCATTTCTTGCTTATAGTCTTACTTGTAGTCATGGTGAAACAAACAGTGAATTTCGCTGTGTCGAGAGGTTTTTTTACTGTCTTTAAATCTGATTACAAAGAAACCTTTTTACCTGATGATCCGTTTAATAAGTTCAATAATGACAGAATTTGTATAAAAATTAAGAAAATAATCCAATACTTTATCCCATTATTTGAATGGTTACCCAGATACAATCTACATTTTTTTGGATATGATTTTCTTGCTGGTATCACCATTACCACCCTTGCAATCCCGTAAGGAATCAGCTATGCCAAACTTGGTGATCTTCCTCCAGTCATCGGCCTTCGTAAGCTAGTTAGCTCCTTTTAAAAGTAGAGTATTAGTAATATAATTTTTCGGGGTTATTTTCATTTCTCTGAAAATGTGGTGGATCGATCAATATTTATATGTTAGCAGAATTTAGAGTTGGTGCTATGTAAACTGTATAGCTCCAAAAAAGTTTTATATGTTTTAGATAAAGTCCAAACAGTCTACATTGGTTATGGAAGTTTAAATTTTTTTATTACTATTATTTATTTATTTTTATAATTTAATATATTTAAATTAAGTCTAACCCTGTCACTTACGTAGATTCAAGCTTTGTTCCGCCTTTTGTGTATGCAATTTTTGGGAGTTCAAAGCACCTTGCCGTGGGAACAGTGGCAGCAAGCTCATTGCTCATAGCTGAAACGATTGGAGCTAAAGTATCACCAAAAGATGATCCCACATTGTGTCTACACTTAGTTTTCACTGTTACTTTCTTCACCGGAATTTTTCAGACTGCTTTAGGCTTTCTGAGGTTAGTGACATATATTTACATCTTTCAATAATTATTTTTTATTTCATAATTTGTTTTTATTTTATATTTTTTTAGGCTTGGAATTTTGGTTGATTTCTTATCACATTCTACCATCACTGCCTTCATGGAGGGGACTGCTATAATCATTTGCCTGCAACAATTGGAAGGCATACTTGGTTTAAAACGTTTTATAAATCATACTGATGTGGTTTCGGTTCTACGTGCAGTTTTCAGCTATAGAAGTGAGGTTTATGAAATAAAATTTAGGTTTTGTTTGATGGATTTTTTTTTATTTGTTTTTTCTTTTCATTCATTTTTAATGTTTTTTTCCTTCTATAAAAAAGGAATCTATTGAATCTACTCTTTATTTATAGCATGAAAAAATTAAAGATCTTGAAATGGCTTATTATATTATTAATTCAATGAAATATGATCATAAAAGTTTTGTTTCCGCAGCGGAGATGGCAAAGTGTTGTTGCTGGTGTAGTTTTCCTTTGTTTCCTCCAACTCACTCGATAGCTGGTGAGCTTTCTCTCACAAAAAATGTTGTGAATCCCACAACAGCAAAAATAAAATTTTTTAATACTATAACAATATAATTCTTTTTATAACTCAAGTTTCTTTAAGAAAATTAATTAAGATATATATAAAGGTTTAAATATTTTTCATTAAATTCACTTATATATGAATAAATAAGTAAAACTCTTTTTAACAAAAATGTAGTAGTATTATAAGGTTCAGCACTAATGAAAACTGTAATAGAAAGCAATTTCAGCGTTAATATTTAGCTAAAGATTATACACACAAATTTATAAGCAAAAAAAAGCAAGTTTTTCTTTTTATCCTTAGTTATAATCACTATCCTCAAAGTTCGTACTGAAAAGAAGATGATTTCATGTTAGAACAGTTGTTTTAATCAAATGTTTTCTTAAAAAATTTTAACTTCATTTGATAAGAAAAAAAAAATCTTTGTAACTAATTAAATAAGTTGTCAATACATAATTAAATAAATAAATAATGTGTCGAAAAAAAAAAGAAGAAAAAATTAACAAATTACTCTATATAAATCATGGCTAATCTTTATAATATGAACAAATAAATATGAAAGCAATAAAAAGAACTCTTAATCCTTTGCTAACAGCTGTTGGTAGAATGCTATATTTTTAATTCTAATGAGTTCAATTCTTGTTGATATTTAATTCCAATGAGTTCAACTGTTGTTAATATCAAGTTGTAAAAAAAAAAAGGAATTTCTAGTCCTCCACTATGATTTTAATATTATATCTTTTTACCCTGTATTTAAGAGTAAAAGAAGACCAAATCTATTTTGGGTAGCTGCTATATCTCCAATGGTGTTGTTGCTGTTGGTGGTCTTTTTTCATTTTTTGGCAATGCACAGAAACATGGAATCGACATTGTGAGTTCATTTTTAATTCGTTGTTCTATTTGATTTTCAATTTTTAATTTCTATTTGTTTTAGTTTCTTTTTTTTTTAGCAGTTTGCAAGGACAGGACACTATGGTTTATCACTTGAGCTTGATCTTATTGACAATCTTTTTTTTTTTTGTTGGTTTCAGGTGGGTGACTTGAAGAAGGGATTAAATCCTTTCTCAATTCAATATTTGAACTTTGATAGACGTTATCTTCCAGCAACTGTGCAGGCCGGTCTTGTCACAGGGCTTATTGCATAGGCCGTAACAATCCCAACTTTCTTTTTCTTTTATGTTACTAACAATTTATCATTTTTATAGAACTCCTTTAGTTAATGAAGCTGTGAAATTCGTACAATTGAATCATCTCCTTCAAAATGAAACTTCCAGGAAGGGATAGCAATAGGAAGAAGCTTTGCCACTATTAAAAATGAACAAACTGATGGGAACAAGGAAATGATAGCCTTTGGCTTCATGAACATTATCGGATCATTCACTTCGTGTTACTTGACAACAAGTATTTGTATAATGCTTCAATAATTCAAGGTTTTTTTAGTCTTCTTTTAAACCAATTTATGAAGGAATTTTAGGATATTCTGATTTTTGTTTGATGTTTGATCTACAAGGCCATTCTCAAAAACAGCTGTGAATTTCAATGCTGGATGCAGGACAGCAAAGTCGAATATCGTAATGGGATTATGTATGATGTTAATACTCCTGTTCTTGGCTCCTCTCTTCAGTTACACTCCTCTGGTAGCTCTTTCCGCCATTATCATGTCTGCAATGCTCGGACTAATCAACTAGGGGGAGATGTTTCACCTCTGTAAAGTCGACAAATTCGATTTTTGCATCTGCATGGCTGCCTTCCTTGGTGTCAGTTTCATAAGCGTGGATGTCGGCCTCATGATTTCTGTAAGGATTTCTACAAGAAATACTATCAGATGAAGAATTGAAATGGATAATATTTCTGTTTCAGCTTTTTTAACAGAAATATTTTCTATTACTATTTAGGGTGGGACTTGCTTTACGCAGAGCACTTTTATATGTGGCAATGCCTGCAACCTGTAAGCTTGGTAAAATTCCAGACTCAAGTTTATATCGTGACACAGAACACTACCCTGGCTCAACAGCAACAGAAGGAATCCTAATTCTTCAACTTGGTTCCCCTATTTATTTTGGAACTGCACCTATATAAGAGAAAGGTATCATCATGGAAAAACATTAAAAAATTGGAAGATAAAAGTAATTTGTACCCAGGAAAAATATGGTCATTAATCATTGTAATTTCTAATTTCTTTTGGTTGAATTTTGAGCAGGATTTTGAGGTACATTCAGGAAGAACAGGGTATTTCAGATTCTAGAAGTGATGTTGTTGAGCATCTTTTGCTAGATTTGTCAGGTAATTATTTTTTCTACAAATAACTGCATTAAATAACCTCTAGCCACTAGATTTTGATTTTGATTCTTTTTTCAAGAGAAAACATAAAAAGTTCATGCATCAGTGACCATCCTATCCATGTTTATCAAAGTAACCATCATCCATTATTATTTATCAATTTTGACTGATACATTAGACAATGGCGGTTTGCAGGAGTTTCATCCATTGACATGACAGGCATTGAAACATTCGTTGAAATACGTAGAATTCTGGATGCAAAGCGTATCAAGGTAAACATAGACATACATGTTCCATTTCCATTGAAGGTTAGAGTCTTAAAAGAAATTAAAAATATGTTTAATCATCTTTTGCTGTTGGCAATAGTAAACCCCAGGATTGAAGTTTTGGAGAAAATAACGTTAGCCAAATTCACAGATTCCATTGGAAAGAAATCATTTTACTTGTCTATCGAAGATGCAATCCAAGGATGTCGAGCTTCACTTAATACTGAGACAGCATGGGAAGAATCCTAAATCGACTTAGCTGTTCCTTAAAAGATGCTGGCTTTATAAATATATGTATGAATCTTCGGTGTTTAGTTCAATTAGCAACAATAATCGGTATTTGAAAGTTGGATTAGGAAGCTTGTTTTGCTTCTATAATATTTATTTCTCATATTGAATTAGGTGTTGAGCTAAAAAGCTTAAACTATACCTTGTCACCCTCCTACTTCCAAATATAAACTTTATAATTTTAGCATACTGCAAATGATGTCAATATTGATGATTTTTGTTGCTTCATCTGGATAGAAGATTGAGTGGCAATTTCATGAGAAAGTTTTCTCTATCATATAATGAGATTTTTTCCTAGAAATTATGTTCCAAAGGCTAAATTTATTCATGAAGCTGCATTGGGGAGTTACTAATGTTTTCACATGTTCAATCATGCAACCGATATCAAGAAAATCGATATTTTCATGCATCCCATCGCATCATCTATTTATTTTTGGTTGGTAGATGGTTGAATTTGTGATTCATAGCAATCTAAATACTTTTGATATTTGGGGTTGTTCTCCTTGGTGGATCCATGATCTGGTGCCTGGGACCTAATAATCTTTTTGCTTTCCATTTTCATCTTAAAAATTGAACTCACAGAATTTTCTGTTGCCCTTATTTCCTGTGTTGGCTGACCTGTATCTCTTCTGTATCCATGTACACCCTAAAAAATTAAAGCTCTCTTTTATTGTTTGTTCCTTGCAAGGCTAGTTATTCCTGTGATGCTTTACACTTTTACAGATGCATAGGAATTTCCTGAATTAAAAAAAGAAGAAGATAAAGCAGAAAATATTAAGCATCCTATTCAGATCCTGTAAAGATTTGGATCAAAGTTCCTTCCTCTCATGTTTGTTGTTTATACTTATATCTATTAACAAGTTACCTAAAATGATATACTAAATTCATTACTTTTTTAATTCGAAACTTAACTCAGTTAATCTTAACACCCTCAAAAGCAGGTATTCAAGAGATTTGGGTTCAAATCCTAGTTCCTGCTTCTTTTGTAAAAAAACCTTGATTTATTTATCCAACATTTTTTCACATGTATAATAATATTCTGATTAGTATGGCTTGTGATAACTAAGAACATTTCCATTACCTTTTCTTTGGGAGTATTTGATCTGCTGTACTCTTAACAATAAATTAACCTTCTTATTAATTTAGCAAACATTATTAAAAAATTGTCCCAATCATGACTAATCATTTGATATTCTCTCTGTTAAGCATTATTTGCAGCAAAGACTCAACAATCATAAACATGTTCACCGAAAAGAGGAAAAAAGAAAAAGAAAGTTTTAGTCACAAGAATTCTTTGACATCCTTTTTCCAAGTTCTTTCTGTTTTCATTTTTTTTTCTATAGTTAATAAGTCAGGTAGCAGAAACCCAAGCTGGCATTTACAATTTATAAGTATTTTTTATTTTCTAGTTGGTTACGAGTTTCCCCAAATGCTGGCTTAAAGCGAATCTAACTTTTGTTATGGTTTGGTTGAATGGTACAGGACTTTTTGTTCTCACATGCCGACAGGTTTACAGATAAATATGGAAAAAAAAGAAAAAAACGAATGGATTGAGTTTCTGCCAAACCTTTTTCTTTTTCCCTGGCAGTTTCCCCTGAAATTCACATGAGCTGCTCCTTCGAATTGTCAAAACACATACAGCTTCATAAATAGCATGAACAGACCACTGGCTTTTCCATGTTCATGTGTCGTAAAACAGCTCCTTTCAATTTGGTATCCCATTTTACTAGTACAACTCAATTCCTCAAACTTCTATTAAAGACTGAAGACTAAAAACAGCTCTTGCACCGTACATACTGTTACGTTTATTGATGGTAGATCTTTTTTTGAGATATTAAGAGATTTGATCCCATTATCTTCCTACCATACGATTAGGTTTTTGGTGAGATAGTATTAGATTCAAGCGTACATATTGCTGTGGGACAATGATCAACACATCAACTGAGGATATTATCAGATTACGACCAAAAATAGATGGGTCTTTGCCGTCTTCAAGATCATTAAAAGTTTTTAGGATTGAAAAAGGAAGCAAGATTTGGGACATGTTTGTGTTGTGAAGTTATTGTGTGGGGGAAGTTCTGTCTCACAAAAGATGAGTTTTCAAGACTTGGGAAATTATTGAGGACATGACAAGTCTAGGATTATATAGTTTAACCTCTAAGCCTCTCATTTCTTCATTATCTTCTTAATTTCTTTTAACACAAGTGCATAACATTTAAGCCGTGGCCCCTTTGACATTAGGTACTCGAAGATCCAGGTGCATTAAGGAATAAAAAAAATGGGCATCACCTCTTGCTTTTGTTTGTGGTTTGGAGCAGTTTGAAATCTCCAAATCAAGGTTGCCCACAAGGCTACTTACGAGTTACAACCTTCCTCTCTTTTTCATTTTATTCAAAGTTTGGAGTGGATTCATAGACTATCTTTTAGATCAGTTGATATATTATTGAAATTGATATTTAAAAATTATAAATTCAAAAGAATTTAAACGTATAATATTTTCTTCAATTAAATATATAATAAGATAAAAACCTTAGAGTAGATTAAAAACTTCAAAAAGTTTAGAATAGTTTCAGAGTTTTTTAAGGACCAGTTGGGTCTAATCTCATCTTATGATTGGGTAATCAGTTGTTTCTGTTTCTATTTTCAATTAACGAAGCTCAATTCCTCTGATTAATTACTAATGTAGTAATCCTAACAAAACTAATGATAATAACTAAACGAATTATTAAAAAAAAAAAAAAACAAGGTTAAATGAGAAGCTAGCTTTTGTTGACAACTGCTCTTTATACCATTCTGATGGTCTAGAAAAAGGATAATTGGAATTTAGAATTTCATTTTATATTGGAATAATATTATTAAGATCTAATTATAAAACAAAATTGCCGCTCCATCACGCCAAGAATCTCTTTTATGACATTACCAAATGAACCCCTTAATCACATTATATCTCAATTTCTCAATTTTCACATTGTAATAAAAATAATAAATAAGTCGTTCAAGACATAAGTCAAAATCAATTACTATATATATATATGAGAAGCTATTTATTTATATTTAATGTAAGTCTTACACTTTTATATGATCAATAGATATCAAATATAGCAAAAATAAATTAATTTTTATATTCCCATTATTTTATTTTACCATATAGTTTATCAATTTTTTTTACATATATTAATATATTGAATATATTTAAAATTCAAATAATAATAATAATTATTTATTTAATACTTGATTCAAAAGGTTCTAACAAAAGCCAAATATATCTATTAAAATTCAATTCAATTTCTTAATTTTTTATTTAACTTAAACTTAAGAGAAGAAAATTAGTTTTTTACTTTAAAATCGTAGGATTTCATATTTAATTTATTAAAATAAAAAGTTGACCCCACGCGCATCACTGGTAAACAGCAAAATATTGCATGACTCCTTGATTAAAGGAAATTTGAGTCCGGAATTTGCGTGGTCTATGCTTAAAGTTAAACCTTTGAGGCCACCCCCCTATTATGATTCTTTATATATTGACTTTAGACTATTTGTTTGCGGTTTATTTTTTTACTATCAATTTGAAATTCGAAATTCTTTGCCTGCCTCTCATCTTAATTGCACCTTTTGCGTTCTTAAATCCCTTGTTAGAGGGTTAAAGTGTGTGCCATCGACGGTATGAACTTCCATTTGGTTCCCATCTAAACCGGAGGCCAGGAATCAGTCATTTTGCCACGTGGGACCTGTAGGAAAAATCTATGACGACATGCGTCGTTTTGAGAAGTAATGCTGGAAGTTGTAAGGCTTGGTGGGTCTCTTTCATACGTGTCATTAGGGTTCCCACCGTGTCTCTGGTAACCTGTACCAGCCGTTTTATTCGCGAAAGTGGCTTCCCATTGCCCTTTACGCTCCTAAGTTGGTTTGATAAATGATATTTACTTTTAGCAACTATTCGATGTGAAACAATAAATATATCAAATACACATTGACAAACCAACAGCTTGAAAAGACATAATGACTTAAGATCATGTCGTTGCTCTCTTTTTTTTTTATATATCATTTAAGAAAACAAAATCCTACATTAAAAATAAATAAAAATAAAAATTTAAACTTTAATTTTGATATTTTTTTTAAAATTATTTTGATCACTAAATCAAATAATTAAATATTATTTTTGTTCTCTTAGTTCATACTATTCAACACTAAAAGGTTATATTTTTTATAAAATTAGTAATGTAATGTAATTAATTATAATTTAATATTATATGATGTTTATAAAAAAAATTATATAGATTTTATATTTTAAAATGATACAATTTTATATAATTTGTTGTTATAATTAATAATAAAATTATAATAAAAATTATAAATAAAAAATTCTTTTTTTTCGTGTCTTTAAGATCATGCCTCGAGAATGTTTTTTGCTCGGGCCAAAAGAAGCACCACATTCTTTTCACATATTGGCCCCAAATGTGAGAAAATAAAATAATAAATAGAGGTAAAGAGGTCATCTGAATAAATCTTCAATTGCGGCGAGCACCAAGCAGCGCAAGTAAAGAATAACATATATGGTCAATCTAAGGGTTACATGTGCTACTTTTTTTTGCCAATTTGCCATAGGAGCCACGTTAATTGTCCACTTGCTTGATTTGGATCATGGCAATGTGACTGCTTAAGTTAACATTTTGACAAAAATCAAACGTCCACGTCATCCACGCTTCATTCATCAAAATTAGGGACGGCATCGGGTCGGATTCGGGGCGGATTTTGCTCGCCCCGAATCCAATCCGAATTATTTTAATACCTGATTTCGATCTGATCCGAAAATATGTAAATCGTATACGATCCGATCCGACTCGAAATTAATAAAATATTATTTTTTAAATATAAATATTTAAAAATATCATTATATAAATATATATAAATAAATAATTAATTAAAAAATAATTTTTTAATAATGTCGGGTCGGATTTTAGGCATACCCGAACCCTACCCGACTTCGATTATTACCTAAATTTACCCGACCCGAAACCCGAAATTCAAAAAAAAAAATCCGATCTTATAAGATCGGGTCGGACCGAAATCCGTGAGGACGGACTTGATTGCCGTCCCTAATCAAAACTATTATTGTAAATATATAAATGTAATAAAAAATATCAATTTTATTCAAAAGGTCAGTTTTTTTTTAACTAAACAAAGATAAATACGAGAATTAATTTTAGGAATAAAAATAAAAATGATATAATTTTAAATTACTCGTAGAAGATAAAAGATGACAATATCCGAAATCATATCATATATATTTATATTTATATCTAATAAATAAATTTTTATTTGAAATTAAATTATTATTCATAAGTTTTTATTTTAAATTTTTATTGTTTAAAATTATTTTAGTGGTATATTAAATTTGTTTTAATATATGAATTGTTTCTAAATTTTTATTTATTTTAATAAAAATTAAATATTTTAATATTTACTCTTAAATTTTTTAAAAATCACAGATACCTGGACGATTGGATGGGTAAAATAAAACCCTAGTAAAATGAATACGATTTTTTTTTTTTTAAAAGAAAACTCAATTTGCCGTTATTATTATTGTGCAAGACAGTATAAGTATAATGAAATCTTTTGTAAATGATTAAGCGTGTACTTTAAACATAAAGGCTCGAAACCCTTTCATTTCAATACCACTTAAAATGGAATCATTGTACAAGCAACCGCGTTGATCTTTAGATAAATACAAAATAGAGTACGAAGAGGAAAATTCTCTCTTCCGTTACGTCTAAAAGCAAATTGTCAAACTGGAGATAGCCGTTGATGTGAGGTAAGTGAAAACGCGTTCAACCCAAAATACTAAAAAAAAATGGAAAAGAAAAAAATGCTAGTCTCCATTAGAGATGATGCGGCCACGGACGCTGTGCAACTCCACATGGGACCGCGGCTGCGCGGGGGCGGCCCCCCTATCTCTCTTTTTCGAGCCCGCACCTACAATCCAGCCGTGCATGACATGACGTGGGTCCCGTAAAAGGGTCCAAAACTCGCTTGATTGTGATGTCGTTTTCTTTGTATTGCGACACTTATGCGGCTAAGATAGACGCGAGGAAAAATTTTAAATTTTACGAACGAAATTAATAAAATAGTATATATTATTTACGATGTATTAAAAATAAGTAAGATATATATTAATAATTTAATTTAATTTATGACATTGAAATTTTCATTGTTAATATATAAAAACGAATTCGTCACTAAAATGGACGGGATCCATTTTTTTTTTTCATCTCATTGTTCTCAAATCTCAGAAGGGGTAGTTTTGTAAGTTCGATGCTGATGTGTGGTGATGATGAATGATGATCGTATTTTCTTAGTCCATTATCATCGCTATCATCATGAAGCTTGAAGTGGACGAGTGACATGCATGGATCTTTCGATATAAAGACATATAAAAATTTTGTCAAATGGTGCTTTATGTCTTGTCATAAACGCCACTACGAATGTAACACATGTCTTAAATTCTTTAATAACTCTTAATGCATGTCTTATCTGTTTCATTGTTTATTGTCTTAATTACCCTTTTCACTCCTTTTTTTTTTAATCAATTAAATGGAATTACAACGCACACAGTACACAAGTAAAAAACTTTTTTAATTAATACAAGGGTCAAATTATTTTTAATTAATTTGATTGTCTTATAAATAATTTCCATTTAAAATTGGAAATTATAATTAAATGGATGATTAATCCTTTAAAATTTTTAATTAATATTGGTTTTTTCCCTTGGATTTACTACTAAGATGAGTGAAAGTAGAGAGATATAAAATTCAAAATTTAATTTAATTAATTTATATAATTAAAAAATGACATTTAATACATATAATTTTTTATTCCATCTTCAAATTAAGATTATTATTTTAAATGGGAAGTCCTTTATTCTATCCATTCATTGAAGTTATAACACAAAATGGGTTCTTTTGGTCTGTGAATGTATCTCATAATTTGATAGAAGAAAAATGATGATATGCAACCTATAATTGGTTGTGGTTGGAAGCGGTTGCATGAGATATTAATTCAAGTGTATGCATTCAAATCTACAATGGGAAAATGTCAAAAGAAGAAAACCAATCAATAACTTGGTTATTTTTTAAGGTAATCTATAATTAATAAAACATTTGTAACCAAGCTGGTCTTCCCATCCTTTCCACTGTCTTCCCCTGTTCAGAACTTCGAAAATTTTTTGAATGTCTAAAAAATCTAATGTTTTGACAATGTAAACTTCAAAATTGGCCAGCAAACGGGGGTTTGGGAACTAAAGTTCAAACCAGAATGTGTTGCTCAGGAAAAGTGAAAAAAGTGGGGGATTGAGTATTGACCCCGACAAGGACATGGAAAGGTAGAAAATATAAATGTATATGTAAACAAGTAGGAAAAAGAGGGTAGCAAAGGAAATTGGTAGGGCGTAACTGGTAGTTCATTTACTAGAAGAGTTTTCTGATTTGACAAACCTAAAGAAACAAAACAAAACTACTGCACCACCCCAAAGTTGGATTAAAATCTACTGTCTCAATGTCTCTCTCAGGTCAGGTCCCCTCTCTGCTTGTGTGCCTCTATCTTATTCACATCATCCCACCACCAAAAATTTATGTTACCAATCACTCGTGAAATTTTCACTGCAATCTCGTGATATTAACACGCTACCTGCCGGATCTTTCTTTTTTCCTGGTCAATAATGGCCGGAAAAGGGCTCCTCCACCTACTTCCCTAGAACAACTTTTACATTATTTGAACTTTAAATTAAAAATTGTTGTCAATTATTGATACTTAAACACAATTAACGTTTTTTTTTTGGAAAAAAAAAAGAAAAAGAAAGAAGAACACAAAAGGGTTATGGGTTACAATTCCTATTTTTACATGGCTCGTTCCTAACTTTAGCTTGTAGAAGTTGAATGGGAATGGGATTAAGAAAGAATAAAGTCAGCATTGCAACGAGAGAAATTTACATAAAGGAAAGGGGGCAAAATATGAAAAAAAAAGACGGGAAAGAAAGAGAGAATCTGGTGGGCTTTGAGCTGTATTTAGCTGTATAATTATTTCTTTGCTCCCATACTCTCTCTCTCTCTCTCTCTCTCTCTCTCTCTCTCTCACACGCATCTCCAAAATCCCTACTAGAAAAACCCTCACCCTTTGTCCTTCTCCTCTAACCCAAAATCCCTATCTTTTCTCCGTTTCCCCTCTCCACATATTTGCATAGACATTTTTGCAAAAACCCCCATTTTCAAACCAAGCTTTGCAAGAAAAGAGTGAGAGATAGAAAGAGAGGTACGAACCAAGCAGACGAAAAGAAAAGAAAGTGGCATTTGTTAAATCAGATGTCTCATGTAAGATGAAGAAGAAGACTCATATCAAGCTCCATTCTTCTCATCTCTCACTCCTGCTCATCTCATTCTTTATCGGCTTCTGTTCCTGTGAGCAGCAGCATTCCTTTTCAAGCCATGGTGGCCTCACTGACCAGGAAGTCTTGTATATCAAGCAGCGTCAGCTTCTCTATTACAGGGATGAGTTTGGTGATAGAGGAGAAAGAGTCACTGTTGACCCATCTCTTGTCTTTGAAAATCCGAGGCTCAGAAATGCTTACATAGCTTTACAAGCTTGGAAACAAGCTATTCTTTCTGACCCTTCCAATTACACAAGTAATTGGGTTGGATCTAATGTTTGCAATTACACTGGGGTTTTCTGTGCTGCTGCACCTGATAACAGGAAAATCAAGACCGTTGCTGGCATTGATCTAAACCATGGTGATATTGCAGGGTACTTGCCGGAGGAGCTTGGCTTACTCACTGATCTTGCATTGTTCCACATCAACTCCAATCGCTTTTGTGGTACTGTTCCGCACAAGTTCGAAAGGCTGAAGTTATTATTCGAGCTGGATCTCAGCAACAACAGGTTTGCTGGTAAGTTTCCTGAAGTGGTTCTGAAGCTGCCTTCACTCAAATTCTTGGATCTGAGGTTCAACGAGTTTGAAGGAACCGTACCAAAAGAACTTTTTGACAAAGATTTGGATGCCATCTTCATCAACCACAACCGCTTCAGATTCAATCTCCCTGACAACTTTGGCAACTCCCCAGTTTCTGTTATTGTCCTAGCCAACAACAAATTCCACGGATGCGTGCCTTCAAGTCTTGGTAACATGAAAGGTCTTGAAGAAATCATTCTTATGAACAATGGTTTGAGATCTTGCTTGCCTAAAGAAATTGGTTTGCTTAGAAACTTGACTGTTTTCGATGTTAGCTTCAATGAGTTAATGGGTCCTCTGCCGGAAAAAATTGGAGAAATGGTCAGCCTTGAGCAACTCAATGTGGCACATAATATGCTCTCTGGTAAAATTCCAGCCGGCATTTGTCAGTTACCGAATTTGCAAAACTTCACATTCTCGTACAATTTCTTCACTGGAGAACCACCTATTTGCCTGAGCTTACAAGATTTTGACGACAGAAGAAATTGCTTGCCTGCAAGACCTCTGCAAAGAAGCGCTGCCCAATGTAAGTCTTTCTTGTCAAGGCCAGTGGATTGCAGTTCATTTGGATGTACTCCTTTTGTTCCTTCTTTACCTTCTCCTCCTCCACCTTCTCCGCCGATACGGGTGCCTTCTCCACCAGTTGTTATGCTATCACCACCACCTCCTTCACCCGTTCATACTCCAAAATTCCCACCACCCCCACCACCGCCGCCCCCTGTATACTCTCCACCTCCCCCGCCAGTTTATTCACCTCCGCCCCCACCACCCGTTTACTCTTCACCTCCCCCTCCACCATCACCACCACCACCACCACCAGTTTATTCACCTCCCCCACCACCGCCCTCGCCACCACCACCATCACCACCTCCGCCATCCCCACCCCCACCATCGCCTCCCCCGCCTTCACCTCCACCACCAACTTATCCATCACCACCTCCACCGTCACCCCTACCGCCTTCACCAACTCCACCTACATATTGTGTGAGGTCCCCACCTCCTCCGCCACCAAATTCACCACCTCCACCAATTCCATTGTTTTCCCCACCACCACCCGTTCATTACTACTATAGCTCCCCACCACCACCACCTCCGCCACATTCTCCACCACCGCCACCACATTCGCCTCCACCGCCAATTTATCCATACTTATCACCACCTCCTCCAGTTTACTCTCCACCACCACCTTCGCCTCTGCCATGTATAGAACCACCTCCACCCCCACCACCATGTGTAGAGTACTTGCCGCCACCACCAACACCACCTCCATCATCGCCACCTCCCCCAATTCATTACAAGCCTCCCCCATCACCTTCACCTCCACCATCTCCAGTTTATGAATCACCGCCGCCACCCGTTGTAACATATTCCTCGCCACCACCACCGCCAGCTCCTGTATATGAGGGGCCATTGCCACCGGTCATTGGAGTGTCCTACGCATCACCCCCGCCGCCACCTTTCTATTGATTCTTTTTAAGAATTTTCATCCTCTAACCTTAATCACAAACCCCAAAAAATGTTCAAAAAAATTGCATTGGCTATCATCACGCCTTCTTTTTCCTCATCTTTGCACTTTATTACTACAAAAAAAGAACTCTTCTTTCCTCTTGGGAGCAATTCTCATCGCTCATGGAAGGGATTCATAAAAAGTTTTACCGCTTTGAGCTCTCAATGAATGTTATTGAAGAGAGTGGAAAGAAGAGAGAAAGAGAGGGATAGGTATATTTGTTTGAAATTGTTATGGATATTTGGAGTTGTGAAATAAAAATGGCAGAGAAAGAGAGATTAGGCTGCAGAGAAAGTCTTATGTATAGGTATTAATTTTGAGAACCACAATTATCCAGAGCCTTGCTAATGCTGCTGCTAGTTTGTGGGTTTTTATTGTCATTATCATACTTTGTTTCTTTTATGCTTCTCATTTTATAGTATAATCCGATGAACATTTTACTTGTATTGATGATTTTCCTGAATTCAGTTATTCCTTTACTATTCACTATTTATTCTCGATCGTGTTTATCATTTGTTTCTGTATCTTGAGTTTGACTGATGCATATCACCATGCTTCATTCTTTTTGCAATTTAGTTGATCATTTCCTTCTGATTTTCATAGCATTGCGCAGAACAAGTTCATTACTTGATTCTTGGTGTAAGATTAGGTGATTTTGAAAGATGGTTTATTCGTACGAGTTAGATTCTGAATGAAAATTATATTTGTTGATGGGGAGAATCGATTCTTTTGGTACCTTTTTTTTTTTTTTGTTCTCTTTAGTTAATCTTTGAATCAGGAACTCAGTGAGGATGAAAGCTGAAATGTGACCCTG
The DNA here is from genome assembly GCF_047325235.1 of Durio zibethinus. NCBI lineage: Eukaryota > Viridiplantae > Streptophyta > Magnoliopsida > Malvales > Malvaceae > Durio > Durio zibethinus. The sequence continues at coordinate 23,773,187 of NC_143174.1, forward strand.
CCATCTTTAAGAAAAACTTCCTGTTTCTTTATCTTTCAACATTGTTTAACGACCAATTTCCAGCTTTTTGGCATTATCAAAAGAAAATTTTCCAGCCTTTTGAGGAAAAAGCTTATATTCAGCAAGTTATGGTTGCCTGTAGTTCCAGCATTCCAGGTAAATCTGGGAAGAGGGGGTTTGTTTAGGATCTCTTTGTTGTCTCCGAGTGATTTCATCCAAGCCCAGAATTTTCGATTGAGGCGGCAGGTGCTAGTTGAGATCTTTAGTGGGACTTGAAATGAGGCATTAAAGTTTCCCCCTTAATGGTGGTAGATTCAATCTGTGATCAACTTTTATCATTTGATTACTGTTGTTGGGATTTAGTCCCATGTGCAACCCCCAAATGGTGGGTTGAAATTTTGAATTCCAACCAGATTTCTTCACGCTCAGATTTTTTCGCTTTGGAATCTGGAATTGAAAAGTTCAACTCCTTAGCTGCCGCAATTGGTGGCTACTGCTGTTGACTGATGTCCTTGTTCCTGCACATTTTCTTCTCAGGGGATCATTTCATGAAGCCTCATTTTCCTAGCATATGCACCATCTGAAAGTGCTTCGGCCTCAATTGTTGTGATTGAGTCCGAAAAAATGTGAACAATATGAAATTTAATGGTCTATCAATCAAAATTAGTTCCAAAGCACAGTCGCCACCCAAATTAACTAGAAAGAAAACCCTGTTTTTGACAAATATCAGCATCCAAAATACCTTAATGCCAGGCAGCAACCGCGGCAACGTGGTAACATCATTGCCAAGCGCACTATTAGCCACAGCAGTTTTATCCATGCACTTTTCCATGGCGCCATTCTAAATTGTAGCACAGAATTTGTCTCAATTGAAACTTCAAAGCACATTCCTTCTTCTTGGACACTGTCTAGGACAAGAACAACTTGGGGTCTTCCTCTCGATTAAGAATCCTTCTATAGTTCTAAATGACCCTCCATTGCCAAGTCTCTTTCTGCAGAAATCTCAATTTCTGAAAGGTCAGGAAACAGCACAAATTTTCCATAGGGGTTTGCTTTCTTCCAAAAATGTGTTTTGTTTCCATTGTTAATCAGGTTTTCTTTTGAGAATTGGAGAAAAGAACACTACTAAACTCCTGTCTGGCACTGATAGGAGCATGTGAATCACCAATGCTGTTACTTTTTTTTTTACTGATAAAACAATCCCATTAAATAAAAGGAAAGATGCTGAAGCTAAGCATTCATTTATGTTTTTGCACTACTTTAATCATGTCCCCAGCTATTGCCTTTGGCAACTCTTCACCTATTTATTTGCCTTTCTTCCCCACTTTGCATTATTATTATATATCCGATTACAGAATTATTTTAAGGAATTACATAATCAGTTTAGCATGTGATTTTCTGGCCTTAGAGCAGTATTAAAATAAAGGAGAAAAAATTGTACACTATCACTGATATTCTCCTTTAAGAATCATTAAAAGGAGAATGGAATATATGTTGGATAATGGCATGATTAGGTACATGACCATAAAATAATAGGAACAAAAAATTCAGAATAAAATCACCTTAAGCTAGTGGCAACCAAGCTTTCACCCTTTCATTCAGTCTATGATTGTGAGATATTCCCATAACAAGAAAAATCCACTATCCATAAAAGCAGTGGTTGAATGCAGGAACCCTTGGACAAGGCAACTTAGGGTCACTTTCCCAGCTCTGAAATTTAAATGACTGCCATTAAAATTTCATCACTTTGCCAGTGTTGAGCTTAATTTTGTTCTAAAATGAAATTTAATGCAAAGCCAACAAGTCTTCTAGTTATCTATTTTGCATTTGCAATTGAATGATAAGATACAATTCATAGAAAAAAAAAAAAAAAAAAGAGAGCCCTACAAAAGATGATAGTCACATGGGCTGTTACAGCTTTGCACATACGAAACATAATGAAAAACTTAAATGCCATAAATGATTTTTTTTCCTTTTTTTTTGGTTTTATTTCACCTAAAAATGGGACATAACTATTAGTCCATTTAATTAGGTGTTGTGATTGGACAGGCTGTGATTAGGTCACATATATTAATCGCACATTATAAAGTCGTTGCTTATGAAAATTGACCCCATCAAGCACATGAAAAAGGAAACAGGGAACTGGAAAAAGATAAAACAACCTTGAACTTAAAAAGGATTTTTCCACCAAATCCCCCCAATGATTTGAGTCCACCATATAGAAAACCTTTGCCCATGCTTCATAACTAAGTATTGTTTTTTTTGTAAAGTAAGCTAAATATAAAAAATAAAAAAATTAGTATTTAACTTTTAAATCATATGAATTAATTAAGTTAAATTTTTTATTTTTTATTTTTATTAAAATCGAAAAAATTCTTGCAAATGGATAACCAGATACCACTTGGAAAAACAAAAATAATGCATTGTAATGAAGAAAATTAAAGAGGATTTATATAGCCCTATGAGGATTTGCCTAGTTTTAGGCATCATTTTCTCTAAGAATCAATAAAACATTCACACATCCAAACTTCTATTGAGTATTTTGAGTAATAGTGATGGGTGCTGCTAGCTTATTAATGCAACTTTAACAACACAATTGCATACCATTCAATTTCATTGCCCCCTCTAATTATAAATATAAGTATCCTGAGTCAAATCAGTAATTAAAATCTGGTCCCCCCATGTTGATATGGTGAAGCCATTTGGGGTCACCAAGTGAACCACTTATCAAACCATAATCTCAATAATTTCATTAGGAGTGTTAGGTAAGCATAGCCATTCCTTTCTTCTTCTTTAGTATAAACCTATAAACCATTGGCCTTTACATTTTAAAATGGTACAAAAGAAATGAATTCTTCTCCGGGTTATGGTATTCATTGAAATTCAAAAAAAAAAAAAGAAAGGATTTTCTAGAACATACCAAATTTATTTAAATTCAAATATGTTAAGTTTGGTTTTTGATACTTATTCAATTAAAAAAACTACATAAAATTTTAATAAAATAATTACTAAAAATATTAAAATAAGGTCATATTAATCATTGATTTTTTAAATATATCAATTTTTAATTATGTTTTAATTACAATTGTTATTTATTTCACATTCACAACAACAACAAAAAATTGTTGGAACAAAATGTTTTTTTAGTTTTTATGAAATTACGTATATTAGTAAAAATTACATTATAATTAAATAAAATTTAAAAACTAATAAATAATCCACATCAACAAATAACAAAACTAATATAAAACTGGACGAAACGAGAGTAGGATCTAAGACACAACTTTTCCTAACATTACCATCAAGATCAGCTCTCTTTGACGTAAATAAATGGAAACATATTTTTTATAATTACCATAATCTAATTAATCAATAATAATTCAACATGATGTAAGATTTATAAAAATATTATATCGAAACTATTTTTAAATAATTTTTTATTATAATTAATTAATTATAATATTATAATAAAAAATTACAAATAAAATACTCCCGCACTAAACACATTTTTGTACTAAGAAAATATGAATCATAACATTTTAAAAAAAAAAAAATTTTTTGTGGGAGGAACATATAGACCTAGGCCCAAAATTTTTGACAAGCCTATGGTTATGGATTTAAGCGGAGTGAGCTTTGACCCATTTAAGCCCATAAGTTTTTTCCGTTAAGTAGTAGTGTTTTATATATATTTGAAAATTTTAATTTACATTACCTGATTGATAATTAATAAGCCTCTTTCGAAACTGGTTAGCAAGAAGAACAGCATCAACCTATAAAAATAATAAACAGCATTTAATCCTACTGCCATCCACTCGACCCGAGCAATATAATATTATACAAGATAACAAACATATCATCGTAACAATAAATTTCGAAGATCAAATACAAAGAACAGCGAGATCGAAAACTGAAAAATAGGTTTTCAAAATATGAAATATTTTATTTATTTTGTGAGACAGAAAAACAAAAACAAAAAAAAGTATTTAAACAATTCAATAAGAAAATTTCAGATTCTAATCAATTAAAACAAGGAACAAATTTACATCTCCTAAAAGTATCGGCCGCAATAGACACCGACTAACTTTATGAATTTACGTTCCATACTTTCAAATAATTTCATGAAAAAATGCTTAGTAAAAAATTTATTAACAAAAATATTCAATGAATAGGTAAATAGCGTTAACGGCGAATTTTCAGCTCAAGTACTATATATTATACTAGTATGAAATTTTCAATCAATGAATTAGACTAAGAAACAAAACAGTTAGTCGTCGTTTTCATCGTTTAATGCAGAATTAATCAGCCACTCCACTTCCATGGGCTAACTTTTGTCAATAACGAGCCCTTTTTATTTTGCATTTAATAAACCATAAACGCATGTCATATTTAATAATTATATTTCAATTCTTATTTTCATTTGTTATGTGTGAAATAAATTTCATGCCTCAAAAATGTCATGTAATCTAGATAATGTGTAATTTGAATTTGCAAGTTCTTCAAAAAATCTCAATACTATTTTACATTACAAAGTTACAAGCTGTAACAATTTTCAAAAACTTTCATCAGAAGTGGTTATCTGAGTCAGTGACAGACTACAAAATCATACATGGTAAAAAAAAAAAAAAAAAAAGAGAGAAAATGATACAATTTGTGGGTAACACACAGATCACTCGAAGGAATTTACAATCAGCATCATATCTAAAAACAAACTAGATCCCCACAAGCTTATCCGCAGTACCATTGCAAATTGTGCTCGCAACTCACTCGCTCACTCGTTTCTCCCTCTGTGTGAGAACCAAACTAATTATCTATGGCCAGTATGGATATCAGATCCTTGTACCAGAAATGAATCACTCGAACTAAAACCAAAATTTCCACCCATCAATTTAACAGGTACTAACAAGAGGATGCTAAACCAGACATCAGGTCCTGGATGCTTTTTTCTTTATATTCAGCCAAATGGGTTGCCCCCAACAGAAGAGTAAGGCTGTGGGGTAGCTGGTGCCGAGAATCTACCAGCCACCTGTTGATCAGTATTCACAAAACCAAAAGATGCCCCACTGCCAATGCTGCCAATTTGATGGCTGCAAAGCAAATAATATCTCATAGATTAGGTACATAAACCTAGAATAATCGTAAAAGTTATCAGAGACAGTAATCAGCAACTGGAGACAAAGCCAGCAACCAAAAATACTCGTAGAAGTTATCAGGTAATGCTAAAACAAAGCGCACACTAGTGATGAAGAGAGGGAAATGAAGACAGACATGAACACATATAAAGACAGGATGAGCATACATGAAATCCAAGTAAATCTTCCCCTTATGAATGCATGGATAAAAGTAAATCTTCAAGATTAGAGAAATAATTTACCTGGCAGGTGGCAAGTTATTAGGTAATTGTGCTCCTAGGAATGGCCCTGTAAATTTTTTAAGAATTAAGCACATTAAAGGAATAAAACAATACTACACAACAAGAAGGGGGAATTAAAAGCTTTACTTTGCAGCACTGCTGATGCATAAGGCGGTGACTGCAATGCCATCCCTGATGCATAAGGTAACGACTGAGGTGGCATCCACACTGATGATGAAGTACCAAGGCTAGAAGTGTGCAATAGGCCAGGAGGTGGCACATTTGGTACGGCACCTTGTAAGGAAGCCATTGAAGGGAACTGCACCACAAGCAACACAATAAAGAAGATTGCAAAAAAAGAAAAAAAAAAAAAACAATAAATGTGCTACTCCTAGATAAGTTCAATGGCAAATGGCTTTGCTTTGGTATTTCAAAACGTGAGAGTAGGTTGGGAACTGTGGTTATTGGATGAATTGATCATGCATCTCCAAAACTAACAGGCAAAATCAGACTCATATGGTAATTTTTTATCTTCAAGATTGTCAACCAGAAAATCCAGTTTAGACAGCTCTGATCTACAAAGTCAAATAAATACCTGAATTTCCTCACAGGCTAAGTGTCATGGTCCACACTAATTTGTGAGGTATTATCCACTCTGGCCCGTTGGCCTTATGGTCTTGTTCCACAAAAAGTACCTCACAAGTTGAAGGGATGTGAACCCTTATATACCAAGATCAGCTCTAGTACACAATCGATGTGGGATTCATGGCTCCTCTCTAGGACCATGACATCCTTCCCCACTCCAACAGAGGCCCACCGTCCTTGGTGGCACATCGCTAATACCCCCAGAGCCAGCTCTAATACCAAATGTCACGGTCTATGCTAACTTGTGAGGTATTGTCCGTTCTGGCCCACTGGCCTAACAGTTTTGTCCCACAAAAAGCGCCTCACAAGTTGAAGCGGTGTGAACCCTTATATCCCAATATCAGCTCCGGTACACAGTCGATATAGGATTTATGGCTCCTCTCTAGGACCGTGACACTAAGCCAAAACAGTCAACCTTAGCATCAAGAAATTAAACAATAAACTTGTTTACTCTCTCTCTCTATTACCTAAATTTTACAACGAGACTTAAATTCTACACAAATGCAAAAGACAAGCATGCCAGCGTTACAAAACTCTGTCATGAAGTTATCACAAAATCCTAAACCCAAATAGGACCAAGTCAGTTGGAGCCACAAGCAATGAAATACTTCAAAAGAAGTGAATAACATACTGTTTGAGTTTGAACCGGAGGTGCTTCACCGCCAAGATCAAATGGATTTATTGACCTTGATGACTGAGGAAAAGCAGACATTGGCTGTAACAACCAAATGCATGCAGAACCAAAAGTGATTCATCTAGTAACTAGACATGCAGTTAAGAAAGAAAGAACTCATGAACCTAATTGCTCTTGAGATGTAACAGTACCACTGCAGTATTATATTGCATTGCAAACGCCATCCCATGTGGTCGGCCAGTTTGCCACACTGATACAGCTGCAGGATAGGAACGGTGGGTTGCAGTAAATAGATCCTGCAAAGAACAAGAAGCTAAGACAACAAATATTCCTCAAATAAAACTACAATATCCTTGTCTAAAAAGAAATTACCGCTGGTAGTTCTGTTCTTCCACTTGTTTTTGTTTCTGTAGAGGGCTGCTGTGTTGCAACAGTAGAAGTGACATCCTGGATAGGTTTTGAGACAGCTTGAGGTGTTTGTACAACTGGTGCACTCAAAGGCTCCTGCACATGCTGGGAAGCAGCAAAATTCCATGGCTGCCAAAATGTTTCGACATGGAATTAGGTGAACAAAGAGTCAATTTTCCATAATATATCACAAAACATAAGAACACTAGAAAATACTTCCCACCTGATTGGTTGAAGCTCCACCAACAGGTAGCATAAATTGTTGGGTAGTAGAGAGACCACCGGCTGCAGAGAAAAAAGAAGTTTGTTGGTGCTGCATATTAGGCCATTGTCCAGCATTATTAACATTGACCTGAGAACTAACACTGCTTGCAGGCATTGTAGGCGTTAATCCAGGGCCAGCTGTCAAAGCACCAGAAGGCAAAGTTGAGATATTGCTAACTGGTGCAGGTGGAGGAGCACCAGCACCAAAGGGTAATGTTTGAATCTGCCCTGTGAATGCAACATTGGAATTACCACCAAGAGGTGCTACATTCACGTTGGCCACAGAAGCAGGTACCTGACCACCAACACTGGTAGATACTCCTGATAGATGACCAGGTACAGATGCTGGAACTGACAATTGAGATAGAACAGAGTCAAGAGTGTTCACATTCGAAGAAGCCCGAGAAACATTTGGCTGAGGGGTAAAATCAAAAGACGCCCAGTTGTTGTCATTGTTAGAACTCGTTGGCTGCACAATGGATTGAGTCACAGTTTTTTGTTGTGTATGAGAAACTGTGGAAGTTACTGGAGGTTCAGGATCAGTATCGAAATCAATTAAGCTCCCAGTCATTTCCAACTTGACTTCCGCAGGATTCCCACTGGTAGATCCCAAGCTGCTAGAGGATACAGTTCTCTGCTAGAAGTAATACACTACAATAAGTCCATTTCCTTTTTCTTTACCCACATTAAAGTTGAAAAACTTTAAAGAATTGACAGGAAAACATCTTTTTTCTCATGCAGTAATGAGAAAGGAAAGAATCTTAATACATGGCCATGCAAAGTTCTAGATTTATGACAAGCAAAGTCCATCTCTTTTAGTGACAATTGACACCCAAGTTATACCTATATTCTACTTAAAATGCAAATGGGTTCACACCAAAGCAAGTGAAAGAGACCTAAAGATGCAAAAAGTTAACCATAAAACAACTGCAAAGAATTCATTATGGAAAGCCAAAACTGCTATGCTTCAATTGGGTACAACTTTATCTAACTTAAAGGTATAAATTATCATGCCAAACATTTTAAAAGTGTTGTTGCAACAAAGTACCATGATATCATAATCAAATTGACCATAACTGTGGTAAAAGGCATCACGTCAAAACTATAGGCTTTTAGAACAAATTCAGAAGGGCATAATGCTAAGACATAAATAAATTACTCTGAACACCACAAAAAACAAAGAAAAGACTTGTGAACATTGCAAATTAAACCAAAACAAAACCCTAACCACAACATTAAATTATTGTTACACAGCACATAGCAGAAACTACCTGTGTCTGAGGGCCATCAACAGTTCTTCCGCCATTTGCATTTGGAGGTTCACTTATACGAAGGGGTATTATATTCTCACCCAAAATTTCTCTAACAGGACGAACCGCTGGGGGACTGGATGACTCTAAATCTTTTGGTCGGTCAGGTGACCTCCCTTCCAACTTTGGATCTCCATCAGATATTCTACGATCTTCAGGTTTCCTCCCATTACCAAATCTATCTTCTCTGCGCCAGTCATTGACAATCTCAGGACGAGCAGGACTTCTTCTGTAATCACCATATTGTCGACTTTCTTGACCATATCCAGGACTTCGCCTTTCATCATAACCATATTTAGAATTTCTGTCATCATTTCTTCCCCCTGGACTGGACCTTTCACTGTGACGGCGTTCATATGTATCTTCATATGGTGGACTTCTGGTCCCTCCATGATATCCATCTGTCCTCCTATTCTCATAAAAGTCTTCCTTGTCACCCTGCATAATGCACAATTCAGGAAATCTTAATACAACACTCTACTGTTGCATATTCGATAATATCAGGATACCTAAATATTCCCTCCTCTGGAAGAAGGAACCTAACTTTATAACTGATTGACATTCGATGGAAAATAGGAATGGGGAAGGGCATCTCACCATCTTTCCTCGTGGAGGCTTGTCATAGTTTCTCTCACCACTATATCTTCTATCCACATAAACATGCTTAATGAAGTCTCGAAGCCTCTCAACATTGCTGGCAACAAAGTTTTTGACTCAGAAACATGGTAACTAATGAAGGCACAGAACCAAAAGATTGGATATTTGGGTGATAACCTGCTGTCAGGAACAGAATTACGCTGCGGATCCCATTCTTTAAAATAGATTCCTTTTGCATGCTGCAAGTCAGAGAAACGAACAAGGCAAAATGAGAAACTGGAACATCAGAAATGAAAAGAAAATTACACAAACATGAAAGAAATCTTTTTCCTTTTTTCTTTAAAAAGGAAGGGAGAGAGAGAGAGTTTATCTGTACCTGATTTCCCCCTTCTTGAAGAGCACTAACTTCTTGAGAAGTAAATTTAGACATCGATACTGATTTAACTCTATGTGTGAACTCCCGACTGGAAACAATTAAAACCAGGAGCCAGCTTTAGTAAAGCTACTGACTATCATTAGAAAGGCACTAAATCTCAGATATAAGCTAATCAGCAGCCAATATGTAAAGAAAACTTAATGTGCTAAAAAATGTGAAAACTTACTGTATTCCACTACAGGTGGTGCAAACAAATGTCCAGAAATTTGTGCAAACATATTGAGTACCCTGCTCAGCTAATAAGTTAGCAAATAGCAACGCTATGACAGAGAAAGTATATGCACTCCAAAATTTACACATTAAAGGAAATCACACTCAATTTGGCATAAGGAAATTGCTGCAAAAAACATATTTCAACTGAATTTCCAGAAGCAACATTCCAGAAGGATATTCAAACAAAAATTTTACGGAACAATCAAAACTTCCCAAAAGGTTTAAGAGTGAAGATTTCAGAATTCATCAAAACTTTAATCACGATTTCTAATTGTAACAAATCCATAGAGTATTCAAACATATACAACCTATCTCACTGGTAATAAGTACAGTCCTAAGCAGAACCCGCTTTTTTCCTTCTTTTTTTTTTTTTTTTGAAAATTCATGGGTTAACTTTCCATGTTTGCAGGGAAACAAATACAGAAGTATCAATAATATATTCTGTACAATAAATTATTAATGGGCCACAAGCATCAATGATTTCATAAACATCACTGTTGCAAACTTGCAATAAGTTCAAAACCTACATATATAAGCAAGTGTATATATCTAAATCCGAAAACCAAATGTACTTGATGAACAATTCAGACACAGTTTAATTCCATCAATCTATAGCAGGATACAACAGCACAATCATCAACTATTCAATGCTGGCTCCCTGACTACAATCATGGGATCAAAACATAAGCAAGAAAAACAATAAAAAAGAAAATCATACCAAACTGTTGCAGTTAATACATCTACGATTCTCCGGTTGTTTGAGAAGGCCCCGAATTATTCGCTCATTTTTCTCGTCTTCCTTCACTCGACTCGCCATCATACTGCCAAGCAAAATTAAACAATCTAAATTAGAAACCCCATATTTTTCCTTACTAAACACAGAATTTCCTGCTAATCAAACAAATAAAAAATACAACATACAAAATTTGAACCAACCAAAGGCAACGGATCTGAACAAACAAAGTAACTAAAAAAACACAAAACAGCAAAAACAGATAAAATAAGGACGTGTTTGGAACCCTAGAAAAGTTGACCGAGAAAAAGAAAAAAAGAAGAAACAAAGAACTGACCTGGAATCAAAGAGAAAAAGGAAAAGTTTGTTTCAAACTTTCGTTGGGCACTTTTTAATCAAATAATTCCGATCCAACGCCAAGAAAATTATGTAAAAACTAGAGCAACAAAGAGTTGATTAAAATATAAAGAAAACAAAGAATGAAAGAGAGAGAAATTTATAGATCTTTGAAAGGGTGTTTGTGACCACAGAGGAAAGCTTTGGTACAGCTAAGAACTAAGAAAAGGCTGTAAAAAATAAAAAGGCTGCTTTTTTTTTTTTTTAATGAAGAGCGAGGAAAAAGTAGATTTAAACAGAGAATTTAGAAAGCGAAAGAAATTCGGGATTTTTTTTTTTTTTTTTTTTTTTTAGTTTTGACTGTGTTCTCGGACAGAGAAGAGAAAAGAGGAAAGGGTTTGTTCCCTTGCAGTTGCTCTTTCTTTGACGATTTTGGTGACTCGTCTACGTTGTTGAAGTGAGACGACCTGTTAATAAGTTTCTTTACTAAATTACCATGTCCTAATAACTGGAGGTAGGATTTTCGTTTTTAAGATTATAATTTATAAAATTATTTTATGAGAATCAAGTAAAAAATAATTATTATATAATTTGATTGAAAAATGTTTGGTCAAATATTATGAAAACGTCTAATTATTTAAAAAATTATGTTTTAGAATATGCAAAGAATTATGTTTTAGAATATGCAAAGAATATGATTAAAATATTATTTTATTTTTAATAAATCTCATTTTCTTTTCTTTTTATCTTTTCTTATAGCATTCCAGCCAACGCCAGTAAGAAAATCGTCGACGGTGACGCTTTTGACTTGGGCTGATCCACGAAAACTATCGCCCGAGAACCGGATTACCCATATCAGCGGTCATTTCAGGCCGTTGAACGCATTTC